>NC_092105.1:43686416-45109949 GCF_045679555.1 Salvelinus alpinus | reverse complement strand
TGTGACTAAGATGCAGATATCCAGGTAATTCCAAAGGGTTCACACACAGTGCCTTTGGAAAGTATTCAGACCTTTGACTGTTTCCACAATGTTAAGTTACAGCCTTATTCTAAAATGTATTAAATTGTTATTTTTCCTAATCAATCTACACACAATACCCCATAATGACAAAGCAAAAACAGGTTCAGAAATGTTTGCAAATATACAGTACTAGTCAAAAGTTTGGACACACCGATTCATTCAAGGGTTTTTCTTAATTTGTGACCCGATTCAGGAAACTAGGCGTATGTCGCAAGTCACGACTTCACAGGAGGCTTTTGAACGTAAAATAATGTTTATCAAAATGTATTTTTTGGCAGAAACTGCACTGTTGGTTAGGGGCTTGTAAGTAAGCATTTCACTAAGGTCTACACCTGTTGTACTCGGCGCTGTGCCTGTTGTACTCGACTAATAAAAGGAGAATTTGATTGTATGCATAACTACCTTGTCTATCACTGATATCGTTATTGTTCTTGTACATACTGTATCTTATTTATATTGACACTATGTATTTCTGATATTGCTACTATGCAAGTAACCATTTGGCTGTACTGTTCACACCTTCTGTAGAGACCATCCACTTAGAAAGACTTATCAATATTCATGTTATATATCAATGTTATGTGTGGTCGTAACATGATTGTGACATACCACGTGACTGTATCAAGTGTCCACCACTTAAATATGGCACATGCATCTGTTTATGTACTGTGCATGTCACCGCACTCGGGTTACATGGCCTTAACTTATGTATGAAATACTGTGATAAGTGAATGTTGCATATAAAGTTTGCTAAAGTACTTAAGTAGTACTTTAAAAGTATTTTTACTTAAGTCGTTTTTTGTGGTATCTGTACTTTACCATTTATATTTTTGACAACTTTTACTTCACTACATTAGTGAAGAAAATAAATGTACTTTTTACTCCATACATTTTCCTTGACACCCAAAAGTACTTGTTACATTTTGACAGCAAACCTGTCCAATTCTAACACTAAACAATAGAACATTCCTGGTCATCCATACTGCCGCTGATCTGGCAGACTCACTAAACACATGCTTCATTTGTAAATTATGTCTGAGTGTTGGAATGTGCCCCTGGCTATCCATCAATAAACAAATTGTGCTGTCTGGTTTGCTTAATATAAGGAAGTGAAATGGTTTATATTTTTACTTAAACTTTTGATACATTGTGCCCCTGGCTATCCGTCAATACATTTATTTTTTGAAATACAATTGCTCCCGTCTGGTTTAATAGAAGGAATTTGAAATGATTTGTACTTTTAATTTAGTACTTTTTCCACCACTGGATGTGGCTGGGGGTTGTAGTATTTCTTTCACATGACCCATCAATTTAGACAAGTGTATCTGGGTAAGCGTCATCTGTCTGGACACTTTATTTACCTGGAACTTTTCCTTATTGTAGGCTACAAGCACTTTTAGTCTATAGCGCATGACCTCATGTGAATCCTTAAAGAGATGGGTGGGTCTGGCTTAAGAGGGTGTGAACAATGGTGAATGGGTGTAGACAAAGGAGAGCTCTCTAGTAGGTACCATTCAAAGGCCCTTTTCTCAAAAGTTTCACCTTTCAAAGTAGAAACACTTTCCCATTATTCCTCAAATGTTGTGTATGATATACCATTTTATAGCTCTGAGTAAAAAATACATTTTAAATTGTGCTACGAAAGTCCGATTCTAGGTGGTTAGTCACATAAACACATTTTTACATTGTAGAATAATAGTGAAGACATCAAAATTATGAAATTAAATATATTTTATATTTGAGATTCTTCAAAGTAGCCACCCTTTGTGTGCTTTGCACACTCTTGACAAACATGTTCTCATTCCTACCAGGAGTAGTACTGTTGACCAATCACCGATGAAGGGGCGTAGACTTTGCCTATTGAACTTCGACTTGCCCCAAGAAAAAATTGGTGCACGAACAGCCCAAAAAAAAAAATTGCCAAAGACTAAAATGTTAGATAACGGTCATAATAATTATACAGTATAAGCAAACTGTTTAGAATGGGAAGCATACAGTAAGCTTTAGGAAGTAACTCATCTTCGGTGGATTTATATCCTGTTCTAATGTGTAGATGTATGCCTGCCCAGAAGGGGCAGCCTTGCCCTTCTATTAAACACACTGACCTGGATTCCATGTATCTCTGTCTAGAGCGAGAGCACGTGTGTGTGTGTGTGTGTGTGTGTGTGTGTGTGTGCACATATTCCTGTATACATATTCCTGTGTACATCTTTTTCCATCTCATTACTACTGAAATCCAGTCAGAGGAGACTCACCGGAGGACCTTCTCTAATTTCCTCTGTAGCGTTAGATCCCCGTACTCACGGGCCAGTTGGCGCTCAGCGCTAGTGCTGCCCAATGCAGTGTGAAGGCAGACCTTTAAATATTTAGCACTGCAGAGAGGTGAGGGGAAATAAGTACACTCATTTAGCTGTGCTGATGCAAAATCATAGCCGCCACGCCCAAAATATATGGAACATGAAAAAGTATTTCTGCCAAGACGCACTTTAAAGATGCTAGAACAGTCCACATTTACTTTTCCTCTGCAAACAAAATGAGTAATGGATAGCACAACCAGCCACCCCATAGTAGAATGGTTGATCTATTTGCCTAGTCCGTTGTTGTTGTGTGTTCTATGCAACATAAATATTCCTCTCAAGGTGCATTCAAGTTTCGAGTGACAAATGGAGGGAAACATGCTTTGACAACCTGTCAATGCACAACAATTTATAATGCAATAGTGGGGCAAACAGCCATCTTAATGGCCCTTGTTATAAAAAGGCTTTTCCATTCCTAATTTACTCATTCCTAAATATGCACGAACTGCACCTTTTCTAACCTGGAGTTACCGCTCCGCAATTCGCAGTGAATGCATAGGTGCATAGGTTAGAGAGGGGCTGAATTTAACACGGGTCAATTTTAAAGGTAAGTTGGGGTAAAACACCACCCTACCTTAAAATACATTTTGAGGAGTGACTTTAAAAAGAATGCGACGAGACAGATTACATGTTTTGTCGAGCAAGAGTAGTGGTAACCAGGGAAAGTGTTGGGGGGGGAAAAGATGACATTAAGTTGTTTCTTTGGGAAGTACAGGGAGGGGGCGTATTTCCCTTCTTAGTCTTTCTACATAACAAGTCTGATTTATGGCGGGGGTACTCAGTGCAAACACACACATGTACACGCAAGTGCATGTACGCCCATACCACGCAAGCATGCAGGCGTATAGTATACACCTGTGAAGGAAAATGTCATTTGTGCCTTTTCTAATAACCAATTTGACTGGGTTCATGCAAGTGACTGATTCATCGTGCCTGGCAAGAATCCTCACATCAGTATAAGGAATTTGGCAGTATGCCCAGAACATTGCTTTGAGATCCAAAAAGGGTATCTCAGTTTCATGGTCTCAGCTTGGAGAGAAGAAGCCTTGTGAGTTATTGGTTGGTCACATAATAATGTAAATCATGCAAATATAACTTGTCTGTGTATGCAGTATACAAGAAAACTAACGGGACTGCCCCGACAGAGGGCCCAACCAACATGTACTATTGTGCATTAAGTGTGTTGGAACCTCTCCAGCTTGCTGATAATAAAGAATGATTAATTTAATATTGACTTCAGGTGTCCCTGGTGGTAATTTCCACGACACACCTCATTTGAACTCCTTTCAAATCCTGGAAAAATTCAGCAAATACACAGCAATAGCTTCCATCAGCATCTTAGAAATAAAGTCAGAGGACAGCAGTCCTAATTCCATGTAGACGATGAATGGAAGGATGTGGACTCCTACTATTTGTTTATCTGCCAGGGACCATGCACAATCTATACATCGCACCAAATGTAGCTAAATAGCACATTTCCATTTGCATTCCCCATCTGTCATTGGCTAGCATAACAGTTCTATTCTACTACCATATGTAAACTAATGGGTGCGTACTGCAGAGTGATACCAATTATGTACTATATACACACTTAATTGAATATTCATAATTGAATATTTGTGTGTATGAATATGTATGTCTATGAATGATGGTAGCACATTCTCCTGTGGTCAGCGCTTTCTTCTGTTGATATGACTCATTGCTTTGTCCTTGCGCTCAGCCCGACCTCTAAGCAGGCAGGCCCATATGCGAGCCAGCCTGGTGTTGTTCTGCTTTGCTACCAGGGCCTTTGAGGCTGCGGCCGTTGTATCCGCCGCTCCAGGGCAACACAACAGAACAATAGCCACCTCGGTCTGCCCTTTGGCAGCCCACACGCACCACAACACACAAGCCTGGGGGGGGCTCTGGCAGACACACCAATAAGGAAGGGAGGGAAGGAGGCCCAAATACATCAGGCGCCTCTGGGGCTACATCCACTGGTGAAGAGGTGTCAGAAGGTCAAATCTGGACGAGCAAAGGAGGGAGGGAGTAGGTTGATGTGGCTTGTTCAATAAATCAGAGATAATAGCACTAGACCAGCTTTGATATACAGGATTTACATTCTTTAAAACCTCTTCAGCACAGAGGAGCAGAGTGCAGAGTAGGAGAAATAAAGTAGCCCATAGTAGAACTAAGTCAGCACTTCCTCACTTTTAACAATGTTCTCAAGCTTTGTAATATTCCCTTCCACCGGTGTCCTCATTAAGAGCTCTCCCGGTCTTGTCTTAATGAATGGGGCGCACAGGAAGAGATTGCCTATATGGAAGTGAGACAGAAACTTAGTCATTATACTGCTCTATCTGCGGAGTTTCGCTTTGCTGAACACACCCCTGGTCACCCAGGCGGTGACCACCTCTGGAGTGTCTGATTGAAAGTCAAGGGGGTAAACAAATTGCTAAACACTGACTGAGAATTGAAGATGTGCACCTCTGACACGGCCGATTATTAGCACCAGGGTTGGGATCAATTCCTTACCAATTCAGACGAAAAAAACTGGAGTTAGAATTGGAATTTCATTTTCCTTCTTGAATTGGAATTGACCCCAACCAACTATGATTAGCACCCGGCTGGAAAGCGGCACAGAGGGAGATTTGTATTTCTCCCCGAAACCCGAAATCCTTATTTGCTTAGGCACACCTGCTGGGGTGGCGTCCCCCTCTCCTCTGGCAATGCTGGATATATTTGGGTCAGGCGTCAGGGGAGATGCCAGGCCAAGGAGGCGCGGGGGGTAGCTGGGCATTACAGCTGCAGTGCCGACCCCCTACAAACACCATTGGAGCCACCAGCTGCCATCACCCAGAGCAGGCACCGGGTACAGCCACCTGATTAGAGTGATGAGGGCTGTGTGTTTACTGTGTGTGTGTACGATAGTGATGCGCGGGTTGATTCATAACCCACTGTTCCCACAAATGTTCCCTCAAAGTTCTTTGCCAATGAGCAAATTTCAGATCTGCTGAGCGCAAACTTGAACGTTGTGAAAATTCTGTGTAACTTCCAGCATGCGTTTACTGTGAACACTAAAGCTGGGTTAGTGTTACACAACTTGATTGTAGTCCACCTGTGGTAAATTGAATTGATTGGACACCTGTCTATATAAGGTCCCACAGTTGACAGTGCATGTCAGAGCAAAAACCAAGCCATGAGGAATTGTCCGTAGAGCTACAAGACAGGATTGTGTCAAGGCACAGATCTGGGGAAGGGTACCAAATAATGTCTGCAGTATTGAAGGTCCCAAAGAACACAGTGGCATCCATCATTCTTAAATGGAAGAAATTTGGAACCACCAAGACCCTTCCTAGAGCTGGTCGCCTGGACAAACTGAGCAATCGGGGGGGAGGGTATTGGTCAGGGAGGTGACCTAGAAGCAGATGGTCACTGACAGAGCTCTAGAGTTCTGCTTTGGAGATAGGACAACCATTTCTGCAGCACTCCACCAATCAGGCCTTTACGGTAGAGTGACCAGACGGAAGCGACTCTTCAGCAAAAGGCACATGACAGCCCGCTTGGAGTTTGCCAAAAGGCATCTAAAGACTCTCAGACCATGAGAAATAAGATTCTCTGGTCTTATGAAACCAAGATTAAATTCACATCTGGATGAAACCTGGCACGATCTCTACAGTGAAGCATGGTGGTGACAGCATCATGCTGTGGGGATGTTTTTCAGTGGCAGGGAGACTAGTCAGGATCGAGGCAAAGATGAACGGAGCAAAGTACAGAGAGATTCTTGATGAAAGAAGTGCTCACGGCCTCAGACTGGGGCGAAGGTTCACTTTCCAACAGGACAACGACCCTAAGCACATAGCCAAGAGAAAGCAGGAGTGGCTCCGGGACAAGTCTCTGAACGTCCTTGAGTAGCCAAGCCAGAGACCGGACTTGAACCAGATCAATTAAAGGGTCTGAATAGTTATGTAAACGTGAAATTTCAGTTTATTATTTTTAATAAATTACCCAAAAAATTCTGACCCTGTTTTTGCTTTGTCATTATGGGGTATTGTGTGTAGATTGATGAGGGGGAAAGCAACTTAATTTTAGAATAAAGCTGTGACCTAACAAAGTGTGGAAAAAGTCAAGGGGTCTGAATACTTTCCGATGGCACTGTATCTTTAGTATAGGCTACATTTTGTAATTTTTTTCTTGAATTACCTTTATCTGCCTAAGCTTTAGGGCCTAACTGTACGCTCACCAAATACACGCCAATCGCCAAATACTTTTGGATACTTGGGAAGAAAATTTTACGTTGATCCACTGAGGCAAAAAGGACAATATCAGTTGAAGAAAAGCTGAGACATGGAGAGTTGAAAATAAAGAGAAAGGAAGGAAGGAAAAGTAATGTTTGGGAAAGATTTGGTGAAGTGGTAAAAGAGGATGATAGCAGTGCCGACTATATTATGTGTAATGATTGTGAGGCGCAATACAAATTTGACAGTCATAAGACGGAGACTTCAAATAATGCACAAAAAAGGGATCTATACAGCGCAGGACTACAGGAAACAGGGGGGCTGCAGTGGAGAGGGTCAAGAGCTTCAAGTTCCTCGGTGTGCCACATCACTGAGGACTTAACATGGTCCTCCCACCACCACAGTCGTGAAGATGGCACGGCATCGCCTCTCCTCCCTCAGGAGGCTGAAACGATTTGGCATGGCCCCTTTCACAGCTGCACCATCGAGAGCATCCTGACTGGTTCTATCACCGTCATGGATGGCAATTGCGCCGCCCTCAACCAGGAGGTCCAACAGAGGGTGGTGCGGACAGCCCAGCGAATCACTGGGTGCGAGCTCCCAGCCATCCAGGACGTACGTGCCAAGCGGTGTCTGAGAAAGGCCCAAAATATTTATCGAAGACTCCAGACACACGGACTGTCCTCCATGCTCCCGACTGTCAGGCGGTACATCAAGGCTCAGACCAGACTCGTAAACAGCTTCTATCCCCAGGCCATAAAACTTAAAATGGCTACCAACTACTGCTCTCCCACAGACTATCCACACTGACTATGCCTATCCACAGGTTTGTACCCACTCAGACACACACCTTCACTGTCACCTTTAAACACACAGCTGCTAAATGATTTGATTAGATGTATTACTACCATGTACGGTGCTGTTCATTGATCATTGATTGCTATTACCATTAGTAGCCATCTACACTACATGCCCAAAAGTATATGTGGACACCAGCTCGTCGAACATCTCATTCCAAAATTATGGGCATTAATATGGAGTTGGTCCCCCCTTTGCTGCTATAACAGCCTACACTCTCCTGGGAAGGTTTTCCACTATATGTTGGAACATTTCTGTGGGGATTTGCAACCATTCAGCCACAATATCATTAGTGAGGTCGGGCACTGATGTTGGGCGATTAGGCCTGGCTCGCAGTCAGTGTTCGATGGGGGATGAGGTCAGGGGTCTGTGAGGTTAAGGCTCTGTCAAGTTCTCCCACACCGATCTCGACAAACCATTTCTGTATGGACCTCGCTTTGTGCACGGTGGCATTGTCATGGTGAAACAGGAAAGGGCCTTCCAACTATTGCCACAAAGTTGGAAGCACAGAATCGTCTAGAAAGTCATTGTATGCTGTAGCATTAAGATTAGCCTTCACTGGAACTAAGGGGCCTAGCCCGAACCATGAAAAACAGCCCCAGACCATTATTCCTCATCCACCAAACTTTACAGTTGGCACTATGCATTGGGTCAAGTAGTATTCTCCTGTCAGCCAACAAACCAGAATCGTCCGTCGGGCTGCCAGATGGTGAAGTGTGATTCATCACTCCAGAGAATGCATTTCAACTGCTCCAGAGTCCAATGGCGATGAGCTTTACACCACTCCAGCCGACGCTTGGCATTGCGCATGGTGATAATAGGCTTGTGTGCGGCTGCTCAGCCATGGAAACCCATTTCATGAAGCCCCCGACGAACAGTTATTGTGCTGACGTTGCACACAGAGGCAGTTTGGAACTCAGTAGTGAGTGTTGCAACCAAGGACAGACGCTTCAGCACTCGGTGGTCCCGTTGTGAGAGTTCGTGTGGCCTACCACTTTGCAGCTGAGCCGTTGTTGCTACTAGATGTTTACACTTCACAATAACAGCACTTACAGTTGAGGCACTTACAGGGGCAGCTCTAGCAGGGCAGACATTTTACAAACTGACTTGGTGGAAAGATGACATTCTTGGACGGTGCCACGTTTAAAGTCACTGAGCTCTTCAGTAAGGCCAATCTAATGCCAATGTTTGTCTATGGAGATTGCATGGCCGTGTGCTCGATTTTATACACCTGTTGTGGCTGAAATAGCCAAATCCACTCATTTGAAGGGGTGTCCACATACTTTTGTATATATTGTGTATTTAACCAGCTACTGGTCACTATAACACCTGTTTACATGTACATATTAACATGAGTATATTTCTATAAGTATTTATATATTCCTGCTACCAGTCACTTATCAGCCCTGTTTACATGTATATCCTTCTCCCAGTCACTTTTATGTATAAACCTACCTCAACCACTCCAGTACCTCTGCACATTGAATAAGGCACTGACCTTCATATACGTACGTGCACTCTCACGTTTCTTCAACCTATATGGTACTTCGTGATTTTTTTTTATTACATTTTCTATCATCTTTACTATTATTACTGCATAGTTGGGAAAGAGGTCTCGAGGTAAGAATTTCACTGTACTGTTTAACTCAAGTTAACATTGAAACACATGGTCCAAAACCAGGTCTATAATTGTAATCTGGCCTATTCAATCCCAGCCCCTTGGTGTAGGGGGAAGTTCCCCCTAGACGCTGATCTTGGGTCAGTTATGCATTTCCCCCACTAATGGTTATGGTTAAGGGGAAGCTGATCCTACATACACAGTATGTACCTAGAGGAAACTTCACCCTGGAGCCCAGCCCCTTTAAACCTCCCATACCTAGGGGAACAATACAAATACTTTTTTTTATCCCACACTGGCTCTATTCAAAAGCTAGAACTAATGTTACACCAACTGTGTTTTAAAAGTTGTCCACCAGTGTGTGAGTGACTGGGAAAAATAGGGGAGATTGAATTGGTTTACACCTAGGCAGGTGAAAGTCATCTGTGACTGAACACTGACTCAGTCAAGCTTGAAGTTAGGGCACGGTCAAATCCTTTCAAATACAAACACAAACATGCATACGCCCGCACACAAACACACTTATTTGGGTAAGAGTGGCTGCAAGACCGGAGTGATCAGAGGGTAAGGAAATGGAAGCTTGTCATTCATACGACATAGGCTACATTTTGAGCAGCCTCTAAAGTACCACATCATACGTCCAGAAACCGTAGCAATGAGGGTTTAGGCATAAAGCTTTCCGTTCTGCCATGCCTCCCATTTCTCTCTTTTTCCCCTCCCTCCCTCCTGCTCTCTGTCTACCCGCGCAGTGCCAAGCCAAAACACAGTGTTTCCACTTGGCAGTGTGTGTGTGATTGGTGCTGGAGTGAAAAGGGTACGGTGGTGGAATGACGGAGAGGTTGTGAACCTCTTAGTCTCCGTCTGTCTCCATTCCTCTACTTCCCTCTCACTCACTTCTTAAGAATGCTCTGCTGTTCACATTCATTCACACACAATGTTTTTCTTGCATATCCCAACTCGCTGAGACACCTGCAGGGAGCGGGGTCACAGCCGGGGTCACAGCCAGGGTCACCATTGTCCAGCACCCCCTGGAGCAATTGGGGTGAAGTGCCTCACCTGGTCAGCGTCGGGATTCAAACCAGCAATCTTTCGGTTACTGGCCCAACGCGCTAACCTCGAGGCTACCGGCCGCCCCATCTCACTTGTCTCAATGCACTCGCCGTGATAGTTTTCACTTTTTCAATCTCTCTTTCTCGCTCTCCTAAAATATTTACAGCTGCTGTGCCGCAGAGGCAAGAAAATGTATTTTCTCTTGTAATATTTGTTTTGTGCTAAATCTATCAAATGGCTTGGGTCTGCTCGGCGAAGCCGGGTGCTATTCTATTCTGCCATCTCATTCCTCTCAAAAAAAAGGAAACGGTTATATAACAACCAGTTATACAGTGCCTTCAGAAAGTATTAATACTCTTGACTTGTTCCACATGTTGTTGTGTTACAGGCAGAATTCAAAATGGATTCATGATATTTTTCCCCCCTCACCCATCTACACACAATACCCCATAATGACAAAGTGAAAACATGGTTTTTAGAAAATGTAGAAAATGTATTGAAATAACCCGTGTCACACCCGTGTCAATACTTGTTAGAATCATATTTTTGCAGCGATTACAGCTGTGAGCCTTTCGGGGTAAATCTCTAAGAGCTTTGCACACCTTGATTGTACAATATCTGGATTGTACAATATTTGCACATTATTCTTTTTTTTTTATTATTCAAGCTCTCAACTTGGTTGGTGATCATTGCTAGAAAGCCATTTAAGTCTTGTAATAGATCTTCAAGACGATTAAAGTCAAAACTGTAACTAGGCCACTCAGAAACATTCAATGTCATCTTGGTAAGCTACTCCAGTGTATATTTGGCCTTCTGTTTTAGGTTCTTGTCCTGCTGAAAGGTGAATTCCTCTCCCAGTGTCTGTTGGAAAGCAGACTGAACCAGGTTCTCTCAAGGATTTTGCCTGTGCTTAGCTCTATTCCGTTTCTTTTTATCCGAAAAACTCCCTAATCCTTGCCAATGACAAGCATATCCATAAAATGACGCAGCCATCACCATTCTTGAAAATATGAAGAGTGGTACTCAGTGAGAAGTTTGCTCCAAATATAACACGTTGTATTCATGACAAAGTTAATTTCTTCACCACATTTTTTGCAATTTATTTTAGTGGCTAAGGACAAATGCTCACGAACACAGATGTAAAGAAATTTGTGCATACATTTTGAGAGAAATACGCTTTTTGTGCATATGGAAAATGTGGGGGATCTTTTATTTGACCCCAAACAAACGTTACATGTTGCATTTAAATTTGTATTTAGTATACAATGTTGATCCATCCTCAGTTCTCAGATCACAACCATTAAACTATAACTCTTTTAAAGCCACCTTTGGCCTCATGGTGAAATACCTGAGCGGTTTCCTTCCTCTCAGGCAACTGTGTTAGGAAGGACAACTGTATCTTTGTAGTGACTGGTTTTATTTGCGACCAAGCGTTAACTTCCTGACTGATGTCTTGAGATATTGCTTCAATATATCCACATAATTTTCCTACCTCATGATGCTATCTATTTTGTGAAGTGCACCAGTCCCTCCTGCAGCAAAGCACCCCCACAACATGATGGTGCCACCCCCGTGCTTTACGGTTGGGATGGTGTTCTTCAGCTTGCAAGCCTCCCCCTATTTCCTCCAAACATAACGATGGTCATTATGGCCAAACAGTTCTATTTTTGTTTCATCAGACCAGAGGACATTTCTCCAAAAAGTACGATCTTTGTCCCCATGTGCAGTTGCAAAACGTAGTCTGGCTTTTTTATGGCGGTTTTGGAGCAGTGGCTTATTCCTTGCTGAGCGGACTTTCAGGTTATGTTGATATAGGACTCGTTTTACTGTGGATATAGATACTTTTGTACCGGTTTCCTCCGGCATCTTCACAAGGTTCTTTGCTGTTCTTCTGGGACTGATTTGCACTTTTTGCACCAAAGTACATTCATCTCTAGGAGAAAGAACGTGTCTCCTTCCTGAGCGGTATGACGGCTGCGTGGTCCCATAGTACTTATACTTGCGTACTATTGTTTGTACAGATGAACGTGGTACCTTCAGGCGTTTGGTCATTTCTCCCAAGGATGAACCAGACCTGTGGAGGACTACAATTTTTTTTCTGAGGTCTTGGCTGATTTATTAAGATTTTCCCATGATGTCAAGCAAAGGGGCACTGAGTTTGAAGGCAGGCCTTGAAATACATCCACAGGTACACCTACAATTGATTCAAATGATGTCAATTAGCCTATCAGAAGCTTCTAAAGCCATGACATCAATTTCTGGAATTTTAAAAGCTGTTTAAAGGCACAGTCAACTTAGTGTATGTAAACTTCTGACCCACTGGAATTGTGATACAGTGAATTATAAGTGAAACAATCTGTCTGTAAACAATTGTTGGAAAAATTACTTGTGTCATGCACAAAGTAGATGTCCTAACCGACTTGCCAAAACTATAGTTTGTTAACAAGAAATTGGAGTGGTTGAAAAACGAGTTTTAAATGACTCCAACCTAAGTGTATGTAAACTTCCGACTTCAACTGTATGCGTCTCCACTGAGGAAAATGAGAGCAGGGTCCATTAATTCAGTGGCAGGGACACATTGACTCAGATTATTTTGATGTCAACCTACACTACATGGCCAAAAGAATGTGGACGTCCTTGAAATTAGTGGATTCGGCTATTTCATACACACCCGTTCCTGACAGGTGCATAAACTCGAGCACACAGCCACGCATTCTCAATAGACAAACATTGGCAGTAGAATGGCCTTACTGAAGTGCTCAGTGACTTTCAACGTGGCACCGTCATAGGATGCCACACGCAATTCCAAGCGTCGGTTGGAGTGGTGTAAAGCCATGTCGTGCATCGTCACAAAAGGTCATTCAAGAGAGAGGCAGAGAACGAGAGATTGTCTGAAAAAATCAAATCAAATTACAGGTGATGTAGAACAGGTTTATTCTTTCTTTCTTTTAAGTAGGATAAGGTTCTCTCTAGAGACTATTCTAAGGTCCGTTTGGCTAGGATTTGTGGAGGGTAAACTGACCCTAAATCTGTGTGTCTAAAAGAAACCTAGACCATTGCTTCCCCTCCAAATTATGTTTTACCTTTAAGAGTGTCTGGCCATTATTGTCCAAATGACAGCACCCACTATCTCTCTATGTTCTCAGATATGCAAGATTAACATGCAAGTCATTACCAATGGATTGGCAGCACGATCAATTAGAGAGACGTTCTCTATAATTTCCCTTTAAGCATCTCATCAGTTCGCCTAAGAAGGTTTAATCAATCCATGTGGAACCTCTGCAGGCTGTCTGGGGTGTGCACGTGTGCATGTGAGAGAGACTCACCGTCATTGAAGGCCACTAAAACCGACAGCGGCAAATAATCTACCCACAATGCCTTGGCTTGTGCAAGATCAGAGGTTGTCTCCAAGGGCTCCAAATTATTCCTCACATCTGGTCCTGTTCTGCACGGATATGCCCCTGACACACAGTTGTGTATTATTATACTTGTGAGGACTTTTTGGGGACCAACGATTGATTTCCATTAAAAATCCTATTTTCAAAAACCCTAAACCTAACCATAACTCCTAAACCTAACGTCTAACCATAATTCTAACCTTACACCTAACCACTAAGCTTAAAATAGCCCTTTTCCTTTTAAGGACTGGCCAACTTCTCCTTGGTTTACTTTTCTTGTGAAGACTTCTGGTCCTCACAAGTATAGTAAAACAAAAACACACACACACCACCGTTTCCAGTCGCACTTCAGTGAACAAAGAACATCTTTCCGGACACAGATGAGAAAGGCTAGAAATGACTTGTGACTAAGTACTGTATATATACACATTTCTTCATTGGGGAGGTCAACATGAAGTGCTTGACGTTCCGTCTGAAACCAGACACGATGGTTGCAGTGATTAAAAAGCCAAGCAGCGCCACGTCAAAGAACTGCGCAAATCCATAGCCCTCACTACAGAGCCTTTCAGATCAAATCAGGATTTCCCGTCACCCTACGGTGGTTTTGAAGCTTCCTCCCACACACACTATACACAGGTAACTGACTAAATAAAAGAAATACCAACATAGTGTCTTAATAGGGCGTTGGGCCACGAGCCAGAACAGCTTCAACGCACCTTGGCATAGATTCTACACGTGCCAGGAACGCTAGTGAAGGGATGTGACACTATTCTTCCACGAGAAGTTCCATAATTTGGTGTTTTGTTGATGGTCTCATGCAATGCTCTAGGATTGTTGAGATCTGGTGACAGACGGCAGCCATGGCATGTGGTTTACATCGTTTTCATGCTGATCAAACCATTCAGTGACCATGCGTACTCCGTGGATGGGGGCATTGTCATCCTATCTCAGCATGGCCAAAATAATGACCCTAAGCATGACAGGATGTTAATTGCTTAATTACCTCAGGCATCACACGTGTAGAAAACACTTGCTTTCAATATACTTTGTATTCATTTACTCTGGTGTTTATTATTTTTGGCAGTTCCCTGTATCTACACAAACCAGGGTTTTCATTAGGAAAATGTAGCGCTGGACAATGTGACCGGGAAGATTTTAATGCATTGGGTGCATAACCCATTAGGGCATCCACCCAAGTGTAACGGATGTGAAATGGCTAGCTAGTTAGCGGGTACGCGCTAGTAGCATTTCAATCAGTTACGTCACTTGCTCTGAGACTTTAAGTAGGGTTTCCCCTTGCTGTGCAAGGGCCGTGGCCTTTGTGGAGCGATGGGTAACGATGCTTCGTGGGCGACCGTTGTTGATGTGTGCAGAGGGTCCCTGGTTCGCGCCCGTGTCGGGGCGAGGGGACGCCGTAAAGTTATACTGTTGCATTGATGCTGTTGACTGCGGAAAAGGAGGAGGTTGAAAGGGGGGTGAGTGTAACGGATGTGAAATGGCTAGCTAGTTAGCGGGTACGCGCTAGTAGCATTTCAATCAGTTACGTCACTTGCTCTGAGACTTTAAGTAGGGTTTCCCCTTGCTGTGCAAGGGCCGTGGCCTTTGTGGAGCGATGGGTAACGATGCTTCGTGGGCGACCGTTGTTGATGTGTGCAGAGGGTCCCTGGTTCGCGCCCGAGGTCGGGGCGAGGGGACGTACTAAAGTTATACTGTTACACAAGGTGTGCAGAATGACAGAAATCAAATTTAGATTATGGTAATGGTTCTTAAAGATGCAATATGCAGAAATCACTCCATTTCCTGGTTGCTAAAATTATAATAGTTTGCCTAATTTAAAAGTATAGTGTAGAGAATCATTGTACCATCTAAACCGATGTGAAATACAATATTTTTGGGTATGGAAGATGTATTTCCAGCTGGTGTACAAAACCGAAAGTAAGACGCAAAAAACAAACTTAATAACGGGAATCAGAAATAGCGCACATAGAACATATGTATTGCTTCTTAGACTTGCTTTCAATGACAGATCTATAACATACAATTCCATGTGAATTTGGTCGGGTCGCCCAAAAAGCTAAATATTGCAGCTTTAACAGAACATGCAACTGATGTAATGAAGCAGACAATAAAACGTAATTTTCAAACATGACCCAAAATGCAATAAGTGGGAAAACACCATTCTATACAGTGTACCTGATATGAACATCTCTTGTTAGAAAGAATCTATAAGACGCAACAATTAGGATGGGTTGCTAATTTGACTAGGATTGTGCATTTGGCTTTCGGACAACGAAAGAACGTTGATATGAAAACCAATAGAACAGGAGAGAAATGGCGGTGATAGACCTGGCTGATTATTGAGTTGTGGCTGTCAGTGAAAAGCATCTAAAATATGTGTGAAGATAATGTGTCTTGAGTATAATTTTAAATGTTGAGATAGGGAAGGGGTGTGTGGCGAAGATATAGGAGAGTCTCTCCAGAATGGCTTCCCCCAATTCTTGCGCATTCATTGTGTGAATGGTTTTCCCTTTGAATTTGTATTTTTAACAATCCCCATTACATATGTTACCAGTAGTAAATGTATCGTCCCAGTCATTTGGTTCCATTAATACATGTATTATTTACAGTTTTCAGTCTCGGAGTGTTAACGTTGTGAACTCTGCTTATAAAAGGATCTTAGACTCCTTGTTCTTTCTCTTTTTTTGTTCCAGAACTGCCGTGGTGAGAATCTCATTCGCTCTCCACCCCATGGGCTTCTGGGACATGGCCTTTCAGGTATGATCTCTTTCGCTCTGTGATCATGCTTAGAATAATACTTGATTAAAATGTCAGTATTGCCTTGGAACTTAAGCTTTATGCCTTGTATGAGAATCTATTCGTTTTACAAAGTAATGAAAAACACATTTACAACTCCATTCTCAGACATTTCTTCATGGCCTATTACTGTCACTCAACTACGGTGTTCTTGCACATTGCTAAATAATGTTTATGGAGTCAAATAAAAGTAGGCTAATTTCTTAGTGTTATTACAAGTTGCATGTGATGTAATATCATATACTGTATATTTCAGTCGGCAGCATACCACCCTGCTTCCCACTGCTGGCTTGATTCTGAAGCTAAGCTGAGTTGGTCCTGGTTGATCCCTAGGTGGGAGACCAGATGCTGCTGGAAGTGGTGCAATGATTGGGTACATTGCCCTGTGTAGGGTGTCGTCTTTCCGATAGGACGTTGAACGGGTGTCCTGACTCTGTGGTCACTAAAGAGCTCATGGCACTTACCGTAAGATTTGGGGTGTTAACCCCAGGGTCCTGGCTAAATTCCCAATCTGCCCCTCATAACATCATGGGCACGTAATCACCCCCAGCTTCCAATTGGCTCATTCATCCCCCCTCCTCTCCCGTGTCACTATTCCCCATGTCGTTGATGTAAATGAGCGTGTTCGCAGTCAATTTACCTGGTAAAATTAGGGTTAATAAATATACACGATAAATATTACTACCTGTGCATGCATTTAAGTACCTGGCCTGCTGCGTGGAAATGTAAAAAAATAAAACACTTTCCTACATCTATTGCAAATAATATATTAAAACTATAGTTTCTCACAGTAAGCTATTTGAAAGATCTTTCCAACAATCTCCCCCTCGTTATAGGCCTACTGCTGCATCGGCCAGTGCGCTCATTTCTTTAGCCGCCAATGTCAATCAATGTGTCCATATGGCAGAGGCTGGTGATCGATCTTGCATTAGTTGACTTAACGTTTCGATAAAATCTGAATTAAAATGAATGATTAACCACATGACAATGACTTTGATAAAAGAAAACGTTATTGAAATGAAACGTTCATAAAAATGCGGATATGAAAATCATAACTGACACGCAGAACGGTAGAATAAATTGTAAGGATCCCCAAACTTAACACTCACGCGACCCCTACGAAGTCTTTAAAGTAATTGCCTCCACGTTTCCAAGGTCGGATTTTGACTCTAGGCTAGATTGAAGCAAGGTAAGCCTCGTAATATGAAATAAAACATTCAGGTTTCAAACAATTAAGTATGTTTTCAAAATGTATACTGCCTCCAGCTCACATTCTAAGGTGGTGGATGGCGCACTAATAGCCTGTCGCCTGCACTTGAATGTTGAACTGGAGGCATGCTTCAATTACCAGTTGCACCAAAACACACGATTGCGCTTAGAATTGTTGCGCAATGAATTGGTTTATACTCCAGCAGCAACCAGCTGACGAGCTGCAAGAGAAATCCCGCTCAAAAATAGGCTCTATATGCATGTGATAGTTGTAAATAAGATACATGACTAAAGAAAATACACACAGGCCAATTTCATTCCACTAAATTAAGCTAATTTACCTATAGACCGATAAGCATGACGGTCAAATGTATTTACATAGACTGGTATTTCCATCAATTAAAAAAAAAAACTGCGCACTGCGATTTTCTTTCTCCCAGTCATTTTGCCAACAATTGTATTTATCTTTTTATTTCATTTTTATAAGTCAAAAGCCAACATAAACCCTGAAATACACACGGACACACTCACATCAGAAACATCCACATTTGACACTGTTTGTGTGATCCCTTTGAGAAAGGCAGACATGCAAGGGATAAGAAACAACACTTAACATCGCTAGTTCAATGATACAGTGCCTTCGGAAAGTATGCAGACCCCTTGACTTTTCCCACATTTTGTTACGTTACAGCCTTTTTCTAAAATGAATTAAATTGTTTTTACCTCCCCCCTCAATCTACACAATGCTCCATAATGAAAAAGAAAAAAAACAAGTCTTACACAAAATAAAAAAACTAAATACTTTTACATAAGTATTCAGACCCTTTACTCAGTACTTTGTTGAAGCACCTTTGGCAGGGATTACAGCCTCGAGTCTTCTTGGGTATGACACTACATGCTTGGCACACCTGTATTTGTGGAATTTCTCCCATTCTTCTCTGTAGATCCTCTCAAGCACTGTCAGGTTGGAAAGGGAGTGTCGCTGCACAGCTATTTTCAGGTCTCTCCAGAGATGTTCGATAGGGTTCAAGTCCTTGAGTGGCCCAGCCAGAGCCCGGACATTCAGAGACTTGTCCCGAAGCCACTCCTGCGTTTTCTTGGTTCTGTGCTTCGGGTCATTGTCCTGTTGGAAGGTGAACCTTCACCCCAGTCTGAGGTCCTGAGTGCTCTGGAGCAGGTTTTCATCAAGGATATCTGTACCTTGCTCCATTCAGCTTTCCCTCGATCCGGACTTGTCTCCCAGTCCCACCACTGAAAAACATCCCCACCAGCATGATGCTGCCACCACCATGCTTCACCGTAGGGATGGTTCCTCTCTAGGTTTCTTCCTAGGTTTTGGCCTTTCTAGGGAGTTTTTCCTAGACACCGTGCTTCTACACCTGCATTGCTTGCTGTTTGGGGTTTTAGGCTGGGTTTCTGTACAGCACTTTGAGATATCAGCTGATGTAAGAAGGGCTATATAAATACATTTGATTTATTGCTGAAAAACATCCCCACAGCATGATGCTGCCACCACACTTCACTGTAGGAATGGTGCAAAGTTTCCTCCAGACGTGACGCTTGGCATTCAGGCCAAAGAGTTCAATCTTGGTTTCATCAGACCAGATACTTTCGTTTCTCGTGGTATGAGAATCCTTTAGGTGCATTTTGGCAAACTCCAAGTGGCATAAAGGCCTGCTTGCTTGGTGGAGTGCTGCAGAGATGGTTGTCCTTCTGGAAGGTTCTCCCATCTCCACAGAGGAACTCTAGAGCTCTGTCAGAGTGACCATTGGGTTCTTGGTCACCTCCCTGACCAAGGCCCTTCTCCCCAGATTGCTCAGTTTGGCCGGGCAGCCAGCTCTAGGAAAAGTATTTGTGGTTTCAAACTTCTTTTAAGAAGGATGGCGAGCACTGTGTTCTTGGGGACCTTCAATGCTGTATACATTTTTTGGTACCCTTCCCCAGATCTGTGACTCGACACAATCCTGTCTCGGAGATCTACGGACAATTTCTTCAACCTTATGGCTTGGTTTTTGGCTTGGTTTATGGCTTGGTTTTTGCACATGCACTGCGAACTGTGGGACTTTATATAGACAGGGGTTTGCCTTTCCAAATCCATTGAATTTACCACAGGTGGACTCCAAGTTGTAGAAACATCTTAAGGATGATCAATGGAAACATGTGTATCAATGGAAACAAAAGTACATTAATCCATTTTAGAATAAGGCTATAACATAACAAAAATGTGGGAAAAGTCAAGGGATCTGAATACGTTGAACGTTTTCATGCCTTGAAATCACTCGTGCTCCTGGTAGAAGTTACCCTGATGATCTAGCATCAGTTTACCATCCACCTAAGGCATTCACTCCCAACATGCAATACTGACCTTACATCAGGGAAACGTCATCCTTCTCTGAACAAGCGCACACACACAGGAATAAAAACACAGAGGTGTGAAAGCTTGGCAGGTGTCTGTCAGCAACGTGCAAGTATGCACACACACACGGCCAAAGAGCCTGGCATTTATACCAAAGCAGTGCATAGTTGTAGTGTGGTCCCCACTGCTCACAATCCACCAGTGCAGGGCCAACAGCCTATGAGATGTGCATCCTGAGCCATCCCATATATCAATGAGTGATCTAATATCATGGTACATGTTTTCACATTCACAGACTAAGTGCATGCATGAGTGTGTATGTGTGTGCTTGTATTCATGCGTGTTGCAGCACAACCACACAAAGCTAGATACAGTGGGGAGAACAAGTATTTGATACACTGCCGATTTTGCAGGTTTTCCTACTTACAAAGCATGTAGAGGTCTGTAATTTTTATCATAGGTACACTTCAACTATGAGAGACGGAATCTAAAACAAAAATCCAGAAAATTCCATTGTATGATTTTTAAGTAATTAATTTGCATTTTATTGCATGACATAAGTATTTGATACATCAGAAAAGCAGAACTTAATATTTGGTACAGAAACCGTTGTTTGCAATTACAGAGATCATACGTTTCCTGTAGTTCTTGACTAGGTTTGCACACACTGCAGCAGGGATTTTGGCCCACTCCTCCCTACAGATCTTCTCCAGATCCTTCAGGTTTCGGGGCTGTCGCTGGGCAATACGGACTTTCAGCTCCCTCCAAAGATTTTCTATTGGGTTCAGGTCTGGAGACTGGCTAGGCCACTCCAGGACCTTGAGATGCTTCTTACGGAGCCACTCCTTAGTTGCCATGGCTGTGTGCTTCGTGTCGTTGTCATGCTGGAAGACCCAGCCACGACCCATCTTCAATGCTCTTACTGAGGGAAGGAGGTTGTTGGCCAAGATCTCGCGATACATGGCCCCATCCATCCTCCCCTCAATACGGTGCAGTCGTCCTGTCCCCTTTGCAGAAAAGCATCCCCAAAGAATGATGTTTCCACCTCCATGCTTCACGGTTGGGATGGTGTTCTTGGGGTTGTGCTCATACTTCTTCTTCCTCCAAACACGGCGAGTGGAGTTAGACCAAAAAGCTCTATTTTTGTCTCATCAGACCACATGACCTTCTCCCATTCCTCCTCTGGATCATCCAGATGGTCATTGGCAAACTTCAGACAGGCCTGGACATGCACTGGCTTAAGCAGGGGGACCTTGCGTGCGCTGCAGGATTTTAATCCATGACGGCGTAGTGTGTTACTAATGGTTTTCTTTGAGACTGTGGTCCCAGCTCTCTTCAGGTCATTGACCAGGTCCTGCCGTGTAGTTCTGGGCTGATCCCTCACCTTCCTCATGATCATTGATGCCCCACGAGGTGAAATCTTGCATGGAGCCCCAGACCGAGGGTGATTGACCGTCATCTTGAACTTCTTCCATTTTCTAATAATTGCGCCAACAGTTGTTTCCTTCTCACCAAGCTGCTTGCCTATTGTCCTGTAGCCCATCCCAGCCTTGTGCAGGTCTACAATTTTATCCCTGATGTCCTTACACAGCTCTCTGGTCTTGGCCATTGTGAAGAGGTTGGAATCTGTTTGATTGTGTGTGGACAGGTGTCTTTTATACAGGTAACGAGTTCAAACAGGTGCAGTTAATACAGGTAATGAGTGGAGAACAGGAGGGCTTCTTAAAGAAAAACTAACAGGTCTGTGAGAGCCGGAATTCTTACTGGTTGGTAGGTGATCAAATACTTATGTCATGCAATAAAATGCAAATTAATTATTTAAAAATCATACAATGTGATTTTCTGGATTTTTGTTTTAGATTCCGTCTCTCACAGTTGAAGTGTACCTATGATAAAAATTACAGACCTCTACGTGCTTTGTAAGTAGGAAAACCTGCAAAATCGGCAGTGTATCAAATACTTGTTCTCCCCACTGTACATCAACATGAGTAGCCCTGAAAGGTGGCTTACATTATCCCTGTGCTCACTTCAACAAGAGCCTATATACTCCCACTTCATTATCAATACAAACTTCATACACTCATATCTCATGGATAATGTATGAAGAATGCTCTTTCCAATACAGTGAACTCCTCTTACAGGAGTCAGCAGAGTGAACTGTACTGCCTAATAGAGCAGAGGCAGGCTTGCAGATGCTAAAGGGCACTGTTCGCTTCCCTGAGGCTGTGTGGTCAGTCAGAAGTGACTTCACCCACTGCAGTTAACTATTCCAAGCATTTCCCCCTACCACAACAGAGCTAGGGAGATGCATAGAGTGATAGAATGAGAGAGAGAGAGAGAACAAGAGTGCGAGATGAGAAAATGAGAAAGAAACAAACCGCTGAATAGGCGGTGGTGACGGAAACAACAATAGCTTGATTGCGGAGGCACTGCTTTGACGTGAACAGAAAATGAGGTCATGTTGCTGGGGCTCTTTTTTTTAATTATTAGTCACCAGTGCCTTTTTTTAGCCTAGCGGGCAGCTATGCCGGTTGGCCATCCACTGGGAACAGGGCTTGGGTTAGCGGCTAATGTGCTTAGCGGAAGCTCCGGGCCGTGTGGTACATCACCTGTGGCACGCTCTCTCGCTTTCAACCTCCCCTCTCTTCATGTATTGCTCCTGGATAGTCTATGGCAGGGTTGTCAGATGGCCCGAGGGCAGTTTGAGTAAAAAAAATGTTTTTATAAACATAAAATAAAAGCTATAAGAACATCGAGCAATCAAAACTATGGACAGAGGACAATTTTGGGAAAATGAAAAATGGAGAAACAAACTTTGTTGTGTTCCATTTTAAATTCAGGCTGTATTGCATATATATTTTTTCTCACCCATCTACAAACAATACCACATAAGGACAAAGTGCAAAATGTATAGACATTTTTTCAAATTTATACAGATATTTTTTTTACATAACATCACCGAGTACCACTTCATATTTTCAAGCATGGTGGTGACTGGATCATTCTATGGGTAGGCTGGTCATCGGCAAGGACTAGGAAGTTGTTTTAGGATAGAAAGAAATGGAATAGAGCTAAGCACACAGAATCCTACAGGAAAACCTGGTTCAGTCTGCTTTCCAACAGACATTGGGAGACAAATTCACCTTTCAGCAGGACAATAACCTAAACACAAGGCCAAATATACACTGGAATTGCTTACCAAGATAACCTGAGTGGCTTAGTTACAGTTTGGACTTAAATCAGCTTGAAAATGTAATGACAAAAATTGAATATGTCTGTCTAGCAATGATCAAAAACCAACTTAACAGAGCTTGAAGAATTTTAAAAAGAATAATGTGTAAATATTGTACAATCCAGGTGTGCAGAGCTTTTAGAGACTTACCCAGAAAGAGTCACAGCTGTAATCACTGCCAAATGTGATTCTAACATGTATTGACTAAGGGCGGGGTGAAAAATATGTAACGGAGAGATTTCAGTTTCAATAAATGTGCAAAAATGTCTAAAAACATGTTTTCACTTTGGCATTATGGGATATTGGGTGTAGATTTTTTTTTAAATTTTGAATCAAATTTGAATTCAGGCTGTAACAAGTCAAGGGGTATGAATACTTTCTGACGGTACTGTTGGCTTTCTATAACAAAAGGGATTGAATACTTGACTCAAGACATTTCAGCATTGTTTTCTTGTGTTGAGAAACATAATTTCACTTTGACATTGTGGGGTATTGTGTGTATGCCAGTGACACAAAATCTCAATTTAATCCATTTTAAATTCAGGCTTTAACATGTGTAAAAAGTCAACGGGTGTGAATACTTTCTGAAGCCTCTGTAGGGGGAGAGAGAAATAGGAGGAACACGATAGAGGGGATTGATTAATGGAAATAAATGTGTTTAAACACCAAACATTTAAAGACATTTGGCAAATGTCATTATGCCTACACTTGTAGCCTGAATTGATCCATGAATTGACGCTGTCCGTGGGTTAGTCTCGACAAGTCAACGCTACCTTAGGGAAAAAGTTCAGTGTTATTGTCGAACCACAATATTGATTGCAGCAATCCAACCTCTCAGTTCATATTGTTGTTGCTGGACCAAATAAGAACCTGTGGAGAAGGTGGTATGTGTTCGACTGTGTTTGATAGCCAGGAGATGTGGGTGGACGTGTGTGTGCCCACACAAGGGTTTCCGTTAGCCGGTAAACTTCAGCTTTTGGAACCCCTTCCTTTTCTTTTTTTTTGCCAATAAATAAAATTGTTGTCCCACAAAAATAGAATAGAACTTCATTGCAAAATAATGTGTTTTATTAATTAATGGAAATACCAGTCAATGTGCTCCAACTTCAAAGGCAAATAAAGTGCCTTCGGAAAGTATCCACACTAGGGATGCACAATATATCAGTGGACATATCGGAATCGGCCGATATTAGCTAAAAATGCCAACATCGGTATCGGCCCTATGTCTAGTTTAACACCTATGTTAAAAACCGGTGTCAAAGCTACCGTGCATATCTATATAACATAGGTACAGGATGTAAAATTTTGCACTACACGTGCAACACAGCATTCCTAACCTAGCCCACAATGTCTGCTGTGTGGATCGAGCAGTCAACAAGTCGAGCAGTCATTTGAAAGAGTAAGAACATTTCAGCGAGACAACTCCAAAAGGCGAAATCCATTAAAGCCAAGATTTCACCGACTGGTCAAGCACCGGTACACTACCAAGTGCGCTATTTTTCAGATGTTGCCCTTACCGGAGTTACACAGTAATAGAGTAACTGCTATTACCTTCATGACATACATACTACGGAACGCCGTTTTGGTCTTTCCGTGTCAAAAAAGATATAGTAGCACTGTCAAAGCTGTACAAAAAAGTCTGCAAACACCGGCCACGAACATTGTGTTTACAATATCGCGTTGGTAATAAAAAATTAATTTGTTTGACCGCAAATTCTGGGGTAGCTAGCTTTAGCTTGGTACCTAGCTAGCACCAATACAACCAGCCTGAAAACAATGACCTGTAGAAACTGCAGTCATTTTCATTATTCTTAGCAATGATTTAGGAATCCTTGTGAGTAAATATTAGCTAGGTAGCAACCTGTTTGCCTATTGAAATTTAACTTCAGTTCATGAAAATAAATAGCTAGCCAGCTACTTAACCATGTTGCCAAAGCTAACGTTATAAGCAGCCAGCTAGCTGGCTAGTAACGCTCGACCGGACCGGGTTATGTTGTGAAGCTAGCCACAATAAGGATTAGGCACAAAAGTGGAATTTGCGGTTTGCCTTCAAAATAAAAGTATGTAATTGACAGTGATGCAAATGAAGACAAAAAGTAGAATTATGCCATACTTTTATTTTGAAAATTAAAAATGATTAAAAATCTAAAAAAATATCCTCTGCAATCTACACACAATACCCCATAAATGACAAAGCTATCAGGTTTAGAAATTTTAGCAAATGTATAAAAAAATAAGAAACCGAAATACCTTATTTACATAATTATTCAGACCCTTTGCTATGAAACATGATTGTGTCGAGGCACAGATCTGGGGATGGGTACCAAAAAATGCCTGCAGCATTGAAGGTCCCCAAGAAAACAGTGGCCTCCATCATTCTTAAATGGAAGAAGTTTGTAACGACCAAGACTCTTCCAAGAGCTGGCCACCCGGTCAAACTGAGCAAGCGGGGGAGAAAGGACTTGGTCAGGGAGGTGACCAAGAATCCAATGGTCACTGACAGTGCTCTAGAGTTCCTCTGTGGAGATGGGGGAACCTTCCAGAAGGACAACCATCTCTGCAGCACCACCAAATTAGGCCTTTATGATAAGAGTGCCCAGACGGAAGCCACTCCTCAGTAAAAGGTACATGACAGCCCGCTTGGAGTTTGCCAAAAGGCACCTAAAGACTCAGACCATGAGAAACAAGATTCCTGGTCTGATGAAACCAAGATTGAACTCTTTGGCCTGAATGCCAAGCGTCACGTCTGGAGGAAACCTGGCACCGTCCCTACAGTGAAGCATGGTGGTGGCAGCATCATGCTGTGTGGGGATGTTTTTCAGTGGCGGGACTGAGAGACAAGTCAGGATCGAGGGAAATGTGAACGGAGCAAAGTACAGAGAGATCCTTGATGAAAACCTGCTCCAGAGCACTCAGGACCTCACTGGGACAAATGTTCACCTTCAACAGGACAACGACCCTAAGCACACAGCACAGGTGTGGCTCTGGGACACGTTTCTGAATGACCTTGAGCCTGGACTTGAACCTGATCGAACATCTCTGGAGAGACCTGAAAATAGCTGTGCAGCAACACTCCCCATCCAAACTGACAGCGCTGGAGACGATCTGCAAAGGAGAAACTCTTCAAATACAGGTGTGCCAAGCTTGTAGCGCCATACCCAAGAAGACTGTAGGCTATAAATCGCTGCCAAAGGTACTTCAACAAAGCACTGAGTAAAGGGTCTGAATATCTATGTAAATATGACATTTCATTTCTGATTTTCTTTTATATACACATTTAGCTTTGTCCTTATGGGGTATTGTATGTAGATTGATGAGGGGGGGAAACAATTTAATCAATTTTAGAACAAGGCTTTAATGTAACAAAATGTGGATAAAGTCAAGTGAATACTTTCCGAAGGCACTGTATACTTCGCAGGCTAATAAATGCTCAAGTTGCTTGGAAATTAGCGTCGAGTGTGTGCGTTTCTATATTTACTCGCACAATAGACGTAAGGTCCTCATAAGAGACTTCAGCTAAGTGTACTCTGACTGGGCAAAACTGGGAAGATTGTGTTGACTATCTCCATTTCCAGTGTGCCTGCCGAGAGGTGATTCTTTCTCCATATAGAGTAGACAGCCTCAAGACATCTTCCGTTTCTTGAGGAAAAGTAACAAGGCTGATGCGCATTGCAAGCTGCTCCAAGGAGTTGGACAGTTTTAACTACCCAACATCAGCGGCTCACTTTGAGCAGGCCAAGGTCCTCCTCAAACATATTGACTCGGTACCGGTACCCCCTGTATATAGCCTCGTTATTGTTATTTTATTGTGTTACTTTTTAATGAATTCTTTTTTATTTGAGTTTATTTGGTAAATGTTTTCTTAACTCTTTCTTGAACTGCACTGTTGGTTAAGGGCTTGTAAGTGCATTTCACGGTAAGGTCTACACGTTGTATTCGGCGCATGTGACAAATAAAGTTTGATTTTATTTGAAATTAGAGGGAAATAATTGTGTTTGTCAGGCCTGGTCCTAGCAGTTTTGCTGCCGCCCTAGGGAAGATCAACATATGCCACCCCGTGTCATGTATAATATAACCTGCTGCATAAGTTCTCCTAACCTGCTACAAAGTCAAATCTGACATTAATTTTACAAAAGCTGGATCCCTTCTAGTCATGATCGGCCAGTCCTGGTGTTAGACAGCCTAATTAAAATGTTCATGCCTAGGCTAAATTCCAATTAGAGAGGCCTAGATTGTGTTTGAAAACAGCTGTGTTTTGTTATTTATTAAAATGTTCATACAAATAGCTCTTTAGCAAATTATATTATACAAATATAATATTTTAAAGTTGTGTTTTACGTATAGGCGGCTGTTCTTCTAGGCTAAATGTTTAAAAATATATATTTATAGCTGGGATGACACCGCAAACGGTAATGTTTTGCTTCTCAATACAACCGGTCACGTTGGTATAAGATCATTCAACTTTATTTTATTACAACTTCACAGGCTAATTTCTATTCTGGTAAAATGCATTACAATAATCTAAAATAGATTTTGAGCACCTTGGGTGGACACTAATGCATTACGCATCTAATGCATATGGATGTCGGATAAATTTGTAAAATGTCCGGTAAATTAAAATCTTGCCTGCTCAAGTTGTCCAGCGCCAAATGTTCTAAACGGAAACACTGGCCCGTGCGTGCATGCATTTGTCCATGTGTAATCATCTCCTGTAGGGAACAATCTGTTGCACTGTTTAATTTTGATCCCGTTAAACCACCTGTTAAAAGCTTCAATCCCTTTCTAGTTTGAGGTTAGTACTATCAAACCAGCACAACATTGTGTTGTCAACGTAGACTTTGTCGCTACATTTTGCACGGTCTCAGACCCCTCCAGCGACTTGTATTGGTAAAAGAGTATAGCAACAAACGTAGCTACTTTTTAAGGCTGCCTCTGCTACTTTTGGTTGATTTAGCAACTTCCCTGTTTGCGTGACCGCTCGGCTGAGCTCAGCTGTGCTGCTCTGCAGTCTGCTCCCTCTCCACGGCTCAGCTTCCGCCGGCTGCTGCCTGTGTGCACCCGTCATTTGCGGCCCTTCCCTGCCTCTCCGCTCCCTCCCCAGCCCCTCTAGGTCCTCTCCCCAATGCTGCACCGAGTGAAGTTATTACATTGGTTCCTTGTTAAATGACACCAAAGCTCTCCATTAAATAAATAACAATACATAAATAAATAAACATTTTCTAAAACATTATACGTTTTTTCTATGCTGCTTAATTATTTACTATCGGTTCCTCCTTCAAACATTCTGTTTAGTTTTGGAGAATTGCTCATTGCATGAGCGTGAGGGACAGCATAAGCATAAAAAAGTATACATTAACGTTATGACGTCATGACGTCATCTAGCGACGAATGGAGAAACAAAAAGCTACTTTCGTTGAAAAATATTTTGCAACACTAACATATTGTTAATTCTCATACACACACACACAGCTGGGTGTATGACCACACTCTCTGGCCCCAAGTCATGCTGTCACCATCTCTCCCAGTGCATGGCAATCTTTCGTCTGAACTCACCTTCTGTCTTTTTCATCCCCACTCACCCTCTTTTTGTATTCTCCCTTTCTTTTCCCCTCAATGTCTGGGTCTAAAACACACATTCTTTCACAAAAACTATTTTCTTCCAAATAACACTACCAATTTCTCACTCATAACAAAAACCCATGGATGTAATGATAAAAATAATAATTTGACATACTAATCAAAACCAGGGGTTAGTATCAAAAATGACAAAAACCATAATAATGCCACAACAACCCTGTCCAACACGATGTGTACTCTCTTGTGCCACTGCCAACATATGACAGGTTTGGGATCATTGTGAGACTTGAACACCAGGTTGAGAGAGAGCTGGCTGTGATTTGTATTGGCCTGACATGGGTTCCGGCAGGGACAGATTGCATTGGGCTATCCCTGCTGTGCTTGACATTCTGCTAGCCTGGCTAGCGGTGAGCACGTCCTTGGCTGCCCTTTCTGGTGACTGGTGATGTAGTGACTGGACGTGGTGACTGGATGTGGAGACTAGGGGGTGGTAGGGTTTAGGGAGTGGGCTAAAAAGCTCTCTAGGGCAGCGGTTCCCAACCTTTTCTGTTCTGGGGACCACCAAAAGCTCAAGGACAGGTTGGAAACCACTGCTCCAGGGGAGAGATATCTGTAGTGGGAGAGGACACGT
Organism: Salvelinus alpinus; assembly: GCF_045679555.1. NCBI lineage: Eukaryota > Metazoa > Chordata > Actinopteri > Salmoniformes > Salmonidae > Salvelinus > Salvelinus alpinus. Next base: position 45,080,551 of record NC_092105.1, on the reverse strand, counting down.
CAAGCTTAAAGACACATTGTTTAGGTACAGTGCCTTCGGAAAGTACTCAGACCCCTGGACTTTTTCCACATTGTTAGGTTACAGACTTTCTAAAATGTATGATCGTTTTTTTACTCAATCCATAATAACAAAGCAGAAACAGGTTTAGAAGTTTGAATACTTATGCAAATGTGATTTTTAAATGTCGTTTTAAAATTTGCACAGACTGTTTACTCAGTACTTTGTTGAAGCACCTTCGGCAGTGATTATAGCCCCAAGTCTTCTTGGGTATGATGCTACAAATCTTGGTATACCTGTATTTGGGGAGTTTCTTCCAGTCTTCTCTGCAGATCCTCTCAAGCTCTGTCAGGTTGGATGGGGAGCGTTGCTGCACAACTATTTTCAGGTCTCTCCAGAGATGTTCGATCGAGTTCAATTCCGGGATCTGGCTGGGTTACTCAAGGACATTCAGAGACATGTCCCAAAGCCACACCTGCGTTGTCTTGGCTGTGTGCTTAGGGTCATTGTCCTGTTGGATGGTTGAACCTTCGCCCCAGTCTGAGGTCTTGAGCGCTCTGGAGTAGGTTTTCATCAAGGATCTCTCTGTTCATCTTCCCCTCGATCCTGACACGTCTCCCAGTCCCTGCCACTGAAAAACATCCCCACAGCATGATGCTGCCACCACCATGCTTCACCATAGGGATGGTGCCAGGCTTCCTCCAGACATTCAGGCAAAAGTGTTCAATCTTGGTTTCATCAGACCAGAGAATCTTGTTTCTCATGGTCTGAGAGGCTGTAGGTGGCTTTTGGCAAACTCCAAGTGGGCTGTCATGTGCCTTTTACTGAGGAGTGGCTTCCGTCTGGCCACTCAACCATAAAAGCCTAATTGGTGGAATGCTGCAGAGATGGTTGTCCTTCTGGAAGGTTCTCCCATCTCCACAGAGGAACTTTAGCGCTCTGTCAGAGTGACCATCAGGTTCTTGGTCACCTCCGATTGCTCAGTTTGGTCGGGTGGCCAGCTCTAGGAAGAGTCTTGGTGGTTCCAAACTTCTTCCATTTAAGAATGATGGAGGCCACAATGCTGTAGACATCTTTTGGTACCCTTCCCCAGATCTGTGCCTCAACACAATCCTGTCTCGGAGCGCTACGGGCAATTCCTTCGACCTCGTGGCTTGGTTTTTGCTCTGACATGAACTGTGAACTGTGGGACCTTATATAGACAGGTGTGCCTTTCCAAATCATGTCCAATCAATTGAATTTACCACAGGTGGACTCCAATCAAGTTGTAGAAACATCAAGGATGATCAATGGAAACAGGACGCACCTGAGCTCAATTAAGAGTCTCATAGCATATTTATGTAAGTAAGGTAAGTTTTTTGTAATAAATCTGCAAAATCTCTAAAAACATTTTTTGCTTTGTCATTAGGGGTATTGTGTTTAGATTGCCGATGATTTTTTAATTAATACATTTTAGAATAAGGCCGTAACGTAACAAAATGTGGAAAAAGTCAAGGGGTCTGAATACTTTCCGAAGTCACTATCTACTGTACATCAGAGCAAATTCCAGTCCGGAAGGGCTTGAGCAGTCTTTTTTGGTTTCTACCTCGTAGTTAATTGCAATAAGGAGTGTTCTGGACTAGAAGTCGACCAATTATTTGGAATGGCCGATTTTAAGTTTTCATAACAATCGGTAATCGGCATTTTTGGACACCGATTGTGTCCGATTACATTGCACTGCATGAGGAGACTGCGTGGCAGGCTGACTACCTGTTATGCGAGTGCAGCAAGGAGCCAAGCTAAGTTGCTAGCTAGCATTAAACCTAACTTAGAAAAAACTATCTTAACATAATCACTAGTTAACTACACACGGTTGATGATATTACTAGTTTATCTAGCTTGTCCTGCGTTGCATATAATTGATGCCTGTTAATTTATCATCAATCACAGCCTACTTCGAAAAAAACGGGTGATGATTAAACATGCACATTCACGAAAAAAAGCACTGTCGTTGCACCAATGTGTACCTAAACATCAATGCCTTTATTAAAATCAATAAACAAGTATTTTTTTAAACCTGCATATTTAGTTAATATTGCCTGCTAACATGAATTTCTTTCAACTAGGGAAATTGTCACTTCTCTTGCGTTCTGTGCAAGCAGAGTCAGGGTATATGCAGCAGTTTGGGCTGCCTGGCTCATTGCGAACTGTGTGAAGACTATTTCTTACTAACAAAGGCCGTAATTAATTTGCCATAATTGTACATAATTATGACATAACATTGAAGGTTGTGCAATGTAACAGCAATATTTAGACTTAGGGATGCCACCCGTTCAATAAAATACGGAACGGTTCCGTATTTCACTGAAAGAATAAACGTTTTGTTTTCCAAATTATAGTTTCCGGATTTGACCATATTAATGAACTAAGGATCGTATTTGTGTGTGTTATTATAATTAAGTCTATGATTTGATATTAGATAGAGCAGTCTGACTGAGCGGTGGAAGGCAGCAGCAGGCTCGTAAGCGTGCATTCAAACAGCACTTTCCTGCGTTGGCCAGCTGTGCTTCAAGCATTGCGCTGTTTAGGACTTCAAGCCTATCAACTCCCGAGATTAGGCTGGCAATACTAAAGTGCCTATAAGAACATCCAATAGTCAAAGGTATATGAAATACAAATGGTATAGAGAGAAAGTCCTATAGTCCTATAATAACTACAACCTAAAACTTCTTACTTAAACGTTAGCTTTTTTACATGGCAAATATTGCACTTTTACTTTCTTCTCCAACACTTTGTTTTTGCATTATTTAAACCAAATTGAACATGTTTCATTATTTATTTGAGACTAAATTGATTTTATTGATGTATTATATTAAGTTAAAATAAAAAAGTGTTCATTCAGTATTGCAATTTTTTTGCTTTTTTTGGTCCGCGTTGAAAAATCATAATCGGTCGACCTCTATTCTGGACACCAAGGACTGGAATTAATTAAACAGTCCTGCTATACAGCCACACATGCTTGCAGGCTATACACACGCACATGCACATAAATGCCCTCACCAGTAAGGTTGGGCGATGTCTAGATGTTTATACCTTCATACCATTCCTGTACCATACCAGGGTATACGGTATTACCGGCAGTGCATGCAAAGACTCGCTGTTTTTATCCAAATGTATAAAATACTAAAATGACGTACTAGGGAATTCCCATAGCGGATTTTATCTAAATGCTAACAAGCACAAGCGAACAAACCAATTGCAAGGACAGACAACCAGTTCATAAAGTTTTACAAATATCTCAAAAGGGTACTCACAGGATCCAGGAAGCGATGAATTGTCTCTGCCGTAACCAAGAAGCGTTATCTTGCAAGCTAGACACTTAACTAGCAAGTTAGCAAACCAAATGCATAGCTGTAGCCCTGAGCTGGAGAGAATTTATTTGGCACAACTAAAATGGTTCTAAGATATTTAGCTGCTAAACATTAGTGAATTTCAAGTGTAACTTGATCACCTCTATTCATTGTTGTGCAGCGCAAGAGTCGCATCACGAAGCAAAAACATACTATGGGTATTTCAAAATACTCCGGTATACAGTATAGCACCCAAGTCTACTCACCAGCACAGCTAATTTACTCAGAGTAGTGTTTCTTTAAAGCCAGTGATATCCAAGGTCAAACATTATTAGGAGAGCACACACCCCGTGTAGAGATGTAGGGCATCAGATGAGGAAATTATTTCCATCTCTACCTTCCATCCACTCTCTCCCTCTCGGTCTCCCCTCTTCTTACTCTTGATAGTGTCCTTTCATCCCCCTCTCTATTTTCCTTCTTCCCCCGATGCCCCCTCTCTCTCTCCAAGGTCAAATACAGGCTCCGTGTGATGCGTTAGCCTGACAACTCACATTCAATTCTTCCGCTGCTCTGTCGCTACATAAATGATGTCAGTCTGACTAAAGTAAGTAATTTGTGGTGACGAGGGGCACAAAGGTGGTGGTATTTTCAAACCGCCACTTTACCCAAATGTGTTTAGGCCCAACCCATCGGCTTCTGGTCCAATCAGACAGTGCCGAGTGGGTACGAATTCGGTGAAGGGTCATTACGGATAAGATCCAGACTCATTGCGGATTAGAAACTAACGTCCATGGCTGGGGCGGTTGGCTGGAGCAAGGAGTCTGGGTAGCCAGACAAGTGATGTGTGTCGTTTCTGCCGTAGGACAGGACACACTCCAGACTTCTAGTCTCTAACACCGGAGGGCCTCAGACATAGAAAAACACACTGAGCTTTAAAGGCCTACGAGTCACACTCAGGTGCATATCCACACATGTGAGCGTAAACACACACAGATAAGAACACACACACACACACACACACACACACACACATATATATACAAAAAGGGAGAGTAACCCAAGAATGGCATGTTATCATTACACGATCTGTTCTGGTACACACAGGGTGAGAGGTAGCTCGATTGCACTTGACGTAATGGAGCAATTGAGTGCATGTCACAAACGCCGAGAGCCAGGGATGTACCAAACACACACACACACCACCGTGGTCAGCCATGATCGATCGAGTAAGGGTGTGATGGTGCATCGGCAGTGGAAACTATCACAGGGCGCAGTGGGGAAAACATGTCCCAGTCACAACCCCCTAAGGAAATTTAGGAGGGGAGGGAGACAGAGGATGTTTTGCAAAGTTGTTACTAGTTCTGTCCCAATAAACAGCAGGCACAACATGACATCCAAAGCACTTAACATTATCTGGGCGCTGTGATAGGAATACAAAAGTCTGTCTGTTTTGCAAAAGAGACATTATCTCGATGACACCACACTCTGTAAATAAAGGAGAAAGGGGAGATAAAGATACTTCTAGGCAAGCCAACTCTTAAGCAGAGTGGGGTAAACACTGCCTACCCTAATCAGTGGTAGGAGAAAATTATTAAAAAGTGGACCTACCGTTCGAAAGGGGTGAGAGCTGGAAGCTACTTCTCTGTAGTTCCCTCTGCTTTTACTGAGAGAAAGAGAGCAAGAGAGGGGAGGAGAGAGTGAGAGAGGGGAAACAGTGCCAGTTAGGATGAGCAAGCCTTGTATAACACCATTGTACATTCAGTGCATACATAACACTGCCTCATTGGAAAACACAGAAGCCTGTATTCCAACAGACCATGATGGTGTTATTTTAACAGCTCCAAATTCAACGAATGTGCCGTTAAGACCGCATATTAAACTTTAAATGAGAGACTGTTCCGAGTGATTTTTATTTTTTATTTCACCTATATTTAACGAGGTAGGCCAGTTGAGAACAAGTTTATTTACAACTGTGACCTGGCCAAGATAAAGCAAAGCAGTGCAACAAAAACAACACAGAGTTACACATGGGATAAACAAACGTAAGGTCAATAAAACAATACAAAAATCTATGTACAGTGTGTGCAAATGTAGTAAGATTAGGGAGGTAAGGCAATAAATAGGCCATAGAGGTGAAATAATTACAATTTAGCAATTAAACACTGGAGTGATAGATGTGCAGAAGATGATATGCAAGTAGAGACACTGGGGTGCAAAAGAGCAAAAATAAATAAATACCAATATGGGGATGAAGTAGTTGGGTGTGCTATTTACAGATGGCTAAATTTTGGCTAAATTATAAATGGGCTATGTACAGGTGCAGTAATCTGTGAGCTGCTCTGAAAGCTGGTGCTTAAAGCTAGTGAGGGAGATAAGTGTTTCCAGTTTCAGAGATTTTTGTAGTTCGTTCCAGTCGTTGGCAGCAGAGAACTGGACGGAGAGGCGGCCAAAGGAAGAATTGGTTTTGGGGGTGGCCAGAGAGATATACCTGCTGGAGCGCGTGCTACAGGTGGGTGCTGCTATGGTGGGATACAAGGGATCTTGAAGGAGGAAGGCTAGAACTCCATTTTGCAACGCCCTGCCTTACCCTGTGGACAGCGCTTAATTGGAGCCAATTTCCTCCTAGAAGGACATTTATAAGTGACCCCAAACTTTTGAACGGTAGTGTGTGTATATATATATATATATATATTGAGAGATATATTGTTTGGGTGTAGGGCCTGATCAGAGCCTGAAGGTACGGAGGTGCCGTTCCCCTCACAGCTCCGTAGGCAAGCACCATGGTCTTGTAGCGGATGCGAGCTTCAACTGGAAGCCAGTGGAGAGAGCGGAGGAGCGGGGTGACGTGAGAGAACTTGGGAAAGTTGAACACCAGACGGGCTGCGGCGTTCTGGATGAGTTGTAGGGGTTTAATGGCACAGGCAGGGAGCCCAGCCAACAGCGAGTTGCAGTAATCCAGACGGGAGATGACAAGTGCCTGGATTAGGACCTGCGCCGCTTCCTGCGTGAGGCAGGGTCGTACTCTGCGAATGTTGTAGAGCATGAACCTACAGGAACGGGTCACCGCCTTGATGTTAGTTGAGAACGACAGGGTGTTGTCCAGGATCACGCCAAGGTTCTTAGCACTCTGGGAGGAGGACACAATGGAGTTGTCAACCGTGATGGCGAGATCATGGAACGGGCAGTCCTTCCCCGGGAGGAAGAGCAGCTCCGTCTTGCCGAGGTTCAGCTTGAGGTGGTGGTCCGTCATCCACACTGATATGTCTGCCAGACATGCAGAGATGCGATTCACCACCTGGTTATCAGAGGGGGGAAAAGAGAAGATTAATTGTGTGTCGTCTGCATAGCAATGATAGGAGAGACCATGTGAGGATATGACAGAGCCAAGTGACTTGGTGTATAGCGAGAATAGGAGAGGGCCTAGAACAGAGCCCTGGGGGACACCAGTGGTGAGAGCACGTGGTGCGGAGACAGATTCTCGCCACGCCACCTGGTAGGAGCGACCTGTCAGGTAGGACGCAATCCAAGCGTGGGCCGCGCCGGAGATGCCCAGCTCGGAGAGGGTGGAGAGGAGGATCTGATGGTTCACAGTATCAAAGGCAGCCGATAGGTCTAGAAGGATGAGAGCAGAGGAGAGAGAGTTAGCTTTAGCAGTGCGGAGCGCCTCCGTGACACAGAGAAGAGCAGTCTCAGTTGAATGACTAGTCTTGAAACCTGACTGATTTGGATCAAGAAGGTCATTCTGAGAGAGATAGCAGGAGAGCTGGCCAAGGACGGCACGTTCAAGAGTTTTGGAGAGAAAAGAAAGAAGGGATACTGGTCTGTAGTTGTTGACATCGGAGGGATCGAGTGTAGGTTTTTTCAGAAGGGGTGCAACTCTCGCTCTCTTGAAGACGGAAGGGACGTAGCCAGCGGTCAAGGATGAGTTGATGAGCGAGGTGAGGTAAGGGAGAAGGTCTCCGGAAATGGTCTGGAGAAGAGAGGAGGGGATAGGGTCAAGCGGGCAGGTTGTTGGGCGGCCGGCCGTCACAAGACGCGAGATTTCATCTGGAGAGAGAGGGGAGAAAGAGGTCAAAGCACAGGGTAGGGCAGTGTGAGCAGAACCAGCGGTGTCGTTTGGCTTAGCAAACGAGGATCGGATGTCGTCGACCTTCTTTTCAAAATGGTTGACGAAGTCATCAGCAGAGAGGGAGGAGGGGGGAGGAGGGGGAGGAGGATTCAGGAGGGAGGAGAAGGTGGCAAAGAGCTTCCTAGGGTTAGAGGCAGATGCTTGGAATTTAGAGTGGTAGAAATTGGCTTTAGCAGCAGAGACAGAAGAGGAGAATGTAGAGAGGAGGGAGTGAAAGGATGCCAGGTCCGCAGGGAGGCGAGTTTTCCTCCATTTCCGCTCGGCTGCCCGGAGCCCTGTTCTCTATCCTGATGCCTAGTCATTTTACCCTGCCTTCGTGTACATATCTACCACAAATACCTCATCCACCTGCACATTGATCTGGTGCTAGTAATCCCTGTATATAGCTAAATGGTGTATTTTATATTTGTGTTACTATTTTGCTTTTTACTATTATGTTTCAATTCTGCATCGTTGGGAAGGGCTCGTAATTAAGCATTTCACAGTTAAGCTTACACTCGTTACATTCTGCCCATGTACCGTTTTATTTAAATTTTGGCATGCAGCACTAATGGAATGATGAGCTGTGTCACAACCAAGGAGATTTCTACACCACTGGTGGTGAATGGTGAATGTGTGAACACCCAAACGGCTTTCACTGCACACGCACACACACACACACGCGTACAGTACACGCCCAACATGCACATGCACACATCTACACAAGCATACACTAGGCTTGGGCGGTATACCAGGGTATTTGGAAAAAGCCACTGGATGTTTTTTTTTATACATTTGAATATTTGTAGTTATTTTAAGTAAATACCTGCAGTCAACATGTGCAATACGTTAGGTGAAATGCAGAACGCAATCTTTATCTCCTGTCACAATTTTTCATTATGAAGCTTATCGGTAGTCCCAAGTCATGTGGTGTTTGTTTAGAAGCACACAAAGACGAGACCGGAAACTTGTGTGACACTATTGTGCAGCATGCGCCAGGTGTTCTAATTACAGTATGGAATTAACAACTTAAATGTTTGTCGGCTAGATACAATACATTACCTAAAGTACGTGGACACCTGCTCGGAGAACATCTCATTCCAAAATCATGGGCATTAATATGGAGTTGGTCCCCCCCCTTTGCTGCTATAACAGCCTCCACTAGATGTTGGAACATTGCTGCGTGGACTTGCTTCCATTCAGCCACAAGAGAATTAGTGAGGTTGGGCACTGATGTTGGGCGATTAGCCCTGGCTCGCAGTCTGCGTTCCAATTCATCCCAAAGGTGTTCGATTGGGTTGAGATCAAGGCTCTGTGCAGGCCAGTCGAGTTCTTTCACACCGATCTTGACAAACCATTTCTGTATGGTCCTTGCTTTGTGCATGAGGTATTGTCATGCTGAAACAGGAAAGGGCCTTCCCCCTAACTGTTGCCACTAAGATGGAAGCACAGAATCTAGAATGTCGTTGTATGCTGTAACGTTAAAATTACCCTTCAATGGAACTATGCAGCCTAGCGCAAACCATGAAAAACAGCCCCAGACCATTATTCCTTCTCCACCGAACTTTACAGCTGGCCCTATGCATTTGGGCAGGTAGTGTTCTCCTGGCATCCGCCAAACCCAGATTTGTGAAGCGTGATTCATCACTCCAGAGGACACGTTTCCACTGCTCCAGAGTCCAATGGCGGCGAGCTTTACACCGCGCAATATTACACTGCAGAGGAGCAAACACACACACACACCTGCTCTTATACATATATAGGCATACTCTCACAACACACTCGTCCAGTCTCTCCTCCTCTCGCCGTATCCCATCCTAATTATAGCATGCCCATTAATCAGCTAAAGCTGAAATTATACCACCTCCAACATGTAATCAGATTGTGAAGAATGATAAAGTCACGCCGCATTCCCCTGGTTCAGGAGAGGAGGGGTGTTGGGTGTAAAACGAATTGGTATGCATTCTCTACGGAGCACATTCCGATTAGACACAAGCAAACAAACAGTGCTGCGATCGGATTGATTAAGCACGGCACCGGTGCCGGGGGACGGTAAGTGCGCTCGCTTTCGGGCAGTTATGGATGAAGACCATGAAAATAAGTCACTTTTTATTTGGCCATAACTGTTTTTTATTTTTGGAGAACGAACCGCCGACTGAAAACGGGACGGCCGGGAATTCATGCTGTTGAGTCTGTTTCTGCGGTAACATGGACTCTTACTGTGATATAACTTTGTTGCTCCTTTGTGAAACAAGCAAGGTGTAGTAACAAACAGGCATAAGCTTCTTGCCCGTGGCAGCCAAGGGGCACATGACCAAACCATTTGGGGGTTTTTTGGAACACAGTCAGGGTGTCAACTTAAGCCACAGTACTATAAAGAGTAGGAACAGTAGAATACACAAGGTGCAATTTTGAAATCGGTTTGTGCATCACATTTTTTTCTCTCGCAATGTCAGTCACTGACATTCACTCAGTTAGCCATGTCAGCTAACAATTTTTTGATTGGTAGTTAGTCTATCCAGCTATCGAAACTTGCAGTAATCATTGCCGAATACCGACCGGACACACACCTTGACCTCCAGGGGCCTCATTCTCACTCAGCTATCATATTAACATGGCATAAGTCATCGCACCATCTCAAGCTGCAGTCAATTTTATGCAGTTCCAGGCACAGACTCTTAAGGATGTCTTGGCTACACCTAACCCCCTTTTCCCCCAACAGTCAACTATGGAGTACACAATTATATTCATAACCATATTAGTGATTGCGGTTGGGTTTAATAAAGGGAGGCCTGCAAGAACCTGGGTCAATATGTTGGAAGCAAAACCTAAAAAACGGTGTTTGGAAGGTAACTAGGAATCAAAGAAACATTTGTGTTCATTATCTGTTAAATGTTATTTTTTCTATTTTATAATTGTTGCAATGAGACATAAGACAAGGAGCCGCTATGTTAGGTATAAAACACAAATGGAGATGATAGTTGTAACCATTAAGGCAGAAGCATGGGTCTGAAGGTCATCTCCTTCAATGTGAAAGACATCCATGGGCCAATTAAAAAGTTTAAATATGAAATAAAAAGCTATTGCACAAGAGACGCACCTGCCAGATAGTGGGCACCTCAAGCTCAATAAAACCTGGGCTAATCAGGTGTTTTTCCTCATCACATAATTCTGGGAGGTGAAGGGGAGCAGCTATTCTAACACACAGACCTACCAAATTTGTTTTACTTGGAGTAAAAGATAAGGGAGATCAATATTATTGAACGGTTCCATTGCAGGAGTGAAAGTCTCAATGATCAATGCTCTTAATGAAGATCAACTCAGGTTCATGAAAACTATTCTTGATTTGATTTCTGATAACGTAAAAGGGGTTGTTTTTGATAGGAGAGTATAACTACATTTTATCCGGTACTGATAAGGCTCACACCTCTAGAGCACCCATATGCAGATTGTCCCGTGCTTTATGAAATGGCTTCATGGAACTGGGTCTAGTAGAGTGTGTGGAGACATTTGAACCCTAAAAATAAGAGATTTTGCATTTTACTCCCACCTCCATAAATGTTATTCTTGTATTGACTACTTCTTCATGCCAAAAACAGACGCATATAGAAATGTAGAATCTTGAACATTACTCTCTGATCATGGGCCAGTGTCAGCTGTATGGGTCCTGGAGAGAAATTCACACCCCACATTGTGGAGGATGAACACCTCACAACTTGATGAAGCTGAATTTAGGCAGTTTATTTATACAGAATTTGATCAGTGCTTAGAGTTGAACCAAATACCTGATGTTTCACCTGCCGTTCTACGGGAAGGCGATAGTGAGAGGGTGTACTATTTCCTATGCAATCAGCGAGGGAAAAAAGTGAAATTACGCAGGAAATGTGACGATGACATCAAGAGATTGGAAAACAACAATCCTCATACGATTAAAAGGAGGCCCGTAATGTCCTTTCGGAGATTTCTAAAGCAACCCTATTATAAGAACGGGAACAGAGCAAGTCGTTTACTTTCTTTCTGGTTAAGGAAACCACAGGCATCTACTATCATTCAAAAGGTTCAATCAAATGATGTCAATACACCCTTTGTTACAAGACCCCAGGATTCATCAGCAACCTTAGCAGAGTTTTATGAGAATTTATATTCAGACTTCGAAAAATACCCTGAGCCTGATAAACTACAAGGTTTCCTCCGAGGCATTGAACTCCCTCATTTGACGAGCTCAGCAGTGACAGAACTAGATAGACTTATACCAGAAGTAGATATCAGAATGGCTATGAAATAAATGTACTCAAAAATAATAAAATATTGCGGTTCTGGTGGTACACTGATGGTACATTAATGAATTATATAAAACCTTCCCGGAACACGTTACTCCAATATTAGTGGAAGTGTTTTCAAATGTATTAGGAACCAGAGAGCTTCCTTACACTTGGAGATAATATCTGATCAGTGTTAAACATAAACGATGGAAAAATGCTACTGACTAATTCATATAGACCTATCGCTTTGCCCCAAAATTATTACTAACTGCTTATATCCATTTTGGCAAAGCGACTAGGAAGAGCTAACACAGATATTAAACACCGTGATCAAACGGGGTTCATTGCTGGTCATCAACTGTCGGAAAATATAAGAAGATGCCTAAATGTTATATCATGCCAGGGTGAGGAAAATATGGCACTGGCTTTGGATGCACAGAAGGCTTTTGATCAGGTATCATGGTCTAATCGGTTTCAAGCGCGGCATGAATTTGGATTTGGCCCCAAGTTCATTAGACTGGTCAAAATCCTTTAGTCAACTCCTCATGCAAGAGTCCAAGTAAATGACCCTTAATCTGCACCTTTTATTATTAAAAAGGAGGGGTCCAGCAAGGATGCCCACTAAGCACGCTCCTTTTTTCCATTAGTATTGAACATCTAGCCCAGATGATAAGATCCAGTCTGAATATCAAATGCATAGAAATTGGCGAGGAAGAGCATTAGATCTCTCTGTATGCTAGTGATATATTGCTGTTTGTCTAATGTATGCAATTATGTGCCATGCTTGATTAATGTAAAATAACATATGGGATTTACTCAGGATATAAACTGAATGTACAGTGGGGCAAAAAAGTATTTAGTCAGCCACCAATTGTGCAAGTTCTCCCACTTAAAAAGATGAGAGAGGCCTGTAATTTTCATCATAGGTACACTTCAACTATGACAGACAAAATGAGGGGGGGGGGAAAAAATCCAGAAAATCACATTGTAGGATTTTTAATGAATTTATTTGCAAATTATGGTGGAAAATAAGTATTTGGTCACCTACAAACAAGCAAGATTTCTGGCTCTCACAGATCACAGACTCAAAATCTCATGATACATGGCCCCATTCATTCTTTCCTTTACACGGATCAGTCGTCCTGGTCCCTTTGCAGAAAAACAGCCCCAAAGCATGATGTTTCCACCCCCATGCTTCACAGTAAGTATGGTGTTCTTTGGATGCAACTCAGCATTCTTTGTCATCCAAACACGACGAGTTGAGTTTTTACCAAAAAGTTATATTTTGGTTTCATCTGACCATATGACATTCTCCCAATCTTCTTCTGGATCATCCAAATGCTCTCTAGCAAACTTCAGACGGGCCTGGACATGTACTGGCTTAAGCAGGGGGACACGTCTGGCACTGCAGGATTTGAGTCCCTGGCGGCGTAGTGTGTTACTGATGGTAGGCTTTGTTACTTTGGTCCCAGCTCTCTGCAGTTCATTCACTAGGTCCCCCCGTGTGGTTCTGGGATTTTTGCTCACCGTTCTTGTGATCATTTTGACCCCACGGGGTGAGATCTTGCGTGGAGCCCCAGATCGAGGGAGATTATCAGTGGTCTTGTATGTCTTCCATTTCCTAATAATTGCTCCCACAGTTGATTTCTTCAAACCAAGCTGCTTACCTATTGCAGATTCAGTCTTCCCAGCCTGGTGCAGGTCTACAATTTTGTTTCTGGTGTCCTTTGACAGCTCTTTGGTCTTGGCCATAGTGGAGTTTGGAGTGTGACTGTTTGAGGTTGTGGACAGGTGTCTTTTATACTGATAATAAGTTCAAACAGGTGCCATTAATACAGGTAACGAGTGGAGGACAGAGGAGCCTCTTAAAGAAGTTACAAGTCTGTGAGAGCCAGAAATCTTGCTTGTTTGTAGGTGACCAAATACTTATTTTCCACCATAATTTGCAAATAAATTCATTAAAAATCCTACAATGTGATTTTCTGGATTTTTTCCCCCCCCTCATTTTGTCTGTCATAGTTGAAGTGTACCTATGATGAAAATTACAGGCCTCTCTCATCTTTTTAAGTGGGAGAACTTGCACAATTGGTGGCTGACTAAATACTTTTTTGCCCCACTGTATATCAAATTCATTGACGTGATAACCACAGATCTTAGAAGATGGACGATTCTACCTCTCACTTTATCGGGAAAGGTAGAAACAATGAAGATGAATATTCTTCCCAGACTGTTATTCCCATTTCAGACGCTACCGGTTCTGGTTCCAGACTCCATATTTCAAAACACTCCAACTGCCAAAAGAATCAGGCGGTCTAGGGTTACAAAGCTTTAGGTGGTACTACTGGGCCACCCAACTACAACCAATGATTCCTTGGATAAAAGGTTCATCTCAAAAGTAAGACTTTCCCTGGGACAGATGCCAGACGGTGACCGTAAAAACTCGTGGTCCAATCATACGCTCCAGATTTGGAGGAGAGTAAAACAGTCTCCAGCTGTCTATGTGCATATCATCCCTAACGGGTATTGCGTATCTTACAGATTTCTTCCCATTATCACTTAATTCAGGTTTCCACAGGTGGTTATTACTTATTTTGCAATATGTACACCAAGTCTTGAAGAACAACCAAGTAAAAAAAAAAAATCAGTCGGTGAACTAAGTTCAGACTTTCATTTGCCAAAGTCAGATGTCTTTACAACTAAGAAACTATTTACTGAAACACCCCAACTGGGTAAAAATGAAGGGTGAGCCCTCTCCCATAGAGAAATCTTGAATTAATACACATAAAATGACAACTAGTAGTAAGCAAATAACACAACTATACCAATCTATTTCTATCATGACACAGAGCAATACTCTGCAAACTAAGTGCAGGTGGGAATCTGAATTTGGGGAGAATATTGCAAATTAAACTTGAGGCAATCTGTAGAAATGCTCATTCCATTACACACAAATATATGGGAAGAACATCAATGGAAAATCACCAGTAGGTCATTTCTAACTCCAGACAAAATGGTGAAGACCAGAAACAACTAGCTAATCCTGGAGAAAACATGGAGAACTATTCGCAAATTACCTACATATTTTCTGGTCTTGTCTAGAATAATGAAATTCTGGAATTATGTTTATGACTTTTTAAACAATATATTTAAATGATCCCTGGCAAAGAACCCAAAGAGTGCTGTATTGAGTAATCCCTGAGCAGTTTTAAAATGCCTATTTATTAAATATACTTTTGTCTGCAGCAAAGAAATGTATGACAGCGCACTGGCTAAATAAGAACATTCCTACCATAGAAGAGTGGACTTCTAGAGTGAAATAAAATGTATTTAATGGAAAAGATGACCTATAAAAATGAAACTGCAAACAGATGGGGGGGTGGGGGGGAAATGGGAAACACTACTTGTAAACAATATTGTGTACATTACTCATTAGTCTCGAAGCAACCAAACATACTGTATGACAAATGCGATGACTTCTTTTTTGTATTATTCACTTTAATTTTATTGAAAATAAATTGTGCTTAATTGTACAGTTATTTGTTATATAACCATTTATCTCAGAAGACCAGAACCTTAATAATATATATCATACTTCAAACACTAATTATACTAGTTGACTACACATAGCACAAACGCATAGTACGGACACTCACTACGCAGTGGTTGGGAAAGGGTATGGGTGCTGGACATGCAGCGACCCATACCCCACTGCTGTCAGAGATCACACATACTGACTCAAGGTACTGTAGTTTAGGGAATGGGTAAGGGACGCGGACAATAATAAATAACAAAGCAGCCACTGCTGTCGGATGTCTTCATTCTTCGGGAAATAGTGTAAAGGTTCATTTTACACTATGGCATCCAGTCACAACACAGTGCTCTTTTTCCAGCATGCTGGTAAGTAGCTTGCCAACGAACATTCACACCACAGACGAAAGGACACCAGTATCTACTAGTAGCTGGCTTACGGTTTGTAAACAAAGCCAAAGCAAGGAGTAGGCGCACATGTGATGCCGGTTTGAAAAGGTGGTACATATTCAAATTAGCTTTCGTTTAGAAGCAACCATTGGTGCATAAAAAGTCCTACTTCAAGTGATGTTGCATAAAGCCAGAGGTAAATCCTTGGTAATGCCTGCCTCCTGAATTCATGTGTCTGACACAGGGGGATGGGACCAGTAACTTTATGAGCAAACTTATCAATGTACCAGCTAGTCATTTTTCATACTTGGGTCACCCGACTTTGAACTGGTTTCATCCAAATTGATGCTTCGTAAACTAACAGTGAAATGTTTACAACAATGGGAAAATAAAAGACTGACAAATAATAACTAGGAATAAATACACGATAACTTGGACACACACACACACACGAGGTACCAGTGCCGAGTCGATATGCAGGGGTACGAGGTAATTGAGGTAGATACACTATATGACCAAAGGTATGTGGACACGTGTTCGAGGAACATCTCATTCCAAAATTGTTGGTCCCCGCTTTGCTGCTATAAACAGCCTCCATTCTCCTGGGAAGCCTTTCCACTAGATGTTGGAACATTGCTGCGGCGACTTTCTTCCATTCAGCCACAAGAGCATTAGTGAGGTCAGGCACGGATGATGGGCGATTAGGCCTGGCTTGCAGTCGCCGTTCCAATTCATCCCAAAGGTGTTCGATGGTGTTGAGGTCAGGACTCCGTGTAGGCCAGTCAAGTTCTTCCACACCGATCTCAACAAGCCATTTCTGTATGGACGGGGGCATTGTCATAATGAAACAGGAAAGGGCCTTCCCCAAACTTCTGCCACAGTTGGAAGCACAGAATGTCTTTGTAAGCTGTAGCATTTAGATTACCATTCACTGGAACTAAGGCGCCTAGTCAGTACCATGAAAAACAGCCCCAGACCATTATTCCCCATCCACCAAAATTTACAGTTGGCACTATGCATTCGGGCAGGTAGTTTTCTCCTGGCATCAGCCAAACCCAGATTGGTCCGTCGACTGCCAGATGGTGAAGCGTGATTCATCCCTCCAGAGAATGCATTTCCACTGCTCCAGAGTCCAATGACAGCCAGCTTTACACCACTCCAGCCGACGCTTGGCATTGCACATGATCTTAGGCTTTTGTGCGGCTGCTCGGCCATGTTAACACATTTCATTTAGCTCCCGACGAACAATTCTTGTGCTGACGTTGCACCAGAGGCACTTCAGCACTCGGCGGTCCCGTTCTGTGAGCTTGTGTGGCCTACCACTTTGCGGCTGAGCCATTGTTGCTCCTAGATGTTTCCACTTTAGAGTAACAGCACTTACAGTGGGCCAGGGCAGCTCTAGCAGGGTAGAAATTTGACAAACTGACTTGTTGGAAAGGTGCCATCCTATGAAGTTGCCACATTGAAAGTCACTGCGCTATTCAGTAAGGCCATTCTACTGTGGAGATTGCATGGGTATGTGCTCCATTTTATACGCCTGTCAGCAACAGGTGTGGCTGAAATACACAAATCCACTAATTTGAAGGGGTGGCCACACACTTACGCATATATAGTGCATGTACATATAGGTAGGGATAGGAAACAGAATAGATAATAAACAGTAACAGCAGTGTACATGATGAGTCAAAAGAGTTAGAGAAAAAAGGGTAAAAGCAGATAGTTAACCAATAGTTACCCAGACTAAGTATTTAGCAGTCTTATGGCTTGGAGGTAGAAGCTGTTCAGGGTCCTGTCGGTTCCAGACTTTGTGTATCGGTACCACTTGCCATGCATTAGCAGAGAGAACAGTATTTGACTTGAGTGGCTGGAGTCTGACAATATTTAGGGCCTTTTTCTGACACGCCAGGTATAGAGGTCCTTTTAAATAACCATATCTTAAATTGCTAAATTACATATTTTTTCTATATACACACACACCATAACAAAATGTGGCATATTACTTGCTGAATATACAGTGCCTTCGGAAAGTGTTAGCAAAAATGGCAAAAATATCATCAATTTACACAAAATACCCCTTAATTACAAAGTGAAAACAGGTTAAGAAACATTCGCAAATGTATTAAAAACAAGAAACAGCCGGTTTTAATTTTAAATAATTTGAAAGACATTTACAATAGGGGAAAAACAACCTTATGTACCTAAGTATAGACCCTTAGCTATGAGACTAAAAATTGAGTTCAGGCGCATCCTGTTTCCATTGGTCATCCTTGAGATGTTTCTACAACTTCATTGAAGTTCATCTATGGTAAATTCAATTGATTGGAAATATGGAAAGGGACACACCTGTCTATATAAGGTCCAACAGTTGACTGTGTACGTCAGAGCAAAAACCAAGCCATGAGGTTGAAGGAATTGTCCGTAGCGCTCCAAGACTGGATTCTGTCGAGGCACAGATCTGGGGAAGGGTACAAAAACATTTCTGTAGCATTGAGGTCCCCAAGAACAAAGTGGCTTCCATCACTCTTAAATGGAAGAAGTTTGGAACCACCAAGACTCTTCCTAGAACTGACAGCCCGGCCAAACTGAGCAATCGGGGGAGAAGGGTCTTGGTCAGGGAGGTGACCAAGAACCCAATGGTCACTCTGATAGAGCTCTAGAGTTCCTCTGTGGATGGGAGAACCTTCCAGAAGGACAACCATCTCTGAAGAACCACCAACTAGGCCTTTATGATAGAGTGCCCAGACAGAAGCCACTCCCCAGTAAAAGGCACATGACAGCCCGCTTGGAGTTTGCCAAAAGGCACCTACAGCCTCTCAGACCATGAGAACAATGATTCTCTGGTCTGATGAAACCAAGATTGAACTCTTTGGCCGGAATGCCAAGCGTCACGTTTGGAGAACACCGTAAGGATGGTGCAAGGTTAAGCATGGGTGGCAGCATCATGCTGTGGGAATGTTTTTCAGCGGCAGGGACTGGGAGACTAGTCAGGATCGAGGCAAAGATGACAAAGTACAGAGAAAACCTGCTCCAGAGCTCTCAGGACAATGACCCTAAGCACACAGCCAAGACAACGCAGGAGTGGTTTTGGGACAAGTCTCAATGTCCTTGAGTGCCCCAGCCCGAACCCGGACTTGAACCCGATCAAAAATCACTGGAGAAACCAGAAAATAGCTTTGCAGCAACACCCCCTATTCAACCTGACAGAGGTAGAGAGGATCTGCAGAGAAGACTGGGAGAAACTCCCCAAACACAGGTGTGCCAAACTTGTAGCGTCATACCCAAGAAGACCCAAGGCTGTAATCGCTGCCAAAAGGTGCTTCAACAAAGTACTGAGTAAAGGGTTTTATTTTTAATAAATTAGTAAAAATGTCTAAAAAACATTGTTGCTTTGTTATTACGGGGTATTGTGTGTAGATTTAATTCAAATTTAGAATAAGGCTGTAACATAACAAAATGTGGATAAAGTCAAGGGGTCTGAATACTTTCTGAAGGCACTGTATATAGAGAAAGCATGTCAAGCTAGGCCTTGCTTTACCCTAATGCATTTTAAACTACCTGATGTCCAGGGCAGTAAAAATTATGTTCGGGCCAGTGAGAAAATAAAAATAAAAAGTTAATGTACCGTGTCAGGTGAAACAAAGCCTACATATGCTGAATCACAATGTCCCCCCCACATCTGTGTGCATGTTAAACAGCCTGTCCTGTGCGTGTGGGAGATAGACCGTGATTGATAAACAGATCTAGCAAAACACTCAAATCTATTCTGAGCTAAATAAAAACCTAAATCGCAATCACTACTTATGAAAAGGGCTTTGTGGAGATTTCATGAACAAAACATCACAGAAATCTCCCATTCGATTTACTGGAGCCTCCATGGATAACCGGTGGAATGAGTAAACGAGTTAAGTGGATTTGACGAGCAAAGGAAGAAAAAAAAACCAGTCCTCTAGGGCTTAACACAAAGAGCAAAATTATTTTGTTGTGCCTATTGATATTCGCATCAGCTCTCCGATAATATACTTCAGCCCCAACGTTATTGACGCCTGGTTTCACAGCAATAAACAGAGAGCATAAAGACAGAGGGGGGGGGGGAGGAGAGAAAGTGTGAGGAAAAGAAAGCTGGGGTTGAATGGTCAGCAATTGTCATACCATATCTTTTGATGACCTTGGTATCTATCTACTCTTCTAAACATACGGGCTATGATCAAATCATTATGAACAACTGCAGGCTATAGAGGAAGAAGAAGAAGTGGCAAATCATAAGCATTTCTATGCTAAACTATAGGACTGTTTTGCTATCACAGTCTGGAACATGTTCCGGGATTCTTCCGATGGCATTGAGGAGTACACCACATCAGTCACTGTCTTTATCAATAAGTGCGTCGAGGACGTCAACCCCACAGTTACTGTACGTACATACCCCAACCAGAAGCCATGGAAAACAGGCAACATTCGCACTGAGCTAAAGAGTAGAGCTGCCGTTTTCAAGTTGCGGGACTCCAACCCGGAAGCTTATAAGAAATCCTGCTATGCCCTCCGACGAACCATCACAGGCAAAGCGTCAATACGGGGCTAAGATTGAATTGTACTACACCGGCTCCGACACTTATGTGGCAGGGCTTGAAAACTATTACAGACTACAAAAGGGTAGTACAGCCGCGAGCTGCCCAGTGACACGAGCCTACCAGACAAAATAAAATCACTTCTATGCTCGCGTCGAGGCGAGCAACACTGAGGCATGCATGAAAGCATCAGTTGTTCCGGACGACTGTGATCACGGACTCCGTAGCCGACGTGAGTAAGACCTTAAAACAGGTCAACATTAACAAGGCTGCGGGGCCAGACGGATTACCAGGACATGTGCGCCGGGCATGTGCTGACCAACTGGCAGGTGTTTTCACTGACATTTTTAACATGTCCCTGATTGAGTCTGTAATACAAACATGTTGGACTAAACACCCTCCTCTTCAACTGGATCCTGGACTTCCTGACAGGCCACCCCCAGGTGGTGAGGGTAGGTAGCAACACATCAGCCACGCTGATCCTCAACACTGGAGCCCCTCAGGGGTGCGTGCTCAGTCCCCTCCTGTACTCCCTGTTCACCCACGGCTGCATGGCCAGGCACGACTCCAACACCATCATTAAGTTTCCAGACGACAACAGTGGTAGACCTGATCACCGACAATGAGACAGGAAGGAGGTCAGAGACCTGGCCGGGTGGTGCCAGAATAATAACCTATCCCTCAACGTAACCAAGACTAAAGGAGATGATTGTGGACTACAGGGAGAGGAGGACTGAGCACGCCCCCATTCTCATCAACGGGGCTGCAGTGGAGCAGGTTGAGAGCTTCAAGTTCCTTGGTGTCCACATATCCCACAACCTAGAATGGCCCAAACACACCAAGACAGTCATGAAGAGGGCACGACAAAGCCTATTACCCCTCAGGAAACTAAAAAGATTTGGCATGGGTCCTCAGATCCTCAAAAGGTTCTACAGCTGCAACATCGAGAGGATCCTGACTGGTTGCATCACTGCCTGGTATGGCAATTGCTCGGCCTCCGACCGCAAGGCACTACAGAGGTTAGTGCATACGGCCCAGTACATCACTGGGGCTAAGCTGCCTGCCATCCAGGATCTCTACACAAGGCAGTGTCAGAGGAAGGCCCCAAAAATTGTCAAAGACCCCAGCCATCCCAGTCATAGACTGTTCTCAGTACTACCGCATGGCAAGCGGTACCGGAGTGCCAAGTCTAGGACAAAAAGGCTTCTCAACAGTTTTTACCACCAAGCCATAAGACTCCTGAACAGGTAATCAAATGGCTACCTGGACTATTTGCATTGTGCCCCCCCCCCCCACCCCCTCTTTTACACTGCTGCTACTCTGTTCATTATATATGCACAGTCACTTTAACTATACGTTCATATACATACTACCTCAATTAGCCAGACCAACCAGTGCCCCCGCACATTGGCTAACCGGGCTATCTGCATTGTGTCCCGCCACCCACCACCCCCTCTTTTACACTACTGCTACTCTGTTTATCATATATGCATAGTCACTTTAACCATATCTACATACTACCTCAATCAGCCCGACTAATGTATATAGCCTCGCTACTGTTATTTTTCACTGTAGTTTGTATTTCTTTACTTACCTATTGTTCACCGAATACCTTTATTTTTCTTTGAAATTGCACTGTTGGTTAGAGCCTGTAAGTAAGCATTTCACTGTAAGGTTGTTGTATTCGGCGCATGTGACAAATAAACTTTGATTTGATGTGCTTTGCCGGTACTGAGGTGACTCGGCCACAGGCCCGTTTCAGTCTGTGTGTGCGCGCGTGAAGGGCATCCACATGCTTCCCAACCGAAACGGTTCGGAAGAGTTTGTGCATATATTGTAGTATGGCGACAGTGGTGGTTTTTTTTGGTTTTGGAGTTAGGTGAGGTTTTTTTCAGCTGTTCGGGCAGACATTTGTTTCTGAAGGCAAGCTGAAGTTTGGAGCCAAAGTCAAAATCCTTTTGTCGGTGTTGGATTCCTCAATAAAGTATTTGTCGTCATTCAACGAGACATGACTTGTTTTCATGCCCATTTTGTAATTGAGAAATATTGCACCAAACATCCTAGTTAGAATAACAATTGTGCGACTAAGATGTCCTCTGCAACGTTAATGACAGATTTCTCGAGTTACCTTACATTAAGTCTGACTATTTTGGAGGAAGTGTATACTGGCTACGGTGTCTCAAATTGGACAAACAGTGCGATTGCCGCTTTTTATTGTTTTTCAAGTATGCGAGCACACTTGTTCGGTTCGCCTAGCCGCCAGCCCAACTGAAGCATGCTGCTGCCTTTAGATCAGTCACAACCAGGGTGGGGAAAGAAGAGTGAGGAGGTGCAGCAGAAGAGAATGAACAAGGGTTTGGGAGGGAAGGAGAAAGGAGGATTGCAGGGGATGGGAAGAGGGGATTGAGGCCGAGAAAGAGCAGGACAGAGTTGACAAAGTGGTCTGGAGCTGCCAGTCTGAGTGGCAGGCTGGCTAGCCGTATCCTCAGACCCCCAGGCAAGAGAAATAGTTTCACACAGATCTGGCTAGACACACACTTGCCCCTATAGATGAACACAGGCAGCATGACAAACACGCATAAAGGCAGTATACCGTAGGCCTACAGACACGAGGCGCGTATGTGAACATACAGACAAACACACACGTTACTAACACATGGGGTGTTGTGCTAGTCCAAGCTGGGCTGTGATCAGCCAAAGAGCATTAAACCGGTCAGCCAGCTCCACTGACAGCCACCTGAGGTTCTTGAAAAGCACATCTGTGTGTGTTTTTGGGTACGCGCATGCTTGCTTGTTTGTTTGTGTGTGTGTGTGTGTGTGTGCGCACGCATGTCATAATCAGCCTTGTCCCCTGCAATGCTTTCCAAGGGTACATATGACAAAGCCTTTACACGCTCGAAGCGCATGTGCTCCGATAATGAATAGCGATACGTTCTGCCGTTCTTTTGTTTGGTATAAATATTTGACGAATCAATCTGCCCTGAGGCTTTGATGAAATAAAATAAAAAATAAAAAGTTAACCTACTATCTCTCACTCTGTTCTACTGTTCTTCTCTTCCGCTCTTCCCTCTCCCCGTCAGTCTCTTGAAGAGAAATCTCATGATGATGCAAGCGATGCAGATATCTGTGGGGAGTTTCTTAGCCAAATGCCCAAAAAGCTGACCTGGCACTATACTGTATTCAGTCCGAGCCAAGCTTCTAAACAACTGTCTGGACTGGACATTCAGAAAGTGTTCAGACCCCTTCCCCTTTTCCACATTTTGTCACGTTAAAGACTTATTAAAAAATTTATTAAATTACATTTTTCCTCAATCTACACACAATACCGCATAATGAGAAGGCAAAAGCAGGTTTAGACATTTTTGCAAATGTATAAAAAAATTCTAAATATGAATATTTCTTTACATAAAAGTATTCGGACCCTTTGCTATGAGACTCGAAATTGAGCTCAGGTGCATCCTGTTTCCATTGATCATCCTTGAGATGTTTCTACAAATTAGAGTCCACCTGTGGTAAATTCAATTGATTGGACATGATATGGAAAGGCACACACACCTGTCTATATAAAAAAAGTCCCATAGAAGACAATGCATGTCAGAGCAAACACCAAGCCATGAGGTCAAAGGAATTGTCTGTAGAGCTCCGAGACTGGATTGTGTTGAGGCACAGATCTGGGGTAAGGTACCAAAACATTTCTGCAGCATTAAAAAGTCCAAGAAAGGCCTCCCGAGCGGCACAGTGGTGTAAGGCACTGCATCGCAGGGATAGCTGTGCCACTAGAGATCCTGGTTCGAGTCCAGACTCTGTCGCAGCCGGCCACGACTGGCAGACCCATGAGCGGGCACACAATTGGCTTAGCATCGTCCGGGTTAGGGGAGGTTTTGGCCGGGAAGGCTGTTCTTGTCCTATTTTGCACTAGTGACTTCTGTGGCGGTCCGGGCTCAATGCACGCTGACACGGTCGCCAGGTGTACGGTGTTTCCTCTGACACGTTGGTTCGGCTGGATTCCGAGTTAAGCGGGCATTGTGTCAAGAAGCAGTGCGGCTTGGATGGGTTGTGTTTCGGAGGACGCACAGCTCTCGACCTTCGCCTCTCCCGTGTCCGTACGGGGGTTGCAGCGATGGGACAAGACTAACTACCAACTGCATTCCATGAAATTGGGGAGAAAAAATTAATAAATCGATAGAAAGTCCAAGACAGTGGCCTCCATCATTCTTAAATGGAAGAAGTTTGGAACCACCAAGACTCCTCCTAGAGCTGGCCCGCCCGGCCAAACTGAGCAATCTGAGAAGGGCCTTGGACAGGGAGGTGACCAAGAACCCGATGGTCACTCTGACAGAGCTCCTCTGTGGAGATGGGAGAACCTTCCAGAAGGACAACCATCTCTGCAGCACTACACCAATCAAGTCTTTATGGTAGAGTGGCCAGACAGAATCCACTCAGTAAAAGGCACATGACAGCCCGCTTGGAGTTTGCCAAAGGGCACCTAAAGGACTCAGAACATGAGAAAAGAGATTCTCTGGTCTAATGAAACCAAGATTGAACTCTTTGGCCTGAATGCCAAGAGTCATGTCTGGAAGAAACCTGGCACCATCCCTACGGTGAAACATGGTGGCGGCAGCATCATGCTCTGAGGATATTTTTCAGCGGCAGGGACTGGGAGACTAGTCAGGTTCGAGGGAAAGATGAACGGAGCAAAGTACAGAGATTCTTGATGAAAACCTCCTCCAGAGAGCTCAGGGCCTCAGAAGATCTCTGGAGACCTGAAAATAGCTGTACCGCGACGCTCCCCATCCAACCTGACAGATCGCTAGAGAAGAATTGGATAAGCTCCCCACATATACAGGTGTGCCAAGATTGTAGTGTCATACTGACAGCTGTAATTGCTGCAGAAGGTGCTTCAACAAAGTAATCATTAAAAGGGTCTGAATACTTACCATACCAGTCAAAGGCTTGGACACACCTACTCATTCACAGGTGTTCCTTTACTTTTATACATTGTAGAATAATAAATAGTGAAGACATCAAAACTATGAAATAACATATATGGAATCATGTAGTAACCAAAAAGGTGTTACACTCAACATATATTTTATATTTCAGATTCTTTAAAGTAGCCACACTTTGCCTTGATGACAGTGTTGCACAATCTTGGCATTCTCTCAACTAGCTTCATGAGGTCATCACCTGGAATGCATTTCAAATAACAGGTGTGCCTTGTTAAAAGCTAATTTGTGGAATTTCTTTCTTAATGCATTTGAGCTAGTCAGTTGTGTTGGGAAAGGTAGGTAAGATTGCTTATTTGAGCTGTTTAGGCCATATTATGGCAAAGAGAAACGGCAGTCCATCATTACTTTAATGAAGGTCAGTCAATATGGAACATTTCAAGAACTTTGAAAGTTTCTTCAAGTGCAGTCGCAAAAACCATCAAGAGCTATGATGAAACTGGCTCTCATGAGGATCGCCACAGGAAAGGAAGACCCAGAGTTACCTCTGCTGCAGAGGACAAGTGCATTAGAGTTACCAGCCTCAGAAATTGCAGCCAGAATAAATGCTTCAAGTATTTAGTATTCAAGTAACAGACACATCAACAGTTCAGAGGAGACTGCAGCATTTCGACCATGAAGGCCTGATTTCACGCAAAGAAACCACTTCTAAAAGGACACCAATAAGAAGAAGAGAGTTGGGCCATGAAACACAAGCAATGGACATTAGACCAGTGGGAATCTGTACTTTGATCTCCAAATTGGATATTTTTTGTACCAACCGCCATGTCTTTGTGAGATGCAGAGTAGGTGAACGGTTGATCTCCGCATGTGTGGTTCCCACCGTGAAGCATGGAGGTGGTGGTGTGATGGTGCTTTGCTGGTGACACTGTCTAATTTAATTAGTATTCAAGGCACACTAAACCAGCATGGCTACCACAGCATTCTGCAGCGATGCGCTATCCCATCTGGTTTGCACTTAGTGGGACTATCATTTGTTTTTAAATAGGACAAAAAACCAAAACACACCTCCAGTCTGTGTAAAGGCTATTTGACCAAGAAGGAGAGTGATGGAGTGCTGCATTTTTTTATTTAACTAGGCAAGTCAGTTAAGAACCAATTCTTATTTACAATGACGGCCTACCAAAAGGCCTCCTGCGGGGACGGGGTCTTTCAACTAATGCCATTCTGCCTGAGGCTAATGTGGTGCAGGTGTTTGCACACATGCATATACACACACA
Source organism: Salvelinus alpinus (assembly GCF_045679555.1). Classification (NCBI taxonomy): domain Eukaryota; kingdom Metazoa; phylum Chordata; class Actinopteri; order Salmoniformes; family Salmonidae; genus Salvelinus; species Salvelinus alpinus. The sequence goes on along the minus strand of NC_092105.1, from coordinate 45,054,149 downwards.
CACTCTCATTCAAATAAACGCATACAAGAACACACACATACATGTAATAGTGCCAGACATGCACACAAACATATACAGTTGACATTGCCGTTGTGATATTTGTTGTCCTTTGTTTTTATTAATTTTTGTTTGTTTATTTTTTTTAAATTATTATTATTATTTTGCATTTTTGTTTGCTGTTTTCTTCTGTCTTTCTATTTTTTCTCTTTAGGTCATTCTCTTGCATTGGGGGGGGGGGGTTCTTGGGGGTGAGGAATGGAATTAATTGTATGTTTTATTTAAATGTTTCTTCTTAAGGGGGGGGGGGCATCGGATGGTTGAGGGACAGCTATTGGGTTACTGTGGGGGGGGGGGGGGGGGGATCTTGAAGGGTTTGGGTTCACGTTTTTTTGGCCTGTGGGAAATCTGTCAACGTGCCCTTGAGCAGGGCATTGACCCTGGATGCTTCTGTGTGTCACTCTGAATGGGAGTCTGCTGGATGACTGATATGATGTAGTTGTTGAGCGGCTTCACTGCAAGTATATTGTATGTTTCGGATACTCAATTTTTTTTATTATTATAAAAAGGCAGCAACACATGACAACACAGCATGGTAGCAACACAACATAACAACATGGTAGCAGCACCAAACATGGTGTAAACATTATTGGGCACAGTCAACAGCAGAAAGGTCAAGAGGGTAGAGACAACAATACATCACACAAAATCAGCCACAACTGATAGTCAGAGTGTCCATGATTGAGTCTTTGAATGAAGAGATTGAGATAAAACTGTCCAGTTTGAGTGTTTGTTTCAGCTTGTTCTAGTCGCTAGCTGCTGCAAACTGAAAAGAGGAGCGACCCAGGGATGTGTGTGCTTTGGGGACTTTTAACAGAAAGTGACTGGCAGAACGGGTGTTGTATGTGGAGGATGAGGGCTGCAGTAGATATCTCAGAAAGGGGGGAGTGAGGTCTAAGAGGTTTTTATAAATAAGTATCAACCAGTGGGTCTTGCGACGGGTATACAGAGATGACCAGTTTACAGGGGAGTATAGAGTGCAGTGATGTGTCCTATAAGGAGCATTGGTGGCAAATCTGACGGCCGAATGGTAAAGAACATCTAGCCGCTCAAAAGAACCCTTACCTGCCGATCTATAAATTATGTCTCCGTAATCTAGCATCGGTAGGATGGTCATCTGAATCAGGGTTAGTTTGGCAGCTGGGGTGAGAGAGGAGCGATTTCGAAAGAGGAAACCAAGTCTAGATGTAACTTTAGCCTGCAGCTTTCATATGTGCTGAGAGAAGGACAGTGCACCGTCTAGCCATACTCCCAAGTACTTGTATGAGGTGACTACCTCAAGCTCTGAACCCTCAGAGGTAGTAATAACACCTGTGGGAAGAGGGCCATTCTTCTTACCAAACCACATGACCTTTGTTTTGGAGGTGTTCAGAACAAGGTTAAGGGCAGAGAAAGCTTGTCTATAGAGCATTTAACACAAAATCCAGGGAGGGGCCAGCTGAGTATAAGACTATCATCTGCATATAAACGGATGAGAGAGCTTCCTACTGCCTGAGCTATGTTGTTGATGTAAATTGAGAAGAGCGTGGGGCCTAGGATTGAGCCTTGGGGTACTCCCTTGATGACAGGCAGAGGCTGACACAGCAGATTTTCTGACTTTATACACTGCACTCTTTGAGAGAGGTAGTTAGCAAACCAGGCCAAAGACCCCTCAGACACCAATACTCCTTAGCTGGCCCACAAGAATGGAATGGTCTACCGTATCAAAAGCTTTGGCGAAGTCAATAAAAATAGCAGCACAATATTGCTTCGAATCAAGGACAAACTGTGGCTGCCTTCCAAGCAATGGGAACCTCCCCAGAAAGGAGAGACAGGTTAAAAAGGTTGACCTGGCCTCCACAATCACTCAACCCTAACCCAATTGAGATGTGTTGGACCGCAGAGTGAAGCAAAAGCAGCCAACTCCTTCAAGACGCTTGGAAAAGCATTCCTCATGAAGCTGGTTGAGAGAATGCCAAGAGTGTGCAAAGCTGTAATCAATGCAAAGGGTGGCTACTTTGAAGAATATAAAATGTATTTAGACTTGTTTAACACTTTTTGGGTTACTACATGACTCCATATGTGATATTTCATAGTTATGATGTCTTCACTATTATTCTACAATGTAGAAAATAGTAAAAATAAAGAAAAAATCCTTGAATGAGTAGGTGTCCAAACTTTTGACTGGTACTGTCTGTAAATGTGATGTTTTTTTTTATACATTTGCAAACATTTCTAAAACCTGTTTTTGCTTTGTCATTTTGGGTTATTGTGTGTAGATTGATGAGGGATTTAAAAATATATTTTTAGAATAAGGCTGTAACAAAATGTGCAAAAAAGGGGTCTGAATATTTTCTGAACGCACTGTATATAAATCTAAGGCTAACGTAAGTAGAAATTCAAAAAACAAGGCAAGATTGTCCAATCCAAAGTATTGCATACTTAATTACCATTTAAAATTTACACCTGCAAGTAGTGAGTGCAGCACTCATTTATAAACAAGTAAAAGCTAGGATGTCTTAGGCTTTGCACATATTGGGCTTTTGCCTTCACTGGTATTACGTCACTGCTCAAGTCAGACAAGCAAGCCCATATACTTGTTGTTGACTGAGGGGCTTTTGACACTGAGCCAAACCGAGCCAAGGCAAACTAGCTGTACCGAGCTGGCCTGGTTACGCATCCACCACAAACTAACATCAAGGCGGTGACCCGTTCCTGTAGGTTCATGCTCTACAACATTCGCAGAGTACGACCCTGCCTCACGCAGGAAGCGGCGCAGGTCCTAATCCAGGCACTTGTCATCTCCCGTCTGGATTACTGCAACTCGCTGTTGGCTGGGCTCCCTGCCTGTGCCATTAAACCCCTACAACTCATCCAGAACGCCGCAGCCCGTCTGGTGTTCAACTTTCCCAAGTTCTCTCACGTCACCCCGCTCCTCCGCTCTCTCCACTGGCTTCCAGTTGAAGCTCGCATCCGCTACAAGACCATGGTGCTTGCCTACGGAGCTGTGAGGGGAACGGCACCTCCGTACCTTCAGGCTCTGATCAGGCCCTACACCCAAACAAGGGCACTGCGTTCATCCACCTCTGGCCTGCTCGCCTCCCTACCTCTGAGGAAGTACAGTTCCCGCTCAGCCCAGTCAAAACTGTTCGCTGCTCTGGCACCCCAATGGTGGAACAAACTCCCTCACGACGCCAGGTCAGCGGAGTCAATCACCACCTTCCGGAGACACCTGAAACCCCACCTCTTTAAGGAATACCTAGGATAGGATAAAGTAATCCTTCTAACCCCCCCCCCCTTAAAAGAGTTAGATGCACTATTGTAAAGTGGTTGTTCCACTGGATATCATAAGGTGAATGCACCAATTTGTAAGTCGCTCTGGATAAGAGCGTCTGCTAAATGACTTAAATGTAAATGTAAATGCTGGAACAGTGTTCCGAGACAGCACAGTTTGGTTCAGGTCGATAGCGTGAAAGGGGTACTAATGACATTGAACAAAACCTTTCCAAATGGGTCATGCTCGGCACTAACAGTGATAGATATGAGCCTCTATTTGTGTTCCAGCAGAATGAGTGGGTTATTTCAAATCGCTGGCCATACAGTCGCTGATCCAAAACCTACAGCACTTTGATATCAGATCCATCTGTTTTTTGACTAGGTCTGGACATGTTGGACAAAGAGGCAGGTAGAGAGAAAGGGAAAGGGGAGAGATGGAGAGACAGAGACCGAGAGAATACACAGATAGAGGGTGCTATTCTGACGTGATCTGTACATCACAGATTCAGGTGAATTCCTATTTAATAGGCTATATGTCCTAGTCGATGTACCAATTTTGTGAATCACTAGGGCCAACAACGCATGGATAAAGCAAGTCTGAAACTCCATGGATTGGGCAAAAAAATGACTTGAATCCTACATTCGGAACATTAATGCTGTGACATCACTCCGTAAGAGAGAAGGCATTGCATTTTACATGACATCACTCCCACATACTACTGTAGGGCTGGGAGTGTCTTAAGATTCATATCAGGCACTGCAATAAAAATCTAAACAAACGTCTCGGAAGCAAAGAGCCAAAACGTGGTATCCAATCACTATTTCCCATTGAAATGGATCCCCACACTAACTCTCCTCATGCGGGACACAAGTCTTGCGAGTCACCATAGCGTCTGTAGTTGATCAAGCCAAATATGAAGAGGCCTAAAGTGTAAAAAGTATATCCTTTTCACAGTGCCTTCAGAAAGCATTCATACCTCTGAATACTTTCTGAAGGCACAGTACACGAGGCGGAGTCACTAGGGCTTATCCTGCTCTTCCTCTACTTAAGTGGAGCGCCTGAAAACCTATTTAGTGGGAAATGGCTCCATTTGGGCTGATAAAATGGCTCGCTAGAAGAGAGAGTGTACAGTTGAAGTCAGAAGTTTACATACACTTAGGTTGGAGTCATTAAAACTCGTTTTTCAACCACTGCACAAATTTCTTGTTAACAAACTATAGTTTTGGCGGTTAGGACATCTACTTTGTGCATGACAAGTCATTTTTCCAACAACTGTTTACAGACAGATTATTTCACTTATTCACTGCATCACAATTCCAGTGGATCAGAAGTTTACATACACCAAGTTGACTGTGCCTTTAAACAGCTTGGAAAATTCCAGAAAATGATGTCATGGCTTTAGAAGCTTCCGATAGGCTAACTTGACATAATTTGAGTCAATTGGAGGTGTACCTGTGGATGTATTTCAAGGCCTACCTTCGAACTCAGTGCCTCTTCGCTTGACATCATGGGAAAATCAAAAGAAATCAGCCAACACCTCAGAAAAAACATTGGAGACCTCCACACGTCTGGTCCATCCTTGGGAGCAATTTACAAACGCCTGAAGGTACAACATTCATCTGTACAAACAATAGTACGCAAGAATAAACACCGTGGGACCACGCAGCCGTCATACCGCTCAGGAAGAAGACGCGTTCTGTCTCCTAGAGATGATTGTACTTTAGTGCAAATCAATCCCAGAACAACAGCAAAGGACCTTGTGAATATGCTGGAGGAAACAGGTACACAAGTATCTATATCCACAGTAAAACAAGTCCTATATCGACATAACCTGAAAGGCCGCTCGGCAAGGAAAAAGCTAATGCTCCAAAACTGCCATAAAAAAGCCAGACTACGGTTTCAACTGCACATGGGGATAAATATTGTACTTTTTGAAGCAATGTCGTCTGGTCTGATGAAACAAAAATAGAACTGTTTGGCCATAATGACCATCATAATTTTTTGTGGGGAAAAGGGGGACGCTTGCAAGCCGAAGAACACCATCCCAACTGTGAAGCACGGAGGTGGCAGCATCATGTTGTAGGGGTGCTTTGCTGCAGGAGGGACTGGTGCACTTCACAAAACAGATGGCATCATGAGGATGGAAAATTATATGGATATATTCAAGCAACATCTCAAAACATCAGTCAGGAAGTTAAAGCTTGGTTGCAAATGGGTCTTCCAAATGTACAAGGACCCCAAGCATACTTCCAAAGTTGTGGCAAAATGGCTTAAAGGACAACAAAGTCAAGGTATTGGTGTGGCCATCACAAAGCCCTGACCTCAATCCTATAGTAAATTTGTGGGCAGAACTGAAAAAGCGTGTGTGAGCAAGATAGGTTTGTAGGCTGACTCAGTTACACAAGCTCTGTCAGGAGGAATGGGCTAAAATTCACCCAACTTATTGTGGGAAGCTTGTGGAAGGCTACCCAAAACGTTTGACCCAAGTTAAACAATTTAAAGGAAAGGCTACCAAATACTAATTGAGTTTATGCAAACGTCTGACCCACTGGGAATGTGAATAAATAAATAAAAGCTGAAATAAATCCTTCTCTCTACTATTATTCTGACATTTCACATTCTTAAAATAAAGTGGTGATCCTAACTGACCTAAGACAGGGAATTGTTACTAGGATTAAATGTCAGGAATTGTGAAAAACTGAGTTTAAATGTATTTGGCTAAGGTGTATGTAAACTTCTGACTTCAACTGTATGTATGTGGGCATGTGTGTCTGGGCTGTGAAAGTTCATGTGCCATATGAAAGCATGGACACACACACACACACAGTACAGCGCCCAAGGTGAGATGGTCTATGTCCTAACGATTCTACCTGCAGGCTGCCTACAAATTAACACATCTTTTCCACTGTCATAAATGAAATATCACTGCAAAACATCTTAGACTATAGTGAAGATGAATTAAATCAGAGATGTTACCTCTGCAGTAAAAAAAAGAACTCATTTAAATAAAGAGAAGCGGTCCCATCAAGAATAGCCTTGCATTTTTCATCTTCCTCGCCATCTGTCAGTGCACACTTGGGCAGAACAGTACGCCCAGGCAGACCGCACACTGTGGGCGGATGCATGTACAAAATGGCTCAATCTTGTAGGTGGGTCTCGGTTTGTCAATAAACATGCCTGTCGGTTTGCCTGCCTATACGCCGCTCTCTGTCTGTCTACTATGACTGCTCTCCGCAATAGTATCTCTGTCAGCATTTGCCGGTGTCCTGTACCCAGTCTGCTGTGCTTGCCTGTGGCGGCACTCATTGACTCACTGTGTTGACTAGTTCAGTGTGTTGCCACTATTTTGCCAACGCTGCAGTAAATAATCCGTACTGTAACGGAGGTGAAAATGGGGAGCCGGTGAGACAGAGGACACCACTGGCACCTTGCCTGCCAGGATGAACATCAGCATTGTAACCGTCACACCCCCCTCCCTGGCACTGACGTGTGTGTGTGTGTGTGTGTGTGTGTGTGTGTGTGTGTGTGTGTGTGTGTGTGTCCAGTACACTGCCAATTATATGTGTGGATCAGACTCCACTGGAGGCCTATATTTGCCTGTGCAGATCGAGAGGGAGAGAATAGGAGAGGCAACGGCAAGAGAGGAGAGCGCCCAGGTTTCCAAGCCAGCAGAGCTCCTGAGGGAGTTAATTTGCCTGCACAACAGAACGACAGTCTCAGCGCGTCAATGCTGCCAGCTTAGCGCAGTCACTTCAACACCGCCAGGCACTGCTGCCTGTGCCACAGCCTCGGGGTGCTGCTGACAGACCGGGCATTCAGTCAGTGCTCCCCTCCGCCGTACAGCATGGCACCCCCCAGAGAGCGCTCAGAGACAAGTTGGGGGGCCTTACACAATGCAAAAAAAAGAAAAAGCGGAATTCCCAAAAAGGGAATCGGACCCTTTAGGAGCCAGCAGTGCACAACAAAGCAGCCCTAATCAACCGAACAGGGTTTGGATTTCCACCAGGGGGGAGAAAAATAAAGAATCCCAGACCCCTTGCTATTTGGGCTGTTCAAAAATAGAAACTGGGTAGAATTGTTATATATTCTAAGACCTGAGAGAACACATCAAAGAAGTCTCTGTGTGCCAGATGACGCAGGTTACAGCCATTTGGTGTAACGCACACTGCCGTTTTATGATACGGCGCTCATAGTTGCGGTGGTCATATGGGCAACCTTAATTATTAATGTGTCGGGCATCGGAAACGCAACCCCGGGTTGGTTGTAGTGTCACTTTCAATAAGGCAGCCTTAAAGCTATTGGGTAACCCAACACAGGGATATGATAATCATATGGTCTGCCTTTTTACATATTCATGGAGTTAACTGTTTGAAGGGACTGGGTCTTGTTGCCGAGTTGAAGATTGCGTCCTCTTGGTGTCCAATGTCAAGCCATGTCACTCAAAGGCCCGGACAGAGCCACACCTACCCAGGTCTCATACTGAACAAACCCTAGCAGCTAGTCATACTTTATTTGGAAACAAATAAACTGCAGCTGCTCCAATTGATCTACAAGCTTAAAGTTGTCTGTCAGGCACAAGTCGGGTAAGGATGAACAATCTGATGAGTCCGAGAAAACTAAATCCCACAATGTCGGAAGTCAGACTCCACAGGTCAGCCTTAGAGTAGTGACAGCGACCTTGACCAATGAACAGTCCAAATAGCCTGAATTGTTTGTGGAGTATTCTAGAATACCAGTGTGCTGGAGTTTCTTTTTCAAAATGCTGATTATAGAGTTTTAATCCACACACTTGGAATTACGTACAGTGTGTGGAGTGAACTACACTCTGTTCAACTTACTGTGTCTCTGGGCGGTCAGCGGAGTGATGCAGCTCTTTGCCAAAGTTCCAATGTCCTACGAGCAGGTGTCAGAGCTCTGAAAAGAGAGAATATCAGTATTATAAATCATATTGTTCTGTGTGTAAAACAGAGAAGTCAGCCAAGCTACACTGAACAAAATTATAAAACGCTACATGTTAAGTTGATTTCGGTCTGTAATAAAAACCCTTTTGTGGGGAAAAACTCATTCTGATTGGCTGGGCCTGACTCCCCAGTGTGTGGGCCTGGCTGCCAAGTGGGTGGGCCTACGCCCTCCCAGGCCCACCCATGGCTGCACCCCTGCACAGTCATGCGAAATCCATAGATTAGGGCCTCATTTATTTTGACTGACTGATTTCCTTATATGAACTGTAACTCAGTAAAATCATTGAAATTGTTGCACATTGCGTTCATATTTTTGTTCAGTATAGATAACAATACTCAACCTAATGGGAAGTGTCCTAATTTCCCAGACACCCATGCCAAGTGCAGAAGTATCCACTTACCCTGATGCTCCGACCCTCAGCCCAGCGGTGTGAAACACATGACCACCAACAATCAAAAGTCAAAAGACATCACAAACTGTGTCTGCCAAACATCAAACTGTGTGGTGGTCCATATTTGTAAGGCTCAAGGAAACTGGCAGAGGGGTCAGACGGCCCCCCCAACCAATTGCATTAGGCGATCCAATTATAGGAGCGTCAAGGAGACGTACCGGAGACAGGTGAGAGGCAAAAAAAAGAAAAAAAAGTGGCAAGATGGCTCCTTTTGACAAGGGCTACCTTAGCTAGGAGTAAATTCGATCCCTGGCATCTGAGTAAATCACAATCAATTAGGGACTTGACCTGAAACCTATGTGTAATAAGGCAGTGCCAGTGCAGGTGGCAAGACTGGCATAGGTGATGGGCTTTGGCATGCCAGCCGGAATGTCAGTCTGCACGATGGCACAGGTCAGGACCATTACAGTAACAACTGCAAGTAAGCAAATCAGATATCACATGGCCATTTGTCCCTGAGTGACAACATTGACTCGATACTGGTTGGTCGTGTCAAAGGAAACCCAACGGCCATTCGACACTTAGAAAATGAAGATGGCCGGACAAAGCATTCCAAACAATATTTGAGTAGATGGATTCATCTCAAAAGTATGCAATATACGTAAAAAGCACCGTGCCGCCCTTAAGTGAGCTGTTCAGCCAACCAAAAGAGGCTAGTGTGGGATGAGTGGTGCAGTCCATACGGCTGCTGCACGTGGCATAAGGTCAAGCTGAGTCTGAAGCAGCCATCTCCATGCATCACGTCTTATCACGGCCCATGTGTGCAGAAGAGATGGAGAAGGGCATCAGTATTCCCTCACCAAAGTGCTCTTCCTCTCCCTGAGCCCCCATAATCACAGCCAAGACAGGGGGGGGGGGGGGGGTTTCTCCTACAAGGAGGGGGTCGCCTTCGCGCCTTATCTGCTAGTTCAGGCTAGGGTCCTTTTTTCCCTCAATTTCCACCTGACTGACGTGCCCAAAGTAAACTACCTGTTGCTCAGGCCCTGAAGCCAGGATATGCATATAATTGGTACCATTGGATAGAAAACACTTTGAAGTTTATAGAAATGTTAAAATAATGTATGAGACTATAACACAATAGATATGTTAGGAGAAAATCCAAAATAAAAACTAACCAGAATGTAATTTTTTGTTGTTGAGAGCCCGTGCTCTTACAATTGAAAGTATAGGGGCATATCCAAATCCAGCACCAATATTGCAATTCCTATGGCTTCCACTACATGTCAACAGTCTTTGTTCAAGATTTCAGGCGTGTTTCTTCCAAAGCCTAGTGTAAAATCGGACAGTGCAGTTATATTAACAAGAATTTCAGCTTTAAACCGACATAAGACACTTGTATGTTCCTAAATGCTTAATATCTGTAACTTTTATGATTATTTATTTGAATTGCGCGCCCTCCAGCTCCACCGGACGTTTTCCCGCTAGCGGGACGCCTAGCCTTAAGATTAGCGGTGAACAAACTCTCGTCCTCAGTGTAACGCTGGCACACCAGAAGCTACTCCAGATGTTGACAACTCGATTTGATACCACAGGGATCGTCATCAGGCCACAGGGGTCCTAAAATCGTGACGAGCTTGAAAGTTTGTCGTGGGGACATTTTTGCTTAATAAAGGTTGCGACATTAGTTTCATGGTAATCGCAACAATCCGACACGGCACGGTATCATGTCGTTAACCGTAAATGTCATTCAAGCGATATTATAAAAATCACTGCAAGGTTATGGATCTGTTATGACATAGGACGGCTTGTTTTATTTCATGGTAAGTGCAGCCCTGTGCTACGTCCCTCCATTCATAATAAGAGGGAAAAGGGGAGCAAAAGCTATAGAGATGTTGGCAAACACATAGCACGGCATCATCCTGGCTTTAAAACACAGTCTAGAAATAGAGCAGCATATCCTGTCAAACACGGAGACCAGGCAGCCGGTGAAGCTAGAGTTAAATTGAGCAACTCCCCAGACGCATCCACGTCACGCAAGCTAAAACAGATGCAATACAGTGACTAAAGTTAAATTAGGCATCGTATCCCACTGTTGATTGTGACATAAATATCCACTCAAGCACTCACACAAACCCACTGCGCACACTACAAATGCCAGAACTGAACTCCCTAAGGGATAGGATAATTAGGGCCGGGATGATACCAGCATCGCGATACTTGTTAGTATCATGGCAAGGAAACAAAACAAAGCAGATTTAACTTCTTTAGGAAAAACAGCCCTAATGTTAGTATTTGTTTCCATGTTGTCGTCCTGAGTCACATTTAATTTATTTTCCAAGCTATAGCACACAATATTTTACATACAGCATTTTTTTTTTTTTTTTTTAATGGACCAAAGACTTAGGTCTGCTTTGTGTTTTCATTTTTGCCCATGGGGAAAAAAATTGTGTGATACTGGTATCGTCACAACCCTAATGATAATCTGCATTACCACAATGATGTATAGGTAGGCCTATACAACCGTCCCCACTTACACAGCCACAAACAGTCTCAATTACAGCCTTCATCTTCTCAGCATGTATCCAAGCTATTGTCAAGGGGACAAAAGTGCCCAATGAAGATTAGGGGCATGTTACAGGGAAAGGGGTGTGGATTAAAGAATGGAGAAACTCTAGTGAGGTGTTTTTGACACCGGGGTTCAACTATGGCAACAACACTTAGTGACAGTGAAGAATCTCCCACAGACTGCACAGCAATGTCAAAACGGAGATGCTATGTGATGCAAGCAGTTCCGTGACAATCCGTTTCTGATTGCCAAGTAGGTATGGTTTAGCAAACACAACAAGGTGGCGTTGTGAAATCCAGAAGCAGACGGGTAACCAACCAGGCTAGCCATCTTGTGACCAAATTCAAATGACCCCTTGATGCAGTCAGAGGGCGAGACTGCTGCCAACATCCCAACTGATTTGACTTTCTGTAACAAAGGACAGCCTTCCATTAATGCTCTGAAGAACATCAAGAAAACTAAATATTATGCTTACAGAAAAAGGATCTCCGTGCATTTGACTAGACATAAGCAGGAAGGTGACCCCCCCCAAAACCCGTGACCCCCCCCAAACCCATGACCCCCCCAGTTATCCAACACTTCAACCCACAGTAGCAGCATAGGTCATGTGTTTTGTGGTTAGTGCTGACAACATTTTCACCCGTCCGCTAAGAAAACCATATCTGCAGACCCAATAAAAACAGGCACTCAAACAGCGAGTGGTTTTCCCCTACAGCACTGACTTTGCGTTCTTGCCAACTTAATCCACCAAGTACATTTTTGGGAAGGCAAACGGTGAAATACGCCCATCTAGATAGAGGAAAACTGCAGGCAGACAGTTTGGCCTGTAAATGATTCCGGCGGAAACTGCTTAGATTGGAAAGCATCTGATCAGATTTTCACTTTCCCGAACTGCTTGGATTCAGAAAAGTGACAAGAGGTGTTGGAGTGCCAAGTGTGTTTGTTAGTGGAGCGTGACAGAAACTGATCAGAACAGTTTCGACACAGACGTAATTAACACCATTCCTTGAGTCTGCCAAAAATGTAGGCTGGATGGATTCCCATTGTTGGATTTCCCTACGACTCAGACAAACTCTTAAAATCCTCTCTCGCTTTCTTGCAACGATACGGTTACTGCATAGGACGCTGGAAATTACCACTCAATTTGCGCATCCTCCGGCCTCGAAAGAATCCCATTAAATATACATTAGACGATGCAAAAAAAAGGTTGATTATCTCCCTCTGTGTGGCTTCATCTCCCTGGGCCATGGGCCAGGAGGTACTGTATGCAATAAGCAGACTGTCGCCTCGTCAAGCAAGAAACACAGTTAAAACATCACAGGTCTAATGAGGGTAGAGCAGCAGTGTCAGCAGTACTCGACTACAGACTGCGGCAACCTCTTGCCAAGAAGCCCTCACTCCTCCACTGTTCATACGGGCAGTATAAAGAAAAAAAGGCTGTTATAGCCCTGCAAAGCAGCAATATGCTCTAAGTGCTAGAGACACGCAACACTAGTATTTAGTTCCTTCAATTGCTGCAGAGAGCTGGACAATAACGAACCACATGAACATACCTGACCCATTTCAAACCCAGTTGAGCAGCACTTTGCACACCAAAGTCAAATGTTCATATTTCGCAAGACTGAAAAAGCGTTGGGCCGGTAACCGAAAGGTTGCTAGATCGAATCCCTGAGCTGACAAGGTAAAAATCTGTCGTTCTGCCCCTGAACAAGGCAGTTAACCCACTGTTCCTAGGCAGTCATTGTAAATAAGAATGTGTTCTTAACTGACTTGCCTAGTTAAATTAAGGTAAAAAAAATGTCAAATTAAAATACTACTGCAAATAAACCAAAAGGGGCATATAAAGGCCGCAAACTGTCAATCTCACCCAATGAAACCGCTTGGCTCCCCACATCAAAGAGCTCCTATTGGCTTGACTGACCGTGTGTGATAGTCTCCCCAGGACACCGGTCTCCCATCGCTACCATTACGATCTCGCAAACAGACACAACATCATTCATTATGAATGACGAGCCAGGGGCAACAGGTCAGGGCTCTTGCTCATTCAATGAGTGCTGGGAAACGGTCAGAAAGGCCAAGGAGGAAAAGGGCAAAGAAGGGTGAGAGAACGGGCGTCGCTAGGGCTGCACAATATGGTAACTCAAAACGTTTTAACCTCTGGCAGTTTACCGCTTACCTTTGTACCATTGACCATTTGAACTGCTTAAATGTCAATAAAAACTGGGAAAATGGGGGTGTCCTAAAACTTTTGACCGGTAGAGTGCGCGCACACACAACCACACCAACAAACAACAAAAAAATGACCAAAACTGTATGCCCTCTGACTACAGGTTGATTCAGTTATCCCACATCCTCTCAGGCCTCAGGGTTGTTCTCGCTCTCCCCGTCTCGGTCTTCCTGCCCTGGCCTCCCAGGTGTAAACAAAGCTACGGTCTAAAACCTGGGACCAATCTATTTGTTCCAACAGGGCTAATGTAGTGACTGAGGGGGAACAGTCAGTGCAGGGTTTGAACCAGACACCTTGTGGTTACGGGGCACGTGCACTACCACCTGTGCCATAAAAAGGTCAGGCCTCTTGGCAGAGGCAGCAGTACACTCTCGTAAAGGGAGGGTCAGGCTACAGTGAGATAACCATGGGATGGTGAGGAGGATGATGATTGCAAATTATAACAGTAATTATAAGATTATGATCAAACGTAGTTGTCACTGTTTACATAACGACGACGATAAGCGCGAGAGTCAAATCAAAAGACACTGATACTGATTACACAAAATCTAAGTGAAGATAACATTGAAAGGATAAGATGATACTGTCATGTAATCCTTGAATCGTTATCATTCACTTTGATTCATGACACCGAGGACAACCATGATTCTGATGCAACAGGCTGTGTAAGCTGATGACATTTGGCCCTGCGCTAACGATGTTCAGAAGCTCAAACTCTGTTATGAAAATCCACACGCAATTGTCAGTCTTCTACCATAACGTTGTTGAGCCATCTCGTTCTGCAAACACACACACTTGAAGGGAGGAGAGCACCACAAATCACCATAAATCAACAATGAAAAGCCCTCTTTCTGGAGAGTTGTGTTTCATGTCATCTTCTTGGCGGTGAATCACAAGGCTAACAAGCACGGGCAGGTGCATCCGTCTCTGGTGCAAGAGAGGGAGGGAGTCGTGACTTAGATTCCCTCAAACCAGATTAACACTGACGGAAAAAATAACAGCTTCACCGTGACCTGTGACAGACAGCAGGTGAGATATACCCTCAAATTACAAACGAGAGAGATATGAAATACACAGGGAAAGAGCGAGGGAGAGATGCAGAGAGTGGTATTATCTATATTACAGAGAGATTAGGCTCTGTGTGGTCTCGCGACACAAACACGTTTCTTTAGATTCCAGTCAAACGATAGTTACAAAATTACATAGAACAAAAGAGAAATGATCATAGAGGAGAATAACTATGACAGGGTGGTTTAGAAAAGAAGGGAGGGGGGGGGAAATGGGAAAGCTAGAGGAAGAGGAGTCGGAACACAGCAGGCCACTGCGGAGGAAAACAGTGCTTGTGTAATGCATTCAAATTGTCCCACCTTCCTGCTGGGATTGGAGGCCGCTGCTGCAGTGGAAGTGGCCGGGGGAGAGAGAGAGAGAGAGAGTCTTTGACAGCACAAGCGGCTATGACCCAAAGAGAGAGGGGAAAAACAGAGAGGGAGCTGGAGAGAGGAATAGCGAAAGAGATTAAGCGAGCGAGACCGCAAGGGAGTGTCAGCCAGGGAAAGAAGACCCTCACAGATATAACGTCCCCAACTCCCATTGCACACACACACACAGCCCAGGTGTTCTACCTGCTTGAACGCCAATAACTCAGATACACATGAAATGACCCAGGAAAATCGATAGAACATCACTCAGAGGTGCATAAAAACAATACAACGTTCAAAAAGGGTGAACCTTTCCTTTCAGAACATACAGTGACCAGGCAAAGAGAAGGGAAACTCCAATGTGGTGTAGGGTATGTAGAGGAGCCTGGTGCTTTTAAAACTCCCTACTTTTTTTATGTACCACATGGCCCCCACCCTGGCATTGCTTGTAAACCAAAACCCATAACCAACGCCCAATGTCCTTAAAAAACAGACCTCCTTCAAACATCTCCAGGCAACGTGGTGCAGCACGGCCTTCCCGTAACCTCACTCCAATTAGATGAAAGGAGGTGGATGGGGGACGAGGACGAGAAGGGTCGGAGGAGAGAAAAAAGGCACAAAGGCAGAAAGCGAGCAAGCATGAGTGACCAAGAGAGGAGATCGTGAGAAGATGGTACTGGAATACCCGAGGACAGATGTATCTGCGTGTGTGTATGCACGTATTCGCAATTAGACATGTAGACACAGGGACATTATTCCCGGGATAAGTCTCAAAGCGAGTGTAATGCGGTGGCCGGCCATTCCTCCTCTATCTTCTCCATTGGATGTGCCTCCATCTTAAATCTTCCCCTGGCTGTCTACCTCCTCCCCATGCATTGGAGGAAGGCGGCCGAGAGGACACACTTCGCCATTCATCCACATCCACTAATTCATTCAGTCTGAGGACAAAGAAATCCCCTTTTCATTGGTCTCTACAGCTATCAGAACCTATTACAGTTCAGTGTATGTCTTCTTCACTAGTTGATATCTATTGACGTCGGAATATAAGGGACCATTGTGCTGTACAATAACAAGGCAGAAATGTGTTAATGGTCCAGCCCCACTCCAAGCCATTCAGGAGACAAATTGTAATTCTATTTGAGCATGGGGGGGTCTTGACGTGAATTGAGTTGATTCCGTTTTAATGAACTAATTCCAGCGGTCAGTGATCAAGTGATTAACGCGGGTTGAGTGTCTATGTACGTTCCTATTCTATGAACTATCCACACCTAACAAGTCAAGTGATTGTATGAGAAAGTGAATGTGTAATAACACAAACAAAGACAGTGAAAATGTATGAAACCACCCTGTTGCAATAACAAAACCAAGTGAGGCAATATATTGGGCAATAAAGAATATTTAAGGAAACAGAAGTTTGACACACACTTGCTATGTTTATTCAACAAACCTTTTGGGCTAACAAAACAAAATGTTAATGTAGTGGGAAAAGACCTAAATCTGCCATATTTCTTTGCAATATGTGGTTATCTACATTGCATCGAATGGCAGAGAGGTATGGCTAGAACTACAGGCCAGAATATATACACTGCTCAAAAAAATAAAGGGAACACTAAAATAACACATCCTAGATCTGAATGAATGAAATATTCTTATTAAATACTTTTTTCTTTACATAGTTGAATGTGCTGACAACAAAATCACACAAAAATGATCAATGTAAATCAAATTTATCAACCCATGGATGTCTGGATTTGGAGTCACACTCAAAATTAAATTGGAAAACCACACTACAGGCTGATCCAACTTTGATGTAATGTCCTTAAAACAAGTCAAAATGAGGCTGTGTGTGGCCTCCACGTGCCTGTATGACCTCCCTACAACGCCTGGGCATGCTCCTGATGAGGTGGCGGATGGTCTCCTGAGGGATCTCCTCCCAGACCTGGACTAAAGCATCCGCCAACTCCTGGACAGTCTGTGGTGCAACGTGGCGTTGGTGGATGGAGCGAGACATGATGTCCCAGATGTGCTCAATTGGATTCAGGTCTGGGGAACGGGCGGGCCAGTCCATAGCATCAATGCCTTCCTCTTGCAGGAACTGCTGACACACTCCAGCCACATGAGGTCTAGCATTGTCTTGCATTAGGAGGAACCCAGGGCCAACCGCACCAGCATATGGTCTCACAAGGGGTCTGAGGATCTCATCTCGGTACCTAATGGCAGTCAGGCTACCTCTGGCGAGCACATGGAGGGCTGTGCGGCCCCCCAAAGAAATGCCACCCCACACCATGACTGACCCACTGCCAAACCGGTCATGCTGGAGGATGTTGCAGGCAGCAGAACGTTCTCCACGGCGTCTCCAGTCTCTGTCACGTCTGTCACATGTGCTCAGTGTGAACCTGCTTTCATCTGTGAAGAGCACAGGGCGCCAGTGGCGAATTTGCCAATCTTGGTGTTCTCTGGCAAATGCCAAACGTCCTGCACGGTGTTGGGCTGTAAGCACAACCCCCACCTGTGGACGTCGGGCCCCCATACCACCCTCATGGAGTCTGTTTCTGACCGTTTGAGCAGACACATGCACATTTGTGGCCTGCTGGAGGTCATTTTGCAGGGCTCTGGCAGTGCCTCGCCTGCTCCTCCTTGCACAAAGGCGGAGGTAGCGGTCCTGCTGCTGGGTTGTTGCCCTCCTACGGCCTCCTCCACGTCTCCTGATGTACTGGCCTGTCTCCTGGTAGCGCCTCAATGCTCTGGACACTACGCTGACAGACACAGCAAACCTTCTTGCCACAGCTCGCATTGATGTGCCATCCTGGATGAGCTGCACTACCTGAGCCACTTGTGTGGGTTGTAGACTCCGTCTCATGCTACAACTAGAGTGAAAGCACCGCCAGCATTCAAAAGTGACCAAAACATCAGCCAGGAAGCATAGGAACTGAGAAGTGGTCACCACCTGCAGAACCACTCCTTTATTGGGGGTGTCTTGCTAATTGCCTATAATTTCCACCTTTTGTCTATTCCATTTGCACAACAGCATGTGAAATGTATTGTCAATCAGTGTTGCTTCCTAAGTGGACAGTTTGATTTCACAGAAGTGTGATTGACTTGGAGTTAGATTGTGTTGTTTAAGTGTTCCCTTTATTGTTTTGAGCAGTATATATATATATATAGCCCCCATGTAAACGATATAGTTCAAACAGCGTAAATACTCAAACCCTGGCTTTAATAAACTAATATGTGATCGTGTGTACATCACATACATACAGTGTGAGTGAGTGAGTGAGTGAGGTTTACTAGCAACCAAATCTTGTAGGGAGATTAGAGTGATTAGCTATGGCTTAAGCAGATTTGTTATCGCGTGACTGATCAACTCATTATTGGTCGACAGAAAATCAGGACTCCTTCTCGCACATATTGATAGAGCGAGAGCTAGATATTGAGCGAGAGAGCAAGTGCTACATACAGATATCAATTAGCAAACGTGCAGAGACCTGAAGGAGGCAGCCAACATGACACAATTAGATGGTTTGGCGGCGGCAGACAAGTAATTGCTACGGTCTAATACTAATCAAAGGCCGTATTAGTTTGTGTGACGGCGTCATCGTCATCATCACACACATAAAACCATGAGTCTCAGCTCATTGGGTAGCTAACTAGCCTCCGAGTCACTTCCTCTCTGCCACAAAGTCATGGAACGTTAGCAGAACTGTACTGTGTGCTTTCATGGTCTGTGTTTGACTTTGCCATCCACTAACAACATCAAAGTGACAGGAAAGTACCTGGCTTCAAAACAAAAGTGATCACGACTTTATCAAATATACAGTTGAAGTCGGAAGTTTACATAGTTTTAATGACTCCAACCTAGTTTTTCAACCACTCCACAAATTTCTTGTTAACAAACTATGGTTCTGGCAAGTCGGTTAGGACATCTACTTTGTGCATGACACAAGTCATTTTTCCAAATATTGTTTACAGACAGATTACTTCACTTATAGTTCACTGTATCACAATTCCAGTTTGTCAGAAGTTTACATACACTAAGTTGACTGTGCCTTTAAACAGCTTGGAAAATTCCAGAAAATGTCATGGCTTTAGAAGCTTCTGATAGGCTAATTGACCTCATTTGAGTCAATTGAAGGAGTACCTGTGGATGCATTTCAAGGCGTACCTTCAAGGCCTACCAGTGCCTCTTTGCTTGACATCATGGGAAAATCAAAAGAAATCAGCCAAAACCTAAAAAAAAAAATTGTAGACCTCAACAAGTCTGGTTCATCCTTGGGAGAAATTTAAATCGCCTGAAGGTACCACGTTCATCTGTACAAACAATAGTACGCAAGTATAAACACCATGGAACCACGCAGCCGTCATACCACTCAGGAAGGAGACGTGTTCTGTCTCCTAGAGATGAACGTACTTTGGTGCAAAAGTGCACATCAATCCCAGAACAACAGCAAAAAACCTTGTGAAGATGCTGGAGGAAACGGGTACAAAAGTATCTAAACTCAGCAAAAAAAAGAAACGTTCTCTCACTGTCAACTGCGTTTATTTTCAGCAAACTTAACATGTATAAATATTTGTATGACCATAACAAGATTCAACAACAGAAACTATACAAGTTCCACAGACATGTGACTAACAGAAATGGGATAATGTGTCCCTGAACAAAGGGGAGGGGGGTCAAAATCAAAAGTAACAGTATCTGGTGTGGCCACCAGCTGCATTAAGTACTGCAGTGCATCTCCTCCTCATGGACTGCAACAGATATACCAGTTCTTGCTGTTAGAGGTTACCACACTCTTCCACCAAGGCACATGCAAGTTCCCGGACATTTCTGGGGGGAATGGCCCTAGCCCTCACCCTCCGATCCAACCGGTCTCAAACATGCTCAATGGGATTGAGATCCGGACTCTTCGCTGGCCATGGCAGAACACTGACATTCCTGTCTTGCAGGAAATCAGCCATACTGCTCTTCCGTGCGTGGTGGCTTTGTCATGTCAGGATGAGCCTGCAGGAAGGGTACCACGAGGGAGGAGGATGTCTTCCATGTAACGCACAGCGTTGAGATTGCCTGCAATGACAACAAGCTCAGTCCAATGATGCTGTGACACCGCCCCAGCCATGACGGACCCTCCACCTACAAAATCGATCCCACTCCAGACTACAGGCCTCGGTGTAACGCTCGTTCCTTCGACGATAAACGCGAATCCGACCATCACCCCTGGTGAGACAAAACCACAACTCGTCAGTGAAGAGCACTTTTTGCCAGTCCTGTCTGGTCCAGCAAAGGTGGGTTTGTGCCCATAGGCGACCTTGTAAGGCAGGTCCTCACCAGACAACAACAGGACTACAAGCCCTCAGTCCAGCCTCTCTCAGCCTATTGCGGACAGTCTGAGCACTGATGGAGGGATTGTGCGTACCTGGTGTAACTCGGGCAGTTGTTGTTGCCATCCTGTACCTGTCCAGCAGGTGTGATGTTCAGATGTGCCAATCCTGTGCAGGTGTTATTACACAGGGTCTGCTACTGCGAGGAAAGGAGGTGGCAGCATCATGTTGTGGGGGTGCTATGCAGCAGGAGGGACTGGTGCTTCACAAAATAGATGGCAAGATGAGGATGGAAAATTATGTGGATATATTCAAGCAACATCTCAAGACATCAGTCAGGAAGTTAAAGCTTGGTCACAAATGGGTCTTCCAAGTGGACAATGACCCCAAGCATACTTCCAAAGTTGTGGCAAAATGGCTTAAGGACAACAAAGTCAAGGTATTGGAGTGGCTATCGCAAAGCCCTGACCTCAATCCTATAGAAAATGTGTGGGCAGAAATGAAAAAGCGTGTGCGATCAAGGAGGCCTACAAACCTGACTCAGTTACACCAGCTCTGTCAGGAGGAATGGGCCAAAATTCACCCAACTTATTGTGGGAAGCTTGTGGAAGGTTAAACGAAAGGTTTGATCCAAATTTAAATTGTTTAAGGCAATGCTACCAAATACTAATTGAGTGTATGTAAACGTCTGACCCACTGGGAATGTATATTATATATATATATATATATTATATATTATAATATATATTATATATATTATTCTGACATTTCACATTCTTAAAATAAAGTGGTGATCCTAACTGACCTAAAACAGGGACTTTTTACTAGGATTAAATGTCAGGAATTGTGAAAAACTGAGTTTAAATGTATTTGGCTAAAGGTGTATGTAAACTTCAGACCTCAACTGTAGATTTTCAAATGTTTGACTTACAAATAGGAGGTTTCTGCATTTGTCTACTGATTGGACAAAACTTACCATGATGACTACATTATGCAACAAAAAATGAGACTCAAATATGCTTTATTGAAATTTGCCTCGATTTAAGCAACAAATCTTGACTACTGTAATTGTGTGAAGTTATCATTCTGAACTTTCAAAAGCTGTGGCACAGTGAAGTTGGGAGATGACAAAGTGGGATCAGGATGACTAGGCCCACCTGGAGAGCCAGTTTGAGAGGAGCATTGGCTCGTTGAAAGGACATCACCACTGTGTCTCAGAACCCTTCTTTCTCTGACTACTCAGCCAATAGGGTTAGAAAATGAAGCAGAGGACAAATAGGTGACACATGTTTGCGATGGAAAAAGAGAAGTCATCTTAATTTCGGTACGCCATCTCCAGTCCGCGAGAAGCCCCTAAAAGTGTTATCTGACTCATCACTTTAATGATTATGGGAATTGTGATTCAAAGCGAGACCCCTTTGCATCAAAAAGTCAGACCAGGTGAAGTGAACCACAAAAGAAGCCAAGTCTGAATGGCACTGCCAAGCATTTGGGCGTAGATAGTCAGGCGTGCTTTGGGGAGTTGGGTGCATCTGGGGATTCTATTCTAAGCAGCCAAATATCTGTGAGGGGACACAAAACCCGCCCCAAAACATGGGATATTTTTTTGTTTGAACACAACATAAAAGCATCCAGAGGCTTTTCTGGCTGGTAGTCAGTTTTGTTGGACCTCAGCAGTGATGGGGGATAGAAAAGGAGGGGGAAATCACAAGCATTGTACCCTTCTTGCATTTGGACCCTTTCCCCTAGTGTTGCTAAACACATTCAGTTTCAGATCTGCCAAGACACATGAGATTAGTTTGATGTCTGCTTGAGTTTCCCCCCTTCTCAAAGTGACTTGAATTGATCTGACAATCGTCAGAGAGGCTCTCTGGAGAGCTCAGGGTTCTCAGTCGTGGAACTCAACCCCAAGAGGAATAATTGGGACCATGTGCATACACAAAACACACAGATACCCCCCCAAATATACCTACACACACGAAACTATCACACGAGTTTGCCCCAGGCCAGATTACGACCCACCATCTCCTACATCTCAGTACTGAACCATGGGTGAAATGTGTCACTCCATCACTGACTGAAATAGAGAAATAAAACAAAAACACAGCCTAGCAGTGACCTGGCAGTCCACAACATCACTACAGTGGAGAGGAAACAAAAGCGGAATTAATTAGGTTTTGCACTGGGAGCAAAAACAACTGTGGAATTTGCCTCTCTTCAATTTGCATCGTTCCACTTTTTAATGTATATGGTTTTTCATTGCTATTACGTTTATGGGGGGGGGGGGGAAACACAAAATCACTTCTAAATAAAATCTTTGTAATACACCGAATTGAAAGCCACAGCTAGCTAATTAGATATTAACTCTGTGGTTACACGGAAAGCAAAGCAGGGAGACTAAAGCAAAATAAAAACATTTAGTAAGGGAGGTGTATAGCTGTACTACAAACAGTAAGCTGCTTTAGATAGGATAAGCTGCTAGTGTGTTCCAAATGTAAGTATTACTGTACTGCATAATACTGTATTGTAATGTTCTGTTTGTCTGTAGCATTAATCCCATGTAAAGGTATGATGATGCATTTAATGCACCACAACAATGTGACACACAGTGCGCCTTCAGGAAGTATTCACACCCCTTGACTTTCTCCACGTTGTGTTACAGCTGGAATTTAAAATTTATTAAATTGAGATTGTGTGTGTGTAGGCCAGTGACACAATCTCAAAGTGGAATAATGTTTCTAGAAATGTTAACAAATGTAATTAAATTATCTTGAGTCATTCAACACCTTTGTTATGTCAAGCCTAAATCATTTCAGAAGTAAAAAAGTGCTAAGTCACATGATAAGTGTTTAACATGATTTTTGAATAACTACCTAATCTCTACCCCACACATACAGATAATTGTAAGGTCCCGCAGTGAATTTCAAACACAAGATTCAACCACAAAGACCAGGGAGGTTTTCCAATGCCTCACAAATAAGGGCACGTATTGGTAAATGGAGGGGAAAAAAGCAGACATTGAATATCCCTTTGAACATGGTGAAGTTATTACACTTTGGATGGTGTATCAATCACCTAGTCACAAAAAATAGATAGGTGTTCCTCCCCATTTATTTGCTGGAGAGGATGGGAAGTGCTCAGGGATTTCACCATCAGGCGAATGGTGACTTTAAAAGACAGTTACATGGCTATGATAGGAGGAAACTGAGGATGGATCAACAGTTTAGTTACTAATCTGAATTACAGTGAAAAGAAGGAAGTCTGCACAGAATAAAAAAATATTTGAAAACATGCATCCGGATTGCAAATTAAAATGACAAAAAAAATGATCCTGAATACAAAGCATTATGTTTGGGGCAAATAAAACAGAGTACCACTTCCTATTGTCAAGCACGGTGGTGGCTGCATCATGTTATGGTATGCTTGTCGTCGGCAAGGACTAGGGAGTTTTTGGGGGATGAAAAGAAAAACGGAATAAAGCTAAGTACAGGCAAAATCCTAGAAGAAAACCTGGTATAGTCTGCTTTCCAACAGACACTGGGAGACAAATGCACCTTTCAGCAGGACAATAACCTAAAACACAAGGTCAAATCTATACTGGAGTTGCTTAACAAGGTGACGTTGAATGTTCCTGAGTGGCCTAGTTACCGTTTTGACTTAAAAGCGACTTGAAAATCTGTGGCAAGACTTGAAAATGTCTGTTGTGAAATCTGTGAATGTATTGTAATGTTTGAAAAATCATACAAAATGCCTTCATTTTGCTGGACCCCAGGAAGAGTAGCTGCTGCTTTGGCAGGAACTAATGGGAATCCATAATAAATACAAATAAGTCTAGGGGTATGAATACTTTGAAGGCACTGTACATGCTATGTATCAGTAGTATGATACTTTCAGAGCTGCGGGGTGTAGGCCATGTACAGCAGTAGGAGGCTGTTGGTGGCCTGTGCCATTGCTGCAGCAGGTCTCCGTCGAGAAGAGCAAGGCTCATGATCTCCTTCCAGACACTGTCTTTTCCCATTACCCTCAGCGTGGGCATCACCAACAGGTCAGATGCCCTGCAGACCAGAACGGAGAGCTCCATTATAAGTATGTCTCAAGTCATATTAATGTACATTCTCACATCTACTATAGGAGGTTCCGTTCAAGCTCGCCATACGAGTTATTCAAACAAAGCAGGCAACTGGCAATATCACATTCACAACTGCATAATACTCAAAGCACAGCTGTAAATTGTAATTGATCTGTGTGTAAGCGGATCTGTGGAGTGCACTGTATGGCCCAGCGGGGCGAGCTCAACTGTGTAAAGCACAGAGGCCTGCAGCTGGTTTCCGACAAGGAGAGTGCTTCCAGGTGGAAACAGAGCCTCACGAACAGCAGGTGTTGCAGGTCAGAATCGCAGCTCGCTGATAAAATAACCTCCACAAGATGAGGGCTGAGAGGGTCGGAGAAGTTCACATAATCCATTTTGAAAGGTAATGGCCCCAGACCTTTCTGTTCCTTTACCCACCAACATCCAGAGAGTTTAGATGTGTGCATATACAGTGCCTTCAGCAATCTACACACAATACCGCATAATGACAAAGTGAAGAGGTTTGCAAATGTATTACAAATAAAAATCTGAAATACCTTATTTACGATAGTGTTCTGACGCTTTGCTATGAGACTTCGAAATTGAGCTCAGGTGCATCCTGTTCTCATTGATCATCCTTGAATCATTTCTACAACTTGATTGGAGTCCATCTGTGGTAAATTCAATTGATTGGACATGATTTGGTAAGGCACACCTGTCTATATAAAAAGGTCCCACAGTTGACAGTGCATGTCAGAGCAAAAACCAAGCCATGAGGTTGAAGGAATTGTCCATAGAGCTCAGAGACAGGATTGTGTCAAGGCACAGATCTGGGGAAGGGGACCAAAAAATGTCTGCAGCATTGAAGGTCCCCAAGAACACAGTGGCCTCCATCACTATTAAATGGAAGAAGTTTGGAACCACCAAGACTCTTCCTAGAGCTGGCCGCCCAGCCAAACTGAGCAATCGGGGGAGAAGGGCCTTGGTCAGGGAGGTGACCAAGAACCCAATGGTCACTCTGACAGTGCCTCTGTGGAGATGGGAGAACCTTCCAGAAGAACAACCATCTCTACAGCACTCCACCAATCAGGCCTTTATGGTAGAGTGGCCAGACAGAAGCCATTCCTCAGTAAAAGGCACTTGGCAGCCCACTTGGAGTTTGCCAAAAGCCACCTAGACTATTAGACCATGAGAAACACGATTCTCTGGTCTGATGAAACCAAGATTGAACTCTGATCTGAATGCCATGCATCACATCTGGAGGAAATCTGGCACCATCCCTACGGTGAAGCATTGTGGTGACAGCATCATTCTGTGGGTATGTTTGACAGCAGCAGGGACTGGGAGACTAGTCAGGATCAAGGCAAAGATGAACAGAGCAAAGTACAGAGAGACCCTTGATGAAAACCTGCTCCAGAGCGCTCAGGTCCTCAGACTAGGGTGAAGGTTCACCTTCCAACAGGACAACGACCCTAAGCACATAGCCAAGACAACGCAGGAGTGCCTTCGGGACAAGTCTCTGAATGTCCTCGAGTGGCCCAGCCAGAACCCGGACTTGAACCCAATCGAACGTCTCTGGAGAGACCTGAAAATAGCTCTGCAGCGACGCTCCCCATCCAACCTGACAGAGCTTGAGTGGATCTGCAGAGAAGAATGAGAGAAACTCCCCAAATGCAGGTGTGCTTGTACCGTCACACACAATTGTTATAAATTATTTAAAAAATAAACAGTTTTTGCTTTGTCATTATGGGGTATTGTGTTTAGATTGAGGGGGAAAAAATGTAAATTTATACATTTTAGAATAAGGCTGTAACCTAATAAAATGTGGAAAAAGTCAACGGGTCTGAATGCTTTCCAAAGGCACTGTAGATGGATAATAAAATAAATAAATCTGTCCATATGTAAGAGCCTACTCCCAAAGTTTTTCAAAAAATTATAAACCGCCAGTTTCACTACGCAACTGTTTAAGCTAGGACCTCAAGTAGGAGCAATGTCAAAAAAGATAAGACCGATAACTGTAAGCAATGCACACTGAAGTGAGCCCCCTTCAGTCGTCAGGATATTAGTTTAAGCCCGGCTAATGGCCCAAGCAGACTGAGCGAGTCACAGCCCTGGACAAAAGGAGAAGATCGGCTTGGTATCAGCTCCATTCTCTTAAACCTGAGGAAACAAGAGGAGTCGGGGATTACACCAGCTAAATCACTCCACCGGAACCACCAGCCACGGCCCAGTAACACTGCTTCTGTGCTTATGCCAAATTGATCATGAGGGAATGGAACAGCAGAGAATCCGCTCTGTGATTACTATGTTGCTTCGCTCAGAGGTTAATTGGAGATTTTGTGTGGGAGAGATGGGATTGGGTGTCTGAGTAACACTTGATAGTATAAGGAAAATACTGTTATTCTAGTCTGCCTGTCAGTCTTAAAATATAAAATCAAAATGCAGTTTTGCCGTAATAGCGAAGTAACAAAGTCTGTGGTGCCAGCTATGCCCGTGGTATGCCTGCTTCTAGTCTGAGTGGCAGTCGTCAAGGCTAAGTACGCAGTGATGGAATCGGCTAAACTTTGCTCATTGAGATAGTAAATGAATGATCGGAAATGAAAGAGACTGGGTGTTATGTCAGAAGTTAATGGTTCTCTGAAGAAAGACAGATGGCTTCGGAATGTGTTGGGGGGGGGGTGAGAGGAGAGCAACGTGTGAAACAGGGGAGACAGATGGACGTCCGTAGATTAGATGGAGGGGTTGAGGTCAGGAGGTAAAGGACAGATTCTTTTAAGGGAGTAATAAAAGGTGTGCTATCCTGTTAACCTCTTTATTAGCTTCCTGTGGAGCCATAAACTGTAAGGATGGGAGAAGGAGGAGTGTTTTAAGTAGGAGGTATATAACTGTGATGTGAGAAATGTTTTACTGTCTGATTACAGCTGTACAGAACCTTTGGGAAGAATTAAACTTGGTTAAAGCTTCTCTAGTGTCCGTGAGTTATTTACTCTGAAAAATAAGAACCTAACAGTAGTCAGTGGCAAACGACCCAAACAGCTCTCGGCGTGCGCACACACAAACACACTAGGCGTTCGTATGACGCCAGGGAGAGCTTGTTTTAGGCTAACTATTAGCACTTTGGCTGCATTTGTCTCCAGCTCGGGGAACTAACGAGTCACCCTTTTATTTACCCACCCCGGTGAGCACTGAATTATAACGGCGTAGCCAGCGCCACGTTAAGCAGCCTTGCGAGACTGCTGCAGATTAGAGGCAGCATGTATGATGTAGTTCACCCAGAGAGAAGAGATGCAGTCTACCTGTGTGGAAAAAGAGAATGCTTTTTCAAAGCAACGGACCTTCTCACTTGCTGGTTGGATGATCCAGTCTAGTGTTGAGATGGACTAGGTCAATGTCCATAAGGGAGAATCCCATTTCCACTCGCTGTTCTATACTACGGATCACTTTTTGTGTACTGACGCATGTTGCAAGTTTGCATTTGGCATCTTCTCAAAGGACATGAGAAGATATGAAATGACACTAGCCAGTTTAATCAGAAACAAACTGCATAAGTGTGGAGAGACATAATTACGAGGGTGGGGGAGCAAGTGTGAGATGGAGTGCCATGGTGAGGAGGGATGTAAAAGTTGGAGAAAAGACGAGCAGACGCTCGGCTTTAGCAAAGCACCAGCACTGCGCATCTGTCATCAAGATCCAAGAGGCTCATATTTTTTAACTTGCAGGGCCTTTTGTGCTGCCTTCTCCCTGCTGAGGAGTCACAGCAAAAAAAAGCTAAAATCCCATGCTCTCGCTTAGCCAGAGAAATCAATCACTTCAAAACTCTGGGAGGCCTACATTTGGTACGAGATTAAAACAAGCTTTAGAGTGAACTTTTCAACTTTTATGGACGTGATTTGGACATCTGAACAGTCCAGCAACAATCACAACAATACTGGTTAAATCAATATGGCGTATAGGCTGTTGCATAACAATCCCAGTCGGAAAAAGGGTACAGCATTCACATTAAATATTTGGGGTTGTACCCTTGTGCAGCAAGAAAGAAAACAGCCTTTGAAAGTTTAGCTTTCTATTCCACTAACCAAGACCTCCAGAAGACACTTACAGTCCCCATCCAACCAGACAAAGCTTGAGAGGATCTACAGAGAATAATGGGAGACACTGGCCAAATACAAAAGTGTGCCAAGCTTGTAGCGTCATAACCAAGACTCTAGGCTCAAATCGATACCAAAAGGTGATACAACAAAGTACTGAGTAAAGGGTTTGAATACTTATGTAAATGTGATGGTTTTTTTTTGAGTACATTTTCAAATATTGCCATACAGTCACAGTGTGGTGTTGGAGAATGACTGATATTCCCTTTTGACATTGCCATTTCCTTTGAGTGTTTGCTGAGGAATTAGTGTTCTTCACATGGCGAGTTGGCCTTCTCTTGAACTGAAACTAAGCCATGTGATGGACACATGGAGAATGGACTTCAAGCCTAAGGTAATGGTAATTCCTCAAAGCACTAATCTCACAGTTACTGTGAAATGCTGGTCATCCAATACAGAATAGGTCAAGAGGAGAAACATTCACCCAAAGTCCCAATGAGAGCTGTCCGTAAATCTGGCTCACCACTCAGTGCCAATGTAATGTCACCGTGGCTCTAGGCCTTTCCGAAGAGCAGGGAGGGGGACAACGCCCAGACGTCAGATGAGACATGCACTAAGCCATCGGGGCGAGGTCTGACTTTGCAAGTGCACACTAAGCCATTGTGTGTCAGACAGACAACTTTTTAAAAAGGTCAACTGCCCCTTAGAACCAACTCCTCTGGTTTTAAACGTCCTACGTGGCACCGATAGGAGTCAGAAACATTCATTCTAGTGTCAAAATTGGACTGCAAAGTGTAAATAGGAAGAGGTTTGTCATAAAGTCAGTCTTGTCCAAGTAAGTGAGTTGGTCATGACTTACTGGAGGGTTGGGTATGGATTACGATCATGCCCAACTTGCCCAGTGCCCACTAACGAGAAGCAGCAGTGCTTTTTGCGCTCCGTAAGCTGCGCATGCTCTTTCCAATCATAGCAGCCAAAACCTCCAGACAGGGAGACAGACCTGCCCAATATGCAGCGCCTCAGACTTGCTCACATAAGACAACGAGTTGCCAATGTTATGTTGAAATAACCCTTGGCCCTAAGCCCTTCATGAAGTGACCACTTGCAGATGTGTTTGAGAGTGTCAATCGCTTGAATCTTCTGTTTCTACCCCAAAAAGTGGCATTGAGACGATCAGAGCGCATTTGTATCCCAACCAACTGCAACTTGTGAATATTCCAAAACCCATTTGTGAGCATCTTGTGTACCCCTGCAGCCTGTTTTTAATAGGATTCCTTATGGAATACTGCCAGACAGCTGGTAATAGATGTTGAGAAAGTTGTAATAAACGACAACGGCACCGAATCACACGTGTTGCCACTCGCCAGCGACGTGATAAGTTGATTGTGGCCTGGCTGCTCAATGTGCCTGCTAGCTACGACTCGTTAGATTTATTGACAGAGAACTTGGCTAGGTAGGAAGTGATTTTGGGCATTGATAAACAGCGTGTAGCTTGTGCTTTATTTATGATAGTTTTCCAGCTTGCAGATGAAGTTGTAGACATATTATTGTTCTCAGAAATCAGTCCTGAGCGTGCAGCCAGACTTTCGACTCGATAGACTGCATGCAGTGCACCGACTAGTTTAAATGTACTTTTTTTTTTTTCACTTAGGAAATAGTGCACCAAACACTTTAGCTGGATGTAAATTTGTGCGACTAAGAACTCATCGGCAATAACGTCTAAATGACAGATTTCATGATTGATCTTACATTAATTCTGACTATTTTAAGGGAGTGGCCATGTTGTTGCTACTACGGTGACAAAGGATTAAACCTATTTTAAAAATCAACTCTTCAATTTCATTGAATATAGCTATGATTCCCCCCCTTATATATTAGTGTAATGAAGTGAAAGAAATTGGCAGATTATTATCAATGATTTACCAACATCTGTAACAAGCTGTCCAGTGTAGGAAATCATCATTAGTACCCTAGTTTATAGAAAGAGCCATAAGCAGTAGTAGTACTGACCCTGAGAGAACCCCAGTAGGTCTTCATCCCTACTGATGCTACTGCATTACGCCACAGTCTATTTCGTGAGTAGTCTGATATCCTGTTTGAAGTCACTGGCATGCAAAAAAAAAAAAACATTTTAGGACAACGTCCAGCTACCATAAAAAGAGCTAGTCTAAGCTGGGAACACGAGAAGTCTGCACTCTACATTATTAGTTGTTGCATTTCGTCAACAAGACAATAAATAAAACTACCTCAAGTGAATTGGTGGATATATTCACATATTTCAGTCTCTGCATTGTGTGTTTATTCACTCTCTATTCTAGTTTTTTTTTTTTAAAGGCTAGGAGGTGGATTATATTTCTAAAAAGAAACAGTGGGTGTCTGAAGCTGTTTGGTTAGCCTAGCAAAGCTCTCACTGCGCTACGACAGTGAATCATAAGAGGAGCCATTTGGCTTTGGATCATGACTCGCTAATCCCAAACAGCTAACCGGTAATGAAACTGAGGCACCCGGACGGTCAAACCCCAGGCAAAGTGCCGTATCCTGCCATTTAAAGGCAATCACACCTTCCTCGGCTTAACCAAGTACTAGTTATACTCATTTACCAGGGTTTTCCCTTTACATTGAGGGATGTGGTGCGTGTATGTCCAATGTGTAGTGCGAAGGTCACTGTGGAAGCCTCGCCGTCTCCACCTTTACTCCCCAATGCCTTTTCTGTTCAATTGTGACACCGTCTATCTAGGCCATCAGGTTCTGCTGGGGTAGAGCGGTGTCACCTCTCCTCATTAAAAGATAATCACCTCATTAAGTGCCTTTTGTATGATGTGCTTTGTATTCTGATACAAATCATGCACACGGTACCTTGCCCTTTGCCTGGACAGAGCACCGAGAACTGAAAGAAAGGGCTAATACTGCTCTGGTCAACTGTCCTTGTCACAACTAACTGATGAGGAACCCGATGGAAGCATACAGTTTGCATCTGTAAAAAGGGCCACTTACAGGTTTTCCTTTTACCCTTTTGCTGTAGGCCTAATTCAGAGAGCGATTCATTTCATTGTGATAAAACTCCATAATGTTAAAACCGTATTACACTTAGTAGAATGAACAGTAATATAGAACTACATGAGGTTGTGTGAATTGTACATGGACGATAAGTAGTTGCGTTCTTGTGACAACGCCTTCTAAAGTTGCCCTTGAGGAGATTTAATAGAGTCGTATTGTACTGTATTCAACACACATTGCTGGCTAAAACAAAACGCAAACAACCATACCTACAAGCGAAAAAACATTATTGCCTTTGGTTGGAAACTATCAGCTCCTTAATTTAAAAGATTCCTAATAAAAAGCCCAGCACTGCAGATCACACATTAGAAAGTGAGAGATCAGTGAAAGGTGCTAAAATATTGCATACTCCTCCAGTGCTGCAAAGTAGTAACTTAGGCACAGCTTTAAACACCACTAGATCTGTGACAAAGTAGCCGTTGTCTAGAGAGTCAAGCTTAGAGGCCCTGGTGGTGAAAATGGAGGGGATGGGTTGTTTGGTCTCCATGAATTTGACGCTCATTTAGCACCTTTCAATGATCTCTAGCTACGGCCAGCGTTAGGTTTGTTAAAATAAAGCCCATGGTGCCTCCCGAGTGGCGCAGCGGTCTAAGGCAATGCTTGAGGCGTCACTACAGATCCAGGTTCCAGATCCGGCTATGTCGCAGCCGGCCGCGACCGGGAGACCCATGAGGCGACGCACAATTGGCCCAGTGTCGTCCGGGTTAGGCCAGCCGGGATGTCCTTGTCCCATCACGCTCTAGCGACTCATGTGGCGGGCCGGGCACATGCACGCTGACATGGTTGCCAGTTGTACAGTGTTTCCTCTGACACATTCTCCCACATTCGGCTGGCTTCCGGGTTAAGCGAGTAGTGTGTCAAGAAGCAGTGTGGCATGGCAGGGTCGTGTTTCGTGGGACGCACGGCTCTCGCCCTTTGCCTCTCCCGAGTCCGTATGGGAGTTCCAGCATTGGAACAAGACTAACTGCCAATTGGATATGACGAAATTGGGGAGAACAAGGGGGGTAAAAAAATATACAAAAATAATAATTAAAATAGAGCCAATTGTGTGTGAAGATGTCAGAGACCAGGGGGGGGGGGGGAATGAGGGCGACACCATAGGCCATTGGGTTGATTACGTTAGCAAGTTCCATGCCTAGAATAAGACCTTCATATAGCCTTCATATAGTGCAATACTTTTGTCCAGAAACTTATGGTTCCGGGCAAAGGTAGTGTACTATAGAGTACTGCCTGTCATTTGATATGTGTTTACGTAAAGGTTATTTAAAATGGGCCCAATGCCTTCTCTCTGATGGGCTCCGATCATTGCTAAAAAGGACAAACAAAAAAAAGTTGCTTGGAGCCATCTTCCTTTCAACATTTTACTTTACCATAGTTAACTTAAAATCCTGCAGGCAGCCTATGAGTCTTGGTGCCCTTTGACCCCGCAGGAGAAGAGGATCTGAGGCCGGTGCAGCTCGAGCTGAGAAAGCAACAATAGCATTTGTGAACCAAACTGGGCTCAGAGATTGACATAACCTAGAAAAACAAACTACAGAGCGTACATGAAAGACCTGGGGAAAGGGGGGGGGGGGTGCTGTCAAACCCTTGAAATGAAAACATAAGTAAACCCGGAGCTATAAAATCGATAAACGTTCTAAACCAGGCGGACAAGATATATCGGTAACGAAACAGGAACCGGCTGCTCGTCCGCAACGCACTTCTCATTCTTCTGACAAGGTTTATTCTCCCCATTACATTATCACAGCCAATTCAGAAACAGTATCTCCTCATTGTGACATGACCCTGAAAACACACAGATAGAGGGAGAGCAGCTGGAGAGCACCAAATAAAACTGAAATGACACAGAGAAGCATCAGGATTGACCATCACAATAATATCCTTTAGACAGACGTTATGGTATTTTGCCTGTAAGAAGCTAATTCATACAGTCCCATTTTTAACACAAATAAACCTTTTTAATCTCTCCTAAACTTGCCGACATGTGCACGAATGGGAGTATGTATGAACACATACATGTCCTAAGCAACATCATAAGACTAATAAAACATATATTTTCAAAAGAACAGCATATTTTGAACATGAAATCAATAGTTAGAGCCTTCAGAAAGTATTCATACCCCTTGACTTCTCCCACATTCTGTTGCGTTACAGCCTGAATTCAAAATCGATAAAATCATTTTATTCTCATTCATCTACACACAATACCCCATAATGACAAAGTGAAAACATAGTACATTTCTTTGCTAATTTATTGAAAATGAAATACAGAAAATCTCATTTACGTACAGTAAGTATTCACACCCCCGAGTCAATACTTAATACTTGTAAAAGCACCTTTGGCAGTGATTACAGCTGTGAGTCGTTCTGGTTAAGTCTCTAATAGCTTTCCAGACATGGATTGTGCAACATTTCCCCATTATTATTTTCAAATTTCTTCAAACCTCTGACAAACCGATTGTTGATCATTGCTAGACAACCATTTTCAGGTTTTGCCATATATTTAAATCAAAACTATCTTGTTCACTTTGGAACCTTCACTGTGTTTTTGGTAAGCAACGCCATTGTAGATGTGGCCTTGTGTTTTAGGATATTGTCCTGCTGAAAGGTCAATTCATCTCCCAGTGTCTGGTGGAAATCAGACAAAACCAGTTTTTCCTCTAGGATTTTGACTGTGCTTAGCTCCATTCCGTTTATTTTGTATCATGAAAAAAACTCCCCAGTCCTTAACAAATACAGACATACACAAAATGGAGCCACCACTATGCTTGAACATATGGAGTGTGGTACTCAGTAATGCTTTGTTTGCGCCAAACACAACACTTTGTATTCAGGACAAAAAGTGAATTGCTTTGCCAATTTTTTTGCACCATTACATTAGTACCTTGTTGCATGTTTTGGAATATTTTCATTCTGTACAGGCTTCCTTCTTTTCACGCTGTCAATTAGGTTAGTATTGTAGAGTAACTACAATGTTGATCCATCACAGTTTAATAGCAGTGATGGGAAAAAATGAACTAAATGGTGAAATCCCTGAGAGGTTTCCTTCCTCTCCGGCAACTGAGTTAGGAAGTACGCCTGTATCTTTGTAGTGACTGGGTGTATAGATACACCATTCAAAGTAATTAATAACTTCACCATGCTCAAAGGGATATTTAATGTCTGCCCCCCACCATCTAACAATAGGTGCCCTTCTTTGCGAGGCATTGGAATACGTCCTTGGTCTTTGTGGTTGAAATTCACTGCTCGACTGAGGGGCCTTACAGATAATTGTACGTGTGGGGTACAGAGATGAGGCAGTAATTTAAAAAAATCATGTTGAAAACACTATTGCACACAAAGTCAGTCCATGCAACATATGTGACTTGTTAAGCAGATTTGGACTTTGACATTATGGGTTATTGTTTTGGTCACTGGCCTACACACAATCTACATTTAATCAATTTTAAAATGTATGCTGTAACAACATTTGGAGGAAGTCAAGGGGTATGAATACTTTTTGAAGGCACTGTAGGTTGTTCATTATCAATTAAAAAAATACACTTACCCTGATCAGTAAACTCATATTTTTAAAAAGTAGGCTAATAATATAAAAACAGAACAGAAAAAATTCCAATTAATATTTTTCCAACACTTGTGTCTCTTTCCTACCCTCACTCCGCTTTGTTACGGAGCAGGATCTTACATTGAGAGCATCCTCATTATGATACCAATCTATATTTTCAAAAGCATGGGAGTCCCGGGATTTTGGAGTTACCGATACATGATCGAGCAAAAATAATAGGTCTACACTTTTTATTTTATTTATTTTTATTTCACCTTTATTTAACCAGGTAGGCTAGTTGAGAACAAGTTCTCATTTACAACTGCGACCTGCAAATTGATTTAGGCTATGTTATTGCATGCTAAATGTTTCTGATCAGTGACAGATGGTATAGCTTTATCTACTCATTTTCACATATCCACTTATTTGCCCAGCAAGATAATTAACAAAATATACAGACGGAGATTCAAGGAAACAAAATCACACTGATTAAAGACAAAAATCACAACTTTTAGGTCGGGGTAGGTCTCGGCTACTATGTAACTGCGAGTGGAAAAACAAAATAATCTTGTTACGATGCATAACATGTTGGCAAAATGTTCTGATCAGTGCTAATACATTAGCCAACTAGACAATGTGATCATGAGCAGCACTCACCTCAGCTAACATGGCCACAGCCTATTTGTAGCCTAACCAATAGCCAAACGGAAGATTGTGAAAAGACAAAATCCGACATTAATTGATTTTATCAAAACAACTCCCCATGCTTCTCTCAAAGCAGCACTAAATAGTTGACCACATGTGTATAAGCTATTGCTTCAAATGCATTATGACAAATCGGATGACTTTGGGAGTTTCAATGAACAACAATTTGATGCCTTCAATTGCATTAGCCAACTTTATTCCAATATATGTGATATTTATTCCCACAGTAATTCTTTATGGATCTGAGAAAATGTGTATTGACATTATGTAGGCTACTGATCATTTTAGATAAAGAAAAGCAATAAAGCATACCTATGGTGTATTTAAAAAGAGATGACACTTTGTAATTCCATTTTTATACCGGAAAAAATGTGAGTCTTCATCAACCATCTCCCTGACCACCTTCCTCTGATCAAGCCATTACAAACTTTCCCTCTCCATCTTCGGAGGATACATGCACTCAAAAACTGCATCTAGGGAAGGGAAAGGGTGATACCTAATCAGTTGTACAACTGAATGCATTCAACCCGAAATGTGTCTTCCGCTTTTAACCCAACCCCTCTGAATCAGAGAGGTGCGGCGGGCTGCCTTAAAGCAACGTTAATTTCAAAAAAATTATTCCAGCCCAAAAATCTACAAGCCTCTTTATGACTATAAATGGCATCGACTTGAAAAGCACCCAAAAACATTGAGAACATTAGATTATCTGATGGCATGGCTGGTTTTAATAAAAATACCTGCATTCCAACCACTTAAAGTCATATGTTTGTAATTGTCCATATTCAAAAACACAGGCAGTACATCCTTTTGCATTTCACCTCAGGAATTGCAAACGGATGTCAGCCGACACGGGCTTTGGAATGTATTGCACCGATAATGGAACATTTAAACTACCGAACCCAGATGCCTCTTCTCTGACACAATTTTGTAGAGGTACCGGTTTAGGATCGACTACTATGCATGACGAGAACACTCTGCCTTATCAGCAATAGAACAAGTAAATTAAATATATCTACACATACCCCACAAGGGAATTTAATGAGTTATTGAGATACATGAGTCCCGTCTATCATGTCAGCAATACGAGTTTGTCCTGGAACGCGTCAAATTAGACGGAGGCATCTTGATGTGTTTTTTCCCGGAAACATTTCAAGACCTTTCCATCTAAAAAAAGACCGATGAGCACCACCGTGCGAAGTTCATAGGAGCATGCAGTATTTCCGCTACAGTCATTTTGCTGTGGCGCTGCTCCACGGCAAAATCATTGCTGCTAGAACGGTCCACATTTACTTTTCCTCTGCAAACAAAATGAGCAATGAATAAAAAAAAATATCTGACAACCCCATAATAGTTTCTATTTATCTTGTCGGTTTGTTGTGTGTTCCACGTAAGATAAATATTCCTTTCGAGACACATTCAAGTTACGAGTGCCATAGGGATAGAATCATGCCTTCTGACAA
Organism: Salvelinus alpinus; assembly: GCF_045679555.1. Classification (NCBI taxonomy): domain Eukaryota; kingdom Metazoa; phylum Chordata; class Actinopteri; order Salmoniformes; family Salmonidae; genus Salvelinus; species Salvelinus alpinus. The sequence continues at coordinate 45,017,033 of NC_092105.1, read as the reverse complement.
GCAGTCAATGCACAACAATTCATGCAATTGCGAAAACAGCCGTTTTAATGACCTTTATTTCTTTTTTAAGCGGGGGCTACAAGCATTCCATTCCTAATGTATGTATTTCTCAACTCCTAAATATGCGCGAACTGCACCATTTTAAACCCAGAGTTTTTAGCAGAAGCAAGTTACAGCTCTGTAATTCACCATTAGTGCATAGGGGAGAGTGGGGGGGAACAAGGGTCAATTGTAGGGTACCTTGGGGCAAAATGGGGTGGGGGAATGGTGACAAATTGGTTTCTGTCAGAATTACAGGCGTGTTACCACAGGTGGTGGGTTACATTTTAAGGCAGTCATTGTAAATAATAATTTCTTAACTCACTTGCCTCGTTAAATAAAAAAATACAATAAAATAAAGTTTCCCTTATAGGTAGGCCTACATTATATTCACTGTTTATGCATGTTTTTGGTACATTCAATTCAGCAACAGGATGCTAACTAGTTAAGATCACATTCGAGATCTGTTTAATGATTGGCCAAATAGGGTAAATTCAGATCAGCAACCCCATGCTTCAGCCTATTTATTTATAGCCACTATGCTACATTAGTGGATGAATGACAACATGGATAACATACAGCTGGCTGGGTTGTCCGTGCATCGGCAAGATAGAACAGCTGCCTCCGGTAAGACAAATGGTGGTGGTCTGTGTCTATTTGTCAAGAACAGCTGGTGCACGGAATCTAATATTAATGAAGTCTCAAGGTTTTGCTAGCCTGAGCTTGAATATGCCATGATAAGCTGTAGACCACACTATATATTTTCGTAGCTGTCTATTTAACACCACAAACCGATGCCGGCACTTATACAGCTTGTTGAGTGCGGCCTAAGGCCATAAGCAAACAAGAAAATGCTCATCCAGAGGCGGCGCTCCTAATGGCAGGGGACTTTAATGCAGGGAAACTTAAATCTGGTTTACCTATTTTCTACCAGCATGTTACATGTGCAACCAGAGAGGGGGGAGAAAAATAAATATGTTAAATAAAAATACTCTAGACCACCTTCACTCCACACAGAGACACGTAGAAAGGTTTCTCATACCCTCCATTTGGCAAATCTGACAATAATTCAATCCTTCTGATTCCCGCTAACAAGCAAAAACTAGAGCAGGAAGTACCAGTGACAAGCTCAATACGGAAGTGGTCAGATGATGCAGATGCTGAGCTACAGGACTGTTTTACTTGCACAGACTGGAATATGTTCCAGGATTCTTCCGATGGCATTGAGGAGTACACCACAACAGTCACTGGCTTCATCAATAAGTGCATCGATGACGTCTTCCCAACAGTGACCGTACGTACATACCCCAACCAGAAGCAATGGATTATAAGCAACATCCGCAATGAGCTAAAGGGTAGAGCTAACGCTTTCAAGGAGTGGGAATCTAACCCGGAAGATTATAATAAATCCCGCTATGCCCTACGACAAACCATCAAACAGGCAAAGCGTCAATACAGGACTAAAATTGAATCCTACTACACCGTCTCCAACGCTCGTCGGATGTGGCAAGGCTTGAAAATTTTAGACTACAAAGGGAAGCAAAGCCGTGAGCTGCCCAGTGTAGCGAGCCTACCAGATGAGCTAAATGACTTCTATGCGCGCTTCGAGGCAAGCAACACGGAAGCATGCAAGAGAGCACCAGCTGTTCCGGACGACTGTGTGATCACGCTCTCCGAAGCCGATGTGAGTGAATTAGGATCACACTTCTAGTGGGTCCAAAGTTTAAAAGGCACAGTCAAATTCGTGCATGTAAAAAGCTGGGGAAATTACAGAAAATGTCATGGCTTTAGAAGCTTCTGATAGGCTAATTGACATCATTTGAGTCAATTGGAGGTGTACCTGTGGATGTATTTCAAGGCCTACCTTCAAACTCAGTGCCTCTTTGCTTGACATCATGGGAAAATCAAAAGAATACAGCCAAGACCTCAGAATAAAAATGGTAGACCTCCACAAGTCTGGTCCATCCTTGTGAGCAATTTCCAAACGCCTGAAGGTACCACGTTCATCTGTACAAACAATAGTACGCAAGTATAAACACCATGGGACCACGCAGCCATCATACCACTCAGGAAGAAGACTTGTTCTGTCTCCAAGAGATGAACATACTTTGGTGCGAAAAGTGCAAATCAATCCCAGAACAGCAGCAAAGGACCTTGTGAAGATGCTGGAGGAAACAGGTACAAAAGTATATATATCACAGTGAAACGAGTCCTATATCGACAACCTGAAAGGCCGCTCAGCAAGGAAGAAGCCACTGCTCCAAAAGCACCATGAAAAAGCCAGACTACGGTTTGCAACTGCACATAGGGACAAATTTCATACTTTTTGGAGAAATGTCTGATGAAACAAAAATATAACTGTTTGGCCATAATGGCCATCGTTATATTTGGAGGACAAAGGGGGAGGCTTGCAAGCCAAAGAACACCATCCCAACCGTGAAGCACGGGGGTGGCAGCATCATGTTGTGAGGGTTCTTTGCTGCAGGAGGGACTGGTGCACTTCACAAAATAGATGGCATCATGAGGGAAGGAAAATTATGTGGATATATTCAAGCAACATCTCAAGACATCAGTCAGGAAGTTAAAGCTTGGTTCCAAATGGGTCTTCCAAATGGACAATGACCCCAAGCATACTTCCAAAGTTGTGGCAAAATGGCTTAAGAACAACAAAGTCAAGGTATTGGAGTGGCAATCCCAAAGCCCTGACCTCAATCCTATAGAAAATTTGTGGGCAGTACTGAAAAAGCGTGTGCGAGCAAAGAGGCCTACAAACCTGACTCAGTTACACCAGCTCTGTCAGAAGGAATGGGAAAATTCACCCAACTTATTGTGGGAAGCTAGTGAAAGGCTACCCAAAACATTTGACCCAAGTTAAACAATATAAAAAGGCAATGCTTCCAAATACTAACTAGGTGTATGTAAACTTCTGACCCACTGGGAATGTGATGAAAGAAATATAAGCTGAAATAAATCACTCTACCATTTATTCTGACATATTTCACATTCTTAAAATAAAGTGGTGATCCTAACTGACCTAAGACAGGGCATTTTTACTAGGATTAGATGTCAGGAATTGTGAAACTGAGTTTAAATGCATTTGGCTAAGATGCATGTAAACTTCCAATTTCAACTGTAATTTCAAGATGACTGCTGCCTACATTCCAGTTAGCGTTGTGAAGCATAAACAAAATAAAACACGGAATATGTCTATACACACACCGAAAGCCGGGACTCCACAGATCATGAGGATGTCTTATTTGTCTGCCTGTGACCTACCATTATTGATCACCAGCCAAGAGTCAAAACGTTTTCACCAAACATCTTACAAGGTAAGCTTCGATGTGGCCTGTGCTTCAGCTATACCTACGTGAGGGGTATGAAATGAATCCTTAGGTTGGTAGGAACGAATCTAGCCTAGTGCCAATGGATGACTTAATGGCAACATCGAATGTCCACCGAGTGACTATCTTGGCGCATGAAAAATATGTTGCCTCCTTACGCGCAACAGGCATCCATTACACAGGGGATTGGCTACAATGGCACCTTGACAGTCTTGTAGCCAATGTGATAAGCTTTCCAGGGATATGCAGTTGACCTGGGTGGGACAAAGCAAGGTCTAGAACCTTTTATGCGTAACTGTATTGGTCATTGTTTTTCTTCATGGTGATGGAAAGTCTACAGGTACAAACCTAAATGACCAGCCTATGTACAGTACAGTAATGTACATTTACATTAAGTGGTTTGTAAGGATGGCAAATTAATATCGCACAAAAAAGTGGTTGTTTTCCATGTTATTTGATCAATACTTTTTTTTGATGTGGATGTTTAGGGTTTTTGCAGCATCCCTACTTCCCATGGCTATGCATGGGAGCAATGCAAACTGTAGTTTGGGATTTTTACCTGGTTGACAACACAGCAGTTTATTGGTATGTTTTGATATTTCTGTATATATATATATATATATATATATATATATATATATATATACACAGTGGGGAGAACAAGTATTTGATACACTGCTGATTTTGCAGGTTTTCCTACTTACAAAGCATGTAGAGGTCTGTAATTTTTATCATAGGTACACTTCAACTGTGAGAGACGGAATCTAAAACAAAAATCCAGAAAATCACATTGTATGATTTTTAAGTAATTAATTTGCATTTTATTGCATGACATAAGTATTTGATCACCTACCAACCAGTAAGAATTCCGGCTCTCACAGACCTGTTAGTTTTTCTTTAAGAAGCCCTCCTGTTCTCCACTCATTACCTGTATTAACTGCACCTGTTTGAACTCGTTACCTGTATAAAAGACACCTGTCCACACACTCAATCAAACAGACTCCAACCTCTCCACAATGGCCAAGACCAGAGAGCTGTGTAAGGACATCAGGGATAAATTGTAGACCTGTACAAGGCTGGGATGGGCTACAGGACAATAGGCAAGCAGCTTGGTGAGAAGGCAACAACTGTTGGCGCAATTATTAGAAAATGGAAGAAGTTGAAGATGACAGTCAATCACCCTCGGTCTGGGGCTCCATGCAAGATCTCACCTCGTGGGGCATCAATGATCATGAGGAATGTGAGGGATCAGCCCAGAACTACACGGCAGGACCTGGTCAATGACCTGAAGAGAGCTGGGACCACAGTCTCAAAGAAAACCATTAGTAACACACTACGCCGTCATGGATTAAAATCCTGCAGCACACGCAAGGTCCCCCTGCTCAAGCCAGCGCATGTCCAGGCCCGTCTGAAGTTTGCCAATGACCATCTGGATGATCCAGAGGAGGAATGGGAGAAGATCATGTGGTCTGATGAGACAAAAATAGAGCTTTTTGGTCTAAACTCCACTCGCCCTGTTTGGAGGAAGAAGAAGGATGAGTACAACCCCAAGAACACCATCCCAACCGTGAAGCATGGAGGTAGAAACATCATTCTCTGGGGATGCTTTTCTGCAAAGGGGACAGGACGACTGCACCGTATTGAGGGGAGGATGGATGGGGCCATGTATCGCGAGATCTTGGCCAACAACCTCCTTCCCTCAGTAAGAGAATTGAAGATGGGTCGTGACTGGGTCTTCCAGCATGACAACGACCCGAAACACACAGCCAGGGAAACTAAGGAGTGGCTCCGTAAGAAGCATCTCAAGGTCCTGGAGTGGCCTAGCTAGTCTCCAGACCTGAACCCAATAGAAAATCTTTGGAGGGAGCTGAAAGTCCATATTGCCCAGCGACAGCCCCGAAACCTAAAGGATCTGGAGAAGGTCTGTATGGAGGAGTGGGCCAAAAAACCCTGCTGCAGTGTGTGCAAACCTGGTCAAGAACTACAGGAAACGTATGATCTCTGTAATTGCAAACCAAGGTTTCTGTACCAAATATGAAGTTCTGCTTTTCTGATGTATCAAATACTTATGTCATGCAATAAAATGCAAATTAATTACTTAAAAATCATACAATGTGATTTTCTGGATTTTTGTTTTAGATTCCGTCTCTCACAGTTGAAGTGTACCTATGATAAAAATTACAGACCTCTACATGCTTTGTAAGTAGTAAAACCTGCAAAATCGGCAGTGTATCAAATACTTGTTCTCCCCACTGTATATAAAAATAAAAAAATCTACGATGAAGTTGTCTCTTTGACAATGGGGGTCAAAAGGAAAGAAAGGTATTCCCCAATTTGTGGGCGTGGTCTAAGGGAATTCCATATTACGGGAATATCAACTCAGATTATTGGTTTACCTTGTCATCAATGACATGCGGCCCATTGTTTACATTGTTACCTGGCAACAACCACAAGGGCATTTCAAAGAGTCAGTCAAGGCTAGCGCATGAATATAAGCTCCCAGTCCCCTCAGCCTGTTTCTTTTCAGGTTTCCTGATAGTTAGAGAGGAGAGAAAAGGTACCATTTCTTATGGGTGATGTTTTGGTAAATGAAAAGCTATTTTTATTCAGGAAATATGATGGCTGTGCGGGATCTTTAAGTGATCAAAATGTACAATTCTGTTGAGAACTCCGACCCAATTTTGTGATTATTTTGGCTTTCACCTTACCGTTTTTGCAACAAATGTATTCGCTATAATTTCTTATGATTGACAACGTTCGGACAAGATATCACCCATGGCTATCCAACTTGATGGATTCTCATATCACCAAGCGGACAGGTCATCGGATTCTGGGAAATCCAGAGGGGGAGGGGTTGTCCTATCATTAACAACATATGGTGTGGAGACTTTAGTACAGTGAAAGTCTCAAACAATTGTTCACCCATCTTGGAATACCCAATAGTGAAATGACGACCCTCCTACCTCCTGAGAGAGTTCCTGTTATCGTGACTGTTCTCCACCTCAGGACAACAAGCTGGCACAAACTATAAACAAGCAGACTATTAGAGAAATTATCCTCTGAATCGGAGACTATGTAGCAGGACTGCTTTGCACTGACTGGAATATGTTTCCCGGACTCCGCCAATAGCGTCGATGAGCTAACCACCTCAGTCTCGGGTTTCATCAGGAAAATGTTGCGACGATGTCCCCACAGTGAAGGGTCGCTGCTTCCCCAATCAAAAGCCCTGGATTAACACAGACGTATGCCCTAAGCTAAAGGACAGAGCTACCGCACACAGGGATATCGCAGCCAACCCCGAGGCTATGGCTGAGGACAGGAACACGTACAAGAAGTCCCGCTACGACCTCTGCAGAGCAGGCAAAAGGACAATATAGGAACAAGGTGGAATCCTATTACAACGTCTCCAATGTTCGACGTGGCAGGGGCTACAGTCCATTACGGATTACAAAAGGTAGATCTAGCCGTGATCTATCCAACAATGCCTCTACCAGACGAACTCAATGCCTTTTATACACGCTTCGACAAAAACACAGCCGTGCAAGAGGGTCCCCGCCATCTCAAAACACTGGGTGATCTTGCTCTCCGAGGCCAACGTGAGTAAAGTTTTTAATCTGGTCAACACTCAAGGCCATGGGGCCAAACAGTAGTCAGGGTGTGTTCTTCAAACATGGGCAGACCAGCAGGCAGGCATCCTCACGGTCATTTTCAACCTTGCAGAGTCTGTAATCCCCACTTGTCTCAAACTGACCATCATTCCTGTTCCCAAGCACTCTAAGGCGACCTGCCACAATAACTACCTGTAATATCTGTAATCATGAAGTGCTTTTAAAGGCTGGTCATGGCACACATCCCCTCCGTCATCCTAGACCCACTCCAATTTGCACTACGCCCCAAAAGTTATACAGACGATGCAATCTCAATTGCACTGCCCTAGCCCACCTGGACACTAAAGCTCAGCGTTCAACACCATAGTGCCCTCGGACTGAACTCATCCCTCTGCAACAGGATCCTGAACTTCCTGATGAGCCCCAGGTTGAGAGAGTTGGCAACACCTCCGACACACTGACCCACAACAAGGGCCACCCCCAGGGGTGTGTGCTTACCCTCCTGTAGTCCATTTACCCACGACTGTGGGGCCACGCACGACTCCAACGCCATCAATTTTGTTAATGACAGCCTCCCCGAGTGGCACAACGTTCTAAGGCACTGCATCACAGTGCTAGCTGTGGCACTAGAGATCCTGGTTCGAGTCCAAGCTCTGTCACAGCCGGCCGTGACTGGGAGACCCATGGGGTGGCGCACAATTGGCCCAGAGGTGTCCGGGATAGGGGAGGGTTTGGCCGGCAGGGATGTCCTTGTCCCATCGCGCTCTTGCAACTTCTGTGGCAGGCTGGGCGCATGCACGCTGACAAGGTCGCCAGGTGTACAGTGTTTCCTCCGACACATTGATGCGGCTTGCTTCCTGGTTAAGCAGGCAGTGTCAAGAAGCAGTGTGGCTTGGTTGGGTTTCGGAGGACGCACGGCTCCCAACCGTCGCCTTTCCCAAGTCCGTACGGGAGTTGCAGCAATCGGACAAGACTAACTACCAATTGGATACCACGAAATTGGGGAGAAAAAGGGGGAAAAAATAAATACAAAAAAACGACATAAAAAAGTTGTTAATGACACATGGTAGGCCTGATCACTAATGGTGATAAGACAGACAGCTTACAAGGAGGAGGTTAAAGAACTGTCAATGTGGTGCCAGAACAACAACAACAACTTCTCCCTCAACATCAGCAAGACCAAAGAGCTGATCATGGACTAAAGGAATCAAGAGGGGGTAAACACCCCCATCCACAGGGCCACAGTGGAGAGAGTCAAGAGCTTCAAGTTTCTCGATGTTCACATCATTGGCGACTGAACATGATCCTCACACCAGAACAGTCGTGAAGAAGGCACGACAATGTGTCTTCTCCCTCAGGAGGCTGAAACGATTTTGCATGACCGCCCAGATCCTGGGGAAGACTCTACAGAGAGGGTGGTGCGGACACCCCAGCACATCACTGGGGGCAAGCTCCCAGCCATCCAGGTCGTATATGCCAAGCGGTGTCTGAGAAAGCAGTGTTTTCCACAACTACATAGGGTAGCCAGCCAGGTGACCCCCCGGGTTTTACATGTTTTGCCCAAGGAGTCCTATTTTGGTGGCCTCTGGAACTTCTAATGCCTTGATTCCATGCGAAATTGAATACTTTAAATTGCATTTACCTATCAGATTGGGAAAATGTGTTGTGGTATTGTCTAGAAAAGATATGACTTTACAGTTTAAATTCAGTGTATTGTTAGTTGTTTTGGATATTTTCTAGGCCTATATGATCAGGACTATTTTCTAAGAGAACATTAAACCGTCATCCTGTCTTCAAGATTAAAGTCTTATTTACAGTTGTACTGAAAGACATGAATTGCCACGATATTTGTTCTTCAAATTCGGTTTTTAATTAAATCAAATTAAGTATATAGCTTACATTGTCTTGAAAATAAATGCAATGTTGAAAAAAAAAAAAGGTTTAGCAGTATTTTTTTTAACCAAAATATGTATTTTATTTTGGGGTGTTGTTACCCTTTAACCTCACGCCAAATATCTCTAACGGTCACCCTAGCCTCAGAATACACTCACTGTTCCAAAATATGATTGTTACACAACAGGACAGTAAACCCACGCTGCCCTCAAACCAAAACGCTGCCTGCTAATTGTCTATATGCTATTTTTCTATTATATTCGAAAAAGTTTTATTTTCTTACAGTTTGAATTGAGGTGTGTTGCGCCTAATAAAATGTACATAGAAGTGGCCCATTCCACTGTTGCGAACAATTTATGTTTGAGGCTTTACTGAACTTTTCAATGAGAGCCCAAGCACCTCCCCAGAGTTTCCCAAGATCAAGTATGCAGACATTTGCGCAGTCTAGCACAAATGTTTCCCCTGGCACATTTTCTGGCTGGCACACGCATTGCCTTCATTGTTGTTTTCCTTACAAATAATAACTTTGGACATGTTTGCGTTCCAAGAAAATAAGTGCCTTATCTTCTGTAGCATACACACACACACACACACGTATGTACAGTGGGGAGAACACGTATTTGATACACTGACAATTTTGCAGGTTTTCCTACTTACAAAGCATGTAGAGGTCTGTAATTTTTATCATAGGTACACTTCAACTGTGAGAGAAGGAATCTAAAACAAAAATCCAGAAAATCACATTGTATGATTTTTAATTAATTAATTAGCATTTTATTGCATGACATAAGTATTTGATACATCAGAAAAGCAGAACTGAATATTTGGTACAGAAACCTTAGTTTGCAATTACAGAGATCATACGTTTCCTGTAGTTCTTGACCAGGTTTGCACACACTGCAGCAGGGATTTTGGCCCACTCCTCCATACAGACCTTCTCCAGATCCTTCAGGTTTCGGGGCTGTCGCTGGGCAATACGGACTTTCGGCTCCCTCCAAAGATTTTCTATTGGGTTCAGGTCTGGAGACTGGCTAGGCCACTCCAGGACCTTGAGATGCTTCTTACGGAGCCACTCCTTAGTTGCCCTGGCTGTGTGTTTCGGGTCGTTGTCATGCTGGAAGACCCAGCCACGACCCATCTTCAATGCTCTTACTGAGGGAAGGAGGTTGTTGGTCAAGATCTCGCGATACATGGCCCCATCCATCCTCCCCTCAATACGGTGCAGTCGTCCTGTCCCCTTTGCAGAAAAGCATCCCCAAAGAATGATGTTTCCACCTCCATGCTTCACGGTTGGGATGGTGTTCTTGGGGTTGTACTCATCCTTCTATTCCTCCAAACACGGCGAGTGGAGTTTAGAGCAAAAAGCTCTATTTTTGTCTCATCAGACCACATGACCTTCTCCCATTCCTCCTCTGGATCATCCAGATGGTCATTGGCAAACTTCAGACGGGCCTGGACATGCGCTGGCTTGAGCAGGGGGACCTTGCGTGTGCTGCAGGATTTTAATCCATGACGGCGTAGTGTGTTACTAATGGTTTTCTTTGAGACTGTGGTCCCAGCTCTCTTCAGGTCATTGACCAGGTCCTGCCGTGTAGTTCTGGGCTGATCCCTCACATTCCTCATGATCATTGATGCCCCACGAGGTGATATCTTGCATGGAGCCCCAGACCGAGGGTGATTGACTGTCATCTTGAACTTCTTCCATTTTCTAATAATTGTGCCAACAGTTGTTGCCTTCTCACCAAGCTGCTTGGCTATTGTCCTGTAGCCCATCCCAGCCTTGTACAGGTCTACAATTTATCCCTGATGTCCTTACACAGCTCTCTGGTCTTGGCCATTGTGGAGAGGTTGGAGTCTGTTTGATTGAGTGTGTGGACAGGTGTCTTTTATACAGGTAACGAGTTCAAACAGGTGCAGTTAATACAGGTAATGAGTGGAGAACAGGAGGGCTTCTTAAAGAAAAACTAACAGGTCTGTGAGAGCCGGAATTCTTACTGGTTGGTAGGTGATCAAATACTTATGTCATGCAATAAAATGCAAATTAATTACTTAAAAATCATACAATGTGATTTTCTGGATTTTTGTTTTAGATTCCGTCTCTCACAGTTGAAGTGTACCTATGATAAAAATGACAGACCTCTACATGCTTTGTAAGTAGGAAAACCTGCAAAATCGGCAGTGTATCAAATACTTGTTCTCCCCACTGTATATAGAGGGGAGAGAAGAAGCTAGACAAGGCGAAAACAGTCTTTTGGTGCTGTATGGCTGACTGTTGGAATGCCCCGATGTAAGGGTTTAGGAGAGGGGTGAATGTATGCGGCGGATTGGTTGTTTGTGGCTTCTCAAGTGGGGTGTGCAAGGCTAGACTGAGGTATGTTTGCTGTAATGCACAGATTAGATCTAGGATCAGTTTACCCTTTCCCTAATTGTAACACATAATTAGAGCGACGAATGATTCTGACCCTGTATCAGTGGTTAGAGGCAACTTCTACCTACATTCTACCTTGTTAACTGTTATGCTTCCTGCTGTACGTCCATTCCTGGCCTATTAGTGAGGACAATGGTAAATTAAGTAGAAATGAACAGAAGCTTCTCCATAATATTATTGACTCACATTCCTCTGCTTTGGAACCAAATCCAGGACGTTGAATTTCGAGATTGCCTATGGGGATTGCTCACATCCCTTCCTTAAAAGTAGGAAGACTGCTGTGTCTGGAATAGTTGGAATTCCACCTGGTCGGGAACGCTGGCACCATGCATTCATAACGCTGAGCGATCCCAGGGTCAGGTGTGTCTCTAATTCACTCCAAAACAGCAACAGTACTGCACCGCCTGGATAGGGGGGGAAACAAAAAGAATGGCAGCATTCTCTGTAAAACGAGTGGCAGGTACATGCTGGTCTGGAGGGCATGTGTCTGCACTTTGTTCACTCAGGGGGAACATTTTAATTTGATCTGTTTTTAAAATGTGTCGGATTTGTGACACCACAGAGTTTTTTTGGGGTCTATGAGTCCTCATTTTGGCTGTTGTGGGGAAGCCATGGTGTGAATTTGAAACATTGTTAAATGCTGTAGGGTAATTCCACGGTAACGGAATTATGCTTGGAAGAAAAACATTGATTTGAAAGTATAGCAAACCATACAACTCTACGCACAATGACTACTTTGAACAATTTACACAGAATTTCACAAACACATTTCCTTCAACTGTGCAGATGCAAAGTTTGGTAATAGAATTACGGTAAAATCTCCCACTACATTTTCTTCTAGCTCCACCCCCAAACAAGACCAGATTTGGTTGGTCCAGTATGAATGTTGGAGGTGTGTCTTAGCATCATTCATTTCCTTTTTCACTTCTGGATGTTGACTTGAAAGATTTGTGAGTCATCCCTCACCTCATTCTGTTATAACATATTTGGTCTGACAGATTTACGTGACACCCAGAATATATTGTATAATGTGAACAAACACAGTGCCACACATGGCTGGCAAATAGCTTAGCATTAGCTCATCATAATCAGTACAACCTTCAAAAAAGTATTTTACACACACATCCATTACAATCTATGCAAGAATCGGAATGCATGATTTGTCACCAGTACTTGAAAATGTGAATAAACAGTAAATACATTATGTTACATACAGTGGGGAGAACAAGTATTTGATACACTGCCGATTTTGCAGGTTTTCCTACTTACAAAGCATGTAGAGGTCTGTCATTTTTATCATAGGTACACTTCAACTGTGAGAGACGGAATCTAAAACAAAAATCCAGAAAATCACATTGTATGATTTTTAAGTAATTAATTTGCATTTTATTGCATGACATAAGTATTTGATCACCTACCAACCAGTAAGAATTCCGGCTCTCACAGACCTGTTAGTTTTTCTTTAAGAAGCCATCCTGTTCTCCACTCATTACCTGTATTAACTGCACCTGTTTGAACTCGTTACCTGTATAAAAGACACCTGTCCACACACTCAATCAAACAGACTCCAACCTCTCCACAATGGCCAAGACCAGAGAGCTGTGTAAGGACATCAGGGATAAATTGTAGACCTGTACAAGGCTGGGATGGGCTACAGGACAATAGGCAAGCAGCTTGGTGAGAAGGCAACAACTGTTGGCACAATTATTAGAAAATGGAAGAAGTTCAAGATGACGGTCAATCACCCTCGGTCTGGGGCTCCATGCAAGATCTCACCTCGTGGGGCATCAATGATCATGAGGAATGTGAGGGATCAGCCCAGAACTACACGGCAGGACCTGGTCAATGACCTGAAGAGAGCTGGGACCACAGTCTCAAAGAAAACCATTAGTAACACACTACGCCGTCATGGATTAAAATCCTGCAGCGCACGCAAGGTCCCCCTGCTCAAGCCAGCGCATGTCCAGGCCCGTCTGAAGTTTGCCAATGACCATCTGGATGATCCAGAGGAGGAATGGGAGAAGGTCATGTGGTCTGATGAGACAAAAATAGAGCTTTTTGCTCTAAACTCCACTCGCCGTGTTTGGAGGAATAGAAGGATGAGTACAACCCCAAGAACACCATCCCAACCGTGAAGCATGGAGGTGGAAACATCATTCTTTGGGGATGCTTTTCTGCAAAGGGGACAGGACGACTGCACCGTATTGAGGGGAGGATGGATGGGGCCATGTATCGCGAGATCTTGGCCAACAACCTCCTTCCCTCAGTAAGAGCATTGAAGATGGGTCGTGGCTGGGTCTTCCAGCATGACAACGACACGAAGCACACAGCCATGGCAACTAAGGAGTGGCTCCGTAAGAAGCATCTCAAGGTCCTGGAGTGGCCTAGCCAGTCTCCAGACCTGAACCCAATAGAAAATCTTTGGAGGGAGCCGAAAGTCCGTATTGCCCAGCGACAGCCCCGAAACCTGAAGGATCTGGAGAAGATCTGTAGGGAGGAGTGGGCCAAAATCCCTGCTGCAGTGTGTGCAAACCTAGTCAAGAACTACAGGAAACGTATGATCTCTGTAATTGCAAACAAAGGTTTCTGTACCAAATATTAAGTTCTGCTTTTCTGATGTATCAAATACTTATGTCATGCAATAAAATGCAAATTAATTACTTAAAAATCATACAATGTGATTTTCTGGATTTTTGTTTTAGATTCCGTCTCTCATAGTTGAAGTGTACCTATGATAAAACTTACAGACCTCTACATGCTTTGTAAGTAGGAAAACCTGCAAAATCGTCAGTGTATCAAATACTTGTTCTCCCCACTGTATAGCCATATCACCAAGGGCTTTACACAAGAGCCATGCAGTGTGTAGAGGAGAAAGAGCACCGCCTTTTCATGTGACACAGTGAGTCATGACACCCGGCTGTGCATTCAGCCTGACACGAGCCGTGTCGGGGGAGAGAGATTCAGCACACTCCTGGGCTAGGCTACATTCGAAGGAGGCTGCCGCGGCTTATTGGCAACTCAACAGAAGGTCTCCTTTTCCCTCTCTCCGTCCATCTCCTTTCCTCTCTCCCTACTCTCAATTTCCCTCTCCGTCCTCTTCCCCTCCCTCCTATCCTGCCGCAGTCAAGAAATTAGGGCGCCATGACTTATGCAAGAACTGCGTTAAAGATGACGAGGCCATGTTGACGACGGCATTACAAGGAAAAACGCTGCAAAACATTCTTTTGACTCACAGTACCAAACGACATAGCTGAGGCTCACAGAAGGAGCTTGAAGGCCATCCTTGCTCGGAGTGCCATCTTAAGAGGACTGACCTTTTTTTCCTAAGCATAACGTGACACGCGTCAGAGATGGAACCAAGATGGACTTGAGTGGATAGACATTGGGAGGATTTTGTAGGGATGGAGAGAGGCATATTATACACCATGTGTATACACCATGTGTATAATAAGGACATATGCAAGTACAGGACGAGTCAACAACATTATTTGGGTATGCGTTAACAGAATCTGAGCTTTTTTTTTTTTTAAAGGAGATTTTCACTGGACAGTTACTTTAACAGAGTCAAATAGTGCACTGTTTAGAGTGGACAGAAGCCGACTTGAGAATTGACCAGCAGGCTGTGTGATTGTGGCTTGGCCTGTTTGTGTACAGATTGAGATAATAACTCGATTACATACCGAGTCCCAGACGGGCGGCAGATTACTGGCCAGAGATGACTGCTCTGTGGTGGTTATGTTGGGGAGATGAGATTGATTGATATGAACTGTATTACACACCGAGTAGAGCTTTGACAGTCTTGGAATTTGAGGTTAAGGTAATTGGCCAGGCCAATGTACATGGGGTGGGGGGTGGGGGGGTCCAAAAAGGGGAGGTCACAATTCTGTTTGTACACTTGTTGACGTGGATATGTTTCTTAATAAAAAATCATCTATGAAACAAGCCATTACACTTCGTTATTATCATGGCATTCCACTGTTATTCAGGTTATTACTTAGAAATATGAATCAACAAATGTAGAAAATGCCAGGTTGGAAAGGATCTGTTGCATTTTCGTATTGACAACATTAACAGAGTCAAAATAAAGATATGCCTACCTTTTCCTTGCCCGTTGGCTTTTCTACATATAAAAAAAATTTTTTTTTAAATGTAACCTAAGCACTTGACAATAGGCCTTCTACGAGATTAAATCATGACAGGAGCGTTTGATTCTTAAAGAGACGGAGTCCAGACAGGCTACTTTAGGAAACGGTCTAAATGAACGTAGGCCTTTTGAGAGAATCAGGAAACTCACACGCGCACACCCCCGTAAAAGCACCCGCCAAGCAAATATATATGTCTCCTTTCCTTAACCTCGTTTATGAAAGTAGGCTATAAGATGACTTGACAAGGAAAGTATGAAGGGGACAGTTATGCTATAGTATGAAATGTACAAATCCATATCCATAGCCTATTTATCAGTAACGCCGATTATCGAGGGGGAGAGTTTTGGAAAGATTTTTCAAAAGCTGAGGAACTATTATAATTTAAATGAATATTAAAAAAATAAAAATAAAAATGTAAAAGGACTTTGTTAGCTTACACTGAAGTGAAGGAAGAAAAAAAATAACAGAAGGACAACTGCGCACTTTCCTACATTTGCAAGAAGGCTGGGTACTTGCTCAGGCACGTGTGCGCACGCTCAGTCAACATAAACAGGACAGAAAAAACAAACATGCTCATTGCTCACATGACCGCGTAAACGGTATAAAATAAACCAAAACTTGTTTCTCATAAGTGTAGCATGTTGTGAACTCAGCAAACAATGTTTCCAGTCCTAGAACGAGAAGGTAAATTGTTCTAATTAAAGCTGCAATAGGTAACTTCTGGGGCCAAATTCACATAGAAATGTGTTATAGATCTGTCATTGAAAGCAGGTCTAAGAAGCAGTAGATCTGTTCTATGTGCACTATATCTATGCTTAAGATTCATTTTTGCATCTTTTACTTTGGTACACCAGCTTCAAAACAACTGAAAATACAATAGTCTCCTCGTGGATTGCAATGTAATCGGCCATAATCGGCATCCAAAAAGGCCGATTACCAATTGTTATGAAAACTTGAAAATCGGCCATGCCGATTAATCGGTCAACCTCTAATTTGAACCGAATGTCCGTCAATTAGTGGCTGACATTTTGTTTAATTGCTCAGCACTACCAGTCTCAAGAGTGGAGGAAATGGCCAGATGCTTAGTACAGCCTGCAGTGTGCATCCCTCACGACGCCAGGTCAGCGGAGTCAATCACCACCTTCCGGAGACACCTGAAACCCCACCTCTTTAAGGAATACCTAGGATAGGATAAAGTAATCCTTCTAACCCCCCCCCCCCTTAAAAGAGTTAGATGCACTATTGTAAAGTGGTTGTTCCACTGGATATCATAAGGTGAATGCACCAATTTGTAAGTCGCTCTGGATAAGAGCGTCTGCTAAATGACTTAAATGTAAATGTAAATGTGTGGTCAGCACAGCCCGGGACGGTGAGAAAAGCAGACTCCGTAGAAGCACGTTGGTATGAAGGAGAGGGAGAATAAACACAAGTCTCAGATAACTTGGAGGAGCATTGTGTGTAGGCAGGCAGGGATCCGTTGAAACCGAATGCCCAGACATGACTAGCATGTTCACAGCTTCTCTATGAATCCTGCATTATTCATGGGGCTGGCTCCTCATCCATCGCACATACATGTACCGCCACATCATGACAGGAGCTGTGTTAACAGGGTGATCTGCACACACACGATGGTGACAAGGTGTGTGGTTATTTCAGTCTGCTCAGAACTGCCCGGGAAGCGGCGCAGAAGCTGTGCCGACAGACATGTCGGCAGAACTAGTCTTAACCTGGGGTGATGTAGCTTTCCACACAGCCTGCCTGAAATCCACTGAAAGTGCTGTACAGGGTATGACAGGTAGTCATAGCGAGAGAGGGGAGTATATGCCTTGCTCTCCATGTATACAATAAGTTTGTATTTGAGGGCTGTACTGCAATGCAAAGGTCTGACAGGTAAACACTGTGTCGTATGACTCAGACGCACCCCGGGATGGAAGTTGTCCTTTGGCACAGATCTGGGATCAGCTTATCATCCCTATACCATTAGAGGAAAACTTCAAAATTGACTTCAGATCTAGGGGGCAATTTTATCCTACACCACCGACCAACAGGGCCAAAAACATAGGACAGAACAGGAAGGCCTAAGTCATAGCCAAGACAGTATGAACTAATAGCCTACCGTAAAACTTCAATTAAAACAGTCTCAAATGGCTGCTGGTCCCTTAATAGCCGGGCAAACTGCACACATTTGAGCAAATAAAACATCGGTTTTAAATAAACACCGGTCTAAATGAATTGTTTATGAGGTTACCATGAATTGTTTGAGGTTTAATTTGTTACATTAAATAATTTAGTAATGCCTCCAGAAATGGCAATCATCCGTTTTTAATCGCCATTAAGAAACCTCTAGCATATTTGGCTGCTAACAGCTGAGAAATCGTCCGATCGCCCTTTAGTGGCAAAAGTAAGAACTGACGAAAATGCACAGTCAAAGAGAATAAGTATTATGTCAAGGATGATAATACATTAGTGCAGGAAATAAAATAAAAATTATTAAAAAATGCTGAAAACTTGTTTGAAATTTGAAAAAGTATTATGCAAATGAACAAAAGCTGTGTGCATTAATGAAATAAACGCCTGGCTCAAATAGAAGCCTCTAAGCGCCTGTTGTGTTCAGTGATATCAAATAAACGCCTGTGCCATTAATATAAGTTTTACGGTATATATCATTATGAATTAAAAAAGGGACCAGAGGGGTGGGGGAGAGAGAAAGGGTGAGGACTTGCCTACCATACCCTCAGATGTTTCCCTATGGCGGTTGATATTGATCGCCTAACCACCTGGCTACGAGTTGTGGTGACCTGGGTGGCACAGCCATAAACCGCTGACCGCCAAGCCTGCGTCATTTGGCAGTGACGATGGACGTCGCCGGGTTGAGCCAACAATCTCACGCAAAGCATATTAGCTCTGCGCGTGCGCGTCAGGGGGCTCGTTCATGTGGAAGGAGTGGTGAAAAGCAAAGGTGCGGCCCAATCAAATCTTTTTGGTCGCATACACATATTTAGCAGATGTTATTGCGGGTGTAGCGAAACGCAAAGCAAGCTAGGGGAGTCAAAGTTAAAGGCAACCATGAAGCCCCCGTTCAGTCCAACTAAAAATGGACCATCTAGCAACATAACACATCCTTCTGTGAAATTCCAGCTGGGGGACAACAGGTTGATTTACATGACATAAACAGCACCCTTTTTTGTGTGTGTGGTGGTAGATCAGCTTTAATATTGCAGATAGATTGTGGCTTCTATCAATGTAATTGTCTGCATAATTTCCAATCCCACATATACAGGTATTTTTGGGGGGGGGGGTAAATATTACTTGAAATACACTGCTCAAAAAAATAAAGGGAACACTTAAACAACACAATGTAACTCCAAGTCAATCACACTTCTATGAAATCAAACTGTCCACTTAGGAAGCAACACTGATTGACAATAAATTTCACATGCTGTTGTGCAAATGGAATAGACAAAAGGTGGAAATTATAGGCAATTAGCAAGACACCCCCAAAAAAGGAGTGATTCTGCAGGTGGTGACCACAGACCACTTCTCAGTTCCTATGCTTCCTGGCTGATGTTTTGGTCACTTTTGAATGCTGGCGGTGCTCTCACTCTAGTGGTAGCATGAGACGGAGTCTACAACCCACACAAGTGGCTCAGGTAGTGCAGTTCATCCAGGATGGCACATCAATGCGAGCTGTGGCAAAAAGGTTTGCTGTGTCTGTCAGCGTAGTGTCCAGAGCATGGAGGCGCTACCAGGAGACAGGCCAGTACATCAGGAGACGTGGAGGAGGCCGTAGGAGGGCAACAACCCAGCAGCAGGACCACTACCTCCGCCTTTGTGCAAGGAGGTGCACTGCCAGAGCCCTGCAAAATGACCTCCAGCAGGCCACAAATGTGGCACCATGTTTAAAAACAGGCAACAGAAGCAAGACCCGTCTTAATTCTGTAAATATAAATGGATGATTTATAAAGCCAGGCACATTTAACAGTTAGGCTATTGATTATAGACCTAATTAAGTTGGTTTCCACTCTCCTCAAATTTCTTAGGCAATTAGTTAAAGGCAGGCAAAGGCAAGGGCTGTTCCCTTGTCTCTGCTGCTTCTGCCTGACGCCACATTGTTCTCAATATGCTGGTTAACTTTGCTGTTATGCACATTGCAACATGGGGAAAACGCGCTAATTCTATGGCGCACTGAAGATTATGTTTCAGAACCGCGGACAGCAACCGTATCCAACACAGGATAAATCACATTTGTTATAAAATATTAGATTACATAGTGTTGCACCATTATTTTTGCATAATATAACCATATAAAATGTCAGTATCAAATGTCTTAAGAGTGATGGACTGTGTTATCCCAGTGGCCGCCGCAATGTCCACTGAGAAAGGCGCATCAGACTGGTGTCTTGTGCACCATGACTCCTAGCTGCCATATATCATTTTCTATTGTGCTGTTTCACAAAAGCTCTGAACCCATCTATTCTCATAGTTTCTACAGATTGTAATATCTTCGCAATTATTCTATTATTGATCAATTGACTACGACTTTTCGGAATCACCCAGAAGTGCTATCTGCAGAGTCAACAATTTTTCAGACATTCCTGAACCTGCGACTAAAGACAAGCTACATATGGACAGTACCAAAAACAAAAGTGATCTAATGATTTTGTCTCTTCCCAGCTAAATCTGCAGAGGTGGGATGGTTATATCCCCCACATATATATATATATAACATTCTATTGGTTGCAAGAATGTTGTATAATAATCTACATTGAAAAACACTAAGTTTTGAATCCGGCGTCGTTTTGTGTATCAGTTCATAAAACATGTGCTATGGAATCGGTACATCGAACATTTCCTCCCAACTATTTTGCAATCTGTATGGCAACCTGTATTGTCAGTAATTTAACAAAAACAAAATAAATGTTTGGCAATACCAATTTTATTTTATTAATTTAAGACATTTATAGTACCTTTCACATAATATGGCTAACTTGGGTGAAAAACTAGGTCTATTAAACTGAAAGCCATCCCACACCATGTTAGTCCCTAACTTTTGGTGTGATAGTGTATGGGTAAAAGGCTGATATTAGCCAGCCCCAACTGGCCTGGCTGTGGACTGGAAGGGTCTGGGTGGCAGTGGAACAGAGGGCTCTCGGTGGCGGTGGAGCGACCCTGTGTGCGTGTGCCCATGCACTTTGATGTTGCAGCGAGTAGCTGACGCTAACCAGCTCGGTCGTGTGCGTTAGCCCTTTCCCCTTGTCCTCTGAACGTCCATCTTCAGTGGGTGTTAGAGGTTACGAAACCGCTTGCATAAGAAAGGACATGTCAAGAAGGGCCCTCGCTATACCAAGAAGGGCCCTCGGACCCAACACACACACAGTTATTTGTTCTAATCTCTGGGGGGCTTTCTCTTGTCTCTTGCTTAAAAAATAATGATGCAACTAAGTCTCAACATTCAAATGTATTCAGCATGAATGGCTACAACCTGCAGCTTCCTGCCCTGCACAATTTGGTGACGGGGGAGATGGGACGGCACTGATGCACCCTCCGGGGAGTGCAGGATGGGGTCCCGTCGAGCCCAACCTAACCCCGACTGCAGCTACCCCCCTCCGCACTGACAACGGGCCTTTAAAACATGTTCCTCCCTCCCCGGAACACACACTGCAACGCAATTATACTACCTCCACACACACAAACGCCCCCCAGACCCACCGAAAATCCAATACTTCCAGCCCAGTAAATTCACTCTTCAAACCAAACCACTGCATTTAATTTCCGTTTGAGTCACCCCTTGACCCAAACGAAACGCACCACCGATGAACAATCCAAGAGTCAATGACTTCAGCTTAGATGACATGTGAGGCAACTGTAGCTGTACACAACGGTGACTTGTATGTGTGGTCTGCTTAAAGTTGGATGGCTCTGGTTGTCGGACACATGGTAATGTTAACCAGCAACCAGATTAACTTATTGAACTGTTCAGACCCTGTGCCATATTTGAGCATACACACTCCCTTTACCTATAAACCAGCTTTTTTCAGAAGGGCAGATTTTTTTTTTAGGGCCACTTACCGCCCTGTGACCCAATTAGGTTTCAGTCATGTGAGAGGCTATTGCTCCGTTATGAATTCCCCTCAGTCACCCCTGCAGGAGGTGAAAAACACGGCAACACCGGCAGCATTCAGATCCAGCTAAAACTAGCCCCTTAGAGAATGAAACCGATCCCCTCATTCACGTGAAGAGATTTCATTAAGCCTCAATGCCCATTTTCCTCAGAAACTCAAAGGAAACATTTATCTTGTTACTTGTCGCTGGTCGAGAGATCTATATATATATATATTTTTTTTTTTAAATACACTCGGTGGAATGAAGAGTGTAAATTCAATCCTGAAGTGCAGTGGGGATGAGTGCTTTAATCAATGTTCTCCCAGAACCTTAAAAAAAAAAAAAATACACAAAACACGTCAGAGGATCGGTTATCTGTGATTTCTTACGACTGAAGCTTCAAATACGAGCAAGGTGATTCATTTGGCTCCTTCTTCCCCGCTCCAGAGGAATTTCCTTCGAGATTTCCTTTTCCAAACCCAGTACACTTCAAATCGACTTGGAATAGTACAGGGTTTCTTTGAACGAATGGATATGCCACACTAGAACTGATCAACCCATACCAAAGCAGAGGCTTGCAGATAAATAAAACGAAGACACGCAGCCTTGCGAGTGTGACAATGAGGTCCTGCCTTGCTTCATTCTAAGGCTCATTATTTCTGTGCATCATACCATATATCAAATTATTTGCTGGGCAGGGCCTCTTAATAAGGGTACAGTGCTCCACGCAGATTTTATGTAATTCAAATTAGTGCTGGTAGCTTTCACTACGCCAGAAAGTAAATTGCCAGGTGAAAGTGCCTCTTGCCTTGCTCATTTGATATCTCTGCAGGCCCATTTGACTCGAGGCCATCGTTGTGTCCCTGCACTGGCTCTCCTGACGTGCCAAATAAAGCATATGGCAGTCATAGACATCACGAACACTGCAATGACGTTATGTTAAGCCGAAGGCCTAAGTCATGTTATGAAAGCAGATCTTCAGAGACATTTCTGTGTCGTGAAAGTGTTCAAATATTGCTGTCTTATTCGCATAGAACGGTTACATGGAACTGGTCTCGCCATATAGTCAGGGTGAAATAATAAAGATACTCGCCCCACAAGGGTGGAGTGGGGTATTTTTTGTCACTAGCGGACATATGCGAGACAGGAAGGTCATCCATACCCTAAACACGAGATCGATTGACAGGCCCCCTGTCATTATGGTTCAGGCAACATAGGCCTACCTAATGAACAAAAACAAACGAATCAAAGCACTGCTCATTATGGGTTCAAAACAAACACCTTCAAATGAGAAAATAGCAAAGAGGTAAAAAAATATATACAGTGGGGAGAACAAGTATTTGATACACTGCTGATTTTGCAGGTTTTCCTACTTACAAAGCATGTAGAGGTCTGTAATTTTTATCATAGGTACACTTCAACTGTGAGAGAAGGAATCTAAAACAAAAATCCAGAAAATCACATTGTATGATTTTTAAGTAATTAATTTGCATTTTATTGCATGACATAAGTATTTGATACATCAGAAAAGCAGAACTGAATATTTGGTACAGAAACCTTAGTTTGCAATTACAGAGATCATACGTTTCCTGTAGTTCTTGACCAGGTTTGCACACACTGCAGCAGGGATTTTGGCCCACTCCTCCATACAGACCTTCTCCAGATCCTTCAGGTTTCGGGGCTGTCGCTGGGCAATACGGACTTTCGGCTCCCTCCAAAGATTTTCTATTGGGTTCAGGTCTGGAGACTGGCTAGGCCACTCCAGGACCTTGAGATGCTTCTTACGGAGCCACTCCTTAGTTGCCCTGGCTGTGTGTTTCGGGTCGTTGTCATGCTGGAAGACCCAGCCACGACCCATCTTCAATGCTCTTACTGAGGGAAGGAGGTTGTTGGTCAAGATCTCGCGATACATGGCCCCATCCATCCTCCCCTCAATACGGTGCAGTCGTCCTGTCCCCTTTGCAGAAAAGCATCCCCAAAGAATGATGTTTCCACCTCCATGCTTCACGGTTGGGATGGTGTTCTTGGGGTTGTACTCATCCTTCTATTCCTCCAAACACGGCGAGTGGAGTTTAGAGCAAAAAGCTCTATTTTTGTCTCATCAGACCACATGACCTTCTCCCATTCCTCCTCTGGATCATCCAGATGGTCATTGGCAAACTTCAGACGGGCCTGGACATGCGCTGGCTTGAGCAGGGGGACCTTGCGTGCGCTGCAGGATTTTAATCCATGACGGCGTAGTGTGTTACTAATGGTTTTCTTCGAGACTGTGGTCCCAGCTCTCTTCAGGTCATTGACCAGGTCCTGCCGTGTAGTTCTGGGCTGATCCCTCACATTCCTCATGATCATTGATGCCCCACGAGGTGAGATCTTGCATGGAGCCCCAGACCGAGGGTGATTGACCGTCATCTTGAACTTCTTCCATTTTCTAATAATTGTGCCAACAGTTGTTGCCTTCCCACCAAGCTGCTTGGCTATTGTCCTGTAGCCCATCCCAGCCTTGTACAGGTCTACAATTTATCCCTGATGTCCTTACACAGCTCTCTGGTCTTGGCCATTGTGGAGAGGTTGGAGTCTGTTTGATTGAGTGTGTGGACAGGTGTCTTTTATACAGGTAACGAGTTCAAACAGGTACAGTTAATACAGGTAATGAGTGGAGAACAGGAGGGCTTCTTAAAGAAAAACTAACAGGTCTGTGAGAGCCGGAATTCTTACTGGTTGGTAGGTGATCAAATACTTATGTCATGCAATAAAATGCAAATTAATTACTTAAAAATCATACAATGTGATTTTCTGGATTTTTGTTTTAGATTCCGTCTCTCACAGTTGAAGTGTACCTATGATAAAAATGACAGACCTCTACATGCTTTGTAAGTAGGAAAACCTGCAAAATCGGCAGTGTATCAAATACTTGTTCTCCCCACTGTATATATAATTTAATCATCCAGAACATTAGACTAAATGAAACACCTGATACTTGATGTTGGGGTTCCCTGCCCTTGTGCGAAACGCCACTACATCTGCCTCATAATAATCAAGATGTCTAACAATGAGCATGAAGCGGGTCTAATGCGATTATCAGCAAGCTCTGTGGTGATATGCCAGTCAAGGATTGGAGTGTGTGTGTGTGTGTTGGGGGGGGGGGGTCAAAGGCGAACCATTCCCCCAATCGCTGAAACTCTACGGCAAAGCAAAGTTGGCAGGATGTTTGTTGAAAGTCATCATTGACGGCACGTTCATGTATGAACGTTCTGCCTTTTTGTGGCTGAACCATGTGGCGGCAGCACCAGTCACTTTGTGCTTGCCATGACCTTCTCACTTCTGGTGTTGTAGATGAACAAGGAGCCATGTCGTGCCTTTAACAGATCTCAAAAGAAAACAGTGTGGCTTTCCGAGGTCATGTGGTGATCAACTTCAACTCTAAATGACTACCAATTAGAGATAAACTAGACACATTCCAGTAGAGGAACGATATTCATCCACAGTTTGGATGAAAGATCAGTGGTGGAAGTGTAAAGGGTGTTTGGAAAGAAGGTGAAAAGGTTTGTCAACAGTCAGTAAGAAATCAGGGTTCTCGTCTCTCTGGCTTTCTTGATAATATAGCCTGACTGCAACATGAAATTAACAAGGACAAGGCCAGTGTCCTTTTATGGTTGAAATGAGCATAGCCAGGCCACCGTAATGCCCTGTTTTACATAGTGATGCATTTCATTAGTCTGCACGTCATCTTCACGCAATATCGTTCCACTACTGGACGGAGAGCCGAGGGTTTCACACTGCAAGACAAGATGGAAGAGAGGCTAATTTCTCGTCAGGGATAGCATTCATGACCTTTTCATTAAATAATTTGAACTTTGCATTCAAGAAGGAGAAACATTGTTTCAGGTGACAAAACATGTTTTGTTTAGTTACTTTTTTCAACAGAGCTAGGTGCTTATTATCTAATGTATTAGGTAACGAAATCGGACTTTTTGGATATAATGTATAAAAATTATATTTGTCTTGGTAAAATGTATTTTATAAACACAAGGAAGTGAAATTTAAATCACCAACGTGCGTTTTCACCCACTCTGGGCCGTGGGTGGACACCCTATACACTGAGTGTACAAAACATGAACACCTGACCAGTTGAATCCAGGTAAAATCTATGATTCCTTATTGATGTCACTTGTTAAATCCATTTCAAATCAGCATAGATGAAGGGGAGGAGACAGGCTAAATAAGGATTTTAAAGCCGTGAGACAATTGAGACGGATTGTGTGTGTGCCATTTAGAGGGTGAATGGGCAGGACAAAAGATTTAACTGCCTTTGAACGGGGTAGGTGCCGGGCACACCGGTTTGTGTCAAGAACTGCAACGCTGCTGGGTTATTCCACGCTCAACAGTTTCCTGTGTGAATCAAGAATGGTCCATCATCCAAAGACCATCCAGCCAACTTGATACAACTGTAGGAAGCATTGGAGTCAACATGGGCCAGCATTCCTGTGGAACGCTTGACACCTTGTAGAGTCCATACCCAGACGAATTGAGGCTGTTCTGAGGAGAATAGGGGGGGGGGGGGGGGGTGCAGCTCAATATTAGGAAGGTGTCCTTAATGTTTTGTACACGCAGTCGAATATAAATTGGCTTAACTGCCAATGTGTATTATTTAACATTACTATTAAAAATAGTACTCACTTGTAGGAATGGGTAATTGTTTACAAGTTGTTAGCTATCCCATAATGCCTTTGCCGAAAACATAATATGTTAATCTTGTTCTGTGGTATGGTAACTTCCTGTCTATTGACTGACTCTGGCTACACTAAAGATGACGCAAAGTTTGAAAAGATTCAAAGTATGCGGCATCCGTTTCGCAACGGAGCCTTGAACCACGTGGGGGGGCTGCTATACCACGCCGTTGTGGACGTACCCATTGAAATGAATGGCATCTGGCACAGACAGACTGCTCAGATGTAATGTGAATAGGGCATAAGGCTACTAATGTAGCAATGATGCATTTAATGCATCTGAAATTACATCATAGCCCTCGGGAGTACGGAGTGCTGACTGAAAGCGCCAGGGTCCGGAGCGGGCGAGTGAATGAGTGATGGCTGATGTAATGCGCTTGAGCAGCAGCCCGCTTCCTATCAGCCACTACGGGGTTAACGGAGGCCCTCGCTCTTGGTGGTGACGCTGAGCAGCCATTTGTTTGCCTCCGGGAGCTCCCCCTTCGCTGTAACACGCCAATAACCGAGGTAGAGTGGAAGCTAAATGAAATGGTCCAGCAAAGGTGTCCTGGGCACCGGTTTGGCAAGGTATCCATGGCTCAGAGCCTATGCACCCTCTAAGCATGGAAAACTGTCACAACAGCAATTAGTACCTGGCTGCATCAAATGTAATGAGATGAAGTGGAGGTCGATGAGGACAAGCCCACCTAAGAGTGTTTAGTAAAACAACGCGTGTTTGGACATGATGATTGACTCTTGTGCTGAATCTGGCAACAGTGGTGTGTTTGCTGACACCCTATCAATTAATATTGATAGTGTTTGTGATTTCAGTAGGCAGCCCTCATGGATTACTTACACCATCATCTTTCCAACTTCAATTAGGCAGACTATTCATTTTGTGGGATTATTGGTTGCCTACATCTACTTTTCCCACATTGCCCTATTGAATTGGTTAACTATTCAACGTCTACTTCAAGCACCCATTTGTCCCAAGCAAAGTCCACAGGCCTATTGAATTCAAAAAGAAAACCTAACATTTCTTGAACAAGCATGAATCGTAGGCTATACGTGATTCAGTTACATCACATGGTTAAGCACAACGATCGATGCACAACCGTGATTTGTAATGGAATGTAACCAACCACATTTCAATTTGGTGCTTTCGTTTTATTCATAGAGAGATTGGATATTTCAAAATGTAGCCAATTTTGTTAAAAGTCATTGACTGTGGCTTTTCAAAGGCTATATATATTCTGATGGCTTGGTACTTTACTTCTTTGACGAAATCTAGAGACAATCAACGTTTTTCATCAATTCTCACCAAGCGAACTGTCCAAATGACTAATATAACGCTTAACTTAACAACCATGCATTCTGTCAACTAATCGTGCAGCCCTTCTCCCAAAACCTTACAATGCATCCCTTTCATCAAACTCCGTCTCGCACATGCGGTCTGCCCACTATATTCGCAACTGGCTAGCATGCACGACAGTCCAAATTGACACTGCGGTTGACTCGGGAAAGATAACTCAAGAGCCATGTTTGCACGCGATCTAGAAGAAAATATTACATAAACACACCCGGAACCCAAGCAAAATAGCCTGTGTTTTCATCCATACCATCCGTCAAACTGAGAAACCGTAAATACTCACAGTATGTGTCGCAATTTAAAAGGGAAGCTTGCAGAGCCGTAGAAAGAGGTGCTCGTCCTCCGTTCAATGTAAAAGCACAGACCGCCTCCTGTCCTCTGTTATATGAGTTGCTGGAGTTGAATGAATTGGCGTGAAGGCGCCGCTCGTACAGTTGCACTCACCGCAATACAGATGAACTGCGGCTTAGCCTACTCTCGCGGTATCGGTTCTCGGAAGCAAGCCACGTGGAAGGATATTGGATTTTCATTGGATGCCCAGGATATCGCGACTAGATACTAAAATTTGACAGATCTGATTGGACAAACTCTTGAAGGAGGCAGAAGATATATGAGCACCGATTGGGTGATACTCTTCATTGAGGGAGTTCGATTAAGCTAAACCGCGGTGCACCGGGGTGTGGCCCGTAACTGTGAATGTGTAAAAGCGGCGCAGTTTTCAAATCGAACAGTATTCTGCGCCGCTCGTTCATGTCGTCGACAAGGCAGCATGATTCATCGTTCATAAACATACATCTCTTTTCCATAATATACAGTATATGTTCGAAAACTGGTTTTCATTGTGAAAGCAGATCCCTTTTTCATGGGAAAACACATAATCCTACTCATTACTCAACATGCTTAACCTACATTACTTCTGTTTTCAGTCAACTACCCCATCAGAATTATTATTTTGGGGGAAAAAAAGATTCCAGGCCACTCATCTAAATCAAATCAAATCAAAGTGTATTGGTCTTACACAGATTTGCAGATGTTATCGCAGGTGCAGCGAAAAGTTTGTGTTTTTACCTCCAACAGTGCAGTAATAATAACTAAAAATACAAAACAATATGCACATAATCCACCAAGTATAAAGAAAGAAATTCTAAAATATATCAGAGCTCTGGGGGCCCCTGTCATCGATGTCTTTTTTTAATTGTATAGATCATTTAGACAGTAACCCTCCAAAAGTTATCAATTAACATTTTTAATTTCTACATAAGTACTAGGAAGCTAAGTGTTTGTTTCTTGGGATTCAGGAATGTGACTGAAAAATTTAAATTAAATAAATAAATAAACTGATTGAAAGTGTAAGGGGATATCAGTGAACAAATGCTGTGGTCAAGGCTACGACGGGGCCAGTGCTGTGAGTGGAGCTTACTCAGGTGTTCAAAAGCGCATATCAGACTGAGTGCCTAATGCTTCTTAAGTCGTTTTTTTATGAGTTTTAGTTCAGAAAATGATCTCTCTGCAGAAATGACAGTTACAGAGATGTTAACCCTAAGGGCGGGGGGTTCTACTAAGCTAACATATGGAATTGTTTTAAGATGGCCATACCAAGGATCATTTAGATATTTGATTTTGAGTTTTAGGACCCTTTAAGGTCTCAAAAAAATATATGTAAAAATTATTTGATGGAATATTGAATTTGATCTTACTGCTTTCAGCCCATAGAAACCCATTGGATAACAGCTTCATACACGGATAAACAGATAGTCAAAACAAATTGAAAGGAAGTTTGTTCTGAAGTGTATGTCCTATATCTGAGAGATATAGGAAAGAAACTATACATTTAGATGTATTTAATCCCATATTTTAGGCACTAAACTATCTCCATACATTTTCTTAACTGGGATTTTCTCACAAGACTACCTTCAGACTAGTCTTGTGAGGCTTGTGGGTGTATAGAGGAAAACTGAGATAATCCATTGTGTTCATGAGAATATCAAAAGCCCCTTATCTATGGTATACAGTATCTTGGCACGCATCATTCAACACTAAGTTTAAATTGTGTGCTGTGCAATGGACATATAATGCACAATGTCTCAGGAAAGACTGTCTGGGTTGTCAATAGTCAGTATAGAAAACAGTCGGGCCTGCGACCTGGACCCACAGGCCATGCTGAAAACATTTACACACATAGAGGGGGACTTCAGGACGAGAGGTCGACCGATTCTGATTTTTCAACGCCGATACCAATTATTGGAGGACCAAAAAAAGCCGATACCGATTAAATCGGCCGATGTTTATATATATATATTTGTAATAATGACAATTACAACAATACTGAATGAACAATGAACACTTTTACTTTAACTTAATATAATACATAAATAGAATCTATTTAAATAATGCAAAAACACAGTGTTGGGGAAGAAAGTAAAAGTGCAATATGTGCCATGTAAAAAAGCTAATGTTTAAGTTCCTTGCTCAGAACATGAGAACATATGAAAGCTGGTGGTTCACTATTCCCAGTTAAGAAGTTTTAGGTTGTAGTTATTATAAGAATTATGACGCTTCGAATATTTCTCTCTATACCATTTGTATTTCATATACCTTTGACGATTGGATGTTCTTATAGGCACTTTAGTATTGCCAGCCTAATCTCGGGAGTTGATAGGCTTGAAGTCATAAACAGCGCTGTGCCTCAAGCATTGCTAAGAGCTGCTGGCAAATGCAGTAAAGTGCTGTTTGAATGAATGCTTACGAGCCTGCTGCTGCCTACCACTGCTCAGTCAGACTGCTCTGTCAAATCATAGACTTAATTATAATATAATAAACACAGAAATACGAGCCTTTGGTCATTAATATGGTCAAATCCGTAAACTATCATTTCGAAAACAAAACTTTTATTCTTTCAGTGAAATACGGAACAGTTCCTGTAAGGCGTCTGTGTGTAGCTGGTGAGATAAGTCAGGCGCAGGACAGCAGATATGAGTAATGAAAGCAATTTTACTCAAATATATCACAATACACATCGTATAAATACAAGGCCACAAATACGGACCGCAATACAATAAACAATTACTCACAAACAAACATGGGGGAACAGAGGGTTAAATAATGAACAAGTAATTGGGGGATTGAAACCAGGTGTGTAAGACAAAGACAAAACAAATGGAAAATGAAAAGTGAATCGGCGAAGGCTAGAAGGCCGGTGACGTCGACCGCCGAACGCCGCCCGAACAAGTAGAGGGACCCACTTCGGCGGAAGTCGTGACAGTTCTGTATTTTATCGAACGGGTGGCAATGCTAAGTCTAAATATTGCTGTTACATTGCACAACCTTCAATGTTATGTCATAATTATGTAAAATTCGGGCAAATTAATTACGGTCTTCACACAGTTCACAACGTGCCAGGTGGCCCAAACTGTTGCATATACCCTGACACTGCTTGCACTGAACGCAAGAGAAGTGACACAATTGCCCTAGTTAATATTACCTGCTAACATTAATTTCTTTAACTAAATATGCAGGTTTGATTTTAAGAAAAGTGTTGATGTTCATTATTAGGTACATTTGTGCAACGATTGTGGGTTTTTTCGCGAACGCGCTTTTGTTACATCATCACCCGTTTGGCGAAGTTGAAGTAGGCTATGATTCAATGATAAATTAACTGGGACCGCAGTGATTATATGCAACGCAGGACAAGCTAGTTAACCTAGGAATATCATCAACCATGTGTAGTTAACTAGTGATTATGTGAAGATTGATTGTTTTTTATAAAATAAGTTTAATGCTAGCTGGCAACTTACCTTTGCTCCTTGCAGCCACAAGGTCCTTTTGACGCTGCACTCGCGTAACAGGTGGTCAGCCTGCCACGCAGTTTCCTCGTGGATTGCAATGTAATCGGCCATAATCGGCTGATTAGGCCGGTTAACGATTGTTATGAAAACTTGAAATCGGCCCTAAATAATCAGCCGACCTCTATTCAGGACACCAGGGGAGTCTTTCAAGTTGGATTTCATATGATTTAATTGAATTGACCATGACTTTTGCAGCCCATTTGTGTAAGCTATTAGCCAGACAAACTCCGTTGAGTTCAACAATAAATAGTGGCTGAACTCATCTTCAAGACGACTACTTTTTTCCTCATCGTTAGGCTATTTGATGTGTAATTTTAAAAAGTGTATAAATAGTAGGTAAGTACGATATATAGCTATAGATTGTACAGTGCATAATCAACAATTCCTAGTAAGCTAGTGTTTTGACGGTGCACTGAATGTATAAGTTGGCTTTAATATAATGCTTTTAAGCACAACTTTCTATCCAAGCTGGGAGAGAGCACAAGGACGGCACATGTCATGCAGGTGTATGTAGCCTATACATGACAATTGTATATTAAAAAAACATCTATTGGTAGCTGATTAGTAGGCTGTTGCATCAAACATTTATTTTACAATCTGCAATGGTTTAATTTCTAACTTTAATTATATATATAATATATAAATTAATTATATTATATTATCTGTGCCCTGACACCACAGATATCCTATTATCGATTAGATAGGCATGTAGCTGCATCGACATTGTTGCAATTTCAGCACCATGGACAACGATTGGTTGTCTATACTTCATTATTATTTTTTTAGGGAGGGGGGTGAACTCCGACCTTGTGGGGGTCTTAGGGGCCAGGCTGAATTTCTTCAGCCTCCTGAGGTTGAAGAGGTGCTGTTGCGCTTTCTTCATCACACTGTCTGTGTGAAGGGGCCATTTCAGGTCATCAGTGATGTGCACGCAGAGGACCTTGAAGCTTTTGACCCTCTCCACTGTGGCCCTTCGATATGGATGGGGGCGTGCTCTCGCCTGTAGTCCATGATCAGCTCCTTCGTTTTGTTGACGTTGACGGAGAGGTTATTTTCCTGTCACCACTCCGCCAGGGTTCTCACCAACCCCCTGTAGGCTGTCTCGTCATTGTTGTTAATTAGGCCTACCACTGTTGTGTCGTCAGCAAACGGGATGATTGAGTTGGAGCTGTGCATAGCCACGCAGCCGTGGGTGACCAGGGAGGCTGAGCACGTACACCCTTGTGTGGCCACTGTGTTGAGGATCAGCGTTGCGGAGGTGTTGTTGCCTACCTTCACCACTTGGGGTCGGCCCGTCAGGAAGTCCAGGACCCAGTTGCACAGGGAGGGGTTCATACCCAGGACCCTAAGATTAGTGATGAGCTTGGAGGGCACTATGGTGTTGAAGGCTGAGCTGTAGTCAATGAACAGCATTTTTACATAGGTATTCGTCTTGTCCAGGTAGTGTAGGGCAGTGTGCAGTCCAATGGCGATTGTATCGCCGGTAGATCTGTTGGGGCGGTATGCAATTTGTAGTGGGTCTAAGTTGTCGGGTAAGGTGGAGGTGATATGGTCCTTAACTAGCCTCTCAAAGCACTTCATGATGACAGAAGTGAATTCTACGGGTCGATAGTAATTTATTTCAGTTTCCTTCGCTTTCTTGGGTAAAGGAACAATGGTGGACATCTTGAAGCAAGTGGGGACAATAGACTGGGATATGGAGAGATTGAATATGTTCATAAACACTTCAGCCAGCTGGTCTGCACATGCTCTGAGCTTGGCTTGGGATGCCATCTGGACCGGCAGTCTTGCAAGGGTTAACAAGCTTAAATGACTCACTCACGTCGGCCACAGCAAACGAGGGAACACAGTCTTCATGAGCGGAGGGGGCCCGATTCTAGATAGAATCTAAAACTAGATAGAAAGTATGTAGAAATTATAATGGACCTGCAGTATATACAGTATATACAGTACTTTCAAATAACAGCCCTTTTTCTGGCCCACAAATTGACTTTGACAAACAAATCGTTCCCCAAAAAAATCTTTGGGGATCTCCGTTGAATATCGAAATCCCAATGTGACCCTCGAGCCAAAAAGTTTGCCTACCCTCGGGATAGATGTAACAGGCATGGTGATATTGGTATATTAGTTAGGCTACACTGTAACAATGATATTTGACACAAATGTCAAATGAGGCCTAAGTGTGGACGTTTATTCATATTTGACCTAGGTAAATTTTCATGAAATAGCCTCTGTAGATTTGAAAAGACATGGAATTATATTATGAGAGGGGGCGAATGGAGCTGTTAAATTCATTTAATTTTAATCAGCTCATGAGCAAATTGAAATGTGTCACTGGGAAATTGTTGGGCAGTGTCATTCCACCCAGCCAGATGTGGAGGCCTACTCTAGAGAACTGAATAGGCCCACTATCACGTTAAATAAGCTATATTGCTTGTATTGCAGATGTGATTTATAGGTTGAAAAGTGGCTATTTTCAAGAGACTCAACATTACATGCTATTAAGTTTAGTTACCTGATTTTGAACAACATTGTCAATATTTTGCCAAATAAGTATTTATTATAATTCATATATTTGTAGTGCTAACATCAATTTTATGGCCAGACAAAAAAAATGTAAAACAAATCTAAATATATTTTAGATTTTAGATTCTTCAAAGTAGCCAGCCTCTGCCTTGATGACAGCTTTGCACACTCTTGTCATTCTCTCAACCAGCTTCATGAGGAATGTTTTTCCAACAGTCTTGAAGGAGTTCCCACATATGCTGAGCACTTGTTGGCTTCTTTTCCTTCACTCTGCCGTCCAACTCATCCCAAACCATCTCAATTGGGTTGAGGGGTGGTGATTGTGAGGGCCAGGTCATCTGATGCCGCACCATCACTCTCCTTGGTCAAATAGCCCTTACACAGCCTGGAGATGTGTTTTGGGTCATTGTCCAGTTGAAAAACAAATGATAGTCCCACTAAACGCAAACCAGATGGGATGGTGTATCGCTGCAGAATGCTGTGGTCGCCATGCTGGTTAAGTGTGCCTTGAATAAATCACTGACAGTGTCACCAGCAAAGCACCTCCATGTCACCACACCTCCTCCTCCATACTTCACAGTGGGAACCACACATGCAGAGATCATCTGTTCACCTACTATGTGTCTCATAAAGACACGGCGGTTTGAACCAAAAATCTCAAATTTGGACTCATCAGACCAGAGAACAGATTTCCACCGGTCTAATGTCCATTGCTCGTGTTTCTTGGCCCAAGCAAGTCTCTTCTTCTTTATGGTGTCCTTTAGTAGTGGTTTCTTTGCAGCAATTTGACCATGAAGGCCTGATTCACGCAGTCTCCTCTGAATGTTGAGATTTGTCTGTAACTCTGTGAAGGATTTATTTGGGCTGCAATTTCTGAGGCTGGTAACTCTAATGAACGTATCCTCTGTAGCAGAGGTAACTCTGGGTCTTCCTTTCCTGTGGCGGTCCTCATAAGAGCCAGTTTCATCATTGTGCTTGATGGTTTTTGCGACTGCACTTGAAGAAACTTTCAAAGTTCTTGAATTTTTCCGTATCGACTGACCTTCATGTCTTAAAGTAATGATGGACTGTCGTTTCTTTTTGCTTATTTGAGCTGTTCTTGCCATAATATGGACTTGGTCTTTTACAAAATAGGGCTATCTTCTGTATACCACCCCTACCTTATCATAACACAACTGATTGGCTCAAACGCATTAAGAAGGAATGAAATTCCACAAATGAACTTTTAACAAGATACACCTGTTAACTGAAATGCATTCCAGGTGACTACCTCATGAAGCAGGTTGAGAGAATACCAAGAGTGTGCAAAGCTGTCAAGGCAAAGGGTGGCTACTTTGAAGTATCTCAAATCTAAAATATATTTTGATTTGTTTAACACATGATTCCATATGTGTTATTTCATAGTTTCGATGTCTTCACTATTATTCTACAATGTAGAAAATAGTAAAAATAAAGAAAAACCCTTGAATGAGTAAGTGTGTCCAAACTTTTGACTGGTACTGTATGTCAAAGTGTTACAAATACATACGTCTAAAACGATATATTTTGAAAGCACTGTATTTGTGGGTTTCCCTAACCTTGCCAACAGACAAAGAGCTGTGAGTGGTTTACCAATCAGGGCCTTGATGGACTCGGCAAGGGATGACGTGTAATGAAATACGTTTTTTGGGGGGAGAACGTCTCTTTTGGGACCATCAGGCAACTTTTTAAACGCTTCTTTAGGGACGTCACCGAAACAAGCCAGAAAAGAGACAAAAACCTTCAGGGGACCATGACAGAACGTCCTATGTTTTAAATGTACTTGGACACGAATGTTCTTGCAACGTTCCCATGAAACATGTCTAGAACATTAATATACACTGCTCAAAAAAATAAAGGGAACACTTAAACAACACAATGTAACTCCAAGTCAATCACACTTCTGTAAAATCAAACTGTCCACTTAGGAAGCAACACTGATTGACAATAAATTTCACATGCTGTTGTGCAAATGGAATAGACAACAGGTGGAAATTATAGGCAATTAGCAAGACACCCCCAATAAAGGAGTGGTTCTGCAGGTGGTGACCACAGACCACTTCTCAGTTCCTATGCTTCCTGGCTGATGTTTTGGTCACTTTTGAATGCTGGCGGTGCTTTCACTCTAGTGGTAGCATGAGACGGAGTCTACAACCCACACAAGTGGCTCAGGTAGTGCAGCTCATCCAGGATGGCACATCAATGCGAGCTGTGGCAAGAAGGTTTGCTGTGTCTGTCAGCGTAGTGTCCAGAGCATGGAGGCGCTACCAGGAGACAGGCCAGTACATCAGGAGACGTGGAGGAGGCCGTAGGAGGGCAACAACCCAGCAGCAGGACCGCTACCTCCGCCTTTGTGCAAGGAGGAGCACTGCCAGAGCCCTGCAAAATGACCTCCAGCAGGCCACAAATGTGCATGTGTCTGCTCAAACGGTCAGAAACAGACTCCATGAGGGTGGTATTAGGGCCCGACGTCCACAGGTGGGGGTTGTGCTTACAGCCCAACACCGTGCAGGACGTTTGGCATTTGCCAGAGAACACCAAGATTGGCAAATTCGCCACTGGCGTCCTGTGCTCTTCACAGATGAAAGCAGGTTCACACTGAGCACATGAGCACATGTGACAGACGTGACAGAGTCTGGAGACGCCGTGGAGAACGTTCTGCTGCCTGCAACATCCTCCAGCATGACCGGTTTGGCGGTGGGTCAGTCATGGTGTGGGGTGGCATTTCTTTGGGGGGCCGCACAGCCCTCCATGTGCTCGCCATAGGTAGCCTGACTGCCATTAGGTACCGAGATGAGATCCTCAGACCCCTTGTGAGATCATATGCTGGTGCGGTTGGCCCTGGGTTCCTCCTAATGCAAGACAATGCTAGACCTCATGTGGCTGGAGTGTGTCAGCAGTTCCTGCAAGAGGAAGGCATTGATGCTATGGACTGGCCCGCCCGTTCCCCAGACCTGAATCCAATTGAGCACATCTGGGACATCATGTCTCGCTCCATCCACCAACGCCACGTTGCACCACAGACTGTCCAGGAGTTGGCGGATGCTTTAGTCCAGGTCTGGGAGGAGATCCCTCAGGAGACCATCCGCCACCTCATCAGGAGCATGCCCAGGCGTTGTAGGGAGGTCATACAGGCACGTGGAGGCCACACACACTACTGAGCCTCATTTTGACTTGTTTTAAGGACATTACATCAAAGTTGGATCAGCCTGTAGTGTGGTTTTCCACTTTAATTTTGAGTGTGACTCCAAATCCAGACCTCCATGGGTTGATAAATTTGATTTCCATTGATAATTTTTGTGTGATTTTGTTGTCAGCACATTCAACTATGTAAAGAAAAAAGTAATTAATAAGAATATTTCATTCATTCAGATCTAGGATGTGTTATTTTAGTGTTCCCTTTATTTTTTTGAGCAGTGTATTTAATCTGAGAAAATGGTAAGCACGTTCTGGGTACGTTTTGTTTGACATTAAGGAAATGTTCTCCTAACTCTAACTCCAAAACATGCTAAATAGGTTCTATGGAGGTTTTTGTTAACATTCATAGAATGTTCCCCCAACTAACGAAAAACTGGACACTCAAACATCAGGGGAACATTACTGGTAACAAAACAAAAATGTTCTCTGTCCCTTGAATTGTTAGCTGGGTTTGTTTTCTCTGACATGTTTGTGTCACCAGGGGCAATGTGGAACCCAGACTGTGATTGGGATTGTGCCCGTGTGGCTCAGTTGGGACTGGTCCCGTGTGGCTCAGTTGGTAGAGCATGGTAGAGCATGGTTGGTAGAGCATGGCGCTTGCAACGCCAGGGTTGTGGGTTCATTCCCCACGGGGGGACCAGGATGAATATGTATGAACTTTCCAATGTAAGTCGCTCTGGATAAGAGCGTCTGCTAAATGACTTAAAATGTAAAATGTAAAAAAAATGTAAATTGTCTATAGACCCGTTCACTGTGTAACAGTATATCTAGGACGAGGATTAAGGCTTGAAACAACACTGTCATAGTGTGAATATAGTTCACAAAGTCATTTAACTCAGTGACTCACAGAGGTGGGACCAAGTCATTGCTTTACAAGTCACAAGTAAGTCTCAAGTCTTAGCACTCAAGTCCCAAGTCAAGACAGGCAAGTCCGAGTCAAGTCTCAAGTCAGGACTGTCAAGTATCAAGTCAAGTCTCAAGTCCTAAACTTTGAGTTTCGAGTCCTAAACAAGTCATAATGGGCTCTTCACCAAATGCAATACCATTTCATATTTTTAACAAGAGTAATAGTTAGTGTATTACATTTACGCAAATCATGAATGCTTTTAAAAAGATATATATATTTATTACTTTCCAAATAAACGTTATATTTCCATGGAAATACGTGGGTAGCCATGAGAAAGACCCCCCCCCCCAATAGAGATCAACTATCGAGGATCGCTATGGGGCGCAATCGGACAACGTAGGCTTGTACAAAATCACCCAACCTTGACACACACACACACACACACACACACACACACACACACACACACACACACACACACACACACACACACACTCTGTGTGGTTACAGTAGGCTAACGTATGTCAATGGTTTTAGGAACAGCAGTAACATCAGGCAGGATTTAGGCTACCAACTGCCTAGCCAGTTGTAGCTCAATCTTGGGTGCAATGATCACATTCCCACACTGACTGACTGTGTGGAGGCTCATTGATTTAAGGTTACGCTAGCCTACATGATACACTAGTAAAGTAATAAAATATATAGCTGTCGGCTATATTAGCCACGACTTACCGTTCTTCGTGCAGCTTCAAATGTCGAACCAAGTTGGAAATTGTTGAGCCTCCGTCTGTAATTTTCTTCCTGCATGTTTTGCAAGTTGCAATCCGTTTTTTGTTGATACAGCGGCGTCTTTATATCCGAAAATAATAATTTTGGGTATCATCTTTCCAAGGGCTCTATCTGAATTCACCTGCCGACGTTCCTCTACATTGCCACGCACAACTTTTTCTCAGCTGGCACAATTTGATTGGCTGCTGTCCGATTCAAACTGTAATCCGTTAAATGAAGAGTTGATACGCTGCACACTTTTTTTAATAGCATCATTTTTTATATTTGGGCTTGGGGAGGGTATCAAGTCAGGTCGAGTCAAAAGGTTCAAGTCCAAGTCAAGTCACGAGTCATTGGTGTTAAAGTCAAAGTCGAGTTGCAAGTCATCATATTTGTGACTCGAGTCTGACTCGAGTCCAAGTCATGTGACTCGAGTTCACACCTCTGGCGACTCAGCCTCAAACTTTTGGCTAAAGCCTCTGGCCCACTTCTTGTCCCCATGGGAAGATCTATGTAGGAATGTACCTCAAGCAGCATCTCCAAACTCCTGGACTAATGTCAAGTTCAGGACTGTGTAAAACAGAAAAATAATTGATTGCATCCCTGACATCTTTGTTGTAGATTTTTTTTTAACGTTTTCACATTTGCATCTACAATGTAGAAAAAGATCATGATCATTAGAAAGCAAATTATGGACTC
Source organism: Salvelinus alpinus (assembly GCF_045679555.1). Taxonomy (NCBI): domain Eukaryota; kingdom Metazoa; phylum Chordata; class Actinopteri; order Salmoniformes; family Salmonidae; genus Salvelinus; species Salvelinus alpinus. Next base: position 44,977,501 of record NC_092105.1, on the reverse strand, counting down.
CTCTTTAAATCTGCGTATTTCTCCAAAGCTCAGTTGTCCTGAGTCTGCTGTCATGATCCTCCTTATGACATAATCGCCTTTTGGACATGCAGTATGGGGAGAGAGGATTTCAAGTGAGACAAAGAATATTCTCCTGACAAAACTCCTACTTCCCCAAAATTGAGAATTAAACAATATTTTTGAGTATGTGGACCGGTCCGTGGACACTTAAGGAACAGTCATGTCGAGTTTGTTTCATATGGTGACCTCATGAAAGACAGGAGACACAGATTACTGTAGCTTTGTTTGTATACGCTTATCAATTATGGGGTTTGCATCTGAATGTTGTATAAAATAAATGATTAAGCATGAGAATACTTTTGGAAAGATAACAATGTGATCTTAGTCTTCTAAATGAGAATAGTTTTTCCTAGTAACTTATGATCAGACAGTGGCCACGCCCCTGTGAGCACAAACATTATACCCATACGTCATGGAATGCCCCTTTCCACAGAGTTAATAAAAAGGACTCGTGACAAAATTTACATTAGACCAGAAAGCATGGAGCTGTCGCTACATGTTGAAATGGTTGGCAATTTAAATAGAGTCAAGAGAACGAAGGGACAACGTCCCCACGTTGGAATGGCTACCACTCTATAGACCAATCAGACTAAGGAGTGAGCCGGATGTTGCAAAATGGTTTAAACTACAACTCTACCAAAGGACAAGACCAGAGAACGTGGAGATCATCCCCACGCTGAAACGGTTAAGAAATCTACAAACTAGGGGCCTCCCGGGTGGCGCAGTGGTCTAGGGCACTGCATCGCAGTGCTAGCTGCGCCACCAGAGTCTCTGGGTTCGCTCCCAGGCTCTGTCGCAACCGGACGCGACCGGGAGGTCCGTGGGGCGACGCACAATTGGGCTAGCGTCGTCCGGGTTAGGGAGGGTTTGGCCGGTAGGGATATCCTTGTCTCATCGCGCTCCAGCGACTCCTGTGGCGGGCCGGGCGCAGTGCGCGCTAACCAAGGGGGCCAGGTGCACGGTGTTTCCTCCGACACATTGGTGCGGCTGACTTCCGGGTTAGAGGCGCGCTGTGTTAAGAAGCAGTGCGGCTTGGTTGGGTTGTGCTTCGGAGGACGCATGGCTTTCGACCTTCGTCTCTCCCGAGCCCGTACGGGAGTTGTAGCGATGAGACAAGATAGTAATTACTAGCGATTGGATACCACGAAAAGGGGATAAAATCTTTAAAAAATAATAAAAAAAATAAATAAAAAAAATCTACAAACTAAAGACCAATTATTCAGTCTGCAGCTGTTTAAACACTTTAGTCTGGTAAACGCATCCGATCTAAGAACAATGGTACTCTGAAAGATACATTCTCAAGAACGAAATACTTTGATCTCTGGTGGATAAACCAGAGACTTTCTGTCGACGGACCGGCGATCGCAGAGGGACAACAAAGGCATACACTTCTAAATATGTAAATTGCCATTTCTTTTCAAATGAGTGGTTGTTCATGTTCAAAGTATTAGCATTTCCATGAGTGTAGTTATCGACTGTATGGACGTGGGTCCACTCTGAGATTCCCGCTCTTGAGCTGGCCCCACCCCTGTCCTTTGTCTACCAAGCCCGACAAGCTAGCTGAGGCACCCCCGGTTCCATCGACGACGGCACTAACAACAAACAAGGCCTCCCTGAAGCTTCCACTTTTGGTGTCTGCATTCTGTGAGGGTTGATGCTGGAGACAGGAAGCAGATACATGGAGAATGTTTAATAAATAACAGATATGAAACAGGACAGGAACAGCATCTGGACAGGGGACAAAGTAACGACATCAATGCTGACAAAGCAATGCAACAGAGGAAACAGACAGATAAAGGGGAGGCAATCAAATAATGATTTCAGGTGGTTCCAATGAGGCGCTGGTGCGCTTAACGAAGAGGACAGGTCTGCGTAATGATAGGCGGTCTGGCGCCCTCGAGCGCCAGAGAGAGAGTGGGAGCAGGCGTGACAGTTCTGTACTTAGCAGTGAGTGAATACAACTTGTCTTTCCTCATCTGCCTGAATGAAGTCCTTGGTATGTTAATTCCTTGTGCCTGTGTTTGTGAACTAGAGCATACGCTCATAAAAAGAAAGACAGAGAAAGAGAGACTTTGCCTGTTCAGAGTTGGAGACTTAGTGCAGCACCAATCGTAGTGCAGCACCAATCAAGAAGTACTGTCAAATCAATGGCCTCTCTCTTACTCTTACTCTTACTCTTCTCTCTTCACTCATTCTCTCTCTCGCTTTCTCTCTCTTGTTCAAGGTTTAAAGGGTTTAAACGCTGACATTCCCACAGTATGACTCAAAGTCTAATTGGTAGAATTGGACAGACATTTTACAGAGTTTCATATCATTGCATATCAGAAGGGATGTTGATTGAGTGTTAACCTTTTGGTCACTAGTGTTATGACTGCCAAGTGGAACTCTTTGAACACTTGTTTCCATTGTCATGATAACTTTGTTTACCTAAATAGATGTTCAGGCCTACTGGGCAATGTGCAAAAAGCACAGAATGACCCCACTCAAAAGGTAGTTCATACTATGCTTAGCAATGTTAATAGCACCTTTAGAAAAGAGAGGATCATGCACCTTGGTAATTTAAAACGAGCGTATTTTTCAAGCATATCAGTGTTTTGGAAACATATCTGGCTGATAATAGCCTACTCAGTTCAGTATGAACATGTTTTACAAAACAGTTGTCATGGAGACTGTAATTTATAGATATTACAGACTAAAGATTATAATCTATACATATCCTGTAATCATAAAGTATTGACATATTTGTTAATATGTCCACTATAGATGCTCACAAATGAGATTGTATGTGTACTGTAATTGGCTGTGCTTAGGGGAAGAATTGTTGTGCATACAGCCTTGTTTAATCTTCCCCTATGCTTTCTTACGGCCTGCCCGATACCTTTTAGCACTCTCGTGGAGTCACTCTTTTTACCACTGCACCACATTTGTCATGTATGAGACCCCAGTCCAGCTCCCGCCTTCGTTCATAACAACACATTGCATCCTGTGGAGGAATAAAATAGAACCCTTTCACATCTCACAGACTTAACATTGCACTGCTAAATGGGTACATGGCAACACGGCTTGAGTCACTTTTATTTCTGAGTTTGTGCCCAATATTTTATTCTTAGTGTGGATTATGATTCTAACGACGATGATAACGTTACGATGACTGTTTATTTATCATGAGGTAGTTTCTTTTTTTAATTGATCATGATGGTTACGTTCAGGTAAATATACTACACCGATATGGGAGATGATGATCAGCGCTGTCACCCTAAGGCTTTTTAAACCGGATGCTGCTTTAATTATTAGTATTATCATTATTATTATACGTATATATGGCAACATGTACCTATTTAGCAGTAGGGGTGGTGGTAAAAATCAGCTGGCCAGTGTCGTGTCTTTACTATCATTAAATTGAAGACTTATAGTTTTTATCAAAGATTCTCTGTAATTAGTATTACGCGATTAAACTGATTAATCATGTAACTGTAATTAACTAGGAAGTCGGGGCACCAAGGAAAATATTCAGATTACAAAGTTATAATTTCCTAATAACTTTTCCGATATTTTATATCTGATCAATTCGTCTTCGAATTAATGAATTATTTACTTAACCTCACGTTAGTCTCATTCCAAACGTCGTAAATTGTTGGTTATCTGCACGAACCCAGTCTTCACTATGAGTCATCCATACATCAATTGTCTTAAATAATTTATTTACTAACTAAGTAATTCATAGAAATGCATAAACAAACAGTAAATAGTTACAAGGAAATGATAACGGCGTTTCCCTAGTGGGATAAACCGGTATCGCGGCTTGGTGGACAAAAAGGGAAGTGGGGGTCAACTGAGATGAGACACTACAAAGTTGATAATTAGAACAATTGAAATGCTAATCCTTTGCACATGAACGCTCACTCATTCGGGAACAACTGCAATCAATATATATATATTTACGCTCAGTGTGTCGTCTTGATCGCTGTTGAAAAGTTAGTTTCTGTTGGAGAGTTTCCGTCCTCTCTCTCTCTCTCTCTCTCTGTCGTGGTTAGAGTGGATAGTTCAGAGTGACATTCATTCATGTCGTTATGGATAGATGTTTCGGCGGTCTTCGTTCTTCGCGTTCAATGATACCGAATTCCTAGCTGCAGACTAGTAATTAATATCAAAGACTTGTTCTTATTCTGTCGGTATCGATAATGTAAGAGTTTAACTACGTGGGATGGTTAAAAGATTCAGCAATCTACTCAAACCCTGGCCCTCTCGTTATCGAGGTAAGCTGGTCTGCAACCTTTGTCCTCTCGTGATTGAGAGAAACATGGTCTGGCTCATGGGCGGTCCTCTGATTTAGTTAAACTCAAAAAGGGAACTGGAGTTTCCTTCATTAAACAGTCCAAAATCACATTACACAATTTTACAAATAGTATCATCCTCACTCATTAATCTTATACAACAATTAGATGTAAATTCTCATATCTGAGGCTATTATATAAACAGCGCTATGGTAATGTGGCCGCACCATCTCCCATGAGCTTCCCCAAGTCGTAACAAACGAACCAGTTCGTAGCTGGATTCTTCACCAATCTTTTATACCTTCTCCAGAACATAAATGTTGTTCGGACCTCAAGTTCTGTGAGGTGGAAGAAATTCCTTTGTTCTCTATGAAAACTCACTCTGTCTCTATACTGTGTGGCCATGAGGCAGGGTCTTCCCTAGGAATTTACGACCTCTCTGACCACAGCAGCCTGTGTAGGAGGCAGGGCGAGGCAGGGAGAGGGGGATGGGGCTTGCTGTACCCAAAGAGGGCTACGTCATGACACCAGTTACAGTGCAGAACCCGTCCCTGAAAGCTAGGCTCTGGCCTTCTCTTCAGGAGAATACAGAGGAAAAATAAATATTTATAATTATACTGTCCTCCCCTCCCTCTCTTCCCTCTGTAATTAAATCTAAAGATGTGATAATGAATACTAGCAGAGGTTTACTCCAGGACTGATCGCTAGCTTGGTCCCAGATCCGTTTGTGTTATATATGGAACGACTATGGTCATTGTCATGCCAAACAATAACAACGACCATAGGAGTTGGCTTAGCAGCACAAACACACATCTGGGACCAGGCTAATGTATGCTGCTTCATCCACCAGTGGAGAGCAGAAAATCCTTGCTTTAGGCTGCTGAGTCACAGTCTAAATATATACCCTTGTCCTGAAACCAAAGGATGTCTTGATAGAGAAGGCTGTGTTGGAAGGTCTGGGCTCCCACTAGAGAGGAACTCCTCCTCTAGCATTGACAGAGAAGGTGGGAGCGTTTCAGAGTGCTTATTGTAGCTGTAGCACTCTTAATCAAAAGGTAATGGCTCTGGCATCAGCACCTCATGGGGAAACCGGGATGGGAGGGGTATGAAGAATGTCAGATAGAGACTAATGGCATAAAGTTGATCAGTGTTCTTCAATCCAGTTCCTAGGGACCCACATAGTGTGCAGGTTCTTGTTCCAGCCCAGCACTGAGTTAGCAAATCAAGGGCTTAGCGAATAGTTGATTGAATCAGGTGATTTAGTACTGGGTTGCAACAAAATCCTTCATACCCCGTGGGTCCCCAGGACTATGAGTGAACGACATTAGGTAGAAGTTGTCTCTAACTGCTAATCCAGGATCCTTTTTTAAAAACGTATTATCCCTTATGGGTGATGGCAAAGGACTGGGGCAGAGGATGCCGATTGTAAAACCTATAGGTGCCTGAAAGAAACCTGCAGAGAAAGGGAGAAGAGAAAGGACGTCACCTCCAAAGCAAGCAGAGTTTTAATTGGGTGAAAAGGAAATATTAAAGAACCTGAGAGCCCGTTGTGGAGGGTAATTGATTCATAATGGATTAGCAAGGAATACCGCCACAGCAAAGGAAAGAGAAGTGGGAAAGTGGTTGGGGAGCTAAATGTGTGTGTGTTTTGAGTTTAAAAGTTTCTTCGCAACGTGCACAGGATACAACAGGTGTAAAACATTACAGGTTAATTCTTACTTTGAGACCTCTTTCCCAACAATGCAGTGATAATAGGGATGTGGCGTTCACATATTTTTTCAGCCTGTCAAGCAAATAACTGTCGGTCTCACGGTGTCAGGGCGTGAGTTTGGTTGGTCAGGGCGTGAGTTTGGGTGGGCATTCTATGTCTGGTGTTCTATGTTGTCCTTGTTTTGTATTTCTGTGTGTTTGGCCTGGTATGGTTCTCAATCAGAGGCAGCTGTGTATCGTTGTCTCTGATTGAGAATCATATTTAGGTAGCCTGTTCCCACCTGTGTTTGTGGGTGGTTGTTTTCTGTTTAGTGTATGTCACCTTGCAGAACTGTTCGTTTATCGTTTTTGTTGTTTTGTTCTAGTATTCGTATTAATTAAAAGGAATTATGAATACTTACCACGCTGCACCTTGGTCTTCTCCTTCTCCTCTATACGACGATCGTTACACACGGTAATTGACCGTTGATTAATACAGGCCTTTGGAACATCTACAGTACATTTTAAAAAGTTTAATAAATGTAACAGATCCATTATTTATTTTAGACAGGTCTAAAGAGGCATGACATGAAGAAAATGTAGTCTATTTCAGAAGAACAGAATAGCATACTCAGTTGTCCTTATGTTAGGTCCTGATCTGACTATGCCAAATGGCTGTGGGCTACACTAGTTCATTTAACAGACAAGATTTGCTTTGAATTCCGTGGCATTATTTTATAGTATGAAGATCACAATTGAACAAAGCTGAATAAAATAGAAAGGTTTTTTCTCCAAACGATTTGAGGGAATGCACACATGCAGCTATTCTGTGTTGAGCGGTTAACAAAGAAATAGGTATTCCTATATCCTTCATTTAGAGTTATTAATGTAACTTTAGTTGTTCTACAAACATTGGGCTATATGTTTTAATACATTGTAAGGCTGCATGATGATTTGAAAAAAGTCGCGAGAAAGACTTGAGCAGGCTGTACACACTACATCAGTCCCTCATTCACAATTTGACAAGCAATTGATAATGCCTAGAATTTCACGGCGGCATCCCCTTTGTGTGGCCGTAATGCAGCCTAAAAAAATACATGCCTGTGGCAATTGTGCCCTTCTCCCTGAGTGCTGCACACTCTAAAGCATCTCTCACTCACATGGCTCTCCATCACGTGATCGGGTCTTTCTCACAGGCTACTGTAACAATAGTGCTAGTACGAACTCAAACCTAGGCGCAGAGAAACACAGCAAGCAGAGGTAATGGTAAATCCAGAACTTTTACTTAGAGTCTTAACAGAAACAAGGCAACCGCACAAGAGCACACTAATAAAACATGAGTCCTGAGCAAAGATACAGGCCAACTGAGGAACCTAAATAACAAGGCAACCAGATGAATAAGTAATAATTAGGGTAACCTGGAAACTAGAAAGCAGAGTAAGGGTGCCCTCCACTGGTAACCTAACCTAACCCCCCCCCCCAACCCCCCACACACACCTTAAGGAACGGCTCCTGACATTCCACTAGGGGTAGCTGAACGGCCATGGAAATCCTGAATGAGTTCGGGGTCCAGAATGTCCCGAGCCGGAACCCAGGATCGCTCCTCAGGACTGTAACCTTCCCAGTCCACGAGATACTGAATCCCACGCCGGAACTGGTGACTGGAGAGGATGCGTCGCACAGTGTAGGCTGGCTGTCCCGCTATCATGCGAGGCGGAGGTGGAGGCCGAGTAGCCAGAACCAGAGGACTGAACACCACAGGCTTGAGTCTAGAGATGTGGAAGGTGGGATGAACCCTCATGGACCGGGGAAGACGAAGATGATAGGCCACTGGATTAATGCGCCGTAGAACCTTGAATGGCCCAACGTACCGAGGTGCCAACTTCCTTGATTCCACGTGCAGAGGCAGATCCCTAGTAGACACCAGACCATCTAGCCTGGACGCAGGAGAGGACTCGAACGGCGATAACGGTTGGACTGTCGTTGAACCCGAGCTGAGGACCCAAGGAGCGCTGACCGAGCCCTCTTCTAGGGCCGGCAGCAATGAGAGATTAGACGTTGAGCGGATGGAACCGCCACTTCAATCTCCTGATCTAGAAACCGAGGAGGCTGGTATCCGTACAAAACCTGAAATGGTGACAGGCCGGTGGAGGAACACTGGAGAGTGTTGTGTGCGTACTCCACCCAGGGAAGATGCTGACTCCATGTAGCATGGTTGGCGGACACACAGCACCGTAACACGGTCTCCAGATCCTGGTTCACCCTCTCCGTTTGACCATTGGACTGAGGGTGATAGCCTGAGGACAAACTGGCAGGTGACCCCAGAAGAGTACAGAACTCCCACCAGAATATGGAGGCAAACCGGGGTCCCAGGTCGGAGATGATGTCCAGAGGAAGTCCGTGAAGGTGGTAAACATGCTGAATAACCAGCTGAGCAGTCTCACGGGCAGATGGAAGCTTAGGCAGCGGAATGAAATGTATCGCCTTGGAAAAGCGGTCCACAATGACCAGGATGACAGTGTGGCCCTCTGAGGATTGAAGACCCGTGATGAAATCCATAGAGAGATAAGACCAGGGTTGAGAAGGGGTTGGCAGTGGATGAAGAAGCCCTAGAGGCTGCTGACGAGGAGTTTTGTTCCGGGCGCATGTCGGACAGGCAGCCACAAAGATCTGAGTGTCCGCCTCTGCCGAGGGCCACCAAAACCTCCTCCTCAGAAAATGTAGCGTTTGCTGCCCTCCCAGATGAGAGCTGAGACGTGACGAGTGAGCCCACTGAAGTACCTTGGACCATGCCTCAAGAGGAACAAAAAGTCTGTTAGATAGACAGCCGTCAGGAACTGCCTCCCTACCTTGCGCCTCCATCACGACAGTCTCTATACCCCAGGACACCGGCGCGAGGATGAGTGACCTGGGGATGATGGAGCCAAGCAGCCGATCCTCACTAGAGCTGGGGAACTGGCGAGAAAGGGCATCCGGCTTCACATTCTTAGATCCCGGATGGTAAGATAACATGAATCTGAACCGAGTGAAGAAAAGAGCCCAACGAGCCTGTTGGGACTGAGGCGTTTAGCCTCCTGGATGTAGGCCAGGTTCTTGTGGTCAGTTCAAACAGTAAAGAGATGTTCCAAACACTCCAACCAGTGCCGCCACTCCTGCAAAGCCAGTTTGACCACAAGAAGCTCCCGATTGCCGACATCATAGTTCCGCTCTGCTGGACTGAGACGCCTGGAGAAGAAGGCACAGGGATGAAGCTTCAGGTCTTTAGCTGAGTGCTGAGACAGAACCACACCCATGCCAACATCAGAGGCATCCACCTCTACCACGAAGGGAAGAGAAGGATCCACATGAACTAGAATGGGTGCCGAAGAAAACCGACGTTTCGGGTCCTGGAATGCCTTCGCAACAGCAAGATCCAGCTTACATGCCCAGCCGAGCCGTTGGTGAGCGCTGTCAATGGCACAGCCACAGAACTAAAGTCTCTCACAAATCTCCGGTAGAAATGAGAAAACCCCCAAAAACGCTGGACTTGCTTGACTGTGCTGGGCTGCGGCTAGTTGACCACCGCTTCTACCTTTTGGGAATTCCAGTATCACAATTCCATTGGGTCAGAAGTTTACATTCACTAAGTTGACTGTGTCTTTAAACAGCTTGGAAAATTCCAGAAAATTATGTCATGGCTTTAGAAGCTTCTGATAGGCTAATTGACAACATTTAAGTCAATTGGAGGTGTACCTGTGGATGTATTTCAAGGCTTACCTTCAAATCCAGTGTCTCTCTGGGAATCATGGGAAAATCATGGGAAAATCTAAAGAAACCAGCCAAGACCTCAGAAAGGAAATTGTAGACCTCCACAAGTCTGGTTCATCCTTGGGAGCAATTTCCAAACGCCTGTACAAACAGTAGTACGTTCATCTGTACAAACAATAGTACGCAAGTATAAACACCATGGGTGTCACGCCCTGACCATAGAGAGCCCTTGGTTCTCTATGGTGTAGTAGGTCAGGGCGTGACAAGGGGGTGTTCTAGTATGTCTATTTCTATGTTGGTGCTAATATGGTTCTCAATTATATGCAGCTGTTTATCGTTGCCTCTGATTGGGGATCATATTTAGGTAGACATTTCCCCACCTGTGTTTTGTGGGATATTGTTTGTGTTTAGTTGCCGGTGTGCACGTCATTACTTCACGTTTTGTTGTTTCTTTATTGTTTTGTTTGTTTCACGAAGATTAAAAATATGTGGAACTATACTCACGCTGCGCCTTGGTCCGCTCATTATGACGATCGTGACAATGGGATCACGCAGCCGTCATACAGCTCAGGAAGGAGACGCGTTCTGTCTCCTAGAGATTTGGTGCGTACTTTGGTGCGAAAAGTGCAAATCAATCCCAGAACAACAGCAAAGGACCTTGTGATGATGCTGGAAGAAACGGGTACAAAAGTATCTATATCCACAGTAAAACGGGTCCTATATCGACATAATCTGAAAGGCCGCTCAGCAAGGAAGAAGCCACTGCTCCAAACCGCCATAAAAAAAAACAGACTACGGTTTGCAACTGCACATGGGGACAAAGATCGTACTTTTTGGAGAAATGTCCTCTGGTCTGATGAAACAAAAATGGAACTGTTCGGCCATAATGACCATCGTTATGTTTGGAGGAAAAAGGGGTTGGCTTGCAAGCCGAAGAACACCATCCCAACCGTGAAGCACGAGGGTGGCAGCATCATGTTGTGGGGGTGCTTTGCTGCAGAGGGACTGGTGCGCTTCACAAAATAGATGGCATGATGAGGATGGAAAATTACGTGGATATATTGAAGCCACATCTCAAGACATCAGTCAGGAAGTTAAAGCTTGGTCGCAAATGGGTCTTCCAAATGGACAATGACCCCAAGCATACTTCCAAAGTTGTGTCAAAATGGCTTAAGGACAACAAAGTCAAGGTATTGGAGTGGCCATCACAAAGCCCTGACATCAATCCTATAGAACATTTGTGGGCAGAACTGAAAAAGAGTGTTTATTTATTATTTTATTTATTTATTTTTATTTCACCTTTATTTAACCAGGTAGGCTAGTTGAGAACAAGTTCTCATTTACAACTGTGACCTGGCCAAGATTAAGCAAAGCAGTTTGACACATACAACAACACAGAGTTACTCACGGAATAAACAAACATACAGTCAATAACACAGTAGAAAAAGTCTATATACAGTGTGTGCAAATGATGTAGGATAAGGGAGGTATGGCAATAAACAGGCCATGGTGGCGAAGTAATTACAATATAGCAATTAAACACTGGAATGGTAGATGTGCAGAAGATGAATGTGCAAGTAGAGATACTGGGGTGCAAAGGAGCAAGATAAATAAATATATACAGTATGGGGATGAGGTAGTTGGATGGGCTATTTACAGATGGGCTATGTACAGGTGCAGTGATCTGTGAGCTGCTCTGACAGCTGGTGCTTAAAGCTAGTGAGGGAGATATGAGTCTCCAGCTTCAGTGATTTTTGCAATTCGTTCCAGTGAGTGACCAGTGAGATATACCTGCTGGAGCGCGTGCTACGGGTGGGTGCTGCTATGGTGACCAGTGAGCTGAGATAAGGCGGGGCTTTACCTAGCAGAGACTTGTAGATGACCTGGAGCCAGTGGGTTTGGCGACAGGTATGAAGCGAGGGCCAGCCAACGAAAGCATACAGGTCGCAGTGGTGGGTAGTATATGGGCCTTGGTGACAAAACGGATGGCACTGTGATAGACTGTATCCAATTTGTTGAGTAGAGTGTTGGAGGCCATTTTGTAAAATGACATCACCAAAGTCGAGGATCTGTAGGATAGTCAGTTTTACGAGGGTATGTTTGGCAGCATGAGTGAAGGATGCTTTGTTGCAAAATTCGATTCTAGATTTAATTTTGGATTGGAGATGCTTAATGTGAGTCTGGAAGGAGAGTTTACAGTCTAACCAGACACCTAGGTATTTGTAGTTTCCACATATTCTAAGTCAGAACCGTCCAGAGAAGTGATGCTGGACGAGTGGGCAGGTGCGGGCAGTGATCGGTTGAGGAGCATGCATTTAGTTTTACTTGCATTTAAGAGCAGTTGGAGGTCACGGAAGGAGAGATGTATGGCATGGAAGCTCGTCTGGAGGTAGTTAACACAGAGTCCAAAGAAGGGCCAGAGGTAAACAGAATGGTGTCGTCTGCGTGTGTGAGCAAGGAGGCCTACAAACCTGACTCAGTTACACCAGCTCTGTCAGGAGGAATGGGCCAAAATTCACCCAACTTATTGTGGGAAGCTTGTGGAAGGCTACTCGAAACGTTTGACCCAAGTTAACTTCTCACGAGTCACCAACCCTGATCCGGTAGCACCCCCCCCCCCCACTGAGTAGCATAGCTAGCATAGCGTCACAAGTAACTTGTAGCATCTAAATATCATTAAATCACAAGTCCAAGACACCAGATGAAAGATACAGGTCTTGTGAATAAAGCCACCATTTCAGATTTTTAAAATGTTTTACAGGGAAGACACAATATGTAAATCTATTAGCTAACCACGTTAGCAAAGGACACGATTTTTTTACTCCCAACAGCTTTTTCCTGCGTCAGTAGCTATCACTAATTCGACTAAATAAAAATATATATAGCCACTAACCAAGAAACAACTTCATAAGATGACAGTCTGATAACATATTTATGGTATAGCATAGTTTTTTTTTTGAAAAATGTGCATTTTTCAGGTATAAATCACAGTTCTACATTGCAGCTGCAATCTGAAATAGTGCTGACCCAGCCAGAACAATTACAGAGACCAACGTCATATAACGAATTACTCATCTTAAAACATTTCAGAAAAATACACAGCGTACAGATATTGAAAGCCCAACATCTGGTGAATCCAAACAATATTTCAGATTTATTAAATGTTTTATAACGAAAACAAAATGTAGCGCTAAATTAGCATAGCTATACCAGGCAGATTCGGCTAGGCGCCCACGGCCAGTTCACATGCACAACAGATATGATATAACATCGTAAATTGTGTCTTACTATGGCTGATCTTTCATCAGAATGTTGATCAAAGTGTCCTTTGTCAAGATGAGTCGTTGGTTCCGTTCAGAATTGTTCCTTTCCCACTCCATTTAGCACAGGTACTGGTCGAGTGGCACGGATCTCTCAAACGTAAATAAAATCAGACAACGGAACACCACAAAACTCCCGAAAAAATTCAAATAATCTGATTAAACTATATTGAAAAAACATACATTACGATGATCTGGTCACATGTATCAAACAAACTTCGAGACGGAGATAGTTTTCATCCATAATGGCCGCACAACAGAAGACAATCGCAGCTACAAGTCGCACGATTTAGACAACCGGAAGTTGTCGGTCACGCCAAAGAATTAGCTCTCATTTCACGTCAGTCCCAGATAAACAAGATATTTTTCCTCTGACGTCCTCTTGACACCCAGAGGAAGGCCAATGAGGTGTGTTTCGGGTCATAGGGGGCACGACCATATATAGGCAGAGCGTTGAAGCTGGCATACACATCTTGCTTTTTTCTTCTTGGTCATGGAAAGTGCTGTCAAATGACTTCTGTATCACTCAGAGACAAAATTGAAACGGTTTTAGAAACTAGAGATTGTTTTCTTTCCAATGGTATTATTTATATGCATATAGTAAGAGCAATAATTGAATAAGAGGCAGTTTAATCTGTAGAGCAAATTATGCTAATGGGAAAATAGCACCCCCTGTATTCTCAAGAAGTTAAACAATTTAAAGGCAATGCTACCAAATAGTAATTGAGTGTATGTAAACTTCTGACCCACTGGGAATGTGATGAAAGAAATAAAAGCTGAAATAAATCATTCTCTCTACTATTATTTTGACAATTCACATTCTTAAAATAAAGTGATGATCCTAACTGACCTAAGACAGGGAATTGTTACTAGGATTAAATGTCAGGAATTGTGAAAAACCGAGTTTAAATGTATTTGGCTACGGTGTATGTAAACTTCTGACTTCTTCTGTACAAGTGAAGATAGACACATCCGCGACACAACTGCGCGCGTCCTTATCCTATTCCGAGGTGCATATTGAAGATATTGGAAGAACTGTCCAAATGTACTTTTCATCCGCCAACAAGGTGAGTAGGCCTAACGGACAGCAAAAGCATTAGCCTATGTCAATCTACTATCCCCCATAGTAATAAAAGTCGACCTATTCTGTGCAAAAAAATTATATTCCAAACATAGTCTGGGACAGTTGTCGGATGCGATAGTTCCCATATTAATACTACAACTAGTATCAAAATAACTTTTTTACACAATGTGGCTGACGCAACAGATCAGAACGTTTCCCTTAAAATGTTGAAAACTGCAAATGCAATTATGCATGTAATTTTTTGGTATTTTTATGGTGAACATTTTCTTCCCCAAACTTAACTAGTGTGCTGCTTATGTATGCCAGTTAGGCTCTACAACCCTTGTAAAGTGGATTAATGTGCTTCATTTTAAGAAGTTATTTGGACACTTTAGTTGTGATACAAACCTTATCAAAACAAGTCCTATGGTCTAGGCTACATGAGGTGTGTGACTATGATTCAAAAAAGTCACAAGTGATAATATATAACCCATTAGACTATTCTTAATGTAATCTAATCTTTGCATATACTAAATCATTTATGTGCAAAATTTGTTTTGGTATAGAATGAACCATTATCATTCACCTGTAAGGAAACAGGGGCTTCGGGAAAAAATACATGTCATCTATGCACAAAAAATAGCGAATGGAGGATGCTTTTCCCGTGGTTCATTTTCATGCCAGCCAGGTACAGTAGGCTATACTCCTGTTGTAAATATAAGCAATGTGCTTAATATTAGGAAAGTTGAGAAATAAATACAGTAGGCCTAGCCTATAGAAGGCTGATGGGACCCACCTCTTTTTAGTAGAGGCCATCACTCTGTTTTCTCGTACAATTGCATAGCCTATAGAAATGTTGTACAACAGGAGCTCATGGGCTCTCGTGAAATGTTTGATTAGATTTTCGATTACATTTGCATTGATGTCAGAGTGATTAGAGGGACAATAAAGTGCTGAGTAGCAGGCAGTTAGCAAGTTTGGCAGGCTACTAATGACCAGCAGCAGCATAAGAGCTTGGAGAAGCCTAATTACCGTGACTAAACGGTCACGTGGAATTTGACTGCCTTAATGACTCGTGACCGGCGATGTGGCGGTAATATGCTCACCGCAACAGCCCTAAGTGATAATAGTATTTACATAGATATAGACTAGAAGAGTTACTATTTGCTGGGGTTGGTAGAAAACGTATTCGTTTTAGGTTTGGTGGCATAGTTCTGAACTCCTTGAATGTATGGAACTGGGTGGAAAGGGTCACAGGTCATCAGACAATATGCCATCAGTTATCTCAAATATGGAATTTCCATTTATTGATGGGTGGACATCCTTTCACACAGGCCTCTTGGTCTTCAAAGGGTGTTTACGTTTTGAAGGACATTTATTGTGAGATTGGCTTGCACACATTTCAGGATATTAAAGACAACTATTCCCTGCCAGGATCCTCATACTTTCTGTATCTGCAGTTAAGGTCAGCAATGAAAGCTTACTGTGTACCCTGGAATTTGCCCTTGCCAGAACACCCAATGGCAGGCTGGATAGGTGCAGACAGGAGTTCTAGAGGGCTAGTAGCAAAGATATATGACTCACTTACAGAGAAGACATAAGGAATTAGCCATGGAGGTCATATGGCAGACCGTTGGAGAAGGTGGGATTAACACCTGATTGGAATAGGGTATGGTCAAATCTGAGCAAGACATCTAAGGAACTTAGCCTTCAGCTCATTCACTTCAAGTTCACAGAGCATATGCAATTCCATGTAAACGTTTTCGGATGGAAATAATAACCAACCAAACGGCACACTCTGTAACAAATAATGCTGAAGGTACTGTTATGCATACGTTCGGGATTCTTCAGTTTTACACACATTTTGGAGTAACATATGCTTGGTGCTGTCAAGATTGATGAGGGTAAACCTTATCCCAGATCCTTACCTGTGCCTGTTGAATGATGACTCATCTTTATCTTTGGCACTTATTCAACGTACGGTTTTACTAGCCGAATTTACAGCAGGAAAGAATGCATATTTGCAGTTATGGTGGAACCCGGGGCTAGTTTTTGAAATTTACTGGATTCATGTTTTCCAGAATATTGTTAATTAGGAGGCCGTCCACAGCACAGGCATGGGCAGGGATATCCTCTGCCTTAAGGGACCATCTGGTAGGGTGACTTCCCTCTCTTTTCTTCCCCTTTTTTGTTTCCTTTGTCCCTAATATTTGAGAAGTTTGCTATGAGCTGTTGGTTGGAGATGGGTGGGGAGGTTTGTCCAAATCTGTACATTTAACTGTATTTTTCTTTTGTGATTTTTCATAGGCTGGAGCCGCTTGTATAACATTGTGTGATGTTGACTCTCCTTGTTATGTCTGTTTTGTTTGTTGATTTATTTAAAAATAATTATGTTGTGTGAACTCGAATAAACATTTAATCACAAAAATTATAATCATCTAGATAATAGATAATACAAATAAATAAATAAAAACATACAAACTAAGATGTGAGAAACACAAGAATGCAAGTATATACAGGTATGCTGACATTGAGGGAGAGGTTGTTGTCCTGCCACCACACGGCCAGTTATCTGACCTCCTCCCTGTAGGCTGTCTCATTGCTGTCAGTGTTCAAGTACAGCACCGTCGTGTCGTCAGCAAACTTGATGATGGAGTTGGAGTCGTGCAAGGCCACACAGTCATGTGTAAACAGGGAGTAT
Source organism: Salvelinus alpinus (assembly GCF_045679555.1). NCBI lineage: Eukaryota > Metazoa > Chordata > Actinopteri > Salmoniformes > Salmonidae > Salvelinus > Salvelinus alpinus. Next base: position 44,960,647 of record NC_092105.1, on the reverse strand, counting down.
AGGAGGGGGCTAAGTACACACCCCTGGGGGGCCCTTGTGTTAAGGTTCAGCATGGGGAGGTGTTGTTGCCTACTCTCACCACCTGGGGTCAGCCCATAAAGGAAGTATTCAGTCCCAGGGTCCCGAGCTTGGGGAGCATTATGGTGTTGAACGCTGAGCTGTAGTCAATGAACAGCATTCTCACATAGGTATAGGGCAGTGTGTAGTGCAATTGAGATGTCATCATCTGTAGAGGCAGAATGCAAATCAGAGTGGGTCTAAGGTGATGGAGGTGATGTGTGCCATGACCAGTCTTTCAAAGCACTTCATGATTACATCGAAATTTGTATAATTTAGCAGACGCTCTTGTCCAGAGCAACTTACAGGAGCAATCACAGTTACGTGCTTTTCTTAGGGGTACATCGAGAGAGTTTTCACCTAATCGGCTCAGGGATTCGAACTAGCAACCTTTCGGGTACTGGCCCAAGGTTAACCTTTCTAGGAAACACGTTCCGCTAGCGCAACCCCTGACAACATTCCGCTGAAAAGGCAGCGCGGGAAATTCAAAAATATTTCTTAGAAATATGTAGCTTTCACACATTAACAAGTCCAATACAGCAAATGAAAGATAAACATCTTGTTAACTTCTTGGAACTATAGGGGGTGCTGTTCCGCATTAGCATATTTGGGTCTCCAAATTAAACTGCCTCGTGCTAAATTCTTGATCGTACAATATGCATATTATTGTTATTATTGGATAGAAAACACTTTCTAGTTTCTATAGCCGTTGGAATTTTGTCTCTGAGTGGTACAGAACAATATCTACAGCACTTTTCATGACAGGGGTCAGATTTCAGAAATTTTTACCCCTGATCTGGAGTCTGTTTTTAAGGCGACAGTGAATGCTATGAAGAAACCGACACTGCCTACGTCTTCCTCTGGGTGTCTGTACGTCATCACGTTTTGAATGGAGTCTATTGCACAATCACAGCCACTATAAAACAAGAAAACGTAGAAGTACCGCTCTCTTCCTGCATGCGTCGTGCGCAAGATGGGCATCAGACCTGCCTCCTTCCAAATCGTTGTTTAGAGAGTGATATTTCTCCGGTCATGTTTTTAGTCGTTATAGTTGTTAAAAACATCATAATGTAGTTAATTTGAACCGTTTTATAGCAATTTATATCCGTTTAGTGCGATTTTGAGGAATTTCTTTGTTGTGCACTCTGAAACTTTGGACACGTTTTGGGGTCCCGTTCGATCGTTAGTGGATATTTCGAAGGACAGAGGACATCTATCGACCAAAAGAAGATTACAACATAGAAAGGATACATTGCCCAAGAATCTGATGGAAGAACAGCTCAAAGTAAGCAATATTTAATATGATAAATCGTTGTTCTGTCGAAATATTTTAAACGCATATTTCGCCATTTTGTTTGTTATCGCGTCACTTGGCGAACCCTGTATTGAAAAGTAAGGATAATTTTAAAAATGTAAGTCAGCGGTTGCATTAAGAACTAATTTGTCTTTCGATTCCTGTCAACCCTGTATTTTTTAGTCAAGTATATGATTAGCTTTCGATTAAACTAGATCACTCTGAAAGCTGACGTCCCTCATTTTGATGCTTGAGTTGCTACTATTTTCATTGTATAACCATGGTTTTGTATGGCTAAATATGCACATTTTCGAACAAACTGTATATGTATGTTGTAAAATGATGTTACAGGAGTGTCATCGGAAGAATTCTGAGAAGGTTAGTGAAAAAATTAATATATTTTGGCGGTGATTACGTTATAGCGCTCTTTGGCTGGAATCGATGCTCTGGTAACGTTTTCACATGTGGTATGCTAACTTATCGATTTATTGTGTTTTCGCTGTAAAACGCTTAGAAAATCTGAAATATTGTCTGGAATCACAAGATCTGGGTCTTTCCATTGCTATGCTTTGTCTATTCTTATGAAATGTTTTATTAAGAGTAAATTGGTCATACACGTTGCTCTCTATAGTAATTCTAGTCGTCTTGTGATGGTCGGTGCAATTGTAAACTGTGATTTCTACCTGAAATATGCACTTTTTTCTAACAAAACCTATCCTATACCATAAATATGTTATCAGACTGTCATCTGAAGAGGTTTTTTCTTGGTTAGTGGCTATCAATATCTTAGTTTAGCCGAATTGGTGATAGCACCTGAAGTAGTAAGAAACTGATGGAGTTAGAAAAGTGGTGTATTTTGCTAACGTGTTTAGCTAATAGATTTACATATTTTGTCTTCCCTGTAAAACATTTTAAAAATCTGAAATGGTGGCTTTATTCACAAGATCTGTATCTTTCATCTGGTGTCTTGGACTTGTGATTTAATGATATTTAGATGCTACTATCTACTTGTGAAGCTATGCTAGCTATGCTAATCAGTGTGTGGGGGGATGGGGGGTGATCCCGGACCCGGGGTAGAGGCTCGTTAGAGGTTAATCTACCCACCGTGTCCGATTTAAAAAATGCTTTACAGCGAAAACACAACATATGATTATGTTAGATCACCGCCAAGTCCAAAAAACACACAGCCATTTTCCCAGCCAAAGATAGGAGTCACAAAAAGCAGAAATAGAGAAAAAATTTATCACTAACCTTTGATGATCTTCATCAGATGACACTCATAGGACATCATGTTACACAATAAATGTATGTTTTGTTCGATAATGTGCATATTCATATCCAGAAATCTCAGTTTACATTGGCGCCATGTTCAGAAATGCCTCCAAAATATCCGGAGCAATTGCAGAGAGCCACATCAAATAACAGAAATACTCATCATAAACTTTGAGGAAAGATACATGTTTTACATATAATTAAAGATACACTTGTTCTTAATGCAACCGCTGTGTCAGATTTAAAAAAAACTTTACGGAAAAAGCAAACCATGCAATAATCTGAGACGGCGCTCAGATAGAAACAACATTTCTCTGCCATGTTGGAGTCAACAGAAATACGAAATTACATGATAAATATTCCCTTGCCTTTGATGAGCTTCCTCAGAATGCACTCCCAGGAATCCTAGTTCCACAATACTTTTGTTAGCACGTTTAGTACACACATCCAAACGCTCGTGCAGATCCAAGCGAACGTCGGACGAAAACTTCAAAAAGTTATATTACAGGTCGAAATAAACTTGTCAAACTAAGTATGGAATCAATCTTTAGGATGTTGTTATCATAAATATTCAATAACGTTCCAACCGGAGAATTCCTTTGTGTCTATAGAAGTAATGGAACGCAAGTCGATATCATGTGGAATGCGCGTGACCAGGACCTGGCACTCTGCGAGACCACTGACTCAAACAGCTCCCATCCGGCTCAACATCACAGTAGAAGCTTCATTCAACGTTCTACAGACTGTTGACATCTAGTGGAAGGCGTAGGAAGTGCAACCAGATCCATATCCCACTGGGATTTCAATAGGCGATGAGTTGAAAATCTACCAGCCTCAGAATTCTCACTTCCTGTTTGGATTTTTTCTCAGGTTTTTGCCTGCCATACTCTGTTATACTCACAGACGTCATTCAAACAGTTTTAGAAACTTCAGAGTGTTTTATATCCAATAGTAATAATAATATGCATATATTAGCATCTGGGACAGAGTAGGAGGCAGTTCACTCTGGGCACGCTATTCATCCAAAGTGAAAAGGCTGCCCCCTATCCCTAAAAAGTTAAAGAAACCTTTTGGTTCCAGGTAGAACCCTTTTGACTCCAGGTAGAACTATTTCCACAAAGGGTTCCACCTGTGACCAAAAAGGATTCTCCTATGGGGACAGCCAAAGAACCCTTTTGGAACCCTTTTTTCTAAGAGTGTAGAATCTGCACACCATCTGTTGTTAATGAAAGGACAACCCCTCCCCCTCTGGATTTCCCTGAATCCAATGACCTGTCCGCTCGGAGAATGGAGAATCCATCAAGTTGGATAGCCATGGGAGGTATCTTGTCCGAAAGCCATATTTCAGAAAAACAGAGAATTATTGCAGTTATGAGAGTCCCGTTGATCGCAAATCCACGACCGGAGGTCATCCAAGTGGTGACCGGTTTTCTCTTTGCCTTAGTCTCAACAGGACACCTGATCTCTTGCCAGTTCTTCGCATGTGCTTCATCTTTTAAATTATCTTTTTTTTTTTTTTATTGAATGAATATTCGAAACATACAATATACTTGCAGTGAAGCCACTCAACAACTACATCATACCAGTCATCCAACAGATTCCCATTCAGAGCGACACACAGAAGCATCCAAGGTCAATGCCCTGCTCAAGGGCATGTTGACCAATCTACCACCAGGCCAAAAAACGTGAACGTGAACCCGAACCCTCCAACCCGCTTCATCTTGATTAGCCCGAAGATTGAATCGGAGGTACATAAAGAGCCCAGGCCGGATGAGTCGAAGTCGTTGAAGCCAAAATTGAGGTTAGTAATTGCCGATGTGATGTTCAAAAGTTTTTGTTGATTATTAGAAATTATAGCGGATACTGCAGAAGGTTGGTGGCAACTTAATTGAGGAGGACGTGCTTGTGGTAATGATTGGAGTGGAATAGATACCCTGATCAAACACATGGTTTCCATGAGCAGTCCTCCCCTCAGCAACCTCCTGTGGCAGATACATTTAGGGCAAAGAAAGTACAAAAAAAATGGTGTATGTGTGTGCATGCGAGAGAGAGAATGTCAGTTTGCTGGAGGGTTGAAGGATGGGAGGAATATGTGCATGTGTAGGAAGGAGAGCAGGAAGTGGGGTTGTCTGGAAGAGGAACCGGAGCCTCTTGGGCACATTCATGTTGAATACAAACCTCCACCAGTAAACAGACATGCATGCACACACAATTCGCTTATCTTGTGCCTACTCTGTGATGTGATATTAATACAACATTCAGCTAGCTACACCAATGGACGGTAAGGTGAAACCACCTCTGCCCAATTGCTTCTCACTTCTTCATTCAACTGAAGATGATACAAGTCCCTGGTGCGCCCTGAAATAACCTCTGTAAGCATTTCCAAGATTTTTGTAATAGCTGAAATCCAAAGTGCCACTGGAATGCGAAGGCAAAACAAACACTAAACCGCATTGCTTCATCTTGGTAAACACTTGAATAATCTAGAGTAGGCGGTGAAGTGGGGATCCTCTCTCCACACGGGAGAACCAGAGAATCCACTCTGAATGACAAGTTAACCCCAAGGGCCCAGAGAGAGAGAACTTGTCTAGGAGCCCCCAGCTGTACCCAGGAACACCAACTCAACCAAGGAGAAAAGACTGGAGCCTAACCACGGCTTGGGGCATGGGAGTAAACTAAAATGGGGAAAGGCCTCGCAACTAGCAAACATTCTCCATTCTTATTTGGACTCTCCTATGGAGATGAAAAAAGTCCCGAGCTCTTCTGTCAGACGCCAGATTGTTTTTCTCTCCAATACACAATAGAATGAGAGGGAACAATACCAATCCCAAGCATGCAGTCTCTGCAATCCAGTCTGTTTCTCTTTGACAGATTGTGGTGTGTGTGTGTGTGATTGAGTGTGTACGTGTGTGTGTCTGCTTGAATTTGTTTATGTATTTGTGTGTGTGATTTTGTATTGGGAAACAGATTCCCCTGCCTGAGGTGAAAGGCACGTCAGTCTTGGCCAGCATGGAATAGGCCTTGTGCAACCAGCGTTCAACAGACCTCATCAAATCAAATCAATTTATAAAGCCCTTTTTACATCAGCAGATGTCACAAAGTGCTTATAAAGAAACCCAGCCTAAAACCCCAAACAGCAAGCAATGCAGATGTAGAAGCATGGTGGTTAGGAAAAACTCCCAAGAAAGGCAGGGACCTAGGAAGAAACCTAGAGAGGACCCAGGCTCAGCCAGGGGTGGAGATGTTCAAACGTTCATAGATGACCTGCAGGGTCAAATAATAGTCACAGTGGTTGTAGAGGGTGCAACAGGTCAGTACCTCAGGAGTAAATGTCTGTTGGCTTTTTCACAGTCTAGCATTCAGAGGTCGAGACAGCAGGTGCGGGTAGAGAGAGTGAGAGAGTGAGAGAGAGAGTGAGAGAGAAAGGGAGAGAGAAGGGGAGTGGGAGGGTCGAAAATAGCAGGCCTGGGACAAGGTAGCACGTCCGGTGAACAGGTCAAGGTTCCATAGCCGCAGGGAGAACAGTTGAAACTGGAGCAGCAGCATGATGAGGTAGCACGCCTGGTGAACAAGTCGGGGTTCCATAGCCGCAGGCAGAACAGTTGAAACTGGAGCAGCAGCATGATGAGGTAGCACGCCTGGTGAACAAGTCGGGGTTCCATAGCCGCAGGCAGAACAGTTGAAACTGGAGCAGCAGCATGATGAGGTAGCACGCCTGGTGAACAAGTCAGGGTTCCATAGCCGCAGGCAGAACAGTTGAAACTGGTGTTGCAGCATAACCAAATATTGATAAACAGGAGAATAGGTGTTCTGTTGGCGGAATCATATGCATCGTATCTCTCATGCAGCAAAGGGACTGGTGTGTGTGTGTGTCAACTAGAAAAAACGTATTCACTGGCAAAATTGTGGGCCACTGACAAGCCACTCTTGGGCCTCCATAAGCTTACTGTGTGGGCACGCTTGCGTGCGTGTCCGTGTGCATATGCGTGTCAGTGGAGACTGCTGAGGGGAGGACGGCACATAATAATGGCTGTAACCGAGCTAATGAAATGACATCAAACCATGTGTTTGATGTATTCAATGCCATTCCGCTAGTTCCGCTCCAGCCATTACTACGAGCCCGTCCTCCCCAATTAAGGTGCCACCAACCACCTGTGATGCGTGTGTATGTGGGGTGTAGTGACTCATCCACCATCTCCCTAGGCGTGGGGTGATGAGGCATAGTCACTCACGATTCAGGACCAAGATCAACACCCGAATAACACCAGATAACATGATTGACCTGGTTTTAAAGTAAATACCTCCTCAGCTCCACTTCTCAAGGAGGTGTCAAATGGAGCTCACAATCAGTGCATCACATTACACAAGGGTTTCTCAAAGAGCATCAACATTTTTTAAAACATTATTAAAGTTAACTTGCCCTGAGAGAATGTCACTAAAATCTTGTTCTCATAAACAGTCCCGCTTCAGCAAACACTTACCAGCCAAACAGCTGACGCATGGGGAATTAGAGCCCTTGTGATGTCTATCTCTGGCAAAGGCCAGAGTCGATTGTCAGCCATATTGCCATAAAGACGGTAGGCTAGGGGGTGTGTGGGGGGGGCATTGTGAGCCAGTGGGGGAGACCAGATGGAGGCTTTTGGACGAGGGCCCTCTGGAGCTGTGGCTGACACAGCGTTGGGTTCTGTCGTGCTAATTTAGCCAACTAGCTTAGAATAATTGCAGAGGGTACAGGGTCTCATTGTTCTCCCTTCCTTTCCTATCTCCTCTTGAACTCGTACTTGTTTGTTTCGAGCTCCTTTCTTTATTAATGTTCCTTCGAACAAGTTGCCATTGTTGTCGGTGGGGATGTCAAATCGACCGGGACTTGGGAGGTCAGAGTAAGGACAGCTTACTCAATACAGACTGGGAAGAAGAGAAGAAGCACAAAGTACAACAGTGTACGAGATGTTAAAGAGCATCAACTGTTATCCCATTGCATGGATGTATGACTTTTTTTGCAACGCATTAGCTCAACTTGAAAGGTGAAAAAGTGTAAGTTGGAAAAGGTCAGGGAAAATGTATGAAATCACAAAAAACAAGAACCTTAAGTGCCCTTGATCTATGGAAAAAAAAACAGCAATCATGTGCACAACAGTAGAAGCCATGTACTTTTTGAAGATGCCGATGAATGTCTGCTTTATATCAGAATTATTTGACCGTGATTAAGTAATGTCTTCAGCCACAATAACATGGGGGGTGATTGATTGTTGTCTAAGGCTTGTTCTCTTTCTACCTCCAAGACAAATAGTGCAATAACAAGACCCATTTAGTTCAACTCAAAGGAGGGAGAAAACCTACTTTGATATAGATACCTTATTTATTGAAAATGCTTTTTCGCTGGTGTGTCCGCAAACTCCAAACTCATTAGGCAAATTACAGTTGGGCCAGAACAGAGCAGCACGGCTGGCCCTTAAATATACACAGAGAGCTAATATCAAGAACATGCATGTTAATCTCTCCTGGCTCAAAGTAGAGGAGAGATTAACTGCATCACTACTTGTCTTTGTGAGACGTATTGAGGTGTTGAACGCACCCGAACTGTCTGTTCAGACAGCTGACACACAGCTCAGGGACCCATACATACCCCACAAGATATGCCACCAGGGGTCTCTTCACAGTCCCCAAGTCCAGAACAGATTGTGGAAAACACACTGTACTACATAGAGCCATGACTAAATCATATCAAATCACATTTTATTAGTCACATGCCCCGAATACTATAGGTGTAGACCTTACAGTGAAATGCTTACTTACAAGCCCCTAGCCAACAATGCAGTTAAAATGTATATATATATGAATAAGAAATAAAAGTAAGAAGTTATTAAAGAGCAGCAGTAAAATAACAATAGCAAGACTATATCCAGGGGTGAACCGGAGTCAATATGTGGGGGATCCGGATATTCAATGTAATTGAGGGAATACAGTATGTATATACATGTAGTTAAGGTGACTATGCATAGATGATAACAACAGAGAGTAGCAGTGGTGTAAAATGGGGGCGGGGCAATGCAAATAGTCTGGGTAACTATTTGATTAGATGTTCAGGAGTCTTATGGCTTGGGTGAAGAATCTGTTTAGAAGCCACTTGGACCTAGACTTGGCGCTCGATACAGCTTGCCGTGCAGAGAGAACAGTCTATGACTAGGGTGGCTGGAGTCTTTGCCAATTTTTAGGGCCTTCCTCTGACACCGCCTGGTATAGAGGTCCTGGATGGCAGGAAGCTTTGCCCCAGTGATGTAACCAGACAGGATGCTCTCGATGGTGCAGCTGTAGAATCTTTTGAGGATCTGAGGACCCATGCCAAATATTTTCAGTCTCTTGAGGGGGAATAGATTTTGTTGTGCGCTCTTCACGACCATCTTGGTGTGCTTGGACCATGTTAGTTTGTTGGTAATGTGGACACCAAAGAACTTGAAGCTCTCAACCTGCTCCACTACAGCCCTGTCGATGAGAATGGGGGCATGCTCGGTCCTCTTTTACCTGTAGTCCACAATCATCTCCTTTGTCTTGATCAAGTTGAGGGAGAGGTTGTTGTCCTGGCATCACACTGCCAGGTCTCTGACCTCCTCCCTATAGGCTGTCTCGTCATTGTCGGTGATCAGGTCTACCATTGTTGTGTCATCGGCAAACTTAATGATGATGTTGGAGTTGTGCCTGGCCGTGCAGTCATGAGTGAACAGGGAGTACAGGAGGGCACTGAGCACACACCCCTGAGGGGCCCCTGTGTTGAGGATCAGCGTGGCGGATGTGTTGATACCTACTCATACCACCTGGGGGCAGCCCGTCAGGAAGTCTAGGATCCAGTAGCAGAGGGAGGTGTTTAGTCCCAGGATCCTTAGCTTATTGATGAGCTTTGAGGGCACTATGGTGTTGAACGCTGAGCTGTAGTAAATGAATAGCATTCTCACATAGGTGTTCCTTTTGTCCAGAAGGGAAAGGGCAGTGTGGAGTGCAGTAGAGATGGCATCATCTGTGGATCTGTTAGGGTGGTATGCAAATTGGAGTGGGTCTAGGGTTTCTGGGATAATGGTGATGATGTAAGCCATGACCAGCCTTTCAAAGCACTTCATGGCTACAGGCGTGAGTGCCACGGGTTGGTAGTCATTTAGGCAGGTCACCTTAGTGTCCTTGGGCACAGGGATTATGGTGGTCTGCTTAAAACATGTTGGTATTACAGACTCGGTTAGGGAGATGTTGAAAATGTCAGTGAAGACACTTGACAGTTGGTCAGCGCGTGCTCGGAGTACACGTCTTGGTAATCCGTCTGGCCCTGCTGCCTTGTGAATGTTGACCTGATTATACTCACATCGGCTGCGGAGAGTGTGATCACACAGTCTTGCGGAACAACTGGAGCTCTCATGCATGTTTCAGTGTTATTTGCCTCGAAGCGAACATAGTTCGTAGTTTAGCTCATCTGGTAAGCTTGTGTCACTGGGCAGCTCTCGGCTGTACTTCCCTTTGTAGTCTGTAATGGTTTGCAAGCCCTGTGTCACGTTCCTGACCTGTTTTCTCTTGTTTTGTATGTCTTTATTGGTCAGGGCGTGAGTGTTGGGTGGGCAGTCTATGTTTTGTATTTCTATGTTGGGTTTTGTGTTCGGCCTGGTATGATTCTCAATTAGAGACAGGTGTGTATCGTTTGTCTCTGATTGAGAGTCATACTAAGGCAGCCAGGGTTTCACTGGTGTTTTGTGGGTGTTTGTTTCCTGTGTTAGCGTTTGGGCCACACAGGACTGTTGCAGGTTAGTCACGTTTGTTGTTTTGTTTATTTGTAGTGTTTGTTGGTTTGCCATTAAAATCATGAATACCTCCTACTCCGCATCTTGGTCCGATCCATGCTCCTCCTCGTCTGAGGAGGAGAACGACATTGACAACCGTTACAGAAACACCCACCAAACCAGGACCAAGCGGATTGGAGAAGGACGGCAAGAACCAAAGCAATGGAGAGAAGAGGAATGGACTTGGGAGGAGATCCTAGACGGTAAAGGACCCTGGGCACAGCCAGTGGAGTGTCGCCGCCCCAAAGCGGAGCTGGAGGCAGCGAAAGCGGAGAGGCGGCATTATGAGGCGCTTGCAAGGCAGAGTGGCTGGAAACCCGAGAGGCTCACCCAAAAATTTCTTGGGGGGGGGGGGCTAAAGGGGAGTGTGGCGAAGCTGGGTTGGATACCTGAGCCAACTCCCCGGGCTTACCGTGGAGTGAGAGGGCGTCGTACTGGTCAGACACCGTGTTATGCGGTAAAGCGCACGGTGTCCCCAGTACGCGTGCTTAGCCCAGTGCGGGCTATTCCACCTTGCCGCACTGGGAGGGCTAGGTTGGGCATCGAGCCGGATGTCATGAAGCCGGCCCAACGTATCTGGCCTCCAGTACGTCTCCTCGGGCCGGCGTACATGGCACCAGCCTTACAGGTGGTGTCCCCGGTTCGCCTGCATAGCCCAGTGCGGGCTATTCCACCTCGCCGCACTGGCAGGGCTACGGGGACCATTCAACCTGGTAAGGTTGGAGAGGCTCGGTGCTCAAGAGCGCGTGTCCTCCTTCACGGTCCGGCATATCCGGCGCCACCTTCCCGCCCCAGCCCAGTACCACCAGTGCCTACACCACGCACCAGGCTTCCAGTGCATCTCCAGAGCCCTGTTCCTCCTCCCCGCACTCGCCCTGAGGTGCGTGCCCTCAGCCCGGTACCTCCAGTTCCGGCACCACGCATCAGGCCTATTGTGCGTCTCAGCCGGCCAGAGTCTGCCGTCTGCCCAGCGGTGCCTGAACTGCCCGTCTGCCCAGCGGTGCCTGAACTGCCCGGCTGCCCAACGCCGTCTGAGCCATCTGTCTGCCCAGCGCCGTCTGAGCCATCCGTCTGCCCAACGCCGTCTGAGCCATCCGTCTGCCCAACGCCGTCTGAGCCATCTGTCTGCCCAACGCCGTCTGAGCCATCTGTCTGCCCAACGCTGTCTGAGCCATCTGTCTGCCCAACGCCGTCTGAGCCATCTGTCTGCCCAACGCCGTCTGAGCCATCCGTCTGCCCAGCGCCGTCTGAGCCATCCGTCTGCCAAGCACCGTCTGAGCCATCCGTCTGCCACGAGCCATTAGAGCCGCCCGTCTGTCCCGAGCCGTTAGAGCCGTCCGTCAGTCAGGAGCCGCTAGAGCCGTCCGTCAGTCAGGAGCTGCCAGAGACGCCAGCCAGTCAGGAGCTGCCAGAGACGCCAGCCAGTCAGGAGCTGCCAGAGACGCCAGCCAGTCAGGAGCTGCCAGAGACGCCAGCCAGTCAGGAGCTGCCAGAGACGCCAGACAGTCATGAGCTGCCCTACAGTCATGAGCTGCCCTACAGTCATGAGCTGCCCTACAGTCATGAGCTGCCCTACAGTCATAAGCTGCCCTACAGTCATGAGCTGCCACCCAGTCATGAGCTGCCACTCAGTCCGGAGCTGCCACTCAGTCCGGAGCTGCCACTTAGTCCGGAGCTGCCCCTTATCCCGGAGCTGCTGCCCCTTATCCCGGAGCTGCTGCCCCTTATCCTGGAGCTGCTGCCCCTTATCCCGGAGCTGCTGCCCCTTATCCCGGAGCTGCTGCCCCTTATCCCGGAGCTGCTGCCCCTTATCCCGGAGCTGCTGCCCCTTATCCCGGTGCTGGCCCTTATCCCGATGCTGCCCCTTCATTTAGGTGGGTTGAGTTGGAGGGTGGTCATTGGGAGGGGGATACGGAAACGGGGAGTGACTATGGTGGGGTGGGGACCTCGCCCAGAGCCTGAGCCACCACCGTGGTCAGATGCCCACCCAGACCCTCCCCTAGACTTTGTGCTGGTACGCCCGGAGTTCGCACCTTAAGGGGGGGGTTATGTCACGTTCCTGACCTGTTTTCTCTTGTTTTGTATGTCTTTATTGGTCAGGGCGTGAGTGTTGGGTGGGCAGTCTATGTTTTGTATTTCTATGTTGGGTTTTGTGTTCGGCCTGGTATGATTCTCAATTAGAGACAGGTGTGTATCGTTTGTCTCTGATTGAGAGTCATACTAAGGCAGCCAGGGTTTCACTGGTGTTTTGTGGGTGTTTGTTTCCTGTGTTAGCGTTTGGGCCACACAGGACTGTTGCAGGTTAGTCACGTTTGTTGTTTTGTTTATTTGTAGTGTTTGTTGGTTTGCCATTAAAATCATGAATACCTCCTACTCCGCATCTTGGTCCGATCCATGCTCCTCCTCGTCTGAGGAGGAGAACGACATTGACAACCGTTACACCCTGCCACATCCGACGAGTGTACATTTTAATCTTAGTTTTGTATTGACGCTTTGCCTGTTTGATGGTTTGTCGAAGGGCATAGCGGGATTTCTTATAAGCTTCCGGGTTAGAGTCCCGCTCCTCAGTGCGGATGTTGCCTGTAATCCATGGCTTCTGTTTGGGGTATGTATGTGCAATCACTGTGGGGACGACGTCATCGATACACTTATTGATGAAGCCAATGATGGATGTGGTGTACTCCTCAATGCCATCGGAGGAATCCCGGAACATATTCCAGTCTGTGCTAGCAAAAAAGTCATGTTGCTTAGCATCTGCTTCATCTGATCACCTTTTTATTGATCGAGTCACTGGTGCTTCCTGCTTTAATTTTTGCTTGTGGCCGGGGACTTTATTAGAGGGAAACTTAAATCGGTCATTCCAAATTTCTATCAGCATGTTAAATGTGCAACCAGAGGGGAAAAAACTCTGGACCACCTTTACTCCACACACGGAGACACACACAAACCTCTCCCTCACCCTCCATTTGGAGGGCCTCTGTGTGAGCATTTTCCTGTTTGCTTATGGTGGAATACAGCTCATTGAGTGTGGTCTTAGTGCCAGCCTGAGTCTGTGGTGGTACATATATAGATAGCTACGAAAAATACAGATGAAAACTGTGTAGGTAGATGCTGTGGTCTACAGATTATCATGAGATACTCTACCTCAGGCTAACAAAACCTCAAGACTTCCTTAGACATTGTGCACCAGCTGTTATTTATAAAAATACATAGTCTGCCGCCCCTTGTCTTACCAGACACCGCTGTTCTATCCTGCCGATACAGCGTATAACCAGCCAGCTGTATGTTGATAATGTCGTCGTTCAGCCACGACTCCGTGAAGCATAAGATATTACAGTTTTTAATGTCCCGTTGGTAGTTTAATCTTCCGCGTAGGTCATCGACTTTATTTTCCAGCACGTTTGCTAGGTGAATGGAAGGCAGTGGGGGTTTATTCGATCGCCTACGAATTCTCAGAAGGCAGCCCGCCCTCCGGCCCTTTTTCTCCGCCTTCTCTTTACGCAAATGACGAGGATCTGGGCCTGTTCCCGGGTAAGCAGTATGTCATTCACGCCAGTCTCGTCGGACTCGTTAAAGGAAAACAAGGATTCTGCCAGATCGTGATGAGTAATTGCAGTTCTGATGTCCAGAAGTTCTGGACATTATGCAACATTATGTACAAAATAAGTTTAAAAAAAAGTTACAAACAACACAAAGAAACAAACAAAAAAACACAATTGGATAGGAACACGTAAAACGTCAGCCTTCTTCTATGGCGCCATCCCACTGGTTGAATCAACATTGTGTCAATTAAATGGAGTTGAACCAATCTGGAATTGATGTATGTGCACAGTGGGATGGAACTCTCTTCCACATCAGGTAACTCAAGCGAGCTATCAAGGCCCAGGAGAAGACCCAGATGCAGACAGTTTTGAGTAACAAAAGTTTATTACAGAAACAAGGGGGCAGGTAAAGGACAGGTCAAGAGCAGGCAGAGGTCAGTTGTCCAGAGCAGAGTCTGAAAGGTACAGAATGGCAGGCAGGCTCAGGGTCAAGGTAAGCAGAGGTCAGTAATCCAGGGGGGTGTGACAAGGTACAAAACGGCAGGCAGGCTCAGGGTCAGGGCAGGCAGAATGGTCAAAACCAGGAAAACTAGAAAACAGGAATTAGAGACAGAAAAGAGCAAGGGAAAAAACGCTGGTAGGCATGATGAAACAAAATGAACTGGCAACAGACAAACAGACAACACACTGGGGATAATGGGGAAGATGGGCGACATCTGGAGGGGGGTGGAGACAAGCACAAAGAAAGGTGAAACAAATCAGGGTGTGACACTAGCAGAAAGGTTAACACATAAGTTTACAGCTTACATATGGTCAAGAGAATTGGGGGGTAGATGGAGTATTATATAACAAATACACGTTATAACATATGAAAATACATGCATGAAAATATACTGTGCATAATACACTGAGTATACAAAACATTAAGAACATCTGCTCTTTCCATGGCATAGACTGACCAGGTGGATCTAGGAGAAAGCTACACTCCTTTATTGATGTCACTTGTTAAATCCAATTCAATCAGTGTAGATGAAGGGGAGGAGACGGGTTAAAGGAGGATAGTTAATTCTTGAGACAACTGAGACATGGATTGTCTCAGGAGCTGTCAAAGTATGAGGCAACACCAACATACCTACATGCATACATAAGCCTACCTAAACACACGCACACACATGCGCACACACACACACACACACACACAAAACGTGCGCATGCACACACATGCACACACCTTCTGAGACAAGCTGTACCTGTATCTTTTGATGTTGATGAGACCCAACCATTGCTAAACTGACAACACTGTCATTATAATATGTTAAGATTTAAAATTGTTTCAGATTGTTTAAGATTGATTGTCATAACCTGTCACGATCCTTTATGACGGGTTAGTACGAGCACACTGTCAAGCATTAGTGATGGGAAGTTTAGCTCTTTTTACTGACTCAGATCTTTATGACTCGTTCAGTCAAAAGAACGAATCTTTCGACTAATTTCATTCATTTGAGCCAGTAATGCCCAGAGCACGCAGGACCCCCATCCGGCGAACAATGAACTAAAAACTCGAAAGAATCAGGATTTTGACTCGATTGTGAACGACTCTTGGCGGAATGTAATTCTTGCACCACGCAATCATTTATCAGTTCTAAACATGTATTTTCCCTCTCTATTCCGCCTGCAGCATGATCTATGTATCTGCGTGCACATGATTGACAGTTGGTGGTCAAAGCATGTCTATGGAGCCACTGAACCGGAGGAGCGCATATTAATCCTTCTGTAGAATTCATTGCGGCCTGCATGTCAAACAAATGACTAAAATGAACGAGTCACTCGAAAAATGTATCATGACTCTCGAGTCAGTAAAACAGATTGCTTGCGAACTGCATATAACTAACTATACTGTCAAGCCAGGCCAAAACTAAGTCTATTGGAACTGATCCTCTGTCTTTTGGGAAGCATCCAAAGACAGGCTGGGAAACCTCAGCCAAGACTGTGACCGTTTTCCTAGGTACACTCATTGCTCCAAGGCATGACCGTAAACTAAAGACTTCACACAACACTATGGGAGAACAATAATAGGCTCAGTCTTTATGGGAAAACACACTAGTTGGCAGGGTGTGTCTGTTTATGCCAGGTGCATGACTCAGCGGGCCAAAACTCCCAACTTGGAAAAACAAGCTAGATGTTAGAATATCATAGGTTCAACTTTGTTCTCACGAGTTCCCAATCCTGCACACCTGAGATTAGGGTTGGGCTCTCTGGGCCGACAGGATGGATATTTGGCACCTTTATTTAGTCATTTATTCCTCATATTATTTATCCAGGTTAGTTTCATTGAGATAAAATCCCTTTTGCAGGAGAGATGATGGCAATCCCACCATCTCAGTAAAAATGTCACTAACAACGTTCATTTTAGATAGCACGTTTTGTTATAATACAGACAGGTTATACATATCCAAATGTATAATTCGTATAACAAATGAACGTCCTAATACCAGACTATTGAGTGCACTGCATACTGAACATCATCATGGATTAGGGTTAAGGGTTACTTTCATACCTTTTATAATTGAAACCTGTGAGTGGCTATGACGGAAAAGCAAAGCAAAAAAAAGGAACTGGATTTCAGCACAGGATTTATAGAAATATAGTGCTATTAGTCTCTCTCCACTGTTCAGTGTGCCATTTTAAGGACTGCACTGCTTAATAGGTTATGCAATACATAAGGCTTAAAAACACCAACAGCAGAAGGCATTGTGGGTAACAGTCGACTGCTCCTTAGCCAGAAATCCACAGATCATGTTCAAAACCACCTTATTACACCCCGGGTCCCTGTGTTTAAGTACTGAGCGGTGCAGAGAGCACAACGACTTCTGTTGAATTAAGGATGATGTAAGCTTACACAAGTTCAGAAAAGCAAATAATAGCATTAGCGCTCATCAACGATTTCAGGGTTCATTTCGCACTTGTTCTCCAGTTTGTTTGCTTAATCTGGAGCACGTGTTAAAGCGGTCTATTAGCAAACAGTAGACCTTGTCATTGGCACACTGGCTCCAGTGATCTTTGTATTCGATTCAATTTTAATAACTTCATTTGGAGCTATAATAGATTGTCTCTGCAGGGGTCTAAGACGGAGGCAACACAACAGCTGCATTGGGCCATATATCTGTATCTGTCACTTCGTCCAGGCATCTGTAATTTATATATTAATACTGAATGATCCAGCCATGGGAATAGCAATGCCTCAATATGGGGAGGCCCACAGTACCAGTCAGAAGTTTCGACACAGATACTCATTCCTGTCACGTTCCTGACCTGTTTTCTGTTTTGTATGTGTGTGATGGTCAGGGCGTGAGTTTTGGGTGGGCATTCTATGTTGTGTGTTTCTATGTTGGTTTAGGGTTGCCTGGTATGGCTCTTAATTAGAGGCAGGTGTTTTGCGTTCCTCTAATTAAGAGTCATATTTAGGTAGGTTGTTTCACTGTGTTCGTTGTGGGTGGTTGTTACCTGTCTCTGTGTTTGTGTTCTGCACCAGATAGGTCTGTATCGGTTTTGCACGTTTGTTATTTTGTAAGTTGTTTGTAGTGTTCACTTGTTCTTATAATTAAACATGTTGAGCACTGGCTACGCTGCATTTTGGTCCTCTCCTTCACCCCAGGAAGAAAACCTTTACAATTCCAGGGTTTTTCTTCATTATTATAATACTTTTTTACTATTTTGTACATTGTAGAATACTAGTGAAGACATCAAAACTATGAAATAACACATATGGAATCATGTAGTAACCAAAAACGTGTTTAACAAATCAAAATAGATTTTAGATTCCTCAAAGTAGCCACCCTTTGCCTTGATGACAGCTTTGCACACTCTTGGCATTCTCTCAACCAGCTTCATAAGGTAGTCACCTAGAATGCATTTCAATTAACAGGTGTGCCTTGTTCAAAGTTCATTTGGGGAATTTCTGTCCTTCTTAATGCATTTGAGCCAATCAGTTGTGTTGTGACAAGGTGTGGGGGGGTATATCAAATCAAATCAAATCAACTTTATTTATATAGCCCTTCTTACATCAGCTGATATCTCAAAGTGCTGTACAGAAAGAAACCCAGCCTAAAACCCCAAACAGCAAGCAATGCAAGTGTAGAAGCACGGTGGCTAGGAAAAACTCCCTAGAAAGGCCAAAACCTAGGAAGAAACCTAGAGGAACCAGGCTATGAAGGGTGGCCAGTCCTCTTCTGGCTGTGCCGGGTGGAGATTATAACAGAACATGGCCAAGATGTTCAAATGTTCATAAATGACCAGCATGGTCAAATAATAATAATCACAGTAGTTGTCGAGGGTGCAGCAAGTCAGCACCTCAGGAGTAAATGTCAGTTGGCTTTTCATAGCCGATCATTTAGAGTATCTCTACCGCTCCTGCTCTCTAGAGAGTTGAAAACAGCAGGTCTGGGACAGGTAGCATGTCCGGTGAACAGGTCAGGGTTCCATAACCGCAGGCAGAACAGTTGAAAATGGAGCAGCAGTACGGCCAGGTGGACTGGGGACAGCAAGGAGTCATCAGGCCAGGTAGTCCTAAGGCATGGTCCTAGGGCTCAGGTCCTCCGAGAGAGAGAAAGAAAGAGAGAAAGAGAGAATTAGAGAGAGCATTAAATTCACACACAACACCGGATAAGACAGGAGAAGTACTACAGATATAACAAACTGACCCTAGCCCCCCGACACATAAACTACGGCAGCATAAATACTGGAGGCTGAGACAGGAGGGGTCAGGAGACACTGTGGCCCCATCCGATGATTCCCCCGGACAGGGCCAAACAGGAAGGATATAACCCCACCCACTTTGCCAAAACACAGCCCCCACACCACTAGAGGGATATCTTCAACCACCAACTTACCATCCTGAGACAAGGCAGAGTACAGCCCACAAAGATCTCCGCCACGGCACAACCCAAGGGGGGGCGCCAACCCAGACAGGAAGACCACGTCAGTGACTCAACCCACTCAAGTGACGCACCCATCCTAGGGACAGCATGAAAAAGCACCAGTAAGCCAGTGACTCAGCCCCTGTAATAGGGTTCGAGGCAGAGAATCCCAGTGGAGAGAGGGGAACCGGCCAGGCAGAGACAGCAAGTATACAGAAGATAGCCCTATTGGTAAAATACCAAGTCCATATTATGGCAAGAAAAGATTAAATAAGCAAAGAGAAATGACAGTCCATCATTACTTTAAGACATGAAGGTCAGTCAATATAGAACATTTCAAGAACTTTTAAAGTTTCTTCAAGTGCAGTCGCAAAAACCATCAAGCGCTATGATGAAACTGGCTGTCATGTGGACCGCCACAGGAAAGGAAGACCCAGAGTTACCGCTGCTGCAAAGGATAAATTCATTAGAGTTACCAGCATCAGAAATTGCAGTCCAAATAAATACTTCACATAGTTCTAGTAACAGACACATCTCAACATCAACTGTTCAGAGGAGACTGTGTGAATCAGGCCATAATGGTTGAATTGCTGCAAAGAAACCAATGCACATTTTTATTTAACCTTTATTTAACTAGGCAAGTCAGTTAAGAACAAATTCTTATTGACAATGACGGCCTATTCCGGCCAAATCCTGATGACGCTGACCCAATTGTGCGCCGCCCTATGGGACTCCCAATCATGTCTGGATGTGATACTGCCTGGAATCAAACCAGGGACTGTAGTGATGCTTCTTGCACTGAGATGCAGTGCCGTAGACCGCTGCGCCACTCGGAAGCCCAAAAGGACACTAATACTCATACTAAAGGACACCAATGAGAAGAAGAGACTTGCTTGGGCCAAGAAACACGATCATGGACATTAGACCAGTGGAAATCGGTCCTTTGGTCTGATGAGTTTGTTCCAACCGGCGTGTCTTTGTGAGATGCAGAGTAGGTGAACGGATGATCTCTGCATGTGTGGTTCCCACTGTGAAGTATGGAGGAGGAGGTGTGGTGACATGGAGGTGCTTTGCTGGTGACACTGTCAGTGATTTATTCAAGGCACACTTAACCAGCATGGCGACCACAGCATTCTGCAGCGATACACCATCCCATCTGGTTTGCGTTTAGTGGGACTATCATTTGTTTTTCAACTGGACAATGACCCAAAACACATCTCCAGGCTGTGTAAGGGCTATTTGACCAAGGAGAGTGATGGTGCGGCATCAGATGACCTGGCCCTCACAATCACCACCCCTCAACCCAATTGAGATGGTTTGGGATGAGTTGGACGTCAGAGTGAAGGAAAAGAAGCCAACAAGTGCTCAGCATATGTGGGAACTCCTTCAAGACTGTTGGAAAAACATTCCTCATGAAGCTGGTTGAGAGAATGACAAGAGTGTGCAAAGCTGTCATCAAGGCAAAGGGTGGCTACTTTGAGGAATCTAAAATCTAAAATATATTTAGATTTTGTTAAACACTTTTTTGGTTAATACGTTCCATATGTGTTATTTCATAGTTTTGATGTCTTCACTATTATTCTACAATGTAGAAAATAGTTTAAAAAAAAGAAAAATCCTGGAATGAGTAGGTGTGTTTTTTACAAGGGATTTTATATGCATACACATTACATGCTCATACTAAACACACATATTCTTGAGACATCCACACACGCACTCATTCACACACACACACACACACACACACACACACACACACACACACACACACACACACACACACACACACACACACGCACTCATTCACACACACACGCACTCATTCACACACACACGCACTCATTCACACACACACGCACTCATTCACACACACACGCACTCATTCACACACACACACACACACACACACACACACACACACAACACACACACACACACACACACACACACACACACACACACACACACACACACACACACACACACACACACACACACACACACACACACACACACACACACACACACACAATTGCAAAAGCCAGACATCTAGCACAGACATGGCGTGTGCCCAGGGCTGTATGGCCTACTGCAATTCAAGGAATGAGACGATTTCGCGACACATGGGTGCGGGTGACCCAGGTATCTGCTGTGGTCGACTGAATCATACACGGTGCCTTCGCCTTCCAATGATTACAGCGAAGGTTACAGCAACAGGGCTGGCAGGCAATGGGTTTTCCAGTACTATGTCAATGGAGGAGTCTGAATAATGCTAGGGCTATTGCTTTACCCAGGCCTCTCTTGAAAAATAGATTTTTATCTCAACGAGACTAACCTGGTTATATAGATAAAAAAAGCCCAGGGCGATAGTTAGTCCAGCGCAACACCGCTTAGCATGCCTTTTTGACATCATGCGATGCAAAGCATAGAAACACCGGGAGGTGATAATCGACACTGAGGCCTTTGTCTGCTCCAGCGTAATGGGACCTGTTGACTCCTAAACGCAACAGCTGCTCCCACACCCTGCCAAAAGAGGCGAAAACACACAGTGGTTTTTATAGTTTACATTCAACAACAAGGGTGTTCTTTGGCCTGTCCCTGGGTTTTGCATTTGTATCCCGGGAGAGAGAAGTAAACCAGACTACCAGAGTAGGTGCTTGTCATATAGGAGAGGTACTAGAACCTAAATAAACTTAATCTGGATGCTTTCGGACACTAGGAACTGATTTAGAATCAACTCTTTCTATCCAAGAGTTGAGATGATTAGAGGGATAGGATTGTAAAAGAAAGAGAGAAAGAGGAAGCTGAAGAGAGAGAGATTGTGTACTGTATATGTGTGAGTTTCTTGTACATGTGTGTGTGTTGTGCATTCATGTGTAATTTCAGTCCGGGACCACAAACATCCAGTTCATTAAGTATGACAGGATATTTACAGCAGTCACATGATAAAATACATTCTGTGTCCCGTGTGTTCACTGTTTCGTAATAAAAGAGGGTACTTCAATGGGGAGATTTTTATGACTTTTTGGAAACTTGGATCTTCCACATTAGACATGGCATTCATCTTTATGAGAAGCATTTGGTTTTATGTTGTGTGCCTGCTTTTGGGGAAGCTACTGGGTATTAGAATAGCATTTTTGGGGGTTTCAGAACATTTTACATGCTCATATCCTCTCGTTCCCTTGATAAAGATGTAGGTAAGTCCACTTTATCCTTCTAATGTCTATTCATCATGTGGAGGGTCAGTGTGATTGCCAGATGATTCAGTGTGTGTGTGTGTGTGTGTTCACATGCATGTGTGTGTATGTGCGTCTATGTGTGCGTGTGCCACATACCATACCACTGCATCCCTCCAGTGCAAACACTGTGGGAGGTGTGGTGTGCATGATGGACTCCCAGCAGAGAGCCTGGGAGCTCCCTGGCTGCCTGTGAAACACACCTCAATGGGGATCCTCGCTGCCAAACAAAACGCCTCCTCGTCCTGTCGGTCAGTGTGCGTCTCCATAACAACTCAGTCTGACACCCCTCCTGAGGCAGTGTAGCCCTCACTGCTCCCTCCTTCATCCCAAGGGATCCTCACAGGGCACCCGTTAGGTGACTTTCACTGTTGTGATTGCAGACACAGTTGTTTAGACTAGAAATCAAGACATGTAAAAGGTCAGGTATTGCTGGCGTTAGCTATCTGCTCCGGCATGCCTGTCAGCAATACCTCTGTTTTACTGCAGTTGCTGAAAAATGTTTCTATTTTCTTATCTTTTACGGTCAGTTTGCCAGGGTTGACATGGTGATGGATGTGTCAGGTGTAGGTTGTTTTTTATTTGTTTGGCTCAATATAAACCATGACATCGGTTTTGACTTCCATGCCAACGGAGGGAACCTACGGAAAAATGGACGACATATTGCACTTGGACAATGGTTGAACGGAATGCAAAGTACCATCAAAGTACCTGCCAGAAAACATCACCGTGCCAGCTCTGACCATGTCATTGTTGTAAGGGGGTGCGTGCTGGTGGCAGGGAAGTCAGGCGCAGGAGATCGAACTTGGTATAAACGGAGCGGTTTAATAAGTGCTCAAAAACTCAGAAAACCAAAATATACAAAATAATACAAGTGGGTACAAAACCCGTCGCACCCCAGAACATAACCTGCACATAGCTTACAAACAAGCAATCACCGACAAGGACATGAGGGGGAACAGAGGATTAAATACACAACATGTAATTGATGGGATTGGAACCAGGTGTGATACAAGACAAGACCAAAGGAAAATGAAAAGAGGATCAGCGATGGCTAGAAAGTCGGTGACTTCGACCGCCGAACGCCGCCTGAACAAGGAGAGGGACCAACTTCGGCGGAAGTCGTGACAGTACCCCCCTGACGAGCCGCGCGTCGATACCGGCCTCGGGGACGACCCGGAGGGCGAGGCGCAGGGCGATCCGGACGAAGACGGTGGAACTCCTGCAGCATAGATGGGTCCAACACGTCCTCGACCGGAACCCAGCTCTTCTGCTCCGGGCCGTACCCCTCCCACTCCAAGAGATAATGAAGGCCTATCGCCCGACGCCTCGAATCCAGTATGGAGCGAACGGAGTACGCCGGCGCACCCCCGATGTCCAGAGGGGGCAGAGGAACCCCCCGCACCTCAGACTCCTGGAGCGGGCCAGCCACCACCGGCCTGAGGAGAGACACATGGAACGAGGGGTTAATGCGGTAATCGGGGGGAAGCTGTAACCTATAACCTCGCTCACTCTCCTCAGGACTTTAAATGGCCCTGTCCGGCAGGGCAGGCGGAGGGGCAGGTTTCTGCTCGAGAGCCAGACCCGGTCCCGGTCTCACTGCGGTGGCGATCTGCATTACTCTTCTGGTGCGTCACAGCCTGCTGAAGGTGGACAGGGACAGCTTCCCATGTCGCCTCCGCGCGCCTGAACCAGTCGTGCACCGCAGGAACTTCGGTCTGACCCTGATGCCAAGGCGCCAGAACCGGCTGGTACCCCAGTACGCACTGGAAGGGAGAGATGTTAGTGGAGAAGTGGCAAAGCGAGTTCTGTGCCATCTCGGCCCAGGTCACGAACTCCGCCCACTCCCCCGGCCGGTCCTGGCAATAGGACCGCAGAAACCTGCCCACATCCTGGTTAACTCTCTCCACCTGCCCATTACTCTTGAGGTAAAAACCTGAAGTAAGGCTGATTGAGACCCCCAGACATTCCATGAATGCCTTCCAGACCCTAGACGTGAACTGGGGACCACTATCAGACACTATATCCTCAGGCACCCCGCAGTGCCGGAAGACGTGTGTAAACAAGGCCTCCGCAGTCTGTAGGGCCGTAGGGAGGCCGGGCAGAGGGAGGAGAAGACAGGACTTAGAGAAACGATCCACAACGACCAGGATCGCGGTGTTACCCTGTGAGAGTGGAAGATCAGTAGGAAAATCCACCAACAGGTGCGACCAAGGCCGCTGTGGAACGGCTTAGCTTACCTCTGGGCAGGTGTCTAGGAGCCTTACACTGGGCGCACACCGAGCAGGAGGAAACATAAACCCTCACGTCCTTAGCCAAGGTAGGCCACCAGTACCTCCCGCTCAAACAGCGCACTGTCCGACCGATCCCAGGATACCCAGAGGAGGGTGAAGTGTGGGCCCAATAGATCAACCGGTCATGAACAGCAGACGGGACGTATAGACGCCCAGCGGGACACTGGATGGGAGCGGGCTCTGCACGTAACGCCTGCTCAATGTCCGTGTCCAGCTCCCACACTACCGGCGCCACCAGGCAGGAGGCGGGGAGTATGGGAGTGGGATCCATGCGCCGCTCCTCTGTCTCATACAGCCGGGACAATGCATCTGCCTTCGCGTTCTGGGAGGCTGGTCTGTAAGAAAGGGTAAACACAAAACGGGTGAAAAACATGGCCCAACCTTGCCTGGCGAGGGTTCAATCTCCTCGCCGCCCGGATGTACTCCAGATTGCGGTGGTCAGTCCAGATGAGAAAAGGGTGTCTAGCCCCCTCAAGCCAATGTCTCCACACCTTCAAAGCCTTGACGACAGCCAACAACTCCCGGTCCCCCACGTCATAGTTTCGCTCCGCCGGGCTGAACTTCTTCGAGAAGAAGGCACAGGGGCAAAGCTTCGGTGGTGTACTCGAGCGCTGAGACAGCACAGCTCCTATCCCAGCCTCGGATGCGTCCACCTCCACTATGAACGCCAAAGAGGGATCCGGATGGGCCAGCACGGGAGCCGAGGTAAACAGAGCCCTCAGGTGTCTAAAAGCCCTGTCCGCCTCAGCTTTCCACTGCAAGCGCACCGGACCATTGAGGTAATGGGAGCCGCTACCTGACCAAAACCCCGGATAAACCTCCGGTAGTAGTTGGCAAACCCTAAGAACCACTGCACCTCCTGGCAGGGAAGTCAGGCGCAGGAGATCGAACTTGGAATAAACATGTAATTGATGGGATTGGAACCAGGTGTGATACAAGACAAAACCAAAGGAAAATGAGAAGAGGATCAGCGATGGTTAGAAAGTCGGTGACTTCGACCGCCGAACGCCGCCCGAACAAGGAGAGGGACCAACTTCGGCGGAAGTCGTGACAATTGTTCATGGACTAAATCCGTTTTCTCTGTAATGGACGGACGGAACTTGGTCAGCGCCAGCTGCTGAGGGAACATTTGAATGAAAAGTAATGCGAAGTCTCAGAGGAGGGCTTCTGTTTCGCATTAAGACTGGAGATCACTCTTGTAAGGGGGCGACGGAGGGCCTAGAGGCCTATAAGACCTTTATTGATTGAACCTGCTGCCGTAAAGCCCTCTGGTCGGTGGTTAAATCTCCCTATCAGTGGCTGGCTGTCGGTCTGGCTGAAGCTCGGGATAGATGGGGAGTTAATCTCTATAAAGGGGCTGAAGCCCCTCTGGTGAAGGCTCTCAACAGCAAAGAAGTCAACCTCCTATTCCCCACTCCCTACAACCAGATATCCAATAAAAATCTCAGATTACCTTTCCCTCTTCCCCAATGATGAGATACCACATCCATCGACCCTCAATATCAAGAAACAGGGTCTTTCTTAATCAACAGACTCTTTTAGGACGTCACCCATCAGAATATAAAAACACCACTACAAGAGTTTATCTCCATTGGTTTGTTTTCTGTGGGATGGAGAAGGTGGACACAGTTATTTACCTATTTCCACAGCTTATTGACCCTACAGTGGTCCCCCAAGTTTTGGTACATTTTTACTACGGATATAGAAGCAGTTTCTCATTCCACAAATTCAATGCTTTGAAATATACCATATGAAGGCATTGTAAGATCAACATCATTGCGTGTCCTAATCTTATTTTACAACTAGTCTGTTGCGATGTTCTTTCTAACAGTGATGCTGTCAAGTACACTATAGAAATAAAAAGTAAATTAGATTAATCTGTCTTCCTGACTTAACTCTTTCTTGAACTGCACCTTTGGTTAAGAGCTTGTAAGTAAGCATTTCACAGTAAGGTCAACACTTGTTGTGTTCGGCTCACGTGACAAATAAAGTTTGATTTGATATGGTAGGAAGCGTATGCATCTGATGGGATGCTCTAATTGTCTGCATTTTGGGTGAAGGTTGACAATGGGAGTGATAGGAAGTCTGTCAATCCTCTTTGATGGTCCTCTTTGAACAATGTTCCTCCTGTATCACCCAGAAGTTTTATTTTTGTCATCTCAGCTACAGCGGCAATTTCATAATATCCTGATTCCCTACCACCGTTTGTGGTGAGGCAGGCAGCCACAGCAAGTGCAAAACACTCCATAAAGCTATCATCTGTAAGACCCACTTATAGATACAATACCCAGAACCCCAAGTGTAATTACATGGCCTGAAATGTCTCTGATTACAGTTCTCCTATAGCACATCATAAAATGAGCAAATAAAAGTGCGAGTGGGGCCGATCAAGTTTTTTTTAAAGGGGTCTAGAGTAAGGTGTGCGAGAAGAAGAGAGTGAACAACACCATATTCAGCCAATTAATTCACCTCAACACGATGCCTAACATGTGGGACCTTTGATTCTACTCCTTGATCTAGAGCGGGAGGATTGGCTCATCAAGGCTGTAAAAAGACATCTGTGTACTGAAAGACTCCACCTCTCACCAAGACCCTTACCCCCCCCACCCACACACACACACACACACACACACACACACACACACACACACACACACACACACACACTATCCCTTCTTACCGTTCCTCACCATCACACAAACGTGGTTGACGTTGTTCCTTTATCGTGATGTATACCTCCCAGGACTAATACTACAGTTACGGGATTTCTACTCTATTGTGAGTCAGAGAAAGGAGTGGGGCTGAGCCAAGAATCAAATCAAATCAAATGTTACTTGTCACATGCTTTGTAAACAACACGTGTAGACCAACAATTAAATGCTTACTTCCCGACAATGCATAGAAACAATTAGGAATAATTACACAATGAGGAATAAATACACAATGAGTACCAAAACTACGAGACAGCCTATAGGGAGAGGTCAGAGACCTGGCCGGGTGGTGCCAGAATAACAACCTATACATAAAAAATAAAAAAAAGACAATTAATATTCATTATATAGATAGGCACGCTTTATTTTGTCTGGTTTAGCGTCCCAGATAAAGCAAAATATTTTTTGCTCATTTGATTTAAAAAACGAATCATAAGGAGTAGGCAGCGCAATAAGTAAGTGAGTAAACTGAGATATGAATAAGGAGTTAATCAGGGCAATTTTTCCATTATTAGACAGGTATTTACCTCTCCATGGTTGCAGGATCTTGTCTATTTTTACAAGTTTTCTATTGAAATTCATTGTGGAGAGCTTATTTATATATTTTGTGATATGAATACCGAGTATGTCTAATTCTCCATCAGCCCATTTTATAGGTAAACTGCACGGTAAAGTAAGAGTTATATTTTTTAAGGATCCAATATGTAAAATTGTACACATCATAATTAGGTTTTAGTCCAGAGAGTACAGAAAAGTTATCTAGATCTTCAATGAGACATTGCAGGGATCTAGCTTGCGGACTTAATATAAAACTTGAGTCATCGGCATACATGGACACCTTTGTTTTTAAGCCTTGGATTTCTAATACTCTAATGTTGTTATTGGATCTGATTTTAATAGCTAGCATTTCGATGGCCATAACGAATAGATATGGTGACAGCGGAAACCCTTGTTTAAATCCTCTTGACAATTCAAAACTCTCTGAGAAGTAGCCCCTATTTACTATTTTACACCTGGGGTTGCTATAAATAATTTTTACCCATTTTATAAGAGAATTACCGAAATTGAAAAAATCCAGGCATTTATAATTAAAATCCAGTCTTACTTTATCAAATGCCTTTTCAAAATCCGCTATAAATACCATTCCTGGCTTCTTATATGTTTCAGGATGTTCTATTTCTAGAAGTTGTCGTATATTATCTCCAATGTGTCGTCCATGTAAAAAACCTGTCTGATCAGGATGAACAATACCTGGTAAAACCCTTTTAATTCTGAGTGCTATGCATTTTTCTAGTATTTTTGCATCACAACATTGAAGTGTAAGGGGCCTCCAGTTTATTAGATAGACTGGGTCTTTATATTTGCCATCTGGGTCTTGTTTTAATAATAGAGAAATCAGACCTTCCTGCTGAGTACCTGACAGACTACCATTTCTATAGGAGTAGTTAAAACAATCTAGCAATGGAGCTTATAGTAGATCATAAAATACTTGATATACCTCTACCGGTATGCCATCAAGCCCTGGGGTTTTTCCAGACTGAAAGGATTTAATAGCCTCAAAAAGTTATTCCTCTGTAATTTGGCCCTCGCACTGATCTTTCTGTACAACGTTTTTATATTATTTGGAAAGAATTCCTAAACATAATCTAGATTCAGTGGGAAAGGATGAGACGGTAAAGAGAACATCTGCCAAAAATAATTAGCTTCCTCTTTTAAAATATCATTCAGAGAATCATAGATGTCTCCGTCTTCAGGTTCTGCAAATTATTTTTGTTAGCGTTCCTGTGTAGGAGATTCAGGAATAATTTTGTACATTTTTCTCCATTTTCCGTCTAGTTTGCTTTATTTTTGTAATAGATTACATTAGATCGTTCTTGAATAAGTTCCTCAAGTTCTTTTTGTTTTTCCTCTAACTTATTTTGTTTTTCTGTAGTATCGTTTTTATTGCTATCTACCTGTATTATTAGTTCATGGATTTCCCTTGTTAGTCTTGTCTCTTTAGTCAGAAACTTTTTTTTTTATTATTGTTGAATATTGAATTGAATCACCTCTGAAGGTACATTTAAAGGTATCCCAAACAATAAGGGGATTTGCTGAACCTATATTATACTGGAAAAATTCAGTTATAAATGATTTTGTCTTAGTTAAAAATAATTTGTCCTCCAGTAAACTTTCCAATATCTGTGCCCATGTGGAAAATCTATAAGAGTTATGTGAATGACAATTAGATGATGATCCGATCCCATTCTGTCTCTTATTAAAACTTTTTTAACCTTTGATGCAAGAGAGAAAGAGACAAGAAAGTAGTCAAGACGACTAGTTTGATTAAGTGACTATTTGCACATTCAGATCGAAATTTGTGTTAATTAATATCATCACACCCTTTGAGTTCTTTTGTCCATGACAGAAAATGATTTCACCACCCCATTCCTTTTTCCACGCAACTTCATCTAAGGATGTAGAGTGAGTTTCCTGTAAACAGTATATGTTATATTCCTTTTCTTTTAGCCACGTAAAGACTAATCTTCTTTTTTTTATAATCTGCGAAACCAATTATAACTGGCTATACTTATTTCACCCCTTACCATAACTAGATACCATTCTCAGTATAAATTGACCATAATTAGTGTTTGTAAAGTTACTGCCATCAGAGGTATTATGACAGTCAAAACTAGAGCTTTCAAATGTCTGATATTTAAAATTCAAGAAATAGGTTCTAGGAATATTTGTTCCTTGCCTGTTTGCCTGTGAGCCAATGCCACAGATGTTAGAAAATTGAGACAAGATATTATGTGTGTAGCAAATCTGAGTAGGTTGATGTGTATGATATTGGATGTGATATAGTGAGAGTGTGTACAATGTCTGTATAAGAGCAAGACTATAATGTGTGATGTCCAAATAAATAATAACTCTGCCAATTTGCATGGTTGAGTGTCTATGTGTTTAACATGTAGTGGGTATAGACTTAATATTCATGATGATAATTGTAATCCATATCGTATCCCCATCATAGTTGCACCATAATTACCTTTAACATAATTGAAAAACACATCCCAGCAATTCCAAAGCAATTGACGTTTCACATCATGAAAGAGACCTTGCATTACTCTAGAGACGGCTTCACTACAGTACAAATGTATTCCGTACAATATGTTATTATTCCCCAATGCCCCTCTTCTGATATCTTCCCCTTGCTTGTTGTAAACATATATAAACTTGTAGACAAATATATAAAAAAGATAGACAAACAACTCTAATAAAACAGCTCTCGACAATAGAGAGGGAGAGAAGAGAAGAGAAAAGAGAGAGCGAGAGAAGAGAGCGAGATCAGGTGTGTGTGTGTGTATGTATAAGTCTGTAGGTGTAAGCAAGCATGTAATTGAGTACGTGTGTGTTCATATCAACTTCATAATGTTCAGATATTTTTTACAGTTCCCATACCTTCTTTTTTGTCGTAACCTGAAGTCCCTGTAGAATTTAGTACAGCCACGGTGTTATGGAGCTGTCTTGGAATAGCTGTCCATCTATAAGGAGTTTGTCCACAATGATAAAGGCACGCTTACCATTCTCCCTTGGTTGTCTTTGTACCGGATACAGTCTCTTACGACGTTCATTTATCTCCCTTGGAAATTGGTCCTTGAGACCGAATTTGGTCCCTTTAAGCTCCCTTCCCCTGCTTTTGATCAGCTCCTTTTGTTGGTAGTGTTCAAATTTTGCGATGATCGGTCGGGGACCCTTGGTCATGTCACTCCGAGCTCCAAGTCTGTGTACTCAGTGGAAAGCCACCTTGTTTACAGTCTCCATAGGAAGTTTCAAGGCGGATTGCATGAATTCTCTGATCGCGCCCTCTGGATTATTGGATGCGTCCTCAGGAATCCCAGAAAAAAAAAGAATTCACGCATGCTACAACTTTGTATGTCTAGTAGTGACTCCTTCGTCACCCTATTTTCTCTGAGTAGACAATCCATGTTGGTATCGTGGATTTTTACCTTGGCTGTGAGTGTCTTGTTTTCTATTTGGAGCGTGAGAATTTCACTCTGGCTGAACTCCAAACTCCCCCTCAGCCCTGCTACCTCCTCACACAACTTTTCCAGTGTTGCATGGATTCCAGCCAGAGCACTAGCCTCTACCTCAATGGTAAGTAAATCGTCCGTGTCTGTAGATTAATCTGTTTTTCTTTTTTTGTCAGGTTAAGGTTATTTTGTGAGGTGGTCTGATCTTTCCATGATGTAATATGTTGATCCTCCATAGCATAAAGCTGTTGGTACTCGTCGATTTCCCTCAGGATCTCCTTAGTATCCAGATTGGCTCTTTACTGCAACCAGTTGTTTTACGAAAAGATAACAATGAGTCTTTCCCATGACAACGACAGGTGTCTGTAGTACAGCCAGCTAGCACTCGCGGAATCCACGCAAAAAAAGGAACACAAACTTGCAGTCCCAGCCGTAAAGGCTAACCGCGCCGAGGAATCCTTAACAACAAAACTTTAGTTCGGATTGGTCTCTTTTTTGCTCTATTGATTAAGGCAGCTCCAAAATGCAGGTGTTTCGGCCTAGCTCAGTGCTTTCTGTGGTGAAGCTGCAGCCAGCATAAAATACAGAGCGTAGGGGTTGGTAATCTTCTCTAGTTGCACTATGGTGTTGAACTATGAGCTATAGTCAATGAACAGCATTCTCACATAGGTGTCTCTCTTGTCCAGGTGGGAGAGGACAGTGTGGAGTGAAATAGAGATTGCGTTATCTGTGGATCTGTTGGGGCGGTATGCGAATTGGAGTGGGTCCAGAGATGATGGTGTTGATGTGAGCCATGACCAGCCCTTTAACCTCTCTGGGATATGTGGGACGCTAGCGTCCAGCCAAAGTGTCAGATTTCAAAAATGCTTTACGGCGAAAGCAAACGATGCTATTATCTGAGGATAGCACCCAAGCAAACAAACACAGACCATCATATTTCAACCCTCCAGCCGCGAAACAAAACGCAGAAATAAAGATATAATTTATGCCTTACCTTTGACGAGCTTCTTCTGTTGGCACTCCAATATGTCTCATAAACATCACAAATGGTCCTTTTGTTCGATTAATTCTGTAACGCTCGTCGCTAGAAGGAGTGGACCAAAGCGCAGGGTGGTAAGTGTTCATGATTTTATTTAATATCAAAAACACTTGAACAAAGTTACAAAATGAAAAGCGAACAGTTCTGTCAGGTGCAGACACTAAACAGAAAATAACTACCCACAAATGAAAGAGGGAAAAAGGACTACCTAAGTATGATTCCCAATCAGAGACAATGAAAACTCGGCCAAAAACAAAGAAATAGAAAACAGAGAAATAAAGAAACTAGAATGCCCACCCTAGTCACCCTAACCAAAATAGAGAATAAAAACCTCTCTATGGCCAGGGCGTGACAAATTCCGTCGATATATATCCAAAATGTCCATTTATTTGGCGCGTTTGATCCAGAAAAACACCGGTTCCAACTTTCGCAACGTGACTACAAAATATCTCAAAAGTTACCTGTAAGCTTTGTCCAAACATTTGAAACTACTTTTGTAATATAACTTTAGGTATTTTTAACGTAAATAATCGCTAAAATTGAAGACGGGATATACTGTGTTCAATACCGGAGGAAAACAAAGTGTAGCTAGCTTTCAGCTCACGCGCCTCTAACAAAGAGTACACTTCCCTCGAGCCTCATTCTGAACATGGCTACTTCTTCATTTCTCAAAGGAAAAACCTCAACCAATTTCTAAAGACTGTTGAGATACAGTGGAAGCGATAGGAACAGCAAGAAGGTCCCTTAGAAATCTGGATTCCCAATGAAACCATTGAATAGAGAGTGACCTCAAAAAAAAAAATCTGAATGGTTTGTCCTCGGGGTTTCGCCTGCTAAATAAGTTCTGTTATACTCACAGACATGATTCAAACAGTTTTAGAAACTTCAGAGTGTTTTCTATCCAAACCTACTAATAATATGCATATCTTAGGTTCTGGGCCTGAGTAGCAGGCAGTTTACTTTGGACACGCTTTTCATCCGGACGTGAAAATACTGCCACCTATCCCAGAGAAGTTAAAGCATTTCATGGCTACAGATGTGAGTGCTACAGGGCAATTTAGACAGGTTAACCTGGGGTTCTTAGGCACAGGGACTATGGTGGTCTGTTTGAAACATGTAGGTATTACAGGCTGGGTCAGGGAGAGGTTGAAAATGTCAGTGGACACTTGCCAGCTGGTCAGCGCATGCTTGTAGTGTGTGTCCTGGTAAATCTGCGGTCTCTTGAATGTTAACCTGTTTAAAGGTCTTACTCACATTGAATCCTCGAAGCGTCGAGCCAAGAGAAGTACAATGTGCGACGTGTCAGGGAGAGAGACGAGGCAGGGCGAGGCAGCCAAGCATAACCCCTTCCTTGCCCCTGCTCCAGAAAGTGACAACAGCAGTGCACCCTGAGCTTCACCACACCATATACGCTGCTCATTTGGAGACTGGCGATAAAGGCTTATCCACTGTACAGAGAGGGGACGCTCAGCTCTGATGGTGGGGGTTTGATGGAGCAGTAAGGGCCGGGGGTGTCAATTATGTCACTACACCTTTACAGAAGCATCACCCCCACACAGTTCCTGCACCGTGTGCCCTCACATAGACATCTCAGGTGTTATGTCTTTGTCTGGGTCTCTCCCGGGCTTTGATGGTGGCTGCCTCTCATAACATAACCATGTGCGGGTGGTGTGATGAAAAAGCAAGGCAACCTGTTTTCATCAAGTCTCCTTTTTTTGTCAAAATAATTCACCACCCATGACCCCCATGATGAAAGCTGATGAATAACCAAAGCCCCATTGTTCACGTGCATTGCTTCCTCTGCACTTTAAATACATGACAGAAACAGAACACAGGGCTCAGTTACATTGTGAATTGAGCATATTCCTGATTAAGCTATAAGCTCTTTATAAAAGTGTCTAATATCTCCACCTCCAGGCAACCATAGCCATAAGTCCATTAAGTGCAATGTACTAATATGCTAAGCTGGCTGAACAGTGAACTCATAAACAAACATTTGCTTCATAGATGTACATATAAGGCATTGGTCAAAAGCTGCTCATTAGTCTCTGACTCCGATCACAGGTGCCATAGTTAAGTAGGCAGAGACAGCTCACTAGACTAAACAGACTCAGTCAGGCACTTTCTCTCTAAATACAATACCTCACACATGACCTCAGCATCAGTGTTGTGTATTCATGGATGCCAAGGGAAGCCAGACTTCCCCAAAAAATTGACCAAGATTTTTTAAATATATAATAATAATTAATCTTTTGTATCTCTGTGTTTCATAATTTTCCTTAAAAATTGTAGGCCACCTATCTGATGCTGTCTTGTCCAAAAGAGTATGACATTGTGGCTCTCCGTAGAACTGAATGTAGTGGAAGTCAGCGAGCATTTGGCTTCCCTTCATAAAAAAATTATAAATAATAGCCAATCAGCGTTGAGCTAAACTGAGTGACTGTTTACTGTTTACTTTACTTATGTAAATAAGGTATTTCTGTTTTTTATATTTATAAAAACCTGTTTTCTCTTTTTCATTATGGGGTATAGTGTGTAGATTGATGAGGATTTAAATTTATTTAATCGATTTTAGAATAAGGCGGTAATGTAATGTAATGTAACAAAATGTGGAAAAAGTCAAAGGGTCTGAATACTTTCCGAATGCACTGTATATATAGCATTCTGTTGGTGGCAAGATATTTTTATAATCATTTTAATTTAAAAACTTGAAGTGTTGAATCAAGTGTTGTTTTTTGTACCAGTTCGTAAACCATTTGCCATGGAATCGGTACATCAAAAATCTCTTCCCAATTATTTTGCAACCCGTATGGCGCAGCTGTCAACATTGTTGTTCTCAAATGAAACTGGTATATTTTTCCATTTATACCAATTCCTTTCAGCCAATTTGTATTTTTAATATATGGCAGGCAAACAAGTTCCCTACCTTCACTCTTTTCAACTTGCCTCCTCCATTTTTGTGGTAATGCTGCAATCAGTTGGTTGTAAGTTTGGATTGAGCAGACATTTCCATATATTTTCGACAGCTGCATACGTGACATAATTAATCTGTTTCTATTCATAATATCATTAATAAAAATAATAAAATTTTTAAACATTTTCCCATAAATAATGTCTTTTTTCTTAATCAGTGTTTTTGAGTTTAACCATAACATTTGTTATAATATTTGTTTTATCTTTTCTGGAGGATAAAACTAAATTGTAACCAGCTTTGTAAGGCTTGTTTAAGAAAGGGTGATACTTTAAACAAAATGTAATTTTCATGAAATGAAAAGTTGTAATCTGTATAAAGGCAAAAAAAGACAATTTTTTAACAAAGGATGAGCCTTTCTTAATAATCTACTGGAGATCCATTTTGAGTTTAATTATAACTCATGTATGAGTGAAGCTTTTAGTGAGAGGTTTAAATCTTTAATATTTAATGATTTTAGCCCCCAAACTCATATTATTGATATAAATAGGCTTGTATTTTAGCCAGGTAGCCTCGGACAACAAAAAATGAAAGCGTGAACTGTATATGATAGAACGTTTCTTCGACATGAAAGAGAGGAGGGTGGCATTGGTATTTCTCTACAAGCAGGGTGAGTCAACATGCCTTTTCTACTTGAAACGGTGCTGGAATAGCAGAGGCAGCTCCTGTTTTCAAATTGCAACTTGCGGTAATTCTCTGTGGTTCTAAATCAATAGTTGTTTAGTGGTCCAAAAATTTCAGAAACATTAACTTGCTTGACCATGCTGTAGGTCATGCACGTAACTGTTTGTTACATGCAATATGCTTAGTGGGCTTCACCGGACAAGGGTTGCTCTCTGGTTTTGTGATGAAACAATGGAATGGTTGAATTTATTCTGCCACCATGTCTTTTTATTGTCTCAGCCTTAGGCCTATATATCACGGTCACAAGGCATATGAACTAGCAGGTTATGGAGCAAACAATTCAATTAATATTGCTTTTTTTTCTTTCTTGGCTTCCCCAGTGATTTTACCCACACACCGCTACTGTGTTGTGCTCACCCCACCCCCACCATTTAATTGAAAAATATTTGTAAAAAAAAAAGAAATGGTGCAGTTTTTCCTCCCACCCTCCTTTGTCTCCCTCCATCAGGTTGTGCTGACATTCCATTCGAGGTCTGTCCATGCTAATTAACGCCTAATTTGAAAAAGTCCCCCACTCTCTCTCTCTCTCTCCCTTAATCTCTTTCTCTCACTTCCTCTCTCTTGCTCCCTCTCTCTCTCCCTCCTTCTCTTCTACCTCACTCCACTGTGGCTTCGTCATTTGTTTTACATTCCATTGAGACACAGAGACAGGATATGCCTTGGGACTGAGGGTACGAAACACAGCTCGGTGTGCACCCATCTAACTCCCAACCAACATCCTCATCCATCCGTACGTCAGTAAATAAATCCCCCCCGCATTCACCTCGCTGCCTTCAACCTTTGAAGTCAGATCATTAGTTGCTTTACACACCTGAAGAATCACATACACTCAAAACTAACCACAGCAGGGAGAGAGAGACACCTGATGAAAAATAGAAAGGTGCTGGAAGAGTTTCTGAGAGAACCAAATGGCACAAGCAGCGAGGCAGATGATCATACATACACTACCGTTCAAAAGTTTGGGGTCACTTAGAAATGTCCTTGTTTTTGAAAGAAAAGCACATTTTTTTGTCAGACTGGCAAATAAAAAGAAAAGATTAAGATGGGCAAAAGAACACAGACACTGGACAGAGGAACTCTGCCTAGAAGGCCAGCATACCGGATTCGCCTCTTCGCTGTTGACATTGAGACTGGTCTTTTGCGTGTACTATTTAATGAAGCTGCAAGTTGAGGACTTGTGAGGTGTCTGTTCCTCATACTAGACACTCTAATGTACTTGTCCTCTTGCTCAGTTGTGCACCGGGGCCTCCCACTCCTCTTTCAATTCTGGTTAGAGACAGTTTGCGCTGTTCTGTGACGGGAGTAGTACACAGCATTGTACGAGATCTTCAGTTTCTTGGCAATTTCTCGCATGGAATAGCCTTCATTTCTCAGAACAAGAATAGATTGACGTGTTTCAGAAGAAAGGTTTTTGTTTCTGGCCATTTTGAGCCTGTAACCGAACCCACAAATGCTGATGCTCCAGATACTCAACTAGTCTAAAGAAGGCCAGTTTTCAGCTGTGCTAACATAATTGCAAAAGGGTTTTCTAATGATCAATTAGCCTTTTAAAATTATAAACTTGGATTAGCTAACACAATGTGCCGTTGGAACACAGGAGTGATGGTTGCTGATAATGGGCCTCTGTACGCCTATGTAGATATTCCATTAAAAATCAGCCGTTTCCAGCTACAATAGTCATTTACAACATTATCAATGTCTACACTGTATTTCTGATCAATTTGATGTTGTTTTAATAGACAAATTATTATTTTTTCTTTCAAAAACAAGGACATTTCTAAGTGACCCCAAACTTTTGACCGGTAGTGTACGTTTTATCACTAAGTTATCAATCCGCCATCCGTCATCAACACAGAGACATTCCCGACAGTAATGTCCTTGGAAATACCCTTCATTATAAACCTAATGATGAAGGAAGATGATTTGAAATTAATTTAATTTTCTGTATGAATATTCGGTCCTTAGGAGAGAGAGCTGCTACTTCTGAGGTGGAATCAGATTTGTCACTGTTTGTGTCCACAATAAAAAATAACAACATTTTTTTTTTTTACGATAACTTAATGGCAGCTACTTACTGTAAAAAAGGTACAGTATCTTACTGTAAATTCAAAATCAACTTTTTTTTAATAACAGTACATTACTGTGAACTTTGTGTGCGCTCCTCCACCCATCCTCCCTTCACTCTCAACTCCACAGTCCCAGCATGCATTGCACCCACACCACAGTGAGCTGAGGAAGCTGGAACGAGTCGATGGTTGTTTTTACCATGGAGGGATTAATCATGTTAATGAATATGTACTCTACCAAAATCCTCCACTGGACATTAACTGGGAATTAATTACATTTGAATTTAGGATCGGGGTAATTTATTGGGGAGGAGATCAATGATTGCTTGTCTTAACAGCTGTCCTGTAGACATGAAGGACTAAGTTATAACTAGAATATATCTGTTGCATCTTCAAATTACTGTAGGCTCTGGGGTTTCACGGAACCCTACAGTTATGAAAGGTCTGTAATGACTCCATGTGGTGTTGGAGAGAGAACAAAAAATCATTTGAATCTTAATAAGACTCCACATCTAAAAGTATTAATTCATTCTATTACTTGCTCAATTCCACAACCTAACTTGTTTGCTTGGTTTGATTATCTGATTGCAAAAATGACAAAAGATGAGCCTAAGTGAGCTAATTGTCTCTTAAAGACCCCAGACACCATAGGCAAAAACATATCAATGTCATCATTAGCATTCTCCTATTAAAATCTTTGTCCTTGGCCTTCCTCTGGCTGCTCTGTCTGTCCCCTGCTCTATTTGTGTCCCTGTCACTCCACACACACACACACACACACACACACACACACACACACACACACACACACACACACACACACACACACACACACACACACACACACACACACACACACACACACACACACACACACACACACACACACACACACACACACACACACACACACACTTCATTGGCAAGGTGAACTCAGCAGGAGGCACTGCATGTAGCTTTGACGATGCAGACGTGAGAGGTCTTCTAAAACTCACTGCGTATGCGTGTGTATACAGTGGGGAGAACAAGTATTTGATACACTGCCGAATTTGCAGGTTTTCCTACTTACAAAGCATGTAGAAGTCTGTAATTGTTATCATAGGTACACTTCAACTGTGAGAGACGGAATCTAAAACAAAAATCCAGAAAATCACATTGTATGATTTTTAAGTAATTAATTTGCATTTTATTGCATGACATAAGTATTTGATCACCTACCAACCAGTAAGAATTCCGGCTCTCACAGACCTGTTAGTTTTTCTTTAAGAAGCCCTCCTGTTCTCCACTCATTACCTGTATTAACTGCACCTGTTTGAACTCGTTACCTGTATAAAAGACACCTGTCCACACACTCAATCAAACAGACTCCAACCTCTCCACAATGGCCAAGACCAGAGAGCTGTGTAAGGACATCAGGGATAAAATTGTAGACCTGCACAAGGCTGGGATGGGCTACAGGACAATAGGCAAGCAGCTTGGTGAGAAGGCAACAACTGTTGGCGCAATTATTAGAAAATGGAAGAAGTTCAAGATGACGGTCAATCACCCTCGGTCTGGGGCTCCATGCAAGATCTCACCTCGTGGGGCATCAATGATCATGAGGAAGGTGAGAGATCAGCCCAGAACTACACGGCAGGACCTGGTCAATGACCTGAAGAGAGCTGGGACCACAGTCTCAAAGAAAACCATTAGTAACACACTACGCCGTCATGGATTAAAATCCTGCAGCTTGCACTTCAATGCCATCCCTCGAGGAGATTTTCTTTTATCTTTTCAACCAGGCGAAGTATTATTTAGACACCACTGATCTCGACAAGAGGCGCAAAATTCAGATAAATGCACAATTCAGGGTAATGTTAAGCAGTTAACTTCAATTAGATAACTGGACGGATTTAGTTATTAACAACCATTTTCCATCTAACGTTAGCTAGTCGCAAGCTATACACATAGTTCATTGGAGGCTGCTGAGGGGAGGATGGCTCATAATAATGTCTGGAATGGAGTAAATGGAATGGTATCAAACACGTGGTTTCCATGTTTGATACCATTCAAATGAATCCATTCCAGCCATTATTATGAGCCGTCCTCCCCTCAGCAGCCTCCACTGATATAGTTACAGTATTTGACCACTTGCGAGGCCACCAAGGTGATGGTGGACATCTTCAACACCCACGTGACCGAGGTTATGAACACTGGAACAAGGTACTGTACGGATGTTATAGGTTATATTCTGTCACCAATGGTTTGTTTTATTTATTTTTTACAATTTGTTTTTGTTTTTCCATAGTACATAATCAGACATATTTAAATATCTTACAATGTCAATAGATATCGCTTTCCTACTCCCTCCTCCAGGTTTGGTGACTGACCAACCAGACGCTCAAGACTGCCATTGGCAAGTCCCTTGATTGGTACAGTACCAGGAAGGGTGGGAAAACAACCTGAAGGTAATCCTCTTTGCATACAACAGCAGCATCCAGGCTGAGTACGGACAGGAGCCGTAGCTGTTGACTGAGGTAAACAATGCAACTGTATATACAATTATTGCATATACTGTAGTCTTTCAAATTTGTGATTAACTTAGTGTTTTTGTTTGTCTATTGCTATTTTTGTTTAACGTACTTACTGAAATCCCACCTGATGTGGTGGAAGTTGTCGAACCAGATCAGAAAGCCTTCGATTACTACCTTCAGGCACGGACTGAGAAGGATGTGGTTTTTGACCAGGTAAAAATGATTGTCCACTGTTAATTTATTTTATAACACTACACTAATCCATCAAATTTTCTCACAGTTGAGTGTAACCTGTGTGTTTGCTTGTTTACATCTGTCTCCTACCTTTTTCCTTTTAACTTTGCTCCTGTTCTCCAGGAGCTAGGGGTTCTGCTCAACACCAAGATGTGGATCCAGCCTATGTCCTCCATTACCAACCACCCTATAACTTTTCATTACATCATCTGTTGTTGTCATTATCTGCTAAGAAAGTTTTCTTGCTCTATCTAAAACACTAGCACTGCAAACACTCAGAACAAAGAGAGCAGCAGTGCCTGGACTTTGCAGTCTCCGTCTTCAAGTCCCCCTTCTGAGACTGGCTGCCTGTTGAGAACAAGTGACAGGCAGAATTCCACACACCATAATTCAGTATTTTAGTCTATGATTGCCATGTGAGCGCACAAAACATCTGTGAAAATAAATGAATGACACAACTGTACCAAAAACGATCAAAGTTTATGTATTAAAATCTGAAATATTGCCAGGTTGGTTTTCACAGCTGTTTCACAAGGTGTTCATTATTGTAAGTTATAATGTATCCTTTGATGGTATTTATTTGTTCCACATTATTCATTGTTGTATCCTAGGACCTACAATAGTTACATACTATTGAGCTATGTGAGAAAAATGTATCGTAATAAAGGACTACTGAAATGATATTATTTCAGTGTAGATAAGGGAAGGGCAGGTTAAAATAAAAACATGACAGCGTGACAAGCCAGTGTATGAATGAAATGGATTTGCAAATGAATGGAGTAGAAATTAGTTGACTTTGGGATCTGTAAGGTAAGTCACTTCAATGTGTCAAGCAGATTGCACGTTTCTTTGCCATTTGTATCATGAAGGAGAGGCAATGCATGCTTGAATTTAATCAAGTAGAAAGGGAAGAGGTAGAAAGGATGCTGTTTCTTTTGGATGACAAGTCACCTGGTACCGATAATCTTGGCGCCAAATTGCTTAGAGTTACAGCTAACCAAATATCTACCCCAATCTCTCATATTTTTAACAAGTGCTTGATGTATGGGGTGTGCCCAGAAGTCTGGAAAGAGTCAAAGGTTATTCCACTACCTAAGGATGAAAAATCTGCATTTGTCCAATAAGC
Organism: Salvelinus alpinus; assembly: GCF_045679555.1. Taxonomy (NCBI): domain Eukaryota; kingdom Metazoa; phylum Chordata; class Actinopteri; order Salmoniformes; family Salmonidae; genus Salvelinus; species Salvelinus alpinus. Next base: position 44,918,862 of record NC_092105.1, on the reverse strand, counting down.
TTGCTGCCTGTGTTAAAGTAAATTATTGGAAAAAATGGTATCTGTACAAATCAAGGATTATTTCTCATGTAATGGTTTGATAACGCGTTTCCAGCATGCATGCAAAGAAGGGCATTCTACGAGTATGACCTTAGCACAAATGACAGATGGCTGGTTAAAGTGTATGGATGACAGGAAGTTAGTTGGTGCAGTGTTGCTAGATTTTAGTGCTGCTTTTGATGTAATTGATCATAAACTGTTACTAGGTAAACTCAAATGTTATGGTTTTAAGTCTACTGCTCTATCCTGGATGGAAAGCTATCTATCCAGAAGGCAGAAAGTGTCCTTTAATGGTAGCTTTCAAACAGTAAAGATATACACTGTAGTGTTCCTCAAGGAAGTTGCCTGGGCCCACTTCTCTCTATCTTTACTAATGATTTACCTTCAGTAATGAACAAAGCAAGAGTTGTCATGTATGCTGATAACTCTACAATGTATAGCGCAGCATCAGAATGTAATGAGCTAACAGATGTACTGAGCAGTGAACTAAGAATGGTGTCTGAGTGGGTTGATATGAACAAATTCGTGTTGAACGTTTCTAAAACAAAATGTATTGTATTTGGCTCAAGATATATGCTTGCTGATGATCCCCAATTTAATTTGTCGATGAATAGAACGCATGTAGAGCAAGTGAAAAAAACTAAACTACATAGATAATATTGTTGTCAAGATGGATAAGGGAATTGCTGTTACAAGAAAATGTTCAGAGTATGTAACATCTAGCACACTGAATCAGGTGATTCAATCCCTGGTCCTATCACACTTAGAGTACTGTCCAGTTATATGGTCATCTGCAGCAAAGAAAGATAGAAAACAGCTTCAAATGGCTCAGAACAGGGCTGGCAGATTAGCTCTTCATTGCTCTATCTGAATGAATATTATCCAAATGCATCAGAATCTCTCATGGCTTCATGTTGAAAACAAATTACTATCCAGTCTTCTGATTTTCTTTCGGGATGTTATATTTCAAAATATATATTTTTCAGGCCAGTTAGTACATACTAGCAACACGCATAACCACCAAACCAGACAGGCAAATTCAGGGCAGCTAAGACAACCCAAGCCAAGAACAAATCGCCTTAAATCTACAGTTTTATATAGAGCCATAGCTGAATGGAACTCTTACCAATCCATATTTCTCAAGCAAAAAGTAAATCCACCTTCAAGAAAAAAATAAAAGAACATGTGATAGACCATATGACTGGACAGGAAATAGAAATCATCAACTGAATGTTAAATGTGTTTCTTGTCAGGTATTTTAATTGTTTGTATTGTCTACTTGTTTAATGTTTGTGAAGTCTTGATTTGTGGTTGTTTGTAATGTCTTGTTAATTGGTGTTGGACCCCAGCAAGATTATCTAGTTTTACGGCGTTAGCTAATGGGGATCCTAATAAAAATTACAAAATCTATCCAAATAAATGTGAAACACATGTGCGCGACACAAACGGTGGAGAAACGTTTCTTCCGAAGGGCAATGGTGGAAAACCACAAGCTCTAAGGCAAGACAATTTAATTATCGCTGGCTTTAGGCATAAAGGAGCTGTTGGGTAAGTTACCTTAGATAACCCCAGGGCAAATTGTTGGCACAAATGGTGGACTGACAGTGTGTGCAGCTCACTCACTCGCTTTGCAGACTTTTAGGAAATCACTAAAGACGTTTTAAAGGAGAGATATTTAATCTCCACGATTTCATCGGCCCAAAAGGCTGCTGTGAAATAGCTTCAAGAAAAATGACAAGTCCCAAGATGGGGCTAAAGGTTAAGAGACTGGACGTAAGCGACATGCTCCTTTCATAAAATGATAACAGAGGGTGCTTCCCTACTGTGGTATTGTCAAAGACTAAATGACAGGTCAAGATAATGGCTAAATAGACCTTTGCAGTGGAGAAAGCCTTCCCTCTGTCCAAAACGTCTTGCAAAAAGCATAGAACATCGTAAAAACATCCCCACCCCACTCTCTCCCATAAAGGGAGGTAGAGCGGGTAGTAGCCCACTGCGTTTACCAAGCACACTGGTAGAAGGGAACAGAGGAAAATGTCTGAGCATTGTGTTCTTGAGAGTACCAGATAGCTGTTTGGGGCTCGGTCACCTGATAAGGATACCGTCCCTCCCATCTTTTTTTACCAGAAAGTATTGCTAATGAAAAGCTATAGACAGGTTGGCTGACAACGTCACAAAAATTATGCGCGGGCGTCGATATAGCCGGAAGGCATGTGTTGCTATGATTCTAATCGTAGGTGGCTCTTTTCAGCTCATGTTATCTTGTTATTTATATTATGTTTTGTTGTGAGGTGTTTTGACTGATGTCATATCTATGCTAATATGGCTAAAATATGCTAGCTAGCTAGCTAACTAACAACTGTAACAATGTATTTGAGAGACAAGTTGTGCAAATGTATTTATGTTTTTAATAAACATTTGGAAATTTAACATAGTTCACATGTTGTCAACAGTCTAAGCCAAGGCCATATTTTTTCCCCCATAGTTGCGCGCACGTAGCTTTTGTTGCTAAACAACCAACCTGTCTATACTGACTGTGGATCTGAGTTGCTGTAGGCTTGTTGAAAAATCCCAAAAGCCTCGTGGGCTGAGGGAGTTTTGTAGTGAGCCAAGAAAACCTCTACCATTGGGAACCCAAACACTTGGGAACCCCGGGGATGAAACTGTTTGAGCTGGTGGCGTACCGAGGAAGTGCACTCGTAAGTCTGTTCTATTGCAGGGCTTCACAAACAGTCGTGGGGCTCGCCCCAGGTGGAAGTTTTGGTTTTTGCCCTAGCACTACACAGCTGCGTCAAATAGCCAAGTCATCATCAAGCTAAGATTATTTTAATCAGCTGTGCAGTGCTAGGGCAAAAATAAAAACATGCACCCAAGGTGGGCACCAGGACCGAGTATGGGAAAACCCTGTTCTATTGTGTTCACTTTCGCATAATAGATAGTTTAGAGGCAAAATGCTTTGAATGATTAGAGGGCCATGAAAGATGGCGACTGGCATTCTGTCATCCTGCTCCGTTAGTCTGATGAGACCGGAGGGAGAGCAGACATGCTGACTTGGCCAGAACCTGAAAAAGGCACTGAGAGAGAGTCTAAGGGAGAAGGGCACTTATGGTTAAAGTGCCCTCTCCTCCTTTTTCCATGTAAGCAAGGTCACGCAGTGAGCTACTGCACAGCGTTTAGGGTTTGTTTCCCCACTGCCATATGGGTCGGAGAGAGGGACGAATGGCTTTCGTTAAACCTGAGAGAGAGGGTAGGACAGGGGCCCATAGGCCTTGCACACTATCCTCCTCTGCCACTAGGGCTGTGCACGAGGTTGGTCGATCCCTCATGCCCCCTCTATGGGGGTTAAGAGGGCGAAACCTTTCTGTGGCTGCAGCAAATGACTCCGGATTTGGTTCAAGGGTCTAACCTGGGTATGGGCAGTCTGCTGTGTCGCCGGAGATCTAAGACCCCCAAAGCCAGCGTGTTGCCTCCTCCCAGCTGTCAGGCTGGGACAAATAGCTGCAGGAACTGACAGGCTGCCACGGAACCCGGGTCTGCGGGGCAGGCAGAAGTTGAAGGCTTCGTCTTTGTCGTGACATGACTATCATTAATGTGATGACTGCTATTCATCAAATAATTTCCTACTATGTTTAATTATCACTCAATTAAATGAATCATGTAACAATTAACTCATTAAGAATTTGGGGCACCACGGGTAAATTTTATTTGATGAGTTACCGTTTCCTGAATTAACTCAAGAACGTATCGATATCATACCAGTCATCAATTAATAATTTCCTCATATCAGTCTCATTCTGAATTTCGTTGACTTCGTGAATCAGTGTAACACAAATTGGCTTAATTATTTATTGACTAACTCGGTCCGTCTATGGGAAGTAGTTCAATGCAAGTCTCTGGTTGTCCACCAGAGGTCACAATGTCCTTCTTAGTTAAAGGCTTATTTTCTTCTGGCGTGTTCTTAGAATGGATACATCAGAGGTGTACTACATGGTGGTGAGATGGATCTATTCTTCCCTCCCATCATTGGTCAATTGTCCTAGACTACTTTACATGCAGAGCTGCAGACGATGCATGATTTGGTCTAGTCTTTACCTTCTTCACTCGTCGAGAGTTTCAGAGGGTCTTACCATTTTCTGGTCTTGTAGTTTTTACCATTTCAACGTGTGGACCACATCCTCACGTTCTCTGGTCTGTATTTAAATTCTCAGCGCCATTTAAGCACTCTGGCCACTCTGACCTCATTAGGGGTGTGGCTTAGTTAGTGTGCAACAGACATGAAAAACCATTATCTCATTTGAAGACTAAACTCACATTTCTATATTTTCAAAAAAGTATTTTCATACTTAATCATTTATTTTATAAAACATTTAGATGCCAACCTGATAACTAGGACGTGTACACTTTCAGAGTTACAGTTATCTTGTTTTACAGTCTTTCTGATCATTTTAATGACATCACAAAATAGACATTAATTTTTCATATTCCATCCCTTATCATCCCCAACGTTTGGATGTTGAAATATATTGTCCCAGTGTCCGTTGTTTGATGTTGAAGTTTAGACAAGAGTCTCTCTCTACACACAGCACATTCCTTTGTTTCAATTCTGCAGAGCAAGAGGGAGTTTACGACCGGCATTAATTCATAAAACTGGCCCAACTCCCACTTCCTCTCTGGTGGGAGAGAGGGGGGGGTTCTGGCTATCTGTCAGACCTGTGCCGAGCTGATCTGAGTCATGACACCTTCTTTCTTATGCATGTAACACTTCTGCTGCATGGCGGTGACAGTGGGCCCGGACAACGCCTTGGGTTACACTGGGGGATCCAGGAGATCCACTTTTTCTTTGTCAGTTAAGCTGGACAAGCTTAACAAAAGTGCCCACTCTCCCACCACCGCCAAGCCTTGTATGGCATTACGGGAGGAGCAGAGGTTTATGTCTAACTATACAGATCTCACCCCAGGCATCTGAATCCCAGGCATCTGGATCTGTTTCCCCACCTCCTCCAGTAACTCAGCCTGGTAAGCAATCAATAAAAAGTTCAAGTTAAGTGCTCTGATTGACTGGGTTTGTAAGTCTTTTGGAAAATGGAAGCAGAAAAGCTCTCTGACTTTCGAGGGAGGTAGTTACTGGCGGTGTTACCAGCCTGGCGTTTGGAGTTGAAGTAGTCAGCCAGTGACGACTCCACCGTAGGGGAGGAAAACCCGATTTCTTCCATGATTTGCATGTCCAGGCTAGGGGACTCCTTAGCAAGGATCTTGCTTGTAAAGGGCTTTTCCAATGAGACGTTAGAATCCCTAAGCAGTTATTTAACTTGGGCCACATGAGCCGGGGGTCTTTTCCCATTGTGCAGGTCCTACTGGAAGCTGAGTCTGGCCAAAGGCTCTCTTGCAAATGTCAAAGAGCCCAAACTCCAAGCGTAGGGGATACACATTATATTCCCAAGACAATCTCAGGGTGTTGGATAGACAACTTTACCGCCCTTACGATGACAGTACCAAGAGAGCCCACTACTCCAACAGCAATCACATAGGCCTACAACCGAAATTCCTCTGGATCACATTGACAAATGGTAGTCTCCCTCAACTCCAACCCTCCAAGGCTACTCAGGTCTAGTGGCAAAAGGCACTGCATCTTTCTGTGAGACTGAATATATTTTAAAAGTGACAGTGGAGATTTCACAACAGCAGCATTCTACACAAACATGGACAATATCACCTATTGGAACGAATGAGAAATATTCTAAGAAAGATCTTAATATTCATCCTCATGTTCATCCTTGATCTCCATGATTTGAGCAGTTCATGTCCATATCAACCTTTGTCACAGTATTCACATTTTCCCCACTACAATACAAGTGGAACCTGTAGATTTGTGTTGACTGCCTATATCTGTCCGCCTGCCAATATCAGGTTTGCAAAGCTTCATCCAAAAGAAGACAATTTACTTAAAGGTGCTAAACATCGAAGAGTGAACTTGAAATTGTGTAAAATTCCTCAATTGCTCAACCCGCGCTGTTCTTTCTGATTATCCGTGCAATGCGGGAAAAGGAATATTTCCCTTCTTAAGAAAAAAAACGTTTTTTACGCTTTTAATGATGAATGTCATGTGCCTAATTTTTTGTGCGAGATAGTGAGTTGTTTTCACAACCACGCTGTGTCTGGATGCTCCATATAGAACCATATGCTGCGATAGCTTCTTCCTGCTCCCCACACCACCTCTGTTTGCCCTCGCAGACACAGTGCTACAGCTATTCCTGCATGCCATCTGCTGCTAACTAAGCACTCACAATTCCAGCTCCTATAAGGCCCTTCCATGTTCCTTGATTTGGTATTAATTAGGACCAGACTGACAGTGTTGCAGAATGGGTGAAGTGCGTCATGACAACCATGATCTGTATCTCATTAAAGAAACTCGTTGGTGGATGTCATGTGAACTCCAGAACTCCATGCTGTGTGCATTTGTGTGTGTGATGAACAGGAACACAGGGTTTTCATCAGCATTACAGTCATTCACACATCAAGATAGGAGGTGAGAATGGATATATATGATCTCTAACTCTGTTTCTCTGACATTGAGATCTGTGTGAAATGTTGAATCATCCCATCATCAATCATCCTAACTCCCCTTCATTAACCAAGATATCATCAGCACTCCAGGATTTGAATGGGCAGACGTTGTCCTTCAGGTTTTTTGGCTTTAATAGCTATTACCTGTAAAGTAAATTGTCTGCCAATCTAGCATCAAGCTGAGTAAAAGTTCTGCCAGATAATCACTTTCACCCACATCAACACTGAAGCATGCACAAGAACACCAGCTGTTCTAGATCACTGTGCGATAACGCTCTCGGTAGCCGATGTGAACAAAACCTTTAAACAGGTCAACATTCACAAAGCCGCTGGGCCAGACGGATTACCAGGACATGTACTCAAGGCATGCGCGGACCAACTGTCAAGTGTCTTCACTGACATTTTCAACCTCTCCCTGACCGAGTCTGTAATACCTACATGTTTCAAGCAGACCACCATAGTCCCTGTGCCCAAGGAAGCGAAGGTAACCTGCCTAAATGATTACCGCAAGTGGCACTCACGTCGGTAGCCATGAAGTGCTTTGAAAGGCTGGTCATGGCTCACATCAATAGCATCCTCCCGGACACACTAGACCCACTCCAATTCGCATACCGCCCCAACAGATCCACAGATGACGCAATCTCAATCGCACTCCATACTGCCCTTTCTCACCTGGACAAAATCAACACCTATGTGAGAATGCTGTTCGTTGACTACAGCTCAGCGTTCAACACCATAGTGCCCACGAAGCTCATCACTAAGCTAAGGACCCTGGGACTAAACACTTCCCTCTGCAACTGGATCATGGACTTCCTGACGGGCTGCCCCCAGGTGGTAAGAGTAGGCAACAACACATCTGCCATACTGATCCTTAACACTGGGGCCCCTCAGGGGTGTGTACTTAGTCCCCTCCTGTATTCCCTGTTCACCCACGACTGCGTGGCAAACACGACTCCAACACCATCATTAAGTTTGCTGATGACACAACAGTGGTAGTAGGCCTGATCACCGACAACGATGAGACAGCCTATAGGGAGGAGGTCAGAGTGGTGCCAGGACAACAACCTCTCCCTCAATGTGAGTAAGACAAAGGAACTGATCGTGGACTACAGGAAAAGGCGGGCCGAATAGGCCTCCATTAACATTGACGGGCTGTAGCGGAGCGGGTCGAGTGTTTCAAGTTCCTTGGTGTCCACATCACCAACGAACTATCATGGTCCAAACATACCAAGACAGTCGTGAAGATGGCACGACAAAACCTTTTCCTCCTCAGGAGACTGAAAAGATTTGGCATGGGTCCCCAGATCCTCAAAAGGTTCTACAGCTGCACCATCGAGAGCATCCTGACCGGTTGCATCACCGCCTGGTATGGCAACTGCTTTGCATCTGACCGTAAGGCGCTACAGAGGGTAGTGCGAACGGCCGAGTACATCACTGGGGCCAAGCTTCCTGCCATCCAGGACCGATATAATAGGCAGTGTCAGAGGGAAGCCCATAAAATTGTCAGAGACTCCAGTCACCCAAGTTATAGACTGTCTTCTCTAATATCACACGGCAAGCGGTACCAGAGCGCCAAGTCTAGGACCAAAAGGCTTCTCAACAGCTTCCACCCCCAAGCCATAAGACTGCTGAACAATTAATAAAATCGCCACCGGACAATTTACGTTGGCCCCCCCCTCCCTTTTGTACACTGCTGCTACTCGCTGTTCATTATCTATGCATAGTCACTTCACCCCCACCTACATGTACAAATTATCTCAACTAGCCTGTACCCCCACACACTGACTCGGTACCAATGCCCCCTGTATATAGCCTCGTTATTGTTATTCTTATTGTGTGAATTTTTATTATTACTTTTTATTTTAGTCTACTTGGTATTCTTATTGTGTGAATTTTTATTATTACTTTTTATTTTAGTCTACTTGGTAAATATTTTCTTAACTCTTCTTGAACTGCACTGTTGGTTATCTGCCTGTAAGTTAGCATTTCACGCTAAAGTCTACACTTGTTGTATTCAGCTCATGTGCTAAATAACGTTTGATTTGATTTGATCGGGTTAGCCAACTCCAAGAAATATATACAAATGACAGAAATAGTGGGAGGGCTGATAAACACACACACACGCACACACATGCACACGCACGCACACGCACACACACACAGTGCAAGAACTGTATATACTACAATGATGCAATATATTTATAGGCATAAAAAACATTGACAACATAAACATGACCATATGATGTGACAAACAGGTGTAGAGGTTCTTTCTTGCAGATAAACATTGACACAATACAATAGACAGGCTCTAGCACACATACATACAAAAGTATTCATCCCCCTTGGCGTTTTTCCTATTTTGTTGCATTACAACCTGTAATTTAAATGGATTTTTATTAGGATTTCATGTTATGGACATACACAAAATAGCCCAAATTGGTGAAGTGAGATTTCTAAACGGAAAACTGGTGCTATGAAGCTCCTAAATAAGATCTGGTGGAACCAATTACCTTCAGAAGTCACATAATTAGTTAAATAAAGTCCACCTGTGTGCAATCTAAGTGTCACATGATCTGTGAAATGATCTCAGTATATACTGTATACACCTGTTCTGAAAGGCCCCAGAATCTGCAACATCATTAAGCAAGGGGCACCACCAAGCAAGCGGCACCATGAAGACCAAGGCACTCTCCAAACAGGTCAGGGACAAAGTTGTGGAGAAGTACAGATCAGGGTTGGGTTATAAAAAAATATCTGAAACGTTGAATATCCCTCGGAGAACCATTAAATCAATTATTAAAAAATGAAAGAATATGGCACCACAACAAACCTCCCAAGAGAGGGCCACCAAAATTCATGGACCAGGCAAGGAGAGCATTGATCAGCGAAGCAACAAAGAGAACAAAGATAACCCTGAAGGAGCTGCAAAGCTCCACAGCGGAGATTGGAGTATCTGTCCATAGGACCACTTTAAGCTGTACACTCCACAGAGCTAGGCTTTACAGAACACATTGTGTGCTTGTCAAAAGGCCTGTGGGAGACTCCCCAAACATATGGAAGAAGGTACTCTGGTCAGATGATACTAAAATGTAGCTTTTTGGCCATCAAGGAAAACGCTATGTCTGGCGCAGACCCAACACCTCTCATCACCCCGAGAACACCATCCCCACAGTGAAGCATGGTGGTGGCAGCATCATGCTGTGGGGATGTTTTTCCATCGGCAGGGACTGAGAAGTTTCTCAGAATTAGTTTCAGAATTGAAGGAATGATGGATGGTGCTAAATACCCGGAAAATTCTTGAGGGAAACTTGTTTCAGTCTTTCAGAGATTTGAGACTGGGACGGAGGTTCACCTTCCAGCAGGACAATAACCCTAAGCATACTGCTAAAGCAACACTCGAGTGGTTTAAGGGGAAACATTTAAATGTCTTGGAATGGCCTAGTCAAAGCCCAGAACTCAATCCAATTGAGAATCTGTGGTATGACTAAAAGATTGCTGTACACCAGCAGAACCCATCCAACTTGAAGGAGCTGGAGCAGTTTCACATTGAAGAATGGGCAAAAATTCCAGTGGCTAGATGTGCCAATCTTATAGAGACATACCAAGAGACTTGCAGCTGTAATTGCTGCAAAAGGTGGCTCTATAACGTATTGACTTTGGTGGGTAAATAGTTATGCACGCTCAAGTTTTCTGTTCTTTTGTCTTATTTCTTGTTTGTTACACAAGAAAAAATATTTTGCATCTTCAAAGTGGTAGTTTGTGTATTGTGGTGTAAATCAAATGATACAACCCCCCAAAAAAATCTATTTTAATACCAGGTTGTAAGGCAACAAAATAGGAAAAATGCCAAGGGGGGGTTGAATAATTTTGCAAGCCAGTGTATAACCTGGCACTGTACAAACTGGAATAACGATATACACTCAGTGGCCAGTTAATTAGGTACACCTATCTAGAACCGGGTCGGACCCCTCTTTGCCTCAAGAACAGCCTGCATTTTTGTATTTGTATTTATTATGGATTCCATTAGCAGCAGCTACTCTTCCTGGGGTCCAGCAAAATTAAGGCAGTTTATACAATTGAAAAAACATTACAATACATTCACAGATTTCACAACACAGCACAACTGTGTGCCCTTAGGCCCCTACTCCACCACTGTCATATATCTGCAGTACTAAATCCATGTGTATGTGTGTGTATATTGCGTATGTTATCGTGTGTATATGTGTGTGTATATGCATGTGTCTGTGCCTGTTTGTGTTGCTTCACAGTCCCCGCTGTTCCATAAGGTGTTATTTTATCTGTTTTTTAAATCTAATTTTACTGCCTGCATCAGTTACTTGATGTGGAATAGAGATCCATGTAGTCATGGCTCTATGTAGTACTGTGTGCGCCTCCCATAGTCTGTTCTGGACTGTGAAGAGGCCTCTGGTGGCATGTCTTGTGGGGTATGCATGGGAGTCCGAGCTGTGTGCCAGTAGTTTAGACAGACGGCTCGGTGCATTCAACATGTCAATACCTCTCATAAATATAAGTAGTGATGAAGTCAATCTCTCCTCCACTTTGACATGCATATTATTAACATTAGCTCTCTGTGTACATCCAAGGGCCAGCCGTTCTGCCCTCAACTTTCTCAATATCCACATTATTTATTACAAGATGTAGTTTAGGTTTAGGGGTTAGTGAATGTTTTGTTCCAAATACAATGCTTTTAGTTTTAGAAATATTTGGGCTAACTTATTCCTTGCCACCCACTCTGAAACTAACTGCAACACTTTGTTAACTGTTTCAGTCGCTGTATTAGCTGACGTAGTAGCTGCCATGCATAGTGTTGAGTCATCTTCGGGGCATGGCTTTCAATCGTTGCTCAATTGGTATCAAGGGAGCTAACATGTGCCAGGAAAACATTCCGCACACCATTACACCACCACCACCAGTCTGTACCGTTGACACCAGACAGGATGGATCCATGAATTCATGCCGTTTACATCAAATCCTGACTCAGGATTCATCATACCAAATGATGTTTTCTAGACCTCAATTGTCCAGTGTTGGTAATGGTGTGTCCACAGGAGCTGCTTTTTCTTGTTTTCAGCTAATAAGAATTGAACCCGGTGTGGTCGTCTGCTGCAATAGCCCATCTGTGACAAGAATCGACGAGTTGTGCGTTCCGAGATGCCGGCGCCTGGCACCGACGGTAATACCATGCTCAAAATATATTTTATATTTGAGATTCTTCAAAGTAGCCACCCTTTGCCTTGATGACAGCTTTGCCACAGAATTGTCTAAATCAAATTAAATGAAATTTTATTGGTCACATACACGTGATTAGCAGATGTTACTGCTGGTGTAGCAAAATGCTTGTGCTTCAAGCTCCAACAATGCAGTAATATCTAACAAGTAATATCTAACAAATTACACAGGGTATACCCAATACACACAAAACTAGGTAGGAATTAATTAAGACTATATACATATGGACGAGCGATGTCAGAGCGAAACAGACTAAGATACAGTAGAATAGTATAGAATACAGTATACAGCTGCTTCTTCCTGTTTTTAGCTGATAGGAGTGGAACCCGGTGTGGTCGTCTGCTGCAAAAGCCCATCTGTGACAAGGATCGACGAGTTGTGCGTTCCGAGATGCCGTAAACTGTCCACTGCACCCAGAGAATTCGTCATGATAGGTCTAGATCTTTCAGGCATACAAAAACCTGATACGATAATGTGTGTGTTTGTGCGCACGTGCATGTGTACGTGCTGTCATGCGTTCGTGCGTGTTTGCATGCACGTGCCCATGTGTACATGTTATGTTAAGTGGGGTTGTTAAACTCAGTATGATTTATTGTATAAAGGTGCCATTGATTGTGTATTTTAAGATCTCTCTCTCACACTTTTCCTCTGCTCTCTGACATAGAGAAGAGGGAGGAGAGGGAGCTAAACTTGGCACTCCCTCCTTCCATCCCTCCCTATGTGCATCTCATCTCCCGCTCCTGCCTCCATATATAAATGAACACACCTATATCCAGGTCCTGTAAACAGAGAGGACTGGGTGGAAACGCACACACGAACGCATGTGTGCTCACACAAACACAGACAGAAACACACACACACCCACAAAGACATACAAGAACCCTAGAGGTTGGGCCTTTATAAAACACCTTTGATGGACATCAGCTCTCTTCTCAGACTTCTCAGTCAAAACAAGTATTCATATACTCTTACAGGGTTATACTGTGAGACCTTGCTTGGCAAACACAGCAGACAGATGTGGCTGCTGAAAGCAGGCAGAAACAGAGATTGGAGGTGATACCTGATATTTTACAAGGGACAGCCAGATATTGCAGTACTGTAGGAAACAAGAGTGCTGCACCATTGTGTGATGGCTTTGGGTCTCCAATCTTCTCTCAATGGTGAGTGTACCACCATTAGGCAGTAACCAATGTTATCAGAGTACCAGATATATAACCTCTACCCACTTTCCCTCTCTAGTTAACATCTCTGCTCACAGTTTCCCAGCTCATCTGAGATCAATCTTCTTCCACGTGTGAGGCAGCTGGCTTCACGTTGATTACCCAGGATTATCGGCTCATCGGAGGGAGCGACAATGTTGCCAGCTTCTGTGGGGAGGGACAGCTCTACCGATCAAGGTTTTATTATCCGCAGGCGTTAAATGAGTTTGGGTCGTCGACCGTGTGATAATTAGATGGAAGGGCATGCACATCTGTCAGAGCCAGTGGCAGAGCTGTATAGGGCACTGGAGCTATAACACTCAATTTTGGCAGGTCAGTTATGTGGAGGTCAGGAGATCATGTCTGTCTGTCTGTGTCTGTCTGTCTGTCTGTCTGTCTGTCTGTCTGTCTGTCTGTCTGTCTGTCTGTCTGTCTGTCTGTCTGTCTGTCTGTCTGTCTGTCTGTCTGTCTGTCTGTCTGTCTGTCTGTCTGTCTGTCTGCCTATATCAGTGGCCAACATTTTATTCTCATCTATCCCTAATATGAGGAGAGAAAAATGTGAATCCCTCATTTGTATATGCCATGTTTAATCATCGTCATTTACATATACAGTATTTACCTCAGGTTTTTCAATATCTTAGCTCCTGAGAATCCATTCTTAATTTGAATTTGTAGCAATTACAGCCAGTTTGCGAATTCCACTTAATTTTGGAGGGATTTCTGCCTGATTTTTACACTTTGCGCTTGAGCGAGCTGCCTCCTTAGAGTTTATACTAAGGGCACTGGGAGTTCAGCAGCTGGATACAAACACATAGTTAATTCAAGGGAACATGAGAGGTGGCAAAACGTACCCTGCTGCCTAAACCACTCTGGAAGTTTACATTGAAGAGGATTATTAGCCGGCGAGCCCATCCAAGACCTGATGAATACCGCATGAGAATGCTAAGTAAGTCCTACATGATGCCAAGAGTGAATAGAGCTCCCTAAATGATGTTCTTCCCACTGCTAACCATATTTGACTATGAGAGGAGAGAGCTTTTTTGTTGTCTTTGCTCAGCCCGTAAGCTACCATACACCAGAGCTGGGGTTGGGGAGGGGTGAGGAATGGGCTATGTGTTTGCTGGAGGGATGGTTGTCTGAGTCTCATACCAATGAGAATATGTCATGGCTAAACAGATTCCACTGTGATGACGGATGATGACAAACGGTCATAAAACACCTGGAGAGGTGAAACAAACAGCAACCATAATGAAAATAGTTTCAGTAAGAGATTCTTGTTGGAGTAATTTCTCCTATTAGGACCCAAGAGCATAGATAGGTAAAGCCAAGGAAGACCCACTTGTACAGTCTATCCCATACAGATTTATATGCTGGGACTCCTGAGGGTTTAGGATATTTGTTCTGAGAGTTGATTATTCATCCAAAAAAGGCATGAAGAAGAAAAAGCATATACACTACATGACCAAAAGTACAGTACCAGTCAAGAGTTTGGACACACCTACTCATTCCAGGGTTTTTCTTCATTTTTACTATTTTCTACATTGTAGAATAATAGTGAAGACATCACAACTATGAAATAACACATATGGAATCATGTAGTAACCAAAAAAAGTGTTAAATAAAATATATTTATATTTGAGATTCTTCAAAGTAGCCACCCTTTGCCTTGATGACAGCTTTGCCACATAATTGTCTAAATCAAAAAAAAAAAAAAAAAAAATGGTCACATACATGTGATTAGCAGATGTTATTTCAGGTGTAGCAAAAGGCTTGTGCTTCTAGCTCCGACAGTGCAGTAATATCTAACAAGTAATATCTAACACATTACACAACATATACCCAATACACACAAATCTAAGTAGGAATGAATTAAGACTATATACATATGGACGAGCGATGTCAGAGCGGAACGGACTAAGATACAGTAGAATAGTATAGAATACAGTATATACATATGAGATGAGTAATGCAAGATTTGTAAACATTATTAAGTTGAATGAGATACCGTAGAAGAGTATAGAAAACAGTATATAAATATGGGATGAGTAATGCCAAATATGTAAACATTAAGTCACTAAGATACAGTAGAATAGTATTGAATACAGTATATACACATGAGATGAGTAATGCAAGATATGTAAACATTATTAAGTGACTAAGATACCTTAGAATAGTATAGAATACAGAATATACATATGAGATGAGTAATGCAAGATATGTAAACATTATTAAAGTGACTAGTGCTCCATTCCTTAAAGTGGCAAGTGGTTTTTAGCCTATGTCTATAGGCAGCAGCCTCTAATGTGCTAGTGATTGCTGTTTAACAGTCTCCCGGTCCCAGCTTTGATGCACCTGTACTGATCTCGTTTCTGGATGATAGCGGGGTGAACAGGCTGTGGCTCGGTTGGTTGATGTCCTTGATGATCTTCTTGGCCTTCCTGTGACAGTGCTGTAGGTGTCCTGGAGGGCGGGTAGTTTGCCCTCAGTAATGCGTTGGGCAGACCGCACCACACTCTGGAGAGCCATGCGGTTGCGGGTGGTGCAGTTGCCGTACCAGGCGATGATACAGCCCGACAGGATGCTTTCAATTGTGCATCTGTAAAGGTTTGTGAGGGTTTTAGGTGTCAAGCCAAATTTCTTTAGCCTCCTGAGGTTGAAGAGGCTCTGTTGCGCCTTCTTCACCACACTGGCTGTGGGGTTGGTCCATTTCAGTTTGTCAGTGATGTGTACGCCAAGGAATTTGAAGCTTTCCACCTTCTCCACTGCTGTCCCATCGATGTAGATAGAGGGGTGCACCCTCTGCTGTTTCCTGAAGTCCACGATCATGTACTTTGTTTTGTTGACGTTGAGTGAGAGGTTATTTTCCAGGCACCACACTCCCAGAGCCCTCACCTCCTCCCTGTAGGCTGTCTCGTCATCGTTGGTAATCAAGCCTACTACTGTTATATCATCTGCAAACTTGATGATTGAGTTGGAGGCGTACTTGGCCACGCAGTCATGGGTGAACAGGAAGTACAAGAGGGGGCTGAGCACGCACCCTTGTGGAGCCCCAGTGTTGAGGATCAGCGGAGTGGAGGAGATGTTTCCTACCAGTTGCCCAGGGCCTCAAGCTTAATGATGAGCTTGGAAGGTACTATGGTGTTTTATTCTGAGCTATAATCAATAAACAGCATTCTTACAGAAGTCAGAAGTTTACATACACCTTAGCCAAATACATTTAAACTCAGTTTTTCACAATTCCTGACATTTAATCCTAGTAAACATTCCCTGTCTTAGGTCAGTTAGGATCATCACTTTATTTTAAGAATGTGAAATGTCAGAATAATAGTAGAGAGAATTATTTATTTCAGCTTTTATTTCTTTCATCACATTCCCAGTGGGTCAGACGTTTACATACACTCAATTAGTATTTGGTAGCATTGCCTTTAAATTGTTTAACTTGGGTCAAATGTTTCGAGTAGCCTTCCACAAGCTTCCCACAATAAGTTGGGTGAATTTTGGCCCATTCCTCCTGACAGAGCTGGTGTAACTGAGTCAGGTTTGTAGGCCTCCTTGCTCACACACGCTTTTTCAGTTCTGCCCATAAATGTTCTATAGGATTGAGGTCAGGGCTTTGTGATGGCCATTTCAATACCTTGACTTTGTTGTCCTGTAGCCATTTTGCCACAACTTTGCAAGTATGCTTGGGGTCATTGTCCATTTGGAAGACCATTTTACGACCAAGCTTTAACTTCTTATGGTTTGGGGCAGTATTGAGTAGCTTGGATGAATAAGGTGCCCAGAGTAAACTGCCTGCTACTCATGCCCAGTTGCTAATATATGCATATTATTAGTAGATTTGGATATAAAACACTCTGAAGTTTCTAAAACTGTTTGAATGATGTCTGTGAGTATAACATAACTCATATGGCAGGCAAAAACCTGAGAAAAAATCACTCATTGCCTATCGAAGATACAGTGGGATATTGGTCATATTGCACTTCCTAAGGCTTCCACTAGATGTCAACAGTCTTTAGAACCTTGTTTGATGCTTCTACTGTGAAGGAGGGGAAATGAGGGCTCTTTGAGTCATGGGTCTGGCAGAGTGCCATGAGCTGACCAGGCGCGTTCACGTGAGAGTTAGCTTGCGTTCCAATGCATTTCTGAAGACAAAGGAATTCTCCGGTTGGAACATTATTGAAGATTTATGTTAAAAACATGCTAAAGATTGATTCTATACTTCGAGGGATTCCTGGGAGTGCATTCTGATGAAGATCATCAAAGGTAAGTGAATATTTATAATGCTATTCTGACATCTGTTGACTCGATATCTTCATGGCTTGTTTGTGCTCTGAGCGCTGTACTCAGATTATAGCATGGTGTGCTTTTTCCGTAAAGTTTTTTTGAAATCTGACACAGCGGTTGCATTAAGGAGAGGGTTATCTAAAGTTCCATGTATAATACTTGTATCTTTTATCAATGTTTATTATGAGTATTTCTGTAAATTGATGTGGCTCTCTGCAAAATCACTGGATGTTTTGGAGGCAAAACATTACTGAAAATAACGCGCCAATGTAAACTGAGATTTTGGGATATAAATATGAACTTTATCGAACAAAACATACATGTATTGTGTAACATGAAGTCCCATGAGTGTCATCTGATGAAGATCATCAAAGGTTAGTGAATAATTCTATCTCTATTTCTGCTTTTTGTGACTCCTCTCTTTGGCTGGAAAAATGGCTGTGTTTTTCTGTGAATAGGTGCTGACCTAACGTAATGATATGTTGTGCTTTTGTCGTAAAGCCTTTTTGAAATCGGACACTGTGGTGGGATTAACAACAAGTTTATCTTTAAAATGGTGTAAAATACTTGTATGTCTGAGGAATTTTAATTATGAGATTTCTGTTGTTTTGAATTTGGCGCCCTGCACTTTCACTGGGTGTTGTCATATCGATCCCGTTAACGGGATCCCAGCCATAAGTTAACTTCCTGACTGATGTCTTGAGATGTTGCTTCAATATATCCACATAATTTTCTCTCCTCATGATGCCATCTATTTTGTGAAGTGCACCAGTCCCTCCTGCAGCAAAGCACCCCCACAACATGATGCTGCCACCTCGTGCTTCACGGTTGGGATGATGTTCTTCGGCTTGCAAGCCTCCCCCTTTTTCCTCCAAACATAACGATGGTCATTATGGCAAAACAGTTCTATTTTTGTTTCCTCAGACCAGAGGATATTTCTCCAAAAAGTATGATCTTTGTCCCCATGTGCAGTTGCAAACCGTAGTCTGGCTTTTTAAGCAAATTGATGTGGGTCTAGTGTGGCATGTAAGGTGGAGGTGATATGATCCTTGACTAGTCTCTCAAAGCACTTCATGATGACAGAGGTGAGTGCTTCGGGGCGATAGTCATTAAGTTCAGTTACCTTTTGCCTTCTTGGGTACAGGAACAATGGTGTCCATCTTGAAGCATGTGGAGACAGCAGACTGGGATAGGACCGGCAGCCTTGCAAGGGTTATCACGTTTAAATGTTTTACTCATGTCGGCCATGGAAAATGAGAGCCCACAGTCCTTGGTACCGGGCCACGCCGGTGGCACGGTGTTATCCTCAAAGCATGCGAAGAATGTGTTTAGCCTGTCTTTTGTAGTCCGTGATTGTCTGTAGTCCCTGCCACATACGTCCCGTGAGCCATTGAATTGCGACTCCACTATCTCTATACTGATGTTTAGCTTGTTTGATTGCCTTTGTTTAGTGAATAACTACACTGTTTATATTCTGCCATATTACCAGTCACCTTGCCATGGTTAAATGCGGTGGTTCGCGCTTTCAGTTTAGCGCAAACGCTACCATCTAGAATGTCATTGTATGCTGTCGCGTTATGATTTCCATTTCACTGGAACTAAGGGGCCTAGCCTGAACCATGAAAAACAACCCCAGACCATTATTCCTCCTCCGTCAAACTTTACAGTTGGCACTATGCATTGGAGCAGGTAGCGTACTCCTGGCATCCGCCAAAACTAGATTTGTCCGTCGGACTGCCAGATGGTGAAGCTTGATTCATCACTCCAGATGATTACGTGCCACGCTCTTCAGCACTCGGTGGTTATGTTCTGTAAGCTTGTGTTGCCTACCAGTTCGCGGCTGAGCCGTTGTTGCTCCTAGACATTTCGACTTCACCAAAACAGCACATACAGTTGACTGGGGCAGCTCTAGAATGTCACTTAGCTCTTCAGTAAAGCCATTCTACTGCCAATCTTTGTCTATGGAGATTGCATGGTTGTGTGCTCGATTTTATATACCTGTCAGAAACGGGTATGGCTGAAATAGCAGAACCCACTAATTTGAAGGGGTGTCCACATAGTTTTGTATATATAGTGTATCTGTAGTCAGGCAGCTGCAGCATTGCGATGGCATGTCTTTGGATGGATATTATTCCATTCCAGTTCATATTTAATTAAAGTTTTTCTTCGGAGAGTATTGATTCCTCTTCCAGTGAGTTTAGACAGCATGGGCCACACTGGATTTGCAGTTTGCACTCGGAGGGAAAATGATTGACTGATATTTTGGTGAGGGACTCTAAGCTGAATACTACATCAAGTTGTTAGATAAATAAAGTGATCAAAGCCATATATATTCAAACTAGATGTGAGAGAAAAATAAACATAGTTTGAACATTTAGTTTTATAACAGGTGCAAATGAGGGTATGTAAAATGTTTTTCAGTGCAGTGTGTACTGAGGTCATAGGGTTGGGGTAAGAGGGCTAAATTCATAACGTTTGATATTTCCCCAAATGAACAATGTGGAAAGCATATTATGACCAGTGAACTGAGGAAATCTTTGCCCTCTAGGAAATATTGTTTTGATAAATAGATAGAGGCCTTCATGTAAAGTCACATTAACTCCTCCTGAAATCTATTAGCTATTTAAAAACAGATGTTATGCTTCTAGGAAAATGACCATAACACTGCTCTCTTATGCAGATGATACAGTCTTATACTCAGCTGGCCCCTCCCCGGATTTTGTGTTAAATGCGCAACAACAAAGCTTTCTTACTGTAAGTGTCCAACAAGCTTTCTCCACCCTTAACCTTGTTCTGAACACCTCCAAAACAAAGGTCATGTGGTTTGGTAAGAAGAATGCCCTCTTCCCACAGGTGTTATTACTACCTCTGAGGGTTCAGAGCTTGAGATAGTCACCTCATACAAGTACTTGGGAGTATGGCTAGACGGTGCACTATCCATCTCTCAGCACATATTAAAGCTGCAGGCTAAGGTTACATCTAGACTTGGTTTCCTCTATCGTAATTGCCCCTCTTTCACCCCAGCTGCCAAACTAACCCTGATTCAGATGACCATCCTACCCATGCTAGATTACGGAGACATAATTTATAGATCGGCAGGTAAGGGTGCTCTCGAGCAGCTAGATGTTCTTTACCATTCAGCCATCAGATTTGCCACCAATGTTCCTTATAGGACACATCACTGCACTCTATACTACTCTGTAAACTGGTCATCTCTGTATACCCATCGCAAGACCCACTGGTTGATGATAATTTATAAAACCCTCTTAGGCCTCACTCCCCCTATCTGAGATATTTACTGCAGCCCTCATCCTCCACATACAACACCCGTTCTGCCAGTCACATTCTGTTGAAGGTCCCCAAAGCACACACATCCCTGGCTCACTCCTCTTTTCAGTTTGGAGCAGCTAGCGACTAGAACAAGCTGAAACAAACACTCAAACTGGACAGTTTTATCTCAATCTCTTCATTCAAAGACTCAATCATGGACACTGACTGACAGTTGTGGCTGCTTTGTGTGATGTATTTTTGTCTCTACCTTCTTGACCTTGGTGCTGTTGACTGTGCCCAATAATGTTTGTACCATGTTTTGTGCTGCTACCATGTTCTGCTGCTACCGTGTTGTTATTATGTTGTCTTGCTACCATGCTGTGTTGTCATGTGTTGCTGCCTTGCTATGTTGTGTTCTTAGGTCTCTCTTTATGTAGTGTTGTCTCTCTTGTTGTGATGTGTGGTTTGTCCTATATTTATATTGTATTTATTTTAATCCCAGGCCCCTGTCCACGCAGGAGGCCTTTTGCCTATTGGTAGGCTGTCGTGGTAAATAAGAATTTGTTCTTAACTGACTTGCCTGGTTAAAAAAATAAAAAATAAAGACTACTGTCATGACGTGCCCCTTTTGGTTGAGGATCATAGCACCCCCCCCCCCCCCCCCTCTCTCCCACCACAGGTTTATGACGGTCGTAAATACCGAAACTCCTTTCCCCACTCTGCCAAAATTAAAGTTGAGAATCCCTTTGTTACCACAGAGAAAGACTGCAGGACGGTAACCTCAAAAGGTTGAATAATGTGACAATATTTCTGTATTCCAACCATTTGGAATAGTCCGTGGGAACTTAAAGGACAATCATGTCGAAGTTGTTTTATTGTGTGACATCATAGAATAAACTCATGAGCTGGAGAACACCCAGCAAAATTTGTTTGTGTGGAGGTGCTGACTAACAGCGAATAAACTATAAACTATCAAAATAAAGAGAGTCGCACACTCCATATATAAACTCCCAGTAATTTATTGGGTATTTACCAACGTTTCGGCATGCTTTTCCACAGTGATGCCGAAACATTGGTAAATACCCAATAAATTACTGGGAGTTTATGTATGGAGTGTACGTCTCTCTTTATTTTGATAGTTTATTGTGTGACATCATGAAAGACAGTAGACCAATATAACTGTAACTCTGGAAGTGTACATTCCTCAGTTATTAGTGTTGCATCGGAATGTTGTATAACATAGATGATTAAATATGAAACTATTTGTGAGAATATGTAATGTGATGTTAGCCTTCTAAACGAGAGAATTGTTTTCATATTAAGCCTGAACCAAGTCAGTGGCCACGCCCCCGTGAGCACAGACATTATACTCAAACGTCATGGAACGTCCATTTCCACAGAGTTAATAAAAGGACTCGTGACAAAATGTACATTTAGTCCAGAAAACGCAAGGACGGGGTCCCCACGTTGAAATGGCTACCACTCTGCAGACTAAGGCGTGAGCCGGATGTTGCAAAATGGTTTAAACTACAACTCTACCAAAGGACAAGACCAGAGAACGTGGGGATCATTCCCACGCTGAAATGGTTAAGAAATCTATAAACTAAAGACCAATTATTCAGTCTGCAGCTGTTTAAATACTTTAGTCTGGTAACGCAACCTATTGAACGACCGAATGGTATCTAAAAGATCCATTCTGGAGAACATTTCCTTATCAAGCGACCATTGATATGTCTGACGTATCCATTACAACAGACACTATCCAGAGCCCGCTGAAAAAGCTAGAACCACAAAAGACGTACAACCAGGGACTTTCCGTCAACTCTCTCCAGAAGATGGACCGTGACCAGAGAGACATCAAAGGCATACACTCGTAAATATGTAAATTGCAATTTCTTTTCGAATGAGCGGCTGTTCATGTTCAAAGTATTAGCATTTCCATGAGTGTAGTCAACTGTATGTACGTGGGTCCACTCTGAGTTTCCCGCTCTTGAGCTGTCCCCACCCCTTTCCTTTGTCTACCAAGCAGTCATATCGGTTACGTCCGCTAAGGGACTTTTCTTTGTATCATGTGAGTAACCAATGTATAACCTATCCTGTGTGTGTTTATGTAATTCTGTGTGATTATTTCGTTAGTTAGTAAATACATAATTAAGCCAATTTGTATA
The DNA here is from genome assembly GCF_045679555.1 of Salvelinus alpinus. Taxonomy (NCBI): domain Eukaryota; kingdom Metazoa; phylum Chordata; class Actinopteri; order Salmoniformes; family Salmonidae; genus Salvelinus; species Salvelinus alpinus. The sequence goes on along the minus strand of NC_092105.1, from coordinate 44,896,088 downwards.
TAGCTCATTCATAATTTATGCTAGGGTTTGTGCAGATACCCAAGGGTTTGCGACATTCAGAATATGACTGATGAGGTAATAATACATTAATAAGTGACTGTAATCGATAAGATATGAAAATATCTGAAGAGAGTTAAATTCGGGGAAAAAATAACTCTTTAAAATATTCCCGTGGTGCCTCAATTTCCTAGTTAATTACTCTTCCGTGATTCGTTTAGTCACGCAGTAATTACACACAGAGAATTGATTTGATAATATAACAGTCTTCACATTTAATGACCAGCAAACATTTCGACACTACCGAACCGTGGATCTCACGTCTGTAGCCATGAAGTGCTTTGAAAGGCTGGTCATGGCTCACATCAACACCATCATCAAAGAAACCCTAGACCCACTCCAATTTTCATACCGCCCTAACAGATCCACAGATGATGCAATCGCTATTGCACTCAACACTGCCCTTTCCCACCTGGAAAAAAGGAACACCTAAGTGAGAATGCTGTTCATTGACTACAGCTCAGCGTTCAACACCATAGTGCCCACGAAGCTCATCACTAAGCTAAGGACCCTGGGACTAAACACTTCCCTCTGCAACTGGATCCTGGACTTCCTGACGGGCCGCCCCCAGGTGGTAAGGGTAGGCAACAACATATCTGCCACACTGATCCTCAACACTGGGGCCCTTCAGGGGTGTGTGCTTAGTCCCCTCCTGTACTCCCTGTTCACCTATGACTGCGTGGCCAAGCACGACTCCAACACCATCATTAAGTTTGCTGATGACACAACGGTGGAAGGTCTGATCACTGATAATGATGTGACAGCCTGTAGGGAGGAGGTCAGAGACCTGGCAATGTGGTGCTAAGACAACAACCTCTCCTTCAACGTGATCAAGACAAAGGAGATGATCGTAGACTCCAGGAAAAGGAGGGCCGAGCACGCCCCCATTCTCATCGATGGGGCTGTAGTGGAGCAGGTTGAGAGCTTCCTTGGTGTCCACATCACCAACAAACTATAATGGTCAAAACACACTAAGACAGTCATGAAGAGTGCACGACAATGCCTATTCCCCCAAAGGAGACTGAAAAGATTTGGCATGGGGCCTCAGATCTAAAAAAGTTTGACAGATGCACCTTCGAGAGCATACTGACTGGTTGCATCACCGCCTGGTATGGCAACTGCTCGGCCTCCGACCTCCAGGCGCTACAGAGGGTAGTGCGTATGGCCCAGTACATCACTGGGGCCAAGTTTACTGCCACCCAGGACCTCTATACCAGGTGGTGTCAGAGGAAGGCCCTAAAAATTGCCAAAGACTCCAGCTACACTAGTCTGAGACTGTTCTCTTTGTTACCGCATGGCAGGCGGTACCGGAGCGCCAAGTCTAGGTCCAAAATGCTTCTTAACAGCTTCTGCCCCCAAGCCATAAGACTGCTGAACAGCAGATTAAATGGCTACCCGGACTATTTCCATTGACCCCCCTACCCCCTTTTTTTACGCTGCGGCTACTCACTGTTTATTATCTATGCATAGTCACTTTACCCCTACCTACATGTACAGTACAAGTTTTACTATTTTCAACATTGTAGAATAATAGTAACGACATCAAACTATGAAATAACACATGTGGAATCATGTAGTAACCAAAAAGTGTTAAACAAATCAAAATATATTTTAGATTTTAGATTGTTCAAGGTAGCCACCCTTTGCCTTGATGACATCTTTGCACACTGTTGGCATTCTCTCAACCAGCTTCACCTGGAATGCTTTTCCAACAGTCTTGAAGGAGTTCCCACAAATGCTGAGCACTTGTTGGCTGATTTTCCTTCACTCTGCGGTCCAACTCATCCCAAACCATCTCAATTGGGTTGAGGTCGGGTGATTGTGGAGGCCAGGTCATCTGATGCAACACTCCATCACTCTCCTTCTTGGTCAAGTTGCCCTTACACTGTTGTGTTGGGTCTTTGTCCAGTTGAAAACAAATGATACTCTCACTTAGCGCAAACAAGAATGGATGGCGTATTGGTGCAGAATGCTGTGGAAGCCATGCTGGTTAAGTGTGACTTGAATTCGAAATAAATCACAGATAGTGTCACCAGCAAAGCACCCCAACACCATCACACCTCCTCCATGCTTCACGGTGGGAACAACACATACCGAGATCATCTGTTCACCTATTCAGCATCTCACAAAGACATGGTGGTTGCAATCAAAAATCTCCAATTTGGACTCATTAGACTATAGGACAGATTTCCACCAGTCTAATGTCCATTGCTCATGTTTCTTGGCCCAAGCAAGTCTCTTCTTATTATTGGTGTCCTTTAGTAGTGGTTTCTTTGCAGCAATTCGACCCTGAAGGCCTGGTTCACGCAGTCTCCTCTGAACAGTTGATGTTGAGATGTGTGTGTTACTTGAACTCTGTGAAGCATTTATTTGGGATATAATTTCTGAGGTGCAGTTAACTCTAATGAACTTATCCTCTGCAACAGAAGTAACTCTGGGTCTTCCTTTCCTCTGGAGGTCCTCATGAAAGCCAGTTTTATCATAGCGCTTGATGGTTTTTGCAACTGAACTTCTTGAAATTTTACGGATTGACTGACCTTCATGTCTTAATTAAAGTAGTGATGGACTGTCATTTCTCTTAGCTTATTTGAACTTTTCTTGACATAATATGGACTTGGACTTTTACCAAATAGGGCTATCTTCTGTATATCAACTCTACCTTTTCACAACACAACTGATGGTCTCAAGCACATTAAGAAGGAAAGAAATTCCACAAATTAACTTTTAACAAGGCAAACCTGTTAAAACCTCTTAAGGATCTCTACAGATCGGTGTCCCGCCCACTGGATGGTTGAGCAAATGTGCGCTAATGCGATTAATATAAGGTTGTAAGTAACAAGAACATTTCCCAGGACGTAGACATATCTTATTTTGGCAGAAAGATGAAATTCTTGTTATTCTAACTGCCCTGTCCAATTTACAGTAGCTATTACAGTGAAAGAAAACCATGCTATTGTTTGAGGAGAGTGCACAGTTATGAACTTGAAAAGTTATTGATATTCCAATTAAGCACATTTGGGCAGTCTTGATACAAAAATGTTTACTGAAATGCAATGGTTCATTGGATCAGTCTAAACCTTTGCACATACACTGCTGCCATCTAGTGGTCAAAATCAAAATTTAGCCTGGGCTGGAATAATACATTATGGCCTTTCTCTTGCATTTCAAAGATTATGGCACAAAAAAAATACAAAAAAACAGTTGTTTTTTTCTTTGTATTATCTTTGACCAGATCCTATGTGTTATATTCTCCTACATTAATTTCACATTTCCACAAACTTCCAAGTGTTTCCTTTCAAATGGTATCAAGATTATGCATATCCTTACTTCAGGTCCTGAGCTACCGGCAGTTAGATTTGTGCATGTCATTTTAGGAGAACATTTAAAAAAGGGGCGGATCCTTAAGTTACGCTAGCGGAACCCCTCGACAACATCCGGTGAAATGGCAGAGCGCCAAATTCAAATTACTATAAATATTCAACTTTCATGAAATAGACCAATTTTTTATTTATTTTATCTTTATTTAACTAGGCAAGTAAGTTTAGAAGAAATTCTTATTTTCAATGATGGCCTAGGAACAGTGGGTTAACTGCCTTGTTCAGAGGCAGAACGACAGATTTGTACCTTGTCAGCTCGGGGATTTGAACATGCAACCTTTTGGTTACTAGCCCAACGCTCTAACCACTAGGCTACCCCTGCCGCCCCAAATTAAAGCTACACTTGTTGTTAATCCAGCCAACGTGTCAGATTTCAAAAAGGCTTTACGGCGAAAGCAAACCATGTGATTATCTGAGGATAGCACCCCACCAAACAAACACATGACATTCATATTTCAACCCACCAGGCGCGACACAAAACTCAGAAATAACGATATAATTCATGCCTTACCTTTGAAGATCTTCTTTTGTTGGCACTCCAAAATGTCCCATAAACATCACAAACGGTCCTTTTGTTCGATAAATTCCGTCGTTATATCTCCAAAATGTCAATTTATTTGGCGCGTTTGAGCCAGAAAAAAACGGTTCCAACTCGCGCAACATGACTACAAAATATCTAATAAGTTACCTGTAAACTTGTTCCAAACATTTCAAACAACTTTCCTAATACAACTTTAGGTATTTTTTTACGTAAATAATTGATAAAATGTGTTCAATACCTGACGACAACAAAGTGGAGCGAGCTTTCAGGTTGCGCGCCCCAACCACAACAGTACACTAGACTCGACCCTCGTTCTGAACAGCCATACTTCTTCATTTCTCAAAGGCAAAACATCAACCAATTTCTAAAGACTGTTGACATCTAATGGAAGCGATAGGAACTGCAAGCAAGTGCCTTAGAAATCTCGATCCACATAGAAAAACCATTGAAAACACTTACCTAAAAAAAAAAATCCTGGATGGATTTTTCTCAGGTTTTCGCTTGCCATATCAGTTCTGTTATACTCACAGATATTATTTTAACAGTTTTAGAAACCTTAGAGTGTTTTCCATCGAAATCTACCAATTATATGCATATCCTAGCTTCTGGGCCTAAGTAGCAGGCAGTTTACTTTGGGCACGCTTTTCATCCGGACGTGAAAATACTGCCCCCTAGCCCGAAGAGGTTAAGAGGTTTTAATCGGAATGCATTCCAGATGACTACCTCATGATGCTGGTTGAGAGAATGCCAAGAGTGTGCAAAGCTGTCATCAAGGCAAAAGGTGGCTACTTTGAAGGAACTCAAATATAAAATATACTTTGTTTTGTTTAACACTTTTTCGGTTCGTACATGATTCATAGTTTTGATGTCTTCACTATTATTCTATAATGTAGAACATTTTTTAAAATAAAGAAAAACCCATGAATGAGTAGTCCAAACTTTTGACTGGTACTGTATATCCTCATTATTGATATTTTATTGTTGCTCTTTTATTGTTTTACTAGAGTTTATTAAATAAATATTTTTCTTAATTCTTATTTTCTGCATTTAACTGCATTGTTGGTTAAGCGCTTATAAGTAAGCATTTCACAGTAAGCATGCATGCAATGATTACATAATGCTTTTGACTCTACAAACTTGTTGGGTGCATTTGCTGTTTGTTTTGGTTGTGTTTCAGATTATTTTGTGCCAAATATAAATGAATGGTAAATAATGTATGTCATTTTGGAGTCACTTTTATTTTAAATAAGAATAGAATATGTTTCTAAACACTTCTACACTAATGTGGATGCTACCATGATTACCAATAATCCTGAATTAATCGTGAATAATGATGAGTGAGAAAGTTACAGACGTACAAATATCATACCCCCCTCCAAAATGCTAACCTCCCCTGTTATTGTAATGGTGATAGGTAGCATGTCTTCGGGGTTTAATATTGTGTATGTCTACATTCAGATATAGATCTCTCTGTTTAATATCACTTACCCTTCCATTTCTTGATCAGTTGTCTAGGACAGGGATGTTGTTTCAATATGCCAATTCGTCGGCAAGTTCTCTGCATTTGAGGCTACTAAACCCATGAAACTGGTCCGCGAGAAATCTTGATATGTTTAGCAAGCTCAGACTCCGTGTCATCAGATAAGACCTCGTGTGCCTCTGCTACTCTATCATATCCTCTCTTTCGCACAGGTGAATGTTTGTTTTATTATTTTGTCAATGTACCACTTCAGTGTCCTTCAGTCTATTTTTTCATCCCTTGCTGCTGCTTGAATGGACTTCTTCCCTCCTCTCATTTCCTTGGCTGTTCTCTCAAGAACCTCAAGGGGGGCTAGACCCCTGCTTATTTTATGTTTGTATACACGGGACATGATGATGTCTGCTCTGTAACAATAAAAATAGACAGCTTAAATTCATTTGCATGATACATTGCAAAAATACTATGCATATTATGCATAAAACTTTCAAAATGTAATCATAATTTGTGGGTATGAAGGCCATTGGCTCAACTTACCCCATGGCCTTTGGCTCAACTTACCAGAAGACAAACATTTTGACTATATTAGGCCACACAGCTACAAGGATGCACTTTCATGCTAGGTTTAGGACCTCATATTGTAAATAATAGAGACCCCCAGCTGATCTATAAGCAATCTTAAAATGATATACTTTGGTTTAGATACAAGCGTCATGAAACCTATAAACACAATAAATTAATTTGACTTTGAGAAAATCTTTGTTTTTACGGACCTAACTTAAGGAAGAACCCACTTTGACAATGTGGTTTTTTCCTTCACAGACTCCATGAAATGATGACCTCTTCCTAAATATTTGGTCACACTTACCCCACTCTCTCCTATATCCATGAAGCCTGGTCTATCCATGTGCTGGCTGAGCCTCTGCTTTTCTCCACACACCGCTTCATGGATTACGTGGGGTGGCACTTAGATTTATAGACTTCAGTGTTCTGTTTAAAGTCCACTCTTGGAACTCCAATCTCTCCTTGGAATGACTTGCTCATAATCAAAACATAAATGTAATACAAAATCGGCTTCAGTTTTGACGTGCGAGAGTAATACACATTCTCAACGTTAAGCCTCACATTCGTGCACGCACAACCGAGCACTATAGAGAGGATTGGTTACACAAAACAGAACGCCTGAAAAATGAAAGTGTGGAATTACCATCAATCTCCTTCATTTGTCATAGCCAACATAACTAGGCCAGGGTAGTATAACACACTTGTTGGCGGCTAATCTGGAAGTAGAGAGAACACAGCATGGGAACACAATGACCATATTTTGCTATTTTGAATAAGACACCTGCATTTAATCAGAAGTGCTTTTGTGGTTCCAATAGCTCAGGGAGTTAAAAGCATCTGTTAATGTCTATATCCATATACCTGTATATATAAACAGAGAAACATTAGGAGCAAATCAGAGAGCAGCTGGGATCACTTACAGGAATTCTGTTGGTGTCTATTGAGGCTGATTCTTCGGATCCTTCTCTCCATTGGTGCTTGAAGGGAGGCGGGATGGCAGTGGGAAGACGGCTTTGGATCGATGCCCCTGCGTCTCCGTGACTTTGGGAAAATGAAGTGTCGGGGCTCTGGCGGCCTATTCCTGGAGTGCTGATGGGATTGCTTTTGTAATTAGCAATGCGTGAGTCCTTGACGGTGCGTCGTCTCAGTGGGTACACACTAGGGAGGACAGAGCTCTCTAGCTGAAGGACAGCCTCCATCGTTTTGAGACCTGACGTTCTGTGACCTTTATAAAAATGCTCACACCCCATTGTGCGGCACCAACGGCATTGTACAGCTCTCGTTATCCCTAAGGGTCCGTGTTTCACCTGGGCGGTTTTCAGTAGGTGCAAAACAGGAAGACATTCTTTGAAACAGAGTGAAACAGGGAGGGTCTACCAGAACGTGTCCAATAAAAACTGTTCATTTTCCTTTCCCAAACATTTTTGCTACGGTGTGCCCTACTGAACAGGACCAAGGCCTCCCCTAGAGACCCATACAGTACTTCTCTTCTCATCAGAGGGAGCAGCAGCTCTGTCTTTGTCTGAGTGAATGACAGGTGTGGGGTTATAGTACTGAGTTCCTCAGGGTGCTTTTACTCATAACCATTACCTTGATTGATGGCCTCGACGAGAGGCTCATTTCCCTGCACCAATGTGTGCAAAAGAGATTAAAAACAATAGATGTGTAAAATGTGCCGTCCCTTCTCCTCATTGATTTGTTTCCCTCTAGTGGGGTGTTATCAAAGAGACAAGGAGCGAAGCAGCCTGAATATAGAGGGAGTAAAGACATTTTGAACATGGAATACCATGTATTAAAAAACGGGTTGTTTGGATCCTGGATACTGATTGGTTAATATGTGGGAGTTGTGGGATGTGTAATTGTCATAATTCCACTGTCTGCAGCCCAGGCAGAACAGTAATCTACCTTAGGTAGTTTACAAATAAATTACCCATGCTACTATTTGGTTTGCAACAGTTGGGTTTTTTATAAACAAACACTACCGTTCAAAAGTTTGGGGTCATTTAGAAATGAGTTGCAAAATGTATAGGAAATATAGTCAAGACGTTGACAAGGTTAGAAATAATGATTTTTAATTGAAATAATAATTGTGTTCTTCAAACTTTGCTTTCGTCAAAGAATCCTCAATTTGCAGCAGTTACAGCCTTGCAGACCTTTGGCATTCAAGTTGTCAATTTGTTGAGGTAATCTGAAGAGATTTCACCCCATGCTTCCTGAAGCACCTCCCACAAGTTGGACTGGCTTGATGGGCACTTCTTACGTACCATACGGTCAAGCTGCTCCCACAACAGTTCAATAGGGTTGAGATCCAGTGACTGTGCTGGCCACTCCTCTGTCCAGTGTCTGTTATTTTGCCCATCTTAATCTTTTCTTTTTATTTGCCATTCTGAGATATGGCTTTTTCTTTTCTTTTTCTTTGGTTGAGATCCATTGACTGTGCTGGCCACTCCATTATAGACAGAATACCAGCTGACTGCTTCTTCCCTAAATAGTTATTGCATAGTTTGGAGCTGTGCTTTGGGTCATTGTCCTGTTGTAGCAGGAAATTGGCTCCAATTAAGTGTCGTCCACAGGGTATGGCATGGCGTTGCAAAATGGAGTGACAGCCTTCCTTCTTCAAGATCCCTTTTACCCTGTGCAAAACTCCCACTTTACCACCACCAAAGCACCCCCAGACTATGCTTGACAGATGGCGTCAAGCACTTCTCCAACATCTTTTAATGTTTTCTGCGTCTCACGAATGTTCCTCTTTGTGATCCGTACACCTCAAACTTAGATTCATCTGTCCATAACACTTTTTTCCAATCTTCCTCTGTCCAGTGTCTGTGTTCTTTTGCCCATCTTAATCTTTTATTTTTATTGGCCAGTCTGAGATATGGCTTTTTCTTTACAACTCTGCCTAGAAGGCCAGCATCCCGGAGTCGCCTCTTCACTGTTGAGACTGGTGTTTGGCGGGTACTATTTAATGAAGCTTCCAGTTGAGGACTTGTGAGGCATCAGTTTCTCAAACTAGACACTCTAATGTACTTGTCCTCTTCCTCAGTTGTTTACCGGGGCCTCCCACTCCTCTTTCTTTTCTGGTTAGAGCCTGTTTGTGCTGTTCTGTGAAGGGAGTAGCACACAGCGTTGTATGAGATCTTCAGTTTCCATGAAACGTTTCCATGAAATAAGCAGCAGCAGAACCATAACTTGACCGACACATTAGACCGCACATTACACAGGACACATTCCTCACTTGCTCGATGCGCAATTAAAGGACCAGATGTGCAATTCGAGGGGAATTACACTCAAATCAAAATGTGTTAGCTTTCTTCCACACATAAAAAGTTGTCTTCAGATGTAATTTAGGCATTGACATGGACTCAGAATCTTCAAATTTCGTTGTTTCTCTATGAACAATTGTAATTTTGAGAGTGAAAAACAAAAAAAAATCTAAAACCAGGTTAAAATAAAACTGAGAAAACATAATTTGGGAAAATAAATCACATTTATATTTTATTAACCATTATTTTACCAGTTATATTGACAGAAAAGAGTGCACTACTTTCACGCAGGTTTACATTTTTTTAAAGTAGCTCTCATGCTAGAAAAGGTTGGAGACCCTTGTCCTAGGCTATGGTTATTTTCAATGCTATATCTGAACAGCAGAACAGAAGGGAAGCCATCCTGTAGAGTATGAGTGCACCATGCTGAGATGGTGGTTTTAAATATCACAGTTGTGCTCTGTCAATATGTCTCTAGTCTCAGCATATCTAAGGACTGGACTCCACACGTCTCCATGAATCAGCAGTGTGGAGCTGCCCACACAAAACGTTGTGCTTGTCCAAGAGATTTCTCAGTGTGTAATGTAGGTAGTTCGGAAACATGCTGGGTCCCTGAGCTAATGCCTAGGCTTTAGCTCACCTGGCTAACACCGTCTTGTGCTGTGAGGAGATCCGGGTTTGAACTCTGGTCGTCACAAGTGCACATTCATCATAGACATTCCAAATATCCAGTCACTTCTCATACTCACAATGGTACATGAACTGTTCATATCATGATCTAAAATAACATACAAGTCTTGCTATTTATAGCTGAAAACAAGACCAACACATATTGCCTCATTGCCTGCGAGCAATGATGAACGACACACAACGTCTTCAACAACCTTTGCTCTACAGCTCTCTAAAATATACAACCAGATATTATGTATTGAGTGTGTTACACAACACAATATGAAGTTGGATAGAAATAGCTAGGCTATGCCCACACAATACTCCCACAGCCGTCCGACGACTACTACTCTCACCCGGCGATTCCGGCAACTTGTAATGCACAGAGGACAACAGTGTCACCGAGTGATAAATAGTGGTTGTTTGACGCCCACCTCGGGGCCCACATGGTATCCCAGATGTCACAGCGGTAAATAACAGCCAATCCAGTGACATTCCTCTGGCTGGGCAGTTTCCCACAACCCAGACGTTTCACAGCAGCCTCTCATACATGTAGCATGTACATGTAGCATGTGTGAAACCATCAGGATTTCACGCTTGACATATTGAATAATGACATCAAGCCTTGCGCTTCCTTAATGTCTACTGATTTAATCCTGTCACAATGCAATTCTAAAAAATGCAATAGCAGTTCGTATACCATATCGACTGTGCCATAATATTTCATGATGGAAGTTATCTTAAGAGAGGAGTTCGCTGTAATATCAGAAGGATTTATTTGGGGAATAAGAGACTGGGCATTGTTGGCTTGAAGAGGATTTTATGAGAGAGTACAGTGACCATTTGAAGACATCTTCATATTGAGGATGTCTTTTTGAGGATCTGGGGACCCATGCCAAATCTTTTCAGTCTCCTGAGGGGAAAAGGTGTTGTTGTGCCCTCTTCACGACTGTCTTGGCGTGTTTGGACCATGATAGTTTGTTGGTGATGTGGACACCAAGGAACTTGAAACTCTCGACCTGTTCCACAACAGCCCCATTGATGTTAATTTTCCTGTAGTCCACGATCAGCTCCTTTGTCTTGCTCACATTGAGGGACAGGTTGTTGTCCTGGCACCAGACTGCCAGGTCTCTGACCTCCTCCCTATAGGCTGTCTCATCGTTTTCGGGGATCAGGCCTACATTATTACGCATATTATTTGTTAAATGTGGAAATAAAATAAGATACGCAAGATAATTTTGTATATATTCATGATATCTTTTTAAATAACAGTATACAATACAATTGAGGTGAGGGCGTTGGAAATGTTTTTGGCTGTTAATCTCCTTCTGTTCTGTAGGATGGGTCCTAACCTCTCAAAGGCCCTAGGATCCAGGTGGACAGGGGTGGTCTGCCAGTCACTGGGACGACAACTGAATTTGGTATGGGGGGAGGTTTTAGCGGGTGGAATAGTGGAGAACAGTTGGAGGTTTTCTCAGTAGCAGTGCAAACACCATGGTACAGCTATATGGACACTCAATCATCATGGTACTTGTTAATGATACGTTTACAAACATACGTGGGCGAGGATATTGGACATTTTATCAAAGCCTATTGGATGACAACTTGTTTTTAACTAGGTCAGAATTACATAGGTACACCAGATCCCCTTATTGAATGGGACATTTTTAAATGTGCCTTTAGAGGCCATGTAATTCAATACTCTTTAAAACAAAAGCAATTTAGGTCAAAAGAGTTCATATTAACAAAGTAAATAGAGAGACTAACAGTACAGATAGATAGCAATACAAACTGAACTTATTCAAGAAAAATCAAGTGTAATATATTATACAAATAAAGCGAACTGGAAGGAATATGGGGAAAATTTCGGCAATTTCTTTTTAAATCTTCAATATAGAAATAATTTACTGGAACTTGTTACAAATGATGGAGCCACCCATGATTCACCAAACTATATTTTGAAAGAGAAAGCAAAGTACTTTAAGCATATTATTTAGTTTCAGTTTCCTCTATCTCCACTAACCGAAGTTAATTGTAAGGATTTTTTGTTGTTGTTGTTAATGATGTAAAATGAACAGCTGTACAGAAAGACTCACGTGAAGGCCAAAAGACAGAACAAGAACTTCTTGATGCAATTGAAGCATTTAAGTCCGGGAAAACTTCAGGGCTGGATGATCCACCAGTTGAGGTATATCAAACCTTTTTTGATGAACTCAGATGACTGATATTAGCATGTTTTAACCACTCCTATAAAAATGGTAGATTATCATATACTCAACAAGAAGGTGGAGGCCCTTTACACTTCAGTGTTGTGACCAATGTTCCCTCTAAACTGTGCACGCACAGTAGCCAGGGACTGCAGCGCTGAAATACCAGCCCACAGAGAGAAGCACGATATTGAACTTCACTTAACTTTCTAGAGCAGTGGTAACCAACCGGTCAATCTCCAAGGCCTTCTTAGTCGATTGCAAAAAAATTATATAAAAAACATAACGATAAATCCTTGTGTTCCTATTTTTTTTAGTCTCGGGCTGTTGACGGTAAGTGCACTTCAGCTGTCCTTTGCACCGAATAGGTAAACTATTGGCATTTTGAATGTGTTCATGTGTCTGAAGGTACAAACTCTGCCTTCCTAGCAGGCCCAGAGGGCAAATCAAGTGCACTATAGGCCTATCGCTGGCCAATCGCATGGCTAAGATGACTGTGTCTGTAGTAACATAGCAGGAATAAAAGAAAGCTACAGCAAAGTTGATACTCTGAGATTTCAAAACGTTTAAAACCATGACTAGAGAGAGACCGTCAATGAATACAACAAAGAGCTGCTGTTTTTATGAGTGAGTTCATGTTTAAGTTCTTACTCAGCACTGTCAACACTTTGTATTCAACACTTTTATAAGCCATAAAATGAGCATTCTTCCTATTTTCACTCAGCGCCACAACAAGCACTGCAGCAGTAATGAATGAGTAGGAGGTGTATCTATTTGCTTGCGTTGTTGGTGTTATTATTAGCGGCTTGGGTCTTTTTTAATATATAGGAATATTTCACTTTCTCTGTTCATACTGTTTGAGTAACAACATGAATTTGTGCATGAGGCAGCAATAATGCCTCGAGTTTCGCCATCAGCTGGAAGATGGTGTCCCTTTTTGGTCAGTGTCAGTGGAGATAAGGGAGAGCGGAGGGATGTTGAGAGGCGGACCCTCAGTCTGCTGCTCTCTCCCTCCACTGAGACTGACCATCAGCCCAGTAAAATAAAATTAAAAGCAAGTTACTTAAATGTATGCTCACTCAGCTGTGCTTCACAATTAATACAACAACAGATCTATTACCGGTGTGATCATGTAGCCAACCTAAAAAAATATATATATATTTTTTTTTAAATGGCCTGAACAACAATGCATTGGCAGGGCATTTCAAGCAAAGCCAATATGCAGTGATAATGTATTGGGCCTTTAGCTTACTGCACAAACCTCATTGCTACAGTACTATTTTTACAGTGCATTCGGAAAGTATTCAGACCCCTTGACTTTTTTCACATTTGTGACTTGTTTCAGGAAACTTGGCATATGTCGCATGTCACTGCTTCACAGGAGCGGCAATTGAACGTAAACATAATATTTTTTTATCAAAATGTGTTTTTTGGCAGAAATACCTTCTGGAATGTGAATTTTCATGTGCCTTAATAACAAACTTGTTTTCCATCCATAAATATTATTAAAATTGTTAAATTACGAGCATAGTTGGTTTAGCCATGAAATAAGACAGTAACCTTCCCGCTAGCCAGGATTGGCTGAGATATTGGGTGGGCTGGACATGCTGGGAGATGAGTTTGGATTGGTCTGCCATGTAGCATGCGTCTGTCTATAACGTGAGCTGTTCAGTATCTGCTGACAGTCCTTTCTACCGCGCTGTTTTTGAAAAATAAAACGTTGGCCATCGAACTACAAACTTTTTGCTACTTTTCTCAACGACATTGATGCCCTGAATTTAGCAGGCGCTATCGACAGATCAGTTGGAAAAAGTGATGGACTACTTTCTGCACACGCCACGGTCAGTGTGAACTGGAGTGACTTGACACAACGCTGGCCAAACAAGATGTAGCTACAAACAAAACGGAGTTAAATGGTTCCAGTCTGCCGTGAAGTGTTCATCCATGTGTACGGGTAAGAGTCTAGTTACATTTTCAGATATAAGTTTCACATTTTGTCAGAAAGTCATTTTTATTGCAAGTTAAAGACGTACTGTTAGTTAGCTAGCAAACGTAAGCTTACTGGCTCGCTAGCTAACATTACGTGTATGATCTGTGTAGTAATATTATTCAAATCAGAAATCCATTTGCATTGCTAGTTATAGCCTAATGTTAGCTAACTAACGTTGAACATAGTTTATTAGGTTTAGCTACCTGCATATTCATGCTACAGCTATGACAATGTTGTATTGGTAGTAGTATGAGTTGGGATTATTCCGGTTCATTGTTTAGCTAGCTAGCTACATGTCTAAACAAAAGACTCTACTTTGGCCAGATTATTACATGACCCATCAAATTAGCCAGCTGTGTCTGGGGGTGATTACGGCCATCTATTGTATTTCATGAACATATGTACATGTCTAGACAATAGTGCCTCATCCACTTAGCTAGATGTGGCTGGGGGATGGTTATAGCATTTCCTTCACATGACCAATCAATTTAGACGTGTGTCGGGTAAGCGTCATCTAATAATGATAAAATATTTATAAAATCTTTTTATCTGGACACTTTCTGTTTTTGATTTTGCCACCATGCAAGTAACCACTTCACTGAACCATTTACACCCTCTGTATCCTGTGCATGTGACAAATAAACCTGGATTTTATTTGATATAGCATGTGTTTAACACATGGCCTCACATGTGAATCCGTAAAGAGATGGGTGGGGCTAAGGCTTAAGAGGGTGTGAACGATGCTGAATGGGTGTAGACAAAGAAGAGCTCTCCAGTAGGTGTACCAAAACATTCAAGGGCCATTTTCTCAAAAGTGGGGTTACAAATGTATCAACTTTCAAAGCAGAATTACTTTCCCATTGTTCCTCAACTGCAGTGTATGATATATCATTTTCTAGCTCTGAGTCTCTATTTTTGTCCAATGTAAAAAATAAAATTCAAAATTTTGTTACATAAGACCGAATCGAGGCAGTCGGTCATATTTTGATGCGTTACAGCCTTAGTCAAGTTTATTTCTCATCAATCGACACACAATACCCCATTATGACGAAGCAAAAATACATTTTAGCAAATGAATAAAAATAGCTGTGAAGCAACGCTCCCCATCCAACCTGATAGAGCTTGAGAGAATCTGCAGAGCAGAATGGGAGAAACTCCTCAAATACAGGTGTGCCAAGCTTGTAGCGTCATACCCAAGAACACTCTGTGCCTTAATCACTGCCAAAGGTGTTTCAACAAAGTACTGAGTAAAGGGTCTGAATACTTATGTAAGTGTGATATTTCAGTTTTGTATTTTTTTTAAAATAAATGAGCAAAAATAAATAAAAATCAGTTTTTGCTTTGTCATAATGGGGTATTGTGTGTAGATTGAATAAGGCTGTAACGTAACAAAAAGTGTAAAAATCAAGGGGTCTGAATACTTTCCAACGCTACTCTACAGGTTTTTATTTAATTGCGGGGGGCTGCCACATTGGGACCTGTTGTGGGGTGTTAAGTTCCTTGCTCAATGGCACAATGGCAGATATTGGCATCTCGTGTTTGAATGCACGCAACCCTTCGGTTGCCAGCTCACTTCCCGCTAGATGTTTCCAGACGGACCCGGGATTCAAACTGGCAACCCTCCGGTTGCTGGCTCGCCTCTCTAACCGCTAGGCTACCTGACGATATAATTGCCATGGGGCCAGGGTAAGGGGTGGAAGAATGGTGGTGCGGGTTGGCAGAGGTGCCAGGCCTTTATCGAAGAGCAGCTGACCATGCCATCTGTCACCCTGAAATGCTGCGGCAGAGCAGATGCCATGGGTGGAATGAGTAAGGCCTGGCCATTGGCTATTGGCTACTGGAAATCTTTGCACGCAACGCCAAGGAATAGAGCCACTCTGGAGAAATAGTTGGGGTTGAGGTTAAGTTACGGTCACTGAAGAGGAAGTGTTGGAGTGGAGGTTAAGTTGAGGTTAAGTTAAGGTATATAAGATGAAGTGGAGCGGTCGAGGTTAAGTTTGGGACGTTGAAGAGGGATTGGTTAGGTTGCGGTCCAATTTATGTACTGTAACAGATTTGACCTGATTGCTTCACAGCATCTACGTAGAGTGTTCACAGAAGATTCAGACCAGCTGGAAGTTCTCAGAAAAGGGAACCAATGTTTTTTTGGTGAAATGGAATTAAATATGAATGATAACCAGATGTATGGAGCAGAAAACAGTCCATAGCATACAGTCTCTACTGGGGCCACCTGGTCCAGCTCAAGTACAGGTCACCTGCCTCTCTCCCATGAGTCCTCAAGTGGCCGGTGGTTATATGACCAACAAGTTTCAATAGAGCAGTTAGCCTGCTCGACTCTCTCTCTTTCTTTCTCCTCTTCTCAATCTCCACAGATACAAAACACACACACACACAGTCTCATTCTTATTAATTCCCTCTTCTCTTAAAGGGATATCTCGGGATATTGGCAATGAGGCCCTTTATCTACCTCCCCAGAGTCAGATTACCTTGTGGATACCATTTGTATGTTTCTGTGTATATGTATGAAGGAAGTTAAGAGGTAGGTATGCGAGCAAATGGGGCGGTTGTAGTAGTAGTGTTTAGAGAGTTGGGCCAGTAACTGAAAGGTTGCTGGATCGAATCCCGAGCTGACAAGGTAAAAATATGTCGTTCTGCCCATCAGCAAGGCAGTTAACCCACTGTTCCCTGGGCGCCGTGTAGATTTAGATTAAGGCAGCCCCCCACACCTCTATGATTCAGAGGGGTTGGTTTAAATACGGAAGACACATTTCAGTTGAAGTTATTCAGTTGTACAATTGACTAGGTATCCCCCTTTCCCAATGCTAACTAGCATTAGTGCAATCATTGGAAGTCTATGGGTATCTGCTAGCATGCTACCCATAGTCATTGCACTAATGCTAGTTAGCAACTTCCTTCAAACTGCACAAGTTCAAATGACTCGGTAAGTAGATCAAATCAAAATCAAATCAAACTTTATTTGTCACATGTGCCAAATACAACAAGTGTAGACCTTACTGTGAAATGCTTTCTTACAAGCACTTAACCAACAGTGCAGTTCATGAAAGAGTTAAGAATATATTTACCAAATAAACTAAAGTAAAAAATAAGAAAAAGTAACACAATAACAATAACGAGGCTATATACAGGGGGTACCGGTATCGAGTCAATGTGTGGGGGAACAGATTAGACGAGGTCATTTGTATATGGACAGTTGAAGTCGGAAGTTTACATACACTTAGTTTGGAGTCATTAAAACTTGTTTTTCAACCACTCCACAAATTTCTTGTTAACAAACTATAGTTTTGGCAAGTCGGTTAGGACATCTACTTTGTGCATGATGTCACGGACGTCGTAGAGAGGAGACCAAAGCGCAGCATGATTATAATACATACTTCTTTTTAATAAAGAAATATACTGAACAAACTAATACAAAACCGTGACCGCTATGAACACTGAGTGCAGACATGCAACATCCATAGACAATAACCCACAAAACCAAAATGGAAAAATGGCAACCTAAATAGGATCCCCAATCAGAGACAACGATAAACAGCTGTCTCTGATTGGGAACCAATCCAGGCCACCGTAGACCTACATTACCTAGACAATACCAAAACCCCATAGATATACAAAAAACCCTAGACAAGACAAAAATACCCATACCACCCTCATCACACCCTGACCTAACCAAAATAATAAAGAAAACAAAGATAACTAAGGTAAGGGCGTGACACATGACAAGTAATTTTTCCAACAATTGTTTACAGACAGATTATTTCACTTATAATTCAATGTATCACAATTCCAGTGGGTCAGAAGTTTACATACACTAAATTGACTGTGCCTTTAAACAGCTTGGAAAATTCCAGAAAATGATGTCATGGCTTTAGAAGCTTCTGATAGGCTAATTGACATAATTTGAGTCAATTGGAGGTGTACCTGTTGATGCATTTCAAGGCCTACCTTCAAACTCATTGCCTCTTCGTTTGCCATCATGGGAAAATCTAAATAAATCTGCCAAGACCTCAGAATAAAAATTGTAGACCTCCACAAATCTGATTCATCCTTGTGAGCAATTTTCAAACGCCTGAAGGTACCACGTTCATCTGTACAAACAATAGTACGCAAGTATAAACACCATGGAACCACGCAGCCGTCATACCACTCAGGAAGGAGACGCGTTCTGTCTCCTAGAGATGAACGTACTTCGGTTCGAAAAGTGCAAATCAATCCCAGAACAACAGCAAAGAACCTTGTGAAGATGCTGAAGGAAACAGGTACAAAAGTATCTATATCCACAGTAAAACGAGTCCTATATCGAAAAAACCTGAAAGGCCGCTCAGCAAGGAAGAAGCCACTGCTCCAAAACGATCATAAAAAAGCCAGACTACGGTTAGCAACTGCACATGGGGACAAAGATTGTACTTTTTGGAGAAATGTCCTCTGGTCTGATGAAACAAAAATAGAACCTTTTGGCCAAAATGACCATCATTATGTTTGGAGGAAAAAGGGGGAGGCTTGCAAGCCGAAGACCACCATCCCAACCGTGAAGCACGGGGGTGCTTTGCTGCAGGAGGGCCTGGTGCACTTCACAAAATAGATGTCATCATGAGGGAAGGAAAATTATGTGGATATATAGAAGCAACATCTCAAGACATCAGTCAGGAAGTTAAAGCTTGGTCGCAAATGGTTCTTCCAAATGGACAATGACCCCAAGCATACTTCCAAAGGTGTGGCAAAATGGCTTAAGAACAACAATGTCAAGGTATTGGAGTGGCCATCACAAAGCCCTGACCTCAATCCCATAGAAAACTTGTGGGCAGAACTGAAAAAGCGGTTGCGAGCAAGGAGGCCTACAAACCTGACTCTGTTACACCAGCTTTGTCAGAAGGAATGGGCCAAAATTCACCCAACTTATTGTAGGAAGCTACCCGAAACATTTGACCCAAGTTAAACAAATTAAAGGCAATGCTACCGAATACTAATTGAGTGTATGTAAACTTATGACCCACTGGGAATGTGATGAAATAAATAATTCTCTCTACTATTATTCTGACATTTCAAAATAAATTGGTGATCCTAACTGACCTAAAACAGGGAATTTTTACTAGGATTAAATGTCAGGAATTGTGAAAAACTGAGTTTAAATGTATTTGGCTAAGGTATGTAAACTTCCGAATTCAACTGTAGGTAGGGGTGAAGTGACTATGCATAGATAATAAACAGTGAGTAGCAGTGTACAAAACAAATGGGGGGAGGGGGTCAATGTAAATTGTCCGGTGGCCAGTTGATGAATTGTTCAGCAGTGTTATGGCTTGGGGGTAGAAGCTGTTAAGGAGCCTTTTGGTCCTAGACTTGGCGCTCCCGTACCGCTTGTCGTGTGGTAGCAGAGAAAATAGTCTGTGACTTGGACGGCTGGAGTCTCTGACAATTTTGTGGGCTTTCCTCTGACACCGCCTAGTATATAGGTCCAGGATGGCAGGAAGCTTGGACCCAGTGATGTACTGGGCCGTACGCACTACCCTCTGTAGCTCCTTACGGTCAGACGCCGAGCAGTTGCCATACCAGGCGGTGATGCAACCCGTTAGGATGCTCTCGATGGTGCAGCTGTAGAACTTTTTGAGGATCTGGGGACCCATGCCAAATCTTTTCAGTCTCCTGAGGGGGAAAATGTGTTGTTGTGCCCTCTTTATGATAGTTTGTTGGTGACGTGGACATCAAGGAACTTGAAACTCTCGACACGCTCCACTACAGCCTCGTCGATGTTACTGGTGGCCCTCCTCATTGGCCTCATTGCCAAAATCCTGAAGTTTCCTTTTAATAACAGGCCCTGCTTCCTTCCCAGGGTCTGTATTTTAGCCCATCTCTATCTTTTATTTCTCTCTCTCGCTATCTATCCCTCTTCTCTCTATTCATGGCTTTATTTTTACAGACACAACGTCTGTTCTCCCTCTCTTTTTCCCAAACCAGGCTCTGGTCTCTTAATTGCTTTGTGTGCGTGTGCATGTTCATGCACAAGAGTGTGTGTGTCATAATCCAGGGCGCTTTGATTTATGGAGTCGGTTATGATAGTGCTCTTGGTCTAGGGAACCCACTGCTACTTCAGTAGGCGAAGCAGGCAGCTCCTTTTCATTTTCACTTCCACTGTTAATCTCTCGATCTTAATCTCTCGATAGTATATCGTAGTATGCTAATTGGTATTGTTCTGGATTAACGATACTGTATAGCATGTCCCATGACCATTTACATCTTGAATGTGACATTTAGACAACTTCCTCTACCAGGTCTTTCTACAAAGTGTGTGAGCCACAATCCATTTTCCTGTCCAATTCTCCTGTAAAGGGTAAGGGACCTGCAGAACATCATTTATCAAAGAAGATTTCATGAAAATGTCAACGAGAACATCCTTAAAACCGCATGATTCAATGTGATTAGCCATTAGCTGTGCACTGCTTGTAAAAAAAAAAACTCTGTGGGTGAACGATACCTGGACAACTGGCACGGAGTGTACACGGTTCTTTGATGTCACACACTTAGGTCTGTACAAAGAGAGCATCCCTGTGAAGGCTAATTACAGAGCAGAATAGATGCTATCTCGTAAATACCACAATTAGCTAGAGTTAGCTTCAATGCTAACACTAAACTGGCTATGGAGACTAATGATTAGCAGGAGTTAGTCCAGCTGGTGTTCCCTGTTTGGAGGTCAAACTTAAGTCAGGGAAAGGACAAAAGGTCAAGGCACCAGAATGTCGATTCTGTGTAAATGATAAGATTTGTTCTGTTTTGTTGTATTATTTCATTTGCCTCAAGCCTTGAAAATATACATTTGTGGCATTGCTACATTTTTAGGAGAATCTAAAAAGTACATGCTTCTAATTGTCCACTGAAAAAGAGGGAAGCATGTTCATTATCCTCCTTATCACTGGAATATGGTTATCATGACTGTGAAAACTCAATAACATTTATAGCAGGGACTCGCATGAGGGAAGCACAGCGGGTGAAAAATACATGTATATCAGAGAACCCAGGACTGTGAGAGATAAAAACGGAGGGGTGGAGGGGAGAGGGAGCACAGAGTTGAAAGGAAAGGGAAATATGTTGCGAGTACACACTATATAATTGATGGAATACTATTTTTACTGAGATGCGGAACATGGGAACACAGATAGGTCTTGAGAAAACACATCGAAGTGTATTAGTTTCAAAAATGTGTGTTGTCCTGTTAGAGTAAAGAGAGCCAAACACTAGGAATAGCTTTAGTGAAGGTGCTGAGATCACGAAACCATGTTGAGAGTATTATAGTGCAGAGCAATCGCATGATGTGCTAAATCTATTACATAGAGAATAGTTCAGATAATCTACTGCAACAGAATATTACAAAAACATTAAATTAACAGGGGCAAAGGAGATGTAAAACACTGTTAACTAAACGAATGGAATGAAACATTGTGTAGACTAGCAGAATAAACATTTCTCGCAGTCACACACAATCCCTCACATCCAGCTCTCCCTGGCCTCCCGCTGCTCCACGTCTCCTCATTTCCCCCCACGGGTTGAAAAATGACTTGAAGATTAAGACCCCCTCACAATCATCTGTTGTTCACTCCTCTTCCTCCCTCCTCTTCCTCCCTTCTGTAGCCAATCATGTCCCAACCCCACTTAAACTGGTGTCTTTCCAGACAAAATAACTATGTCCACAGAGATATAACTGGCCTTCTGCCTCTTTGTCTGCCTCTCACCCTTTCCATCTCCAAGCCCCCTGGGAATTAAACTGGAGGTTCGAATCCAGCCCATCGTCCTCCCTCACTCCCCCTATCAGGATTCATTATGGATCCCGACCAGGGTTTGGAACTGAAATCATTTTGCAATCATTTAGTTCTGAACAGAACGATCATTTTTTTTCTGTCCATTCCACTGTTCCGAACAGCAAAATAAAGTTTTTAACCGGTTTGAAACTAAAAAAAAGTAACAGTTTATATCCTTCCTTTCTGTTCTTTTTTAAAACCTCTGAAATTGACATTTAGAAGAAAAAAAAAATTACTTCACCAATCACTATGGATAGAGCAGCTTGCTATGGAGCGGGAGAAAGCTATAGTTCACTGTAAGACTTTCCACTGTAATGTACAGCATTATACTGGCACCAGAGTTGCCAGCTTAATACTGCAATGTTGCTTTACAGCAAAGACTATTTTCCTTACTGTAAAGCATATTACTGCCTCCCTGCAGTACATTTACAGGGATGCTGTAATGTTTTACAGTAAGGAAAATAGTACTTTAACATATATTACAACATCTCTGCAGTAAATCAAAAGTACAGTATAATGCTGTAAAATTACAGTGAAATTCTCCCTTAAATCTAAATGTATGAAAAACAATACATTTGCGCATAAAATACATTGATTCAAATTGTAACAATATTAACAACAAATGAACAACATAATTGACAATAGAAGTAACAACAGATGAACGGATGTTCTCCGCATGTGTGGTTCCCACCATGAAGCATGGAGGAGGAGGTGTGATGGTGTGGGGGTGCTCTGCTGGTGATACTGTTTGTTATTTATTTCGAATTCAAGGCACACTTAACCAGCATGGCTACCACAGCATTCTGCAGCGATACGCCATCCCATCTTGTTTGCGCTTAGTGGGACTATCATTTGTTTTTCAACAGGAAAATGACCCAACACACCTCCATGCTGTGTAAGTGCAATTCAACTAAGAAGGAGAGTGATGGTGCTGCATCAGATGACTTGGCCTCCACAATCACAAAACCTCAACCCAATTGAGATGGTCTGGGATGAGTTGGACCACAGAGAGAATGAAAAGCAGCCAACAAATGTTCAACATATGTGGGAAGACTGTTGAAAAAGCATTCCAGGTGAAGCTGGCCTGGAGAATGCCAAGACTGTGCAAAGCTGTCGTCAAGGCAAAGTGTGGCTACCTTGAAGAATATAAAATCTATTTTGATTAGATGAACACTTTTTCAGTTACTACATGATTCCATATTTGTTATTTCATAGTTTTGATGTCTTTACTATTATTCTACAATGTAGAAAATAGTAAAAATACAGAAAAACCCTTGAATGAGTAGGTGTGTCCAAACTTTTGACTGGTACTGTATGTAAACAAATAAGAGCATAATTACAACACTAATTTAAAAAACAATATTGTGTGCCTGTGTGTGTGGGGTGTGAGAGACATAGAGAGATGGAGTTAAAATTGGAATTGGGTACAATCCTAGATCTATGATCAGGGGCAACTCTATTCAGGGTAAGGGGGTTCAATGTAGGGATTGAGAACAGCTGGCTTCCTCTGGGCCACCTTGTCATGCACTTTGTCTCATCTTCAGGGTTCATCATCTTGGCTTGATTCAAACCTACAGCATATATCCAATATAGTTTATGACGTGTGCACGTTTTAACGTGTGCACGTTTTGGTTTTTGCCCTAGAACTACACAGCTGATTGAAATAACCAACTCATCATCAAGTTTTGATTATTTGAATCAGCTGTGTATTGCTAGGGCAAAAACCAAAACGTGCACCCAGGTGGGGCCCCAGGGTGAAGTTTGGGAAACCCTGGCATACACTAGTTGCCACCAACTGGTCGATCGCGATCGACTGGTTGAACTTCAAAAACATTCCTAGTTGATCGCCAAACATTTCTGTAAAAAAGCCAACGATAAAGGCTTTTGCATCTTTTTTTGTGTGTGTTGCGCTGTTGGTGGTAGGTGCACTTGATTCAAAAGCCCTGCGCACCGGGTAGGCAAAGTGTTCCCATTTTGAACCATTTAATTTGTTTGATAGGACAAACTCCGCCTACACAGAAGATCTGTGGCTAAATTGAGTGCGTCTACTGCGCTGGCCAATCGAATAGCTCAAATCACTGCACAGAGCTTCCACGATCCCGGTCACAGCACAGTGTGATACTAGCCTACAGTAGGTAAGATTGAATAACTTTTAAATCCATGACCACAGAGAACTGCTGTTTTTATGAGTGAGTTCATGTTTACGTTTTTATTTAACACTATTACAAAACATAAAATGTGCTTCTCCCTTTTTCCAGCTGCAATGAATGAGTAGCCAAGGGTATCGATAGCCCTGTATTTTTATTATTATTACCGCTACAAAACGATTGCAGTAATTGTAACAGTAAAAGTGCAGTAACTGCAGTCGACTGTGGTATTTTGGACGCAGTAATTGCAGAATAACTGCAGTGTACTGCAGTTGAACTGCACTGTACCTGTAGTTACACTGCAAAACTACTGCAGTGTTGTTTTGGACTCAGCGTAATGCAGTTAGACTGCAATCTTTTTTTGTAAGGGTAGCATCGTGTCTATTTTACTATCGAGCAATATTTCACTTTCTCTGGTGAATTTGTGCATGAGGTAGATGCGGTGCGACTCGAGTTTCTTCATCAGGTGAAAGATGATGTCTCCTCTCTCTGGTCAGTCTCAACGAAGGAAAGGAAGGAGAGAGCAGGCAACGTGAGAGGTGGACCCGCTGCTGCTCTCTCCCTCCCTCCGTTGGGAATAATGCTGTGTTCAAAACAACTGGGAACTCAGAAATCTCTGACTTCCGACTTCAGTGCGTTCAAGACAGCTGGGAACTCGGTCAAAACAAGATCCAGTTGGGAAAAATAGTTTTGAAAGGTCATTCAACTCGGAATTGCTAGTCGGACACTCTGGCATATTTCTAGAGCTCCGTAATCATAGTATCATTCACATTAATGTAGAAGTGTTTAGAAACATATTCTATTCTTATTTACAATAAAAGTGACTCCAAACTGACACAATACCTTTTTACCATTCAGTTCTGTTGGGCACAAAACAATCTGAAAACAAATTTGTACAGTCACAAGCTTGATGTAGTCATTGTGTGCTATGAATGTGGAACCGAATACTTAACTTTTAACTACTTTTATACACATACATGTTAACTTGTCCCAATACTCTTGATCCCCTAAAATGGGGGGACTATGTACCAAAAGTGCTGTGATCTCTAAACGGTTCAAAATAACCTCAAATTAATGATGACAATCTGCACTTTAACTTCATAGTCATTGTTTGATTTCAGATCCAAACTTTTGGAGAACAGAGACAAAAGAAGGAAAAATGCTTCACACGGAGGGCACTATCATTCATATCATAGGCCCTAACAGTACTGCAGAGCTCTTTTTACTTAAACACAATATAGCTGGATCGCCCTGTCCTGCACCTAGGGGTCCACCACCCTGCAGCGCCCCAACCAAACATACCCGACTCAGCTTTAGGATCTTAGTGAAACATTCATTATTGGTTTCAGGTGTGTTAGGCCAAGGCCAGAGTGACAACCAACAGTACGGCAGACCCCCAGGTCCAGGACTGAGCAGCCCAGCAGCTAGGGATTGCCTAAATAGGCATCTCCCCTGACGTGGGCATGTTTTCAATACAGACTCCTTTTGTCGTTCAGTATTCCATATAAGGTATCGAGACCTTGTGAAATTTGCACAGTATACCCTTAATCTTGTAACAAATAGAATCTAGTTATACATAACTTGACATTTCTGCCATCCATTGTGACATTGTGGGGGGATAACCAACCTTCCAATTAACGGCAATGCTTTTCTTACCTGCTATGAATTCTAGGTTATACAATTTATTCTGATAGTCTCCAGTGTCAACATTTCCCAGCAACAAAAACAGGGAGAAGGGAGAATCTGTAGACATGCTGAGATAAAAGAACATCCTCTTTGCCAGAATTCAAACAGCCTTCACAAGAGCTTAACATATGCAAATATGTCCCCTTTTGTGTTTTACACCTCCAGCAGAGACATTACATTACTGTGTGGATGAATTTCAGTTTAACTGGCATATAGTACTATCTATGGATGGTCTTAAAACTGCAGTAATTTATGTCTGAGATTATATTAACATGACGGGGCATTCAAACATATCTTTATCTATTCATAATCATCAATAGTGTCTCCCATGTCTTCCTCAAATTTTAGTTTTACATGTTTTGTGTCATCGAGAAAAGCCTCCATCAACCCTTGATACAGTTTGGAAATCAACTTTAGAGGTTTGTCAGACTCCCTTAAAATAGTTAAAATATTTGAAGCTTCTGGCTTGTCCAGTGTTTGCTGCACAGAGAGGATAAAGTGTTGCATCTGCAGACGTTCACCTTAGTGCCGCCACAGACTGGTCTTCCCTGGGTGACTGACCCTGCTGAGACCCCTGTCACCATCTGATCCTGCTAAGATGAGGCATGACAAAGAATTACCTTGGTGTACATTTATAAAGAATATAATCAATGTTTCAATAATTGAAATGACCATTATTCCCAGATCCCAGGCTAGCTTTAAGCTGCTGTCATGTAGCTACTGTAGGCCTACCCATCAACTCAAGATGGATCTTTATCATTCACTGATTGTTATAATATACAGCAAAATTCACCTGGGCTCTGGAGGCTGGTCTTCCCTGGCTATCTGACCCTGCTGGGACACCAGTCACCATCGATACTGCTAAGACATGATGAGCATAGTGTTGTGTAGTGTGTACTGACAGTGCACCATGACATTGAAGCCTGTAGAGCTGTTTATGCTGTGTAAGTGTGACAAATAGGGAATTAGCTAGGGAAACTGACAGATCAATATCTTTACATTGCTATACTGACTCTAATAAAAAACTTACATTGCACTGTCAAAACACTTCAGAATATCGGTCTTCAATTGTTTGGCCGCTGGTTTCATCATTGGATTCAGGTCTAATGTGATTGAGGCAAAAATAATAGCTAAAGTTAATGAGCTAGCTAGCTAACATTAACCAACTTTTGGCTAACTCGAATGGTACATCAACTGGTGAAAACTAGCCAATTTAATTTACTTCTGTTGAAATGGGACAAATCAAAGGCTAGAAAACATTTCCATACACACAACAGCTGTTAGATATTGCTACCTGACAGATACTGAGATAGCTAGATGCTAGAGTTTAGTTGGCTGTGGTAGCTACTAGCTACATAGCCAAGTCAATGCAGGAGTGGCTTTGGGACAAGTCTCTGAATGTCCTTGAGTGGTCAAACCAGAGCCCGAACTTGAACCCGATCAAACTTCTCTGGAGAGACCTGAAAATAGCTGTGCAGTGACACTCCCCATCCAACCCAACAAAGCTTGGGAGGATCTGCATAGAAGAATAAGAGAAACTCCCCAAATACAGGTGTGCCAAACTTGTAGCATCATACCCAAGAAGACATGAGGCTGTAATCGCCGCCAAAGTTCGTTCAACTGTCACGAACGTCGTAATGAGCGAACCAAGGCGCAGCGGGAGTATAGTTCCACATATTTTTAATCTCCGTGAAACAAACAAAACAATAACAAAACATGCCGTCATGACAGGCAACTAAACACAAACAATATCCCACAAAACACAGGTGGGGAAATGGCTACCTAAATATGATCCCCAATCAGAGGCAACGATAAACAGCTGCCTCTAATTGGGAACCATATTAGCACCAACATAGAAATAGACATACTAGAACACCCCCTAGTCACGCCCTGACCTACTACACCATAGAGAACCAAGGTCTCTGTATGGTCAGGGCGTGACATCAACAAAGTACTAAGTACTTATGTAAATGTAATATTTCAGTTTTATTTCAGTTTTATTTGCAAAAATGTCTAAAAACCTGTTTTTGCTTTGCCATTATGGGGTATTGTGTGTAGATTGATGAGGGCTAAAACGAGTTAATCAATTTTAGAAAAAAGCTGTAATGTAATAAAATGTGGAAATAGTCAAGGGGTCTGAATACTTTCCGAATGCACTGTATATACACTACCATTCAAAAGTTTGGGGTCACTTAGAAATGTTCTCGTTTCCCATGAAAACCTACATGAAATGAGTTGCAAAATGAAAATGAAATATAGTCAAGACGTTGACAAGGTTATAAATAATGATTTTTAATTGAAATAATAATTGTGTCCTTCAAACTTTGCTTTCGTCAAAGAATCCTCCATTTGCAGCAATTACAGCCCTGCAGACCTTTGGCATTCTAGTTGTCAATTTGTTGAGGTAATCTGAAGAGATTTCACCCCATGCTTCCTGAAGCACCTCCCACAAGTTGGATTGGCTTGATGGGCACTTCTTACATACCATACGGTCAATCTGCGCCCACAACAGCTCAAAAGGGTTGAGATCCGGGTTGGCCACTCCATTGTAGACAGAACACCAGCTGACTGCTTCTTCCCTAAATAGTTATTGCATAGTTTGGAGCTGTGCTTTGGGTCATTGTCCTGTTGTGGGAGGAAATTGGCTCCAATTAAGCGCTGTCCACAGGATATGGCATGGCATTGCAAAATGGAGTGACAGCCTTCCTTCTTCAAGATCCCTTTTACCCTGTGCAAATCTCCCACTTTATCACCACCAAAGCACCCCCAGACCATCACATTGCCTCCACCATGCTTGACAGATGGCGTCAAGCGCTCATCCAGCATCTTTACATTTTTTCTGCGTCTTACGAATGTTCCTCTTTGTGATCCGAAAACATCTCAAACTTTTTTCACCTCAAACTCAAAGATTTGTCTGTCCATAACACTTTTTTCCAATCTTCCTCTGTCCAGTGTCTGTGTTCTTTTGCCCATCTTAATCTTTTATTTTTATTGGCCAGTCTGAGATATGGCTTTTTCTTTGCAACTCTACCTAAAAGGCCAGCATCCCGAAGTCGCCTCTTCACTGTTGAGACTGGTGTTTTGCGGGTACTATTTAATGATGTTCTGTGAAGGGAGTAGTACACAGCGTTGTACGAGATCTTCAGTTTCTTGGCAATTTCTCGCATGGAATAGCCTTCATTTCTCAGAATAAGAATAGACTGACGAGTGTCAGAAGAAAGATCTTTGCTTCGGGCCGTTTTGAGCCTGTAATCGAACCCACAAATGCTGATGCTCCAGACACTCAACTAGTCTAAAAGCCAGTTATATTGCTTCTTTAATCAGTACAACAGTTGTCAGCTGTGCTAACATAATTGCAAAAGGGTTTTCTAATGATCAATTAGCCTTTTAAAATTATAAACTTGGATTAGCTAACACAACGTTCCATTGGAACACAGGAGTGATGGTTGCTGACAATGGGCCTCTGTACGCCTTTGTAGATATTCCATGAAAAATCTGCCGTTTCCAGCTACAATAGTCATTTAGAACATCAACAATGTCTACACTGTATTTCTGATCAATATGATGTTATTTTAATGGACCAAAAATGTGCTTTTCTTTCAAAAACAAGGACATTTCTAAGTGACCCCAAACATGCGACTTGTAATAAGACTATGCAATTAGCCCTTTGTAAAATGAATGGATTCATATACAAGGCATAAATCTTAAGTTACAAAGCATTAACAAGCAGTACAAGGCATTATTCAAAGCATGGACAGAGAGAAAGAGAGAGAGAGAGAGAGACAAAGAACCCATGGATTGTGCCATGGCCCATAGCTCATGGGAGAGGGAGAGAAAAAGAAAGAAAGTGAGAGGGAGTATCTCACCAAAGCAGATCAGGAACATAAGAGAAAGCACAATGCATCGAATGCCCTTTTGTAAGCGTTTCAGTTGTTTGGAATCAAAATCGGAGTTGTCGACCAATAGTATTACTGTACAGTTAACCTCCAATCAGATATCAGACCTATATGATGTAACCGCTGCTTCTCAGAGGTGAGACAATGGACGTTGGTAAGATCAAGAGAATGAGGAATTCCTAAGACAACACACAGGAAATTCTTGCGTACAGTTGATAAGAAGAGTCACTTGGGGGGGGTTGGGCTGCCCTACACATGTGTCAAACACAAGGCCTGCGGGCCGAATTCTAACACATTTCTATCTGGCCCGCACAATGATTTGGGTTGTCAATTCATGGCCCGCTTCCATACAGCCGGGGATGCACTGCACTACAAGTCACAGCCAAATGGCAGTGCATTGTCACACACACACCCCTTCTCCCAGACCCACAAATACACCCACACATGAGCCAGCCAGTGATCTGTATCATATCATCACTAATGGTACTGACCAAATCTTTTACTGGACAGAAAGTTTAAACATGTTGTAGGCTGAATGTCCATGCCAAGTTTTGGTTCCAAACGGTCATTGCTGTAGCCTACAGAATATGACATCTTGGTTGTCAAGAAGTTAAAAGATAAAGGATTCACACGCGATTGAGCTGCTTTCGTGTGTCCCGTTTACCGCGCAGAGTGGAAAGTAAAGTGTACAGATCACCTTCCTAGCTAGGCTAATACAATTGTGCAGTCTGGCTTCAGTTTTTAAAGCCAGACAATGAATAACCAAAAAAACAAAACCTGCAACAAAACACCATGCAAAGGAGAAACATGTAGGTCTATTACAGCAACATTTGAGCAGTAGCCTAGGCTGGCTACTCAACTACAAGACATGTTGAGTGCACCACACAGCAGAGGAGGCTGGTGGGAGGAGCTATAGGAGACAGGCTCCTTGTAATGGCTGGAATGGAATAAATGGAACCGTATCAAATGCATCAACCATATGAAAACCACGTTTTACTCCATTGTATTTACAACCATTACAATGTCCTCCTATAGCTCCTCCCACCAGCCTCCACTGCCATGTAATGCAAAAAAATGAAAAACATGTTTTGAGTCGAAATATTACAACAACCTAGCTACGTTTTTGTTATTTGGAGTTATTAAATACATTTGATTAGGGTCGCTGCATATTATGCACATCAAGCATAGCAGCAAAGGCTGGACAAATATTATTGATCTCTTCTTTTGTTTTAATATGTAAACAATTCTATATACAGCATCTTATGTACATACTGAAAGTGGACATTATAAAGGGACATATTTTTTCTAACAAAACAATGGCCAGTTTGGGTGGCAGTTGTATGCAATTTATTTTGTTAAAACAAACATAATAGGCTATGACTGGCCCGCAAATTCATTGTGTTTTTTCAATATGGCCCTTGTGCTGATAGAGTTTGACACCCTTGCATTAAAAGCTTCAGCGATACAGATTGAATAGAGCCACAAGTCCCATGCTACTATAATGCTTTGTCAATGTATTAATAATTGATTTGTTAACTAAGTACTGCAGACCAATTCATGTAACCTTATTATGAAGTGTTACCTACCTCTCCTCCTGTCACCTCCAGCAGTTAGTGGTAATAAGCCATGGTGCAGCTAAGGTGCACTCCAGGTGCTAGCTATGGCGATAAATCAACTACTTAGCAGCCTGTTATAGTAATGTACCAGTGCTTTTTCTTTTTTTAATCAGAGTGCATTCTAAAATCTATCATTCTCTTTCACTGTGACCTGCTGAAGAAGTTTCTCCCCTCGTGACATGTGCACAGACCCATTAGATTGCATTGTTTTGCCAACAGTTTGAAGCAGTCACCTTCTGGTAAAATCTGAGGAAACATAGCCAAATAAACCGTGTTGACACAGCAAAATATGACTAAAATAACCATTGGAGATGGTTGGAGTGGGTTAGAGAGACAGGAAAGTTTTCAAGAGCCTGTAGAGAAGGATGAGAAACTATGTTTTATATAAGAGCTTTCTGAATTGACACAGTCCTGTAAAAAAAAAAGACATCTCCTTCTAAAAGGGTTTTTCTTTATGACTATGTTGGAAGAGTGTTGCAGGTGTCTTCGACTGAAAAACTCAGTAGAAGTTTATGGTTGGTTTCCACTAACAAGGAAAATGTGCACCCCGTCTCTCTTTTTCACTCTCTTGCTCTCTCCCTCTCTCTGTGTCTCTTTCCCTCTCTCTGTCTCTCTCTCTCCGTGTGTCTCTCTCTCTCCGTGTGTCTCTCTCTCTCCGTGTGTCTCTCTCTCTGTGTGTGTCTCTCTCTCTTTGTGTCTCTCTCTGTGTCTCTCTCACTGTGTCTCTCTCTCTGTGTCTCTCTGTGTCTCTCTGTGTGTGTGTGTGTGTGTGTGTGTGTGTGTGTGTGTGTGTGTGTGTGTGTGTGTGTGTGTGTGTGTGTGTGTGTGTGTGTGTGTGTGTGTGTGTGTGTGTGTGTGTGTGTGTGTGTGTGTGACTTACAGCTCCCGATGATGTTACAAGAAGAAGGGATTTGGGGCACGGTGCTGTTAAGCCCCCTTGCGGTTCTCTGTTATGGACTGTGACTCTGTGTGTTTTGGCATCACACAGCCTTCCTACACTCCACTACTTTATCTGTATCTGCCACCATCTCTATCCTCCACTGTTGAGGTGCCCAGTGGGACAAGTCCTCTCGTGAAGAGCTAGCTTTCAACAAGACGTGACAGAGAGAGGCAGGCAGGCAGGCTTTCCATTAGTTGCTAGAAGACAGCACACCACAAATGCACCATGGCACCCACGTTTCTGGCCTTGGAACACAGGCTCCCGTCACATTTACAGGCTCATTAGAACCTTCAAGATGGGCAGATAGCCTGAGCCTGCCACAGTCTGTATGACTTATCCATTACTCCAGCTCTGGCTGCTCTGGCTGGTAAAAAACACATTTTGGAGGTTTGGATCAAGATCCAAATGAAGATCCCGTAGATCTTGCTGTGGTTTCTTATGTTAATCAGAATTCGCAAAAATGCTGGTGGTGGTTATTCTGTTCAAACCACTTTGGCTGCCAAGTTGGCACAGTAAAATGCCTTGGTATTAGTTCAAAAAGAAAAGGGCAGCAGGGATCAAATTGAATGTGTTACCATCATCATCATCAGAGTATTTTACAGTGGCACAACCACCCTATTGAGAACATGCACGAGAAATGGACTGACCTGGCCGCTCTCGATGAGAGGTCATCTTGATCTTGTAGTGGTCAACCAGCACCACACTGTCACTGTCTCGAGAGCTCCACACCAATAAAAGCCCTTCCACCCCCCAAACAGTGCCTCTCCTCAGGGGCCTTGCTGGGAGCAAAATGGCTAATTATCCTGCTGTAATTAGGAAAAACGAGGCCAATGTGCACCGACACGCCAATTTTCACAGTTCAGCTGCTCTTGGTAATGAGAAGCTGTAGTTCATTTGGAGTGTGACGAGTGTGTGCATGTGTGTGTGTGTGCAGTCGTGTGTGTGTCCATGCATGTGTATAGGGGGACACGATACAGAGGAGAACCCCCGCAACCCTCCCCCTCCAATATCTGCCTCCTGTATGGAACACCAGGGGGGTTCTGCGTTTACAAACACTACAAGAAGCTTGGCTAACCCTGCCAATAGCCACTTTCATTTAGTCATTGTCTTTTCACCTGAGATATGCTGCTCTGTGCCTCACACTCCATTAGTTACAGACATGACAAATTCTCAAAGACTGACAAGACCGTGAGCATGAACAATAATTAAGAAATGTATTGAAGTGCAGTAATGTGTGCTTTAATAATGTCCGTTACTTATAAGTAATGTCCATTACTTATAATCCACATAATAATTAACATTTCCTGTTGCTGCAGGATTATTTTCCTGCTGTAGCAAACTGACTCAAATTAAGATCCTACATCTGTATTATGATCCCTATGGTTATGGAAAAGAGCAGAAGCTCTGAACTCTCTGCTCAGACCCTGTCCTACCTACCTACAGGTTATGTAAAATTTGCTCTTTTAGTATTTCTCCAGAGAGAAATAAAAACAAGAACACTTTAGTAAATACTTCAGTAATATCCCCAAATACACTACTGTAAATACTACAGTATACTACAGTTTGTAAAAACACTATGTTAAAAACGACATTATACCGTACTACAATCCGTAAAAACACTACAGTAAACACTACAGTATACTACAGTAATTACTATAGTATATAGTATTTTTTTTTTACTACAGTAGTCATACTATAGTATACTGTAAATACTACAGTATACTACAGTAAATACTACATAGATTGTAGTCCAATATGATTTTCACTAGAGCGTGGACCAGTGACATAAAATCCTAATGGAAATGATTGGGAACCGTATCGAATATCAGATAAACAGAGAGAGAGGGCCAGCGGTATGAGGGAATGGACAGAGTAGAGCAATGGGCTTAGAGTAAGAGAGGAAATCTCTCTCTCTCTCTCTCTCTCTCTCTCTCTCTCTCTCTCTCTCTCAGAGAAAATGTTAGTGAGGAGTCTGTTAACATGTCATGCACAAAGCTATATTAGGGGCCATCTAAAATGCTAGAATACAAGCAAGCCAAGTGCTGTTATTTTTGCAGAGTGATATACAGTATATGACACACCTACTCATTCAAGGGTTTTTCTTTATTTTTAATTTTCTACGTTGTAGAATAATAATGATGACATCAAAACTATGAAATAACACATATGGAATCATGTAGTAACCAAAAAAATGTTAAACAAATCAAAATATATTTTATATTTGAGCTTCTTCAAAGTAGCCAACCTTTGCCTTGATGACAGCTTTGCACACTCTCGGCATTCTCTCAACCAGCGTCATGAGGGAGTCACCTGGAATGCATTTAAATTATTAGGTGTGCCTTGTTAAAAGTTCCTTTTTGGAATTTCTTTTCTTCTTAATGCGTTTGAGCCAATCAGTTGTGTTGTGAGAAGATAGGGGTGGTATACAGAAGATAGCCCTATTTGGTAAAAGACCAAGTCCATATTATGGCAAGAACAGCAAAAATAAGCAAAGAGAAATGACAGTCCGTTACTTTAAGGTGGGAGAAAATGTCAAGAACTTTGAAACTTTCTTCAAGTGCAGTCGCAAAAACCATCAAGCGCTATGATGAAACTGGCTCTCATGAGGACCGCCACAGGAAAGGAAGACCCAGAGTTACCTCTGCTGTAGAGGATAAGTTCATTAGAGTTACCAGCCTCAGAAATTGCCCAAATAAATGCTTCACAGAGTTCAAGTAACACACACATCTCAACATCAACTGTTCAGAGGAGACCACGTGAATCAGGCCTTCATGGTCGAATTGCTGCAAAGAAACCACTACTAAAGGACACCAATAAGATGAAGACTTGCTTGGGCCAAGAAACACGAGCAATGGACATTAGACCAGTGGAAATCTGTCCTTTGGTCCAAATTTGAGATTTTTGGTTCTATGTCTTTGTGAGACGTAGAGTAGGTGAACGGATGATCTCTACATGTGTGGTTCCCATCGTGAAGCATGGAGGACGAGGTGTAATGGTGTGGGTGCTTTGTTGGTGAAATTGTTGTGATTTATTTAGAATTCAAGGCACACTTAACCAGCATGGTTACCACAGCATTCTGCAGTGATATGCCATCCCATCTGGTTTGCGCTTAGTGGGACTATCATTTATTTTTTAACCGGTCAACGACCCAACACACCTCCAGGCTGTGTAGGCTATTTGACCAAGAAGGAGAGTGATGGAATGCTGCATCAAATTACCTGGCCTCCACAATCACCCGACCTCAACCCAATTGAGATGGTTTGGGATGAGTTGGACTGCAGAGTGAAGTAAAAGCAGACAACAAGTGCTCAGCATATGTGGGAACTCCATCAAGACCTTTGGAAAAGCATTCCAGGTGAAGCTGGTTGAGAGAATGCCAGGAGTGTGCAGAGTGTGTGTCATCAAGGCTACTTTGAAGAATCTAAAATATATTTTGATTTGTTTAAAACTTTTTGGGTTACTACATGATTCCACATGTGTTATTTCATAGTTTTGATGTCTTCACTATTATTCCACAATGTAAAAAACAGTAAAAAAATAAGAAAAATCCTTGGAATGATTAGGTGGAATGAGTAGGTATGTCCAAACTTTTGACTGGTACACTATATATTTTTTGACACACATTTAACCCCTCTTTTGGGGAGGCATCAACTTCTATTATAATTTTTTAACCAGTACCCGTTACCTTCAGACAAGTCCCATGAAACGGAGACCACCATCGTGTTTGTGAGATTCTCCACTTTCCATGGAGCGGTCATAATAGTTTGGACACTACAGACATTTTTGTAAGAAGACCAATTTTCAGGATGTCTCATGGTTTGACAAACACCGCTCTAGCTCTGCCACCTTTCACCACAGATGCAGAAGTGCAACATCGGCGGATGCGGTGGATTGAGACGCGTCCCATGCAACAACAAAAACAGATAGCTGGTGATGGTGATTTTTTTATTATAGTGAGATATTATAAATTAATGAAGCTGTTTGATAAACAAATAATTTGTAAAATCACGATCTAATGAGGCCTAATGCAGAAGATGACATTTACATTACATTTAAGTCATTTAGCAGACGCTCTTATCCAGAGCGACTTACAAATTGGTGCATTCACCTTATGATATCCAGTGGAACAACCACTTTACAATAGTGCATCTAACTCTTTTAAGGGGGGGGGGGGGGTTAGAAGGATTACTTTCTCCTATCCTAGGTATTCCTTCAAGAGGTGGGGTTTCAGGTGTCTCCGGAAGGTGGTGATTGACTCCGCTGACCTGGCGTCGTGAGGGAGTT
Organism: Salvelinus alpinus; assembly: GCF_045679555.1. Taxonomy (NCBI): domain Eukaryota; kingdom Metazoa; phylum Chordata; class Actinopteri; order Salmoniformes; family Salmonidae; genus Salvelinus; species Salvelinus alpinus. Next base: position 44,859,569 of record NC_092105.1, on the reverse strand, counting down.
TGTTCCACCATTGGGGTGCCAGAGCAGCGAACAGTTTTGACTGGGCTGAGCGGGAACTGTACTTCCTCAGAGGTAGGGAGGCGAGCAGGCCAGAGGTGGATGAACGCAGTGCCCTTGTTTGGGTGTAGGGCCTGATCAGAGCCTGAAGGTACGGAGGTGCCGTTCCCCTCACAGCTCCGTAGGCAAGCACCATGGTTTTGTAGCGGATGCGAGCTTCAACTGGAAGCCAGTGGAGAGAGCGGAGGAGCGGGGTGACGTGAGAGAACTTGGGAAGGTTGAACACCAGACGGGCTGCGGCGTTCTGGATGAGTTGTAGGGGTTTAATGGCACAGGCAGGGAGCCCAGCCAGCAGCTGGGCACGGGTTGACACGGGGCGAGTTTAGAATTCTCAAACAATACGACAGAAGCAGCTTCAATTTGATTGGCTGTTGCATGCAATTTTCATTGTGTTTGAGGTGCTTCATATAACAGCAAAGTTGCTTGAGTCACTGTAATTGCAACTAAAATTGCGTGCAAGTTGCATTGTGTAACTACAACCACTGGGATGAAGGGAACTGCCTCTGGGAGTTCAAACAAGGGATCCAAATCAGGAAAGTCACATTTCTGGTCGAAATGCTTGTGAGAGACCGGCGATCTAATATCCCAAAATTATTTTGGGCTGTAGGTAATAATGCAAGGAACGTTCTGAGCAAATAATGTAAGAAATAACACACAAAAAAACGAAATACTGCAAAGTTGGCTAGGAGCTAGAAACAGGGCGACCATGTCTGTCAGCGCCATCTTCTACATCTACCATGTATTTTCATGTAATCTCAACTAACTGTAATCCAGGTCATATGGTTGTGCTATTAGATCAAGCACAGTGACAAAACATTAAAGGCTCAAAACGATCTACTTTAAAGCGACATCCGCTTTGCGATGTCACAGGTGGAACTGTGTCAGAGCTGTCAAATCCACTAGCGGAACCTGGCATACACCTAAAGCAGACATTGCCTTTGGCTGCACGGAGTCACATTAAGAGAAATCCCAAAACACTGGAATATGAGGTGTAGGCCTAATCTACACCTCGATCTGACCGTAAGGCGCTACAGAGGGTAGTGCATACGGACCAGTGCATCACTGGGGCCAAGCTTCCTGCAATCCAGGACCTATATAATAGACGGTGTCAGAGGAAAGCCCATAAAATTGTCAGAGACTGCAGTCACCCAAGTCATAGACGGTTAACTCTGCTACCGCACGGCAAGCGGTACTGGAGCGCCAAGTCTAGGACCAAAAGGTTCCTTAACAGCATGTACCCCCAAGCCATAAGACTGTTGAACAAATAATCAAATGGCCACCGGACTATTAAATTGACCCCCCCCTCCATTTGTTTTGTACACTGCTGCTATTCGTTGTTTATTATCTATGCATAGTCACTTCACCCCTACCTACATGTACAAATTACAGTGCCTTGCAAAAGTATTCACCCCTCTTGGCATTTTTCCTATTTTGTTGCATTGCAACCTGTAATTTAAACAGATTTTTATTTGGATTTCATGTAATGGACATACACAAAATAGTCCAAATTAGTGAAGTGAAATGTAAAAAATTACTTGTTTGAAATAATTGTTTGTTTGAAATAATAAAATAATAAATACAGAAAAGTGGTGTGTGCATATGTACTCACCTCCTTTGCTATTAAGCTCCTAAATAACATCTGGTACAAACAATTACCTTCAGAAGTCACATAATTAGTTAGATTGCACACAGGTGGACTTTATTTAAGTGTCACATGATCTGTCACATGATCTCAGTATATATACACCTGTTCTGAAAGGCCCCAGAGCCTGCAACAGCACTAAGCAAGGGGTACCACCAAGCAAGCAGCACTATGAAGACCAAGGAAGTCTCCAAACAGGTCAGGGACAAAGTTGTGGAGAAGTACAGATCAGGGTTGGGTTATAAGAAATATCAGAAACTTTGAACATCCCACGAAGCACCATTAAACCCATTATTAAAAAATTGAAAGAATATGGCACCACAACAAACCTGCTAAGAGAGGGCCGCCAACCAAAACTCACAGACCAGGCAAGGAGGGAATTAATCAGAGAGGCAACAAAGAGACCAAAGATAACCCTGAAGGAGCTGCAAAGCTCCACAGCGGAGATTGTAGTATCTGTCCAAAGGACCACTTTAAGCCGTACACTCCACAGAGCTGGGCTTTGCGGAAGAGTGTCCAGAAAAAATAAGCAAAGGTTTGGTGTTTGCCAAAAGGCATGTGGGAGACTCCCCAAACATGTGGAAGGTACTCTGGTCAGATGAGAATAAAATTGAGCTTTTTGGCCATCAAGGAAAACACTATGTCTGGCGCGAACCCAACACCTCTCATCACCCTGAGAACACCATCCCCACAGTGAAGCGTGGGAGTGGCAGCATCATACTGTGGGGATGTTTTTCATCGGCAGGGACTGGGAAACTGGTCAGATTTGAAAGAATGATGGATGGCGCTAAATACACGGAAATTCTTGAGGGAAACCTGTTTCAGCCTTTCAGAGATTTGAGGCTGGGACGGAGGTTCACCTTCCAGCAGGACAATGACCTTAAGCATACTGCTAAAGCAACACTCGAGTGGTTTAAGGGGAAACATTTAAATGTCTTTGAATGGCCTAGTCAAAGCCCAGATCTCAATCCAATTGAGAATCTGTGGTATGACTTAAAGATTGCTGTACACCAGCGGAACCCCTCCAACTTGAAGGAGCTGGAGCAGTTTTGCCTTGACTAATGGTACGCAAGTATAAACACCATAGGACCACGCAGCCATCATACCGCTCAGGAAGGAGACGCCTTCTGTCTCCTAGAGATGAACGTACTTCGGTTCGAAAAGTGCAAATCAATCCCAGAACAACATCAAAGGACCTTGTAAAGATGCTGGAGGAAACGGGTACAAAAGTATCTATATCCACAGTAAAACGAGTCCTATATCGACATAACCTGAAAGGCCGCTCAGCAAGGTAGAAGCCACTGCTCCAAAACCGCCATAAAAAAGCCAGACTACGGTTTGCAACTGCACATGGGGACAAAGATCGTAATTTTTGGAGAAATGTCCTCTGGTCTGATGAAACAAAAATAGATCTGTTTGGCCGTAATGACCATCGTTATATTTGGAGGAAAAAGGGGGAGGCTTGCAAGCCGAAGACCACCATCCCAACCCTGAAGCACGGGGGTGGCAGCATCATGTTGTGGGGGTGCTTTGCTGCAGGAGGTGCACTTCACAAAATAGATGCCATCATATTGAAGCAACATCTCTAGACATCAGTCAGGAAGTTAAAGCTTGGTCGCAAATGGGTCTTCCAAAGGAACAATGACCCCAAGCATACTTCCAAAGTTGTGGCAAAATGGCTTAAGGACAACAAAGTCAAGGTATTGGAGTGGCCATCACAAAGCCCTGACCTCAATCCTTTAGAAAATTTGTGGGCAGAGCTGAAAAATAAAAAAGCGTGTGCGAGCAAGGAGTCCTACAAACCTGACTCACTTACACCAGCTCTGTCAGGAGGAATGGGCCAAAATTCATCCAACGTATTGTGGGAAGCTTGTGGAAGGCTACACGAAACGTTTGACCCAAGTTAAACAATTTAAAGGCAATGCTACCAAATACCAATTGAGTGTATGTAAACTTCTGACCCACTGGGAATGTGATTAAAGAAATAAAAGCAGAAATAAATAATTCTCTCTATTTTTCTGACTTAAAAATAAAGTGGTGATCCTAACTAACCTAAGACAGGGACTTTTTACTAGGATTAAAAAACTGAGTTTAAATGTATTTGGCTAAGGTGTATGTAAACTTCCAACTTCAACTTTATATAAAAACACAGGAAAATCACTTTTTTTTATATTACTGGGCTTAACGAAATAGAGCTCCCAGAGGTGCTTCTAACGATCACGGATTATAGAAAGAAAGCTAGTTTTGTCGTGGACACTGACGCTGCCCTACCGGATAAGTTAAACACATTATTATTACGCTTAAAGTATAATGACTCTGAGCTGCCAAGAAGAGCCCCTGAGGACAACGAGGGCTTACGGTCTCCACAGAGGATGTATGTAAGTCATTCAAACGTGCTAACCTTCGCATACCTAGCCATGCATTTCTGACATTTTCAATCTCTCTCTAGCTCAGGCCATTATCCCCTCCTGCTTCAAGATGTCCACTATCATCCAGGTGCCCAAGAAAGGGAAAGTAACAAAAAAAATTTATTTAAGCTTTATTTAACTATGCAAGTCAGTTAAGAACAAATACAAATTCTTGTTTACAATGGCGGCCTACCCCGGCCAAACCCTAACGAAGCTGGGCCAATTGTGCACTGCCCTATGGGACTACCAATCATGGCCAGTTGTGATACAGCTTGGAATCGAACCAGAGTCTGTAGTGACGCCTCTAGCACTGAGACGCAGTGCCTTAGACCGCTGCGCCACTCGGGATCAAACTGAACTGAATGACTACCAACCCATAGCACTCACTTCCGTCACCATGAAGTGCTTGGTAAAAGTCAAAGACGACATCACCTCCTCCCTAACCGACACACCCAATCCAATTCGCCTAACTCCCCGATAGATTCACAGATGATGCAATCGCCACTGCCCTCACCCAACCGGACAAAAGGAATCCACATGTGAGGATGCTGTTCTTCAACTACAGCTCAGCCTTCAATACCATAGATCACAACAAAGCTCACGGCCCTGGGACTAAACTCTTCCCTATGCAACTGGGTCCTGGACTTCCTGACAGGTGCCCCCAGGTGGTGAAGGTAGGCAACATCACCTCCTCCACACTGATCCTCAACACGGGGCCCCACAAGGGTACGTCCTCAGTCCCCTCCTGTACTCCCTGTATACCCATGACTGCACACAGTTCCAACTTCATCATCAAGTTCGCTGACGACATGACAGTAGTAGGCCTCATTACCAACAACGACGAGACAGCCTACAGAGAGGAGGTAGGGACTCTTACAGTGTGGTGCCAGGTAAACAGCCTCTCCCTCAACGTAAGCAAAACAAAGGAGCTTATTGTGGACTTCAGGAGGAACCAGGCTCAGCACGCCCCCATCATCATCAATTGGACATCGTGGAGACGGTCAAACTCTCTGATGAGCTGAAATGGTCAAACCACAAGGACACCATGGTGAAGAACCTCGGGAGGCTGAAGCAATTCGACCCATCCCCGAGGGCCCTCACAGTGTTCTACAGGAGCACCATCGAGTGCTTACTGTCGGGTTGCATCACAGCCTGGTATGACAACTCTACCGCTGCTGACTGCAAGGCTCTAGAGAGGTTGGCACGCTCAGCAGAACGCACCATTGGGTGCACACTGCCTGCTCTCCAGGACATCTACAACACCAGGTGTCGCAGGGAGGCCAAGAAGATAATCAGGGACCTCAGCCAGCTGAGCCACAGCCTGTTCTTCCATCACTCAGACGAGGGCAGTACAGGAGCATCATGGCAAAAACTGTCAGACTGGCCAATAGAAGCTACCCCCAGATCAGCCCAGCCTCTTCACTCTAATGCAGGGGTGGGCAATTCCAGTCATCGAGGGCCTGGTTGGGTGTCACAGTTTTGCCCCAGCCCCAGCTAACACACCTGACTCCAATAATCACCTAATCCTGATCTCCAGTTTAGAATGCAATTTGATTAATCAGCTGTGTTTGCTAGGGATGGAGAAAAATTGTGACACCAATCAGGCCACCGAGGACTGGAGTTGCCCACCCCTGCTCTAATGGAAATCGTATTGACGGCATTTTAATTGCTACTGTCTGCAGGGCAGTGACACAGGGGACTGTCATTAGCCAATGATGTTGACGGGCACAGAGGTCATTGGGATCGATACAACTGTCCATCACTGAGATTAGAGAGAGAGAGGGAGAGATATAGAGTTTGAGAGGGAGGGAGAGAGGAGTGAGAGAAATGAGATAGAAGGTACAGTGAGATAGAGGGAGACAACTCTTAGGAGCTAGACGGAGAGAGAAATGAGAGAGGTACTGTGAGAGAGAACGAGAGAGGGGAGAGGAAGAGGGAGAGAGTGAGAGAATAGGCTCAGTACACTACACCACCCTCATCACCTTCACTAAGATAGCCTGCAATTATACTAAGCTATATTCACTTATTTACCTCAATTATATAGTTATAAAGTGATATAATTCACTGTCATTTACATTTACATTTAAGTCATTTAGCAGACGCTCTTATCCAGAGCGACTTACAAATTGGTGCATTCACCTTATGATATCCAGTGGAACAACCACTTTACAATAGTGCATCTAACTCTTTTAAGGGGGGGGGGGGTTAGAAGGATTACTTTATCCTATCCTAGGTATTCCTTAAAGAGGTGGGGTTTCAGGTGTCTCCGGAAGGTGGTGATTGACTCCGCTGACCTGGCGTCGTGAGGGAGTTTGTTCCACCATTGGGGTGCCAGAGCAGCGAACAGTTTTGACTGGGCTGAGCGGGAACTGTACTTCCTCAGAGGTAGGGAGGCGAGCAGGCCAGAGGTGGATGAACGCAGTGCCCTTGTTTGGGTGTAGGGCCTGATCAGAGCCTGAAGGTACGGAGGTGCCGTTCCCCTCACAGCTCCGTAGGCAAGCACCATGGTCTTGTAGCGGATGCGAGCTTCAACTGGAAGCCAGTGGAGAGAGCGGAGGAGCGGGGTGACGTGAGAGAACTTGGGAAAGTTGAACACCAGACGGGCTGCGGCGTTCTGGATGAGTTGTAGGGGTTTAATGGCACAGGCAGGGAGCCCAGCCAACAGCGAGTTGCAGTAATCCAGACGGGAGATGACAAGTGCCTGGATTAGGACCTGCGCCGCTTCCTGCGTGAGGCAGGGTCGTACTCTGCGAATGTTGTAGAGCATGAACCTACAGGAACGGGTCACCGCCTTGATGTTAGTTGAGAACGACAGGGTGTTGTCCAGGATCACGCCAAGGTTCTTAGCACTCTGGGAGGAGGACACAATGGAGTTGTCAACCGTGATGGCGAGATCATGGAACGGGCAGTCCTTCCCCGGGAGGAAGAGCAGCTCCGTCTTGCCGAGGTTCAGCTTGAGGTGGTGATCCGTCATCCACACTGATATGTCTGCCAGACATGCAGAGATGCGATTCACCACCTGGTTATCAGAGGGGGGAAAGGAGAAGATTAATTGTGTGTCGTCTGCATAGCAATGATAGGAGAGACCATGTGAGGATATGACAGAGCCAAGTGACTTGGTGTATAGCGAGAATAGGAGAGGGCCTAGAACAGAGCCCTGGGGGACACCAGTGGTGAGAGCACGTGGTGCGGAGACAGATTCTCGCCACGCCACCTGGTAGGAGCGACCTGTCAGGTAGGACGCAATCCAAGCGTGGGCCGCGCCGGAGATGCCCAGCTCGGAGAGGGTGGAGAGGAGGATCTGATGGTTCACAGTATCAAAGGCAGCCGATAGGTCTAGAAGGATGAGAGCAGAGGAGAGAGAGTTAGCTTTAGCAGTGCGGAGCGCCTCCGTGACACAGAGAAGAGCAGTCTCAGTTGAATGACTAGTCTTGAAACCTGACTGATTTGGATCAAGAAGGTCATTCTGAGAGAGATAGCAGGAGAGCTGGCCAAGGACGGCACGTTCAAGAGTTTTGGAGAGAAAAGAAAGAAGGGATACTGGTCTGTAGTTATTGACATCGGAGGGATCGAGTGTAGGTTTTTTCAGAAGGGGTGCAACTCTCGCTCTCTTGAAGACGGAAGGGACGTAGCCAGCGGTCAAGGATGAGTTGATGAGCGAGGTGAGGTAAGGGAGAAGGTCTCCGGAAATGGTCTGGAGAAGAGAGGAGGGGATAGGGTCAAGCGGGCAGGTTGTTGGGCGGCCGGCCCAGAGAGGGGAGAAAGAGGTCAAAGCACAGGGTAGGGCAGTGTGAGCAGAACCAGCGGTGTCGTTTGACTTAGCAAACGAGGATCGGATGTCGTCGACCTTCTTTTCAAAATGGTTGACGAAGTCATCCGCAGAGAGGGAGGAGGGGGGAGGAGGGGGAGGAGGATTCAGGAGGGAGGAGAAGGTGGCAAAGAGCTTCCTAGGGTTAGAGGCAGATGCTTGGAATTTAGAGTGGTAGAAATTGGCTTTAGCAGCAGAGACAGAAGAGGAGAATGTAGAGAGGAGGGAGTGAAAGGATGCCAGGTCCGCAGGGAGGCGAGTTTTCCTCCATTTCCGCTCGGCTGCCCGGAGCCCTGTTCTGTGAGCTCGCAATGAGTCGTCGAGCCACGGAGCAGGAGGGGAGGACCGAGCCGGCCTGGAGGATAGGGGACATAGAGAGTCAAAGGATGCAGAAAGGGAGGAGAGGAGGGTCCAAAGGTCATAGCTGATGTGTGGCACTGATTGGCCTATAGGTGGCACTGTTACAGTATAAGCAGTCTCACTTAAACCCTCACAGCCCCGCTTGACCTAGAGACTTGAAACTTTGTTCAGTATGTAAGTGTCTTTCCTCATGCTGAGCAAATGTGTTGCAATGACTAATAAGGTCCGCAGATTTTCTTCCATCTTGGACATTTGGAAAACCTTTGAAAAACTAACCCGGTATGTAGGCCCATAGTACATCTCTTAACTTAGTTTGAGAAAAGCTAAGGGATTGGTTAAGTGATGGCTGAGTAATTGATAAATCAGGAAATCTGATTTTACGTGCCAATTAAAATTGTTTGTAAATCTACTCCACAATAGCCTAAGAACTTGAAACGTTTTAGGGTCATCAAAGACATTACCACGATGCACCATGTTAAGTTTGACTTAGTTTCCTTTAAAAAAGAACATTTATTAACAATTCACTTTTTTGACTATGTAACGCTAACAATCATAAAGAACACTTATTCTCGTGGACAAAATGTCAGATTCACTCAGGATGTGGTATTTGGACTCATCGCAATAGTCATCGCAATAGTCTCTAAAGAGTTTGAAAAAACAACATTGATGCATTCAAAGATGGCCACACTATACCAGTAGATGCATATTAGCATATACGCTAATATTCCCAAATATACTTAAAACACTTAAAAGACCTTCTTCTCATGAGACATAGGAGACATAGGACCAAATGACACCAAATGTTGAATCTAGTTTAAGAAAAGTTAAGAAAAGATAAGGGATTGGTCAAAAGATGGCTGAGTTATTGACATCAAAAATCTGATTTTTACGTGACTTAAACCATTGTCAATCCAATCCACAGGGGCCTATCAACTTGACATTTGTCATCACTATCATGGACGTTCCTATGATGAACCAAACTGAATTTGATGTTGATATCTCAAGAAACAAGGAAACTATAAACTCATTCTTTGCATATCTGCCGCTAATGCTCAAAATCATTTGCAATTATCTTTCTACTCATGAAACATACATCAGATTCACTCCAGATTGTGTTTTAGACTCATTACATCAGTCTTTAATGGTTTTTATAAATTGTAATGCGTAAAAATCCTCTGTCCTCGGTTGCAACACTCACTACAGAGTTCCAAATTGCCTCTGGAAGCAAAGATAGCACAATAACTGTTTGTCAGGAGCTTTATGAAATGGATTTCCATGGCCGATCAGCTGCACACAAGCCTAAGATCACAATGCACAATACCAAGCGTCGGCTGGAGTGGTGTAAAGCTCGCCGCCATTGGACTCTGGTGCAGTGGAAACGCGTTCTCTGGAGTGATGAGTCACGCTTCACCATCTGGCAGTCCAACGGGCTAATCTGGGTTTGGCGGATGCAAGGAGAACTCTACCTGCCCCAATGCATAGTGCCAACTGTAAAGTTTGGTGGAGGAGGAATAATGGTCTGGGGCTGTTTTCCATGGTTCGGGCTAGGCCCCTTAGTTCCAGTGAAGGGAAATGTCAACGCTACAGCATACAATGACCTTCTAGATGATTCTGTGCTTCCAACTTTGTTGCAACAGTTTGACCACATCAGAAAGGCCCTTTCCTGTTTCAGCATGACAATGCCCCTGTGTACAAAGCAAGGTCCATACAGAAATGGTTTGTCGAGATCGATGTGGAAGAACTTGACTGGCCTGCACATAACCCTGACCTCAACCCTATCAAACACCTTTGGGATGAATTGGAAAGCCGACTGCGAGCAAGGCCTAATCGCCCAATAGCAGTGCCGACCTCACTAATGCTCTGAATCCAAGCAAGTCCCTGCAGCATTGTTCCAACATCTAGTGGAAAGCCAGAAGAGTGGAGGCTGTTATAGCAGCAAAGGGGGGACCAACTCTATATTAATGCCAATGATTTTGGAATGAGAATTTCAATGATAATAAAACATGTATCTTTTGTCAGGCTGGATGTTTGAAATATGAGGTGATTTGAGTCATACTTTTGGCCACGTAGTGTATTAATTAAACTTCCAAATAAACTTCAAAATGTTAGAATATACTGTGTGTATATATATATATACACCAATCCTGCATATCTTAATTTCCAAAATTAACAAATTATATGTGTAATAATGTAGGCAGTTCATACAAAGGATTGTTACCTATAACCAGGTTTACATTTTAAGTAAGCAATTACTATTTTAGCAAACAGTTGTGATTCATCCTATATTGTCCCTAACATCATTACCCCCTCGCAATAGATGTGAGATTGCGAGGTGTGAGATTGCGACACACACACACACACACACACGCACACACACACACACACACACACACACACACACACACACACACACACACACACACACACACACACACACACACACACACACTCAATCCCTTTCCCCCACAAACCATAAGCTCAGATGCAGTTGATACATCCCTGAGCCAAACTCAAGAAAGGACTTGATTTACGAATGCATGTACAGTTGCAGCTGTTTGAGAAGGCTTGGAAAATTGAGCAAAAATTGGGAGATTTGTTTAAACATTGTCAAGTCCTAGGTGATGGAGATCAGATACACCCCCTTCCCCTGAAACACACACACGCTGGTCCCCTGTTGTGACCACTTTCCCAAGCATTGCTGTGCAGTCAGACCTTTGATAATTTTCTGTCACCAGGGCCTCAATAATATGCCCCTCTCTGATTGTCTGAGAGTGACCCCCTCCCCATGGGTTAATGCAGCAAGTTTTGCTAGCACTGCCATTACCTGGGTGGGGGCACCCCACCGGAATCCCCACCAGCTAGATACAAGGTCGTCAAGGTTCTCATTAGCAGCTTTGAGAATGTCCTCCTATATTATGCTCTCCCATCAGGGGGCTTTGGCTTTGTAGGACCAACCCTGCCAGGCAGGCTCAGAATCAGTGCTGCTTTAGTAGGTCTCTGACCGGATTCATCTTTCTGATTTGGCTGTGTCTACTTACAGTAGGCCCATAATACAGATAAGGACTTGCTCAGGTGGGTGTATAGGGTTGGGGACTGTTCCATCATGATAGGACAACAAATAAATAAACGATTTATAATTTATTTTAAAATGTACGTATATCCCATATCTACACAAAGTTGAAAGCTCTCTCTCACAACCTCTGCTCACAAACACACATGGGCTCTGGGATTTGCAACCGTTTTCCTTTTTCACTCACTTTACTCCACACTTTTCCAAACACAAAAACATACACCCCACCCACACACTGTGCCTTCGATGTCCTCGGTTTGCTGTGTTTTATCTCTACCATGTTGTTTGAGTACTTTTGAGTTCCAGTTCCTTATATTTGAAGATTTATAATGTATATTTATATAATTCTATAAATGGAAAGTCTAATACTAACTATTGTCATTCCCAACATTCCCTATCTAAACTCATCAAAAAAAGAAACGTCCTCTCACTGTCAACTGCGTTTATTTTCAGCAAACTTAACATGTGTAAATATTTGTATGAACACAACAAGATTCAACAACTGAGACATAAACTGAACAAGTTCTACAGACATGTGACTAACAGAAATTGAATAATGTGTCCCTGAACAAAGGGGGGGTCAAAATCGAAAGTAACAGTCAGTATCTGGTGTGGCCACCAGCTGCATTAAGTACTGCAGTGCATCTCCTCCTCATGGACTGCACCAGATTTGGCAGTTCTTGCTGTGAGATGTGAGATGTTACCCCACGACGGTGGGTTAGTGCCCATAGGCGACGTTGTTGCCGGTGATGTCTGGTGAGGACCTGCCTTTCAACAGGCCTACAAACCCTCAGTCCAGCCTCTCTCAGCCTATTCAAATAAAATGTATTTATATAGCCCTTCTTACATCAGCTGATATCTTAAAGTGCTGTACGGAAACCCAGCCTAAAACCCCAAACAGCAAGCAATGCAGGTGTAGAAGCACGGTGGCTAGGAAAAACTCCCTAGAAAGGCCAAAACCTAGGAAGAAACCTAGAGAGGAACCAGGCCATGAGGGGTGGCCAGTCCTCTTCTGGCTGTGCCGGGTGGAGATTATAACAGAACATGGCCAAGATGTTCAAATGTTCATAAATGACCAGCATGGTCAAATACTAATAATCACAGTAGTTGTCGAGGGTGCAGCAAGTCAGCACCTCAGGAGTAAATGTCAGTTGGCTTTTCATAGCCGATCATTAAGAGTATCTCTACCGCTCCTGCTCTCTCTAGAGAGTTGAAAACAGCAGGTCTGGGACAGGCAGCACGTCCGGTGAACAGGTCTAGGTTCCATAGCCGCAGGCAGAACAGTTGAAACTGGAGCAGCAGCACGGCCAGGTGGACTGGGGACAGCAAGGAGTGATCATGCCAGGTAGTCCTGAGGCATGGTCCTAGGCCTCAGGTCCTCCGAGAGAGAGAAGGAAAGAAAGAGAGAATTAGAGAGAGCACAATTAAAGTCACACAGGACACCGGATAAGACAGGAGAAGTACTCCAGATATAACAAACTGACCCTAGCCCCCCGACACAAACTACTGCAGCATAAATACTGGAGGCTGAGACAGTAGGGGTCAGGAGACACTGTGGCCCCATCCGATGATACCCCCGGACAGGGCCAAACAGGAAGGATATAACCCCACCCACTTTGCCAAAGCACAGCCCCCACACCACTAGAGGGATACCTTCAACCACCAACTTACCATCCTGAGACAAGGCCGAGTATAGCCCACAAAGATCTCCGCCACGGCACAACACAAGGGGGGCGCCAACCCAGACAGGAAGATCACGTCAGTGACTCAACCCACTCAAGTGACGCACCCCTCCTAGGGACGGCATGAAAGAGCACCAGTAAGCCAGTGACTCAGCCCCTGTAATAGGGTTAGAGGCAGAGAATCCCAGTGGAGAGAGGGGAACCGGCCAGGCAGAGACAGCAAGGGCGGTTCGTTGCTCCAGAGCCTTTCCGTTCACCTTCACACTCCTGGGCCAGACTACACTCAATCATATGACCCACTGAAGAGATGAGTCTTCAGTAAAGACTTAAAGGTTGAGACCGAGTCTGCGTCTCTCACATGGGTAGGCAGACCATTCCATAAAAATGGAGCTCTATAGGAGAAAGCCCTGCCTCCAGCTGTTTGCTTAGAAATTCTAGGGACAATTAGGAGGCCTGTGTCTTGTGACCGTAGCGTACATGTAGGTATGTATGGCAGGACCAAATCGGAAAGATAGGTAGGAGCAAGCCCATGTAATGCTTTGTAGGTTAGCAGTAAAACCTTGAAATCAGCCCTTGCCTTAACAGGAAGCCAGTGTAGGGAGGCTAGCAGTGGAGTAATATGATCAAATTTTCTGGTTCTAGTCAGGATTCTAGCAGCCGTATTTAGCACTAACTGAAGTTTATTTAGTGCTTTATCCGGGTAGCCGGAAAGTAGAGCATTGCAGTAGTCTAACCTAGAAGTAACAAAAGCATGGATTCATTTTTCTGCATAATTTTTGGACAGAAAGTTTCTGATTTTTGCAATGTTACGTAGATGGAAAAAAGCTGTCCTTGAAACAGTCTTGATATGTTCGTCAAAAGAGAGATCAGGGTCCAGAGTAACGCTGAGGTCATTCACAGTTTTATTTGAGATGACTTTACAACCATCAAGATTAATTGTCAGATTCAACAGAAGATCTCTTTGTTTCTTGGGACCTAGAACAAGCATCTCTGTTTTGTCCGAGTTTAAAAGTAGAAAGTTTGCAGCCATCCACCTCCTTATGTCTGAAACACAGGCTTCTAGCGAGGGCAATTTTGGGGCTTCACCATGTTTCATTGAAATGTACAGCTGTGTGTCATCCGCATTATGTTTTTGAATGACATCCCCAAGAGGTAAAATATATAGTGAAAACAATAGTGGTCCTAAAACGGAACCTTGAGGAACACCGAAATTTGCAGTTGATTTGTCAGAGGACAAACCATTCACAGAGACAAACTGATATCTTTCCGACAGATAAGATCTAAACCAGGCCAGAACTTGTCCGTGTAGACCAATTTGGGTTTCCAATCTCTCCAAAAGAATGTGGTGATCGATGGTATCAAAGGCTGCACTAAGGTCTAGGAGCACGAGGACAGATGCAGAGCCTCGGTCTGACGCCATTAAAAGGTAATTTACCACCTTCACAAGTGCAGTCTCAGTGCTATGATGGGGTCTAAAACCAGACTGAAGCATTTCGTATACATTGTTTGTCTTCAGGAAGGCAGTGAGTTGCTGCGCAAAAGCTTTTTCCATTTTTTTTTAGAGGAATGGAAGATTCGATATAGGCCGATAGTTTTTTATATTTTCTGGGTCAAGGTTTGGCTTTTTCAAGAGAGGCTTTATTACTGCCACTTTTAGTGAGGTTGGTACACATCCGGTGGATAGAGACATTTATTATGTTCAACATAGGAGGGCCAAGCACAGGAAGCAGCTCTTTCAGTAGTTTAGTTGGAATAGGGTCCAGTATGCAGCTTGAAGGTTGAGAGGCCATGATTATTTTCAACCATTGTGTCAAGAGATATAGTACTAAAACACTTGAGTGTCTCTCTTGATCCTAGGTCCTGGCATAGTTGTGCAGACTCAGGACAACTGAGTTTTGGAGGAATACGCAGATTTAAAGAGGAGTCTGTAATTTGCTTTCTAATGATCATGATCTTTTCCTCAAAGAAGTTCATGAATTTATTACTGCTGAAGTGAAAGCCATCCTCACTTGGGGAATGCTGCTTTTTAGTTAGCTTTGCGACACTATCAAAAATAAATTTTTGGATTGTTCTTATTTTCCTCAATTAAGTTGGAAAAATAGGATGATCGAGCAGCAGTGAGGGCTCTTCGATACTGCACGGTACTGTTCTTCCAAGCTAGTCGGAAGACTTCCTGTTTGGTGTGGCGCCGTTTCCGTTCCAATTTTCTGGAAGTTTGCTTCAGAGCTCGGGTATTTTCTGTATACCAGGGAGCTAGTTTCTTATGACAAATGTTTTTCGTTTTTAGGGGTGCAACTGCATCTAGGGTATTGCGCAAGGTTAAATTGAGTTCCTCAGTTAGGTGGTTAACTGATTTTTGTGCTGTGACGTCCTTGGGTAGGCAGAGGGAGTCTGGAAGGGCATCAAGGAATCTTTGTGTTGTCTGAGAATTTATAGCACGACTTTTGCTGCTCCTTGGTTGGGGTCTGAGCAGATTATAATTATAATTCAAACAGTTTTAGAAACTTCAGAGTGTTTTCTATCCAATACGAATAATAATATGCATATATTAGCAACTGGGACAGAGGAGCAGGCAGTTTACTATGGGCACCTCTGTGCACCTTTCATCCAAGCTACTCAATACTGCCCCTGCAGCCATAAGAAGTTAACAGAGAGCCAAGGTGCCCCAGTAAAATAAGCTTTCTCTGAAAGAAGTGGACCGAAGTGCAGCGTGGTAAGCGTACATATTGCTTTTATTTTTGAAAATGTCGCCAACTGTAACGGCTTTCTTCCATAGGTGAAGGAGAGGACCAAAGTGCAGCGCGGCTAGTGTTCAACATGTTTAATAAAAGAACAAGTGAAACACTACAAACAACATACAAAATAACAAAATGTGCAAAAACCGAGACAGACCTATCTGGTGCAGACAACCACAGAGACAGGAAACAAACACCCACAAAATCCCAACACAAAACAAGCCTCCTATATATGATTCTCAATCAGGGACAACGATTACCATCTGCCTCTGATTGAGAACCATATTAGGCTGGACATAGAAACAGACAAACTAGACACACAACATAGAATTCCCACCCAGCTCACGTCCTGACCAACACTAAACAAGCAAAACACATAATAACTCTGGTCAGGACGTTACACCAACAAAACAATAAACGAAGAAAACAACCGTGAAGCTTACAGGGCTAAGTGCCACTAACAAAGTTAACTACCCACACTGAAAGGAGGGAAAAAGGGCTACCTAAGTATGATTCCCAATCAGAGACAACGATAGACAACTGTCCCTGATTGAGAACCATACCCGGCCAAAACATAGAAATAAAGAAACATAGAAAACAAACATAGAATGCCCACCCCAAATCACACCCTGACCAAACCAACTAGTGACATAAAAAGGCTCTCTAAGGTCAGGGCGTGACAATACATGTACAGTATATACATATGAGATGAGTCATGTAGGGTATGTAAACATTATATAAAGTTGCATTGTTTAAAGTGGCTAGTGATACATTTATTACATAAATTTTTCATTATTAAAGTGGCTAGAGATGAGTCATTGTGTTGGCAGCAGCCACTCAATGTTAGTGATGGCTGTTTAACAGTGGTGGCCTTGAGATAGAAGCTGTTTTTCAGTCTCTCGGTTCTATTGTAGCCTATAACCTGTTTTAGAGAAATGTGATCATCAAATATTGTAAGAGCTTTCATTGTCTGCTTATATGCCCCCTTTATTTATCATACGGTTCTAACTTGGTGTACAGGGAGAGCACTGTAAGAACGGCCCATGTTCTGAATTCTGTCACTATACATTTCAAAAGTGCTAAACAGATAGTTATATTGACTAACGTTACATCCGTCCTAGCTCACTTATTGTCTTAATCAGAATTACGGATTGCCTCTTATCCGTTTGTCGTCTCCTTATGCCATAGTTTGTACATCTCAATTGTCATTAGGAACTACATTTGTTTAAGCAAGTCAGCCATATCAGCTATGTTGTTTAAAAGGCAGTAAATGAGGCTGAATGAACTGTTTCACTGCCAGACAAGGCTCCGCTGATTGCCAGACGTAGCAGTGGTAAGATGTTGGGACTGCTGTAGAGACAGCTTTATGTAGGCCCTAACAGTTTGTTGGAACCGTTCGTCACCGTTATAGTGCAATTAATGTATTGTTTAGTGTTGTGTAGTGGCTTTTGTGTAGTGGCTTTGCTGTTACACATTCCCCTTTTTTCTTTTTTTTGCCCCACCAAGCTTCACATGCTAAAATCACCACTGGCCTTTGCACATGTATGCATGTTCAACTAGTCTACCCTAATGTTGATGTAATGCTTGCACGATTCAACTGTTTTTCAAACTGTACAATAGAGTATAATTATATATATATTTTTCTTACAGACAATACCGTGTAGTGCCTGGGCTTCTTCCTGGAGTGGATTGTAGATACACAAGCAGAATTCATTTGCCTGTGTGTGTCATTGTAGCAGAACTGTATCCCTCTCGAGGGATTAGACACTATGCTGGATTTCAAGCAGATGACTCGTGAGGAGCTGAATGGCAGTAATCCCACAATTTTACAAGTATTCTCTGAATTTACTGTATGTTTCTTTGGAATTGCAATTTCATCACAACCATCATCTGCTGATCACCAGTTATCTTAGCTACATATTGTTAAACCAGATAATGTGATTTAAGAAATCCATTACTGGGAATTACAGGATATGTACTTTTTGTGCAAAGAGAATTTGACCACCTTCAATGCTGCATAAATGTTTTGGTACTTCCCCAGATCTGTGCCTCGACACAATCCCGGTCTCATAACAAACAGACTCATAACAAAGGGTCTAAATACTCATCTAAATATCTGTTTTTTATATTTAATATATTTGCTAAAATTTCTAAAAACCTTTTTTTGTTTTGTCATTATGGGATATTGATGAGAAAAAATAGATATTCAATTCATTTTAGAATAAGGCTGTGACATAAAGTGTGGAAAAAGTCAAGGAGTCTGAATACTTTCAGAACGCACTATATGTGCACCACCATCGTGTCCATTTCAAGTCTTCACTCATTGATTGAGACAGGTCTCTGTCATCATGACATGCAGCACTTGTCTCGATCACCTGTCTCGATCAATGAGTGAAGACTTGAAATAGACAAGATGTCGGCAAATGTCTTTGGGTAAATCACATGATCTGGTGTAACAATCTGTATCTACAGTTCTCTGCACTTGTGTGTCTCTACACCGGAGACACACTGTTGATATAATTATTATTATTTATTTTTTTACCGTAACATTGTTGTTGAATACCCAGTTCTCTGGAGTTCGCATTAAATAGTGTACACTCCCGTATTTTAGATGGACAAATTAACAAACATTATTTGGATATCTGAATGTCTAGCATCTGTTTGATGCTACAGAACGCAGTACAGCTTATGTAAATATCTTATGTGAATCTGTAAGGCCAGACACATTTTGAAGATTGATAGAAAATATCTATAAACTACATGGCCAAAAGTACCTGCTCGTCAAACATCTCATTCCAAAATGGAGTTGGTCCCCCTTTGCTGCTAAAATAGCCTCCACTCTTCTGGGAAGGCTTTCCACTAGATGTTTGAACATTGCTACGGGGACTTTCTTCGATTCAGACACAAGAGCATTAGTGAGGTACTGATGCTGGGCGATTAGGCTTGGCTCGCAGACTGCGTTCCAATTCATCCCAAAGGTGTTCAATGTGGTTGAGGTCAGGGCTCAAGGCAGGCCAGTCAAATTCTAACACACCGATCTCGACAAACCATTTCTGTATGGACCTCGCATTGTGCATGGGGGCATTGTCATGCTGAAACAGGAAAGGGCCTTCCCAAAATTGTTGCCACAAAGTTGGAAGCACAAAATAGTCTAGAATGTCATTATGTGCTGTAGCCTTAAGATTTCCCTTCCTGGAACTAAGCGGCCTAGCCCAAACTATAAAAAAACAGACCATTATTCCTCCTCCACCAACCTTTACAATTAGTAATTCCCTTACCTTTGATGAACTTTCATCAGAATGCAGTGCCAGGAATCCTAGTTCGACAATAAATCGTTGTTTGGTTTTAGAATGTCCATTTCTTCTGTCGAATTAGCAACTTTGGCTAGCATGGTGCAGCTCACGTTTCCATGAAGAATTTACGCATGAACGAAAAATTCAAAAAGTCAAAATAAAAGTCGAATAAACTGGTCAAACTCAGTTGAGAATCCATCTTTAGGATGTTTTTAAGAAATACATCCAATAACGTCCCAGACGGAGCATTTCTTTGTGTCTACCAAACGAATTGCAACCAACCATATGACAAATCCTTGTGCGTTACCAAGTACTACCAATACGGCTGACCTCTCACTCCAACGAGTCCCATCCGGTCCCAGAAAAGGCTAGAGACTTCATTCAACGTTCTACTGCCTGTTGACATCTAGTGGAAGGCGTATGAAGTGCATACAGATCCATAAATACAAGGCAATTGAATAGGCAAGGCCTTACACAGAGACCCATTTTCAGAATTTTCACTTCCTGTTTGGAAGTTTGCTGCCAAATGAGTTCTGTTTTACTCACAGATATAACAGTTTTAGAAACTTCAGAGTGTTTTCTATCCAATAGTAATAATAATATGCATATCATATGATCTAGGACAGAGTACGAGGCCGTTTAAATTGGGAAAGATTTTATCCAGAAGTGAAAATAGCGCCCCCTATTTCCAAGAGGTTATTAACCTTTTCGCAAAGATTAAGGCTATAGTTTTGTAGTCGTTATTTAGGAGTGTGATTGGACACCAATTATAAATATTGAATAGATCCTTGTGTGGTTTAGGTATAAGAGTAATAATCCCTTGCTTCAGAGAGGCAGGTAGTTCTCCCTTCTTTATAGCCTCCTTAACCTCTCTAGGGTACGTGAGACGGTAGCGTCCCACCTCTTCAACAGCCAGTGAAACTGCAGGGCGCCAAATTCAAAACAACAGAAATCCCATAATTAAAATTCTTCAACATACATTTATTTTACACCATTTTAAAGATACACTTGTTGTAAATCCAGCCACAGTGTCCGATTTAAAAAAGGCTTTACGACAAAAGCAAACCAAACGATTATGTTAGGTGAGTGTCTATTCACAGAATAACACAGCCATTTTTCCAGCCAAAGAGAGGATTCACAAAAAGCAGAAATATAGATAAAATTAATCACTAACCTTTGATGATCTTCATCAGATGACACTCATAGGACTTCATGTTACACAATACATGTATGTTTTGTTCGGTAAAGTTCATATTTATATCCAAACATCTGAGTTTACATTGGCGCCTTACGTTCAGAAGTTCCAAAACATCCTTTGATTTGCAGAGAGCCACATCAATTTACAGGAATACTCATAATAAACATTGCTAAAAGATACAACTGTTATGCATGGAATTTTACATGCACTTCTCCTTAATGCAACCGCTGTGTCAGATTTCAAAAAAGCTTTATGGAAAAAGCAAACCATGCAATAATCGGCGCTCAGAGCCCAATCAAGACACAAATATATCCGCCATATTGTGCAGTCAACATAAGTCAGAAATAACATTATAAACATTCACTTACCTTTGATGATCTTCATCAGAATGCACTCCCAGGAATCCCAGTTCCACAATAAATGTTTGTTTTGTTCGATAATGTCCATCATTCATGTCCAAATTCCTCCTTGTTGTTCTAGCGTTCAGTACACTTTCCAAACTCACGACGCGCGGGCAAGTCCAGAGGAAAGTACGGACGGAAAGTTTAAAAAGTTATATTACAGTCCGTAAAAACATGACAAACGAGGTATTGAATCAATCTTTAGGATGTTTTTAACATAATTCTTCAATAATGTTCCAATCAGAGAATTCCTTTGTCTTCAGTAGTGCGATGGAACAGAGCTCGCTCTCACATGAACGTGCATGGTCAGCTCATGATAGACCTTACATACATAAGGGACATCTAGTACGGGAGCCGTATGATCGGTGAAGATTCTCCCATTGGGAATGTACGGTCCCTTACTAGACGTCCGACGTCGTCTCGGAAAATCGCGGACGGCGTCGGGCCGAGGGCGGGGGGGAGCTCTTTCGGGAAGTCATCTGAGAAATCGTTTCGGACGTTCGGTCGCCGTTTTATAAAAATAACAAATTTTTGACTTGGACTCCGCATTCTCGAAAATTCCCACAAGGGGGAAAATAAATCATATTGCAGGCGCACGAACACGGGGCAAACGAGCGCGGACTTTTCTCCTAAACTGAAAATATTTCGAAGACGAAACTCGGCGAGCGTAGGTTTGGAGTAAAGGGCAGTTGGCCCCGAACGGGATGGCGTCGAGGCCTCGGCGCTTTTTGAGTTATGGCCATTTTGCTGGGATCAAAGGTCAAAAACGAAAAGTAGGGTGCAATTCGACCGCTTCACGTCAAAGTACATAAGCATACGGTGTCAGGAAAAAAAAAACTGACGTTTATCTATCGTAATTTAAGAGAATTAGTACATTGTCCATTTGGTGATGTTCACGAAGAGGAATTCTTTTTCTCCAAAAAATCACAGATCCAGTTGCAGTGTGTTCAGACGTACATTTTTAAAGTGGGTCTCGAAGCTCTGCGAGAGTTCTGTGATTTTATGTGATTTTATGAAGTAACACACACTCATTTAACCCTCTGTTAATAAGTCAGTTCTTAACATAAAGACTTAAAGCTCAATATTATATAAGAGCCTACCCCAAGGAGGGTATGTGTTCACGTTCAGCTTCCTATGTCAACTGGAAGTACCTTAAAATGGTGCATAGGGTCAGGTTTGAAGGGTAATAAAGGTCAGATCTTTTCAAAACTTCACTTGTGTGATTAGACAACCCTCATGAACTGTAATCAGTCATTTTTACCAACAGATGTCAAAGAAAAGCTCTCTCACACAAACACACACACACAAAAAGGAAGGATGGAGTGAAAAAGTACGGTGCTTAAAGACACACAAAGCCTGCAATGGCATGACTATTATCTCCAGGCCGTGCCGAGTTCAACGAGATGCCCCGCTTGACCGTAGCTCACTCGGTCTGGCCACAGCGACAGTGACAAGAAGACAGAGCAAAATGACCCTTTGACCTCAATGTCAATTTTATTTGCTTTTGGGAGACAGAGAGAGAACCGTTAAGGTTAGAAGCACAATTTGACCTCAGGAATGTTCTTTAGGTCCTCCCGATCTGTGCAAGCCTAACCTTGACCTTGTGGCATTAACCCTTAACAGTTAAAAGAAGGTGTTTACATCAAACACTTTACAATGACATGTCTCCCTATTGGAATACATTGACTGCGCCTCTAAATTCAACCTGAAGCCTATGTGGGTTATGAATGTCTTATGAACCTGTCTTTGATGTCAGTCCATCAGGCCACCATGAGGTCTACCTGTGTCGATTCTAAGCTTCCTGGAGCAACCGGAAGTGATTAAATTCACCCTAAAAGTGTTTTGATTTACATAGCCTGCAATTGTGAAAATCACTGCATTCAAACCAGTGTAGATCAGTCAATTGTTAACATACAGACTTAAAATTCAGGATTCTGTAAAAGCATACTCCATTCAAGATATGTGTTTAATTATAGCTTCCTGTGACCACCGGAAGTGCCTTAAGATGGTGTCATAGATGCAGTATTGAAGGGTTAAAAGGTCAGAACTTTTCAAAACTTCATATATGTGATTAGACAACCCTAATGAAGTGTAAATCAGTCATTTCTTTAAACAGATGTCAAAGAAAAGCTCTCACACACACACACAGCAGGGATGGAGTGAAAAAGTACGGTGCTTAAAGACACACAAAGCCTGCAACGGTATTACTATTATCTCCAGGCCGTGCCGAGTTCAACGAGATGCCCCGCTTGACCGTTGCTCGTTCGGTCTGAGCGCAGCGACCGTTACAAGAAGACGGACACAAATTACCTTTTGACCTCAATGTCAATTGTATTTGCTTTTGGGAGACAGAGAGAGAACCGTTAAGGTTAGAAGCACAATTTCACCTCAGGAATGTTCTTAAGGTCCTCCCGATCTGTGCAAGCCTAACCTTGACCTTGTGGGATTAACCCTTACCAGTTAAAAGAAGGTGTTTACATCAAACAATTTACAATGACATGTTGTCCCATAGGAATACATTGACTGCACCTCTCAATTCAACCTGAAGCCTATGTGGGTTATGAATGTCTTATGAACCTGTCTTTGATGTCAGTCCATCAGGCCACCATGAGGTCTACCTGTGTCGATTCTAAGCTTCCTGGAGCAACCGGAAGTGGTTAAATCACCCTAAAAGTGTTTGCCATACCCAACCTGCAGTTTGAGAGAAATAGTGCATTCAGCCCTATGTAAATCAGTCAATTTTTTACATACAGACTTAAAACTCAGGATTCTGTAACAGCATACTCCAGTGAGTGTATGTGTTTATTTATAGCTTCCTGTGACAACCGGAAGTGCCATAACTGGTGTCAAATGGGCTGTTTCGAAGGGTTAAAAATGTCAAATCTTTCCAAAACTTCATATATGTGAATAGACAACCCTCATGAACTGTAAATCAGTCCTTCATCCCATCAGATTTCAACAAAAAAAAATAACACACCGACACAGAAATGATGGAGGGACACATTGAGGGGCTAAGAGGCAGACAGTGCCTGTAGTAGTTACTTTTGTTCCAACTTTTAAAGAACCGTCAGACCTAGAGTTCTGAAAATTTACAAACCTGTTCTAGACCTCAGGTCGATTGTGCACAGTGAATTATGTGGCTCTAGACGGTTCTCGGATCGATAAAAAGCCTTGGTGTATTTGCCATGTTTTCAATTCATTTTGACCTCAACGAAACGGACGACCTTTAGAAAAGTCCCAGAGTCTCAAGACTAGGTGCGTTGAAACCGGCTCGGCCCATAGAGACAGACCCCAACAAGCCTGTTTGATTGCTCATTCAAGGACCCCGTAGCAAGGCAATGAAAAAAGTGGAATTTCAGCACCAATTAGGGTTTTGCTCGGGCACCGAATGACCTATCGAGCCGAAACTTGGGATTCGAGGTCGCTTCACATAGGGCTAAACATAATGTGTGAACTGGACCCGCAGCTAGAACATAACTACGTATTATTTGTTTTATTATGGTTTAAATAGAAGGCGCTGTGAATTTTGGGCCTGCTCTGAAATATGTTATAGTTGGCATCTAAAGGAGTTGGAAAAAGTGAGTTTGGAGTCAGATGGTATCAGTTTGGTGTCTGAAAATATCTATTTGACTGATGGTCACTGACTTGCTCGTTGACTTTTGTACATTTGCAATATGTTTCAACGGGGAGGTACCATGAGGAAAAAGCGACATGATGAAATTTCACGAAACGAGCGATGGAGAGGAACCACTATCACTGCCCGGCCATCCTGAGGTCATCAGACCGTTGACTTTTGCATTTCTAAAGTATTTAAAGAATGCCCGTTAGATTTGCAATATGATTCAACATCACATCATATTGCAAATGCCCGTTACATTTGCAATATGATGTGATGTTGAATCATATTGCAAATGTAACGTGCATTCTTTAAATACTTTAGAAATACAAAAGTCAACGTCCTGATGACCTCAGGATGGCCGGGCAGTGATAGTGGTTCCTCTCCATCGCTCGTTGTGTTAAATTTCATCATGTCGCTTTTTCCTCATGGTACCTCCCTGTTGAAACATATTCCAAATGTACAAAAGTCAACTAGCAAGTCAACTAGCAAGTGTCAACAAAAGTCAACTAGCAAGTGTCCATCAGTGAATTAGATATTTTCAGACACCAAACTGATACCATCTGACTCCAAACTCACTTTTTCCAACTCCTTTAGAAGCCAACTATCACATATTTCAGAGCAGGCCCAAAATTCACAGCATTCACAGCGCCTTCCATGAATGCACCAAAATAGCATTCTGGAATCACCACTAAAATGACATCACCATAGACTCCAGGCCGAGCCGAGTTCAACGAGATGCCCCGCTTGACCGTAGCTCACTCGGTCTGGCCACAGCGACAGTGACAAGAAGACAGAGCAAAATGACCTTTTGACCTCAATGTCAATTTTATTTGCTTTTGGGAGACAGAGAGAGAACCGTTAAGGTTAGAAACACAATTTCACCTTAGGAATGTTCTTAAGGTCCTCCCGATCTGTGCAAGCCTAACCTTGACCTTGTGGCATTAACCCTTAACAGTGAAAACAGGTTTTTACATCTCACAGTTTACATTGACATCTCTCTCCATAGGAATACATTGACTGCACCTCCAAATTCAACCTGAAGCCTATGTGGGTTATGAAGGTCTTAGGAACCTGTCTTTGATGTCAAGCCATCAGGCCATCATAAGGTCTACCTGTGTCGATTCTAAGCTTCCTGGAGCAACCGGAAGTGGTTAAAATCACCCTAAAAGTGTTTGCAATACCCAACCTGCAGTTTGAGAGAAATAGTGCATTCAGCCCTATGTAAATCACTGAGTTCTTAACGTATAGACTTAAAACTCAGGATTCTGTAAACGCCTACTCCAATGAGGATATGTGTTAACATTCAGCTTCCTGTGCAAACCGGAAGTGCCATAATTGGTGTCAAAAGAGCTGTTTCGAAGGGTTAAAAAAGTCAAATCTTTCCAAAACTTCATATTTGTGATTAGGCAACCCTCCTGAACTGTAAATCAGTCATTAGTCCCATCAGATTTCAAAGAAAAATTTACACACCCAAACAGAAATGATGGAGGGACACACTGAGGGGCTAAGAGGCAGACAGTGCCTGTGTTAGTTACTTTTGTTCCAACTTTTAAAGAACCGTCAGACCTAGAGTTCTGAAAATGTACAAACCTGTTCTAGACCTCAGGTCGATTGTGCACGGTGAATTATGCGGCTCTAGAAGGTTCTCGGATCGATAAAAAGCCTTGTGTATTTGCCATGTTTTCAATTCATTTTGACCTCAACGAAACTGGCGACATTTAGAAAAGTCCCAGAGTCTCAAGACTAGGTGCATTGAAACCGGCTCGGCCCATAGAGACAGACCCCAACAAGCCTGTTCGATTTTGTATTTCTAAAGTATTTAAAGTATTTAAAGAATGCACGTTAAATTTGCAATATGATTCAACACATCATATTGCAAAAGTAACAGTGTGTGTTATGTTTGCAATATGATTCAACACATCATATTGCAAACGTAACAGTGTGTGTTACTTTTGCAATATGATGTGTTGAATCAAATTGCAAACGTAACAGTGTGTGTTACTTTTGCAATATGATGTGTTGAATCATATTGCAAATTTAACGTGCATTCTTTAAATAAACCCTATGTGGGTTATGAATGTCTTATGAACCTGTCTTTGATAACAATCCACCAAGCCACTATGAGGTCTACCTGTGTTGATTCTAAGCTTCCTGGAGCAACCGGAAGTGGTTAAATCACCCTAAAAGTGTTTTGCCATACCCAACCAGCAGTTTGTGATATATAGTGCATGCAACCCTGTGTAAATCAGTCAGTTCTTAACGTATAGACTTAAAACTCAGGATTCTCTAAAAGCATACCCCGATCAGGTTATCTCTTTACTTATAGCTTCCTGTGACAACCAGAAGGGCCTTAAGATGGTGTCATAGATGCTGTTTTGAAGGGTTAAAAGGTCAGAACTTTTCAAAACTTCATATATGTGATTAGACAACCCTCATGAACTGTAATCAGTCATTTCTCCCAACAGATGTCAAAGAAAAGCTCTCTCACACAAACACACACACACAAAAAGCAAGGATGGAGTGATAAAGTACGGTGCTTAAAGACACACAAAGCCTGCAATGGCATTACTATTATCTCCAGGCCGTGCCGAGTTCAACGAGATGCCCCGCTTAACCGTAGCTCGCTCTGTCTGAGCGCAGCGACAGTTACAAGAAGACGGACACAAATGACCCTTTGACCTCAATGTCAATTTGATTTGCTTTTGGGAGACAGAGAGAGAACCGTTAAGGTTAGAAGCACAATTTTACCTCAGGAACACTCCTAAGGTCCTCCCGATCTGTGCAAGCCTAACCTTGACTGTGTGGCATTAACCCTTAACAGTTAAAAGAAGGTGTTTACATCAAACAGCAATGACATTTCGCCCCATAGGAATACATTGACTGCACCTCCAAATTCAACCTGAAGCCTATGTGGGTTATGAATGTCTTATGAACCTGTCTTTGATAACAATCCACCAAGCCACTATGAGGTCTACCTGTGTTGATTCTAAGCTTCCTGGAGCAACCGGAAGTGATAAAATCACCCTAAAAGTGTTTTGCCATACCCAACCAGCAGTTTGTGATTTATAGTGCATTCAACCCTGTGTAAATCAGTCAGTTCTTAACGTATAGACTTAAAACTCAGGATTCTGTAACAGCATACCCCGATCAGGATATGTCTTTACTTATAGCTTCCTGTGCCTTAAAATGGGGTCATAGGTGCTGTTTCGAAGGGTTAAAAAAGTCAGATCTTTCCAAAACTTTAAGTGTGTGATTAGGCAACCTTCATGAACTGTAAATCAGTCATTTCTCTAAACAGATGTCAAAGAAAAGCTCTCACACACACACACAAGTCCAAACTTTTCGTGCACCTGGTATTTTTTTTAGGTTACCAGGTGCCCTGTTTCAAGACGGTTGAAATTGCTTTTAGGGGGCATCCAGACTTCCAGACCCGCTCTGGGAGCACTATTCTACGGACAAAAATCAATGGGTGTTGGCCTGAGTGATTTATGGAGGTTTTCCAAAAAAGTCAGAAAATATTCTGGTTTTTTTTCGGAAAAATATTTTATGTTTTTTATTCTCGAGTCAATGGGGTCTGGCCTGAGTGATTTAAGGAGGTTTCCAAAAAAAGTAAAAAAAAAATATTTTTCATGTTTTCATGTCATTTTTCAAAACGGTTTTAAATGCTTTTAGGTGTCATCCAGACGTCCATGGGAGCACTATACTACGGCCCCAAATCAATGGGTGCTGGCCTGAGTCATTTATGGAGGTTTGGGGGGTGATAAGTACAAGTAAACATTTATAAAAAATGATGATAGTAAAATGTGACTAAAGTATTTTCATACAGTTCTTATACATGTGTAATTGACGTAAAAACCGAAAGAATTTCAAAAAACGGTCCAGAAAGCACTTTTTTAAATGGAATATATGTTTTTTCCACATTTTTAACATTTTTGACTTTTAACTTTTGACTTTTGACTTCCTATGAAATCACATTCCAAATGCACAAAACATATTCCTTAAGTACAAGTAAACATTTATAAAAAATGATGATAGTAAAATGTGACTAAAGTATTTTCATACAGTTCTTATACATGTGTAATTGACATAAAAATCGAAAGAATTTCGAAAAACGGTCCAGAAAGCACTTTTTAAAGGGGGTGATACGCTTTTTCCAAATTTTTGACATTTTTGACTTTTGACTTTTGACTTCCTATGAAATCACATTCCAAATGGACAAAACATATTCCTTAAGTCCAAATAAAAATGTCCAAAAAATTATGTTAATAAAATTTGACAAAAGTCTTTTCATACAGTTCTTATACATGTGTAATTGACATAAAAATCGAAAGAATTTCGAAAAACGGTCCAGAATGCACTTTTTTAAAGGGGGTGATACGTTTTTTCCAAATTTTTGACATTTTTGACTTTTGACTTTTGACTTCCTATGAAATCACATTCCAAATGCACAAAACATATTCCTTAAGTCCAAATAAAAATGTCAAAAAAATTATGTTAATAAAATTTGACAAAAGTATTTTCATACAGTTCTTACACATGTGTAATTGACATAAAAATTGAAAGAATTTCGAAAAACGGTCCAGAAACACTTTTTTAAGGGGGTGATAAGTTTTTGCCAAAACTTTCAAAATTTCAAAATTTGACTCTTGGGTCTTGACTTGCGTTACAGTAAGCCTATGAAAAATTAAGATGGAACTCACTCGCCCACTATAGGATTTTTGGGGTGTTACACAGCTCATTTACAATATGGCATTTGCCATCAACTTTGGACGAAACACCGCCAGATGTAATGTGAAATCCCACACAATTCCATCGTGTGTATGGTTCGCTCTCTGCCAGTAAGTTGCCATGTTATTTTGTACAATTGAGGGGGGAGTTCCCTTACTCAATCCCCTCTACTTCGTCCCCACTTTACAGTAGAAGCATCAGACAAGGTTCTAAAGACTGTTGACATCTAGTGGAAGCCTTAGGAAGTGCAACATAACCAATATCCCACTGTATCTTCAATAGGAGCTGAGTTGAAAATCGACCAACCTCAGATTTCCCATTTCCCAAACTTTGACTGCTTTGTGTACGGAGGAGGACTGAGTTTCCTTTTTTGAGGGTGGAGATTTTGCAAACCGGAACTCCCAATTTCTAACATGTATGGACCCAGAATGTATTCATGCAGCTGACCAAATTATGCTAGATTTTAGTTTTGGGTTAACCAAGATTAGACTGCTCTAAGGAGTGACGTGACTGCAATCCACACTTTTGGTTTTGGTAGAAAAGTCACATCAAAGAAACCCTTATGTTATAATTTTCGGACAATTTATTTTACTCAGCCTAGAGTGTGCCTAGACTATTACAACAGTGTGACTGTATATTTTCTTAAACATCCTTTGTATTTGTGTGCTTATTGTTTAACTGTTGATGTGTTCTTGGGACCATTTTGAGACCTTAAGGAGCATCAGGTACTACTGGAATGAATTTTTGTGAGAAATAACCTTGGTCACATTTTTTTAAAATAAATTATTTATAAAGTATGCTAAAAATTACATATAAATCTAACATGCAACAATTTCAAAAGATTTTGCTGAGTTACAGTTCATATAAGGAAATCAGTCAATTGAAATAAAAACATTAGGCCCTCATTTGAGAGCAATAAGATTGGAACATTTCTAGGAGGTTTTATTTTGGCTCATGAAACATGGGACCAACACTTTACATGTTGCGTTTATATTTTTGTTCGGTGTATAAATAGCCCACACTTTAGACGAGGCCATGCAAAATGACTTAACTATTGATTAGTAAATGTTTTATATGGACCTATATTAACATCTTCTGAATCATCTTGTGAATCATCAATATTTTAAAAGCTATTTATGTGTAAATAACTAACATTTACAAATGTGGGAGTAATGATAAATAAATTATGAATACACTATTTACTAATCCGTTATCAATGATTTATTATGTGGAGTTATTCAAGTGCTACTAACACAGCAAAATTGGATTCTGTCATCTTAGTGTTCTGTCCTTCACCACTGTAATACAGAGGCAATTAGCAACAATACACTAATGCATTGTTCATTATAGGCTTACTGTTCACAATGTAGGCTACATTGTACTTTTACATTTCTACATTTGAATTATTTGCCCTTTGCGCAACTGTTGATAGATAAAGGGCCTCATAAATATACTTAGAACATACATAAATAACAATTTGATTATAAAGGACTATTATGTCTGGTTGATTGACTGTACACCCCAACTAACTAGGCAGCTGGGAGTGCATTCTTGCTTCCTTATAGATAGATAGCTAGCTAGCTATATCATAGGGATTTGTGATACTTCATTAAGGCTACTTAATCAAAACACAGAGGCTATCTAGACATGAAAATTACTAAATAAATAATAAAAGGTTTCTCGGCCCATCCGAAAATGAGACTGAAAGGCGACGTCATCGTACCATGGGATGACTTCCTCCACATAATCCTCGACGCTGCCAATCAGCTGCTCACTTTGTGTCGATACACCCACTATAATCTGTAGCCACTCAGTGACAATCGGGACCAGGATCTAAAAATAAATCTATTATGGCGGAAGCCACAGCTAAAACCAAAATGTACGTATTATATCCATTGTGTTATCACCAAGAGCTGCACCATCGAGAGCATCCTGACTGGTTGCATCACTGCCTGGTATGGCAACTGCTCGGCCTCCGACCGCAAGGCACTACAGAGGGTAGTGCGTACGGCCCAGTACATCATTGGGGCCAAGCTTCCTGCCATCCAGGACCTCTATACCAGGCGGTGTTAGAGGAAGGCCATAAAAATTGTCAAAGACTCCAGTGACCCTAGTCATAGACTGGTCTCTCTGCTACCCACGGCAAGCGGTACCAGAGCGCCAAGTCTAGGTACAAGAGGCTTCTAAACAGCTTCTACCCCCAAGCCATAAGACTGCTGAACATCTAATCAAATGGCTACCCAGACTACTTGCATTGCCCCCCCCCACCCCACCACCACCCCTTTTAAGCTACTGCTACTCTCTGTTATTATCTATGCATAAGTCAACCTTTTGTCAATAGGGGGAGCTGTTAGCATTATTTTTTTTTTTACATTTCCAAATTAAACTGCCTCGTACTCAATTCTTGCTCGTACAATATGCATATTATTATTACTATTGGATAGAAAACAATCTCTAGTTTCTAAAACCGTTTGAATTATGTCTGTGGGTGAACCAGAACTCTTTCTACAGCGAAACTCATGACAGGACATGCGAAGCTCTGAAAAATAGTCTCTGATCTCGGATCAGTTTAAAACTCTGTGTGTGCCCTATGGCTTGACATGAACTGCACCCGCCTTCCCCTGGATGTCAGTAACCAATGAGAAGTGGAATGGTGTCTCTACGTGTTTCTCAGAGTTTTTAAAAGGGAATGGAGTGAGATGTCCCTTCTTTTCGACGCTCGCCAGGACGCAAGGGAGGACATCAGAATCGCATGCTCAAAAGCTCTCGTTATTGATCAAAGATATATCCGTCTGTGATTTAATTCGATATAGGTGTTAGAAACATCATAACGAAGTTATTTGAAACAGATTTATATCAGTTTATGCGAGTATATTGCTATTTTTCTGAATTTCCTTAGTATTGCGTTTGAGGATTTGGGCATGTGTGTGCCGTGTAGCTATCGTTAGCTGCTAGTTCCGAAGTTGAGGAGGTCGTTTTACAACAAAGCAACGATTCTTTTGGACAAAGGACACATTGCCCAAGATACTGATGGAAGCTCGTCCAAAAGTAAGAGTTATTTATGATTTTATTCCGTATTTATGTGGAAAAATGTAAACGCAGTTGTCAGCCATTTTTTGCGGCACTAGTCTGGCTGTAACTCACAATGTATGTCTAGTAACGTAAATTTTAAAAATCTAAATCAGCGGTTGCATTAATAACCAATGCATCTTTCATTAGCTGTCCAACCTGTATTTTTTTAGTCAATCTAATCGATAAATAATCGTAAACTTAGGTGCCTTTCCAAGATGGCGCCGGCCAGAATGCATGCCATGTTTTGACAGATTACATTGCATTACCACGATTTGT
The DNA here is from genome assembly GCF_045679555.1 of Salvelinus alpinus. Classification (NCBI taxonomy): domain Eukaryota; kingdom Metazoa; phylum Chordata; class Actinopteri; order Salmoniformes; family Salmonidae; genus Salvelinus; species Salvelinus alpinus. Next base: position 44,827,220 of record NC_092105.1, on the reverse strand, counting down.
GATGCTAAATATGCACATTTTCGAACAAACTCTATATGCATTGTGTAATATGATGTTACAGGACTGTCATCTGAAGAATTCTGAGAAGGTTAGTGAAAAAATTAATATATTTTGGTGGCGATAACGTTATCGCCCCTTTTGCTTGATTTAATGCTGGTGTGATGTTAGCTCATGTGGTATGCTAATATAACGATATATTGTGTTTTCGCTGTAAAACACTTAGAAAATCTGAAATATTGTCTGGATTCACAAGATCTGTGTCTTTCGATTGCTGTAGGCTGTGTATTTTTCAGAAATGTTTTAGGATGAGTATTTTGGTAATTGACGTCGGTCTCTGTAATTATTCCGGCTGCTTCCAACGCTATTTCAGATTGCAGCTGCAATGTAGAACTGTGATTTATACCTGAAATATGCACATTTTTCTAAAAAAACATATCCTATACCATAAATATGTTATCAGACTGTCATCTTATGAAGTTGTTTCTTGGTTAGTGGCTATATATATCTTTATTTAGTCAAATTAGTGATAGCTACTGATGGAGTAAAAAACTGGTGGAGTAAAAAAAGTGGTGTCTTTTGCTATCGTGGTTAGCTAATAGATTTACATATTGTGTCTTCCCTGTAAAACATTTTAAAAATCAGAAATGATGGCTGGATTCACAAGATCTGTATCTTTCATCTGGTGTCTTGGACTTGTGATTTAATGATATTTAGATGCTTGTATTTACTTGTGACGCTATGCTAGGCTATGCTAGTCAGCTTTTTTACTGTGGGGGGTGCTCCCGGATCCGGGATGAGTACCAAGTAAAAGTTAATAACTCTACCCACATGTATACAGTGGGGAGAACAAGTATTTGATACACTGCCGATTTTGCAGGTTTTCCTACTTACAAAGCATGTAGAGGTCTGTAATTTTTATCATAGGTACACTTCAACTGTGAGAGACGGAATCTAAAACAAAAATCCAGAAAATCACATTGTATGATTTTTAAATAATTAATTTGCATTTTATTGCATGACATAAGTATTTGATACATCAGAAAAGCAGAACTTAATAGAACACAAAGACAGAAGACAACCACCCACAATCCCCAACACAAAACAAGCCACCTATATATGATTCTCAATCAGGGACAACGATTGACAGCTGCCTCTGATTGAGAACCATATTAGGCTGAACACAGAAACAGACAAACTAGACACACAACATAGAATGCCCACCCAGCTCACGTCCTGACCAACACTAAAACAAGCACAACACATAAGAACTCTGGTCAGGACGTGACATCGAGGTAATTGAGGCAATATACAGTGGGGAGAACAAGTATTTGATACACTGCCGATTTTGCAGGTTTTCCTACTTACAAAGCATGTAGAGGTCTGTAATTTTTATCATAGGTACACAGTCATGAGTAGGTATATGAGTTATATACCTTATATACCTCAGTCATGAGCTGCCCTCCAGTCATGAGCTGCATTCCAGTCATGAGCTGCCTTCCAGTCATGAGCTGCCCTCCAGTCATGAGCTGCCACTCAGCCCGGAGCTGCCATTAGGGGTGCGTTCGGAGTCCGCACCTCAGGAGGGGGGTACTGTCACGTCCTGACCAGAGTTCTTATGTGTTGTGCTTGTTTTAGTGTTGGTCAGGACGTGAGCTGGGTGGGCATTCTATGTTGTGTGTCTAGTTTGTCTGTTTCTGTGTTCAGCCTAATATGGTTCTCAATCAGAGGCAGCTGTCAATCGTTGTCCCTGATTGAGAATCATATATAGGTGGCTTGTTTTGTGTTGGGGATTGTGGGTGGTTGTCTTCTGTCTTTGTGTTCTGCACCAGATAGGACTGTTTTCGGTTTTCACATTTATTGTTTTGTTGTTTGTAGTGTTCTCACATTCTTTATTAAATTATGTTTAACACTAGCCGCGCTGCGTTTTGGTCCTCTCCTTCATCCCAGGAAGAGAGCCGTTACACTCGACTAACCGGTGCCCCTGCACATTGACTCTGTACCGGTACCCCCTGTATATAGCCTCGCTATTGTTATTTTACTGCTGCTCTTTAATTATTTGTTACTTTATTTCTTTTTTTGTTGTATTTTTCTTAAAACTGCACTGATGGTTAAGGGCTTGTAAGTAAGCATTTCACTGCAAGGTCTACTACACCTGTTGTATTCGGCACATGTGACAAATACAATTTGATTTGATTTCAAGAGTAGCTAAAACTAACAGAATGGAATGTTTGTGTTAAAAAAAACTTGCAACAAACGTTTTGAAACAAATACATTGCTTGTTGAACCCGGCTCAGCATGGACCAGCTTGAAAATTATGCTGGTCTATGCTGGGGGGTTTTCAGCAGGGGTGTGTGTTTTCTCTTACCAATGCTTGCATAACAGGGTAATGAAGGCATTTGAGCAGTCATGAGTGAAATTCTTAATGAGGACTCAAGCTCTTTTGGAGGGTTGAGTTCTATGTAAGCTCCAACTGAGCTTCAAGTGAGCCTTGAGTCATCATGTTTCAGTAATCCAGATCAGAGTCCATAAGGTACAGAACTGTAGGCAGTTTAGGGGTCATGGCAGGCAGAGGTCAATAATCCAGGGTGGCGTGACAAGGTACAGAACGGCAGGCAGGCTCAGGGTCAGTGCAGGCAGAGTGGTCAAAACTGGAAAAACTAGAAAACAGGAACTAGAAAAGGACAGGAACAAGGGGAAAACACTGGTAGGCTTGACCAACAAAACGAACTGGCAACAGACAAACAAATCAAATTGTATTGGTCACATACACATGGTTAGCAGATGTTAATGCGAGTGTAGCTAAATGCTTGTGCTTCTAGTTCCGACAGTGTAGTAATATCTAACAAGTATTCTAACAACTACCTAATACACACAAATCTAAAGGGATGGAATAAGAATATGTACAAATAAATATATGGATGAGCAATGACGGCATAGGCAAGATACAATAAATGGTATAAAATAGAGTATATAAATATGAGATGAGTGATGTAAGATATGTAAACATTATTAAAGTGGCATTATTAAAGTGACTAGTGATCCATTTATTAAAGTGGCCAATGATTTCGAGTCTATATAGGCAACAGCCTCTCCAGAGAACACAAGTATAAATACACTGGGGATAATATGGAAGCTGGGCGACACCTGGAGGGGGTGGAGACAAGCACAAAGACAGGTGAAACAGATCAGGGTGTGACATGAATAAAGCCCTTAATGAAGGCTGAGTTTTTGTTGAAGACTGAGCTGGTTGAGTTCCACCTGAGCCCTGAGGGAGCCTTCACAGAGCTCTGAGAAACAGACCAACCCCATAGGCCAGTCAGGCTAGCTCCTTATCAGCCTCCAGTGTTACAGAAAACAACACTCTGTCCTGCTGCGGCCCAGGAGAACAGCTAGAACAGATAGGCATCTGGCAGTGAGCGCTACAGTAGCTTGACCTCCAATCATGGCCCAGCTGGAAACCTGATCATCTGTCAATTTGCCTTCAGGACCCCCGGAGTGGCCACCATTCTGGGCAGCACTGCAGGCGAAGCTGATAACCCCCTCTTCAATCAGCCTGGTTGTCCCCGACTCTCTCCCGTCCATCTATTTCAGATCATCACCTCCCTTTTATTTTTCCAAGTGGCTGAGATGATGGTTTTAAGGATAAATGGAGGATTAACTAGGGGGAAGGGAACATAGCTTAACAATAGCTGATATTGAAGGGCAGTTAGTGCTCTGGATCTTCTGGTGTGCTAAACCCATGCAAAGAGATGTAAAAACGTGTTTAGGTGCTGTAGCCCAGAAGAATGAAAAAGCACAGTTGTTATGCAACAGCTATGAAGGTGTTAATTATGTGGGGCCTTACAGCCAACATCATTGGGAAATAATACATGAAGTTGTGCTGTCCTCCTTTTACCTTTTTAGTAATGTTCATCTTTTTACAGTTTTCCACAACATCAAGTTATGTGAAACAGACCGAGGAAAATCTGGGTTGGCGTTGATGGGGATTATGTTCACATTGTGCATCATCTGGTTTTCTGTTGGAAACATAATGAGAGAAACGGGCCCACCTATTCACCCACAAAATGTCATCTGTCACAAAGCATTAGCCTGCCCGCTAACAGGACGAACCTTGTGTAACCCTCCAAACGCAGATGCTCAAATGAAAAATAACAACAATTATTTAGCATGTGTGATTCACTGTGCTCTTTTGATGACTCAGAGCCTACCATCAAGGGCAGAAGATTGTCTTATCTTTACACCCATACACTGTTAGATAAACACACACCCCTCACAGTCAAACCTCAGATAATATGGTTTGGGTTACCCGTTTGTAATTACTGAAAATAAAATGTCATTTTGAAGATAAGGAGACATGAATACCTCATCGGAAGCTGGCAATCCAACCTGGTCTCTGAGCATTTCGTATTATTCTGAACATAAATCCAAGACACTCCATTTAGTATATGTTATGTTTCATATGGTATGTATTCATTTGTGGATTTCCATCACCCATTTTGTATGATATGTTAGGAATTACAATTTGTTTCATATGTCACAAATTTGCAAAACCTATGATATGTTTCGAATTTTAGATAGGTGGTTAACGTTAGCTAGTTGGCTAACATTATCTAGGCTATGGGTTAGGGTTAAATCTAGGAGAACTGGAAGGTTAAGGTTAGGGGAAGGGTTAGTTAACATGCTAAGTAGTTGCAAAGTGGCTAATAAGTATAGTAGTATATAGTTGAAAAGTTGCTCATAAGATAAAATGCTAAAGTTGTCTGTGATGAGATTCGAACATGCAACCTTTGGGTTCCTAGACATTCACATTATACATCCACCTTTATGTAACAATCTGTCTTATGTAACCATACCAAATCCATATCATACTAATTTGAGTGTCCTGGATTTACATTTAGCCTATGAGACCAGGCTGGGCAATCAAGGATACAGTATGTGTCTGAGTGCTTCCCTAGATCTGATTAAATTTAAAAGCATGGCTTTCGCAGATAATATTCTGCCCAGGGAAGTATGGGGAGCTGCTAGGTCATCATAGCAGAGGTTTTTAATGCAGGGCACACACATACACTCGCAGATTTATTCTCTTCCAGACTGCGTGATTCAGCGAGAAACCATTGCATACTGTTTCCTCTCATTCACATTTGGGAAAGATTGCAACAGCTTTGCAGGGTGGGGTAGCAAGACATGCAGCTGTCACACCCTGATCTGCTTCACCTGTTCCTGTTATTATCTCCACCCCCTCCAGGTGTCGCTTATTTTCCCTGTGCCAGTTCATCTTGTATGTTAGTCAAGTCAACTAGCGTGTTTTTCCCGTACTCCTTTTACTATTCTCTTTTTGATAGTCCTCCCCGTTTTGACCCTTGCCTGACTCTGGACTCCTTTCCCGCCTGCCTGATCATCCTGCCTGCCCTGACCTTGATTCTGCCTGCCCTTCGGGTACCTTTTGGAGTCTGAACTGGTTTTGACCCTTTTGCCTGTCCACGACCATTCTCTTGCCTTCCCCTATTGGATTAATAAATATTGTAAGACTCCAACCATCTGCCTCCTGTGTCTGCATCTGGGTCTCGCCTTGTGTCATAATAGCAGCATATTCCGCTCTACCCCTCTTCCTGACTCAAGCAGGCATTAACCCTTTGAGTGCTTAGTAACAGCCACAAACATGCCACTGGCACAAACTGATTGAAATCAACATCATGGTAACACAATTTCAACATAGACAAAACTTCTATAAAATGTTGAATTTCTACCTTTAAAACAACGTCAGATCTTCGTTATATCCACTATCAGAAAAATAACTATAGGCTGGGCAGCACCTCCTAATAGAGAATGTATCTACATTCTCTTCTTGTCTCCCATCCAGGATTTTAAAATGTAATCCAAAGCACCCTAACATAGGCGGGAGGCATAAAATGAACAGACCAGAGGAAGTGGTTGTGGTTCCTTTTCTTTGTTATCGTTTATTAAATGGGTCTTCTTTCGCCCGACAAAATAACTCCAGTACAGGGAACGTCCAACACAGAACAACGTAAAAATACAAATAAACATAAACTAAGCCGATGACCAGAAGGCCGTGGCCAAAAAGGGAAAGCAAAACAACAATCGGCCATCTTAGACTATCGTCTACACATAACAATTACAGGAGGAACAGTTCTCTCTACCTAAAGCCTGCCTTAATTAACAGAGAGACAAGGTGCCCAGTCACATAAACTTTCTCTGAGGTAGGAAAAGCCGACGTCCTCACAGGTCCCCGTCTCTACTCTTCCACCAGCTCCTCTCCTAGCACACCTATATAGAGGAAGACACAAAACAAGTAGTGGGCCCAGCTGTGTACTAATTGGCTTTATACTGAGTACCTATCCCCTGAGGAGGGTGCTGTCGTGTCGTCTTCCTCCGGCTGGTCACTGAACTCTCACACTACGTAATCCCCCAAAAGTTATTATTTGTCATGAGAGGACCATAAACAATATCTAGTAATGCTGCATACTCCAAAACAGATACAAATCTCACAATTCTATTTAAAAAAATTGCTGAGGTCACTATTGAGGACAAGCTCTAGTATACTATACAAATCTGTGACCGACTGGCTTGATTCGGTCCTATGTAGCAACATTTGAAATTGTGTTTTTTTATATTGAATAAAAGTAGAGACTCAGAGCTACAACAGTGTATATCATACACTGCAGTTGAGGAACAGTAGGAAAGTAATTATGCTTTGAAGTTGATAAACTTGTAACCCCACTTTCGAGAAAATGGCCCTTGTATGTTTTGATACCCCTACTGAGAGATATTCTGTCTACACCCATTCAGCATTGTTAACACCCTCTTAAGCCTTAGCCCCACCCATTTCTTTAAGGATTCACATGTGAAGCCATGCGCTAAAACAGAGTGAGTAAGGTAGGGTAGTAAAAAAAAAACATTTCAAGACTAAAAGTGGTGAAAGTAGAAGCAAAAATACATTGGCCTATATCATAATCTGACTGTGGTGCAGGTCATGCTGTTCTTCACATTGCCGTCTCGGCTAAAAGTGTCCAGATAAATGTTGTACAAATATTCTTACCCAGACTCACCTGTCTAAATTGATGGGTGAAAGAAATACAGCTTGGCTGCTATGAAAGTGAACTGTGTTTACGCGTGATCAGGGATGTATTCATTCCGCCGATTCTGTTGAAAAATGTTTCTTAAACGGAAGCAAATGGAAAACAATGGGGATAAACATACCTGAATTTCTCCAATAAAAACGTTGTTTGCAACTGTTGGACTAATGACTACACCCTATATCAGCTAGATGCAGGCAAGAGTGTGCAAGTTGGTATTGAATGTCACTGTCGACCTGTGTGCACCTACGTTGTAAACTTTCAATCATAGGATAGGTTGTAGCAATCTCATGATGGGTATATGGAAAATGTGAGTATCATGTAGTAGCTGTTATGCTGTTACTGTAACGGCTTTCGTCGGTGGAAGGAGAGGACCAAAGCGCAGCGTAGTTAGTGTTCATCTTAAATTTAATAATAAACCAAAAACTGAACACTTCAAATACAAAACAACAAACGTGAAAACCAAAACAGTTCTATCTGGTGCAGACACACAAAAACTGAAGACAACCACACACAAAACCCAACAGAAAACAGGCTACCTAAATGTGGTTCCCAATCAGGGACAACGATTGACAGCTGCCTCTGATTGAGAACCATATCAGGCCAAACACAGAAATACAACACAGAAACACAAAACATAGATTACCCACCCAACTCACGCCCTGACCACACTAAAACAAAGAAAATACAAAAGAACTATGGTCAGAACGTGACAGTTACATTGAACTGGTGAATGGAATATGAATGACAGTCATCCAATATGCTGTAATAGAAATAAGGCCATGTTCATGAAAAATAAATCGTCCTCCCTCATCATAAATGGCACTGACTGCCATTGGTACACATGTTCATGAAATACAATAGATGACAGTAATGACCCCCAGACACACCTGGCTAACTTGATGGGTCATGTAATCATCTGGCGAAGTGGTCTTTTGTTAGCTAAACAATTAACCTAATGATGCTTTCAAGAGAACTGGGAGGTGAAATCATGATGTCAGTGATCTTCAGGTCAGAAAGTCGGGGCTCTAGTAAGAGGCCCGTGTTCCCAAATTGGAATTCTGAGTTGGATGACATTCAAAACACATTTTCAGAGTCGGAGCTAGTTTTTTCAAGTTCCCAGTTGTCTTGAACCCACTGAAGTCAGAGATTTACGAGTTCCCAGTTCTGAGTTCATAGTTGTTTTGAACGTGGAAATAATCCCAACCGATACTACTGGCAATACAAACTGATTGTCATAGCTAACAACCATGCATGAATCTGCAGGTAGCTAAAGCTAACCAACTAGGTTCAATGTTAGCTAGCTTATTAACATTAGGCTATAGCTAGCATTGCAAATTGCTTTGAGATATGAATAACATTACTAAACGGATCATATACGTAACGCTAGCTAGTGAGCCAGCAAGCTAACGTTAGCTAGCTAAAAGTTTGCTTTATGTTGCAGTGAAAACAACTTTGACAAAATTAGAAATGTATAATATCTGAAAATTCCACTTAGATAGACTCTCTTACCCGTATACATGGATGAATGCTTCTCCCTCTCTGTCACGGATGCCACGGTTGCTCTTAGTTTGAAGGTGTAATCCGGAGACCGGTGTTTTATACAACAGCCTTCTGTGTACTCCCTCTGCATATTTGCAATCAAACGCCAGAATTTTCTCCATCTCCTTAGCTATTATACTCTGCTCCCAACAAGCATTCCACTGATTTCAAAACTCGGTCAACTTCTTCTGTGACAACAACACGGTCTGATTCATTTTCAGTCAGAGAGTCAGCATGGCACGATCATCCTCCAGAAAGTGGAGATCAGGAGCAACACTTTTGCAGTTCTTCATAACATCTTTCAAAAAAGCCACGGTAGACATTATTACCTACACATGCGGACCAGCTCACGTTATAGACAGAAGCACGCTACATGTCAGACCAATCCAAACGCATCTCTTGGCATGTCTAGTCCATCACATTAGCTCAGCCAATCATGGCTAGCGGGAAGGTTCCTAGCTTTTTCTCTGGCTAAACCAACTAGGCTCGTAATTTAACAATTGTATTCGTATTTATAGATAGCATTCAAGTTTGTTATTAAGGCACATGAAAGTTCAAATGTTCCAGAATGGATTTCTATTCCAAAATGCATTTTGATTAAAGAAAAGTTTTAGTTCAAATGCCTTTCCTGTGAAGTAGTGACATGCGACATATGCCTTGTTTCCTGAAACTAGTCACATATGATAAAAATTAAATTTTATATGTTGCCTATTTTCCTATTTCAACAAATCTGTATGAATAAGGCTTGAAATTAATTGTTTTCTAAATATAGTACAATCAATTTATAAAACGACTAACTAAAAGATTTAAACTTCCATATAACTGTAAAATACAAAATAAAAAATGTGCATATTTTCTAAAGGCCTCGATCAAACCATCTGGCCCCATCACTGTTAACGTCTCACAGAGCTTAAGCTTGCCTTCCTGAACTCGCCTTTCATCTCATATTAATCTTGTCAGTCTATAACAAACAGCACGTGTTCTGTTTAAAATCTATGAATTATTTTAGATTACTGGCTATAAATCGGTCTCTGAAAGCTGCGTTATGATGTAAGGATACCAGGCATATGTGTTGTTAGTGGCTGTGACGGAGAATTCAGCCAGGAGTTGATGGACAGTCGGAAGAGCGAATGAAATGGTAGGAGGGCTCTCCCAGCGTTAAGTGGTGTCAGATTTTACATCCAACTTCACACAGGCAGAAGAGACGTACTCCTGTGTCTGTGCGAATCAGGGCTACTGCTCAATGCAAGCCATTTCGATCTATGGTGTCCACATATCGATTTATAAGCAAAGGTGTTGGTCAGAACCGGTACCAGAAGCACGCAGGTCCCCAAAACAGGGGACTTTACATCTAAGAGTTAACCAAACCCAGCCCTGCTTAGCTATGATATTTCTCACTATTACCAATGTGCTATTACCAATGATTGTTGAGAAATCTCCACTTAACTAAATAGATTCACTGCTGCTATCGAAGTCATTTCAAAGGTTAGGTTTAACAGAGCAAATTAAATGTGACCATACTTTATCACTAATATTATAAATTATGCTATTTAGGCCTAAGTAAAAAATACTTTAGGTATTACTTAAGTCGTTTTTTGGGGTATCTGTACTTTACTTGACAATTTATATTTTTTACAACTTTTACTTCACTACATTCCTAAAGAAAATAATGTACTTTTTACTCCATTCATTCGTACATTAATTTTCTAGGGCCTGGAGTTTTTCCTTATCTCAGGACCTGGTCAGGAAAAACTCTGGATCCTATTCGTAGGCTATGACAGAGCCTATAGGTTGGCATGCTTTCTCTCTATATATAGCTATTACTCGGCTGTATTTGGTTATGATATGTATTAAAAAGCTGTTTAAAATAATTTAGCAACGTAATTCATTACTCTATTCTTCAGAATTGCATTGTATTAATTCATTTTGAGAATATATTTTTCATGTCTCAAAATAGGACGATGCCCCTTTAAGACAATTGTGTTCCAAAAGAGATACTGTATATTTAAGGTTGATTTATTTAAGGTTTATTTTGAAAGGTACACACTTGCAACTGAATTGCAGAATTCATAGGCTTACGCACAGTGGTTCCTCCTTTAAAAGTTGCGAGCTTACACCGCAGGACTTAGAGGTACCCAGCGGCACGGCTTCATTGCTCCAGACCACCACAAGGGGGAGTTAGAGCACTCATTATGCATTTGGGTCCCAAGGTTTATATATGACCAATCATATCGAGTGGTTCCAATGACGAATTTGATGCAAGCCACCCGTCCCTGGTGACTTTCTTCAGCAAAGATGTCTGACAAAACATTACGGTGGAAGCAAATGTAAGTAGTTCTTATGTCATAAGGAGTCAAGAAAAAAAATACAATTGAGAGGAATATGTTAGTTAATGTAGAGGCAAACGTTTGTACATATTTTTTTGGGTCACAAAGTTAATTTACGAAAATCGCTATTTAGCAAGTTAGCTGACTAGCTAACAATAGCCAGCTAGCTAGCTAGTGTTATGAGATGAGTATGAATTTGTAATTCGTGTTGTTTAATGTTTTAGGGACTCCTGAGAAAACCAGCAAACCAGGTTGACGTCTTGTGAAACAGTGGATGATGGACAATGACCCCAAGCATTCTTCCAATGTTGTGGCAAAATGGCTTAAGGACAACAAAGTCAAGGTATTGAAGTGGCCATCACAAAGCCCTGACCTCAACCCTATCGAAAATGTGTGGGCAGAACTGAAAAAGCATGTGCGAGCAAGGAGGCCTACAAACCTGACTCAGTTACACCAGCTCTGTCAGGAGGAATGGGCCAAAATTCACCCAACTTATTGTGGGAAGCTTGTGGAAGGCCACCTGAAACGTTTGACCAAAGTTAAACAATTTAAAGGCAATGCTACCAAATACTAATTGAGTGTATGTAAACTTCTGACCCACTGGGAATGTGTAGAAAGAAATAAAAGCTGAAATGAATCATTATCTCCACTATTATTCTGACATTTCACATTCTTAAAATAAAGTGGTGATCCTAACTGACCTAAGACAGGGAATTTGTACTAGGATTAAATGTCAGGAATTGTGAAAAACTGAGTTTAAATGCATTTGCCTAATGTGTATGTAAACTTCAGACTTCAACTGTACATCTAGGATACTCTTCTGTGAAAATGAAGTTATTGAAACTCTCTACCATATTTCTTTCCACTTCAGTCATTGTTTCTTCAATGAAGTACAATATACCACAGTAGGCCTACGGGCCTTGTAGTCCGGTAAGTAAATTCTCTCAACTTTTTTCTCATTCATCTGGTGTGGACAGTGAGCACGGGCTGTTTATTTTTATTTGTAAATATTGGCTTAACAAGAGATCAGCTGGCGATAAACTAGTGGCCAACCTTTGTTGCAATAGGCCCCTATGTTTATCTAGAAAGCTAGTATCCATGTGCTCTTTCAAAAATGTCACCTTGGACAATCAAAACCATTTGTACTGTTTGTCCATTTTAGAGCGGTTTCAGATACTAAAAACAACCTTGATTCTCTCCTTATCTTTTCTCTCAGTCATCAGGTGTTGACGGTGCGTTCGCTGAAGTGAACACTAATATTTACAGCTAAAAATAAACAGCCCGTGCGGAAAAGTATTCACACAATAGCGCCAGCAATATGCTGAAACCTTGGAGCACAAAGCCAATTTTCACCATGGCAACAGAACACTTTGTTGAAAAAAAATGGGGGGAAAGTATGAGAATTATTGGCATGGTCTCTAAGTGAAATAAACTGAAGATCAAAGCGCTCTGTGCAGTAGAGTCCAATAATGGGATTATTGAACCGAGTCCATTGAGAGTTTGATGTTCATTTCAGTGTTATTGATTGGTTTGAAATGTAATAGAATGAGATGCATTTCTGAAATCAATTGCACATCTGAAACAACAGAAGGAGGAAGAGACACCTTTTTGCTCAGTAGCATTCTATACGATCTTTGGCAGGATTCTGATCTCAAATGTGAGGAGAGAGAGGTGAGCTGAGAGAGGAGGAGGAAAACACCCACGAGTGCAAGAGCTCCAGGGCTACCTAAAACCCTGAGTTAATGAAATCAGCTGCAGTGGGGGAGGAACTGGTGTGTGTGTGTGTGTGATGAGGGAGGGGTGTGGCAAGTAGATAGGAAAGAGGGGGGCTTGTATATAGAATATCTGCCAGTGTGTGTGTGTGTGTGTGTGTGTGTGTGTGTGTGTGTGTGTGTGTGTGTGTGTGTGTGTGTGTGTGTGTGTGTGTGTGTGTGTGTGTGGGGGGGTGCGTGCGTATACAAACCACCATGTGTGAGGTAAGTGTGCTGCCGATGTACAGAGAGACAGTGGCTGAGGGATGAAGCAGAAATTGTCGCTGCTATTTTTATCTGTCCTCATCACCACGGGGAGCAGCCACTATCTGCGGCAGAGTGGGCCATGGAGTTGAGTGAAAGGGGGATAGGAGTCAGCCAGGACACACACACTCAATGGACAAGAGGTCTATTATTCCAGTTTAAAGCTCTAGCTTTTCTCTGACCCAGTGCTGTAGTTGTGTTAGTTGCAGCAATGAAGGTCTTGCTGGTATACAATCTGTGTGCAGCGCAAGTAAAAAGGGACTGAGATTTAGGTCCAATGCACTCACAGATACGCAAACACACACAGATAAATACATACACACACATACGCAACAGTTTTGTATTCCCCCTAACCATTAAGCCTGAACGAAATACAGCCAACAAACTCTCCTTCGTCTGCATTCTCCATCACTACCCCATGAAATAAATACCGTACCCTCTGCCTATTCTGAACCGTCCTTACTCCCACCCAGTCCTCCTCATCCCATCCTCATCCACGGACTTTGGGTCCCTATACCTTTACGCATAGGCTATTTATATCCTTCTGCCACTATAAATAGATCCATCATCCGGTGCATGGCTGGCACCCCACATCTCCTCTGCAGCATAGAGCTGCAGTACATCGGGCTGGCAGTGCTGCACTGGTACACCATGGCGGAAACAGGATGAATGGCAATGCAGTGTGTGTGCTCAATGCAGGGGGTTTCAGTGCCTCTAGAGCAGAGAGATGAAGGGGGAGAGAGCGAGAGAGAGCGAGAGAAAGTGAGCGAGAGAGAGGGGCAGCAAGGCTGCTATATTACTCCAAACAGCAGGAGAGTATGGAAAGGGAGAGCAGAGATTTTGAAAACAGAAATCCCTTTGTGATAGTATTTGTAGACACTTATCACTGGTTATCACTGTAATTTCCTTCAAAGTGAGTGAGGATTGCCATCCAACCATCTTATCCAAAAATGAAGATAATGAAAAGCACACAGTGCACACACTCCATCTCTACCCCAAGACTCACAAACAGACAGGAAAAACGAACCCAAAACGTCCCTGGGTGTGTGTGTCCCTCTCTTTGAGCCAGTGATATGTTTTCTTACCTGAGGTATTTCACTCTCTAAGGTGTGCTCTGGATTGTTCCATTATAATTTATACCCAAAGTAAACGTAGTATCAGTAAACACAGTATCAGTATAAGTGACCAGACACATTGGTCCTTTACTCAGTCCACAGATGGACTCAGTCAACAGATGTCACCTCGTGGCAATTTTATGACTACAACAGACATATTTTGACAAATGGAATGAAGAACAGAGAACACATCAATATTTTGATATTCATATTTTACTATTTGCTCTGTTTTTGTAGCTGTGATCACAACCTTATTTTTTGCTAGTTCTGCAACCTAGTGGTGCTGGGACACGTCCGTACCACACAGAAAAACAATGCTCTCAATAGATGGGTTAGCGGAGATCACGAAAACAATGTCCATGCTTCCATGGAGCAGAAGTCAGCGTGTTGTTGTGACTCTGGATGGCCAGACTGCTAGCAAGAATGACAAGAAACTGCCATGTGGGAAATTGTAAGTGGATCGTTTCAGCTCATTTCATCTTGTTATTGATACCGTTTCTTGTTTCGAGGTGTTTTGACTGATTTCATATCAATGCTTATATGACAAAAATTTGCTAGCTAGCTAACCAACAACTGTAACATTGTATTTGAGAGACAAGTGCTCATTGTGCAAATGTATTCAGGTTTCAATAAACATTGTAAATGAAATATAGCTTACATTTTGTGAACAATCTAAGCCAACCCCACTGTTTTGCCCCATAGTTGCACATGCCTCGGTTTTGTTGCTTAACCCTTAGAATTAGAGGTCATTCTACTCTGGTAGAAGATCTTTAAGTGATAATGCCCGAGAGGCCGGTGTTTGGAGGATATAATGGACAACACCAGCTTCGAGGGCATTATCACTTTTATACAACGGGTTACCAACATATTCAAATCATTATTGACATATTTTCATTAAAAAAAGTTATTTTGATGAATTTATTCATACTATTTCAACCTTCCAAGAGATATAGTCCCGACACAAATCTAAGGCTGGATGTTCGTTCGATCGGCTCGATTGCCAGAGACGCGACCCAGTCGCTAAGTTTTTTTGTTCTGTATCTATGGATGTGACCCAGTCGTTTGTTCTAAATGTTCCATTGCCATACTGGCTGGCAACGTTCTTACCCCTTGCTTGCTAGCTAGCCAACTCTGGCTAACTTACAGTCAAGTCGAACAGTGCACCCAGAATAACAGCAAATTAGCTGCATTTGTGTTTGTTTAACCTGTTTTCTAGTTGCATTTATTTGGATACATCCATTTTGGGCTCCCGAGTGGCGCAGCGGTCAGTGCAAGAGGCCTCACCGATATCCAATATTTTCCTTGCCAAAAAATCCGATACCGATATTAAACATTTCTAGCATTATATTAAACATTTCTAACACAATAGGTTTGAAACGTGTGCGGTAATAACTATAAACAATAACTGATGGCCCGTTATCCCAATCGCAACACAGTTCAGATGAAAGGTCACAGATTCGGCGGATTTATGTTGATTCATGGACGCGCAGAATGTCTGGAGAAGACGGAGTTGAGGAAGAGAAAGCAGCGAGGTCAGGCGATGGCGATCTCCTCCTTTAATGAGTTGAGATCTGTCTGACATTTCCACCTGACCTAATTAAACCACCCCTGGCCCAGCTGAGCAAGTGGCCATGAATTAAAGGACGATTCCACTAACTCCATGGGCCTTTCTACAAAGCTTGTTGACCAATCAGGACCTGAATATGACTGCACGTCACATAATAATTTAACGCGTTCATTAATTTGTTACGTAGTTATTACACATTGATTACTATCACTCGTATTTCATGTCACAACAATTAATCGATATGTATGCTATGATGCTGGTAAAGTTGTCTTGTCTAAAAAAAAAAGCTAGCTAGCTCATGGATGCAAACAATGTTCTTCCCCAAAAACATAGCAAAACGACATAATCTAGGTGTCATCATCTAAAACAACCCTAATTTATAAAACAGTTTGTATTTGATTATTGGTGGTCGGAACCATCTATTTGAAGCTAGCCACAATAAGGATTATCCACAATAGTGGACTTTGCGGTTAGCCTTCATAATAAAAGTATGGCATAATTCTACTATTTGTATTCATTTGCATCATTGTCAATGACATACCTCTATTTTGAAGGCAAACCGCAAATTCCACTATTGTGGCTAATCCTTATTGTGGCTAGCTTCACAACACATAACCAGGTCCGGTCGAGCATCACTAGCCAGATAAAGCTAGCTGGCTGCTTATAGCGTTAGCTTTGGGCAACATGGTTAAGTTGCTGGCTAGCTATTTATTTTCATGAATTGAAGTTAAATTTCAATAGGTAAACAACAAGTGGCTACGTACCTAATACTTACTCCCAAGGATTCCTTAATCATTGCTAAGAATAATGAGAATGACTATAGTTTCTACTGGTCATTGTTTTCAGGCTGGTTGTATTGGTGCTAGCTAGGTACCAAGCTAAAGCTAGGTGGTGCCGGCACCATTCTCACCCAGAGTGAGTTTTCCTCTCATTCCCAGCATAAGGCGCTCGTCGATTCAGGCGCGACTGGGAATTTCATAGACAGATCATTCGCCCATAGTTTAGGGATCCCCATTGTTCCAGTGGCTATGCCCTTCCCAGTTCACGCCTTAGACAGTCGACTTATAGGGTCAGGGTTAATTAGGGAGACCACCGCTCTCCTGGGCATGGTGACGCAGGGGGGTCACAAGGAGAGAATCAGTCTCTTCCTCATTGACTCTCCTAAGATTCCCGTGGTGCTAGGCCTACCCTGGTTAGCCTGTCATGACTTCACTGTTTCTTGGCAACGGAGGGCTCTCACGGGGTGGCCGCGAGAGTGCTCGGGGGGGTGTTTAGGTGTTTCCGTTGGTGCTACTACGGTTGAAAGTCCTAACCAGGTCTCCATTGTACGCATTCCCCCCGAATATTCCGATTTGGCTCTGACTCAATTACCACCCCATCGTCGGGAGGATTGTGCGATAAACCTCCAGGTAGACGCCGCACTTCCTAGGAGTCACGTGTATCCCCTGTCACAGGCGGAGACGGTGGCTATGGACACATATGTCTCCGAATCTCTGCGTCAGGGGTACATTCGGTCCTCCACTTCACCCGCCTCCTCGAGTTTCTTTTTTGTGAAGAAGAAGGAGGGAGGTCTGTGCCCGTGTATTGACTATCGAGCCCTAAACCAATTCACTGTCATAGCCACAGCGATTGAGTCAATGCACGGGGTGCGCTTCTTCACGAAACTAGATCTCAGGAGCGCTTACAATCTGGTGCGTATCCGGGAGGGAGACGAGTGGAAGACAGCGTTCAGTACCACCTCAGGGCACCACCTCGTCATGCCGTACGGGTTGATGAATGCTCCATCAGTCTTCCAAGCCTTTGTGGACGAGATTTCCAGGGACCTGCACGGGCAGGGTGTAGTGGTGTATATCGATGACATTCTGATATACTCTGCTGCACGTGCCGAGCATGTGTCCTTGGTGCGCAAGGTGCTTGGTTGACTGTTGGAGCATGACCTGTATGTTAAGGCTGAGAATTGCCTGTTCTTCCAACAGTCCGTCTCCTTCCTAGGATACCGCATTTCCACCTCAGGGGTGGAGATGAAGAGTGACCGCATTTCAGCCGTGCGTAATTGGCCGACTCCCACCACGGTTAAGGAGGTGCAGCGGTTTCTAGGGTTGGTCAAATACTACCGGAGGTTTATCCGGGGTTTTGGTCAGGTAGCGGCTCCCATTACCTCACTGAAGAGAGGACCGGTGCGTTTGCAGTGGTCGGCTGAGTCGGACAGGGCTTATGGTCAGCTGAGGGCTCTGTTTACCTCGGCTCCCGTGCTGGCTCATCCGGATCCCTCTTTGGCGTTCCAAGTGGAGGTGGACGCGTCCGAGGCTGGGATAGGAGCCGTGCTCTCTCAGCGCTCGGGTACGCCAACAAAGCGCTGCCCTTGTGCCTTCTTTTCGAAGAAGCTCAGTCCGGCGGAGCGAAACTATGACGTGGGGTACCGGGAGCTGTTGGCTGTTGTCAAGGCTTTGAAGGCGTGGAAACATTGGCTTGAGGGGGCTAAACACCCATTTCTCATCTGGACTGACCACCGCAATCTAGAGTACATCCGGGCGGCGAGGAGACTGAACCCTCGCCAGGCAAGGTGGGCCATGTTTTTTACCCGTTTTGTTTTCACCCTATCCTACAGACCAGGTTCCCAGAACGCGAAGAAAGACGCACTGTCCCGGATGTATGACATAGAGGAGCGGCCCATGGATCACACCGCCATACTCCCGGCCTCTTGCCTGGTTGCACCGGTAGTGTGGGAGCTGGACGCGGACATCGAGCGGGCGTTACGTACAGAGCTCACTTCCCTCTAATGTCCAGCTGGGCGTCTGTACGTTCCGTCTGCTGTCCGCGACCGTTTGATCTATTGGGCCCACACGTCACCCTCCTCTGGTCATCCGGGCATCAGTCGGACAGTGCGCTGTCTTAGTGGGAAGTACTGGTGGTCCACTTTGACTAAGGACGTGAGGGTTTATGTTTCCTCCTGCTCAGTGTGTGCCCAGTGCAAGGCCCTAGGCACTTGCCCAGAGGGAAGTTACAACCCTTACCCGTTCCACAACGGCCGTGGTCGTACCTGTCGGTGGATTTCCTAACGGATCTCCCTCCCTCACAGAGTAACACCACGATCCTGGTTGTTGTGGATCGGTTTTCTAAGTCCTGCCGTCTCCTCCCTTTGCCCGGTCTCCCTACGGCCCTACAGACTGCGGAGGCCCTGTTTACACACGTCTTCTGGCACTGCGGGGTGCCTGAGGACATAGTATTTGATCGAGGTCCCCAGTTCACGTCAAGGGTCTGGAGGGCGTTCATGGAACGTCTGGGGGTCTCTGTCAGCCTTACCTCGGGTTTTCAATCCGAGAGTAACAGGCAGGTGGAGAGAGTGAACCAGGATGTAGGTAGGTTTCTGCGGTCTTATTGCCAGGACCAGGCCGGGGAGTGGGCGGCGTTCGTGCCCTGAGCAGAGATGGCCCAGAACTCGTTCCGCCACTCCTCCACTAACCTCTCCCCCTTCCAGTGCGTACTGGGGTACCAGCTGGTTCTGGCGCCTTGGCATCAGAGCCAGATCGAGGCTGCTGCGGTGTACGACTGGTTTAGGCGCGCTGAGGAGACATGGGACGCCGCCCATGTAAACCTTCAGCGGGCCGTGAGGCGACAGAAAACCAGCGCAGATCGCCACCGCAGTGAGGCCCCGGTGTTTACACCGGGGGACCGGGTCTGGCTCTCGACTCGAAACCTGCCCCTCCGCCTGCCCTGCCGGAAGCTGGGCCCGCGGTTTGTGGTGCCATTCAAATTCCTGAGGAGACTGAACGAGGTTTGTTACAGGTTACAGCTTCCCCCAGATTACCGTATTAACCCCTCGTTCCATGTGTCTCTCCTCAGGCCGGTGGTGGCTGGTCCACTCCAGGAGTCTGAGGTGCGGGAGGTTTCTCCGCCCCCTCTGGACATCGACGGCGTATGCAGTTCGATCCATACTGGATTCGAGGCGTCGGGTGAGGGGCCTTCAGTATCTCGTGGAGTGGGAGGGGTACGGTCCGGAGGAGAGATGCTGGGTGCCGGTGGAGGACGTGTTAGACCCGTCGATGCTGCGGGAGTTCCACTGTCTCCATCCGGATCGCCCTGCGCCTCGCCCTCCGGGTCGTCGCCGAGGCCGGTGCCGCGCGTGAATGGGGGGGTACTGTCACGACTTCCACTGAAGTCAGTCCCTCTCCTTGTTCGTGCGGCGTTCGGCGGTCGATGTCACCGGTCTTCTAGCCATCACCGATCTACCTTTCATTTTCCATTTGTTTTGTCTTTGTTTTCTACACACCTGGTTTAAATCCCCAATATTTAACCCTCTGTTTCCCCCATGTTTTTGTGCGTGATTGTTTCTATGTTCATTCGGTACGTTATGGCTGGTTTTCGACGGGTGCTGTTTTCACCCGTGCGTAATTGATTACCGTTTATTGTTGGTCAAGTGTATGTTTACCTTGTGCCTTTATTTTGGGTAAAGTACGTTGCTAACTCATTCTGCTGTCCTGTGCCTGACTTCAATGTTGTTTCCACTTAATTTCAACCTAAAAATGTAATGTGATGACAATGAATCAATGTAGAAAACTGATAGGATTTGCAAAAAGTCAACATGAGAATGTCTTGTTTTTATCACCTAACTTTTAATCCTAAATCCAATGACAGGGTTAGATTTTTGTTTTATTTCACATTCAATTCACGTTAGTTGACAACTTAACCAAATGTAAATCAAAACTAGATGTTGAACTGACGTCTGTCCTCAATTGGATTTAATTAAGCAAATCCCCTACTACAGTATAATCTTCTTAATAGGGGGCGCCATTTTCACTTTGGGAAAAAATAGTGCCCAAATTAAACGGCCTCGTACTCTGTTCTAGATCATATGATATGCATATTATTATTACTATTGGATAGAAAACACTCTGAAGTTTCTAAAACTGTTTGAATTATATATGTGAGTAAAACAGAACTCATTTGGCAGGCAAACTTCCAAACAGGAAGTGAAAATTCTGAAATGGGTCTCTGTGAAAGGCTTCGCCTATTCAATTGCCTTGTATTTATGGATATGTATGCACTTCATACGCCTTCCACTAGATGTCAACAGGCAGTAGAACGTTGAATGAGGTGTCTAGCCTGATGTGGGACCGAATGAGAGCTTTTGGAGTGACAGGTCAGCCATATTGGCAGTATTTTGCTGCGCACCTGGGTGCACCATATCGTTGTCTGCAATGCCTTAGGTAGACACGAAGAAATGCTCCGTCTGGGACGTTATTGGATACATACGAGAAAAACATCCTAAAGATGGATTCTCAACTGAGTTTGACCAGTTTATTCGACTTTCATTATCACTTTTTTAATTTTTCATTCCATGCGTCAAACTTTCATGGACACGTGAGCTACACATGCTAGCCAAAGTTCCTAATTCGACAGAAGAAATGGACATTCTAAAACAAAACAACGATTTATTGTGGAACAAGGATTCCTGGCACTGCATTCTGATGAAAGTTCATCAAAGGTAAGAGAATATTTATAATGTTATTTCGTATTTTTGTTGAATAAGTTGACTCCAACATGGCGGAGAATGGCTGAGCGCTGTCTCAGATTATTGTATGCTGTGCTTTTTACTAAAGTTATTTTTTTAAATCTAACACAGCGGTTGCATTAAGAACCAGTGTATCTTTAATTATATGTCCAACATGTATTTTTCAGCAAAGTTTATGATGAGTTTTTCTGTTAGATGACGTGACTCTCTAAAATTTCTCCGGACAATTTGGAGCATTTTGGCGCCAATGTTCACAATGTAAAATCAGGATTTGTAGCTATAAATATGCACATTTTCGAACAAAACATAAATGTATTGTATAACATGATGTTATAAGACTGTCATCTGATGAAGTTGTTCAAAGGTTAGTGATTCATTTTATCTCTATTTGTGGGTTTTGTGAAAGCTATCTTTGCGGTGAAAAAATGGCGTTGTGTTTTGGGCTATTGTGGTGAGCTAACATAAATATATGTTGTGTTTTCGCTGTAAAACATTTTAAAAATCGGACATGTTGGCTGGATTCACAAGATGTTTATCTTTAATTTGCTGTATTGGACTTGTGATTTCATTATATTTATATGCTATTATTTACTTGTGGCGCTATGCTAGGCTATGCTAGTCAGCGTTTCTGATGAGGAGGATCCCGGATCCGGGAGGGTGGGTCGGTATAAATTCATACAATTTTGACTTTGTTCTCAAAATATTCGGAGTTTATTCTCAAAGTTTAATTCCGACTTTATTCCCCAAATAATAATAGAAATTGAGATTTTGAAGTACTATCCATGCAGAGAAAAAAATACATCAATTTTTTTTATTTTTTTTATGCTTGGCCCTAATACTCTTTCAGTGCAAATGTGTAGCCTACAGGAATATTGCATTTGATAAGAAATTACCATGTTTTATTAGGACAAGTAAAATGATTAATGGTTACATCAATTGGAAACGAAAAATGGATCCTACACCATGATTTCTTCCATTCATAAAATGTGTATGGTATGGCTCATTGCCATGTTGATTTGCCATGGGAAATGAGGAAATTAAATACTTTATTTTAGTTGTACGGAATGATTGTCAAATATATAAATCACCCTTAGTCTGCTCAAGAAGCAAGATTAAAATGTTCCGACGGTAATACCCACCAGAGGGTGAAATCGTCTTGAAAAATGTTGCAATCGGGACTAAAAGATAACCCCTAATCTGCTAGTTATGAGCGGTAAATCGGTGGTGAACGATGATTGCAATTAAGATCAGCTGTGCTGGTGATTTTAGAGCATGGTTGAATGAGAAATCAGCTGGCGAAAGTCTAGTGGCCATTAGTGGTTGCAGTTGGCCCCTTGGAATTGCAACATGTCAAAATTGAAAATTATATATTGTGACTAGTCATCCTGAGGGATTGAATGTTTAGGTTTTAAACCGTTTGCCATACCGATTTTTCTGACACTCAAAATAGGTATTATATGTGTATTGTCTCTGTTTCATGGTCAACTTTTCCAAAAGATGGCGATATATCACCAGTGACATTTTGTTTTGTGGTGTCTATATTTTTACATCTACTCTCATGTGCAGGATAACGAACGGTATAAAATTGTGTATCAATAGCACTTTTTAGTCAATATTTCAGCGCCACAGTTCATTTTAAAGGGGCAATCTGGGATTGATACATTCATTTTGGACTTTTAATTAATGATATATAGCCATTGATTGTTTAAGAACGTAACTTACAAATGCATCATGAGCATAGTTCAACTGTCTTACTTCATCACAACCATAAATATAAGCTTGTTTTACTCCACTGTTTGTAAACCATCCAATTGTAAACAAAGACTGTATAACTTCAAAACATGGTTGAAACGGTCATTTTGATCTCTTGGATGGTCAGTCCTTGCATCCGTAGCTCTGTCTATGAATTTGAGAGTGGTAACATTTAATGAGCCTCACCCCTCAGCTGTTCACCAAAATGTTGCGGGTGTCTGCTTTGTTGTTGTTTGAATCCCAGAATGCCCCCTTTTAACTTACTTCTCATAATATTCTGGTGTATTGCAGTTTGAGAATGTCTTCTCTAGGCCTCAACCTCCAGGTTATCTTATGATAATGGTAAATTAATCACTGAACTAAAATGAATGTATTTATAAACTAATGTCACAATAGTCAGTTCTACCCATAGTCTGACACAATAACATCCAGATAGCCTTGTTGCCACATTTTAACTTCCTCTTTCAGAATCATGTACTGTAGCATTTCAGTTTACATTTACTATGACTGGGATATGTGGTTGTCTTACCTCGCTACCTTAAAATGAATGCACTAACTGGACTTTGGATAAGAGAATCTGCTAAATGACAAAATGTCAAATGTAAATATACTTTGACAGAAGTTATGGCATGTTCAGCTTCTCTTGTTATGATGGAAAGTATCAGGAAATTCCACATGTGCTAAATTATGCTGAGACTCATTTTTTCACTTACAAATGTATGCCAAACAAACCATTGATCGCAAAGTTAAACAAACCATACAACTCTATGCACAAGGACTACTAAACAAACACGCCTTCCAGTTGTTCTATAGCTCACTCAAAGAGGAAGGTCATAAGGTCATAATTCTACATCCCTATTACACACATGCCTGAGATGGTTCATACCAAAGATGATCTATTATTATGAATATTAAAAAATGGGTGGTTCGAGCACCGAAAGCTGATTGGCTGAAAGCCGTGGGAAATCAGACCATACACCAGGGGTATGACAAAACATGTATTTTTACTGCACGGCTAAGGGTTGTGTCATAGAACAGCCCATAGCCGTGGTATATTGGCCATATACCACACCCCCTCGGGCCTTATTGCTTAATTATATTATACACTGTGTGTACAAAATATTTAGAACACCTTTCTAAGATTGAGTTGCAGTGGATTTAACAAGTGGCATCAGTAAGGGATTATAGCTTTCACCTGGGTTCACCTAGTCAGTCTATGGAAAGAGCAGGGGTTCTTTAATAGTGTTTTGTACACTTCCTCTATGTTCATACCATTTCCCTCCATAGCCTTCCTGTCATGTGGGTGGTTGTGTTTCACAAGCTAACTGACATTCACCTCAGTCAGTAAGCCGCATAGAGAACACACCCATGACAGTGAGTTGAGGGTTACGTAGGAGCTGCAGCACCTTGACTTTCGTGAGTAGCATCCTTACTGCTGTATATAAGATGTATGTTTGTTGATTCGTGTAAGGTCACTGGGCACAATAACCTTTTTATTGAGCCTACTTTATAACTGATTACTAAATGTATCAAATGGGACATTCTATCTTTAGGAAAAGCATACAGATACTAGTTTTTCATGTGTTAAACTAGAGTTGATCAAAGTAAAAAATAATGTGATTTTGTGGCATATCAGATCAACGATTTAGGTTCAGGATTTACAATTACCCGACTATAAGGATTTATATAAAATATATCAATCAAATGTATTTTTAAAGTCCTTTTGACCTCAGCAGATGTTACAAAGTGCTGTATAGAAACCCAGCCTAAAACCCCAAACAGCAAGCAATGCAGATGTAGAAATACTGTGGCTAGAAAAAACTCCCTAGAAAGACAGGAACCTACTATAGGAAGAAATCTAGAGAGGAACCAAGCTCTGTGGGGTGTAAAAGAGATAATCATTACACTTGAGCCATATACTGTATGATTATTCTATATACTACAGCACATATTTGGTTCTTTCTATAAAATCTGCCAATTTTTTAAATGTCATTACATTGAGATATAAGGGGGAATCATAGCTATATTCAATACAATTCACGAGTTGATTTAAAACCTATGTTTAATCCTTTATCGTGGTTGATGTCGTGATGGATTGGTCCAAAATCGTGTGACATAAACATCACTTTTCTGTCATCAAAAAGAAAGGAGGACCAAGGCCACTCTTCATATAATTAATTATATAATTAAAATGCCTTTATTTGTATGGCACGTTCAAAGGAAACAAAATGTTAAAACTCTGACGTGTTTCAGCGGCATGGCCTTTGTCATAGAGCACCTTCTGTCTACCAAAGTCTACTATTGTGTACCTTGGCAGGGCTTCTCTTCCTTCCTTTTGTATTACTTTTCTGTCCTTGCATTGTAAGTTGTCCTTATATCATATATTAAGCATTAATCAGTTAAATTAGACATTGAACTTGAAGCCTGTAATAATCCTGGATCTAGGTGTTTTTTGTATAGAGATCTCAGAAATGCAGTGTAACTATGTAACATTTGGTGTCTTCTTATATTACGGGGTGAAAACAGTTTTCATAGGCACACTAATTCAAAATAATAAATGCAATTGCAAAATCAAATGCCTCTAAATGAAAGATACTAAAACGTGCATCGATACTGTCATTAACGTGGTTCTTCAATAATTATGCATAATACTTATTGAATGCGCATTTGGTGTCCAGCTGATTTGTTACGCCTTGATATTTTCACATATCATCATCTAATCTATGAAGGAATTTCCCGAATGACAGTCAAGTGACGAACAGCTGTTGTTTTCATACGTTTCTTATTCCTCTGATTGGACAGTGAGTCAACTGTACGCAATTGTGTAGGATAAACTATTGTGCGACACCCAACGCTATTCCTATTAATTATTCTGGATATAATGACAACAAAATACATAGCCTAGAGGGCTAATTCACAATATGATCTGGTAATGAAATAACATGACAAATATATTTATTTTTCCATGTTGCACCTGCAATTAATTTTAAACAATACAAGGGGCTTGAAGAAGCCTACTTTAACTTGAATTTGGAGCTAAAAAATGTAAGTACTGGAATAGGCCTACCTTGTAAACCAGACATTTCCTCAACTTGGTGCTTGAACAGTTGTAGCCAATTTATAAGCTCCTGCTCCCTTATAATTAGCCAATATTTCATTTTTGATCCGTTTTTGTGAGAGATGGCCACTTTCATTTGTTTCCCGTCACTTCAATTGAAGGGTGTCGTGCGGTTATTATGAGGACGACAACAGGTAATGCTGGCTTCAACTTGGCTCTCCATACAAATCCTTCTATTGAAAAGGGAGCCTGGTTTATGGTCAATTTCTCATTATAAAAACAGCAATGGTGAGATTCAAATGGTGAGATTAAAGCTAGCGCAATTCATGGCTGTATTGTGTGCCTGTGTCGGCCACATAGGCGACAGAAAAATCGCCATACATGCAACAAACATAATATTTTGTCAGGCAATGTCCACATTATTCTCACATATTTTAGAATGAGGTAATAATTTGAATATTTTCGTTTCAACCCATTTTGAAATGTTTATCCCAATGTCACACTTTGGCCCATTCTTTTTTTTTAGAAAGACCTATTTACAGCTGACGTTGACCCAATGTTTAACTGTCATATGAGATCATTTCGTTGATTTATCAATACATATACAAATAAACATTTGCAAGAGGAACTAACATTGTGACTCTAATGCCATGTCTTTGGAGGAACAGAAAAAACTACTAAGCAATGATAAAAAGACTCTCGATGAACTATAAATGATGTAGAATATCATAAAATGACAGTAGCCATCCAATAGTATCACAAATGAAAGCTCACAGCCTGTTTTATCTGGATATTATTAGTTTCTCTATAGCCTAAAGTTGAGCATTTAATGTTTCTAATATTAACCCATTTAGTTGACACATATTTGTGGCGGATTACTCACCACTTACGAAATGATAGTGAGGCAAGAGAAGATCATGATTGCTCATGCCTTATAAGGAGAGGAGTGACTTGCTTAAGTACTGCTAGTTAACCATTTGAGAAGTGAGACATTTCACAAGAGTATGGGTCGTTCCAACTTAAAAATCAAAGGAAAGAGGATTTCAACACCCACCGTCTCACATTGTTCTAAAATAATTTCTGTAGTTAGTAACATATATGATTAGCATTCCTGAAACATTATTTTGTTTAAATATTATTTGATCTCTGAGAAATAAAGCTAATTTAAGCAAATATAGCCCAGAAGCCAAATGAGAAAATAAGCCAAATGATCAATTTTCATTTATAGGATTCAGATAATATTCAATACATGTAGTACCCAACATCCAATTTGGATCTTCCTACATTTAAGTATAAGTAAAACATGAGGAATCAAAAACAAATGGTCAAAAGCCACACACGGACCCCCTCACACCCCAACAACAATTATACAGTATCATTCTCTATGTCTGACAAGTAGTATGAAGCTGTGGCTTGGAGTATTGCTTATCCATACTATGTAATGTACTCCCTGTGAATCTGGTGATGTTTTTTCCCCTGATCAGAGAAATTAGTCATTGATGTCACTTCCATTATTTACCATAACATACCAGGTTCTGAGCACTAGATGACGCTGTTCCTGTTATACCACCACACTGTTATCCATTTTGCTGGTCTCTTGTGTTTATTAAATAGAGCACAACATTTACTTTACAATTTTGGGTAGAAAACCAGTAGATTTGGCTCATTATGAAAATGTATTGTGTGATCATCCTCACAATTCAAGCCAGTCCTACATGAAAGCAAATCAGTTTTGTTCTCTAGTGTACTGTATCTGGGGTGGCAGCATAGTGTCGTGTCTTTGACTATGCCAGATTAATTGCTATGACATGCTATTCTATAAAATAATTTCTCCGTAATTAATATTACCTGATTGAACTAATCATGTAAATATTCATTAACTAGAGAGGGACACCACAAAATAATATTTATAGAGCTGTTATTTTCCGAATAAACTCTTAAAGATTTAGTAATATTTTACTAAATAGCAGTCACATTAATCGTCATTTTATTCAGTCTCATCTGAAAGTGGTAAATCCTTTGTTATCTGCAAGAATCCTGGCTAACAAGTTGAATCAGCAATACAAAATTGGGTTTAATTATTTATTTACTAAATACCTAACTAATCACACAGAAACACACATACACAATTAAATCATAACTTGATCACAAATTACGTCATACAGAAAAACGTCCCTTGCGGGCGGAATAGATATGACAGCTTGTTACACAAAGGAAAGGGGGGGGCTGGGTTTTAGTGAAAGAGCGGGAGACTGGAACATAGGCGAAGCTGTGTTATCGTAAATACAGTATCTTATTCATTCTAAATTACCGCCCATTTGAAAAAGGAAAATGCAATAAATATTTACTCTGAGCTAAGCTTCAGTAGGTTGGTGCTAGATGGAAGACCGTATCGCCAACCCGAGTCCTCTGTCCTTTGAAGAATGTCTCTGGTGATCACTGGATACGTTGGAGTAACGTCGTGTGTAGTAGACGGGATACTCTGACTGTCCTTCCTAACCTACGTTTGTAGCAGCTGTTGCTAACTCAACGGCTAGGAGGTATCCCTTCTGTAGTGAATACGAGTTCAAAGTTCATACCATTCACAACCAAAGTCCATGCTGCTGTTGGCTTAGTTCTATAGTTATTATCTGAACCATTCTGACACCGGATCGTCATCCTAGTGTCCCCGGAACAGGAAGTTATATTTTTGTCAATGGCTTTTATAGTGGAGGGAGAGGGGTGTGTCTGAAAAGTTTATAACCCATGTCTCTTCACAGGGGCGGGCCCCTGGTTGAGCAGAAGCCAAGCTTATGAAAACACAAATCTCTCATTTGGAAGCTAAAATTACATTTAATCTCTTTCACAAATAATTTCATATTCAAACATTTGAATTAAACAACAATTCCATGTGAATCCGATACCTCTGACGTTTAGACTTTCCACAGTAGAGTTTTTGTCATTCTATCATTGATGAGAATGTGTCAGAGGGCAACCGAACTGACATAATATACCTTAAGTACCACCACATATGTTCAGTTGGTCGGATTACCAGAATATAGTTCATTTCCCCCCCAACTTCTGATGTTCTCAGAATCTCTATGTTAACCAATGGGTTTTCTTATGTCACATCAGTTATAGTAGGGAGAGGGAAAAGGGGGGAAAGAGGTATTTATGACTGTCATAAACCTACCCCCGGGCCAACGTCATGACAATAGCCTAGTGGTTAGAGTGTTGGACTAGTAAACAAAAGGTTGCAAGATCAAATCCCCAAGCTGACAAGGTAATAATCTGTCATTCTGCCCCTGAACAAGGCAGTTAACCCACTGTTCCTAGGCTGTCATTGAAAATAAGAATTTGTTCTTAATGTTCTTAACTGACTTGCCTAGTTAAATAAAATAAAAATGTAATCTAATACCTTTGGAATTTAGGCCTTGTAATATAAGGAGTTGAATCTTTTGCCATGTTTGGATGAATGTTTCATTTGCTGATGATCACATACTTTTCATGGGTCAATCAAGCTGCCATCTGGCATTATAGTTCTATAGGCGGAACATCTATATTGTGAGCTTATCTTGTCCTCTTCTGAAGGATTTACCATAGAAGTACATATGCAGTGCCTGTGGATGTTGACTCTTAATTTGACATATATTTATTGAATATTATCTGAATCCTGTAACATGACCAATTTGGGTGCAATTAATTAGCTTAATTTCTCAGAGATAAAATAATATTTCAACAACGTAATGTTTCAGGAATGCCAATCTTACCTGTTTCTAAGTAAAGAAACAATTACAGATCAATCTGAGATGGTGGATGTCATGGATTAATGTAATGCTAGAATGACTCGTATGGGCCAATTTCCCAGAACCAGATCAAACCTATTCCTGTATTAAGAGTACTCTCAGTGGAGATTCTACATTGAGCATAGTTTTCAGCCCCATACAGTGCCTTGCAAAATAATTAATCCCCTTTGGCGTTTTCCTATTTTGTTGCATTACAACCTGTAATTGAAGTAGATTTTTATTTGGATTTCATGTCATGGACATACACAAAATAGTCCAAATTGGTGAAGTAACATGAAATACATTACTTGTTTAAAAAAATTCAAAAGAATTAGAACTGAAAAGTGATGCATGCATATGTATTCACCCCTTTGCAATGAAGCCCCGAAATAAGATCTGGTGCAACCAATTACCTTCAGAAGTCACATAATTAGTTAAATAAAGTCCACCTGTGTGCAATCTAAGTGTCACATGATCTCAGTATATATACACCTGTTCTGAAAGGCCCCAGAGTCTGCAACACCACTAAGCAAGCGTCACCATGAAGACCAAGGAGCTCTCCAAACAGGTCAAGGACAAAGTTGTGGAGAAATACAGATCAGGGTTTGGTTATAAAATAATATCTGAAACTTTGAACATGCCACAGAGCACCATTAAATCCATTATTAAAAAATTGGAAAAATATGGCACCACAACAAACCTCCCATGAGCGGGCTGCCGACCAAAACTCACGGACCAGGCAAGGAGGTCATTAATCAGAGAGGCAAGAAAGAGACCAAAGATAACCCTGAAGGAGCTGCAAAGCTTCACAGCGGAGATTGGAGTATCTGTCCATAGGACCACTTTAAGCCGTACACTCCACAGAGCTGGGCTTATGAAAGAGTAGGCAGAAAAAAAGCCATTGCTTAAAGAAAAAAATAAGCAAACATGTTTGGTGTTTGCCAAAAGATGTGTGGGAGACTCCCCAAACATATGGAAGAAGGTACTCTGGTCAGATGAGACTAAAATTGAGCTTTTTGGCCATCAAGGAAAACGCTATGTCTGGTGCAAACCCAACACCCAACACCTCTCATCACCCCGAGAACACCATCCCCACAGTGAAGCATGGTGGTGGCAGCATCATGCTGTGGGGATATTTTTCATCGGCAGGGACTGGGAAACTGGTCAGAATTTAAGGAATGATGGATGGCACTAAATACTGGGAAATTCTTGAGGGGAACCTGTTTGAGTCTTCCAGAGATTTGAGACTGGGATGGAGTTGCAATCTACTGCAGAGATAGCCTGCAGAGTTCTGTCATACTATCCAGGTCTGTGCCCAAACAATTTGAGTTTCTACTTTTAAAAATCCACCTTTCCAGAAACAAGTCTCCCACCGTTGCCGCTTGCTATAGACCACCTTCTGCCCCCAGCTGTGCCCTGGATACCATATGTGAATTGATTGCCCCCCATCTATCGTCAGAGCTTGTGCTGTTAGGTGACCTAAACTGGGACATGCTTAACACCCTGGCCATCCTACAATCTAAGCTAGATGCCCTCAGTTTCACACAAATTATCAATGAACCTACCAGGTACACCCCCAAATCCGTAAACACAGGCACCCTCATAGATATCATCGTAACCAACCTGCCCTCCAAATACACCTCTGCTGTCTTCAACCAGGAACTCAGCGATCACTGCCTCATTGCCTGCGTCCGTAATGGGTCAGCGGTCAAACGACCACCCCTCATCACTGTCAAATGCTCCCTAAAACACTTCAGCGAGCAGGCCTTTCTAATCGACCTGGCCTGGGTATCCTGGAAGGATATTGACCTCATTCCATCAGTAGAGGATGCCTGGTTATTCTTTAAAAGTGCTTTCCTCGTCATCTTAAATAAGCATGCCACATTCAATTTTTTTTTTACCAGGAACAGATATAGCCCTTGGTTCACTCCAGACCTGACTGCCCTTGACCAGCACAAAAACATCCTGTGGCGTACTGCATTAGCATCAAATAGCCCCCGTGATATGTAACTTTTTAGGGAGGTTCGGAACCAATATCTGTAAATAGCCCATCCAACTACCTATTTATTTATTTTTGCTCCTTTGCACTCCAGTATCTCTACTTGCACGTTCATCTTCTTTACATCTATTACTCCAGTGATTCATTTGCTGAATTGTAATTATTTTGCCACTATGGCCTGTTTATTGCCTTACCTCCCTTATCTTACCTAATTTGCACACACTGTATATAGACTTTTCTATTGTGTTATTGACTGTATATTTGTTAACTCTGTGTTGTTGTTTGTGTCGCACTGCTTTGCTTTATCTTGGACAGGTCGCAGTTGTAAATGAGAACTTGTTCTCAACTGGCCTACCTGGTTAAATAAAGGTGAAAAATATATAAAAAAAGGTCCACCTTCCAGCAGGACAATGACCCTAAGCATACTGCTAAAGCAACACTCGGGTGGTTTAAGGGGAAACATTTAAATGTCTTGGAATGGCCTAGTCAAAGCCCAGACCGCAATCCAATTGAGAATCTGTGGTATGACTTAAAGATTGCTGCACACCAGCAGGAACCCATCCAACTTGAAGGAGCTGGAGCAGTTTTGCCTTGAAGAATGGGCAAAAATCCCAGTGGCTAGATGTGCCAAGCTTATAGTGACATACACCAAGAGACTTGCAGCTGTATTTGCTGCAAAAGGTGGCTCTACAAAGTATTGACTTGGGGGGGTGAATAGTTATGCACGCTCCAGCTTTCAGTATTCTTGTCTTATTTCTTGTTTGTTTCACAAGAATCTTGCATCTTCAAAGTGGTAGGCATGTGTAAATCAAATGATACAAACCCCCCAAAAATCTATTTTAATTCCAGGTTGTAAGGTAACAAAATAGGAAAAATGCCAAGGGGGAAGAATACTTTCGCAAGCCACTATATGTCTATGTAGATTCATATGTATTGTATGATTGTCCTCCAATAACCAACAAGCTAGCTATACCTCACTGGGTGTTTTATTTTTATAGTTTCTTTGTTCTTAGGTACCCACCTGGATAAATAATAGTAATTCATCATTTACAGTGCCTTCAGAAAGTGTTCATCCCATTGACTTAGTCCAGATTTTGTTGTGTTACAGCCTGAATTCAAAATGGATTAAATGTATTTTTTCCCACCCATCTACACACAATACCTTTATAATGACAAAGTGAAAACATGTTTCTAGAAATGTTTGTAAATGTATTGAAAATGGAATACAAAAATGCTAATTTACATAAGTATTCACACCCCTGAGTCAATACTTTGTAGAAGCACCTTTGACAGTGATTACAGCTGGGAGTCTTTCTGGTTAAGTCTATAAGAGCTTCCCATACCTGGATTTGTGCAACATTTGCTCATTATTCCTTTTAAAATTCTTCAAGCTCTGTCGAATTGGTTGTTGACCATTGCTAGACAACCATTTTCAGGTCTTACCATAGATTTTCAAGTACATTTAAGTCAAAACTGTAACTCGGCTTTCAGGAAGATTCACTGTTTTCTTGGTAAACAATTCCAGTGTAGATTTGGCTTTGTGTTTTAGGTCATTGTCCTTCTGAAAGAATTCATCTCCCAGTGTCTGGTGGAAAGCAGACTGAACCCGGTTTTCCTCTAGGATTTTGCCTGTGCTTAGCTCCATTCCATAATGTATTTTCCCTGACATATTCCCCAGTCCTTAATTATTACACACATACCCATAACATGATGCAGCCACCACTATGCTTGAAAATATGGAGCGTGGTACTCAGTAATGTGTTCTATTGGATTTGCCTCAAACATAACTTTTTTTTTCCTGAATACAAAATGTTAATTGCTTTGCCACATTTTTGGCAGTATTACTTTAGTGCCTTGTTGCATGTTTTGGAATATTTGTATTCTGTGCATGCTTCCTTCTTTTCACTCTGTCAATTAGGTTAGTATTTTGGAGTAACTTCAATGTTGTTGATCCATCCTCAGTTTTCTCCTATCATAGCCATTTAACTCTGTAACTGTTTTAATGTCGCCATTTGCCTCATGTTGAAATCCCTGAGTGGTTTCCTTCCTCTCTGGCCACTGAGTTAGGAAGGACACCTGCATATTTGTAGTGGCTAAGGGTGTTGATACACCATCCAAAGCGTAATTAATAACTTCACCATACTCAAACGGATATTCAATGTCTGTTTGTTTTTTTACCCATCTACCAATAGTTGCCTTTCTTTGCGAGGCATTGGAAAACCTCCCTGGTCGTCGTGGTTGAATTTGTTTTTGAAATTCACTGTTCGACTGAGACCTTACATGTAATTGTACGTGTGGGTTACAGAGATGAGGTAGTTATTCTAAAATCATGTTAAACACTATTGCAAACAGAGTGAGTCCAAAGTTTAATCCATTGTACATTCAGGCTGTAACAGCAGCTATGCTTTGGAACGATCGTTTTATCTCCTTTAGTCTCTCCATTCATATTAGTGGATTTGTCTATGTATATTAGTTCCGTATACAAACCCTCTATCTGTCACGTTCCTGACCTGTTTTTCCTTTTTCTTGTATTTATTTAGTTGGTCAGGGCGTGAGTTGGGGTGGGTTGTCTATGTGTTATTTTCTATGTTGGGGTTTTGTGTTCGGCCTGGTATGATTCTCAATCAGAGGCAGCTGTCAATCGTTGTCCCTGATTGAGAATCATACTTAGGCAGCCGGGGTTCACGTGGGTGTTTGTTCTTGTGTCAGTGTTTCGCCACACAGGACTGTCACGGTAGTTATTTTGTAT
This sequence comes from Salvelinus alpinus, assembly GCF_045679555.1. Classification (NCBI taxonomy): domain Eukaryota; kingdom Metazoa; phylum Chordata; class Actinopteri; order Salmoniformes; family Salmonidae; genus Salvelinus; species Salvelinus alpinus. The sequence continues at coordinate 44,792,726 of NC_092105.1, read as the reverse complement.
CGCATATTGTTTATGTTAATTATTAAATCACTATGGAAACTAACCACTCTGCGTATTGGTCCGATCCTTCTCGACTTACGACTGCCGTTACACTATCTGTGTTGCTCACTAATTTCCATTATAGCAGCCCAATGACAGAAAGTGGAACTATAGATTCCTCTATGAGAAAAGATTAAGTGTCATTTAAGCAAAATTGATATTTAAAGTAATGAATTCACAAAACACAGTGTATAACCATGCACCAACTTCAACGCTGTAATGGTGTGATGCCGTGAGTCCACAAAAACAAGTAACTATGGAAATAGTAGTCTCCATTGCCACAAACAGAACGAGCACATAATCATTATAACCAGTGCTAATAAATACCAGAGCCATATATTTAAAGAGTTACTTAAGTCCAACTTTTAGAGTTTGAAATATTGCTTTAATTCTAGACACCCGTTTTTGTGCTAGCTCTACAGAAATGAAAATATGAAGCATATAACTTTGATATCCTGCGTGTGCTTTTCCCTGTGGATGTATTTTACATTTCCTCTTTTTGGAATTTGCACAGCAAACACTTACTTGGAACAATTTATTATGATCTTGACTGCAAGGAGTTTTGATTGAAGATACTGTAGATTAACAACAAGCACTGTCGGTGTGAATGTTTGTGAAAGTTTCCAGGCCTGGCGATACTGTGGTGGCTATTGTTGACGTTCTCTTTTTTTCTTCATTTCTTTAACTCTGAACTTCTAATGGATCCATCTCAGTTTTATTAAGTTCAACTGCCCTAAAAAAGTGAGACTGTTGATCACATCCACCCAGATTGTTTTTGCTCAGACAGAGCATTGGCCATATAATGTGCATCAGATTGTAATGGTGTTGGAGCTCTTAAAGTGTATGTTTATCTACAGCGCATGCATCTTTTACTGGTCCTTGAATGGTCAAAGATATATCACTGGATCTAATAGGTGTGCCTGTAATAGTCTTCGACATGGTCAAGGTTGATGGACTGACGGCTGTTCCCTCTTTCTGTCACCAGGAAATGTATAAGTGTGTGTCTCTCCTGCTCCTGCTGATGGGCAGAGGTGGTAAGTTTTTACAGTCATCAAATCCCCTCTTGATATTGAAAAGTCTCACAATGACAAAATGAGAGTCATCCTGTGTGTGTGTGTGTGTGTGTTTACCCTAGTTCTCTCCCAGGAAGTGGAAGTATGTTCCAAAACGGTGATCAACTCCTGCAGCGACTGCATTAGATCAGGAGCGTACTGCACGTGGTGCAAACAACTGGTGAGGAGCACAAATATGTGTGATAGTAGTGCTAAAACTAGAGACGTAAATTACGAGAGTAAGGTGTGGGCCCAAATGCTGACACCTTTGTGAGTTCCCACGTATGTATAAAAGCTGTGTGGGTACACTAGGTGTCAGTGGTGGAAAAAGTACCCAATTGTCATACTTGAGTAAAAGTAAAGATACATTACCTTAATAGAAAATGACTGAAGTAAAAGTGAAAGTCACCCAGTAAAATATTACTTGAGTAAAAGTCTAAAGGAATTTGGTTTAAAATATACTTAAGTATAAAAAGTACATGTAATTGGTCAAATATACTTAAGTATAAAAAGTACATGTAATTGGTCAAATATACTTAAGTATCAAAAGTAAAAGTATAAATTATTTCAAATTCCTTATGTTAAGCATACCAGATGGCACTCAGACATCATTGACAAATTTGTTTTTAGTGAGTCCGCCAGATAGGAGGCAGTAAGGGTGACTCGGGATGTTCTCTTGATAAGTGTGTGAATTGGACCATTTTCTCATCCTTCTAAGCATTTAAAATGTAATGAGTACTTTTGGGTGTCAGGGAAAATGTATGGAGTAAAAAGTACAATATTTTCTTTAGGAATGTAGTGAATAAAAGCAAAAGTTGTCCAAAATATGAATAGTTAAGTACAGAAGCCACCAAATAATGACTTATGTATTACTTGAAATTATTTGTACTTAATTACTTTACACCGCTGCTAGGTGCTAGCATTATGCATTTGGCTGTCTATGTAAAGCGGTGTATGCAAACAGAACTGAGAATATGCATGAAGGTGTTAAGCCACAGTATGTGGGTTGGTGTGCTAGCATATGCATGTGAAGAGCACATTTAATTTCCATCATTTGAATAATAGTCATTTACATCTAAATGTGTAACTGTGCACAAGGACAGTCAACTGCAACAACGTTTACAGAGAATGGGCAACTGAAGAACAAGTACAATTGTGAGTTACAGGATAGTTTGTTGATAGTCTGATAGAGCGTCTACAGACATGGTTGACATATCTAAGGGCCCTAACCATTCAAAATGAATCCAAACACACTTATTTTAAATCCAGAGTTTATGTTTGTCCCATTCCCAGAACTTCACCAAGCCAGGTGAGCAAGAAGCAGCTCGCTGTGACACCCGGGCTCAGCTAGAAGAGAGGGGCTGCAAGGAAAAAGACATCATATCCCCCCAGAATACCCTTACTGTGACTAAGAACACCGCCCTGTCCACCGATGCATTTGTCAAGGACGAACCCATCCAGCTGCGTCCTCAGGAGGTCAGTCTGAAGCTCAGACCAGGTGGGTGTTCTCAAAATGGCCAAATTGGGTTTTTCTTCTTCTTCAGTGGAGTTTAACGGTGGATGGCTTCCAATGTTACCGGTGCATTACTGCCCAAACTGGGTTCTAAGATGACTGCCATGTTTTGAAAATGGATAAAATCATGTAGTTGGATGAAGGACTAAAAGCCTGTTTTAGCATGGGCAGCGCCATTATAGACTTTCAGCATTTTGAAGTAGTCAACTGGGTGGGTACTTCCTATGGGTTAAGGAAGGATCACAGAATTACATCCAGGTCACCACCAGGGATCTGCCAATTAATTACACTCCTCAGCAATCATTCCATAACTCCATGTGGCAGTAAATACCTAACCTTGGCTTTATGCCCTCTGTCCAATTCTATGGCTGGAACATATTAAAAGTAGCCCTAAGTAATCAAACAGAATGAAATCATCTTAAAATAGCAAATAAATAACCTACATTTCATCATATCACATTATCATCATGTGCTTTGACTTTACACAGTTTTATGTGCTTGAGATTTCAGTTTTCACCTTGATTTTGCTTTGTTCAGGGCTGCCTCGGACGTTCAAGCTGGACTTTCGAAGAGTGGAGGGCTATCCTGTTGATCTCTACTACCTGATGGATCTCTCCTACTCCATGGAGGACGATCTGAGGAGCATCAAGACTCTGGGAAACGAGCTCTTTAAAGCTCTGCAAGGCATCACAAAACAAGGGCGAATAGGTGATATCATCAAATATTATTTGACTCTTTTATTTGCATTTGGTTTAGCATACCTTGGGTGCCAGGTTGGTGAGATTTACCCTTTTGGGACGTTTCTATTAATTCCATTCCAACAGCAGAGCTAAAGTATTTCAAATGATTTGAAATAGTATTTGAACCAAGGTCTGTCTCAGCCTCAATTCCTAGTCTATCTATGAGTGTCCATGAATCTTATTTTTAGAACCTTTATCTTTTGCTGCAGGCTTCGGCTCTTTCGTAGACAAGACTGTCCTGCCTTTCACTAACACCAACCCAGAGAAGCTGAAGAAGCCATGCGCCGAAAAGGAGAAGTTCTGTCAACCTGCCTTTGGCTACAGGCATGTTCTTAGCATGACAGAGAACGAAGCTGACTTTAATAAGGAGGTAGACAAGCAGCGCATCTCTGGGAACTTGGACTCCCCTGAAGGGACGCTGGACGCCATCATGCAGGCTGCAGTATGTGGGGTAAGAGTAGTCTAATCCCACAGGGCAAAAATTGGTTGAACCAACATACTGACATTGAACATCAATATAATGTTTGCTTAGCCTATTGTCAAAGCAGCATAGTGTATCATAGATAAGTACATACTGTAGATAGATGGGGAGGTAGTCCACTTCTGTAACACCAATCTCTTTTTGCTGTCTTCAGACACAACACTCCCTCACACATGATAGGCTGAACATAGCACTGCATGAGGCTTGCATGCGGGAACAGTAGATAAAGTGACTCACACTTCCTCTGTGAGTGTGACACCAAAAAACTCCAATGTGGGATGTAGACTTTTTCGCATCTTTTCCATCCATTTTACATGAAGCCTCCAATTGTTTTCCACAGGACAGGATTGGCTGGAGGAATAGTAGCACTCGGCTAATCGTCCTGACCACCGATGATGGCTTCCACATGGCAGGGGATGGCAAGCTGGCTGGCATACTGGAGCCCAACGACGAGCGATGTTACATGGACAACAAGTTGTACACTAAGAGCAATGACATGGTATGTGATGGTGACATGGGACACATTCAGATCAATATGATTGGTCCTCAACCAAGACTTTGATATACTGTACTGGATATGAAAAATACCATAAGAGAATATAAAAAATACGTAATGAATGCAACAGCATCACTGGACTGAACTAAAACCTGTATATTCCAACCCTTTTGGTACTAAACAATTACATTGTTGAGGTTGTACAAGTTAAGTGTCTCTGTATGTAGGACTACCCATCTGTTGGTCAAGTGGCTACACAGTTAGAGAAGAACAACATTCAGCCAATCTTTGCTGTGACGAAGAACATGGAGAATGTATACAGGGTATGTGGACTCTTTCGTTCTATCTTTCGATCTTTTTTTCTTCCTCAGTTTTTCTATTGTTATAAACGCCAACATATGTAATGCAGTAACTTATTAATACTGCCAACTCTCACAGTACGCATGACCCCCCCCCCCCCCCCCAACAAAAAAATACTCTGTTGAGGGAAAATGTACTTGATTCGATTGTGATGTGTTGTTGTCTCGCCTAACTATCTTCCAGGAACTCAGTAGAATGATCCCCAAGTCTGAGGTGGGAGTATTGTCAGAGGACTCCAAAAATGTTGTTGAATTGATCCAAGCTGCCTACAATGTAAGACATTTACAATATTTGTTTAATTCTTATTCAGATATTTATAATTTTTTCTTATTCATTTAACAAATTTCTTTAAAAAAAAGATGGTACTCCAATAACTATGTGTTTAATGTGTAGAACCTTACTTGATTTCTATCATAAACCTCTAGTATCTCTAGTAATAAAGTGTCAGTTTGGATTTGCTTGGGATGTTTTATTTCTGGTGATTTAGCATTGGTGTCAACTCTGAGACGGTTTTGTGTCTGACACAGAGGCTCTCCTCCAAAGTGACGGTGACTCATGATGCTCTCCCTGACAATGTGAGAGTCACTTACACTCCACTCTGTCCTGGAGGGGGACCCGCAGGGGACCAGGGGGTCTGTGATAACGTCAAAGTACGAGATTTGGTAAGAGCTCAGAAGTAAAAGACTATCACATACCAAAAAATGATATGGTAACACTTGATAATAACTGAAGTATTAATCAACTATTGACAAAACAGTAAAATGTATTTCATTTTTTGTAAACACTTATGTACATTTCTAGTAATTATAAGCAATATAATAAACAGAATGGCTAATTAGTGACATTTATTATAAAGTGTTATACTTTGGTATTTGGAATTTTATTAGGATCCCCATTAGCTGTTGCAAAATCAGCAGCTACTCTTCCTGGGGTCCACACAAAACATGAAACATGACATAATACAGAACATTAATAGACAAGAACAGATCAAGTACAGAACTACATCAATTTAAAAAAAAGCACACGTAGCCTACATATCAATGCATACACACAAACTATCGAGGTCATATAGGGGAGAGGCGTTGTGCCGTGAAGTGTTGCTTTATATGGTTTTTGAAACCAGGTTTGCTGTTCATTTGAGCAATATGAGATGGAACGGAGTTCCATGCAATAATGGCTCTATACAACTCTGTACTCTGTTGTTCTGGATTTGGGGACTGTGAAAAGACCCCTGGTGGCATGTTTGGTGGGGTAAGTGTGTGTTTCAGAGCTGTGTGTAAGTTGACTATGCAACAAAACATAGATTTTCAACATATTAATGTTTCTTCTAAAAAGAGGAAGTGATGCAGTCAGTCTCTCCTCAACTCACAGCCAAGAGAGACTGGTACAGTATGCATAGTATTTATATCAGCTCTCTGATTACAATGAAAAGCAAGACGTGCCGCTCTGTTCTGGGCCAGCTGCAGCTTAACTACGTCTTTCCTTGCAGCACTCGACCACACGACTGGACAATAATCAAGATAAGACAAAACTAGAGACTGCAGGACTTGCTTTTTGGAGTGTGGTGTAAAAAAAAGCTGCACATCTCTTTATTACTGACAGACCTCTCCCCATCTTTACAACCATTGAATCTTTATGTTTTACCATGACAGATTACAATCTAAGGTAACACTAAGTAATTTAGTCTCCTCAACTGGTTCAACAGCCACCCCATTCATTACCAGTTTCAGGTGAGGTTTAGAACTTAGGGAATGATTTGTACCAAAAACAATTCTCTTAGTTTAAGAGATGTTCAGGATCAGTTTATTACTGTACCCCCCCCCCCCCCCCCCCCCCATTCCAAAACAGACTGCAACTCTTTGTTAAGGGTTTCAGTGACTTCATTAGCTGTGGTTGCTGATGCGTATATGGTTGAATCCTCAGCATACATGGACACACATGCTTTGTTTAATGCATGTGGCAGTTCATTGGTAAAAATATAATAGAGTAGAGGGCCTAGAGAGCTGCCCTGTGGTACACCACACTTTACATGTTTGACATTAGAGAAGCTTCCATTAAAGAAAACCCGTTGAGTTCTATTAGATAGATAGCTCTGAATCCACAATATGGCAGAGGTTAAAAAGCCATAACACATACAGTACCAGTCAAAAGTTTAGACACAGCTACTCATTGAAGGGTTTTTCTTTATTTTTACTATTTTATACATTGTAGAATAATAATGAAGACATCAAAACTATGAAATAACACATATGGAATCATGTAGTAACCAAAAAAGGGTTAAACAAACCAAATATATTTTAGATTTTCGATTCTTCAAAGTAGCCACCCTTTGACTTGATTCAGCTTTACACACTCTTGGCATTCTCTTAACCAGCTTCACCTGGAATGCTTTTCCAACAGTCTTGAAGGAGTTCCCACATATGCTGAGCACTTGTTGGCTGCTTTTACTTCACTCTGCGGTGCGGTCCAACTCATCCCAAACTATCTCAATTGGGTTAACGTCGGGTGATTGTGGAGGCCAGGTCATCTGATGCAGCACTCCATCACTCTCCTTCTTAATCAAATAGCTCTTACACAGCCTGGAGGTGTGTTGGGTCATTGTCGTGTTGAAAAACAAATGATATAGTAGTCCCACTCAGCGCAAACCAGATGGGATGGCGTATAGCTGCAGAATTCTGTGGAAGCCATGCTGGTTAAGTGTGCCTTGAATACTAAATAAATCACAGACAGTGTCACCAGCATAGCACCATCACACCTCCTCCTCCATGCTTCATGGTGGGAACCACACATGGGGAGATCATCCGTTCACCTACTCTGTGTCTCACAAAGACATGGCAGTTGGAACCAAAAATCTCACATTTGGACTCATCAGAACAAAGGACAGATTTCCACCAGTCTAATGTCCACTGCTCGTGTTTCTTGGCCCAAGGAAGTCTCTTCTTATTATTGCTGTCCTTTAGTAGTGGTTTCTTTGCAGCAATTCGACCATGAAGATCTGATTCACACAGTCTCCTGTGAATAGTTGATGTTGAGATGTGTCTGTTACTTGAACTCTGTGAAGGATTTATTTGGGCTCCAATTTCTAACTCTAATGAACTTATCCTCTGCAGCAGAGGTAATTCTGAGTCTTCCTTTCCTGTGGCGGTTCTCATGAGAGCCAGTTTCATCATAGCGCTGGATGGTTTTTGCGACTGCACTTGAAGAAACTTTCAAAGTTCCTGAAATTTTACGGATTGACTGAAGTAGTGATGGACTGTTGTTTCTCTTTGCTTATTTGAGCTGTTCTTGCCATAATATGGACTTGGTCTTTTATCAAATAGGGCGATATTCTATATACCACAACTACCTTGTCACACCACAATAGTTTGGCTCAAATGCATTAAGAAGGAAAGAAATTAACATTTATCAAGGCACACCTGTTATTTGAAATTCATTCCAGGTGACTACCTCATGAAGCTGGTTGAGAGAATGCCAAGAGTGTGCAAAGCTGTCATCAAGGCCAAGGTTGGCTACTTGTCACGCCCTGGCCTTAGTATTCTTTGTTTTCTTTATTATTTTAGTTAGGTCAGGGTGTGACATGGGGTATGTTTGTGTTTTGGGTGTTTATTATGGTAAAGGGGGTGTTGGTTTTAGTGTATGGGTTTGTGTTGAGTGTATGTGTCTAGGATTGTCTATGGTTGAGTGTAGGTGTTTAGGAAAGTCTATGGTTACCTGATTTGGTTCTCAATCAGAGACAGCTGGTTATTGTTGTCTCTGATTGGGAGCCATATTTAAGGTAGCCATAGGCTTTAGGTGTTTGTGGGTAATTGTCTATGTTTGAACGTTTGTAGCCTGTGTGTGTGTGCACAACGTTTATAGCTTCACGGTCGTTTGTTTAGTTTATGTATAGTGTTCGTTTCATGTTTTCTCTCTTCTGAATAAAAGAAGATGTTCTTTTCACGCGCTGCGCCTTGGTCCTCACTCTCTTCAGTAGACGATCGTGACACTACTTTGAAGAATCTCATATATAAAATATATTTTGATTTATTTAACATTTTTGGTTACTACATGATTCCGTGTGTGTTATTTCATAGTTTTGATGCCTTCATTATTATTCTACAATGTAAAAAATAGTCAAAATAAAGAAAAACCCTTGAATGAATAGGTGTGTCCGAACTTTTGACTGGTACTGTATGTTTTTTCAACAACAGGTTATGGTCAATATTATCAAAGGCTGCACTGAAATCTAACAGTACAGCTCCCAGAATCTTCTTATTATCAATTTCTTTCAACCAATCATCAGTCATTTGTGTCAGTGCAGTACATGTTGAATGCCCTTCTCTATAAGCATGCTGAAAGTTTGTTGTTTATTTGTTTACAGAGAAATAGCATTGTATTTGGTCAAACACAATTCTTTCAAATTGTTTGCTCAGAGCTGGCAGCAAACTGATAGGTCTGCTGTTTCAACCAGTAAAGGCCGCTTTACCACTCTTGGGTAGCGAAATTACATTGGCTTCCCTCCAGGCCTGAGGACAAAGACTTTCCTGTAGGCTCAGATGAAAGACATGACAGATATGAGTGGCTATAGAGTCAGCTACCATCCTCAGTAGCTTTCCAGCTAAGTTATCAATGCCAGGAGGTTTGTCATTGTTGATCGATAACAATCATTTTTCACCTCTCCCACACTAACTTTACAAAATTCAAACTTGCAATGCTTTTCTTTCATAGTTTTTTTTATGCATGAATACAATGGCTCACTGTTCGTTGTTGGCATTTCCTGCCTAAGTTTGCACACGTTACTACATGTAATGAAGTAATCATTAAAATAATTGGTGAGTAAGCCATCTGATTCGATGAAAGATGGAATTGAATTTGTTTTACTGCCCATAATTTCATTTAAAGTACTTCAATGTTTTTTTCCATCATTCTTTATATCATTGATCTTGGTTTTATAATACAGTTTCTTTTTCTTATTTTTTTTGTTTAGTCACATCATTTCTCAATTTGCAGTAAGTCAGCCAGTCAGATGTGCAGCCAGACTTATTAGCCACTCCTTTTGCCCCATCTCTTTCAACCACACAGTTTTTCAATTCCTCATCAATCCATGGAGCCTTAACAGTTCCAACAGTCAGTTTCTTAACAGGTGCATGTTTATGAATAATTGGAAGAAGCAATTTCATAAATTCATCAGTTGCAGCATCTGGATGCTCCTCATAAATCACATCAGACCAACACATATTTTTAACATCATCCACATAAGAGTCACAGTAAAATATTTTGTATGATCTTATACAATATTTTTTTACACTCTTACACACTATTTTAGGCCCATTTAGTTAACTGCAGCCCGACACCGGTACACCTATGACAACATCCAGCTCAAGTGCAGGGCGCAAAATTCAAAATCTATTTTTTTTAAATATTTAACTTTCACACATTAACAAGTCCAATACAGCATTTGAAAGATAAACATCTTGTGAATCCAGCCAACATGTCCGATTTTTTTTACAGAGAAAACACCACATATATTTATGTTAGCTCACCACCAAATAAAAAAGAGGACAGACATTTTTCATAGCACAAGTAGGATGCAAGTAGCATGCACAAGCCAACCTAACTAACCTAGAACCAACCTAAATAACCTAGAAAAAACTACCTCAGATGACAGTCCTATAACATGTTACACAATAAATCTATGTTTTGTTCAAAAAATGTGCATATTTTAGCTATAAATCAGTTTTACATTACTGCTACCATCATAGCTACAGTCAGAAATCGCACGGGAGTAGCCAGAGAAAATACAGACACCAACGTCAACTACTAATTACACATCATAAAACATTTCAGAAAAATATATGGTGGATAGCTAATGAAAGAGAAAGATCTTGTGAATACAGCCAATATTTCCGATTTTTGAAGTGTTTTACAGCGAAAACACAATATATCGTTATATTAGCTTACTACAATAGCTAGCACACAGCAGCATTGATTCTAGTCAAACGGTAGCGATAGCACAGTTCGACAGATATATGAAAAAGCATCCCAAATTGGGTCCTTATCTTTGTTGATCTTCCATCAGAATGTTCTCCAAGGGGTCCTTTGTTCAGAACCGTCTTTATTTGGATCCAGAACGAACGATTTCCCTCTTGAATTAGCAAGCACACTGGCCGTGCGGCGCTAACCTCTCCTTCTTGACAAAATTCTTGCGTCGCATCACGTCTAAAGTCCAGAATAAATTTCAATAATATAATTAAACTATATTGAAAAAAACATACTTTAGGATGATATTGTGACATGTATCAAATAAAATCGAAGCCAGAGATCATATTCACCTTTAACGAGGGTTTTCCAGGAGCCGAGTCCAGGTCCAACTTCGCGCCCAGGAAAAAAAATAAAGTGCGCACATCTCACTCCAAGAGGTTGTGTTCAATACCAGGACGAGATAATCAAGTCATTTCTGCTCTCACTTCCGCATGACACCCAGGGGAAGGCGTATGACGTGTTTCTACAGTCCTAAGTGACATGCCCTTTTATAGACAAGCTCTTGAAGAGAGACATCGATTTTGGAAATCTCACTTCCGGATAGGAAATGGGCTGTAAAAAGAGTTCTGTTCCACTTAGAGAAATAATTCAAACGGTTTTAGAAACTAGAGACTGTTTTCTATCCAATAGTAATAATAATATGCATATTGTACGAGCAAGAATTGAGTAAGAGGCCGTTTGAAAATGGGCACCTTTTTCCAGTTTTTCAATACAGCCATAACAAGTTAAATGATAATAAATAGCAAAAAAACATTATCCAAACACATACCACAAATTTACTCATTGCGTCTCCTGAATTCCTCTCAGGTGTCTTTCAACGTAACAGTGACGGCAGATGAATGTATAGACAGGGAGATGTCTTTTCTGATTGGCCCATTGGGCATAAAAGACAAGCTGAAGGTGAGCTTGTCGACTCGCTGCGAGTGTGAATGTGATGACCCCAAGGAGGAGGAACACAAGGACTGCAACAGGAAGGGCAAAGTCAACTGTGGCATGTGCAGGTAAGGCAGGCATTGGCTGGGATATAAAACAAATAGCATGTGTTTTTGTTTTACAATATTTTCCAATTTTGTTGATATAGTCCATATTGAATCCAATATATGATGCATGATTTCCCCTTCATCCTCCTAGAAGTGCATTGAGTCACCTGTAAAACTAAGGGACTTCTGAGAAACATGGATTGATATGATCCATCTATTTTAAATGTAAAGTCTTCACAAGCAATCAGTACAGTAGGCTATTTCCTCCCAACTCTGTGCAGTTGCAAAGCCGGCTTCGTGGGTCAGAGGTGCGAGTGCTCCATTGGGGAGAAGGACGAGAGCTCTCTGAGGGCGGCATGCCGGAAGGACAACGGCACGGAGTGCGAAGGACGAGGGGACTGTGTGTGTGGCATTTGCCAGTGCTATGCCCTAAAAGGCAGCAGCACCTACTACGGCACGCACTGCGAGTGTGAAAACGAGAGCTGCGAGAAGTTTCAGAACAAACTGTGTGGAGGTATAACAATAGAAAGAACACCTGTCATCTGTTAATGACAGTCTCATTATGACTGTGGGTACACATGTGAAGTACTAAAACAATACAAAGAGGAATTCTGACGTAAAATCACGTCTCTGTGTTGAAGGGAACGGGAAATGCCGTTGTAAAAATTGCGAATGCAACCCCGGGTACGAGGGCACCGCCTGCCAATGCAAGAAGTCGGACGAGCAGTGTCGCACACCAAGCGGGAGTGTGTGCAGCGGCAGGGGCACATGCCAGTGTAACCAGTGCAAGTGTATCGAGGGCTACCAGCGGCCCTTCTGTCTGACTTGTCCCGCCTGCCAGACTCCCTGTATAACCAAGGGGTAAGACGGCCTGGGCCCACCTTTTTCACTCACTCAACCACTGTCTTCACTGGCCCCTTTAGGTAATGTTGTTGGATCCATCGTGTACATGTTAAATTGCATCACAACCATAAGACAAACAAAGATGGTTACCATTGACCGTAAAGAATGACTGGTAGAATAGAATGTAGCACTTAAAAATATAATTTCTGCGTGTTGTCATCTTACTCAAAACGAGGGTTTTTTGAACCAAAGCATGTGTTGAAGTCCTTAAGGGAGAAGACAAAATGTTGAGCAAGGAATTTTTCCACTCTCTACCTCGTTCTTCTATTTTCAGGAAGTGCATCGAGTGTCTGGGCTTTCAGACAGGCCCGTTCAGTAAGAACTGCTCCCAGACCTGTAAGAGTATTAATGAATTTGAGATGGTGGAGACATTGCCACCTGGTAAGCCTTGTGACGTGAGGGATGTGGAGAACTGTCGGGTGTTCTTTACCATTAAACAGTTGGATGGAGAGGACAAATACACCGCCCAGATACTAAAGACCAGAGGTAAGAGACGTATGTCTTGTTCAACTAAAAAGTATCCCCATGTTACCTTCATTGCCCACAGAAAACAGAAATGTCTGCTGGGGTTTTAATTGACTGACCACGTTGTTTGATGGGCATCAAGATAAAGCCTCCAAGTCATACTGAAAGCATCTGAATCACAGTGTCCGAGAGATGTTTGCTACCAAATGTTTTCACAGTAAACGTAACATGCTATAGCCTCCAGGACTGCCTAAAAATGTATGGTTGTTAATGTCTGTCATAAATGTTTTAGAGTGTCCGGAGTTGCCAAACATCTACGCCATCATTGGAGGCTCCATTGCGGCCGTGGCCCTGATCGGCTTAGTGATCCTGCTCATCATCAAAGCCCTCTTCTACTTGAATGACTTGAAGGAGTTCCGCAGGTTTGAGAATGAGCAGAAGAAAGGAAAGTGGATGCCGGTGAGTGACATTTGCTACTTCATAGAAATCATCACTTTGGCCCAGATTTATTATTCCCTTTTTATGCGCTTTTCTCTCTATGTGTATTCTGACAAAGAACTTAAGCATGAGAATAACATACTATTCACCCACTATTAGTTTGAAGTGGAGCTTGAATAAATGAATATGTGACCTTGAATTAATTCCCTAATAATTCTACCACCTTTACGCGCGAGGAAACCATGAATAAGATCTAGCGAACCTACCAGTTGAAATAGCACCATTTTCCATGCACTGTAATGTACAACTTTGTAAGGTCTATTGATAAGAGCGATGTAAATTAGTAATCCATTTGGAGAAGGGGATTGTAAATACGCATAGCAATTGTTTTAGATGATTTTTCCTTATGATCCCTGGACACTAATGTGAAACCAGCCATATGGAAGCAAACTGAAAATCATATCAACATGACATGTACTGCACAGTGAAATGGGATATAAATAGCAGTGCCGATCAGAATTCTGATTGTGTACCCTTATAATATGTGTGCATGACATTTGGAGACCCAAGCTATAGGCTTATGTAGGGTCGAACCTGCCGAATTGATGTATGCCCCTGTTTCCCAACTCGGTAGTGGGGACCCCAAAGGGTGCAATGCTTGATGATTACTTGATTATTTGAATCAGCTGTGTAGTGCTATGACAAAAAAACTAAATGTGCACCCTTTGGAGTCCAGAGGACCGAGTTTGGGAAACGCTGATGTATGCATGCCCAGGCTTTTCTCCATTTTTTATTTTACAATTTGTATCATGTTAAATATTAGCCACTATCGGTAGCCACTGTCAGTAATACCCACATACATGTATTTTTGCATCATTCCATTCCGTTTACCTTCCTTTCCCCTCTCATGTCCTTGTAAATTGTTCTTGAGGGTCGCTAGCATTAGTGGATCATCTTAGGCCAACGTTGTGTAATAATTTAGGACATTTAGCCTATTTGAATCATTATGGAACTCAGACCACAGGTACTGTAGCAGGTTAAACCTGGAGCCTGGCGCATATTTCTCAACAACTGGACCGTTGTCATACAGTTCCATGATTAGTGAGAATTAGGGTAGATTTATAGGATTATTGTTCATCCCTTTTTGTACTTTTTTCCACATTCCAATATTTATTGGATTGAACTTGAATATGGTAACTTTCAGAAGGAATCAAACCACTGTATTTTCTGTACAGTATTTTGTGCGTAAATGCTTTCCAAGTTTTTTTTAAGGATTCATACATACTTTCCTAACCCAAAAATGTGCCTAAATAATCTACAAGACCAGAGTCTTTTTTTAAATCTACCAGTTGGTGCTGAAACGGAGACGAATATGCATAGATGGCTTTCTTTCATTGACCCTTATATTCTGAACCCGTTCTCGCAATATATTCTATTGAGTCTGTCGACAAAATTTTAATTAAAGGTGCATCATATTTAAAGGAATGGCTTAAGACAAAAGTACTGAAAACCCCATTGAATGAAAACTCCAAGAGGAAATATGTTGGCCGCAAGCGGGATGGTTTACAGTGGTTGAATTAAATGTATTCAGAGTGAGCAAAGTAGCCACACCTGCTGAGCGTGTTACTCGACTAAATAAGGTAAATCTGAATACCAAATACTGAGAAGTGCCTAGGAAAGGTATGCGTAGGAAAGGCATAAATTCTTAATTGGGATCGGGCCCTTTGAGAATAGATAGAGCTGCACAGCAGTGGTCTCCAGAACCCGTGGAGACTTGTTTATAAAGCGCTTTTGCAAGATTGGATCAGTAACTGTGCGTAAGTCGAAATCCATGCCAATGTTGTGATTTGCTATAAATGTATGGCTGGCAAAGACAGAAGCTATTTAAAACAAGACACCACATTTATCACTCCAGATATCTGAGTTCCATACAGTACTGATTTTTCATCATATGTAATTTACTATCCCTCTCAATAGGGAGACAATCCACTATTCATGAACGCGACCACCACCGTGGCTAACCCTACCTTCACTGGAGAATAAGATCGGTGACATCAGCCGGCCCAGACAATCAAGTCGGATTCAAATGCATGTACATTTATTGTTTCTGTTTAAAAAAAAATATTCTTCCTCCATTTATACGTTGGTGTACAAATAGTATTTTTTTATGTGTTCCAAGACTGAACTCAGAAATGATCATGCACTGATTGGAAAAAACTGCTGCAATGTTGCTACAGGGCCCTTCCACCTAAAAAAGACCAAGAAAGAGGATTTTGACACCCACCGTCTCAGATTGTTCTGAAATTGTTTCTGTTAACATTAGCATTCCTGCAACATTATTTTGTTGGAACAATATTTGATCTCTGAGAAATGATGCTAATTTATTGCACTAAATTGGCCATTTTAATTTATAGGATTCATATAATATTCAATAATTATAGTACCTAACATCCGATTTGGACCAAACTTTTTCTAACAATGGGTAAGACATGAGGAATCAAAAGAAGTGGTCAAAAGCCATTCACGGACCCCCCACACCCCACCCCAACAACGAGTATATAGTGTCAGTTCTCTATGTTCGACAAGTAGTATGGACATGTGGCTATTAGTATTGTTTCTTCATCCAATGTAATGTATTCTCAATGAATTGAGTGATGTTTTTTTTTCCCCTGTTCAGAGAAATTAGTCATTGAAGTTCTTGGGTACTACATCCTGACCACTAAATGGTGCTGTTCCTGCTATTTGGGGATAATGTATTAATGATTTTCTTACCCTGTAAGCAGTCTATGGACCAAGTATGACAGCAACCCATTCTTTGGTTTTGTTTACCTTGCCACTGTTTCAAATGCTAACTTTTTCGAATTTGTGTCACAAATCCAATGCAAGTTAATGGTACCTATATTAGGATAATTCACGCTTTATATCCAAATCATCCTAAAGTTTCAAAAAATGTATTGTGTAACTCAATGATATTACTTACGGCAAGTATTTGTGTAGCTTGTATTTACTTATCTACAATGTACCGTGACTCTACATATCCTATGGGGAAATATTGTGTAAAGCAGCAAATGATCACTGATATTTTTCATTACAAATAAAACTCTTTCTTGATTTGATGGACTCCAGCTCATGATTCAGAGAAAGTGATGCACTCTGCAGTCATCACAACGACAGAGCATCTACAGAGATCTACTATTGTGTACACTAGCAGCGCTTCCCTTCTTTTTTCCCCCCTACATTTTAATAATATTCAAATTCATATTATCAACAAATCTACTATCTCATCTTCCTATTATGCAAAGCTTGATGTCAGGAAAATACCTGACTTTCAAATCCACACAAGAGAGAAAGTTCTGCAACCTGCAGCTTCCCAAGCGCTCAAAATCCTGTGCAACCTTGCCTTACCAGCTGATCGGCCCATTGTGTTAGAGACGGGGGGGAACAGGAGAGGGAACTAGGGGGAGAGGCAGGGGGGAGCTAAGCTACGCGTGAGTGTTGAGGTTGGGTCTTACCCCCTCCTCTGAGGGCCTTTGACACTCCGTGGCACTTTCACAAAGGGAGAGCCATGGAGCTGCACTAACCATTCACCCAGAGCCACGGAAGTGGGGTGAGGGTCCGCCAGCCCAGCCCCAGGAGAGGAGCACCCAGTGGCAGCCACTCAACGGGGGATACAGGCAGCTCCGAGGTGCTCTCTTTATCTCCTTCCAGGCACCACTACCACAGCACCAAGGGGTTGGTTAATGAGTTGGAGGAGGCAGAGGGAGTGGCTGTACACAAGGGGCTGAAGTTCACCGAGACACAAGCAGCAGGTGGAGGGACAGAGAGAGAGAGATTGTGAGAGCCTGACGCACTGACGCTGTCAAGGAGACACACACACCCTCCACCTGACTGAGGTAGGTGAAGCAGTGTTTGACGGGTGAATGCTCCTTGTTTGTTTCCTCGTGACTCTAGGAGGGTTGTGGTGCGCGACGCCGGTGGGAACAGGCTTTGATTTAGTGTGGATTGGATAACAATGGGAAAGTGAGAAGGTTGTTTAGTGAGTAAACAAGATCTGGAGTCAAACCCTTAGGGCTGACTTTCCACCTAAGGGCTTCAGAGCTGTCAGCATGTGTTTGTGTGTAATGTGTTAGTGTGTCCGTCTGTATGAATGTATAAGTGTATCTGTTTCTGTGAGCTTGCTTACATGTGTGCACTGTTCGCGTGACCCTACTGGCATTGTTTGTATGTTGTGTCTCTGTATGCGCCTACTGTGTGTGTGTGTCTATCTGATGTGTGTATGCAATCACAGGTCATTGCAAAGCTGAGGGGAAGTGCACTGCCTGCAATGTTTCTGTGTCTCTGTATAAAGCCTAGTGTTTGTCTGTGTATGCATGTGTACATGCATGTCTGTACATCACGTGTAGCCTGTGTCTCTGAGTGTTGGCCAGTCCATAGATACCTTTTGGTAACCTGTCTTGCTCTGAATTTCCCCATGCAGTCCCTCTTCTCTAATCAGCAGCGTTTCTGAGGGGCTCCTGCGTTGAGTTGTTGCATGACTTCAGGGGAACAAAAGTCCGGCCCATTAGAGGACCAAACAGCTCCCTACTGTAGCAGTGCACCTCCCACTTAGCATTCGCCAAATTTGAATGGTCCGTTTAACTTTGTGAAGTTCTTTGAAGATCCATTTGGCCCGGGGAAACGGAGGCAACCCGGTCCAAATGACACAGAGTCAGACCATAGTGGTCCGATCTTCTGGACAGTGGTCAGACAGAGAGGCCAGTAAAGGACAAGGAGGGAGAGAAGAGAGTGGTTGGCTGAGGGAAGGGGCCTCCATAATAACAAGAAGGCTTGAATAATAGCCATCATTCAATATTTGGTTCAGCGGTCATGCTTAGCCTGTAGGTGGTTAGGGTTTGTAATTTGTTGTGGTGTGTGCATGTGTGTGTGACGTGTGTGTATACATTTACAGGTCATCATAAAGCTGAGGGAACTACAAGGGTTAATCATTTGTGCATTTCAGACCAGATTTTGGATTATGGTCAGGAGACCCGGAGAGTTGATAGAACTGCACATTTTAGAGCAGCCTTTTATTGCCCCCAGCACAAGGTGCACCTGTGCACTGATCAAATCAAATGTATTTATAAAGCCCTTCTTACATCAGCTGATATCTCAAAGTGCTGTACAGAAACCCAGCCTAAAACCCCAAACAGCAAGCAATGCAGGTGTAGAAGCACGTTGGCTAGGAAAAACTCCCTAGAAAGGACAGAACCTAGGAAGAAACCTAGAGAGGAACCAGGCTATGAGGGGTGGCCAGTCTTCTTCTGGCTGTGCCGGGTGGAGATTATAACAGAGCATGGCCAAGATGTTCAAATGTTCATAGATGACCAGCAGGGTCAAATAATAATAATCACAGTGGTTGTCGAGGGTTCCATAGCCGCAGGCAGAACAGTGGAAACTGGAGCAGCAGCACGGCCAGGTGGACTGGGGACAGCAAGGAGTCATCAGGCCAGGTAGTCCTGAGGCATGGTCCTAGGGCTCAGGTCCTCCGAGAGAGAGAAAGAAAGAAAGAGGGAAAGAAAGAGAGAATTAGAGAGAGCATACTTAAATTCACACAGGACACCGGATAAGACAGGAGAAATACTCCAGATATAACAGACTGACCCTAGCCAGACACATAAACTACTGCAGCATAAATACTGGAGGCTGAGACAGGAGGGGTTGGGAGACACTGTGGCCCCATCCGACGATACCCCCGGACAGGGCCAAACAGGCAGGATATAAGCCCACCCACTTTGCCAAAGCACAGCCCCCACACCACTAGAGGGATAACTTCAACCATCAGCTTACCATGATCATGATCATGACCACTGATCATGCTGTTTAATCAGCTTCCTTACATGCCACACCTGTCAGGTGGATGGATTATATTGGCAAAGAAGAAATGCTCACTAACAAGGATGTAAACAAATTTGTGTACAACATTTGCGAGAAATAAACTTTTTGTGCATATGGAACATTTCTGGGATCTTTTATTTCAGCTCATGAAACATGGGACCAACACTTTACATGTTGCATTTAGATTTTTGTTCAGTGTACATGCAGTTGTTGTCAGCAGCAGCCAAAAGAGAGATCTTCTGCCATTGGTAGTTCTGGGCTACTGCAAGACAGCAAAAAAAAAGTGTGTGTTAAAGGTCATGTAATGATTAACTGGGCTATTGAATCACTGATACTTATTTTACATAATGTATTAGAAATAATTTATACATACCTCCTCTCAGTCAGCAACAGTCTTCTAATGGCTTCATTAAACATAGTCCCCTCAACTGGCTCCACACTGAAATACTGAAATAAATTAGCAATTAGCTAATTGCCAATGTCAGGCTGGGTCTGTAGCTCTATTTGTCATATCCCATTTTAAAAAATGATGCTTATTTGAAAGACTAGCTAATTAAAGTAGCCTAGATTTTTGGTTTATATAGCTAAATTAGCTAGCTAGCTTACAAATAGGCTCAAATTGTAATAACGTTTAACTTCATATATTTTAATTAAATAATCAACTTTGCTTACCTTAATACATGGGGAAATAATGTGTTTATTGGTAGGCTACTTGCGTGTTGGTTCAGCCACTGTCCTCTTGCATGTTCATGTTGGAATGGCAGTTGGTTTTTGAATCGGAATGGCAGTTACATTTTTAATTGACCAAAAGGTTCTATACAGAACCCCTTTGAGTTCCCAGAAAATTTCCATATGCACAAAAAGCGTATTTCTAAAAAATGTTGGGCACAAATTTGTTTACATCCCTGTTAGTGAGCATTTCTCCTTTGCCAAGATAATCCTTCCATCTGACAGATGCAGCATATCTAAATACTGATTAAACAGCATGATCATAACACAGGTGCACCTTGTGTTGGGGGCAATAAAAGGCCACTCTAAAATGTGCAGTTTTGTCACACAACACAATGCCACAGATGTCTCAAGTTTTGAGGGAGCGTGCAATTGGCATGCTGACTGCAGGAATGTCCAACAGAGCTGTTGCCAGAGAATTGAAAGTCAATTTCTCTACCATAAGCCACTGTCATTTTAGAGAATTTGTCAGTACATCCAACCGGCCTCATAACCGTGATTTCTGTTTGAGGGGAAAAAGTCATTCTGATTGGCTGGGCCTGGCTCCCAAGTGGGTGGCCCTATGTCCTCCCAGGCCCACACATGGCTGCTCCTCTTCCCAGTCATATAAAATCCATAGATTAGGGCCTAATGAATTCATTTCAATTGACTGATTTTCTTCTATGAACTGTAACCCAGTAAAATCTTTGAAATTGTTGCATGTTGCGTTTATATTTTTGTTCAGTATATATATACAGTGGGGAGAACAAGTATTTGATACACTGCCGATTTTGCAGGTTTTCCTACTTACAAAGCATGTAGAGGTCTGTAATTTTTATCATAGGTACACTTCAACTGTGAGAGACGGAATCTAAAACAAAAATCCAGAAAATCACATTGTATGATTTTTAAGTAATTAATTTGCATTTTATTGCATGACATAAGTATTTGATCACCTACCAACCAGTAAGAATTCCGGCTCTCACAGACCTGTTAGTTTTTCTTTAAGAAGCCCTCCTGTTCTCCACTCATTACCTGTATTAACTGCACCTGTTTGAACTCGTTACCTGTATAAAAGACACCTGTCCACACACTCAATCAAACAGACTCCAACCTCTCCACAATGGCCAAGACCAGAGAGCTGTGTAAGGACATCAGGGATAAATTGTAGACCTGTACAAGGCTGGGATGGGCTACAGGACAATAGGCAAGCAGCTTGGTGAGAAGGCAACAACTGTTGGCACAATTATTAGAAAATGGAAGAAGTTCAAGATGACGGTCAATCACCCTCGGTCTGGGGCTCCATGCAAGATCTCACCTCGTGGGGCATCAATGATCATGAGGAATGTGAGGGATCAGCCCAGAACTACACGGCAGGACCTGGTCAATGACCTGAAGAGAGCTGGGACCACAGTCTCAAAGAAAACCATTAGTTACACACTACGCCGTCATGGATTAAAATCCTGCAGCGCACGCAAGGTCCCCCTGCTCAAGCCAGCGCATGTCCAGGCCCGTCTGAAGTTTGCCAATGACCATCTGGATGATCCAGAGGAGGAATGGGAGAAGGTCATGTGGTCTGATGAGACAAAAATAGAGCTTTTTGCTCTAAACTCCACTCGCCGTGTTTGGAGGAATAGAAGGATGAGTACAACCCCAAGAACACCATCCCAACCGTGAAGCATGGAGGTGGAAACATCATTCTTTGGGGATGCTTTTCTGCAAAGGGGACAGGACGACTGCACCGTATTGAGGGGAAGATGGATGGGACCATGTATCGCGAGATCTTGACCAACAACCTCCTTCCCTCAGTAAGAGCATTGAAGATGGGTCGTGGCTGGGTCTTCCAGCATGACAACGACCCGAAACACACAGCCAGGGCAACTAAGGAGTGGCTCCGTAAGAAGCATCTCAAGGTCCTGGAGTGGCCTAGCCAGTCTCCAGACCTGAACCCAATAGAAAATCTTTGGAGGGAGCCGAAAGTCCGTATTGCCCAGCGACAGCCCCGAAACCTGAAGGATCTGGAGAAGGTCTGTATGGAGGAGTGGGCCAAAATCCCTGCTGCAGTGTGTGCAAACCTGGTCAAGAACTACAGGAAACGTATGATCTCTGTAATTGCAAACTAAGGTTTCTGTACCAAATATTCAGTTCTGCTTTTCTGATGTATCAAATACTTATGTCATGCAATAAAATGCAAATTAATTACTTAAAAATCATACAATGTGATTTTCTGGATTTTTGTTTTAGATTCCTTCTCTCACAGTTGAAGTGTACCTATGATAAAAATTACAGACCTCTACATGCTTTGTAAGTAGGAAAACCTGCAAAATCGTCAGTGTATCAAATACTTGTTCTCCCCACTGTATATATATATATATATATATATATATATATATATATATATATACAAATAACCTTTTTTAGTAAAGGGTTCCTTAATCTCATCCAAAAAACAAAAAGGTTCTATATAGAACCCCAAAGAACCCTTTTTTCTAAGAGTGTATAACCTACAGAAAACCATAATACAACCAACGAAGAACAAATAACACACACTGTATTATCTGCATCATAAACTGGGTGGTTCGAGCCCTGAATACTGATGGGTTGACAGCCGTGGTAAATCAGACCATATACCACGGGTATGACAATACATTTATTTTTACTGTTCTAATTACATTAGTAACCTGTTTATAATAGCAATATAGCACCTTGGGGGTTTGTGGTATATGGCCAATATACCACGGCTAAGGGCCGTATCCAGGCACTCCGCGTTACGTTGTACGTAAGAACAGCCCTTAGCCGTGGTATATTGACCATATACCACACCCCCTCGGGCCGTATTGATTAATTGTGCTTCCCTTTACTGACCAAACCCACAGACAGACCAATAATACACAGAAACAACCCATACTCACAACAAACTGAAAATCCCCATGCAACTCCATTATTATTGAATGGGAACTTCACTGAAACAACACATTCAGTTTGAAACTAATTGATGACCAAAGCCAACTCAAACACAATACATCTAGCTTTCATGGTTTTCATTGGGAAATTGTGTTCTGTACATTCCAGTACTTTCTTCAAAGAATTTAACACAATTGTTTGAGAAAAAAAAAAACATGTAACACACAAGCCATTACTGTGCAATTAACAATAATTTCCATAGAAATACCTGGTCATTTTCTTTAGCCTAAAATAAAGTGTTCCTCTAAATGTATATTCAACAGCAAACAAACAGCAAGGGCAGGGAGGGGAGGGATGACCACAAGTAAATATGACTCACTACTGATGAGGAGGACAAACACAATGAGACAGCTATGGACTAAACACTTGTTCCTAGGAACAAGGTCGCTCGGCACTAGATGAGAGAAGGTACACACACCTGTATGCATATCACCCCTGCTTGCCATATATGGTCACTGAGGTTATGGACAATCGTGTGTGTGTGTGTGTGTGTGTGTGTGTGTGTGTGTGTGTGTGTGTGTGTGTGTGTGTGTGTGTGTGTGTGTGTGTGTGTGTGTGTGTGTGTGTGTGTGTGTGTGTGTGTGTGTGTGTGTGTGTGTGTGTGTGTGTGTGTGTGTGTGTGTGTGTGTGTGTGTGTGTGTGTGTGTGTGTGTGTGTGTGTGTGTGTGTGTGTGTGAGAGAGAGAGAGAGCGAGAGAGAGAGAGAGAGAGAGAGAGAGAGAGGGCAAAATTCAGGTGCTGTAAATGGGGTGGTAAGATCCTGCTAGATCCTGACATATCTCACCCTTTCCTCTCCACTCCTGGTTCCACCACATTAGGTGAGTCCTTTGTACAACGTACCAAGCTATTGGTCGGTTTCTGTTTGTTTCCGCGAAGATATGATGTAGCAAAATAGGGTTTATGTTGAACAGGCTCTGTCTTGATGTAGACAATTAAGGTGAAATGTTGGCTTGGTTACTGTGGAGCCTTGGAGAGGTAGGCTAAGGAAAGCTGACCTGTGTTAGATGCTGGTATCGGCTAAAGTAGTGAAAGTGTCAACCTGCAAATGTATTGATATTGGTCATAGAAGACATAGACATTTAAATGACTGTACAACACTTCAGCTTGACGGATTGAAAAAGGATGGATCACTTTAGATTTTGGGCACCGATGGAAAAGTCTTCATGCCGTGACATGGTTGTTGCTGTATTAGATACACGTAGGCTACTTCTTAGCTTTTGTGGTCCATTTCACAGCTAGCGTTTGTGTGCATATTTTCCTTTGTGTTTTTTACATGTTAGTAGATGGCATGAGAAGGGTGGAGAAAGCAGCCTGATGAACCAAAACCAAGGACAACTAGGGCATGATCACAGGCACAGTCCCTTAGAAATTAGTTAAAGCGTGGGCTAAACAACTAGGACGTATTGTGTCTACACACACACAATGTCCAGACCATTAAACTTGGTATTAAACTTGTGCAGCTTTCTGAAATGGGGACTTTACTGATCAACCAGGTGAAACAGTGTCTTAAGGTTGTATCACTCCTGTGTTCCAATGGCACGTTGTGTTAGCTAATCCAAGTTTATAGTTTTAAATGGCTAATTGATCATTAGAAAACCCTTCTGCAATTATGTAAGCACAGCTGAAAACTGTTGTCCTGATTAAAGAGGCAATAAAACTGGCCTTCTTTAGACTAGTTGAGTATCTGGAGCATCAGCATTTGTGGGTTCGATTACAGGCTCAAAATGGCCAGAAACAAAGTACTTTCTTCTGAAACTCGTCAGTCTATTCGAACCCACAAATGCTGATGCTCCAGATACTCAACTAGTCTAAAGAAGGCCAGTTTTATTGCCTCTTTAATCAGGACAACAGTTTTCAGCTGTGCTAACATAATTGCAAAAGGGTTTTCTAATGATCAATTAGCCATTTAAAACTATAAACTTGGATTAGCTAACATAGCGTGCCATTGGAACACAGGAGTGATGGTTGCTGATAATTGGCCTCTGTACGCGTATGTAGATATTTCATAAAAAATGACCAACAATAGTCATTTACAACATTAACAATGTCTACACTGTATTTCTGATGAAGTTGATGTTATTTCAATGGACCAAAAATTAGCTTTTCTTTCAAAAACAAGGACATTTCTAAGTGACCCCAAGTATTTGAACGTTAGTGTAGATGTTATAGTATGGGGAGGGATCTACAACACTACTACTCTACATCACCTTAGTAAGAGGAGAGATGCCATTTGGCACTATGCCAGGTCCTCACCCGATGGAACCATATCAGCAAATATTATACCACAGGGTGCTGCCCTGCTTGGTCGGCCTCAGGGGTTGGTAGTAACTGTAAAGCTATGGGACCTTGAGGTCACAGGCAGGATGATTATCACAGTGCAATAAAAGTTCCCCAATCATGAACCATCTCCACCTTTGAACTGGGTTGAGGAAATCAGTGGGATTCATATCATGGTTGGTTGGCCTGGGAACGGATGTGGGAGGAGGAGTGTTCTCTGTCAACCTGTCACTCAACCAACGTTAGGCCCCTCCTTTATCATAGAGTATTATCCAATCAGGGCACAGAGAATATAAGTGTGGTTGCAATGAGTCACTATTGTATTACTCTATCAACAGACCTCTGAATAGCAGTTAGAGGATAATTATTTTCCTCATAAAGTTATTGTTTTATGATAAGCATACACACATCTATACTGTGGTTAGTTCATACGTAGGAAGACAAATTCTCAGTTGGAAATGCTAATATTGCGAAAATAGACTAAATATAATAGTAATAATGTTTTTGAGGACGTAGATTAAGCAGTGGTATAAATGTAAACAGTAAAGACATACACCCACTAGCATGGACTCATACACGAATGAGTTGCTGGAGGTGTAAATCATCGAGCTCTCAGAGTCTCACTGTAGAATCAGATGTCCAAACCCTTGTCTACAAGCTTCACATTTCGAAAGTTCACAGTGGACATTTAAATACAGATTAAACAAAGGCTAGTCCAGGACAAAAATACATGCTCTGTGCCGAATTTCTATTGAAATATTTTATTTGTTCAGGACTAGGCTTAGCCTAATGTCCCGTGATCAGATTGTGTGCAGATGACCAAATTACGCAAGAGTTTACTTCATGGTTAACAGAGATTCGGTTTAGCCTATTCTGTGTCTGAGATACCGGTCCTAAAGGTTTAAAGCCTTGATAAGGTCATTGTTCTCCATCTCTCTCTTAGATTCATAGAGAAGAACTTGGCTATCATAAGAACTTGGCCTTGGCTCGCAGCAAAATGTACCAACTAAATGACTAAACATAAATGTGTCATTCCCTTAATTTATGCTGTGCAATGGAATAGACTATTACATGAAACACACTTTAGATGCATTTTCAGTTTTGACATAGATTATAATTAGTCAAATAAGCCATGAGACCATAGCAGTATAACCATTATAGACACTGTAGTAAGGCACCATGTGTTTTGGCACTCAGGAAATTGGAGACTGCTCTATGTGTTCAAGGATGTGGTAACATTTGGGCGGTACTGAGGCTTTCACTTCCTTCATTGTGGCCAACTGTTTACAATTCTCCTGCAATGGTTTCTTCAAAATAAATGGTTCATTCGAGTAGGTTCCCACCCTGCTTTTGACAGTACAATGAGCACATAGTGAGATACTCTTGAGCAGTATACTCCCAGTACCATTCTGTGACCTGAGACAGAAAATGAAATAATCTACTGAGGTGACATCATTGACTCAGAAAATTATCAACTCAAAGATATATGGGTCAACTCCTCCCATTAGTAAGTCATACAAGGTAGCGGAGCCAGGTAACACTAAGAAACAGTAGAGTTTATAGAGTTTGTGTCTGTTTTGTTGATGAGGTTTTACGAGATTTTCAGTATTCTAAGTTCTCTGCGTCATGGTATGGAATACTATTGAATGTGTATACAACAGAATATACACTGCTCAAAAAAATAAAGGGAACACTTAAACAACACAATATAACTCCAAGTCAATCACACTTCTGTGAAATCAAACGGTCCACTGAGGAAGCAACACTGATTGACAATAAATTTCACATGCTGTTGTGCAAATGGAATAGACAAAAGGTGGAAATTATAGGCAATTAGCAAGACACCCCCAATAAAGGAGTGGTTCTGCAGGTGGCGACCACAGACCACTTCTCAGTTCCTATGCTTCCTGGCTGATGTTTTGGTCACTTTTGAATGCTGGCGGTGCTTTCACTCTAGTGGTAGCATGAGACGGAGTCTACAACCCACACAAGTGGCTCAGGTAGTGCAGCTCATCCAGGATGGCACATCAATGCGAGCTGTGGCAAGAAGGTTTACTGTGTCTGTCAGCGTAGTCTCCAGAGCATGGAGGCGCTACCAGGAGACAGGCCAGTACATCAGGAGACGTGGAGGAGGCCGTAGGAGGGCAACAACCCAGCAGCAGGACCGCTACCTCCGCCTTTGTGCAAGGAGGAGCACTGCCAGAGCCCTGCAAAATGACCTCCAGCAGGCCACAAATGTGCATGTGTCAGCATATGGTCTCACAAGGGGTCTGAGGATCTCATCTCACTCCGTCTCATGCTACCACTAGAGTGAAAGCACCGCCAGCATTCAAAAGTGACCAAAACATCAGCCAGGAAGCTTAGGAACTGAGAAGTGGTCTGTGATCACCACCTGCAGAAGCACTCCTTTATTGGGGGTGTCTTGCTAATTGCCTATAATTTCCACCTTTTGTCTATTCCATTTGCACAACAGCATGTGAAATTTATTGTCAATCAGTGTTGCTTCCTAAGTGGACAGTTTGATTTCACAGAAGTGTGATTGACTTGGAGTTACATTGTGTTGTTTAGGTGTTCCCTTTATTTTTTTGAGCAGTGTATTAAGGTTAGCTAGTTCCATTCAGACACAGTGAACCCAGCAATGACTCACACACCCCCCCCCCCCCCCCTCCCTCCCTTTCCTTCTAGGTATATTTTCTAAGCTGAATCTGGCACCATGCCACAGATGCAGGTCAAAACCCAAGTTGCCAAAGTCCTGAATAGAACCACGCCAGGGCTGCAGATATGGAGGATAGAGGTGAGACACCAGAACATATATATTTTGTCATCACTACACTCTTAGAAAAAAAAGGTGCTACCTAGAACCTAAAATAAATATTTGGCTGTCCCCATAAGAGAACCCTTTTTTGGTTCCATGTATAACCCTTTTGGTTCCAGGAAGAACCCTTATGGGTTCCATGTAGAACCCTTTCCACAGAGGATTCTACATGAAACCCAAAAGGGTTATACCTGGAACCAAAAAGGGTTCTCCTATGGGGAGGGCCGAAGAACCCTTTTGGAACCCTTTTTTTCTAAGAGTGTGAAATGAATATGATAGCAGAACAAACGTCTAACATGTAAATGCCATTCCAAGTTAGGCTCTTAATCTAAACTTTTTCACACAAGGACATTAAGTGTTATTGAACTTGTTCATATTTCCTTATTGGTCAGGACATGGAGATGGTACCCTTCCCTTCTAAAGCATATGGACAATTCTATGAAGGTGACAGCTATGTCGTTCTATACGTAAGTAATCAATGTAGCATTATGTATGCGTATTCAAAACTACTCCAAAAAAGTACAAAATACACAGTGACATCCCAGTAACATATTTCTGTCTGATCCCGTAGACCAATAAGATGCGCAGCTCGTTCACCTACGACCTCCACTATTGGCTGGGAAAGGCCACCTCCCATGACGAGCAGGGGGCGGCGGCCATCTACACCACCATGATGGACGAGCACCTGGGAGGCATGGCTGTGCAGCACCGTGAGGCGCAGGGCTATGAGAGCGACACCTTTCGTGGATACTTCAAAAAGGGCATAATGTGAGTGATGTACAACAAACAACACCTGCCTACTGCATGGATAATATGTCATGTCAAACTATTTATAGACAAACAACTCCAGTTCCTTCAACTCATTATTCACACGTCATCAGAGTGCGACGTATATTGAACACTGAACGAGAGACCTCGGTTTATTGTTTGTGTAAAATTGTGACAGTGTTTCCTTGCAAAGTTTAATTTATATACTTTTTGATTTTGTGACCACTACCATCTGTCCCGGGATTGCCAAAGCTAGCTACTAGCCTAGCTGGGAGCTATCAGTGTCAAACTAGCAGGGTTTTCCACAAACAGCTTGAACACAGTACGCGACACAGTTAGCCCTTGTCCCACGGTTATTGTTGCTGTATTCCCTGCTGCTTTTCCCCTGCAACCTGACCTGGCTGGATCTACATTGTATAGCTACCAACATCAGCGATGCTGCTACCAACAGTATGTGCAAAGATACTGCTTTCGTCCTCACTGCTGTGAGCAAATCTTAAGGAGGACACATTTCAGATTTTGGGATTTATAACATAATCCAGGTAGAATCAGGAATTCCCCAGGGCAACTATCTAGGCCCCTTACCTTTTTCAATCTTTACTTACGACATACAGCTGGCTTTGAGTAAAGCCAGTGAGTCTATGTATGCAGATGACTTAACACTTTACACGTCAGTTACTACAGCGACTGAACTGACTGCAACATTTAACAAAAGAGCTGCAGTTAGTTTTAGAATTGGTGGCTAGGAATAAGTTAGTCCTAAATATTTCAAAAACTAAAAGCATTGTATTTGGGACAAATCAGTCATTAAACCCTAAACCTCAACTAAATCTTGTAATGAATAATGTGGAAATTGAGCAAGTTGAGGTGACTAAACTGCTTGGAGTAACCCTGGATTGTAAAATGTCATGGTCAAACATGTTCATACAACAGTAGCTAAGATGGGTAGAAGTCTGTCCATAATAAAGCACTACTCCTCATTCTAAACAACACTATCAACAGGGCAGGTCCTACAGGCCCTAGTTTTGTTGCACCTGGACTACTGTTCAGTCGTGTAATCAGGTGCCACAAAGAGGGACTTAGGAACATTACAATTGGATCAGAACAGGTCAACATGGCTGGCCCTTAAATGTACACGAAGAACTAACATTAATGATATGCATGTCAATCTCTCATGGCTCAAAGTGGAGGAGAGATTGTGTCACGGGGCGACACAGGGCGCATACACACTGACCAACCCAGAACACAGGGCAAACGATCCAGAGAACAAAACACATCCACAATCGACAGAGAACACAAAATAATCCCGCACAAACCTAAGCGGGCCTAACAGGCTTAAATAGACCAAAATCAAGAAACACAAAAAGGAACAGGTGCAACTAATAAGACTAAACTAACAGAAATGGAAAAAGGGATCGGTGGCGGTTAGTAGACCGGCGATGACGACCACCGAGCACCGCCCGAACAGGCAGGGGAGCCACCTTCGGGGGAAGTCGTGACA
Organism: Salvelinus alpinus; assembly: GCF_045679555.1. Taxonomy (NCBI): domain Eukaryota; kingdom Metazoa; phylum Chordata; class Actinopteri; order Salmoniformes; family Salmonidae; genus Salvelinus; species Salvelinus alpinus. The sequence goes on along the minus strand of NC_092105.1, from coordinate 44,762,332 downwards.
GATTGACTTCATCACTAGTGCGTAAAGAATGGCTGCCGTTTTACGGGCTCCTAACCAATTGTGCTATTTTGTGTGTTTTTTCGCGTTGTTTCTGCAACCGTCTCTTATGACAAAAAATAGCTTCTGGGTATCAGAACAGCGATTACTCACCTCGAAATTGACAAAGATTTTTTTCTTTAACGAGTCGGACGCAAAGGATTTACTCCAGATACCGGACCAGGCCCAAATCCCCTTCATTCTCATGAAGAAAAGATGCCAATACGGGGGACCATCAGTCCTATTGGCCAACTTCCAATCATTGGAGAATAAACTGGATGAGCTCTGGTCAAGACTATCCTACCAACAGGACATTAATAACTGCAATATCTTACATGGATAATATACAGTTGGCTGTTTTTTTCTGCGCATCAGCAAGACAGAACAGCTGCCTCCGGTAATACAAGGGGTGGCAGTCTGTGTCTATTTGTCAATAACAGCTGGTGCACGAAATCAAATATTAAGGAAGTCTTAAGGTTTTACTTACCTGAGGTGGAGTATCTCATGATAAGTTGTAGATCACATTATTTACCAAGAGAGTTTTCATCTATATTTTTTGTAGCTGTCTATTTACCACCACAAACCGATGCTGGCACTAAGACCGCACTCAACGAGCTGTATAAAGCCATGAGCAAACAAGAAAATGCTCCTCCAGAAGCGGCACTCCTAGATGTCGGGGACTTTAATGCAGGAAAACTGAAATCCGTTTTGCCTATTTTCTACCAGCATGTTACATGTGCAACCAGGTGGGAAAAAACCTCTAGACCACCTTTACTCCACACACAGAGACGCTTACAACGCTTTCTCTCGCCCTCCATTTGACAAATCTGACCATAATTCTATCCTCCTGATTCCTGCTTACAAGCAAAAACTAAAGCAGGAAGCACCAGTGACTTGCTCAATACGGAAGTGGTCAGCTGATGCAGATGCTAAGCTACAGCACTGTTTTTTGTTCCGGGATGGCATTGAGGAGTATACCACAGCAGTCACCGGCTTCATCGTGAAGTGCATCGATGACATTGTCCCCACAGTGACCGTACGTACATACCCCAACCAGAAGCCATGGATTACAGGTAACATCCACACTAAGCTAAAGGGTAGAGCTTTCAAGAAGCAGTACTCTAACCCGGACGCTTATAAGAAATCCTGCTATGCCCTCAGACGAATCATCAAAGAGGCAAAGCGTCAAGACTAAGATTGAATCCTACTACACCAGCTCCCACACTCGTCGGATATGTCAGTGCTTGCAAACTATTACAGACTACAAAAGGATGCCCAGCCGCGAGCTGCCCAATTGCACAAGCCTACCAGACGAGCTAATGTAGGTATTACTGTTCTCTCTGCTGCCGCACGGCAAGCAGTACCAGATCGCCTTTGAAAGAGGGGTCTCAAATGAGCATAGGGGGTTTAAAGGGTGTGTGTGTCTCAGTCACCGGATCGCAACCCAAGTGAACCCTTATGGGAGATTCTGGAGCAGCACCTGAGACAGCGTTTCTCGTGGCAGAATGGTGTCGCATCTCTCCAATAGAGTTCCAGACACTTGTAGAATTTATGCCAAGGCGCATTAAAGCTGTTCTGGCGGCTCGTGGTGGGTGGCCAAACACCCTATTAAGAAACTTTATGTTGGCGTTCTTGGCAGTTACTGTAGATTGTAGTGATATTATATAGCCCCCTCCCCTCTACAGCAAAGGCCGTTTCCTCTTGTAGTGTTTCTTTATCGAATCTTAAATTGCATCGCGACTGAATGTCAGAGGGGGATGTTACTACAGCAGGCAGGAGAAAAAATAAACACTGAGGAAGTTAACACAACCATCACTTCTGCATTCTGGCTTCTGAAAAAAATCATAGTGGTCAGGCAGAAGAGTATGTAGGGTGGAGTGGAGTCAGAGTGGTACAGCACAACAGAAATAACTTCAGAACCAAACAGTGACGCACAACGCAAGCCGACGTACCTAACATGTAATGGTATTCAGCAGGGTTCAATTTCAATTGAAGCCAGTCAATTCAGGAATTGAGTTGAATTTTACATTTAAAAAAAATTATGAAATAGTTTATCCATTTAATTGAGAAGTCATTGAAAACATATGCCTATTTTTCAATTATTGATTTAGAATTTCAGTTTACTTCCAGAATTTACTGACATCAATTCAAATTGACCACAATCCTGGTATTAATTCCATATAACATCAAAAAGGGTTTCAAACCATCGTTGATGGCCGTTATCTGACAGTACTCCTTGTGCGTGTTTTTCCACAGCTACAAGAGTGGCGGCGTGGCGTCTGGGATGAAGCAGGTGGAGACCAACACCTACAACATCCGCCGCCTGCTCCATGTCAAGGGAAGGAAGAATGTGGTGGCTGGAGAGGTGAGAAAGCTCACAGCCCTAGCCCCAACTCAAGCCAATATATCCCCAGTGGAATATATTACCTTCACACAGCCTCGGCTCTGCCCTCGACTAATGTCTTCTTCAATTACTATATTGCCTTCTTCAATTCTACTGGACTAGAAACAGCTCTCCACACCTCACCTCAGAAGAGAGGCAGAACACTTGGGTTCAAGTGCATAAATGATTAGTCACATTTGCTGTGCCACTGACTGGCTCTGTGTAGCTCCTCTACAACTGGCATAATCACACTTAAAGACTGTCAAGAAATCACACTGATGTGTCTTTATGATCATCCCAAGGTAAATGTACTACTATTTGTGAAAGCTGAGTACAATGTCTTATAACGGAAAAATCGTTAACTCGTAGAGATATCTAACCCTTAAAGAGATTGTTGGTCGACACATCAGTGCAATTTACTGTTAGAAACCTACAGTATCAATCAGGTGCGTCATACACCTATTATTTTAGAAGCGACACAAGGTACGTAAGGATTGAGGAGGGGGGTTGAATAATTTAGCATTTTTCAAACACCTGAAACAGCTTTTTCCTGAAATCTAGAGCCATAATCGTTATGCCTAATTTTATGTAAAAGAAATGTGTATATATACAGTGCATTCGGAAAGTATTCCCTTGACTTTTCCACATTTTAATATATTACAGCCTTATTCTAAAATGGAAAAAAAAAAAATTCCCTTCAGCAATCTACACACAATACCCCATGATGACAAAGCAAAAACAGGTGTTTAGAACGGAAATATAACATTTACATAAGTATTCAGACCCTTTACTCTGTACTATGTTGAAGCACCTTTGGCAGCGATTACAGCCTTGGGTCTTCTTGGGTATGACGCTCCAAGCTTGGCACACCTGTATTTGGGGAGTTTCTCCCATTCTTCTCTGCAGATCCTCTCAAGCTCTGTTAGGTTGGATGGGGTGTGTCGATAGCACAGCTATTTTCATGTCCCTCCAGAGATGTTCGATGGGGTTAAAGTCCAGGTTCTGGCTGGGCCACTCAAGGATATTCAGAGACTTGTCCCGAAGCCACTCCTGCGTTATCTTGGTTGTGTGCTTAGGGTCGTTGTCCTGTTTGAAGAAGAATCTTCACCCCAGTCTGAGGTCCTGAGTTCTCTGGAGCAGGTTTTCATCAAGGATCTCTCTATACTTTGCTCCATTCATCTTTCCCTCGATCCTGACAAGTCTCCCAGTCCCTGTCGCTGAAAAACATCCCCACAGCATGATGCTGTCACCACCATGCTTTACCATTGGGATGGTGTCAGGTTTCCTCCTGACGTGGCACTTGGCATTCATCAGACCAGAGAATCTTGAGGTGCATTTTTGCTCCAAGCGGGCTGTCATGTGCCTTTTACTGTAGAGTGGCTTCCGTCTGGCCACTCTACCATAAAGGTCTGATTGAGTGCTGCAAAGATGGTTGTCCTCCTGGAAGGTTCTCCCGTCTCCACAGAGGAACTCTGGAGCTCAGTCAGAGTGTCCATCGGGTTTTTCGTCACCTCCCTGACCAAGGCCCTTCTCCCCAAATTGCTCAGTTTGGCCGGGCGGCCAGCTCTAGGAAGAGTCTAGGTGGTTCCAAACTTCTTACTTTTAAGAATGGTGAAGGCCACTGTGTTCTTGAGGATCTTCAATGAGACGGACAATTTTTGGTACCCTTCCCCAGATCTGTGCCTCGACACAATCCTGTCTCAGAACTCTACGGACAATTCCTTCGACCTCATGGCTTTGTTTTTGCTCTAACGTGCACAGTCAGCTGTGGGACCTTATATAGACAGGTGTGTTCCTTTCAAAATCAGAATTACTTATGCAAATAAGGTATTTCAGATTTTTTATTTCGAAAAACCTGTTTTTGCTTTGCCATTACAGGGTATTGTGTAGGGGGTCTGAATACTTTCTGAATGCACTGTATATATTTCCTGTCTTGATAACGTATCTAAGCTTACCTCTTTATCTGTTCAATTGTCATTTTAATGAATGATGCACATTGATTGTTTAAGAAGTTTTATGCCTTAGGAGTTTGCATAGTTATGAGGTTGGGAGACTGGGAAGCTATTTAGCTGGTTAGCTGAAGCCAACTTCATAAAATTGCTAGGTGGCTAGTATTAAAGAGAAACAACATTTACATTTTATTTATTCATCAAGAAGGAATCAATAGGCTACATAGATTGAGAAAATTAATTTACAAGCATACCTCCGTCAGCTAAAATCAAGTAAAACGCTGTGTGTCTGTCTCTCTCCTCCTCCACTGACGATACGGGCACTCACTAGTCACTAAAGTATCTAGTGACCTGACTAAGCATCTCTTTGCTCCGTGCACCTTGGAAGGAACCACTTACTAGGGAGAATAGAGGGGGGTACTCTTTTCCTGATCCAGTTAGTGTGCCCCCTCTGCCAAATACCTCTGACCGATCGTTAAGTAAATAATAATGATAAAACGTGGGCTTAGAAATTCCGTTTAGTCATGAATTTAACATCTGAAAATTTAAAAACAGGACAAATATGAGGAGGAATGTGCCTTTGTACCCCCTATGTTACTTGATATAACCATGCCAGCATCGAGTAAAAGCCTCAATTCGACAACTGCTCTCCTGTTGCTGTTTGTATCATATTGTTAATAAAATTCAGGGAATGTTATAATGAAATTAATCTGTGTGTCCTTTCCATCCATCACCGTTTCCATCACCATCCATCCAACCATCCAGGTGGACATGAGCTGGAGCAGCTTCAACAAGGGGGATGTGTTCCTGCTTGACCTGGGCAACCTCATCATCCAGTGGAACGGACCTAAGAGCAACCGTATGGAAAGACTCAAGGTAAGGAGACATTTTACACCACAGCTATAGAGAAATACAGTACTAGTTGAACATAACTTTATGGGTGACAATTTCTTCATCTAAATGCTGTGAGCGAAATGGACAGATCTCGGGAAAGTTTAGTTCCCATCTGTGCATCAGGATTTTACCGCCCCAAGTTGGCATTTTTAGTTTTTTCTTTACTTTGGTACATAATGAATGTGTGATAGGTGAAACTACATGGGTCAAACTACATTGCCTTCACACCTCCAGGCATATCAGATCTGTCACGACTTCCGCCGAGGTCGGTCCCTCTCCTTGTTCGGGCGGCGTTCGGTGGTCGACGTCACCGGTCTTCTAGCCATCGCCGATCCACCTTTAATTTTCCATTTGTTTTGTCTTGTTTTCCCACACACCTGGTTTGCATTCCCTCATTACTCGTCTTGCATATAACCCTCTGTTTCCCCCCCATGTCTGTGTGGAATTGTAATGTGTAAATGTATGTGTACTCCAGGCTGGTTTGCGCCGGGTTATTGTAACCCGTGTGTGTTTAGTTTTCTGAGTGCCGTGTTTTGTTCGCCTCAATAAAGGGCTCCGTTTGCTAACCATTTCTGCTCTCCTGCGCCTGACTTCCCTGCAGCCAGTTACGCACTCCTTTACAAGATCAGTGATAACCACGAGGAAGAGAAGTGAGAAAGGGTATATTTTTTAAGTATTCAAACAAGACCACTAAGTAGAAAGACCTCTGCCAATAAACCTAGCGCTTACAGAATGGAAAAGCATAAAATGAAGACTGGATTGTGGTTCCAATGGCTCAGTGGGGTAGAAAAATCGTGAAAGTTGACCGTTCTGTAAGGTTGATGTTGTAGCGGTTGTTGTTCTTTGCAGGGGATGACTCTAGCCAAGGACATCCGTGACAGGGAAAGAGGGGGACGGGCGCAGGTTAGCGTGGTGGAAGGTGACGATGAGAAGTCTTCCGAGGAGGCCATGAAGCTGATGAAGCAGCACCTGGGAGAGACGAGACGAGACATCAGGGACAGCATCGCGTCTGATGACGTGGTCGACCAGAAGCTGAGGTCCAGCGTCAAGCTCTTCCAGTGAGTGCTGACCACTTCAGGGATGTTTATAACCTCCTTAGGACCTGTCATAGACATTATAGCCCCTTTGTGACCTGTCATAGACATTATAAACTCTTATGACTGACATTTCATAGACATTATAAACTTGTATGACCTGTCATAGACATTATAACCTCGTATGACCCGTCATAGACATATACTGTAGCAGATGTGAACTAGCTAGTGAGAGTTAGCCATCATGCAGTATGTTACCCGGTTGGCACGCTTCTCATTATTATAGAATTATTCTGAAAAATAACATGTTTGTTCTGTGCAGTATCTCAGATGCCCAGGGGAACCTTGTGGTGCAGGAGGTAGCAGTGAAGCCTCTGTCTCAGGACCTGTTGAATCACGAGGTCAGACTCCTTGTCAATCATGGAATCATGGAAAGGGGAGGAAGCATGTTAAAGTTAATGAACTTCTCCTCTGCAGCAGAGGTAACTCTGGGTCTTCCTTTCCTGTGGTGCTCCTTATGAGAGCCAGTTTCATCATAGCGCTTGATGGTTTTTGCGACTGCACTTGAAGAAACTTTCAAAGTTCTTGAAATGTTCTGAATTCACTGACCTTCATGTCTTAAAGTAATGATAGACTTGTTTCTAGTGGCTTATTTGAGCTGTTCTTGCCATAATATGGACTTGGTCTTTTACCAAATAGGGCTATTTTCTGTATACCACATTCGTATCTGGTTGTTGCCGTCTTATTTCCCTGTTGTTTCCTGTTAGTTTCCGGATATTACCCTGTTATTTCAGCACTTTTATCCACAATTTAAAGTATGTGGGCGTACGCCATGAAATCATATTGACTGAGCTTAAGCATAATAAAATGATCAGGCTCATAAAAGAATGAGAAAATGATAAGGATATACTCTTAGCCGTGGTGTATTGGCCATATCACAAACCCCCGAGGTGCCTTATTGCTATTATAAACTTGTTACCAACGTAATTAGAGCAGTAAAAATAAGTGTTTCGTCAAACCTGTGGTATGCGGTCTGATATACAACGGCTGTCAGCCAATCAGCATTCAGGGCTTGAACCACCGAGTTTATAACAAACATTAGGAACACCTTCCTAATATTGAGTTGCACTCCCCGGGTTCCCATGGTCAGTCTATGTAATGGAAAGAGAAGGTGTTCCTAATGTTTTGTTCACTCAGTGTACATCTCCTTCAATATTACTTTTGCAATACAGTAAATAGCCTATTCACTTTCCGACAGATGAACAAATTATATGTTGGAATCACGTCTCCAATTAAATCAAAAATGTAAGTGAAAAAATTGTGGCTCAGATGAAACCATCCAAGCATTAGATACAGCTCCTTTAAATGTTGATATTTGGTTGTGTTGTCAACCAAACACAATTCACTATTACTTTTGTACATAATACAGTAAATAGCTTAAAGTTAAGCGGCAATCAGCGGTTGCTACATACATTTCTGGACTTATAAATTCATGATAAAGTTGAAGTCGGAAGTTGACATACACCTTAGCCAAATACATTTAAACTCAGTTTTTCACAATTCCTGACATTTAATCCTAGTAAAAATTCCCTGTCTTAGGTCAGTTAGGATCACCACTTTAATTTAAGAGTGTGAAATGTCAGAATTATAGTAGAGAGAATTATTTACTTCAGCGTTTATTTCTTTCATCACATTCCCAGTGGGTCAGAAGTTTACATACACTCAATTAGTATTTGGTAGCATTGCCTTTAATTTGTTTCATTTGGGTCAAACGTTTCGGGTAGAGTTCCACAAGCTTCCCACAAAAACAACCATTCCTCCTGACAGAGCTGGTGTAACTGAGTCAGGTTTGTAGGCCCCCTTGCTCGCACACACTTTTTCAGTTCTGCCCACAGATTTTCTATAGGATTGAGGTCAGGGCTTTGGGATGGCCACTCCAATACCTTGACTTTGTTGTCCTTAAGCCATTTTGCCACAACTTTGGAAGTATGGTTGGAGTATTGTCCATTTGGAAGACCCATTTGGGACCAAGCTTTAACTTCCTGATTGATGTCTGATGTCTTGAGATGTTGCTTCAATGTATCCACATAATTTTCTTTCCTCATTTCCTTCCTCATGATGCCATCTATTTTGTGAAGTGCACCAGTCCCTCCAGCAGCAAAGCACCCCCACAACATGATGCTGCCACCCCCGTGCTTCACGGTTGGGATGGTGTTCTTCGGCTTGCAAGCCTCCCCCTTTGTCCTCCAAACATAACGATGGTCCTTATGACCAAGCAGTTCTATTTTTGTTTCATCAGACCAGAGGACATTTCTCCAAAAAGTACGATCTTTGTGTTTTGGAGCAGTGGCTTCTTTCCTGTTCAGCGGCCGTTTTACGGTGGATATAGATACTTTTCCACCTGTTTCCTCCAGCACACGGTCCTTTGCTGTTTTTCTGGGATTGATGTGCACCTTTCGCACCAAAGTACGTTCATCTCTAGGAGACAGAACGCGTCTCATTCCTGAGTGGTATGACGGCTGCGTGGGCCCATGGTGTTTAAACTTGCGTACTATTGAACGTGGTATCTTCAGGAGTTTGGAAATTGCTCCCAAGGATGTACCAGACTTGTGGAGGTCTACACTTTTTTTCTGAGGTCTTGGCTGATTTCTTTTGATTTTCCCATGATGTCAAGCAAAGAGGCACTGAGTTTGAAGGTAGGCCTTAAAATACATCCACAGGTACACCTCCAATTGACTCAAATGATGTCAATAAGCCTATCAGAAGCTTCTAAAGCCATGACATAATATTCTGGAATTTTCCAAGCTGTTTAAAGGCACAGTCAACTTAGTGTATGTAAACTTCTGACCCACTAGAATTGTGATAGAGTTAATTATAAGTGAAATAATCTGCTGTAAACAATTGTTTGAAAAATTACTTGTCATGCACAAAGTAGATGTCCTAACCGACTTGCCAAAACTATAGTTTGTTATGAAGAAATTTGTGGAGTGGTTGAAAAACAGGTTTTAATGACTCCAACCTAAGTGTATGTGAACTTCCGACTTCAACTGTATGTACCCATTCATTCTTGAAGAATACAACTTTTAGCTTCGTTCAACTGTCATACCCAATCAGAACCTCGAATATAAGCTTGTTTTACTCCAATGTTTGTAAACAAAGTAAATGTAAACAAACACTGTCCTGTATAGCCACAAAACATGCGTAAAACTATAATTTTAGTATCCATAGCTCTGTCTATGAATTTGAGACTGGTTACATTTCTCCAGTCCCATCCTTCAGCTTTTTACCGAAACAGTGGCAAGGGCATGCAGTGAATGGAATGGTATCAAACAAATGGAAACTAGGTGTTTGATGTGTTTGATACCATTCCATTGATTAAGTTCCAGCCATTACTATGAGCCCCTCCTCCCCATTTAAAGTGCCACCAGCCACCACTGCGTTCAATGTAATATTAAAATGCAATCCAGGTGGTTAGGTTGTGCTATTATAGGAAGCACAGTGATAGCACATTAAGTTGTTGTATAAATACAAATGATCTGACATTGTTTTTCAATTGGAATTTGGTTGTGCTTTTCGATGGCTGTCTTTTTGAGTGGGTGAATTTGACCAAAATGTCCACCTTGAAACGTCGTAGTGTGCCCAGTGGGCTGAATCTGTTAGAATGGTTGCAGACATTCTGACTATGCCACACAAGAATTGTGCAGCAATGAATAATGCAGTGCTGACACTCATTTAGGCAAACATTAAACCTCTTTAGTTGGCAGTAGAGGCATCGATAAATTAAATTGTATTAAGTGAAACATCATCTAATCTAAATGTACTAATTTCACAGGATTGCTATCTGTTGGATCAAGGTGGTATACGGATCTTTATCTGGAAAGGAAAGAAGGCTTCCAAGACAGAACGGTCCGAGTCTTTGGATAAAGCAGAAGTGAGCTGCACCTCTTGACACGTTTTAATTTCACAATGCTTTTGATATCCCTTTGCTGTCCCCTGGATGCTTTTTAGTTGAATACAGGGGGGCCCTAAAATATCACCTCCTCCCCCCTTTTTGTACAACCCAGATACCAGATAATTAAACAAGTTAACCCTAAAAATCACCTGGATACCTGAAACACGTCTTCCGGTCCTGGATCACAGATACACACAATCACTTACCAATTCAACTCTCTCTGACACCCATATCTCTTTACCAACCTAATTTAAGAATACTTTTTTTTTTTTAAAGGGAGGGGCACTGCATCGCAGTGCTAGCTGTGCCACCAGAGACTCTGGGTTCGAGCCCAGGCTCTGTCGCAGCCGGCCGCGACCGGGAGGTCCATGGGGCGACGCACAATTGACCTAGTGTCGTCCGGGTTAGGGAGGGTTTGGCCGGTAGGGATATTCTTGTCTCATCGCGCACTAGCGACTCCTGTGGCGGGCCGGGCGCAGTGCACGCTGACCAGGTCGCTAGGTGTACGGTGTTTCCTCTGACACATTGGTGCGGCTGGCTTCCGGGTTGGATGCGCGCTGTGTTAAGAAGCAGTGCGGCTTGGTTGGGTTGTGTTTCGGAGGACGCATGGCTCTCGACCTTCGTCTCTCCTGAGCCCGTACGGGAGTTGTAGCGATGAGACAAGACAGTAACTACTAACAATTGGATACCACGAAAATGGGGAGAAAAAGGGGGTAAAAAAATATATATAATTATTTTTTAAAGGGAGGGGAGTGATATTTTAGGACCCCTCTGTATTCAACTAAAAAGCATCTTGTAATTCTAGGCATACAAGAAGGCGAAGGGCTACCCTATCTCCACCTACGTCGAGACGGTGAACGATGGTGCTGAGTCTGCCGTGTTCAAGCAGCTGTTCCAGAGGTGGAGCGTGAAGGGTCAGACTGTAGGGATGGGGACCACAAACAGTCCAGGCAAAATTGGTGAGCAAGTCACACAAAATAAAACATTGAATGAGCCAACATTGGTATCTCTAAATGATTTTTCTTGACAATGCAGCCAAGGTTGAGCAGATCAAGTTTGATGCTACTTCCATGCATGCAAGGCCTGACGTGGCTGCCCAGCAGAAAATGGTCGATGACGGAACAGGCGAAGCAGAGGTTGGTAACAACCTGTAATAACTAGCTTTGACAAAATAATTATTCATAATCCTCCCCTTTAAACTGTATATCCAACGGAAATCAACACTTCCCATTTTCTTCCAATCAGGTGTGGAGGTTAGAGGACAGTGAATTGGTGCCTGTGGACAGGAAGTGGTTGGGCCACTTCTACGGAGGCGACTGCTATCTCATCCTCTACAAATATGAAGTCAGCAACAGGAGTCACTACATACTATACATATGGCAGGTCAGTACACCCTCCTATCCAACATTCCCTCTTTGACATTATCGGCATAGCTCTCTGTCTGCCTGGCAATCATGCTTTGATAATACCAGAAATGTTTTATATGAGCAGAGCTTAATTCCATTACTTAGTCTCTGTCTTGCTTGATTTCCATGCAACCTTATGCAGAAAGGTACAGTAACTACGGTGTGTTTGATGTGTACAATGTAGGGTCGCCATGCGAGCACCGGAGAGCTGGCTGCCTCTGCTTTCCAAGCCGTGAACATCGACCAGCAGTACAACGGTGAGCCAGTTCAGGTCCGAGTGCCCATGGGGAAAGAACCACTCCACCTCATGGCCATATTCAAGGGCAAGATGGTGGTCTACGAGGTAGGCGCTTCATGGTATTCCTTTGTCAAAAGGGATTTCAAGTAATTCATCTTAAAAGAGGTGACTGAAATATGAGACCACATAGATCTTATTCAATTACGAGACAAATTAAAAAGTCCAAATTACGTTTGACATCATCTGGTTCCATCTTGGTGATTGGAATCTCATCCTGAATGTTGTCCTATCTCATCATCAAGATTGTAATCATGGTTTGCAGGAGGGGAGCTCCAGGGCCAACTCTACACATGTCCAGCCGGCAGTTCGTCTCTTCCACATCCACGGCACCAACGAGTTCAACACCCGCGCCATCGAAGTGCCAGCACGCTCTTCGTCCCTCAACTCCAACGACGTCTTTGTGCTCAGCACTGACACTTGCTGCTATCTGTGGTACGGAAAGGTAGGCACCATTTCAGAGAAATGCCATAAACTTGTAATCCAGGTTTGACAATGTAACAGTTCTCCAGTTAAGCACTGATGAGGAGAGTACAAGGGCTGTACCTAGTTATGCGACAGGTATGACTCTTATCCCTTGCAGGGCTGTAGTGGTGATGAGCGAGAGATGGGCAAATCCCTGGCAGACATCATCTCCAGGAGGGAAAAACATGTAATCGCAGAGGGCCAGGAGACGGCTAACTTCTGGGTAAATCTGGGAGGCAAGACCCAGTATGCCAACAGCAAGAGGTACCACACTTGATCCCTTGGTTTTATAGTTCCCTAAGGGCCCTATTCAACTGAACTCAGTTAGCGGGTTTAAATTAAATGTATTCATAAACCCATTGTACAAGACAACAAAACACTGTCTAGTACAATGTAACTGAAAATGACATCCCCTTCTGATGCCTTCTGCCTGGGTCGTCTGTGGTCTCTACCAAGGTTTCAGGAAGAGCACAACAACATCACCCCACGTCTCTTCGAGTGCTCCAATCAGACAGGCCGCTTCCTGGCCATGGAGGTCACCAACTTTAACCAGGACGATCTGGACGAAGATGACATCATGCTGCTGGACATCTGGGATATGGTGAATACCTGTCTTTTTAACCCTGGAATCCAAGCTGATGTGCTGTGTTTCCCCGTTGTTTCAGTTTGGTCTTCAGGCAGGATACTACTGTACTGTCCTTTGGTCGTCTCTATCAATTAGTGCTGAGCGATTAGTGCTTTTTGGGGTTGGTTTGGTTTCAGTTAGATTATTAAGAAATAATCACGGTTTTCCATTTCGTTTTTCGATTATTTGGGTTGAATGCTGTAACACAGAGCAAAACAATGAATAAAAGTTCCGTGATGATAGTGACTGCTCAATACTGCTTATTCCCTTATTAACCATCATTTATTCACATTACTTCATAAAATATTTCAGTTGAAGTGTATATTACATATGTTTTATTTGATGACTTTATTATGTCATTCCAATTCATCATCTCATCTCTATTGCCTATGCTGTCTGACAAAATCACTATTTTGTAGATCTTCAATGTAAATAAGGCATACATTTATGACTGCTGAATACCAACTATAAATCACTTTGATAATGTTTTTTCAGGTAGAGATGCCTCGCGAAGCAACAGCTGCTCTCTATATGCCCTCACGATTGCGCATTCTTGTCCCTTCCGTATCAGGCTAAAAGAAACACAGACCGGAAAAGATTATGGTCATTGTAGTTAATTATCACGCTTTGTGCACTAAACGTAGATTATTGGACTGTTGGAAACTTCAACTCCCTACTACATCGCACAGTTGAGGCTAGATCTGATTTATCTCTAGAGAAACTGTGCAATGTGCGCATTGAGCTCACAGAAGAATAAAAAAACTAACAAAATGGAATTAAAATAATTGAACCGCTGTCAGTCAATTGGTTGTTTTAAAAAACGAAAAATAAAAGACATTTCAGTTAATCGCTCAGCACTACCATCAATCTACGATCTGGAGGTTTGGTTCTTTTAAAACATAGGAGGTCCTCTTTCTCCTCAGGTGTTCCTGTGGTTGGGCAAGGGAGCTAATCAAATAGAGAAGGAGAATGTGGTCCCCACGGCACATGAGTACCTGAGGACCCACCCAGGTGGTCGAAATGTTGACACCCCCATCGTGCTGGTCAAACAGGGCTTTGAGCCTCCCACCTTCACAGGCTGGTTCCACGCCTGGGACCCACACATGTGGAGTGTATGTAGCATGCTTTGTAGTCAGGATAATTATGAGATGTTAATACATATTGTAAGAGGGTCAAATACGTATGACATGCCTAACAATGCATTCTAACTGCATAATGATGCATTTCACCGCTTGGCTTCAGGTAGTGTTACCAAAGTCTCTTTACTCAGGGCACAAAAGATTGAATTAAACAAGCTGCTTTGCTTTGTATATCTACAGGGAGGGAAATCCTACCAGGAGTTGAAGGCTGAGCTTGGGGACGCCACCGACATCATCCAGATCACCGTGGTGAGTCTCTAATCTCTCTCAAGCCCACTGACGTCACCTGATTTACGAAACAGTTCTCATGTAAACATTCTTTACAAATGCACAGTGCCACGTACAGTATGCAATCCAAAGGAAATGTACAGTATTTACGTGTTAATGTTAATATGCATTAGAAAACATGTCCACCAATGAAGTTCCCAAAGGTCTAGCTACCATTTGACCAGGTGTTCTAACCTAGGCAAGTCAAATCCAAACAATTATTGTGTCATCATAGAAACCACAGTCAGATATTATGTTCTGTTCTGGTTAAATTAATGGTCTGTTGTCTGTTTATGGCTACAGGACAGAACCACATCCAAGAGCATTGGAGAACCACTGCTGTCCCCCACCGTTGGGGCCACCTTCCCCGCAGACAAGCTGTTGAACCGCCAGACAGAGGACCTGCCCGATGGGGTTGACCCCACCAAGAAGGAGGTAAAATAACAATGGATCTCCATGATTGGTCTCTCGCCAGTCTGTACTTCAGTGTAGCTGTCAGCTAAATTCCTGATTATTGTAGTCAGTCACTCATCTATTTTAACATGGACTATACCATACCTCGATCTTTTCCAGGAGTATCTGTCCAATGATGACTTTGCTCTGATCCTGGGTGTGTCCCGGGTAGAGTTCTACTCCATGCCCACCTGGAAGCAGCAGCATCTGAAGAAAGAGAAGGGTCTGTTCTAGGAGAAGAATATCGACACCTCAGGTCTCATTTTGACAGTGTAAAATAGCAGCGTGATGTCGTCAAATCACACTGTATCTCCTCAAATACTCTCCTGGGAATCTATTTCATAGGGAGTTTGGAATGCAAGAACTATACATCTTAATTCTGTATCTTGAATTTGCACCGTTATTCGTGCATCCTTAAACTCAAAAAATATTGCCCCTGCGTGGACTTTGCATCATTCCAAATTAGATCCACTAAAACAAAAGTATAGGGAGAATATCAGACATGGTTAACACTAGCACTGCTTTTTTGCGGTGTCAAAATTAGGCCCCTTATGTTTTGTCACACATTCTCAGATTGGCTAACAGTAGGTTGGTTATCAAATTAATGTGCCTTAGGCTTTTTTTTGTTTGTTTCTGAAATGTTGCTGTTGTAATTTAAACAATCAAGTTATGAAGAGATAAAGTGTAGGTGATAGGAATAATTATATACGTTTTGTTATCTGAGATTTATCATAGGCACAATAAGCAGCACTTTTCCCCTGAATTGCTACTTGTGTCACCGAATTCTACCTGAATATGTAATGTAGATGTCAAGCATTTAAGACTAAGCAGGAGATGATATTGGTTCTATACTTTATTTTCACAATGAGCCTTAACATTGAAAATGTATCTAAAATGTATCTTTGTAATGCCAATATTCAGAGGACCGCAAAGGCTTAGTTATATGTTGTAATGTAGAAATATAAAGATTAGTTACTTCATATGCTTTATAATATAAATGTTTAGATCTAATGTATCGATGAAATTCAAGATTGTCAAATGGGGATAACTACTGCGGTATTTAGTTTGTGCTATGTTGGATAAACACAGATTAATATGTCTTTATATGAAGACCCTTCAGATGCCATGCTGAATGGCAGTCAATAAAGATAATATTCCCCACTTTGTGTAAGTTCAATACCTTCAGCAAATCATAATAACTAAAATTGGATGTGAAATGAAATAGCAAAGTGTGGTAAAATACAGTTATTAACCGGTTCCCTTGCTTTTAAAAAACAGTTCTGTTCCGTAACAGTATAAATCACTTTCGTTTCCAGTTCAGATTCTGTTCCTCTAATAATTTCTCTGTTCTGTTCCCTGAACCGGTTCAAACTCCTGCCTTTACTTGTATAAAAGCTGTGGATGGAAACGTGGTTAGCTGACATACACTCTGAATGACCTGAATGATGAATCGCATATCGGTCTTTCACAGTCAGGCCAACCCCTGTACTGTGCAAGTAGGCTAAGGTAGGCTTACTATTGAAACTGTAACATTTTGTGAGGGTCTTAAGGGCAAAGACAAATTTCTCCATCCTCCTGAGGTTGAAGAGGCGCTGTTGCGCCTTCTTCACCACACTGTCTGTGTGGGTGGACCATTTCAGATTGTCAGTGATGTGTACGCCAAGGAACTTGAAGCTTTCCACCTTCTCCACTGCGGTCCCGTCAATGTGGATGGGGCGTGCTCCCTCTGCTGTTTCCTGAAGTCCACGATCTGCTTCTTCGTTTTGTTGACGTTGAGGGAGAGGTGAGGGCCCTGTCTCGTCATTGTTGGTAATCGTCTGCGAACTTGATGATTGAGGCGAGTGAACATGGGTGAACAGGGAGTACAGGAGGGGGTTGAGCACTCACCCTTGTGGGGCCCCTGTGTTGAGGATCAGCGAAGTGGAGGTGTTGGTTCCTACCTTCAGCACCTGGGAGGGGGGGGGGGGGGGGGCGTCAGAAAGTCCAGGACCCAGTTACACAGGGCGGGATTCAGACCCAGGGCCCCGATCTTAATGATGAGCTTGGAGGGTACTATGGTGTTGAAGGCTGAACTATAGTCAATGAACAGCATTCTTACATAGGTATTCCTCTTGTCCAGAGGGGATAGGGCAGTGTTACTGTCCCTAATTTCTCTCTGGAAGGAGACCCTCGCACTTAGCTCGTCTACTTTATTGTCCAGAGACTGAACATCAGTGAGTAATATACTCGGTAGTGGCGGATGGTGTGCACGCCTCCTCAGTCGGACTAAAAGTCCACTCCGAATACCTTTTCTCCGCCAAAGGCGTCTTGGAGCAGCCTCTGGGATAAGTTAAATTTCCCGCTCTTTTTGTGTTATTACATACAGCCGGAAATAACTTTTGGATATCAGAGCGACCGTAACTCACCAGCATTACTACCAGGAATACGACTTTCCCGAATTGGATCCTGATCGTAATGCTGGTGAGTTACCGCCGCTCTGATATACAAAAGTTCTTTCCGGCTGTATGTAATAGCACAAAATAACGTTCTGGGCTAATAATGTGGGAAATAACACACAGAAAAACTAAATACTGCAATGTTGCTTAGGAACTAGAAGCAGAGCTACCATGTCTGTTGTCGCCTTCCTGTTAAGTCTTGACATAGGGATGAATTTGCATCACGTGATCGATGGATTTATCCATTTATATAATCTATGGTGCGAAACCGTTGGAAAATATCTACAGACACCACCTTAACGACAGGGTGAAAGGGCTTGCTTGAACATGGCCGCCACATTCTCTTTCTGGAAGCCTAAAGGGATGGTCACGATGACGTGGTCTGCGGTAAAGCACTGGCCCCCTTAGCACAGCACTCTGGCTGGATGGGTGTGGCTCTCCTTCTCCAGAGCTCAGTGGATACTGTGTACTGGTCTGTCACACAGCATGGCTCCAGGGGTAAGGCTGTCCAGGAGAGTGCCTGCCAGGACCCAGAGAGTTAAAAAAAAGTCCCCTTTCCAAGGCCATGTAGTGACCCAGCTGCAAGGCATACACCTCGTACAGGGAGGACCTGGCCTCATCCGTGCATTTGCTCCTCTTGCACCACTCAAACACCCCTGGGCAGTCCTCTAAGGCCGCAGGAGGGCAGCTGGGTGACCTCCTCGTCCAAGTAGCCCCTCAAGCTCTGGGTGGTATGCCTCATCTCCGAAACAAAAGCGCTGGAGGTGAGAACCTACTGAAGAGGGCACATACCTGCTCCACCTCACCCAACAGCAGCTGCCTCCCGCTCTCCTCGAAGAACAAGTCCCTATGGGTGACGGAGACCTGCAGCCACATGATGCTAGCTGAGCCCCGCTACCTGGGCTAGCAAGAAGAGAGCAGTGGTGGTGGTTGGAGGCGATATAGGAGGATATGCTCATTGTAATTGCTGGAATAGAATAAATGGAACGGTATCAAACATCAAACAAATGGAACCCACATGACGCCGTGCCATTGATTCCATTCCAGGCATTACAATGAGCCTGTCCTCCCATAGCTCCTCCCATCAGCCTCCCCTGGAAGAGTGGATTGCCCTCCTGGATCCAGTTGGCCCCCAGCTCAATGATATTCTGGCCAAAGGATTTGGTGGTGTGGATGAGGCCTCCAGGACTTGGACCTGCTGAAAGCCTGCTTTGACCAGGGTGGATGCCTGCTTCACCAGCACCAACAACCACCAGAACTGTGCTCACTCATTCTGCAGTAAGCTGTCTCCTGGGGGAAGTAGGTGGGAAGGGTAAGGTACCGTTTTTGCCCTGTCACCATAGAATTGCTTGGGCACACGTACCAAACAACACTTTACTATTGCATGCTGTACTTCTGCAACTGTGTTACAATAATAGGCAATTCCAGTTGCTCAACAGTTTAGCCCAAACTGTATCCATGTTTTCCATATTTAGAGGCTATTCTATGATTTTCCAAAAGTTGCATGACTGTATTAGCATTTTTTACATTCAGCATCACTCCGTCAAGGGAAATATGCAGTGCCTTTAAAAAGAATTCATACCCCTTGACTTTTTCCACATTTTGTTGTGTTACAGCCTGAATTTAAAATGGCTTGGTTTTTGCTCTGACATGCACTGTCAGCTGTGGGACCTTATATAGACAGGTGTGTGCTTTTCCAAATCGTGTCCAACAATTGAATTTACCACAGATGGAAGCACCTCCTCAGTAAAAGGCACATGACAGCCTGCTTGGAGTTTGCCAAAAGGCACCTGGTCTGATGAAACCAAAATGTAACTCTTTGGCCTGAATGCCAAGTGTCACATCTGGAGGAAACCTGGCACCATCCCAACGGTGAAGCATGGTGGTGGCAGCATCATGCTGTGGGGATGTTTATCAGCGGCAGGGACTAGGAGACAAGTCAGGATCAAGGGAAAGATGAACGGAGCAAAGTACAGAGAGATCCTTGATGAAAACCTGCTCCAGAGCATTCAGGACCTCAGACTGGGGCGGACCTTCACCTTCCAACAGGACAATGACCCTAAGCACACAGCCAAGACAACGCAGGAGTGGCTTCGGGACAAGTCTCTGAATGTCCTTGAGTGGCCAAGCCAGAGCCCAGACTTGAACCCGATCGAACATCTCTGGAGAGACCTGAAAATAGCTGTGCAGCAACGCTCCCCATCCAACCTGACAGAGCTTGAGAGGATCTGCAGAGAAGAATAGGAGAAACTCCCCAAATACAGGTGTGCCAAGCTTGTAGTGTCATACCCAAGAAGACTCAAGGATGTAATCGCTGACAAAGGTGCCTCAACAAAGTACTGAGTAAAGGGTCTGAATACTTATGAAAATGTAATATTTCAGTTGCAAAAATGTATAAAAACCTGTTTTTGGTTTTTGGTTTGTCATTATGGGGTATTGTGTGTAGATTGAATAGGGGAAAACATGTATTAATCAATTTTAGAATAAGGCTGTAACGTAACAAAATGTTGGAAGCACTTCATGGCTACAGACGTGAGTGCTACGGGTCGGTAGTCATTTAGGCAGGTTACCTTAGTGTTCTTGGGCACAGGGATTATGGTGGTCGGCTTAAAACATGTTGGTATTGCAGTCTCAGTCAGGGACAGGTTGAAAATTCCAGAATGTTCCAGTGAAGGGAAATCTTAATGCTACAGTATGCAATGACATTCTAGACAATTCTGTGCTTCCAACTTTGTGGCAACAGTTTGGGGAATGCCCTTTCCTGTTTTAGCATGACAATGCCCCTGTGCACAAAGCAAGGTCCATGCAGAAATGGTTTGTTGAGATCGGTGTGGAAGAACTTGACTGGCCTGCACAGAGCCCAGACCTCAATGCCATTGAACACCTTTGGGATGAATTGGAACACCAACTACGAGCCAGGCCTAATTGCCCAACATGAGTGCCCAACCTCACTGATGCTCTTGTGGCATCAGTCAGTCCCCGCAGCAATGTTCCAACTTCTACTGGAAAGCCTTCCCAGAAGAGTGAAGGCTGTTATAGCAGCAAATGGGGGACCAACTCCATATTGATTTCCATGATTTTGGAATGAGTTGTTCGACGAGCAGGTGTCCACATACTTTTGGTCATGTGGTGTATGAAGTAGTTCTGAAATCCCCAACGCAAAAATGAATGGTGAAAAAACGATTGGAACCATTTCCAGGTTTTACCGCTAGGTTTTATGGGTAATATGACTCATACTGTGGTACTCAATTCGTGCACTGCAGTCATGCATCGTGAATATCCAGACCTCAGTATGACAAGTCCTACATGTGTAGCTACTGCAGTTGTTTGACACCATCAATAATTGTACTTCCTGGTGACTGGTATGCTACTGCCATCTGCTGGACATTATTGCAGCATCCCTGACAGGTACCAATGACTGATTTTGTGACTGATCAACCACAATATGTGGTTTTGGTGCACCTGTATGAAGTTAAACATCCACATAAGAAATTGAACAACTTCACAGATGGAGGGATTGAAGTATACATAGTACTATAAAAAAAAATTAAGCAGGCCTACTCACTCACACACACAAAGGGGGACGCAGATATCAAGAAATACAACATCACTGTAGTGAATTTATTGACAGAAATAGAAAATACTTTCCATAGTAAGAAAATACATTTTCATCAACAAAATAGAGAATAGTTTGGTCTAGATATAGCAATTCATATTGTACATAATAACAAGCCATTGTAAAGCCTTTTCAGAATTACCAACATAAGTAGGGAAGTAAAGCTGAACCCCAGAAACTACGAAAACAAACCTTCAATACAACAGTATTAGGTTGGAGTGTAACAAGTTGCCGTTTCAGTCCAGCTTGCCCCTGCGTTCAATACAATGTCAACCTATTTATGTATGTTTATTTAAATTCAACAATAGATATATTGAAGGCCTTCATAGCATTGCTACTTGGGTACACGGCGATCACCCACAGCTTTAACAAATCAAAGCGTAGCTTTGTTTGTCCTCTCCATGAAGTGCAGATTGACTTGTCTGTCTGCTACTAAGACGGTGCGATTGAGGGCTTTCACCTCTCCTATGCTGGGGTCCGGTCTGATTTCAAACAGCTTGATTATCTGGGGGAGAGAAAATATATATTTTTGTCATTGTCTGGGTCTCTTCAGGGGTAGCCATGTTCACTTAACATCCATGTCTGATAGGCTCATTGACCACACCAAGTTCATGCCTCCACCACCTACCACAAAATGTATGAAACGATACACCATAGGGTATACACACGATTGGAATTGGCTGCAGTAGCTTAAACATGTACAGTATGTTCTGTTTTTGTATTTTAATGTAATTCACGACAAAGTGTGATTATAATGTCCACCTAGGCCTTCATTGTATTTGTAACTGAAAAGCAAATGGGAGGGAAGCAATTTGTAACTGAAAAGCAATGGAAGCCAAGGCAAACTTTTCATTGTGGGACTACCCAATGTGCAATACACGTTTCTTCAATACTTTTAATAAGTAGCCTGATGATGGTGAGTTCAAAGGTGCCAACTTGCCGCGCAAGACAAGTAGCCTGTTACTGCGCAGCTTGGTCAAGCATCTACAGCAGTGTATATAAAAGCATTTGGTTCACCTGTCGGGATCACATTCAGGCTGCAGTTGATTGAAAATATGACAGCTCCTCTGTGGACATTGGCTACGGAGGATAATAAGGTAGGCTATGAGTTGTTCCAATAGTTTGTTAACAGTAGAATAAGTCTAGTAGGCTACAATCGCATGTAGCCTAGTGATTGAAGTAGCCTAGCCTGCTAGGACTGTTGATCAACTCTGCTATCCGCGGTGCTGCTATCCACATTCTATACTTTTCCCTATGACACTCAGGTATAAAATCTCTGGCTCTTACCCGTGACAGAGCCAAGTACATCTCCAGTTCAGCTATACGACGACCAACACAGCCCCGAACCCCAAACCCAAATGGTATAGAGCCAAATGGGTTTGGTCGAACTCGGCCATCCCTCAACCATCGTTCGGGCTTGAACTTCGATGGTTCTGGGAATGTCTTTTCATCCTGGCTGATGGCATAGTGACACATTGTAAACGAAGTCTACAGACACAAGACATCAGGGAGGGAATTAATTGCTACAGCACTACTTCGACAAAGGCATAATTTACATGAATTCAAATGGTGTTTTGTTTCAATGGTTGGGCCATTTTTAGGCCATTAAAGTGAATATGTTGATTGTTCCCCTAAAGCTAGACTAACCTTCTTGGCAAAGAAATGTCCTCCAATTATGATATCATTCTCTACCATGATGCGTGCATTCATCGGGACCACAGGGTACATTCTGGTAAACAGGACATACACCAAACATTGTGTTAGAGAAAGGTAATGGAACTTTCAAGAACTCAATCCTTTCCAAAGAAAATATCAATGCTGACATACAAGAGCAAAATTAGGCAAACATACTCATGATGTATACCCCCCACCCCACCAACCCCCCGTGCACGTTTTGTTTTTTGCCCTATGACTACACAGCTGTAGTGTTAAGTTAAAAACCAAAACGCTTGATCCTGGGGGGGACCAAGTTTGGGAAACCCTGATGTACCCAACCACTTCCACTGTTCTTACCTTAGTGCTTCCTTGATGACGGCCTTGAGGTACGGCATACGGTTAACGTCTTGGGCAGATGGGATCTTGTCTCCTGGTATGCAGTGGGACACCTCCTGATAAAGGGTGTCCTGCGCATTGGGGTCCCTGGACAGCAGGTGCATGGCCCACATCATGGTATTGGATGTCTTCAAGTATGACAACAACAACAACAACAGTGTTAGTGAATACAAGCCCTTACGGTACAACACATCGAAATTGTAGTGAAGCTCCATGGATTTGCTAACCGTGTCCACTCCAGCCAATAGCAGCTCAGCGACGCTGCCGTACACCTCTTTGTTGGTCATCTTGGTGTTGGAGAGGAGGTACGTTAAATATTCTCCCTCGACTTCCTGGTCTGTATCCACTCGCTTCTGAATTGCCTCCATCTTCATGTCAATCAACTTCCCAGCTGAAAAAGTCCAGCATTATCTACCTCAGGGGTTCCCAAACTTTTTCACGTCCAGCATTCGAGAACATCCCGCGCCAACCCCTGCGGGTCTATTTCTAAGGGCACAAGCACTGTTCATGACACAAACGGTTCACACCCCTCTTGTTGGTGGAGATAATTTTGCAGTTTTAAAGCAAATTTTCTTGCATTTCTATACATTTTGCCATGTCTAATGTGTATTCCTGTGATATTTCAGTGACAAAAAAATGACAACAAAATCTAAGTGCTTAAAAACAAAATTTAAAAAATGGGCTAGTTGATCTGGACACTTCTGACAAGTTATAAATATCTCTCTAAGGTACGCAATGACTGACATGACAAGAGGAACTGATGATGCACTACCCAATTTTGAAATTGCACCTTATGCATTCTGCTAGAGGAAGAGGACGTTTAAAGCTGGACTGAGTTGCTTAAAATGTTGTTTTTATATAATAATAATATACTTTTTGGGGGGGGGCATGCCGACCCCTCAGTTTGGGAACCACTGATCTACGTGACCTAATAGGTCCAATATCACAATGCACTCTCCAATCCAATGCTTTTTAAATTCTTGAGAAGGTATGAACGGAATGTCTTGTCCTAAATAACTCACAGAATTTGAAGATGCCCTCCCAGCCAGCGATGTAGCGCCTGTAGATTGGCAGGATGTTGCGGCTCCACTTAGGCAGCATGGCCACCGGCATGCTGTAGGAGAACATCTGAGCGATGGAGTCGATGAAGTCCTGCGTCTCTACCGGGATCTCTTCCTCCAGACAGCCGATCCGTGTCTCAAACAGGATGGAAGAGATTCCTGAAGAACAGAGATGAGATATTTATCACTGAAACGGATGCAGGCAATTCTCACTTGATGGACCAGAGCTGTACGTAGTAACTTACTTTTACTAAAACCAACCCTCACAAAAGTATTTTGCTTTAAATGCTGTAAAGACCCACATATTCTGAAAGACATCAGGCTTTCCTCTTATAGGGAGGCAAATCAAAAAAACACAAAATATCAAACAAGATAACAAAAAATAAAGTAAAAGTATTTAGCAAAAACGGGTAGCACATGTTAAAATGTAAAAAGACAGGTCTGTAAATGTTGAATACCCCTGTTGTGATAAGTAGGTATGGAGGAGGAAGGAAGAGAAACAAACATCTTCACATTTTCACATTTGTGTAAATATTAAATAACCATTAAGATAACCGTATAGCAGTAAGTAGCAGTAGAAATATTGTTGTCCGTTAAATAAAGGGATTACAAATTATGCCAATGCTTACATTGATAGAACCTACAATCTATCTGCAATATTAAAGCTGGTCTTAAAATTAGAAATAGAAACTGTTGCTGTCCATTGGCTGGTTCAGGAGGCAGGCTGCAGGGTCGGGTCCTGGGGCTAGTCCAGGTAGGTCCTAGTCTTGACCAGCCTGGCCAGCCTGTGGTGGGTAGAGAGCTGACAAGGAGGGATGTCCTCCAAGAAGGCCAGGATGAGGATGTCCCTGTGCCCCACCAGCAGATGGAGCGTGGCCAGTCACAGCTCCAAGGACCACCAGTTACTGCGCCGGTGAGTAGTGATGACTCACCAGACGCCACTGCCATAGAGGCTGTCTGTGATGTTTTCCACAATGACCTTCACAACAAGTCGCTGTTGTGCAGACTGAGACGCAGGAACGGAGAACTTCTCTGCTTGAGGCCTGGCAGCAGATGCTACACCACCCCGTGTTCGTCTCTGCCGCTACATGACACAAAGGCATTGTAGCGGTATCGCTCCCTGGGGTTGGGCCTCCGCACGGCCTCCTCCATCCAGCCGCAAACGATGTGGCAGAGGGCCAGCAGGTAGTCTCCAGCCAGCTGATTGAGCAGTACCACAAGTTTCAAGAGGAGCAGGCTCATGGAAGTGCATATGAAGAGGATAAATCCCATGTCCAGGGAAGAGTTGGCCTCTTGGTGAAACTCTGGATGCAATCTTAATTTTTACACGTATTGCCAGCTCCCCAGCATGCCATATGATGACCTGGATTTGTCTCTGTCCCCTGGCCCCAGTTCTCCAGCCAGGCGTTCTCACAGCTGCAGTGCAGGCGAGGATAGTTGAACTCCACATACCTATGGCTGGTCAGGTTCTGGGAAGTTCTCCATCACACTAAACTCCTCTGTCACATCCACATATAGGAGCCTGAGGAAGTGCAGGTCTCTGCTCAACTCCTCCCCCAGAGGAAGGATTCTACAGTAGATGAGACTCAAGCTCTCCAGCCTGGTCAGGTCATCGTAACATGACGCCCAGTGCTGGCTGAGCGATGAGGTCCACGTTCATTAGCTTCAGATCACTCAGCTGCACTAGTCTGTTTAGGTCAGTCATGTCCAAACTCTGTCGAGGAAACCAACTGAAATTCAAACTCCTGTAGGGAGGTGAAGTACAGGTCAAAGAAGTCAGACCCACACAGGAGTTGTCCTGTCTTGACATTGAGGTAGACAACTGACCCGAAAGCATGACCTCCAGCAGTCCTGGAAGATCACAGTCGACGGAGAGCTGAGTTTTAAGGCAAAGCCTGGTTTTGGGGCTCTGTTGCTGACAATGATGGTAAGAGGACACCAGGAGGTAATGTTCATGTGAGTCAGACCTTGAGGGAAGACACCAAATATGTGTGTCGGATTCACACTTGTCTCTAACTCACTGGTTGGAGGGCGAAAATCCAAATGTACTTCCTTCAGCAAAGTAAGGTGGATGAATGCAGATGCTTCAATATGTATATGTGGGTTATCATACAGCAGTAGGGTTTCCAAGCTGTGCAGGCCAAGTAAACTGTTCTCAGATGTTGCGTAGTTGTTCCTGCATTTAGGATTAAGTAACAACATTGGTGTCATTGAAAATTTGCGTTTCACAAATTGATTGAAAGGAAATGTTTTCCTCGTCAAAGTAAAAAGTATCTATTCTGCTGATTCTAGACTGCAGAAGCTGTCTGTAGCTCACCAATGTCGGGCAAATCGAGAGATGAAATGTTTTCAAAGCTTCTGAATGCTCCTTTCGATAAATTATGTGCAATAGGGAATGAAAACATTTTTTTTCTCCAGATGATAGAAAGTTCAAGAATGGCTCCTTTTGTGTCTGAGCAATTTTGGCGTCACAAAATGATAATCCCCTTTGACTCAAAGTCCAGGGTCGTCAATGACCGTGATATATCGACTATCCTGCATAGCAAATCAGAAAGCTCCTGTGTACAGCTGTTGACTGTGATTTTCTTCAAAACAGGGACTCCCCCATTACGTCCATTAACATCACAGAAAGCCCGTAGTTCTGAATGGACAGTTCCTCCATATTAGCCAGGTCACTGAATGTGTTGGACGGAAGGGATGAATTGTAACACTAGCTCACAGAAAAGAGAAAGTGCCTTCACACTGGACAGCCCCTTGAAGGTGCCAGGGAGAAATCGGGGGCAGACAGCCTTTGACATTAAGGATCTCAAGAATGCGGAGTCAAGAGAGAGCGCCAGGCTACATCACATATGCATTCCTGATCTGGATACAGAGAGTCTGGTAGTGAGACAGGACGATGGATAGGTTGAGTTTGAGGTCACATTCTGTACATCCCAGCAAATGGCAGATAGGCAGTTGTAACGACAATCCATTGGGTGAAAGATATCCCAGGTCCGGACAGACTTATCATAAAAGACACATTGATTACTCAACCAACCCCAGGATCCAATGATGCAAACTGCTAATTGTCTCAACTGAACACAGTGTAGCCTCATCTTTCTTGTGAAGTGGAGACACTGGTCATATCAAATCACATTGTATTTGTCACATGCGCCGAATACAACAGGTGTAGGTAGACCTCACTGTGAAATGCTTACTTACAAGCCTTTAACCAACCATGCAGGGTTTTATTTATTTTTTAAAGGAAGAAAATGTTTGCAATTCTTAAAATAAACGAAGCAAGAAAAAGTAACACAATAAAATGTTATTAAAGAGACTATATACAGGGGTACCGGTACCGAGTCAATGTGCGGGGGCCTTCGCTTTGGCTCCCCCTCCTGTCCAGCTCAGGCGGTCGGCATCGCCGACCTTCTAGCTGCTGCCGAACCTGCTGCTGGCAAACGCCCTTCACTCATCAACCCCGGACTTGTCTCGTCATCATTACACACACCTGGTTCCAAATTCCCACTCTATCACTGTATGTATACTCCCTCTGTCATTTGCCTTTGTCGGTCATTGTAAATGTTGCTTGTTTTCCTGAGAGGAATTTCTCCTACTATTTCCTGAGTACTTTATTATTTTACACTTTGGGTTTCATCCCGCTTTCATATATATATATATATATATATATATATATATATATATAGTGCTTTAATAAACTCAGTAGTTCTAAACTTGCGTCTGCCTCCTGCCTACTCCTCTCTACACTTGTGACACAGCCTATGAAGGCTGAACGCATCTCATGTATGGTAAAATCAGCATCCAAAAAAAGAGTCAACAGTATCCCTTTTCTTACACACATTAACATGAGAATTTAAAAACTCACACCTGCGTTACTTATATACTTCGTCCAAAGTAACCCCACTATGTAGCCTAGCAAATGTCTTCCCCAACAGGTCAGCTTTTCATTTATCAGTTACGGACATTTTTTGACCCACAACCAAAACTGGAATTCGAGTGGACTTGCTTCTTCCAGTCATCTTCTTCAACATAGACCATACTTATCCCAGCTCAGTACCCTTGCCTATTGTAGAGCAGAACTGTCTCTGTGCAGTTCTCTTGACAGACTTAATGATAATCTGTTGCTGCTTCCACAATGGTCTTCAACTTGGCAGTTCGTCTTTCGACAAACGCAGTCAGAATGGTAAGCTTTCCAATGAAGGCTATAAAGTCAATCTGATTAACAAACAAGGTGTGCTTTGACATGACACATTTGTGAGAGCAAGATTTCCTACAGCAGGTCCACTTATTCCAGGAGTAACCCTGTTATCTCCATCATTCTGCCTAATAGTTCCACCAATCTGCCTTGCAGCCTCTGAATAAGAGACATTATGAGTGATTTTATATCTTTGGGGCCCTCTAACCTCTTTCTGCACCTGGTATCCACTAAATGCTCTGCTGAGTTCCCCCCCAGAATTATAACAGTTAACGTTGACATTGTTCCCACATTCACCATAATCATGTTCCCCTCCACACTTGGCACATCTTTTTTTTCATTTGCACAGAGATGCTACATATCCCATTCGTTGGCATTAGAAAACACCTTAATGGAGGTGGGACAAACTCTCTAACAGTGAAAGCCAGGAAGCCCATCTGTACTTTCTTAGGCAAAACCTTATCAAACATTGAGTACTGACAGGCTTTCACTTCTCTGCCCTTCTTTCTTACTGAACCGCCTCGACATTTTATTTTATAAAATCTATAGATAGTGGAACTCCAGAAATGACCCCCCTCAGCTTAGCCGAAGCTCCAGGGGCCTGATCTGTGATTTTCTTCCCGTTGAGAGTTTTCATTTTCTGAATATTCCCTTGCAGAACATGGTCTGCACAAAATATTAACAGTCTACCATTACCAATGAACCGGGCTAATGTGACTTCACCTATCTCTTTCTTAGTGGTAATGGTTAATCGAACAAGGTGTCACGTTGGTATAAGGATCGGGAGACAGGCGCGGAAATGAGTAATAGTTTTTTTTATACCTACCCAAATTACAGCGTGCCATGTAAAAGGCAAGGGAACGAAGACCAAACAAACACAGGGTTGAGACCCAAACAAAAGAGCGAGGAGTACCTCGAATAAATACACGGGACGAGATCCGTAATCATCTGTGCAATACAAGCGGCACGAAAGCCAAAACAACACAGCACAGGTACTCACACGAACAACGGACATTGGAACAATAATCGACAAGACAATGGTGAACAAAGGGCACACTTATACAATTACTAATCAGGGGAGAATATGTGGACCAGGTGTGCGTAATGACACAGTTCAGTTCCTAGAGGCCGGTGACGTAGACCTCCGAAACTGGTGCACGGAATGAGCAATGAGGGATCCGTGACACAAGGTGTAGATGAGACCCTATGGTTGCATCAAACGCGATTACAACTTTCCTCTCCGACACATCATTACTTTAGTTTTTCACTACCTTCACACTCTTCACGCTCGCAACACTAGATGTGCCACTGTTGTCAGCAGCGCTTATAGCAGGGCCATTATTTTTACTTTTACTCTTCACCACAGACCATCCACGTCCTTGACTTTCATCATCCACACCCATACCATCAGAACTATCATCCATTTCGACCACAGTCCAGCAAAGCTGTTGCTAGAGACCACAAACACGTTTTCCCTTTCCCGAAGATTCCGACAATGTCTGTAGCTCCGGATTCAACATTGTCTAACGCTCAAGCTCGAGTGGATGCTCGTTCTGTAGTTTGTCCAAGGGAATCCATTTCAATCGCAATTTTCTTTGGTCCAGTTGAATGCTGTTTGATCCAGTCAATTTATCCAATGAGATCATCAGAATGCTCCTCTATTCAATGGAATAACACATTGGTGGGATTGCTTGTCTGGTGGAATGAAGACCTTCAGTTCTTCCACTGCTTTGTCTGCTAGCTGTGTTGTATTTGTGTGCATCTTCTCTTTGTCTTGTTATATATCGTTTACTAGACACTTTCCATAATTAGACACTTTGAGAGGTAGGTTACAGATTAGATTTTTTTTTTTACTGAATGTATTCTCACTTGCTCTTAGCCTCTACCTACAGTACGCCAGAGGTAGTGATTAGCATTATCTGTACATCTGATATACTAAGATGTCAGACACTACGTAAAGCATCATTTTACGTATTATTATAAAACAACACTTTACTTCTAGCATTCAAGTGTAATGCATTATCATGCAGTTGTAATGCATTGTAAGATTATCATGCAGCCTGGTCTCATAGACTAGACGTAAAATAGTAAATGTAAATCTGGTACACTCAAATTAATATGATATGTTACTTTAAGCATGGTTACATAAGACAGAAGGTTACTTAAGACGAAAACGAAAGGAGGTACACTTTAGAATTTTAGATAATTACCAACTTTTCAACTACTTATTATGTTTTAGCAACTTTGCAGCTACTTACCATGTTAGCTAACCCTTTCCCTAACCCTAACCTTAACTATTTTAGCTAACCCTTCCCCTAACCTTAACACTAACCTTAACCCTAAACCCATGCCTAGCTAATGTTGGCCAGCTAGCTAACATTAGCGTTAGCCATCTAGCTAACATTAGCAACAACACATTCGAATTTGTAACATATCATACGTTTTGCAAAATCGTAAAATGTTGTTCAAATTGCAATTCGTGACATATTGTACAAATTGTAATTCGTAACATATCATATTAATTGTAACTCGTAACTATCATATGAAATGGATGATGGACATTCACAAATTAATACATACCATACGAAACATAACATATTATACGAAATGTAGTGTCTCGGATTTACGTACAGAATAATAAGAAGTGCTCTGAGACCAGGATGTGTCTTATAATCATCTCAATGAGTTGGACGAAATAACAGCCAGTTTGAGACAGTTGAAAATGTTATGCATGGCGATAGCCTACATGAGCCTCACACATGCTTACCATTAGTTATATAGCATTATACCTGATTCTTTATCATTTAACTTAAAATGAACTAGAAATAAGGGTGAAAGAATCGTCCCCTCACACACAGGCAGGATTTCCACGTACCCTCCAGAGAGAATCGGTAGAGCTCATTGGACAGGTTGGTCACAAGGTCTCCCGACGGGCTTATCCGGCGCAGGTGGTAGATCCTCTTGATCAGGTCACTGACCACCTCGTTGACCACGTCTCCGTACTGCACCGAGTCTTTGGGGTGCATCATGCGCTTGTTCAGCACAGTCCGCAGCTTGTACCACTTTTCCCCTTCCCTGTCAGAAAACATAATATATCAGGCACTGCATGACACACTCACAGCACATTCACAGCAAAAGCAATGATATGGCAGGATAATACATTTAGATTCGTTTGGCACATATTGGAATATAGCGCATTACTGCTCATTTATATGGCTTTACTCTTTCAGCATCCGTTTGATTCACATGACTGGACTTTGACCTACAAAGGGTCTAACAGGTCTTGCAGCATTTGGAGAACACAACTGGGGAAATGTAGTCAGAATGTCTGCCGTGCTTATCTGTTTGAAACATCTATGTTGATATGCATATCAAATCTCACTAAGATAGATGGCTGCTTAGGCCAAGTAAGATGGCTGTAGGCTTATACAGTTTGATGGTTCCAAAAGGAAACTCCCAGTGCAAACTGTGCTGTGTAAGTCTTAGGTCATGTTTCCTGCCTTGCACACTTGCATGGCCTATGGAAATGGTTAATGACACAGCCTTTCTGGATCACTATTGATCACTATCTGTGGCAATCTCTTTCGTGACAGAGCACTAGTGTATCAATTATGTCCCTGGGTGTGATTATAAGACATGTACTGTGTATGTACAACACTCTAATAGAACTGTTTTCCATTTCCCACTGCTATGTCCCTCTCTTATGTGATCTCATCACTGCCTGCCATCAGATGGCGAAGCTATCAATTGGTTGAGGCAAAAGACCAGCAATGTACAGGGATGTCATTGTCACCACCTGTCAGGAGACAGTGGCCATCCCTGAGCCTTACTCAGTAAAGGGGCCGTAGCCGATGCCCCTCAGGTCCCGGTATTCTGTCCAGAGGGACATATCTCCTCGGCTGGGGAACTTCTCATCCTTCCTAAGTAGCTCCTCCAGGAGCTCCACACTGTTGAGGGCAATGGAGTTAAACCTGCCCATGCCCACTTTGTACATGGGGCCGTACAGCTGTTTCTCATACACCTAGTAGAGAGAGAGAGAGAGAGAGAGAGAGAGAGAGAGAGAGAGAGAGAGAGAGAGAGAGAGAGAGAGAGAGAGAGAGAGAGAGAGAGAGAGAGAGAGAGAGAGAGAGAGAGAGAGAGAGAGAGAGAGAGAGAGAGAGAGAGAGAGAGAGAGAGAGAGAGAGAGAGAGAGAGAGAGAGAGAGAGAGAGAGAGAGAGAGAGAGAGAGAGAGAGAGACTAGCATTTGCGGAGGAAGAAAAACTCAGGGTGTTACATACAGTATACTTTATAGTACACACATTTCTAAACATCTCTATCATTCAGGATGTTCCACATTGTTATGTAACTGAAAATATCACTTTTTGAAAATATCACTTTTATGGATTAAGATGGCGCCGAGGAACATGGCTGACGTTTTACATTCTCCCAACCAATTGTGCTATTTTTTTATTTT
Organism: Salvelinus alpinus; assembly: GCF_045679555.1. Taxonomy (NCBI): domain Eukaryota; kingdom Metazoa; phylum Chordata; class Actinopteri; order Salmoniformes; family Salmonidae; genus Salvelinus; species Salvelinus alpinus. The sequence continues at coordinate 44,729,621 of NC_092105.1, read as the reverse complement.
TGCATTTTGTGTAACTTGCTTTTTTACTTATTGTGTAAATAATGTTGTTGCTGCTGTCTCTTATGACCGAAAATAACTTCTGGACATCAGAAAAGCGATTACTCACCGCGGACTGGAAGAAACTTTTTCCTTTGACGAGTCCGACGAGAAGGATATCCTGCTTTCACTGGAACAGAACCAGATCCATACCTTTTGCATGAAGAAAAGACGCCGGAAAAGGGACCACAGATCGGGCAGCCTTCTGAGAATACCAGAGGCGAGCAAGTAAACTCCCACTGCCATCCGTTCTTCTTGCTAACGTGCAATCATTGAAAAATAAAATTGATGACCTACAATTAAGATTATCCCCCCAACGGGACATTCAAAACTGTAACATGTTATGTTTCACCGAGACGTGGTTGAACGAAGATACGGACAATATAGAGCTAGCGGGATTACCTCTGGTAAGACGAGGGGTGGGGGTGTGTGTCTATTTGTCAATAACAGCTGGTGTGCGATGTCTAATATTAAAGAAGTCTCGAGGTATTGCTCTCCTGAAGTACCTTATGATAAGCTGTAGACCACAGTATCTACCAAGAGAGTTCTCATCTGTATTATTCGTAGCCATCTATTTACCACCACAGAACAAAGCTGGCAGTAAGACCGCTCTCAACCAACTCTATAAGGCCATAAGTAAAGAAGAAAATGCTCACCCAGAAGCGGCGCTCCTAGTGGCCGGGGACTTTAATGCAGGAAAACTTAAATAAGTTTTACCAAAATTTTACCAGCATGTCACATGTGCAACCAGGGGGGGAAAATCCTAACCACCTTTACTCCACAAACAGAGATGCATACAAAGCTCTCCCCCACCATCCGTTTGGCAAATCTGACCATAATTCTATCTTCCTGATTCCTGCTTACAAGCAAAAACTAAAGCAGGAGGTACCAGTGACTCGCTCAATACAGAAGTGGTCAGATGACGCAGATGCTACACTACAGGACTGTTTTGCTGGCACAGACTGTGAATATTTTCCGGGATTCATCCAATGGCATTGAGGAGTAAAGCACCTCAGTCATCGGCTTCATCAATAAGTGCACCGATGACGACGTCCCCACAGTGACTGTACGTACATATCCCAACCACAAGCCTTGGATTACACACAACATCTGCATCGAGCTTAATGCTAAAGCTGCCGCTTTCAAGGAGCGGGACACTAATCCGGACTATAAGAAATCCCGCTATGCCCTCAGACGAACAATCAAACAAGCAAAGCGTTAATACAAGATTAAGATTGAATCCTACTACACCGGCTCTGACGCTCCACGGATGTGGCAGGGCTTGTAAGCTATTACAGACTACAAAAGGAAACTCAGACGTGAGCTGCCCAGTGATGCAAGCCTACCAGATGAGCTAAATGCCATTTTATGCTCACTTCGAGGCAAGCAACACTGAGGCATGCAAGAGAGCACCAGCTGTTCTGGATGACTGTGTGATAACGCTCTCGGTAGCCGATGTGAACATAACCTTTAAACAGGTCAACATTCACAAAGCCACTGGGCCAGATGGATTACCAGGACGTGTACTCAAAGCATGTGCGGACCAACTGTCAAGTGTCTTCACTGACATTTTCAACCTCTCCCTGACCGAGTCTGTGATACCTACATGTTTCAAGCAGGACACCATAGTCCCTGTGCCCAAGGAAGCGAAGGTAACCTGCCTAAATGATTACCGCCCCGTGGCACTCACGTCGGTAGCCATGAAGTGCTTTGAAAGGTTGGTCATGGCTCACATCAACAGCATCCTCCCGGACAGCCTAGAACTACTCCAATTCGCATACCACCCCAACAGATCCAGAGATGACGCAATCTCAATCGCACTCCACACTGCCCTTTCTCACCTGGACAAACGGAACACCTATGTGAGAATGCTGTTCATTGACTAAAGCTCAGCGTTCAACACCATAGCGCCCACAAAGCTCATCACTAAGCTAAGGACTCTAGGACTAAACACCTCCCTCTGCAACTGGATCCTGGACTTCCTGACAGGCCGCCCCCAGGTGGTAAGAGTAGGCAACAACATGTCTGCCACGCTGATCCTTAACACTGGGGCCCCTCAGGGGTGTGTACTTAGTCCCCTCCTGTATTCCCTGTTCACCCACGACTGCGTGGCCAAACACAACTCCAACACCATCATTAAGTTTGCTGACAACACAACAGTGGTAGGCCTGATCACCGACAACGATGAGATGGCCTATAGGGAGGAGGTCAGAGAACTGGCAGTGTGGTACCAGGACAACAACCTCTCCCTCAATGTGAGCAAGACAAAGGAGCTGATTGTGGACTACAGGAAAAGGTGGGCCGAACAGGCCCCCATTAACAACGACGGGGGCTGGAGTGGAGCGGGTCGAGAGTTTCAAGTTCCTTGGTGTCCACACCACCAACGAACTATCATGGTCCAAACATTCCAAGACAGTCGTGAAGAGGGCACGACAAAACCTTTTCCCCCTCAGGAGACTGAAAAGATTTGGCATGGGTCCTCAGATCCTCAAAAGGTTCTACAGCTGCACCATCGAGTGCATCCTGACCGGTTGCATCACCGCCTGGTATGGCAACTGCTCGGCATCTGACCATACTACAGAGGGTAGTGTGAACGGCCCAGTACATCACTGGGGCCAAGCTTCCTGCCATCCAGGACCTATATAATAGGCAGTGACAGAGGAAAGCCCATAAAATTGTCAGGGACTCCAGTCACCCAAGTTATAGACTGTTTTCTCTGCTACCGCATGACAAGCAGTTCCGGTGCGTCAAGTCCATGACCAAAAGGCTCCTCAACAGCTTCTACCCCCAAGCCATAAGACTGCTGAACAATTCATAAAATCGCCACCGGACAATTTACATTGACCCCCCCCCCCCCCCCCCCCCTTTGTAGTAGGCTGCTACTCGCTGTTTGTTTGTTATCTATGCATAGTCACTTCGCCCCCACCTACATGTACAGATTACCTCAACTAGCCTGTACCCCTGCACACTGACTCGATACCGGTGCCCCCTGTATATAGCCTCGTTATTGTTATTCTTATTGTGTTACTTTTTATTTTAGTCTACTTTGTAAATATTTTCTTAACTCTTCTTGAACTGCGCTGTTGGTTAAGGCCTTGTAAGTAAGCATTTCACGGTAAAGTCTACACTTGTTGTATTCGGCGAGTGTGACAAATAAAGTTTGATTTTATTTTATTTTGATTTGATATTTGGAAATGGGGTCAACAAACCCCTCAACATGCATTCTGGCAAAATAAATCTAAACCTCTGCCCTTTTGTAATCCTAGCTGTGTCAATGGAGATGGCACTTGGGATAGTATTTCCAAAGAAAAGGCAGCTCTTGGAGAAGGTAAACACTGCATGTAAGAGAATACCTGTTAGCCCACTGGGTTAAATCCATTGTACTCTCCTCTATGCACCATAACCGTCTCTGTGGGTCAGCTTTGACTAAACACAAACGCCTCACACAGATCTCATGTTTCAACTCTAGTTAGTGAGCAGTAACAGAGAAACACACAGTAAGGTATCGGAAACTTACTGTACCCAAAACATAGAGAGGGGTAAATATCAGCAGCCACCATAAAAAACAGAGAGCACACTTAAAAAACACACATTTCCATAGAGGGCATAGCCTTTTTACTGTACCTGTAGCTCATGTAGGCGGTTGTAGTAGCCTTTGACAAACATTCTGTAAAACATATCCCGGGTTTTGATCCTGGGGAGGTCATCTGCGGTCCGAATCTTACCCTGGGAGGTGGATGGTAGGGTGTTGGAGGGAGAACGGGTGCCTCCTACCCACCTGGTGCAGACCAGAGCTGGGGCTGTGGGGCACAGCAGGAGCCAGCGGCCGCTCCTCTGCATCGCACTCTGGGCCAGATGCACGGCCATGATGGGAGCAGTAAGAGGAATTGTCTAAAAACACAGGGCTCCTATTTCACCAGTGAGACTGGGGAGTGGCCATGTCTTTGGGAGCCTGGGGAGGTTAACCCTTCAGCTTCAACACTAAAGAACAGGAAATAAGGCTCTCTTGAAGAGCTGCACCTACTGGAAGAATGTTTACTTGGAACACATAGAAATAACTAGTCTCTCTGGTCAGATGTACTGTACCAATGTTCCAGCACGTCTGGGATTTCCGAGAATAATAAATAACAGTAAATGCTGAAATGGAGAACGTGTTGAAACATTTAAAGTCTCACATCAAACTGATCTAATAAGGAGGTTAATAAAAATGAATGTTAGATTAAAATGAGTAGTGTCTTCTCTGAAACACACTATTGTAGTCTAGTGAATCAAATTTAAACAGTGTAAAACTTTTGTTTTATAAGGAATATTGACCAGTCATGTTCTTGAGTGAGTTGTATTTGCTTGTTCAAATAGAAAACTCGAAAGCAAGTATGCATATAAATTATTATATAAAAAATGTAAATGAATTATAAATAAAAAATATATAATTCAATCAATTAAGGTCCTAATTTTTTTCATAGCATTTGGATTTTTGTACTTTTTTTCAATGAAGGTGTAATTCAGAAAAAAAGTAATGTTGGCTACAAATGAAACAATATTAAAATAAAGTAGTACCGTTGAGCAATTCAAGCAGCTGCTTAGCAGAATGTGCAGCTGACTGAAAACAAATTATTTTATGTATACGTTTCTCTATGCATTATGCAATAATACGTTTCACATAAAACATTTAATGGGACATAAATTTATAATTGATTTGTGTTATCACATAGTACATAACAAAGCGCTAGTAGCTTACAGTGCATTCAGAAAGTATTCAGACCCCATAACTTTTTCCAAATGTTGTTACGTCACAGTCTTATTCTTCCCAGAAGAGTGGAGGCTGTTATAGCAGCAAAGGGGAGACCTACTCCATATTAATGCCCATGATTTTGGAATGAGATGTTCAACGAGCAGGTGTCCACATTCTTTTGGTCATGTAGGATACATCTACAGTGAATTGCCAAAAACCTCAATGGCGGCAGGTAGCCTGGCGGGTAGGAGCGTTGGGCCAGTAACCGAAAAGTTGATGGATAGAATCCTCAAGCTGACAAGGTAAAAATATGTTGTTCTGCCACTGAGCAAGGCAATTAACCCACTGTTCCCCAGGCGCCGGTGACGTGAATGTCAATTAAGGCAGCCCACCGCACCCCGCAGGATTGGGTTAAATGTTGTTTCTAGTTCATTAACATATTTTGAGGCATGCCTTGTAAAGAGGCCTCTTGAAGTGCAAGTGATTTTAAACACCAAATCCATTAATATTCTGTAATGTGTAAACACTTTAACTAGCAGCCAACCTGCTTGTACCAATCCCTTGTAATTACAGTTAAATACTGTGAAATACAAACCCCTCCCCTCAATGAATTTCATTAATTCCGATTACGGTAGCATTTACCTTTTTACAGTACAATACAGTCAATTTTAGGGTATTGTACAGTGTGTCATTACACAGTACTTGCTTTAATACTGTTTTTATATTACAGTAGGTGTACTGTACTGTAATATGAAATACTGAATTTTACTCGCCACAAAGCTGTCTGTAATATGCTGTCAAATTCATGCCAATCCCTTCACAGTTTAGACTCTGACCTGTCCAATGAGCCAAACTGATTAAAGAATCCCACAGTACCCAAACACTCTTACCGTACCCTCTCTCTCTCTCTCTCTCACACACACACACACACACACACACACACTGGAAGCCCAGGCCTAATGACGCCACTGCAAAGATTATCTGAAGGGAATGTAGAGAAAAACAAATAACAATGTATAATATTTTAATATTTTCTGATCAATATTGTATACCATATATACATTTTTCAGCTCTGAAATATACAATTTTGTTTCTGCAATGGAATTAGAAGCACAGTGGTGGGATACATTACATCACTATCATAAGGTGATAAATCATAAGGCCTATAGACTGTCCTTCTTAACCATGTGAGTCAGGGAGGCTGTGGGTGACGGGATCTGAACTGATCCTACCTCTGTTCAATGGTTCTCTCTGTTGTTTGTCGTCAGATGTGAGCATAGGTCATATCATACCTGGCTACAGCTGCAGAACCGCCTGTGGTATTGACTATAATCTAGCACTTGACATCTAGTGCTGCTTACATGCTCACATCCGTTTACCACATACCCCCCCCTTCCCACACATTCACCCTAATCACTGAAAATACTGCAGCCTCCTCAAACCACATTGTGTAGCCTCTTAGAGAAAAAGGGTTCTGTGCTTGCTTAATAAATGGCACCCTTAAAGGGGTTCTATATGGAACCAATTTTGGCTCAGTGAAAGAAGAAACCTACAAAAGGGATCTAAAGTGCCTTGCAAAAGTATTCATCCCCCTTGGCATTTTTCCTATTTTGTTGCTGTAACGCTCGTCGTATGAAGTAGAAGGAGACCAAGGTGCAGCGTGGTAAGCGTTCATGATATTTAATCAAACTGAACACTGAAACAAAATAACAAAGTAGAACAAAACGAAACAGTTCTGTCAGGTGCAGACACAAAACAGAAAACAACTACCCACAAAACACAGGTGGGAAAAAAGCTACCTAAGTATGATTCCCAATCAGAGACAACGATAGACAGCTGCCTCTGATTGGGAACCACACTCGGCCAAACACAAAGAAATACAAACATAGAATGACCACCATAATCACACCCTGGCCTAACCAAAATAGAGAATGAAAACCTCTCTATGGCCAGGGCGTGACAGTTGCATTACAACCTGTAATTTAAATGGATTTTTATTTGGATTTCATGTAATGGACATACACAAAATAGTCCAAATGTGTGAAGTGAAATTTAAAAAATCTATTGTTTCAATAAATTCCAAAAAATTAAAAAACAGAAAGGTGGTGTATGCATATGTATTCACCCCTTTGCTACGAAGCCCATAAATAAGATCTGGTGCAACCAATTACCTTCAGAAGTCACATAATTTGTTAAATAAAGTCTACCTGTGTGCAATCTAAGTGTCATATGATCTGTCACATGATCTCAGTATACAGTGGGGAGAACAAGTATTTGATACACTGCCGATTTTGCAGGTTTTCCTACTTACAAAGCATGTAGAGGTCTGTAATTTTTATCATAGGTACACTTAAAAAATCCAGAAAATCACATTGTATGATTTTTAAGTAATTAATTTGCATTTTATTGCATGACATAAGTATTTGATACATCAGAAAAGCAGAACTTAATATTTGGTACAGAAACCTTTGTTTGCAATTACAGAGATCATACGTTTCCTGTAGTTCTTGACCAGGTTTGCACACACATACATACATAGACCGTGTATAACCTGCCAGCTGTATGTTATTCATGTCGTCGTTCAGCCACAACTCGGTGAAACATAAGGTATTACAGTTTTTAATATCCGTTGGTAGGATATACGTGCTTGTAGTTCGTCCACTTTATTACCGAGCGATTGTACATTGGCCAGTAGTACCAATGGCAAAGGCAGATTAGCCACTCGTCACCGGATACTCACAAGACATCCTGATCTCCTTCCGTGAAACCTCCGTTTCTTCTGCGAATGACGGGGACGAGGGCCTGTTCGCGTGTCTGGAGTAAATCCCTCTCGTCCGACTCATTAAAGAAAAATGATTTGTTCAGTTCAAGTTGAGTTATCGCTCTTCTGATGTCCAGAATCTATTTTCGGTCATAAGAGACGGTAGCAGCAACATTATGTGCAAAATAAGTTACAAACAATGTGAAAAAACTAACAAAATAGCATGGTTGGTTAAGAGCCCATAAAACAGCAGCCATCCCCTCCGGCGCATCTTAACACCACCCGGGTCTCCCGGGTGGCGCAGTGGTCTAGGGCACTGCATCGCAGTGCTAGCTGCGCCACCAGAGTCTCTGGGTTCGCGCCCAGGCTCTGTCGCAGCCGGCCGCAACCGGGAGATCCGTGGGGCGACGCACAATTGGCATAGCGTCGTCCGGGTTAGGGAGGGTTTGGCCGGTAGGGATATCCTTGTCTCAGTATGTAAAAATGTAATAAAATGTATGCACTCTACTGTAAGTCGCTCTGGATAAGAGCGTCTGCTCTTGGCCGGTAGGGATATCCTTGTCTCAGTATGTAAAAATGTAATAAAATGTATGCACTCTACTGTAAGTCGCTCTGGATAAGAGCGTCTGCTCTTGGCCGGTAGGGATATCCTTGTCTCAGTATGTAAAAATGTAATAAAATGTATGCACTCTACTGTAAGTCGCTCTGGATAAGAGCGTCTGCTAAATGACTAAAATGTAAAATGTAAAAAAATGTACTAGATCAGAGCTTCAACTTTAAAGTAACAAACAGACTGACCATGCCAGTGCTGCAGAGGTACAGTGCCTTCAGAAAGTATTCATACCCCTTGACTTATTATACATTTTGTGGTATTACCGCCTGAATTCAAAATCGATTAAATAGATATTTTTCTGACCCATTTACAAAAAAATACCTCATTATGACAAAGTGAAATCATGTTAAGATTTTTTTGCAAATATATCCAAAACGAAATAAGAATTCATAATTTTCACCCCTTTGCTATGCCACTCCAAATTGAGCTCTGGTGCATCCAATTTCCTTTGATCATCCACCTGTAGCCAATTAAATTGTTTGGACATGATTTAGATAGAAACAAAGCTTTCTATATAAGGTCCCACAGTTGACAGTCCATGTCAGAGCAGAAAGTAGGCAAGTCAGTTAAGAACAAATTCTTATTTACAATGACGGACTACCCCGGCCAAACCCTAACCCTGACGACGCTGGGCCAGTTGTGCGCCACCATAAGGGACTCCCAATCACGGCCAATTGTGATATAGCCTGGAATCGAATCAGGGTCTGTAGTGACACCTCTAGCACTGAGATGCAATGCCTTAGACTGTTGCGCCATTCGGGAGCCCCAGATACTATAACATGAAGTCCAAGGAACTAGCCGTAGATCTCCGAAATATAATTGTGATGAGGCATATACCGTATCTGGGGAAGGGTATAAAACTATTTATAGGGTGTTAAAATCTTCCAAGAGCACAGTGCTCTCCATCATTGGGAAATTGAAAAAATATGGAACTACCCAGACTCTGCCTAGAGCTGGCTGTTCGACCAAACTGAGCAACTGGGCAAGAAGGACCTTGGTCAAAGATGTGACCAAGAACCCAGTGACCCCTGTGACAGAACTACAGAGTTCCTTGGCTGAGATGGGAGAACCTACCAGAAGGACAACAGTCTCTACAGCACTTCACCAATCTGGGCTTTAAGGGAGAGTGAGCGGACGGAAGCTACTCCTGAGAAAAAGGCACATGGCAGCACGCCTGGAGTTTGCAAAAAAGAATAAAGCAAAAGATCTGTGGTCTGATGAGACATTATTTAAAACAGCCAATTAATGGTGTGTAAAACAAAATTGAAAACTGACATAAAATTAATGGCAAGAAATGTGCTGTTGAAAAATATGTTTAACCAATAGGAATATAGCTTTTGTCAGGGTTGTGTGCGGAGAAGTATCGGAGTCAAGCGCAGGACACAGGTGTTGAGTGAAACCACAGTGTTTTACTCAAAATATAGGCAAAAGTTCCACAAATGGAAATAATCATAAACACACACGTAATCATCACAACACCTAACGCACAAACATCCCCACATAGAAAATGACACAGACAACCCACCCCAACTCACGCCCTGACCAACTAAATAATACAAACATAACAGAAAACAGGTCAGGAAACGTGACAGCTTTTTATAATATTTTTTTTAATGACAGGTTTTTCATTTGTCTCTTTATTTACAGAGCTCTATGCACATAAATACTTTACAGTTTAATACTTTTACAACATGATTCTTTAGATACTGATATAGTTCCATGCCAAACTTTGAGGAACTTTAAAAAAAAATCAATTGAAATGTTTAGATGGAGGACTAATTGTTTATACAATTAAGTTACTCTACCAGCATACAGTGCAACCGTTCAATACTTGGATGGTTATAAAACAGGGATAAAAAAAAGAGGCCATTGCATAGTCTGTTACTCTAAAAGGACTTGTGAACCCTGCAATATGTCAGTCCTTGCATCAGTTTGATCAGCCAAGTGCTATTGAACGTGCCATGTCAAAGAAGCTAACATTGGGCTCAAGCATTTCTTCATTGATTTCATCTCAGTTATCTGCGTGGGCGTCAAACGTGGACCGCTATATGATTTGACGCACTCCCATGACATTCAAGTTTTAAAAAAACTCGGATTATTTTAAAAGATTATATATTGGGGAAATAGCAAAAAAATCTGAGAATGAGAATTCCCAGGTAAGGCTGTCTAGACCATGAGACAAGTGGTTTTTCATCTTTCATCAGTGGCCCCGCTGACGTAGCTTGAACAGAAACGGTTATTTAAGCAGAAATTATCTAAAGCAGTTCATTTGGCATATAGATTTAGCTTTAAAAACTGATAACAGTATTATTGTAACCCTCCCATGTGGTTGGTGTTTGCGGCATGTTATTCAGCCAATCATTGGGCCATCAAACTTCTGTTGTTAGCTCTGAGATCTTGATGTTGACAAACAGAGAAGATAGAGGGATTGCCGTCCCATCTTTGGACAGAAGGTGGATATGGCGATATCCTGTGAAGTGTGGGGAGAGGAGCCAGAAGAAATTCAGCTTGTTGTCATGAAGAACCACTTGGAAACCATTACTCATACAGTAAAATATGTACATTTGTACACAACAGGCTTAAATTAAAACACTCTAAAATTCTGACAAGTTTCATCAATTGATTTAACCGTTATCGAGTCAATAGGATCAAATTATTTTGTACAATCATTTAAAGAAAACTGCAATTAGGATTTGCCCAGTTGTCCAGACTTCACCCTCAGGTGTAATATCATAAGGTCAATCTTACCTGGCTGAATACAGGTGAAGGGCACAGTGAACTGGCCCATGAAGTCGTTCCTGGAGGCCTTGTCATAGTCCTCCACCACAAAACGCACCAGGGCCAACTCAGGGACATGGACGATAAAATTGAGGGTCTCATTCCACAGAGGGTTAAAACCTGTAGGCAGGGGGGGCAGCAGAGTCCAGGTTTTAGACAGCCAAGAGAAGTACAGAGGTTCTATGTCGTGTTCTATCTAATTCACTAAAACATGGCATGGTGTATAATACTTACATGAAATAATAATGGTAATGCATTTAAAAAAATATATATATTCAGTAACAGTCAAAAGTTTGGACACACCTACTCATTCAAGGGTTTTTCTTTATTTTGACTATTTTCTACATTGTCGAATAATAGTGAAGACATGAAAACTATGAAATAACACATATGGAATCATGTAGTAACCAAAAAAGTGTTAAACAAAAACAATTAAAGAAAAACTCTTGAATGAGTAAATGTGTCCAAACTTTTGACTGGTACTGTATATTTTTTAAGTCTTAGTTTATTGGATAGAAGATAGAGGAGAGTGTGATGAAATAGCATTGGGCCGAATTGGAACCCATGCTGCTGCGGTTCATGTGCACTGGAGGAAGCGGCCTAGACCACCTTAGGCCACAATGCATGCATTTTAGTCCAGGAGTAGGCTGGGTCTGTACAAAGACCCCAATGAATGTGTTTTGCCAGTCCTTGAAAGCTGGTCCCTCACCGTTGTTGTCAATGTAACTAGTTTCTTGCTTGGCTAGGTCCTGAAATACTCCGTAGATCTCCACTCTAACCAGAGGGTCAACGATAGAGCCCTCCTTCTGGTTCACCTTTGGTAGCTGCTGCCCACTGATCACCTTATGGACAAACACATGCACATAAAATCAAAACTTAGACAAGGATACACACTCAGAAACATTGCAAATGAAACCGGCAAAACACACTGACTGTACGTGCACGGGCACACAGTTGTTTCTGGACCTGGATTGACAGGCGGAGTGATGTGTAACCGTTCCGGTCCTGGGGTCTCTCTGGATCAAAAGAGTCATCATTCCTCATGAAGTCAGGTTTGAGGACGTAGCCGCAGCAGCCGTTCTGACTGAAGAGCCCATCGTTCAGATCCATCTCTAGCCCAGCCGTCTGGAAGTTCAGAGCCACTAAGAGAACATCAAATCAATGTATATAGCCCTTTTCACAAATTTGTCACAAAGTGAAGAAGAGGGAGGAGACAATGTGTTTGTAGTCTAACTCTCCTTGGCTTGCACCCTGTTTCTCTCCAGACCCATCTACAGTATGTGTTACCTTGCCATTTCTGGCAGTAAACCTTCTCTTTCTTCCAGCCAGGAAGCAAGCAATGCGTGTATGGATGTGTACGGTGTGTTTCACCAGGCCTAATGTAACATATAATAGAAACAACAGGTTCTAGGCCTGTTTAAGGTAAATCGTCTGGGACAGAGAGTGTATAAAAAAAAACAAGCAAAGTTTTACGTTATGTGCTAGCTGGGCTATGCCTGAACTAGCCCAGCTAGCACATAATGTTCTAAGAACATACATTCTGTTCTCAGAACATAAAGGAAACGTTCCATAAAAAACACAAGAAAACCTTCGTAACGTTCAGAGAACGTTCTAGGAAAGTTATTTAAAAACATATACATCCCGTTCTCAGCATCAACAGAACTCTCTCTATCCTCTATCTTGTGAAGTGTGTTCAGGAGTGTTGGCCTCGCCCACTAATTGGCCACACCTGATCTTAATGAGTGCTTGTTTTCTTTTGGAATTTGGTTTGTTTGAATAGACTAAAATGAAAAGCTTTGTATGCATATAAAAAACATGGCATTATTTATTATTATTAATTATTTATTTATTATTAGTATTATTATTTATATTTTCTACATTGTAGAATAATATTGAAGGCATTAAAACTATGAAATAACACATATGGAATCATGTAGTATCCTAAGAAGTGTTAAACAAATCAAAACATATTTTAGATTCTTCAAAGTAGCCACCCTTGTATAAACACTTATTTTTGCACAGCATCACCAGCAAAGAAGAGAGTGATGTTACTGCATCGGATGACCTGGCCTCCACAATCCCCCGACTTCAACCCTATTACATTTACATTTACATTTAAGTCATTTAGCAGACGCTCTTATCCAGAGCGACTTACAAATTGGTGCATTCACCTTATGACATCCAGTGGAACGGCCACTTTACAATAGTGCATCTAAATCTTTTAAGGGGGGGGGGAGTGAGAAGGATTACTTTATCCTATCCTAGGTATTCCTTAAAGAGGTGGGGTTTCAGGTGTCTCCGGAAGGTGGTGATTGACTCCGCTGTCCTGGCGTTGTGAGGGAGTTTGTTCCACCATTGGGGGGCCAGAGCAGCGAACAGTTTTGACTGGGCTGAGCGGGAACTGTACTTCCTCAGTGGTAGGGAGGCGAGCAGGCCTCCCTCCCTATTGAGATGGTTTGGGATGAATTTATATTTGATATTCTTCAAAGTAGCCACCCTTTGCCTTGATGACAGCTTTGCACACTCTTGGCATTCTCTCAACCAGCTTCATGAGGAAGTCACCAGGAAGGCATTTCAATTAACAGGTGTGCATTGTTAAAAGTTAATTTGTGGAATTTCTTTCCTTCTTAATGTGTTTGAGCCAATCAGTTGTGTTGTGACAAGGTAGGGATGGTATACAGAAGATAGCCCTATTTGGTAAAAGACCCAAGTCCATATTATGGCAAGAACAGCTCAAATAAGCAAAGAGAAACAACAGTCCAACATTACTGTAAAGATGGCACCGACAGAGAGGGCTGCCTCGCTTCTAGTCCTTAGGAAACTTTGCAGTATTTCGTTTTTTATGTATTATTTCTTACATTGTTAGCTCAGAAAATCTCAAGTGTTATTACATACAGCCGGGAAGAACTATTGGATATCAGAGCGACGTCAACTTACCATCACTACGACCAGGAATACGACTTTCCCGAAGCGGCTCCTTTCTACGTACCAGCCAGGGCATTTGAATTGATTCCAGAGGCTGACCCAAAACAACGCTGCCGGAGAAGAGGTAGATGGAGCGGTCCTCTGGTCAGACTTAGGAGGCGCGCACCCCCCCACCGCTTCCGAGTATGTTACTCGCTAATGTCCAGTCTCTAGATAACAAGATAGACAAAATTAGGGCAAGGGTTGCTTTCCAGAGAGACATCAGGGATTGTAACATACTGTCACGTTCCTGACCTATTTTTATGTTATTTTGATTATGTTTAGTTGGTCAGGGCGTGAGTTGGGGTGGGCATTATATGTTGTGTGTGTTTTGTTTAGTCTATGGGTGTTGTATTGTGTATGGGATAGATAATTGTGAGGTTGTCTAGTTATGTCTATGGCTGCCTAGATTGGGTCTCAATCAGAGACAGCTGTCATTCATTTGTCTCTGATTGGGAGCCATATTTAAGGTAGCCATAGGCAGTAGGCTTTTGTGGGTAGTTGTCTTGTTTAACGTTTGTTGCTTGTCTGGGCACTTGCGTTATTTAGCTTCACGATCATTTGTTGTTTTGTTTGTTTGTAATAGTGTTTTCGTTTCATGTTCATCTTCGTTCGTTTAATTAAAAGAAGATGGCTTATTTTCCTCATGCTGCGTTTTGGTCCGAATCTCTTCCACACGATCGTGACACATACTCTGTTTCATGGAAAATCTCTCGGAATATGCTGTCGGAGATAGTACAGCCACCTGGATTCTTTGTGCATCGCGCCGACAGGAATAAACATCTCTCCAGGAAGAAGAAGGGCGGGGGTGTATGTTTTATGATTAACGAATCATGGTGTAATTGTAACAACATACAGGAACTCAAGTCCTTTTGTTCACCTGACCTAGAATTCCTCACAATCAAATGCCGACTGTATTATCTCCAAAGGGAATTATCCTCGATTATTGTCACACTCGTGTATATCCCCCCTCAAGCCGATACCACGACGGCCCTCAAGGAACTTCACTGGACTTTACTTTATGCAAACTGGAAACCATATATCCTGAGGCTGCATTTATTATAGCTGGGAATTTTAACAAAGCAAATTTGAGAACAAGGCTACCTAAATTCTATCAGCATATTGACTGTAGATCTCGCACTGGAAAAACACTGGATCACTGCTACTCTAACTTCAACGATGCATACAAGACCCTCCCCCGCCCTCCTTTTGGCAAATCTGAACACGACACTATTTTGCTCCTCCCTTCCTACAGGCAGAAATTCAAACAGGATGTACCCGTGCTAAGGACTATTCAACGCTGGTCTGACCAATCGGAATCCACGCTTCGAGATTGTTTTGATCACGTGGACTAGGACATGTTCCAGGTAGCCTCAGAGAATAATGTCAACGTATACGCTGATTCGGTTAGTTTATAAGGAAGTGTATAGGAGATGTTGTACCTACTGTGACTATTAAAACCTACCCTAACCAGAAACCGTGTATAGATGGCAGCATTTACGCAAAACTGAAAGCGCGAATCACCGCATTTAACCATGGAAAGGTGACTGGGAATATGGATGAATACAAACAGTGTAGTTATTCCCTCCGCAAGGCAATCAAACAAGCGACATGTCAGTATAGAGACAAAGTGGAGTCGCAATTCAACGGCTCAGACACGAGACGTATGTGGCAGGGTCTACAGACAATCACGGACTACAAAAGGAAAACCAACCACATCACGGACACCGACGTCTTGCTTCCAGACAAACTAAACACCTTCTTTGCACACTTTGAGGATAATACAGTGCCACCGACGCTGCCCGCTAACAAAGACTGTGGGCTCTCTTTCTCCGTGGCCGAAGTGAGTAAGACATTTAAACGTGTTAGCGCTCGCAAGGCTGCCGGCCCAGATGGCATCCCTAGCCGCGTCCTCAGAGCATGCGCAGACCAGCTGGCTGGTGTGTTTACGGACATATTCAATCTCTCCCTATCCCAGTCTGCTGTCCCTACATGCTTCAAGATGGCCACCATTGTTCCTGTACCCAAGAAGGTAAAGGTAACTGAACTAAATGACTATCTCTCCGTAGCACTCACTTCTGTCATCATGAAGTGCTTTGAGAGACTATTCAAGGATCATATCACCTCCACCTTACCTGTCACCCTAGACACACTTAAATTTGTTTACCGCCCCAATAGGTCCACAGACGATGCAATTGCCATCACACTGCACACTGCCCTATCCCATCTTGACAAGAGGAATACCGATGTAAGAATGCTGTTCATTGACTATAGCGCAGCATTCAACGCCATAGTACCCTCCAAGCTCATCATTAAGCTTGAGGCCCTGGGTCTCAACCCCGCCCTGTGCAACTGGGTCCTGGACTTCCTGACGGGCTGCCCCCAGTTGGTGAAGGTAGGAAACAACATCTCCACTTCACTGAGCCTCCAACTC
Source organism: Salvelinus alpinus (assembly GCF_045679555.1). Classification (NCBI taxonomy): domain Eukaryota; kingdom Metazoa; phylum Chordata; class Actinopteri; order Salmoniformes; family Salmonidae; genus Salvelinus; species Salvelinus alpinus. Next base: position 44,713,303 of record NC_092105.1, on the reverse strand, counting down.
AATCATCAAGTTTGCAGACGACACAACAGTAGTAGGTTTGATTACCAACAACAACAAGACAGCCTACAGGGAAGCGGTGAGGGCACTCAGAGTGTGGTGTCAGGTAAACAACCTCTCACTCAACATCAACAAAACAAAATGAGATGATCGTGGACTTCAAGAAACAGCAGAGGGAGCACGCCCCTATCCACATCGACATGGCAACAGTGGAGAAGGTGGAAAGTTTGAAGTTCCCCGGTGTACACATCACTGACAAACTGAAATGGTCCACCCACAGAGACAGTGTGATGAAGAAGGCGCAACAGTGCCTCTTCATCCCCAGGAGGCTGAAGAAATTTGGCTTGTCACCTAAAACCCTCAAACTTTTACAGACACACAATTGAGAGCATCCTGTCGGGCTGTATCATCGCCTGGTATGGCAACTGCACCGTACACAACCACAAGGCTCTCCAGAGGGTGGTGCGGTCTGCACAACGCATCACCGGGGGCAAACTACCTGCCCTCCAGGACACCTACAGCACCCGATGTCACAGGAAGGCCAAAAAGGTCATCAAGGACAACAACCACCCGAGCCACTGTCTGTTCACCCCGTTACCATCCAGAAGGCGAGGTCAGTACAGGTGCATCAAAGCTGGGACCGAGATACTGAAAAATAGCTTCTATCTCAAGGCCATCAGACTGTTAAACAGCCATCACTTACACAGACAGGTTGCTGCCTACATACAGACTTGAAATAATTGGCCACTTTAATAAATGGATCCCTAGTCACTTTAATAATGCCACTTTAATAATGTTTACATATCTTGCATTACTCATCTCATGTGTATGCTGTATTTTGTACCATCTATTGCATCTTGCCTATGCCGCTCTGTCATTGCTCATCCATATGTATATAATCTTATTCCATTCTTTTACTTAGATTTGTGTGTATTAGGTAGTTGTTGTGGAATTTTTAGATTACATGTTAGATTTTGCTGCACTGTCGGAACTAGAAGCACAAGCATTTCGCTACACTCGCAATAGCATCTGCTAACCATGTACACTCCCGTTCAAAAGTTTGGTGTCACTTAGAAATGTCCTTGTTTTCCATGAAAACATACATGAAATGAGTTGCAAAATGAATAGGAAATATAGTCAAGATGTTGACAAGGTTGTGAATAATGATTTTTAATTGAAATAATAATTGTGTCCTTCAAACTTTGCTTTTGTTAAAGAATCCTCCATTTGCAGCAATTACAGCCCTGCAGACCTTTGGCATTCTAGTTGTCAATTTGTTGAGGTAATCTGAAGAGATTTCACCCCATGCTTCCTGAAGCACCTCCCACAAGTTGGATTGGCTTGATGGGAACTTCTTACATACCATATGGTCAAGCTGCTCCCACAACAGCTCAATAGGGTTGAGATCCGGTGACTGTGCTGGCCACTCCATTAAAGACAGAATACCAGCTGACTGCTTCTCCCTAAATAGTTCTTGCATAGTTTGGAGCTGTGCTTTGGGTCATTGTACTGTTGTAGGAGGAAATTGGCACCAATTAAGTGCCGTCCACAGGGCGTTGCAAAATGGAGCGATGGCTTTCCTTCTTCTAGATCCCTTTTACCCTGTACAAATCTCCAACTTTACCACCACCAAGCACCACCAGACAATTTACATTTACATTTAAGTCATTTAGCAGACGCTCTTATCCAGAGCGACTTACAAGTTGGTGCATTCACCTTATGATGTCCAGTGGAACAACCACTTTACAATAGTGCATCTAACTCTAAGGGGGGGGGGGTTAGAAGGATTACTTTATCCTATCCTAGGTATTCCTTAAAGAGGTGGGGTTTCAGGTGTCTCCGGAAGGTGGTGATTGATTCCGCTGACCTGGCGTCGTGGGGGAGTTTGTTCCACCATTGGGGTGCCAGAGCAGCGAACAGTTTTGACTGGGCTGAGCGGGAGCTGTACTTCCTCAGAGGTAGGGAGGCGAGCAGGCCAGAGGTGGATGAACGCAGTGCCCTTGTTTGGGTGTAGGGCCTGATCAGAGCCTGAAGGTACGGAGGTGCCGTTCCCCTCACAGCTCCGTAGGCAAGCACCATGGTCTTGTAGCGGATGCGAGCTTCAACTGGAAGCCAGTGGAGAGAGCGGAGGAGCGGGGTGACGTGAGAGAACTTGGGAAGGTTGAACACCAGACGGGCTGCGGCGTTCTGGATGAGTTGTAGGGGTTTAATCGCACAGGCAGGGAGCCCAGCCAACAGCGAGTTGCAGTAATCCAGACGGGAGATGACAAGTGCCTGGATTAGGACCTGCGCCGCTTCCTGTGTGAGGCAGGGTCGTACTCTGCGAATGTTGTAGAGCATGAACCTACAGGAACGGGTCACCGCCTTGATGTTGGTTGAGAACGACAGGGTGTTGTCCAGGATCACGCCAAGGTTCTTAGCGCTCTGGGAGGAGGACACAATGGAGTTGTCAACCGTGATGGCGAGATCATGGAACGGGCAGTCCTTCCCCGGGAGGAAGAGCAGCTCCGTCTTGCCGAGGTTCAGCTTGAGGTGGTGATCCGTCATCCACACTGATATGTCTGCCAGACATGCAGAGATGCGATTCGCCACCTGGTTATCAGAAGGGGGAAAGGAGAAGATTAATTGTGTGTCGTCTGCATAGCAATGATAGGAGAGACCATGTGAGGATATGACAGAGCCAAGTGACTTGGTGTATAGCGAGAATAGGAGAGGGCCTAGAACAGAGCCCTGGGGGACACCAGTGGTGAGAGCACGTGGTGCGGAGACAGATTCTCGCCACGCCACCTGGTAGGAGCGACCTGTCAGGTAGGACGCAATCCAAGCGTGGGCCGCGCCGGAGATGCCCAACTCGGAGAGGGTGGAGAGGAGGATCTGATGGTTCACAGTATCAAAGGCAGCCGATAGGTCTAGAAGGATGAGAGCAGAGGAGAGAGAGTTAGCTTTAGCAGTGCGGAGCGCCTCCGTGACACAGAGAAGAGCAGTCTCAGTTGAATGACTAGTCCTGAAACCTGACTGATTTGGATCAAGAAGGTCATTCTGAGAGAGATAGCAGGAGAGCTGGCCAAGGACGGCACGTTCAAGAGTTTTGGAGAGAAAAGAAAGAAGGGATACTGGTCTGTAGTTGTTGACATCAGAGGGATCGAGTGTAGGTTTTTTCAGAAGGGGTGCAACTCTCGCTCTCTTGAAGGCGGAAGGGACGTAGCCAGCGGTCAAGGATGAGTTGATGAGCGAGGTGAGGTAAGGGAGAAGGTCTCCGGAAATGGTCTGGAGAAGAGAGGAGGGGATAGGGTCAAGCGGGCAGGTTGTTGGGCGGCCGGCCGTCACAAGACGCGAGATTTCATCTGGAGAGAGAGGGGAGAAAGAGGTCAAAGCACAGGGTAGGACAGTGTGAGCAGAACCAGCGGTGTCGTTTGACTTAGCAAACGAGGATCGGATGTCGTCGACCTTCTTTTCAAAATGGTTGACGAAGTCTTCCGCAGAGAGGGAGGAGGATTCAGGAGGGAGGAGAAGGTGGCAAAGAGCTTCCTAGGGTTAGAGGCAGATGCTTGGAATTTAGAGTGGTAGAAAGTGGCTTTAGCAGCAGAGACAGAAGAGGAGAATGTAGAGAGGAGGGAGTGAAAGGATGCCAGGTCCGCAGGGAGGCGAGTTTTCCTCCATTTCCGCTCGGCTGCCCGGAGCCCTGTTCTGTGAGCTCGCAATGAGTCGTCGAGCCACGGAGCAGGAGGGGAGGACCGAGCCGGCCTGGAGGATAGGGGACATAGAGAGTCAAAGGATGTAGAAAGGGAGGAGAGGAGGGTTGAGGAAGCAGAATCAGGAGATAGGTTGGAGAAGGTTTGAGCAGAGGGAAGAGATGATAGGATGGAAGAGGAGAGAGTAGCGGGGGAGAGAGAGCGAAGGTTGGGACGGCGCGATACCATCCGAGTAGGGGCAGTGTGGGAAGTGTTGGATGAGAGCGAGAGGGAAAAGGATACAAGGTAGTGGTCGGAGACTTGGAGGGGAGTTGCAATGAGATTAGTGGAAGAACAGCATCTAGTAAAGATGAGGTCAAGCATATTGCCTGCCTTGTGAGTAGGGGGGGAAGGTGAGAGAGTGAGGTCAAAAGAGGAGAGGAGTGGAAAGAAGGAGGCAGAGAGGAATGAGTCAAAGGTAGACGTGGGGAGGTTAAAGTCACCCAGAACTGTGAGAGGTGAGCCATCCTCAGGAAAGGAGCTTATCAAGGCGTCAAGCTCATTGATGAACTCTCCAAGGGAACCTGGGGGGCGATAAATGATAAGGATGTTAAGCTTGAAAGGGCTGGTAACTGTGACAGCATGGAATTCAAAGGAGGCGATAGACAGATGGGTCAGGGGAGAAAGAGAGAATGTCCACTTGGGAGAGATGAGGATCCCAGTGCCACCACCCCGCTGACCAGAAGCTCTCGGGGTGTGCGAGAACACGTGGGCAGACGAGGAGAGAGCAGTAGGAGTAGCAGTGTTATCTGTGGTAATCCATGTTTCCGTCAGTGCCAAGAAGTCGAGGGACTGGAGGGAAGCATAGGCTGAGATGAACTCTGCCTTGTTGGCCGCAGATCGGCAGTTCCAGAGGCTGCCGGAGACCTGGAACTCCACGTGGGTCGTGTGCGCTGGGACCACCAGGCAGCGGCCACGCGGTGTGAAGCGTTTGTATGGTCTGTGCAGAGAGGAGAGAAGAGGGATAGACAGACACATAGTTGACAGGCTACAGAAGAGGCTACGCTAATGCAAAGGAGATTGGAATGACAAGTGGACTACACGTCTCGAATGTTCAGAAAGTTAAACTTACGTTGCAAGAAATCTTATTGACTAAAAATGATACAGTGCTGCTGAAGTAGGCTAGCTAGCAGTGGCTGCGTTGTTGACTTAGTTTGAAAGTGTAGCTGGCTAGGTAGCCTCGGTAACTGGCTAGGTAACCTCGACAATTACTCAAAACTACACAATTATCTTGACAGCAAAGACAACTATGTAGCTAGCTAACACTACACTAACCAAGTCGTTCCGTTGTAATGTAATAGTCTCTACAGTGCTGCTATTCGGTAGACGGTAGACGTTGGCTAGCTGGCTAGCTGCTGGCTAGCTAGCAGTGTTTCCTACGTTAAGAGGGACGACAAATAGCTGGCTAGCTAACCTCGGTAAATTACGATAATTACTGTAATCTACACAATTATCTTGGATACGAAGACAGCAAAGACAACTATGTAGCTAGCTAACACTACGCTAATCAAGTCGTTCCGTTGAATGTAATAGTTTCTACAGTGCTGCTATTCGGTAGACGTTGGCTAGCTGTTGGCTAGCTAGCAGTGTTTCCTACGTTAAGAAGGACGACAAATAGCTGGCTAGCTAACCTCGGTAAATTAAGATAATCACTCTAAAACTACACACTCTAAACTACACAATTATCTTGGATACGAAGACAGCAAAGACAACTATGTAGCTAGCTAACACTACACTAATCAAGTCGTTCCGTTGAGTGTAATAGTTTCTACAGTGCTGCTATTCGGTAGACGGTGGACTTTGGCTAGCTGGCTAGCTGCTGGCCAGATAGCAGTGTTGACTACGTTAGGACGACGAATTACGATAATTACGCAATTATCTTTGATACAAGACGGCTATGTAGCTAGCTAAGAAGAAATTGCTAAGATCAGACAAATCAAACCGTTGTACTATAATGAAATGTAATGAAAAGTTATACTACCTGCGGTGCGAAGTGCGAAATGCGACCGCTCGCTCCAACCCGGAAGTAGTTGCCTACACCATGCTTGACAGATGGCGCCAAGCCCTCCTCCAGCATCTTTCATTTTTTCTGTGTCTCACGAATGTTCTTCTTTGTGATCCGAACACCTCAAACTTAGATTTGTCTGTCCATAACACTTTTTTCCAATCTTCCTCTGTCCAGTGTCTGTGTTCTTTTGCGCATCTTAATCTTTTCTTTTTTCTTTGCAACTCTGCCTAGAAGGCCAGCACCTCTTCACTGTTGACGTTGAGACTGGTGTTTTGCGGGTACTATTTAATGAAGCTGCAAGTTGAGGACTTGTGAGGCATCTGTTTCTCATACTAGACACTCTAATGTACTTGTCTTCTTGCTCAGTTGTGCACTGGGGCCTCCCACTCCTCTTTCTATTCTGGTTAGAGCCCGTTTGTGCTGTTCTGTGAAGGGAGTAGTGTGCAAACCTGTAGTCAAGCCAAATGGTGGCTACTTAAAATAATCTAAAATATATTTTGATTTGTTTTACACTTTTTTAGTTACTACATGATTCCATGTGTTATTTCATAGTTTTGATGTCTTCACTATTGTTATACTCAAACCTTTGAATGAGTAGGTGTGTCCAGAATTTTGAATGGTACTGTATATATTTCCATATTGAAGCCATGCAATTACTTAGAACAGTGTGGACTGCAAACAGGTTCAAGTTCATGTATTTAGCAAAGATGGGATAGGTCTACATTTTGTCATTTCGTTTCTGCAAGCTATTTAACAAACTATAACGGACTAACATTGGAATTGGAGTTGATTCCAAGGCAATACATAAAAGACCGTAAATACACAACTTGAACCAAACACATATTTAGCCACGGAGCATGTTCTGATTGGCCAGTGAGGGGTCAAGCCTCGACACACACACTTATTTATTCATCAAAACCCAACCATTTCGCACCACCACAATCATTATTATTGGTTGTGAAAATAGCAAAATATTCACCCTGAACCTATAGCGCTACCGCATTTCTATGTGACCTATCTGTGCTTGGAGTTCAAAAAAGTTCACCCAAAATAAGCTAACAGTGTTATTAAAAATGTTATTGAAACATTCAATTAAAGTTTTAAGGCAGCCTCAAAATAACCTAGAATTTTAGTTCTCAAAGCGTTAATAAAACCTCCCAGGAAAACGTTCAAGGATCCAGAGTAAATGTTCTCAGAACCTCCCTGCAACCTAAAAATAAACATTCCCAGAACAGACAACATTTTTACATCCGTTCTCAGAACATTTAAAAAACATTAAGTTTTACAGGTCAGTTAACGTATGACTTCATTCCCAGAATCAATGGGAAACCAAAACTGCTAGCTTGTTTAAAAACAGATTTACACTACAACATTGACCTCAGTACAAAATGGTTTAAGTGAAGAGGCTCTCACCTATCTGACAGCCTACGTTCCACAGCTCCTGTGGGTTGTAGTTGGAGGAGTCGGTCCTCATGCCACTGGGGTAGACCCTGCTCAGCTGTCTGCTGTTGTGGCGCACAAACTCTGCCCCTGAGAAATACACAGCCATACAGTAATGCTTTTTTCTATCCCGTAACCCAGGGGACCTACAACAGTGAATGGTTGTAAATTCCTAACCAATGATCCTTGGCAATATCGATACATTGTTTGCTATGTAGGTATTGCTAAAATAGTTCCGGGCGCACCTGTTTCCTTTGCAAGTTTCCTGGCCTTGGACTCAGAGAAGGAGGACATCTCGTAGCACTTGGAGTGCAGGCGAGAGTACTCAAAGCTGTGGAAATGAACACTCTTGCAATACACCACCAGATCCGAGAGTTCCCTGGAGAACTTGGATTTCTGAAGAGACAGGACGTTACATGTAAGTGAACAGATATCACCTGCTTTGTGGCTATTAATTAAACCACGGCATATCATGATTAGCTGGCAGGTCAAGGCACAGTGTTTATTGCTTGCTTAGTGTGTGATATTGTTTGCAAATGGCAGAATGTATTGTCAGTAATAATATAGTAATGTATAAGTGTAATAGTTGGTGCAGATGACGGCAAGAGGTTGCCAGTCGTTCACCTCCAACCATCCATCCATCCTTCCGTCCATCCTAACAGATCCATCCATCCATCTGTCCATCATCCGTCCGTTCATCCTTCCAGATACATCCGCCCAGCCACATACCTTATCATTGAGATGAAGGTCCTCTGCAGACAGGTTTTCTGCAGACGGGCTCTTAGGGTCAGCCTCTTCTTCGTCGCTGACCTCATCAGTGACCTCATCGGTCAGCATTTCACTTTCTTCTAGGCCGCCAATCTTCTTCGCTTTCAGCAGGACCTTTCCCTTCAGATCCTTATATGAGTATGCACGAATCCAAGGACACATGCGGGTGCGGGGGCACACACACACACACACAAACATACACGCACATACATACACACATGTGTATAGATGACAATGTATAATAACTGATGCCAATGAATAGATGATGTAATGTATTATACGTAGATGACGCAAAAGGAAATACTGTGCCATGTTTGAATATAATTGTATTTTGTATACAGAAAAAAGCCTGTAATTAGCACCAATGACTGTAATTTCCTCCATATTAAAGGGATAGTTTGAGATTTTGGCAATGAAGCCATTTATCTACTTCAGCATCAGCTAGCATGCTAACTGTTCCTATAGTCTTCCAATCATTGCGCTAACGCTAGTTAGCATTGGCTTGTGAAAGTACATCTAACTTCCTTTATGCTGGACGCAGAGACATAAAAATGGTATCCACAATGGTACTCTTTTGCAGCTAGAGATAATAAAATATGTATCCTTCACCACAAAATCCCCAACAAATTACTCCCCCCTCCAAAAAAATTATTTGCGGAGCCACTGCAGTACCACCCTGGACCCTGAGCGGTGAATTGAAGGGGTCCAGTGTTGGTCTTACCTGAGGAGAGGGCAGCTCTTGGGGAACCAGTGTGTCGAGGGGGGCCCTGAGCAGTGTGTCCCCCAGGATGGTGTCCAGGAGCTGGGCCATGACCCTCTGCTGCTCCATGCTGCAGTGGTTCTCCAGGGACAGGATGACAGGAAACTCAGACACCTGGGACACAGGGAGAGGGGACGGACGGAATGCCTAAAAAAATGTGTTGAACTTTGACAGTCATTTTTTTACAGTAGTTCTTCTGAGAAGAGGTGAAGGCTGAAGACAGGATGTTTTATGATGCTGAATACTTGGTTGAAGCAAAAACCAATACAGAAGACAAATGACCAGAACCACTAAGAGACTGGATTGGACTTAGAGTTGGGGATAGAGCTGCCGTGGTCATGAAGGCTACAGTTAATTCAGGTATTGAAGTGCCCACCTTGAAGGCGTACTCCGCCAGTGTGGTGATGACGTCTCTGAAAAGTATCTTGGACGTGAAGGTGTGGCCGTGATAAACAACCGGCTCTCCATTTGGCCCATCCCAACAGTCCACCTCGACGCAACGACAGCCACGCTTCAGAGCCCTGCACACAGACATACTGAGTTAAACAGCGGTGTATATCAAAAGCTGTTTGAATACTGCCTTACTGCCATGTAAGCTATAATGGGTTGCAATGCTGAGTGTTTTGTTCCTCACTGGATGTAGGCCTCCTGGCTGCTCTGTCCTCGGAGCTGGTCATCCATCAGGTAGGTGTTGTGGGAGGAGCAGATGAAGTAGTGGCTGAGGGGCTGGCTCATGTCCTGGTGCAGGGCCAGCAGCTGGGGATCCAAGATCGCACTCTCTTGAGAGACCAGGTACATTTGGAAGCCGTCTATAGACATGGCCCCGTGTTTCTTGGCTGTGAGAAGACATGGGAAGTTCTGTCTTATATAAGTCAACCCAATTAGAAAATGCTCAGTAACTACATCTCTCTGTTGATTGTGGTTGACAATGGCAGTTGATTACAATTGACTATGGTCAGTATAATTGTGGTCAATCATGGTTACTTGTTGAAAAATCTATATATATGGACATACAATATACAATACTTAATATAAGGACAAATATATATATATATATATATACAGTGGGGAGAACAAGTATTTGATACACTGCCGATTTTGCAGGTTTTCCTACTTACAAAGCATGTAGAGGTCTGTACTTTTTATCATAGGTACACTTCAACTGTGAGAGACGGAATCTAAAACAAAAATCCAGAAAATCACATTGTATGATTTTTAAGTAATTAATTTGCATTTTATTGCATGACATAAGTATTTGATCACCTACCAACCAGTAAGAATTCCAGCTCTCACAGACCTGTTAGTTTTTCTTTAAGAAGCCCTCCTGTTCTCCACTCATTACCTGTATTAACTGCACCTGTTTGAACTCGTTACCTGTATAAAAGACACCTGTCCACACACTCAATCAAACAGACTCCAACCTCTCCACAATGGCCAAGACCAGAGAGCTGTGTAAGGACATCAGGGATAAAATTGTAGACCTGCACAAGGCTGGGATGGGCTACAGGACAATAGGCAAGCAGCTTGGTGAGAAGGCAACAACTGTTGGCGCAATTATTAGAAAATGGAAGAAGTTGAAGATGACGGTCAATCACCCTCGGTCTGGGGCTCCATGCAAGATCTCACCTCGTGGGGCATCAATGATCATGGGGAAGGTGAGGGATCAGCCCAGAACTACACGGCAGGACCTGGTCAATGACCTGAAGAGAGCTGGGACCACAGTCTCAAAGAAAACCATTAGTACCACACTACGCCGTCATGGATTAAAATCCTGCAGCACACGCAAGGTCCCCCTGCTCAAGCCAGCGCATGTCCAGGCCCGTCTGAAGTTTGCCAATGACCATTTGGATGATCCAGAGGAGGAATGGGAGAAGGTCATGTGGTCTGATGAGACAAAAATAGAGCTTTTTGGTCTAAACTCCACTCGCCGTGTTTGGAGGAAGAAGAAGGATGAGTACAACCCCAAGAACACCATCCCAACCGTGAAGCATGGAGGTGGAAACATCATTCTTTGGGGATGCTTTTCAGCAAAGGGGACAGGACGACTGCACCGTATTGAGGGGAAGATGGATGGGGCCATGGATCGCGAGATCTTGGCCAACAACCTCCTTCCCTCAGTAAGAGCATTGAAGATGGGTCGTGGCTGGGTCTTCCAGCATGACAACGACCCGAAACACACAGCCAGGGCAACTAAGGAGTGGCTCCGTAAGAAGCATCTCAAGGTCCTGGAGTGGCCTAGCCAGTCTCCAGACCTGAACCCAATAGAAAATCTTTGGAGGGAGCTGAAAGTCCGTATTGCCCAGCGACAGCCCCGAAACCTGAAGGATCTGGAGAAGGTCTGTATGGAGGAGTGGGCCAAAATTCCTGCTGCAGTGTGTGCAAACCTGGTCAAGAACTACAGGAAACGTATGATCTCTGTAATTGCAAACAAAGGTTTCTGTACCAAATATTAAGTTCTGCTTTTCTGATGTATCAAATACTTATGTCATGCAATAAAATGCAAATTAATTACTTAAAAATCATACAATGTGATTTTCTGGATTTTTGTTTTAGATTCCGTCTCTCACAGTTGAAGTGTACCTATGATAAAAATTACAGACCTCTACATGCTTTGTAAGTAGGAAAACCTGCAAAATCGGCAGTGTATCAAATACTTGTTCTCCCCACTGTATATATATCTTATTGGAACTGTAATGGAAATATTAATGTTTGTGCTTTTCTTATAACTCATTTCTGTGTTCTATTCATGTGCTGTTCTATAAATCAATTTCTGTGTTCATGCAAGTGGCTGACTGTACAAATCCTCACTTATCAGTAGCTGCAATTTGGCAGTATGACTAGACCTTGTTTTGAGAACAAACAAAAGATATCTCAGTTTAAAGGTTTCAGCTTGGAGAGAAAGAAGCCTCGTAAGGTGTTGGTCTGTCCCATGTTATGAAACAGTATTGGTCAGTCACATGAATAAAACCAAACGGTAATGATGAATTAATTATGCTAAATCATGCAAATATAACTTGTCTGTGTATAGCCGTATATAAGACAATTGCTTGGACTGCCCAGGCAGAACTCTTGATTGACATGTGTACTATGGTGCATTTAGTTGGTTGGAACCTCTCCAGCGCGCTGACAATAAACAATGATTAATTTAAGATTGACTTTGAGTGTCCCTGTGTAAGAATTTCCATGACAGAATCCCCCCAACAAACTACAAAGTAAAAAAAATAAAAGGGCACTAAAAAACATACAACATATTTTTTATGAAACATGGCGACTTGTTGACCGGCCATTGTGGGCTCTTGTGGTTCACTCAGGTAGACTAGGTAATGATCATTGTGGTTGTCATTCATTATGATTGACATTGGCTTAATGAGGCTATTATTGGTCTCAATCATATAGTTGATTGTGGTCGACCACAGTTGCACAGTGGTCCTTACCGTTCTCTGAGGGTTCATAGCGGTCAATCAGCTCTTGGGCGTGCACCAGACTCCTCTCCCCCTCCTGCTGCTCCTGCTTCAGGAAGTCCTCCAGCTCAGCGAGGGTTAATATCTGTCCGTCCCGAGAATAGTCCTGGAACACCCGCCACACGTCCTCCCTCTCCGTCAGCATCTTATAGAATTGGACAAACTCCTCGTTCTCCAGACAACCTGACTCTGACTTATCAGCCATCTGGGGGTAAAAGCAAAGAGCAGAATACTTGTCTACTTCAGAGAAAAGGTGTTCCCATTACATTTTATTTTCAATTAGAGTTCTACCACTTTATGACGGTAGACCACTGACAGTGTAGTCGCTTACGATGACATCATAGAAAAGCAACCAATGTTGGGAACAATTCCACCACTTACATCATCCACATTTAACTACTGCTCACAATACTTTAAAGTTGATTACATGTCAAAATCCATGGATTTGCATGTGAGTATATGTGCATATGCCTAAATTCCAAATGAATGGGAAAGATAAGCACCATCCCATTCGTTTGGGATTGAGAGACAAATAGCTGGATCTCTACAAGAGTTAGCATGGAAGATGGACTCAATTCAAAAGTGAACAGTAGATGATGACGGTAACCTCACCGTGAAAAGGCGAAGAGCGTACTCTTCATTCATGCCCACGTTCATCATCTTCAGCAGTGTGCGCACCTCCTTGAAGTTCATCCGTCCATCTTTGTTTTTATCCGCCTTTTGAAACCAGTCCCAGATCCACCTGAGAAAAGGAAGGCGCTGGCTAAGGGCAACAATTAGTAAGAGATAAGATAGAATGGAGCAACGTTATAGACCCTCATTGGTTTGTATGGTTAATCAATCCGTATATTGTATTTAATGCTGAGCTTGGAACAAGGATACTGGTCGAGCCTCTCCTTGTCATTCATGCTCTCAGTGTTCTGGATCAGTTTGCGGATGCCCCGGATCCAGACCTGCGCTTCGGACGGCGACTCCGCCACCAGGTCCAAGTTGCTGCGGCGACCACGGAACACCAGGGTGAAACAGAGGTCAGCGGGGAACTCATCAGCGATACTCAGCAGGATCTCCGACTGGTGACCCTCGCGCACCACATCCACGTCAGCCACAGAGACTAAGAGAGAACATTAGGCATCATGTGAAGACATACTCAGGCTTTTTCTATGCTAAAGTGATTTCTCAATAGATGATTGTATGCCTCATCCTTTTATCAAGAGAGACATACTATGGCCGTTAATTCAACTTTTTATCTGCAGTCTGGTCAATTCTTATGCTGTCTCCTCCCTGTTTCCTCCACCCACCCACACCCACACACGTGCAGTACTCACAGGTGGAGTGGCCTGTCCCTGCCCACCTGGACTTATACCAGATGGTCTGGCCATCCTCCTGCAGGCGGAAGTGCCGCTGCTTCTTCCAAGAGCGAGACTTGACCTTCCTCAACATTGCCCCCGCCTTCATCACCTGGAGGTCCTCGTCACCATGGGCAACTGTGCAGGATCAGGGGTTAGTGGTCAAGGTTGGGGTCAAAGGTCATCTTGACCATCCTTACAAATATTGTCTTAATCAATTTAGACCTCGTGTTGTTTCTCTATTCTGGTTAATGGAGTACAGTATCTGTACTCCAAAGTTAATTTTTAAGATTTTGATCAGAGGAAATTCTCTTAAAGATCCACACGTTTTTTGTTTTTTTTGCCTAAATGACTTACCCAAATCCTGCCTGTAGCTCAGGACTTGAAGCAAGGATATGCATATTCTTGATATCATTTTAAAGGAAACACTTTGAAGTTTGTGGAAATGTTAAATCAATGTCGGAGATTATAACACATTAGATCTGGTAAAAGATAATATATTTGTATTATTATTATTTATAATAAAAATATTTATTAATTATTTAAAATATTTTTTCTACAATCATCTTTGAAATGCAAGATAAAGGCCATAATGTATTATGCCAACTCAGGCACAATTTAGATTTTGGCCACTAGATGGCAGCAGTGTATGTGCAAAGTTTTAGACTGATCCAATGAACCATTGTATTTCTGTTCAATTTTTTTTAATCAAGACTGCCCAAATGTGCCTAATTGGTTTATTAATACATTTGAAAGTTCATAACTGTGCACTCTCCTCAAACAATTGCATGGTATTCTTTCACTGTAATAGCTACTGTAAATTGGACAGTGCAGTTAGATTAACAATAATTTAAGCTTTCTGCCAATAACAGATATGTCTATGTCCTGGGAAATGTTCTTGTTACTTACAACCTCATGCTAATCACATTAGCCTACATTAGCTCAACCGTCCCGAGGGGGACCCACCGATCCTGTAGAGGTTTTAAATTGTATTATTGCATTATTGATGCAACCTCATGCAACCTTTTAGTATCTGTCAACTTACACAAGCTTTGGGGAGATTCCATTGCTAGCCTTGACACATGCCCGTGGGAATTTCCTGCAAAAAAGAAGACAAAAAGAATTGCTGTGATACATATTATGCTGTAATAGTGACACAAGTAAAATTATTCCCTCCCTACTTCCTGATCAGTGTGGACATCCATGGCTGAATAATCGATCTAACTGTGTCATCAACATTTTAGCTGGGTTGCATGCAGAGCTCGGAAATCCAATCAGACTTATGCTTTCTCTTTCTTTCTACTGATTGACTAAGAGGGAGAGGTGTAGAAGATTGACAACCCAAAGCTTGGCAGTTCTTACAGTCGGTGTGCTGCATGGATTCAATTAAGTCTCCCTGGACTGTAGTTTCCACTGCAGAATTCTCAAGCAGTGTAGGGGTGAATGCAGTTTAACCAGGACAATACAGAGAATGAACCAGGTATCTCATTCATGAATCTAAAAAATCGCACCAAAAGTAACAGCTAACTCTCCAATTCATATGCGAATTCTCAAGTCATATGCCATAACTGAATTGACCCCAACCCTATTCTCTATGTCCCTGTGTTAGAATGACAACTACTTTTGGTGCTGCTATCAAATACAAGTGTATTAGCCTTTGGAAGAAAATATATTTAGCTCCAATCAGCTGTCTAGTCCCCTAGGGAAGAGGTGCTCAACTCCTCACAGAGAGGAAACTCACAAGAACTTATTGTATTGTACACTCCAAACAGTCAAATGTTCCATAAAGGGAGAGTTCAAATGGCTTCTCTTCCTTCTTTTTTGGGCTGTAGAATGTCTCCCTTTCCTCACATTGTCATTTTACAACCTTTGTAGAACAATGGCTAATTTTGATAGTATATTTTCTCTCTTTTTTTACAGTTTACAGCAAGGTAAATTGTTCCGTAGTTCTAAATACCACAGAGGCTTTTCCTCCCAGCCCCACTGTTAGTTTGTGAGCGAAATATCCACTCCTTCTTCAGCAATACAAGTGTAACTAAAGCATTGTCCCTGAAGTACTGCAAAGAAACTATCCGTTGAATATTTTTTAACAACACCAGTGATGTTTTTGATATGTGGTGTTTGTGAAAAGATGTGAAAGAATAGGAAGAGCTCTCACAAAGCAGTCATTTTCATGGACCCCTCCTATAACTACAGTATATTCTACACATACAGTACACGCTCACGTGTACACACATAGTCATACGATTCTAACCAATGAATAAACCTCTATGTTATGTTATTTGGTGGGCCGTTGCTAGTGTTTTGGAAAGAGAACTCTCTCAGGGTATATGACTAATACCCAGCCACGTGCCTGAGGGTGTCCACCTGACCGCAAACACAGGGAGAGAATCCTGACTCACTGGCAAGTTGGCGTCATACTTTAAATGGGCTACTCACACTAAAAACTACTCAGAGTATTAAAGAAATACTGTTTATCAAGTGAAGTGGCAGCCTCATCATATGCCCATATGTCTTCACTCTACATTTAATTACAAGCACCCCTTATTATAACCATCTGTGATATATGACCGTCATTGTAAATTAGGCCGTCATTGTAAATAAGAATTTGTTCTTAACTGACTTGCCTAATTAAATTTAAAAAAATCCAAAATAATATATATATATATATATATATATATATATATATATATATATATATATATATATATATATATATATATATATATATATATATATATATATCCACAGGAATGTTCAATTTCCCCTTTCATGAAAGCTCTGTACTCAATCCTCAATGGGCTGTTGCTACACTTCAGGATGAGCTGTGTGAAGAATCCTGTAAACACATTCAGGTCCACCAGTCTTTTAGCACACATGTAAAATGTGCTTGTGCCATGTAGGGAGGCTGGCTGAAGGACAACAAAGTAGAACCAGATGCTGTAATATGAGACAGAATCAAAACAGCAACCAGGGGGTAAGATTATAATCAAACCAACAACCGCAACACTGAACCACAACCTGCGCTGAACACATAATGTAGTGTAGGCTATGCCTTTTACTATCAAGATAAGGACAAATATAATGAGTCAAAGGAGAAGAAATGACACTTACCAAATTGTAGACCTCTCCCTCGGGTCTTTGCCCTGGCTCCGCTGGGGCTGCCACTGCTGTGAAGAGCTCCAGAATAGATTGGGATGTTTGGTGAGAGCCAGTCCAGGAAAGGGCTCCAGACCAGAATTAGGAAGTGTCAAAGATAGCTGGCCACCCAAAAGAGATAGGGGTCTGGTGGGGGTAGCAGGCCCAGTAGAAAGCTCCAGAACTATGGACGCTTAGGGAGTGTCCCGAGACCACTAGCCAAGCACTGGGCTCAGGAGATGGGGAGTGTTCAGAGGAAAGCTGGCTCAGTGTATATGTCCTCTATGCTCTACTTTGCCTGCTTCATCTGGGAAAACCTCTCCCTAGTCAACACTGCCGCCTTCTGGTACACTCCTCCCCCCTCGACCTACCCCCCTCTCCTTCATTCCCTGCCACACCCTCTCTTTTCCTATTTTCCTACACCCTAGCATCTGATGAGGGCTGTTCAAATTTTCCAAGGCTGCTTTTTTTTAATCCTTTGCTGTTTTCCTGTAGGCTGCCACAGTATGCTGCTGCTCACTTTAAATGTCTTGCTCTCTCCGTCTCCATACACACACTCTCTCTCTACCTTATCCATGAGCCGACTGCAGATTCGATTCACCCCTCTCCATTGTTTTAAGGACAGCAATCCAGACAGTACTCGTGTTACCTCAGCACAGACAGATTACAGATAACTCAGTCTAGGAGAGGTTGTCTGTGCAAGATCAAAACGCATGTAGAGAGTGGCATACAGTAGTCCAGTTCTCACATACCCAGACAATCCTTTCCATACCTACTGTATTTATCCCATCAATGAGTTAACGTCTATTGCACATGCAGCCATGGTTTGCTGCGTTTATTGTCTATTATAAACTGGGTGGTTTGAGCTCTGAATGCTGATTGGTTGACAGCCGTGGTATATCAGACCGTATACCACCGGTATGACAAAACATTTATTTTTACTGCTCTAATTACATTGGTCACCAGTTTATAATCGCAATTAAGGCACCTCGGGGGTTTGTGGTATATGGCCAATATACCACAGCTAAGGGCTGTGTCCAGGCACTCCGCAATGCGTCGAGCATAAGAACAGCCCTTAGCCGTGGTATATTGGCCATATACCCCCCCCCCCCCCCATGCCTTATTGCTTAAATATATTATTTTACACTATATTGGTATCTACTTTATGTAAGCGTCATTCCACCCCTCTGTGGACCAAACCTTGCTCTGGTATACATGTATATTGAAAACAATATAATGGAAAATCCTGGAGGTTGGAGGTTTATGGTTAGGTTTAATGGCCTCTTTGCAACTAGAATGCAACCTACTTGTACTAGAAACATTTCAATAACTATTTTACAATCAAAATCATTTTTTTCTTACAGAACTGCTTTCGATCATAATCCATTTTCAATATCTACAAATGTCATGCTAGTTTTCCTAATGCACACTCAGAATAACATAACATTGAGCGTTCCAGATAGGTGGATAGAACATTTGTTTAGTTGGCACTTGAAAACATTACACACATTTTAGCAGAGATCCTCTAGGGATCCAATTTATTTACAAATGGTGTGAATCTCACAATAAACAAAATGAAAATCCCTTGTATTGTTAATGGCACCTATGGAGGAAATGGTAGGCTAAAAACTATTGAAGCAAATATACAAGTGGGGTAGTGGAAACCTTTTTTTTATTCAATAATGACGTTGCACTTCAAGAAACTGCTCCCAGATCATTTCACGATAACTCGTAAATTAAGTTTGAAATCTCAATTTCCAATACAAGAGAATATATCAGTTATTCCTTCAACATTTCAAGGAGGTAAAAAATTTTCCTGAACAACTGAGAGTGGGGCTTTGTTTTGGAATGCGTAACAGTAGATTTGTTAAAAGAATAGCTCCTAAGAAAAAAGCTAGCTTTCTGTTGATGCCTGTCCTCAAGAAAACAAGTAAATGGATTAAGAGAAAATATTAAGAAAAACATTTCCAGAAAGAGCCTGTAGTTGCTTGTTCTGTTCAGGAGAGTGTGTTGTTATGTGTTAATAACATTTAGACTACGTTACCCAGCAGGCTATGCGGGCAGGACGGATGTTTAAAGAATGCCTTGCATGGCTAAACATAGAGTTTTCTAGCTGAAGTATATGTTCATTAAAAATAGTTAAACCTACGCCCCGGTTTGTCATTATATAAGGAACAAACATAACATGGTGTCAGATTGGTAGTCGCTATGACGAGACAGAGGAAAGAAAGGAGTAACTGCAAATTTCCGCGACGAAAATGGAACATTCTACCCCACAAGTCTGGTGACGTGAGTAGTCGAAGACGCTAGCTTGCAAGAGCGAGAGCAACTAGCCGCAGCAGCGAGAGTGACAGCAGCGAGAGCGAGGCTGCATTGGAATGTGTTGATGAGCAAGTTGATGAGCAACAACTGAAGTAAGAGAAATTGACACTGTTCCTGTTCTCTGTCATGGATAGGCTTAGTCCTCCTACTCCTATGCAGTTAACAGGAAATTTAGCTGACAATTGGAAACGTTTCAAGCAGAGATTCAATATCTACATAGCAGCCAGTGGTGCAGGGGGAGATGATGACAAATTGAAAGCTTCCATTTTTCTGCATGTTATTGGAGAGGATGCATTGGACATTTACAATAGCTTTCAGCAAGACGAGGCAAACTTGACATTGACTGTGCTAATGGCTAAATTCGAGGAGTACTTTGTACCAAGCCAGAACGTCACGTTTGAGAGATACAAGTTTTTCTCTCATGATCAGAAACAGGGAGTCAGTTTTTACCAGTATTTGGCTGAGCTGAACACACTGAACAAAACGTGTGAATTTGAAAATCTGAAAGACTCACTAGTGAAAGACAGGATAGTCTGTGGCATACTTGATAATGGACTCAAGGAGAGATTGCTGCGTGAGCAAGATTTAACTTTGGATAAAGCAGTGAATATGTGTCGAGCAGCTGAATCCACCAGAGCACAAGCTAAAGAGCTGTGCAGGGATGAGACGTCAGTGTATGCAATAAAAAGAGAGGAGCACCACACACAACGCCTTACAAAACAATAACAAGCAAAAGAAAGAAATCAAAACACTACATGTGGAAAATGTGGATTCATCCACAAGCCAAAAAAATGCCCTGCATATGGCAAATCATGTAACAACTGTGGGAAAAATAATTTCTCAAAATGCTGCAAAGCTGAGGCTACAAAGAAAAAGGTTCACACAGTCGAGGAGATGGAAGAATTCTTTGTTGATTCTGTGGAAATATGCAATGCAGTAAATGCTGAATGGTTTGTGCCATTGACTGTGAATGAAACTATATTACCATTCAAGCTTGATACTGGAGCACAGGTAAACCTGTTGTTGCTGGATGACTACAAAACACTGAAGGTGAAGAGCAAAATACACCCGGTGAAAATTAAGGTTACTGGTTATACTGGGGAGAACGTACCAGTCAAAGGTAGCTGCATAGTAACTTCACAGCATAAAGGAAAACAGTTCAGAGCACAGCTGCTGATTGTGGAAAAGAGTGTACAGCCTATTCTAGGAATCATGTGCATAGTGACATCAGACTGAAAATGACCAAGAATCGCTACTGGCTGAGTATGAGGATGTGTTTGAGGGTATTGGATGTTTACCAGGAGAACACAATATGTACTGATGACAAAATTACTCCAGTTGTGCATACATGCAGAAAAGTTCCATTTGCACTGAGAAAAAAGCTCAAAGAGGAACTTGGACGCATGTAAAAGATGGACGTCATCACAGAAATGGATGAACCTACAGACTGGGTAAGCTCACTGGTTATTGTGGTGAAAAAGAACGGTGATCTCAGGATATGTCTAGACCCGAGAGATCTCAACAAAGCAATCAAGAGAGCGCATTTCAAGTTGCCAACCAGAGAAGAGATAATGTCGCAGTTTGCTGGAGCAAAGTGGTTCAGTAAGCTTGATGCCTCATCAGGATTCTGGCAAATGAAGCTAGGTGATGCAATCTCAAGGCTATGCACATTCAACACACCTGAGGGCAGGTACAGATTTCTTTTTCTACCATATGGGATTCTCTCAGCGCCAGAGGTCTACCACAAGACAATCCACATGATCTTCGAGCACATTCCAGGAGTGGAGACTATGATGGATGACATCATCGTCTGGGGGTCCACAAAAGAAGAACACGATGCGAAAGTGAGACAAGTGCTGGACCTGTGAGTACAAAAAAATTGCGGGAGCAACATGCTTTTTAGCTAGTCTAAAACAAGGCCAATTTGTGACATCAACGTTGATGTGCTTTTTGATAATCTCAATATTAAACCTCATATTATGCGTGTCTACTGAAATCTAATGCAAGCACTTCCATAAGCATTTAGGGAGCACTGTGACAACGTCTCAGCGAGAATGCCATGTGTCGTAGCTGAATCAGAATTAGTTAGGGAACATAGATAAATATGATGTTTTATTTACTTTCATAATATGCTTTTGTGAGATACTTGTCATTAGAATGTCTCTTTTTGGACTATACTGTCGGCAGTTGCATTTTCCTTTCTTCTCTAGGGAAAAGTCACTTGGGGCCCAGAGAGGGGAGAGGTCAAGCTTGTCTTTTACATGTCTGGTAATATGCAGAATATCAGAAAGGGAGAAGTCAGAATTGAACATTGTCTTCATATGAGAATGTATCTGTTAAACTATGTGAAGGGCTCCACAATGTCTGTATGCCAGTCACCCTCCTTTTCTCATTGGGGGGAGGAGAATGGCAGTGTCTGGAACCATTGTATTACCCCTCTGATGTTGCACTAATCTTGAGATAGTATATGACCTAGAAGTCACTCCCCTCAGTGAGCTTGTCCAGGAGGGGGGAGAAGAGGGGGTGTATTTGAGATGGGAGTATCTAGAATTCACAATTGATATATGCCATTGGATGAGGTAATGTTTTGGTACTATGAAGTACCAAGAACGAGGTTAGAACATCGCCTTAAAGACCAAACTGAACGATAATGTATAGCTAATGCTATCTGGCTATGGGATACTCCTCTCTCAAGTAAAAGGCCCTTTGTGAAGTTTCTGAGATCTGTGGTTCGTCATGTGAGTTGAGAGGGGTGTATCTTGGCTATAAAATATACTAGAATTGTTTTGTAAGGACTCTCAGAGAATTCATTTATAGACACTGAATTGATCTGAGAGTCAAAGGGCTATGGTGAAGCTCATTTAATTAAAGAAGAAGTTTAAATATAACTCTGACTTGTGTGTGGTTTGTAAACTCTCCTCATTTAGTAATACAGGAAATTACCACGACATTTGGGGATGGGATGTGAATCTTCACTCGGTGACCGCTCCTGACGACCTAGGTAAATCGTGCACAAGGGATCCCTCAAACTTGGGATCCCAATAGTCCCTATTGGAAGAAGGACCTCATTCTGAAAGTGACTGTCTAAGTGACCCTCAGAGGTGGTGAATTCCAATTATTTTAAATGTGCCCTGGGTTACTTTGTGTGAGTATTTTGTTATGGGATCACTAGGTAATAGTTTTAGGAGCATCTGTGTGAGCGGGGTAGGTTGACTCTGTGTGGGTAACCTTTGAATTATGTTCTGATGTTCTGTGTGAACATCTGACCAATCCTGTGTGGGGGATCCTTAAAGTTCTGTGTGAGTACCTAACCATTTCTTACGTTTTATATGGATTCTGTGAATATATGAAAACATGATAAATTGTATGTGTGTATAATCGATTACTAGAGATTTGATAAAGTAATGCTGAGAATAAAATTAGATACAATTTAAACCACCCATTCGTAGACGTACGTAGGTTTTGAGTTGGTATCTTTAATGGATAATTTGATAAAGATGAGGTTTTAAGCACTTAAACTAGTCTTCAAAATCTGGGAAATTGAGCTCTAGAAACTGATTAGTGTCCACTTTTGGATATCTTACCCTAACGATGGAACTATAAAACGCTTATTGGATTATCTCCGTCTGGGTACAACATTTGAAATAAAACTGCCCTTAAAGTCAGAATTATTATTTATTTTTTTTCAGTATGAGAGGAGTTGCGGGATTTATTGAATAAACGGTTTTCCATAAGTTAGAGAGAATTAAGCGGGAATCTAGACGTAATTTATAATGTCATACAAGCATAAGGTTTCCATCAAACTAATTATCATTGCGTGATTAATGTGATGTAGTAAAGTAATTGAAATACGTTGCATGAGTAAACATAATCTACTTTTATTAAAAGGCGCAAGATCTGTTTCCTAGTCTATAAATGTCGATTTTATTCTTTGACTGCTAATCTATTCATTTGGCTTGTGAGAATCATAGCCGGAGTAACGCTTGGACCTTTAAATTAGGGCTATTTTTCTGGGAAGTGTCTTGATAGTTACGAATACAGAAAATTGTAAAGTGGGTTTATTTGCGGAGAGTCTTAGTCATTCAAATAGCATTGGTGGTTCAGTGGTTAAATAGCTGCCTTCCAAGCTGGAGGCCTGAGTTCGGTTCCCGGCAAATGCACTCACTAAAATCTGAGTTTTTGATTGTAATTCAACTATGTTTTGCCTGGAAAGATACGGTCGCTAGTGTTTGTATAAGATATAAACTGAACGTTTTAATAGCTTGTTTGGTTCAATTTGAAAGAAGGGGTAAATTGAACTTTTTAATAGATTGTTTAGGTTAAATTGAGAGACTAATTCATTCAAAATAATAGCGACGCGAATTTCAATGCCAGACGGTGTCTGTTGCCTAAATGATCTGCTGGAATAATGTATTGAGAATTGAGTCGTATTTAAATTACTGTATCATAGAGGAGACAGTTACCTAAATTTAAAGAAATTCTAAATAATAGCGGAGAGATAATGGCGATAGAGTAGTGCCCACCGAAATGTTTTTCATTCTTATGGATTGACTGATATGTTATAAATTCGGCGGTGCGTGTTATTTTTAAAGTCTTGGACATTTCATACAGTGAGGGAAAAAAATATTTGATCCCCTGCTGATTTTGTACATTTGCCCACTGACGAAGAAATGATCAGTGTATCATTTTAATGGTAGGTGTATTTGAACAGTGAGAGATAGAATAACAACAAAAAAATGTCAAAAATGTTTTAAATTGATTTGCATTTTAATGAGGGAAATATGTATTTGACCCCCTCTCAATCAGAAAGATTTCTGGCTCCCAGGTGTCTTTTATACAGGTAATGAGCTGAGATTAGGAGCACACTCTTAAAGGGAGTGCTCCTAATCTCAGCTTGTTACCTGTATAAAAGACACCTGTCCACAGAAGCAATCAATCAATCAATCAGGTTCCAAACTCTCCACCATGGCCAAGACCAAAGAGCTCTCCAAGGATGTCAGGGACAAGATTGTAGACCTACACAAGGCTGGAATGGGCTATAAGACCATCGCCAAGCAGCTTGGTGAGAAAGTGACAACAGTTGGTGCGATTATTCGCAAATGGAAGAAACACAAAAGAACTGTCAATCTCCCTCGGCCTGGGGCTCCATCCAAGATCTCACCTCGTGGAGTTGCAATGATCATGAGAACGGTGAGGAATCAGCCCAGAACTACACGGGAGGATCTTGTCAATGATCTCAAGGCAGCTGGGACCATAGTCACCAAGAAAACAATTGGTAACACACTACGCCGTGAAGGATTGAAATCCTGCAGCGCCCGCAAGGTCCCCCTGCTCAAGAAAGCACATACATGCCCGTCTGAAGTTTGCCGATGAACATCTGAATGATTCAGAGGACAACTGGGTGGAAGTGTTGTGGTCAGATGAGACCAAAATGGAGCTCTTTGGCATCAACTCAACTCGCCGTGTTTGGAGGAGGAGGAATGCTGCCTATGACCCCAAGAACACCATCCCCACCGTCAAACATGGAGGTGGAAACATTATGCTTTGGGGGTGCTTTTCTGCTAAGGGGACAGGACAACTTCACCACATCAAAGGGACGATGGACAGGGCCATGTACCGTCAAATCTTGGGTGAGAACCTCCTTCCCTCAGCCAGGGCATTCAAAATGGGTTGTGGATGGGTATTCCAGCATGACAATGACCCAAAACACACGGCCAAGGCAACAAATGAGTGGCTCAAGAAGAAGCACATTAAGGTCCTGGAGTGGCCTAGCCAGTCTCCAGACCTTAATCCCATAGAAAATCTGTGGAGGGGGCTGAAGGTTCGAGTTGCCAAACGTCAGCCTCAACTTTAATGACTTGGAGAAGATCTGCAAAGAGGAGTGGGACAAAATCCCTCCTGAGATGTGTGCAAACCTGGTGGCCAACTTCAAGAAACGTCTGACGTCTGTGATTGCCAACAAGGGTTTTGCCACCAAGTACTAAGTCATGTTTTGCAGAGGGGTCAAATACTTATTTCCCTCATTAAAATGCAAATCAATTTATAACATTTTTGACATGCGTTTTTCTGGATTATTTTGTTGTTATTCTATCTCTCACTGTTCAAATAAACCTGCCATTTAAATTATAGACTGATCATTTCTTTGTCAGTGGGCAAACGTACAAAATCAGCAGGGGATCAAATACTTTTTTCCCTCACTGTAAGTGGGAAGAGGAAAGAGAAGAGAAAGTTGTGAAGTTTGATTTTAATCTTACGATAAGAGGTAAGACAAAACTTTGTTGGAGAGGGGTTATATTTTTGCCCACTGGAAAGAAAGAAAAATAGGATATGTTAAGCTGAAAGTGATTCAGGTGTGAGTAAGGAAACATTGTGATAATGTATTCTGATGGTTATTGATTCTTGGTTTGATTGTTTAGTTAACACCAGTGAATTTGAGCAGGAAGAACTGTATTCTAACATTGTAATCTGATTCCATTACGTGGAACAATGTCAGGTCATAAAAGTTGATTGCAGTTTGAGTAGTTTTTATTTTTACAGGGACAGTGCATCATTAATCACAGTTGTGTGTGTCTAATGGCAGAATATGCAAAGACCTCCCTTCACTGGCCAGAGAATACAAGAAGAGGGGGGCCACACACAGCAAGTTCCCAGCATAATAATATATAGGTTTTCTTTCTCAATAAATGTATGTTTAAGTAACTTTAAACTATATTTTTGTGATTTTTAAATCAGACAACTCCTGTAACAAAGTTTTTTTTAAATCAGGGGGGATGTATGGCCATGTGGTATGTTCATGTGACCTGCTGCCAGCTACTCAGCCAACATTTACTAAAAAATGTGTTGTGTTCAAGTAAACAAACTACTTTTATTGTGAAGCTTTTTGCGCTTAATGCAGCTAAAAGATGCTGATTTCACTGAGCTTGTGTTTGCAAAGGGTCTTGTGATAGGTGTTCTTGTTATAGCAATAGATAGAGGACTCAATTTTGTATATGTGCCATTATAGCCAGATAAATTAGAAAAAGAGGAGATAAGAATCACAACTGGTAATTAATAGAGAATCATATAACGCCCCCCGCCCAGCCTGTCGACCAATTGCATTCATGTTGTCGTGCTGCACCAAGCGGTCGCTAAGCTAATCGTCACGCAATCCCGTCTAAAAGTCAGGGAATGAGTAGAGAAATCTGCCTATTTTCCTCAAAAGTATGTAATTTTACGATTTCAAAGTTAATTATCCTGGAAAAGATTTGTAATATTGAGCTTCTTGTTTACATAATTCATGCTCATGTTGGCTTTTGTGCTAGCATCCAATTGACTCCCATTCCTTGAAGAAGAGATCTCCTTGTCTGAGTTTTCCCAGAATGCACCGCACGACCCATTGAGATTCCCATCTACTCAAAAGTATCTCTGTTTTGCGTCTGCGACAGCATGGGCAGCGCTATTGAGGCAATCTCCATTTTGAAGTAGTCAATTTTCTTCTTCACAATTTGCTGATCCTTCCTGGACATGACTCCAACAGGGTCACCAGGTGGGATCAGCCAATGAAGTTGGAAGTCCCACCCAGTTGACTACATTAAAATGGTGGAAGCCTGCAATGGGGACTTGGCTGAGGTAGCTGTACCTGAAGGTCAAGGTTGTGAAATGGAGGAAGCGGATGTTTTGTTTGAATCAGATGGCGTGTCTAATGGAGATGAGAGGAAAACATTATTGGATTACAATGGCAAATACAAAAGGATATAAGAGAAAAAAAGTGGTAGTGGAATCCAAGCCAAGTAAGGGTTTTGGATCAATGTTACCTGAGAGATCTGTTTGAAGTCTCTATAAAAAATGTGGATGCATTGGGTAAATTGGCGTTGGTGAGAATAATGATACGTTTTCTTTGTGTCTATAAATGCAAATTATATGGCAATTTGTCAAGTGTATGTAGAAGGGAGGAGTATCGTATGCCAGCTGAGCCTAAATTCTGCAATTGTGGTAGCTAACATGCAGCCAAGTTTCTGAAGTGTCCTGTTAGGGTGAAGGAGACAGGTGGCAAGAATAAGGGCTGTCCAGCATGTCTCCTATCCGGAGGCATTGAGAAGAGTGGAAGAAAGGAGTGATGTTGAAGAACTAATGACAGTAGGATTAGAGACACCGGAGACGATTCCTTGGTCAACAGAGGAAATCTGAAATGTTGCATGTAAAGAAGGTGGAAAAGCTGAGGAAATAGACATCGTTGTGAGTGCGGCTGAGGGTTTTTTCTGATATTGGGATTTTACAGCAGAGGCATTACAATGCTTGGTCTTCACAGGCCCCTGAGCCTGTGTAGGGAAGTTATTTGAATTGTAACTGAAAGAGTAGAAGGGTTTTTTATTTTTATTTTTATGTATTTTGTATGATGTCAGGATCCCCCCTTTCCCGTGATGGAATATTTGTTTCACTACCATTTACAGTAGGTGGCGGCAATACACCAGTAGGCTGTAGTCTGCCATAATTCCTCAAAGTAGAAGAAGCCAGCAATGGCGATGCTCATGCTAATACGACCTTTTTGCCCAGTAGAGGCCTCTATCGTTCTCTTTGGTTCCTCTATGTCATTTCCGCTGTACATTTTCACACTTCCGCCATCATCGAGTACCGTAGGAAAGCGTCGTGTGTGGACCACACTGTCAACAATATACAATTGGGGCCACCGAATGCCGGCAAAAAACAATTTACTACTCCCTTAGGACTTATATATATTGTGTATTTTTTTATTTTATATTGTAAAGGTTTCGGTTACGGGATATTTCATTCAGGTAAGTGTTTCTTGTCTCGTAATTAAGTTTAGACGATGTTTTCATCTCCATCAAATGGCAAACAAGCAAATTAGCCAGTTAGCTAACTAGCTAGCAAACGTTATATCCTCGGCCTTTTTAGTAGCCAGGTATCGTGCCGGGGAAAATGGCTAGACTCTAGGTTCAATGTGCAACTATCCAGTTGTGTTTTGCTGAATTGATAGGGGGCGACAATCTCATTTTATAAAATTCAGTTGGCCCCGTTTTGTTAGCAAGCCAACGTTAGCTGTACAGTCGCTGGTGCATCACACCAGTTAACGTTAGCTAGTTAACTGACCCGCGTGTAATGGTTGGGTCCTACCCTATGTCCCCAGAACTGAGAACGTTAAGTTAGCTAACGTAAACTCGTACATCGCCTTGGTCCGTACAATTGCCCTTATTTTAGCGCCCCAAAAACGTAATACTTCCAGATCAACTGTAATGTCAATACCATTGGAAAGCACAATTTCTCCCCTTTCCAACATTATCAATTACATGACCTAAACGCTGCCCGTTTCTGCATAATTCAAGTAGGCAGTGAGCCCTAGGAACTAGGAAACTGTAAGCCCGTTCACTTAAAACCGCTTGGACGAATTATATTCCATTTATATTTTGTTGTGAGAAAGCATGGTATATCCCTGTGGCGCTAGGCTAGGCTATGCTAGTCAGCTTTTTTGATGAGGATGATCCTGGATCCGGGATGGGGGGTCCGTAGAGGTTAATTAAGTTTATATATCATTTGAGTTAAATTTGTCTTCTCATTTCACACAATACACATAGTTTGATTGATTAAAGAAAATACACGGCTGCTTTTATAAAGTGCTATAGGTGGAATGTCACATGATAACCCGGAGTTATTTTGACCGGAGGGCAACGATAGAGTTAATATTTGTCCAAATTCACGACTAGGTCTACCAAATTGTTTATTACTTTACTATTTTTAGCTCTTGAAACATTGCCTTATTCATGTCACATCCAGGATACAGGAACCACATTTACAGGATTAATATTCTCATGGGGTCTCAAACAAATATATGCCAGAGTATATTGCCATGTTTTAGGGGGCAATCTAAGCACAATGATGTCTGGGAGTGTTGACAATGATACCTATAGCAAGGTTTTCAACCCTGCTTTAGGTGTGTGGTGCTGCGCTGGTTACAAGGTCAGGTATGACGGTTGTGTTTGTTTATGGAAAGGCAGTTACTGTTGCCATGCGGATTTACCATTTACGGAATTCGTTTTCCTTTTTAGTATACAGCTTGTCTTTTCTCTATAAATATTTGTCCCAATCCCCTGCCACTAGTCATTTTGAAGCCATCCTATCCCTAATCCATAATGCATCGAGAACTCTGAGAATAGCACAAATAAATGTCATATCGCCTTTTGGTGTGTGTGCTGCAAAACTAAGAATGGTGTCTTTGGGAAAGTTGTAAGATAAGAGGTGACAGTAAATCCCATGCGTACAACACCTGGCGAGTCGATGACAACATGACTCAATCAGATGGAGTGAGGCGGTGAGGGAGTCTGAGAGGCCATTGAGCTTCCCATTGTCTCGGCTTTGCTGATTTAATCACTAAATGAATAACAAAAGAAGCTCTATCAGAACATTTATGGTAATGTCAGAAGGCATGCGTACAAAGTCCCCAAGATTGTTGCACATTATATAGACTGCCTTTCACACGACTCACTAATGAATATGAAAAGGTGGTACACACACACACATTTTTAATTTGTTGCACAATTAAAGGTCAACACTGCATTTCAAACAGCCAGGAATTATCTAATGATTTCAGCCTAGGTATACTTTTACAAGCCCTATCTTCCACAATCATAAGACCCACTAATAATTGTATTTTATCAAAATAGTTTAACCTGCTTTTTTTGCAATAATAAATGGCTTTCAAGTCTATGGAAAATCTGGTTTTTGTAGCACATTTAGCCAGAACCATGCACGTCCACTAATAATAACCAACTTCTGGTAGCAGGCATTATATAACATTAACACAGGTCTCATAATCTCTCAAGCATAAGCCCATGTGCTATTGAGTAGCCAGCTAATATGTATATTTAAAGTCTAGCCAACTTGGATCTATTCGCTTGCTAACAAGGTAGAACAGTTGAACTGTTATGAATACACCCTCCTTTCTGTCTCCAACTGTTTGAACCGTTTGAACAACATAGCCTGTTCCCTTTAAGATGTTGAAATCAAGTGGCTTACCTGGGTAAGAACATGTTCTCAGAATGAGAATGAGTTGCCAATTCCTTATATGAATGCATCTTTTTATGCTCATTGCACATTTATAAAAACAGCTACAGTCCATGGCTAAAATGCTGCTAGCGATAAGTGGTACTGCCAGTGGTGGAAAAAGTACCCAATTGTCATACTTGAGTAAAAGTAAAGATACCTTTTTTATAGAAAATGACTCAAGTAAAAGTGAGTCACCCAGCAAAATACTACTTGAGTAAATGTCTAAAAGTATTTGGTTTTAAATATACTTAAGTATCAACAGTAAATGTAATTGCTAAAATATACATAAGTATCAAAAGTCAAAGTATGACTTGATAAGTGTGTAAATTGGGCCATTTTCTGTCCTGCTAAGCATTCAAAATGTAACGAGTACTTTTGGGGTGTCCGGGAAAATGTATGGAGTAAAAAGTACATATTTTTCTTTAGGAGTGTAGTGAAGTAAACATAAATGTTGTCAACCATATAAATAGTAAAATTACAGATACCCCCAAAAATAACTTAAGTAGTACTTTAAAGAATTTTTACTAAAGTACTTTACACCACTGGGTACCCCAATGCCGCATGTGACAAACTGAGCATCCATTTTCTATAATCATCTCTTTTGATACTCCTGTTTTAGTAGGGTCTGCAGTGTTCTACATTTTTAAAGTGTTCTCCTTTATTACAGTAAAATGTCTGTTTTTCAGCGTCCATATGAACCATTCTGTTAGCGCTGAAACATACATTAAAATGAATTGAATTAATTTGATACACATTGCCCAGCCGTAACACACACACAGACCCCCCTCTGTTCTCTGACGCACCTTCTATTCTCTAAGAATTTCGGCGAGACAACTCAAAGGCGAAATCCATTAACACCACGATAATGGGATTCATTGCCCGTGACAATCAACCGACAATCAACCGTTCTCTGCCGTGGATGATGTTGTCTTTCGCTGACTGGTTGAGCACTGGTACACTACCAAGTGCGCTATTTTTCAGATGCTGCCCTACCGGAGTTACACTGCTATTAGCTTCCTGAAGTCGGAAGTTTACATACACTTAGGTTGGAGTCATTAAAACTAGTTTTTCAACCACTCCACAAATTTCTTATTAACAAATTATAGTTTTGGCAAGTCGGTTAGGACATCTACTTTGTGCATTACACAAGTAATTATTCCAACAATTGTTTACAGACAGAATATTTCAATTATAATTCACTATCACAATTTCCGTGGGTCAGAAGTTTACATACACTAAGTTGACTGTGCCTTTTTAAACAGCTTGGGAAATTCCAGAAACTGATGTCATGGCTTTTGAAGCTTCTGATAGGCTAATTGACATCATTTGAGTCACATCCACAGGTACACCTCCAATTATTTCAAGGCCTACCTTCAAACTCAGTGCCTCTTTGCTTGACATCATTGGAAAATCGAAAGAAATCAGCCAAGACCCCAGAAATAAAATTGGAGACTTCCACATCCTTGGGAGCAATTTCCAAACGCCTGAAGGTACCACGTTCATATGTACAAACAATAGTACACAAGTATAAACACCATGGGACCACGCAGCCGTCATATCGCTCAGGAAGGAGACGTGTTCTGTCTCCTAGAGATGATCGTACTTTGGTGCGAAAAGTGCAAATGGGGACAAAGATCATACTTTTGGAGAAATATCCTCTGGTCTGATGAAACAAAAATAGAACTGTTTGGCCATAATGACCATCGTTATGTTTGGAGGAAAAGGGGGGATGCTTGCAAGCCGAAGAACACCTTCCCAACCATGAAGCACGAGGTGGCAGCATCATGTTGTGGGGGTGCTTTGCTGTAGGAGGGGCTGGTGCACTTCACAAAATAGATGGCATCATGAAGAAAGACAATTATGTGGATATATTGAAGCAACATGTTAAGACATCAGTCAGGAAGTTAAAGCTTGGTCCCAAATGGGTCTTCCAAATGGACAATGACCCCAAGCATACTTCCAAAGTTCTGGCAAAATGGCTTCAGGACAACAAAGTCAAGGTATTGGAGTGGCCATCACAAAACCGTGACCTCAAACCTATAGAAAATGTGTGGGCAGATGTGAAAAAGCGTGTGCGAGCAAGGAGGCCTACAAACCTGACTCAGTTACACCAGCTCTGTCAGGGGGATTGGGCCAAAATTCACCCAACTTATTGTGGGAAGCTTGTGGAAGGCTAAACGAAACGTTTGACCAAAGTTAATTAACTTACGGGCAGGTGGGACGGTAGCGTTCCATCTCAACAACTTCCTGTGAAATTGCAGAGCGCGAAATTCATATTTAACATTCATGAAAATACAAGTGTCATACATCAAAATAAAGCTTACATTGTTAATCCAGCCGCTGTCAGATTTCGAATAGGCTTTACGGCGAAAGCACACCATGCGATTATTTGAGGACAGCGCCCCGCATACAAAAGCATGAAACATTTTTCAACCAGGCAGGTGCGCCACGAAAGTCATAAATAGCGATATAATAAATGCCTTACCTTTTTGAAGTTCTTTTTCTGTTGGCACTCAAAGGTACCAGCTACATCACAAATGGTCCTTTTTGTTCGATAAACTCTGTTTAGCTGGTGCGCTTCATTCAATAATCGACCGGTTTCCCTCCTTTAAAACGCATACAAAATGAATCCCAAATGTTACCAATAAACTTCTCCAAACAAGTCAAACAACATTTATAATCAAACCTCAGGTTCCCTGGGTGTCGCCTGCCATAAAATAATGTTTGAGTATAACATTACTGATAACAGTTTTAGAAACTGAGTAACAGGCAGTTTACTTTGGGCACGCTTTTCATCCAGATGTCAAAATACTGCCCCCTACCCCAGAGAGGTTAAACAATTTAAAGGCAATGCTACCAAATACTAATTGAGTGTATGTAAACTTCTGAACCACTTGGAATATGATGAAAGAAATTAACGCTGAAATAAATCATTCTCTCTTCTATTATTCTGACTTTCACATTCTTATAATAAAGTGGTGATCCTATCTGACCTAAGACAGGGAATTCTTACTAGGATTAAATGTCAGGAATTGGGAAAAACTGAGTTTAAATGTATTTGACTAAGGTGTAACCTTCCGACTTCAACTTTTACTATGGAACGCAGTTTGGGTCTTTGCGTGTCAAAAAAGATACACTTCAAATAACAGTTGTATTATAGAATGTTGTGTGTTGTGAATTTGCACGTGCAAGCCAAGCGCCACCACCACTATCTGTAGCACTGTCAAAGCTGTACAAAAAAGTCTGCGAACAAGCAATCACCGGCCACGAACGATGTGTTTACAATACTGCGTTGGTAATAAAACATTTATTTGTTTGACCGCAACTTCTGGGGTAGCTAGCTAGCTTTAGCTTGGTACATAGCTAGCCTGAAAACAATGACCAATAGAAACTGCAGTCATTTAAATTATTTTTAGCAATGATTTAGGAATCCTTGTAAGTATTAGCTAGGTAGCCACTTGTTGTTCACCTATTGAACTTCAGATCAATAGCCAGCTATTTAACCCTGTTGCACAAAGCTAATGTTATAAGCAGCCAGCTAGCTTCATCTGGCTAGTGAGGCTCGACCGGACCTGGTTATGTGTTGTGAAGCTAGCCACAATAAGGATTAGGCACAGTAGTGGATTTTGCAGTTTTCCTTCAAAATAAAAGTACCTATTTGAAAGTGATGCAGAAGATTACAATTGGTGGAATCATGCCATATTTAGAAAGTGTTAAACAAGGTTGGAATGTGAAGCAATGAAATGGGGTCTACTCGGTGAAATCACCTCCCCAGTCAGCCTATTGTGTGTATTGACATTCATATTGCACTGTACATCTTTACCTAAGGATTGGGGATCAATGAAATTGGGTATCAGTCTACTCAATACCCAAGATATTTTTTCCCAACGTCCTCCTCAGAGTTATCAGACTCGAAACATCCGTGCAGTATTGTTTTTCCTCTGGAATAGTGTTCAATATACATAGGTTGACAATAAATGTGTCTCAATTCAGTTGGTTCAAAGTCCCGCAATAAGAGCTACGACGCTAATGTTCTCTGGGTGTCATTGAGTAGACTGATACCCCATGTCATTGATCCACAGGTAAGGCTGTACAATGAAATAAGTGTGCCTCAATGCTATTCGAAAGTCTAATACGTCCAGTGTGATTTCAACATTTGTCAAATTAACACTTTTTGTTGAATTTATATAACATTCCAACCTCGATTAGCATGATCTATTTAATTATGGCATAATTCTACTATTTGTATTAATTTGCATCACTGTCAATGACCATTTTATTTTGAAGGCTAACCGCAAAGTCCAATATTGTGGCTAATCCTTATTGTGGCTAGATTCACATAGATGGGTCCGACCACCATTAATCAAATAAGAACTGTCTTATAAATTAGGGTTATTTTAGATGACCAAAAAAAACACATGAACTCTATCGGAGAAGTAGTTGGTGAACCAGGCGAGGCAGTCATTTGAGAAACCAAGGCTATTGAGTCTGCCGATAAGAATGCGGTGATTGACAGAGTCGAAAGCCTTGGCCAGGTCGATGAAGACGGCTGCACAGTATTGTCTTTTATCGATGGCGGTTATGATATCGTTTAGGACTTTGAGCGTGGCTGAGGTGCACCCATGACCAGCTCGGAAACCAGATTGCATAGTGGAGAAGGTATGGTGGGATTCGAAATGGTCGGTGATATGTTTAACTTGTGTTTTCCTTCCAAACAACCCAACTGTAGTTTCATCTGTCCACAGAATATTTTGCCATCCAGAACATCCAGGTGCTCTTTTGCAGCAATGTTTTTTTTGGACAGCGGTGGCTTCTTCCGTGGTGTCCTCCCATGAACACCATTCTTGTTTAGTGTTTTACGTATCGTAGACTCGGCAACAGAGATGTTAGCATGTTCCCGAGATTTTTGTTAGTCTTTAGCTGACACTCTAGGATTCTTCTTAACCTCATTGAGCATTCTGCTCTGTGCTCTTGCAGTCACCTTTGCAGGACAGCCACTCCTAGGGAGAGTAGCGACAGTGCTGAACTTTCACCATTTATGGAATGATGAACATCAAGGCTTTTAGATACTTTTGTAACCCTTTCCAGCTTTATGCAAGTCAACAATTCGTAACATTAGGTCTTCAGATCTCTTTTGTTCGAGGCATGGTTCACATCAGGCAATGCTTCTTGTGAATAGCAAACTCAAATTTTGTGCGTGTTTTTTATAGAGCAAGGCAGCTCTAACCAACATCTCCAATCTTGTCTCATTGATTGGACAATTTGCTTTTGGAGAAGTCATTAGCCTACGGGTTCCCATACTTTTTACAGCCTACTCTGTGAATGTTTAAATATATTCAATATAGACAAAAATACAATTTGTGTTAAACACTTTTCCTATTGTTGTGATGAAGAACAGATCAAATATTATGACCAATTTTATACCGAAATCCAGGTAATTCCAGAAGGTTCACATACTTTTTCTTGCCACTGTATATATTTAAAGAATGTCCTTCTACTTTTCCCCTCCGTTAAGGTTATTTTGGAGAGCACCACCCTGACAGTCACCAATGGCAGTCGCAGTGCCCAAACTCTCCAGCGGTGCTGTTGTCAAAATCCGCTACAACAGCATAGATGTGGGCACCACTCGATGGAAAGAGGGGACTTTTGAGGTTCTTGAGAAGGATAACAAAGTCAACCTGTGGTTGAAGTTTAGTGCCGGGGGTGGAGCCAAAAGTTTCCAGGTATTGTATAATAGTGTTTTCCCCCATACGTGCTCATTTCACGTAACAAAATTGCATGCTTACATTGGACTTGAATAGCTGAGAAATTGTGTCTGTTATGGCAGTCTGAATGTATATGTTCATTATATATGTCTATGCTTTCAGCTCAACCATAATGTGAATAATGTCGTGATGCAGCCCATACACACTATGAGACGAATTGTGGTGACTCTGAAGGATGACAGCATAGTCACCCTTGAGAGAGTTCCCCCGGTTGTGGCTGAGAAAATGAAAGAATACATTGAAAAGCTGAAACATGGAAAATCAACCGGTAACATTCTATTGGAAATTGTAGATCATTAAGTCTTTAAAACATTTTTTTTTTAAGCTGTTTAAGTTGCAGCATGATTTACTGTGGACCAGTCCCTCTGCTGGAAAGTAAGTGTTGTTTTCTGGTAGTTCTAAAGACCTCCCAGGGAAGTGCCAGCTTTGGTGTGCTCGGGAATCGATCCGTGAAGAATGAGACTAGT
This sequence comes from Salvelinus alpinus, assembly GCF_045679555.1. Taxonomy (NCBI): domain Eukaryota; kingdom Metazoa; phylum Chordata; class Actinopteri; order Salmoniformes; family Salmonidae; genus Salvelinus; species Salvelinus alpinus. The sequence goes on along the minus strand of NC_092105.1, from coordinate 44,677,063 downwards.
CCGCCTGGAGAACGACAGGTAAATAATTGCGTTTAGTATACACCTGTCATTTAAAACCACACTAAGTACCTCTGACAAGCTCATCTACTTAAACTCTGCCTCTGTATCAAGACAACACCCAGGCGACCCATTGTGGACAACCGGGAGGAGACGACGACCCGCAAGCACCTGGGTAGCCCCAGCAGAGTAACCTCCACACCTGCCCGCAGTGGGCTGTCTGAGAACAGGTAGTCATTCCCTCCTACAGACACACGCCCCCCCACCACCCAGGTAGATAAAGCACTCGGGCTCCGTCCTGATTCTCCAGACTTCTCCCGACGTGTGCTCTCGCGTTCTCCCCCCTCACAGATTTAAAATGGAGGGACTGGTCTAATGAATATGGTATATACACACAGAGTGAGGACCAAAAGTATTTGGACAGCGACACCTTTTTTGTTGTTTTGGTTTTGTACTCCAGAACTGAAATGATACAATGACCGAGGTTAAAGTGCAGACTGTCAGCTTTAATTTGAGGGTATGTTCATCCATATCGGGTGAGCCGTTTAGAAAATACAGCAGTTTTTGTACATAATACTCTACAAATATGTCGGATGCATTTACAGTTTGTTCTGGTTGTTCCGAACCGGTTTGAACCAAAAAAAGTACTGGTTTATATAGTTCTTTCTGTTCCTTTTCAAACCTATTAAATCATATCATTTTTTTAGCTCCACATTAAATTACTTCACCAATCATGCGGTGTGGACAGAGCAGCGTGCTATGGAGTGGGCAAGCTATAGCTCAGTGAGTTGTTTACATACGTGATGGAAAGTGTAGGGCAACGAAAATTTTGCCGGTGGGAGAGAGGGTGGAGGAGGTTTGGCTTGAAGCACTGGGCATCTTGTGATGACATATACATTGTTTAAATTAGGCCCACAGAATTATTCCTACGGAGGAGTGGCTTCTATGGAGGCACTTTGAATGTTTTTGAACTTCAGAGTTGGCTTAGCGTTGGACCAGAGAAGCTAGCTAGCTGACAAGCTTGTGTGTGCAGAGTGGCACCAGAATTAAAAACGCATTTAACTTTTTTGTAGTTTAATGAATCCAACGTGAAAGGTGATAACTATAGTATCCCTAACTAGCATTAAAAAAAAGTTTATCCATTCTTCTCATGAAAGGGAGAGAGATTTATCTTCTGAATCACGCTTGTAATATCGGTAGGCTACAGATTGTCAGCTGGCTGGCAGACAATGGAAGAAGTTTCTGATTAACAGAGGGAGGGCTTTGTTGTGTTTTTTTGTGGGACTGGGGGGAAAATGATGTAACAGAATGTTATTAACTGGTTCCCATGCTTTTAAAATAACGTATAGATAAGTATAGATCACTTTCGTTCTTATTCTGTTCCTTAACAAATGTTATTTTCCGGTTGTCTGTTCAGCTCACTGAACCGGGTCCAACCCTTGATGAAAATACCCTCAAATTAAAGCTGACAGTCTAAACTTTAACCTCCATAGTCATTGCAACATTTCAAATCCAAAGTGCTGGAGTACAGAGCTAAAACAAGCCCCCCAGAAAATCACTGTTGGACCTCACTGCATGTCATTTAGCAGACGCTTTTATCCAATGCGACTTAGTAATGCGTGCATACATTTTACATGTGTGGCCCCAACGGGAATCGAACCCACAACTCTTGGCGTTGTAATCGCAATGCTCTACCACATGAGTCACAGGACCACTTTGCAACACAACCTCTGTCCCAAATCTCCTCCCCTCTCACTAGCCTTTCCCCTGAGAGAACATTTCTTCACTTGACAGTGGCATTAGTCTTTTTGTATTTATTGGTCTCGTAACCACTCTTAATGCTGTGTTTTCCCCCTCAGGAATGAGAAGAGGAAGAGACTCCACATCTTTGACTGTGACCTGACTGAGGACTACCCCAAGGAGAATGACTCATCCAGGTATGACAAAGGCAGTATGTTACTCTACCAAGCAAAGTTTTGGGTTGATTTCACATCCCTTCCTGTCAATTTAGGAATTGACATGCTGTCCTAAATGTCATGTCTGTAGTCCACTGACCGTTATTGACCAGGAATGCACTGAACACTGCTACCTTTACTGGGATATGAACACTATTATACCATGGGAAATAAATTAGGGGCAATGGTAGTGAAAACATTGTGCTCCACTTAATTTAAACTGTTTCTTTAATCTTTCTTTATATCAGCAACAACAAGTCCACGTCGGACCCCTCCAGGAAATTTCTGCTGAGCTGCAAAGACAAGCTGAAACAGGCGGAGGAGAACCGTAGCTCAGGTGAAGACCCTCAGTCAGTCTGGTACACATACAAAGTGGGATGTCCTTCTCCAGACTAGAACAGTGGCGTCTCTAGACGCCCTGTCTTTACTTGACTTTACTGACTTTATTGTCCCCGTATGAACATTTTGTTGCAGTGTCATGTACACGTCTGATAACTGTCTGGCTTTGCCAACAGTTTCACTGGTCCAGTCGCCATTTCAGCCCACGTCATTCTACGGCAGCCGATCGGCGACCAAAGACTACACGAGTCACTCCTTTCTAGACAGGTAAGTTTTTTAACGTTTTTTTTTTAACCTTTTATTTAACCAGGTTGTTCCATTGGTGTTCATGATTCATTAGAATGTATTCTTAAGATGCTGCCACACCTTCAGTTCCTCAACATTTGTTGTCCCCCCCCACAGGCCATCCACTACATCCCAGACCCCCTCGGCTAAGAGAAGTCTCATGTTACCCAATCACTCAACCCCCTTAAAGAAAGTGCGCTCCACTCTGGACTACGGTGGCTGGAACAAGCCGAGACCGTCCACTCTGGCCCAGCCCCAGCCTCCACTGCAAGGGTAAGGAGATATCCCAGGGTTATAGTGGTGATTCTGAAGTTAACCTCCATAGTCAATGAGGGGCTGTTTTAGTGCTGCCTAACTACCAGAAGTTAGTAGTTTATAGTAACTGTTCATGCTTGTTATGAGTATGCCAGTACAGACACTTTCATGTCACAACATGTATTCTTACCACCAGTGGTTTTAGTGGTGGTACAGATATAGAGTAGAACTCAAATGTCCTCTTAACATCTTTGCTGCAGGTTCTCCAACCTGGGCAACACGTGTTACATGAACGCCATCCTCCAGTCTCTTTTCAGCCTGCCATCATTCTCCAATGATTTGCTGAAGCAGGGAATCCCATGGAAGAAGATCCCAGCCAACGCCCTGCTCAGGTAGGCTGCTGTTAGTGCTTCAGCAGTCAGCCTCTTCAGCTAACCCCATAACTGAATACAGAAAACTGTCATTAGTTTGATCAGTTCTTCAAATGTCCTCACCTTGTTTCTTCTTAAACACAAAGTATTTCTACTTTTCCAAGGGATGCACCTTTTTAAAATCTGCTTTGGTGGCTTAGTCATGTCATTTACCAAATGAACTGCTTAGCTGACTTGTGCAACTGCCCTGCGCCCTTATGGACCCCTAACCCCCCCTCCCTTCCTCCCTGTGCATACAGACGCTTTGCCCACTTGCTGGCCAAGAAGGACATCTCGTGCCCCGAGGTGAAAAAAGACCTGCTGAGGAGAGTGAAGAGTGCCATCTCCTCCACCGCCGAGCGCTTCTCCGGATACATGCAGAACGTAAGACCTACAATATTAACACAACCACCACCATTTAGACTCTTAAGCGGCTCTGTATACTCGCTCACATGGTGGCTTCCTCATTCTCTCGCTCTCTCTTATCTATAGGATGCCCATGAGTTTCTGAGCCAGTGCCTGGACCAGCTGAAGGAGGACGTGGAGAAAGTGAACAAGAGCTGGAAAAGCGAGTCGCCAGCAGCCGCGTGGGATGAGCCTCCCCAGCAGGCGGCCGCAGCCCGGCCCGGGGAGGAAGTGGACACCTCGCGCATCTACACCTGCCCTGTGGTGGTTAACATGGAGTTCGAGGTGCAGCACACCATCACCTGCAAAGAGTAAGTGAGTTGCCCCCTTTTCAGACTGTGGATTCCTGGGTGGTAAGTCTCTTCCCTGATAGTAAATAAAATTATGGATCTCCGTTACACAAAAATACGTCAAGAGATTTTCTTGAGTCCATTCCTTTTAGTTTTTGTGATATTACCTCTACAAAGCATATGAAATTGTCCTAAAGACTCACTGGATGTCATGTTATTAATGGCAAATCATAACAAAGGTTGTGCTGTTATGTGTGGTTTCAGCTGTGGCGAGGTGGTGAACAAGCGGGAGCAGTTCAACGACCTGTCCATTGACCTGCCTCGCAGGAAGAAGACCATCCCTCTCCGGTCCATCCAGGACTCTCTGGACCTCTTCTTCAGGGTGTGTGCCCACTGTCCCCACAAACCACCACCTGTCCAAATATATATATCTATATATCCACTAAAGGCAATGAAACAGTCCACATAGTATTCAAATCCTAATATGAAGTAGATGAGTTAAATTGTCTGTCTGTGTATTCCAGATCGAGGAAATCGAGTATTCCTGTGAGAAGTGCAAGGGGAAAGTGGCGACAGTGACTCATAAATTCAGCCGACTCCCCAGGTACTCTGTTACGGATACAGGTATCCTGTGTGTGTGTGTATCCTGTATGTGTGTGTATCCTGTGTGTGTATTTCTTTTCTCTCCTTCTCCCCTCACAGGTGGAAATAATCATTCCCCAATCAGTCACACCTACTGTTTCCATTACCCAATCACAACCCCTTTCCCTTGGTTTAAAAACCCATTCAGTTGTTCTCTCTGGAGCGCAATCTCTCTGTAGATCTCTTGTTTTTGCAACTACATGTCACTTTGTCCGTTACCCTGTGAGTATTGTTTTTGTTATGGTGTTTGACTCTTTGTTTGATGGTGGGAGAAGGGGGTACCAAGATAAGTCGCCCATGGGCATACACTACCCATAGGAATACTTTGTCTAAGAACACTAGTTAGAACTGGGCGGACCACCCCCTGTATTTTTGGTTAGTTAGTTAGCTTTATTGAAGTAGGCTAGTCTAGTTCAGGGGTGTTTTTGGATATTTGTTTCTTTCCTTGGGTCCAGCTCAGCACCTTTTCCTGCCCCCCCTTTTACCATGTGTTTAGCAAATAAACCATGAGTGTTTGACGGTAATTTAGTTGTCTGTGGTTTTTCGTTCTCACTGTTACGTTTTCACTATTATACTTTGCATGAGTTATGTTACAGGTCTCGTTACCATCCCCCCTAGACTGTCGGGCCAAAGGGATTCGTAACATACTCCCATTTGTCGACAGCGGGGATCTTTAGCCCTGGTGTTAAGAACACCAACTCCATACTAAGCTGATCATTCACCTGGGTTGTGTCTTAATTGACATTGCAGCCTATTCCCTATATAGTGCACGGGAATCGGGTGCCATTTGGGCCATTGCCATGACCAAAGTGAATAAGGAAGAGGTATGGGCTTCTTCAGATAACCCTACATCGCTTTCTATCCTTTCCCTCACGCAGAGTTCTGATTCTGCACCTGAAGCGCTACAGCTTCAACGCCCAGCTGTCACTGAACAGTAAGCTAGGCCAGCAGGTGATGATCCCCCGCTACCTCACGCTGCTGTCCCACTGCACGGACGCCACGCGCCCCCCCCTCAGTCTCGGCTGGAGCGCAAACGCCGCCATGTAAGAAACACCCCTCCCACAAGCACACTTGGAGACAGTGATCATTGTCCCAACTATTTGACATTTTCTTTGGATGTCACCACACAGACGGGTCTTAAATGTCCAAATAACGTTGATCACAGCAGGTGAATATTATATATTTTTTTTTTTACCTACCACGCTCTTTGGTTTTGTTGTACAGGCCACGAACACTGAAGGCCTCCCAGTCGGTGAACTCCTCCTCACTACTTCGGTAAGCCAGTCTCTAACAACATGGAATCACTAACACACACTTTTTACCTCCAACCCAGGAAGGCCAATCGTGTCCAGTGTTTCCATGATGTGGCACAAAAGTGTGGATGTTTTGGTTCTTCTAACTACTGTTTTCATTTCCTTCCACCAGGAAAGTGTCTCTGAAGGCAGGGGGCAGCTCCAGCACTATGCTGGTGGACTCTGACAGCGAGGAGGAGCTGAGCCGGAAGGTGGTGAGCCGTAAGCGCCGCCTCAGCGACTGTCTGCCCGATGACAGAGCAGATGAGGTTAGGGCACCAGAGGGATCGGGGGGGATATACATTACTACACCCTAACCGCTGACACATGCGGGGCCAGGTTGAAAGAACACTGTGTTTAGTGTGTGACATGATGAGCTCTGGCTGTGTGTTTAGGTCCAGCGAGCTGTCCACCACCCAGATGCGTCAGACTTCAACAGCATCAGCGATGAGGAAATGCTGGCGGCGGTGCTGGAGATGAGTCGCCACGACGCTGGGTTCTCCTGCCATGCCCCTGAGGACGAGCCAACCAGCAGCCCTGACACGGGCTTCGGCGACGCCGACGCCCAGGAGATGAACTACCGCCCAGACCTGCTGGAGACGGACACTAAGCCGTCTGCAGGTAACCACCAATCTCAGAAACACAGACACACCAGCCAGGAGGGACAGGGAGGAGTAGGCTTAAATGGTTCACTAAAATTATTTTTTGAGACTACACACCAAAACAGCTCCCTGTAGTACCTTACTAGATGCCCATTCATTTCATTGAACTATGCTATTTTAAGACGATAGACTTGAATTATACAAAACGCATGCAGAAGCCTCTGGTTTTTAAATGTGTTTTACCAACCCATGCTAAACGGAGTGTGTATCTGTGTGTGTGTGTGTGTGTGTGTAGACGTGCTGGACTCCCTGGACCTGACCATGGACGAAAACAAGGAGAACCAGACCCCCGAGGGGGTGCAGGGGGATCTGGACTGGGTGCAGCAGTATGGCCTGGAGCAGGAGAGGGAGGAGCAGGAGCTGCAGCTAGCCCTGGCCCAGAGCCTGCAGGAGCATGTAAGACTCCACACACACTAGGACATTAGAGAGAGACCCCCTATACAGCTCTACCATTGGACATTTTGCTGTAGGAGAAACCTGATGTTGGTGGTTCACAGTTTTTGTAATGTAGGCTAATCCTCCTTCCGCTTCTGTAATGTTTTTGAGCTCCACAAGAAAACAGAAATCTGTCTTGAGCTCAGACCCACCGTCACTAGCACGTGCTCCAGCAGGTATATCTCACTGGTCATCCCCAAAGCCTGTCCTTCCAGTTCTCTGCTGCCAGTGACGGGAACGAATTGCAAAAATCGCTAAAGCTGGAGACTTATATTTCCCTCACCAACTTTAAACATCAGCTATCTGAGCAGCTAACTGATTGCTGCAGCTGTACATAGTCCATCTATAAATAGCCAGCCCAATCTACCTACCTCATCCCCATATTGTTTTTATTTACTTTTCTGCTCTTTTGCACACCAGTATTTCTATTTGCAAATCATCATCTGTTCATTTATCACTCCAGTGTTAATCTGCTAAATTGTAATTACCTCGCTGCTATGGCTTATTTATTGTCTTACCACCTCACGCCATTTGCACACACTGTATATAGACTTTCTTTTTTTATATTGAGATATTGACTGTACGCTTGTTTATTGCATGTGTAACTCTGTCGCACTGCTTTGCTTTATCTTGGCCAGGTCGCAGTTGTAAATGAGAACTTGTTCTCAACTAGCCTACCTGGTTTAAAAAAAAAATATATATATATATATATAGGGCCAATGTTACCTATGTGAACGTTTGATAGAGCCGGACAGGACAGCTGGTTATTGCATCACCACGATGAAAACCTGACCTTTGCAACATGTGGTTTCTCCTACAGGAAGCCCAAGAGATGAGGGAGGACGACGACCTGAAGAAAGCCACAGAGCTCAGCCTGCAAGGTACAGCATAGACACTGCTTCCCCTTTTAATGCCAATACGCAGCTTCACTAAAGTAAAGAAGTGTGTGTGTCTGTTTGCACATTTTTACATGTCTTGATCCTGCCTCGTTTTTCTCCGCCCTCCCAGAGTTCAACAATTTGTTGCCGGAGCTGCTGTGTTCAGACGAGGACTCTGGGAACGAGGAGGTGCTGGATATGGAGTACAGCGAAGCAGAGACCGAGGATCTGAAGAGAAATGCTGAGGTACGAAGTCTCCCTCCTACTTTTCTCCCTCACACTAACCTTCACCAGGTTAGTGTCATTTATCAACTGCATAAATTTCACTAAATTTCACAATTCCAGTGGGTCAGAAGTTGACATACACTAAGTTGACTGTGCCTTTAAACAGCTTGGAAAATACCAGAAACTGATGTCATTGCTTTTGAAGCTTCTGATAGGCTAATTGACATCATTTGAGTCAAATGGCGGTGTACCTGTGGATGTATTTCAAGGCCTACCTTCAAACTCAGTGCCTCTTTGCTTGACATCACGGGAAAATCGAAAGAAATCAGCCAAGACCTTCACAAGTCTGTTTCATCCTTGGGAGCAATTTCCAAACGGCTGAAGGTACCACATTCATCTGTACAAACAATAGTACACAAGTATAAACACCATGGGACCACGCAGTCGTCATACCGCTCAGGAAGAAGACGCGTTCTGTCTCCTAGAGATGAACGTACTTTGGTGCGTAAAAGTGCAAATCAATCCCAGAACAACAGCCAAGGACCTTGTGAAGATGCTGGAGGAAACGGGTACAAAAGCATCTATTGATATAGTCCTATATCGACATGACCTGAAAGGCCGCTCAGCAAGGAAGAAGCCACTGCTCCAAAATCGCCATAAAAAAGCCAGACTACGGTTTGCATGGGGACAAAGTTCGTACTTTTTGGAGAAATGTCTGATGAAACAAAAATAGAACTGTTTTGCCATAATGACCATCGTTATGTTTGGGGGAAGCTTGCAAGCTGAAGAACACCATCCCAACCGTGAAGCACTGGGGTGGCAGCATTATGTTGGGATGCTTTGCTGCAGGGGGGACTGGTGCATTTCACAAAATAGATAGCATCATGAGGGAGGAGAATTATGTGGAAGCAACATCTCAAGACATCAGTAAGGAAGTTAAAGCTTGGTCGCAAATGGGTCTTCCAAATGGACAATGACCCCAAGCATACTTCCAAAGTTGTGGCAAAATGGCTTAAGGACAACAAAGTCAAGGTATTGGAGTGGCCATCACAAACCCTGACCTCATTCCTATCGAATATTTGTGGGCAGAACTGAAAAAGTGTGTGTGTGCATGGAGGCCTACAAACCTGACTCAGTTACACCAGCTCTGTCAGGAGGAATGGGGCAAAATTCACCCAACTTATTGTGGGAAGCTTGTGGAAGGCTACCCGAAACGTTTGACCCAAGTTAAACAATTTAAAGGCAATGCTACCAAATACTAATTGAGTGTATGTGTACTTCTGACCCACTGGGAATCTGATGAATGAAATAAAAGCAGAAAGAAATCATTCTCTCTACTATTATTCTGACGTTTCACATTCTTAAAATAAAGTGGTGGTCCTAACTGACGCAAGACGGGGAATTTTTACTAGGATTAAATGTCAGGAATTGTGAAACTGAGTTTAAATGTATTTGAATACGGTGTATGTAAACTTCCAACTTCAGCTGTATATGTAGAATGACACCTTTTCTGTGGATGTTCTTGTACCAGATTTTTCGTCACTGATCTTTTGAACAAATCACAATTTCGCAGGTGCACCACTTTTTTTGAATTTCGGAAGGAGAGGGGACATTTAGCCCATAGACTTGCCTGAAACTGGCTGAGTTTCCGTTTTAAGGGTCTGGAGAATGGGGTTGGGTCGTATCCAGATTTTCATACCTTAATACCGTTCCTGTACCATACCAGGGTATGTGGTATTACGGCATGCAAGGGCCGATATTTATTTCCAAATATTTTGTAATTTTTTTTGCTAACAAAAGCATAGCAAATTCCATAGCAAATAATTGACACAAGCTAAATGCTAACAAGCACACGCAAACAAATTAAATGCAAGGACAGAGAACCCAGCTCATAAAGTTATACAACTATATCAAAAGGCTACTCACACTTGAACCAGGAGGGGATTGTGTCTGCTGTCACCAAGCAGCTTGATCTTGCAAGCTAGCCACCTATAGCTAGCGAACCAAATGTAAAGCTGGAGCCCTGAGCTGAAGAAAGTGTTTTTGAATGTATAGTTAGTTAGTAATAAGGTTATTTAGCTGGCAAAAACAACTCTTGTGATGGTCAACAGTGGATCTCACGTTTGCTCCATGTGCTCTTTGTAAATAAAGATACCATGTGACTGGCTCAATTTAATTTTTGTGAATAATATCATTGTTATTAGTGTAAAACATTTTTGTGAAGGTATTTAAAATCATACCGTCGGTGTTTCAAAATACCCAGGTATACGGTATATCGCCCAAGATTAGTGGATGCTTTTCTAGTGTTGTTAGTGTCTTTTCTAGTCTTGTTAGTGTCTTTTCTAATATGTCCCCCAATAACTCAATAAAGCATCTGGCACAACTACGCACCATTTTTAATTCTGGGTGTCTAAGATTAAGTAGGGAGAAACGGCCCAGCTGAACACCTTCCTTTCTTGTTCCCAGAGCGGAGACTTGGCCAACTCGTTTCGGCTGATCAGTGTAGTCAGTCACATCGGGAGCAGCTCCTCCTCTGGTAAGCACTGCCCTGCCTATAGACCACAGTCTGCTAAGATACAGTATATTGCCATGCTACGAGATACACCGTTATTTGTGGTTACCAGAAATGAGTGCAAGAGATGTGAATGTTATGATTTGTTTTTGGTAACGACTGATATCTGTACATCTCATAACACACTACTGTGTAGCAGGAGCCACAGATTATCAATCTGTTAAAAAAATTAAATGTAACGCATAAATGTAAAATGAGGACGATACCACGAGAAGCCAAGACACTGTATATTTGTTGTCTAATATTAACCTGTAATTCTATCTCTGGACCCTCAGGCCATTACATCAGCGACGTGTACGACATGAAGAAGCAGTCGTGGCTGACCTACAACGACCTGGATGTGTCGCGCACGCAAGAGGCCTCGGTGCAGAGAGACCGCGACTGCAGCGGATACATCTTTTTCTACATGCACAAGTTAGTCTCCCTCTAACAGCTTCAGTTGTGTGCTGGGTTATGTTCAGGGAAACAATGTGAAATTTGTCCAATAAGAAAGCAGATTTTCATTTTCAGTTGCAAAACGTTTTTCTACAGTGTCCCCTACTGATCTCAACCCTGTTCTTTTATGGTAAGGGAAAAACCACCCGCCTCCCGCTATATGCCCTATACCAGTCTGTGAGTGACTGAGTATAATGCAGTGGAGGCTGAGAGAGACCCAGCTCTAGTAAGCAGGGTTGTCCATATGATTGGCAACTCTGAGCAGAAGCTGGAACACAATCTCCCCTCTTTCATGCTATAAGAAAATATTATTTGTTGAAATTTCTTTCTATTTTGTCAGAAAAAAAGAAAGTAGCAAAGTGAAACTCTGGTAACTAGAAGTTTGCTGTGGGGTTTTAATATCAGGACATTAATAAAACTAAAGTTGTACATTCACCTATGGTGGGAGAGATTGTAGGGAACTTAATGTTATGTGTGTATCATATTATGCACTGGAACCCACTGTAAGGGGTGTGGATTTGTTTCAGTGAGCCGTGCCTTGACTGACTGCTGTGTGTGTACCCTCTCCTCAGGGATGTGTTTGAGGAGCTGTCTGAGTTGGAAAGGACAGGGGCCAGTGGAGGAGCCTCTGAGGCAGGGAGGACTGTCCTGCAGCCCCTCTGAGCCACCAGTCTGTCATCAGTCACACACCAACCAACACGCACTGAGCTCTCCCCAACAGATGGGTCGGGTTTGGGATGAAGGAGAACCTTTCTACAGTACTACTGATCACCGTCCACATTTTTGTCTTGAGGCGATTTGTCCTTTTTTAAAACAAAACAACAGACCATGGTAGCTTCTGTCGTGAAGGCAGGCTCAGATGTCAGCACACACAGCCAACGTCCTTCTCTCCAGGTCTGGTCAGAAATGAGAGACAGCGCTCTCAAAAGAAAGAAAAGAGCTGACTGTTCTTTGTTTATTAAACCCTGAGAGATATTAGCCCTGAACTTTTCAGACTTCTTTATTTAATTTTCTATGATTTGTTGAATTTGTTGTTGTAATACAGTTTTTCTTGGCACACATGATATTAACTGTCATGCATTTAAGAAATTAAATAGTAAGTGTCAGATGCTTGATGCTGGTGCTCCTTTGATTGTATGGTTTTTACTTTTTATTTCCAATATAATTTAAAATGTATTCTAAAATATAGTTGAGGGTAAGGAGGGTGTACTTTTTTGTTCTATACAGTGCATTTGGAAAGTATTGACACCTTGACTTTTCCACATTTTGTTACAGCCTTATTCTAAAATGAATTCAATTGTCTTTTTCCCTCATCAATCTAAACACACAATAACCCATAATGACCAGCAAAATCAGGATTTTAGAAATGTAAAATCGGGTTCACGTCCGGGCTCTGGCTGGGAAGCATGGTGGCTTTTCGCAAGAGTGGCTTTGGGGAAAGTCTCTGAATGTCCTTGAGTGGTCAAGGACATTCAGAGACTTTCCCCAAAGCCACTCTTGCGTTGTCTTGGCTGTGTGCTTAGGGTCGTTTTCTTGTTGGAAGGTGAACCTTCGTCTGAGGTCCTGAGAGCTCTGGAGCAGGTTTTCATCAAGGATCTCTGTACTTTGCGCCGTTCATCTTTCCCTCGATCCTGACTAGTCTCACAGTCCCTGCAGCTGAAAAATATCCCCACAGCATGATGCCGCCACCACCATGCTTCACTGTAGGGATTGTTCCAAGTTTCCTCCAGATGTGAAGCTTGGCATTTAGGCCAAAGAGTTCAATCTTGGTTTCATCGGACCAGAGAATCTTGTTTCTCATGGTCTGAGAGTCCTTTAGATGCCCTTTGGCAAACTCCAAGCGGGCTGTCATATGCTTTTTTACTGAGGAGTGGCTTCCGTCTGGCCACTCTTATCATAAAGGCCTGATTGGTATGCTGCAGAGATGGTTGTTCTTCTGGAAGGTTCTCCCATCCACAGAGGAACTCTAGAGCTCTGTCAGAGTGACCATCGGGTTCTTGATCACCTCTCTGACCAAGGCCCTTCTCCCGCAATTGCTCAGTTTGGCTGGGTGGCCAGCTCTAGGAAGAATCTTGGTGGTTGGTGGGGACCTTGAATGCTGCAGAAATGTTTTGGTACACTTCCCCAGATCTGTGTCTCGACACAATCCTTCAACCTCATGGCTTGGTTTTTGCTCTGATATGCACTGTCAACTGTGGGACCTTATATAGACATGTGTGACTTTCCAAATCATGTCCAATCAATTGAATTTACCGTAGGTGGACTCCAACTGGTATAAACATCAAGGATGATCAGTGAAAACAGGATGTACCTGAGCTCAATTTTGGGTCTCATAGCAAAATGCTTATGGAAAATAGGGTATTTAATTAGCGAAAAATTCTAAACCTGTTTTTGCTTTGTCATTATGGGGTATTGTGTCGATTGAGGATTTGTATTTTTCATCCATTTTAGAATAAGGCTGTAACAAAATGTGGAAAAGGGGAAGAGATCTGAATACTTTCCGAATGCACTGTATGCTGCGAAACGTGGTGCAATATTTATTTATTTTGTGGCATGGATTTGCCAATTCTGCTTGTATTTGTTTCAAGTCTGTTCATTTGAGTTGGGTGTGATAAAGGAAGTTTCCAATTTCTTTCAATGATTTACTTTTTTGCTGTTTTCATGTTTTATAAATCTTAACAAGCTAAACAAAGTCGCTTGTCTTTTATAAGCTTACAATCCTAGGGGTTTCCTAGTGTAGGGGTTTTCAAACTGGGGTCTGCACATTTTGTATATTTTTTTGGGGGAGGAACAATATTTTGATTTTGGGGGGGGGGGGGTGAATATTTTAAGAATATCGCTGGCTGCAACAGAATATCATAGTGGATACCATTTTTATGTCTGCGTCTAGTATGAAGGAAATTGGAGGTAGTTTCATGAGCCAACGCTATCTAGCGTTAGCGAAATTACGACGTCTACAAAAATAGCTGTCGCTGTTCAGCCAACTCTGGGGAATGTAGACAAATGGCCTCATGCCAAAATCTCAAACTATCCCTGGAGGAAATTAGTAATTGGAGCTAATTACAGGGTTTTTTCTGTATAGAGCAATTCTTAGGCGGTCCATCTTAAGTGATAATTTTCGGGATGGAGAAGCAAAAAAATTGTTTCTAAACAAACAAAACCAGATTGAAAGCATGCAGAAAAGATATTGAACTCTATTTTTTAGAATGCTATCTTTTGGGAACTAACAATCAAATAAAAGTGAAAAGAAGCTTTTCAAAAAAAAATTGAGCAAAGGAACACAGCATTAGCCATAGAATTACAGACAATTGGCTTTAAAACTGCAAAATTGTCTCCGCTCAATGCCAAACTAGCATTTCTGGAAATTTGCATCAAAACAGCAAAGCTTTCTCAGCTCAATGTAAAAATGTATAGAATTGCTGAAAATTTGCTTTACAGCAGCAACATTTTCTCAATGCCGCCAAGGTACACTACATTTTCTAGCTAATATACTAGAGTTTACACTTCCTCTTCCAATGAACTGTGTTTAGGTCAAAATAATAAATGTTTACCAAATCTCAACATTTAAAAAAAAAAATTTGATTACTTCTACTTGCCATTATCATTCAACTGATAAGATGTTACTTTTTTGGCTAACATGATGGGGTGGTCTCTGGGTTGCTGGTCCCTGGGCAAGAAAAGTTTGAAATACCCGGCCCTAATGCCTCCCAATAAAGAACCGGTAGTTTATACAGCTGAAGTAGGAAGTTTACATACACCGTAGCCAAATACAGTTAAACACAGTTTTTCACAATTCCTGACATTTAATCCTGGTAAAAATTCCCTGTCTTAGGTCAGTTAGGATCACTACTTTATTTAAAAAATGTGAAATGTCAGAATAATAGTAGAGAGAATGATTTATTTCCTATTTTCTTTCTTTCATCACATTCCCAGTGGGTCAGAAGTTCACATACACGCAATTAGTATTTTTTAACATTGCCTTTCAATTGTTTAACTTGGGTCAAACGTTTCGGGTAGCCTTCCACAAGCTTCCCACAATAAGTTGGGTGAATATTGGCCCATTCCTCCTGACAGAGCTGGTGTCACTGAGTCAGGTTTGTAGGCCTCCTTGCTCACACACTGCACCTCAGATTGGAGCCCAAATAAATGCTTCACAGAATTCAAGTAACAGACACATCTCAACATCATCTGTTCAGAGGAGACTGTATAGAGTCATAGTGTGCTGCATCAGATGACCTGGCCTCCACAATCACCTGATCTCATCCAATTGGGATGAGTTGGACCGCAGAGTGAAGGAAAAGCAGCCAACAAGTGCCTTGATGACAGCTTTGTTTTCAGGGCTGAAGTACAACACAGAGTTTATTCAAATTAAAGTACAATTTACTACATTCAAAAGTAATATGCAAATTAGGCAGTACAGAATAGATATTTAGAGTAAATTAAGCCAGTGTGGTCATATTATAAACAAATCTACATGCATTATGCAAAACAGAGTTTGTAACAATTTATGAAAATAGAATTTGAAAAAAATATATGTGAATGAGATACTTCATATGCCAATTAGTCTGTATAGAATGTAAAAAATAAACCATTTTAAACCCATTTATTTAAATTAATGTGGTCATATTGTTAACATATACTGATGAGTAAGGTGCCGCACATTTGTGCACACACACACCAGGGGTGGTAACATAGTACATATAATTGGGATTACATAATAATGACCAAAAAGCAGTGTTACTATTTACCAATTAGTAACTTTTAGGCAGGTAACAGTGACTTCAGAAAGTATTCACACCCCTTGACTTTTTCCACATTTTGCTGTGTTACAGTCTGAATTTAAGAAGTATTAATGTGTCACTGGCCTGCCTACACATAATGTGAAAGTGGAATTATGTTTTTTTAATTTTTTTTTACAAATTAATAGAAAATGAAAAGCTGAAATGTCTTGAGTCAATAAGTATTCAATCCCTTTGTTACGGCAAGCCTAAATAAGTTCAGGAATGACTACCTGTAACTTTGTGCATGGTGAAGTTACAGTACAGAATATATATTTAGAGTAATTTAAGCCAGTGTGGTCATATTATAAACAAATCTACATGCATTATGCAAAACAGAGTTTGTAACAATTTATGAAAATAGAATTTGAAAAATATATATGTGAATGAGACAACTGACACCCACGAAGCATCGTTACCCATCGCTCCACCAAGCTTTCCCATGAAAAACATGTAAAACCCTTAGCAACAATGATTTATTTAATAACGACAATAATGCAAATTAATATTTACATTAATAACAATAAAACCCCACAACCAAATAGACTACTTATTTGTCTTGTTATAATTGCTTGTATCATTAATTACAGATGAATACTAAAATCTATTTTAGATGGAATACTGCCAATGACCACAGGGGGGCAACAAAGTCCATCTTGCAGAGCATGTACTGTGTGTTCAAATGAGGAAGCCTTTTGCATATTTTTCACCAGCTGGTTTCTCATGCTTTCCAGAGCTTCTTACCTCTTTGATTTGCGTGTTGATGATGTGTGTTCTCTATGTTCTTATTGCAGGATCTTGACAGACTGGCTGGAGAGAGCTTGGCGGAGGTGAAAGTTCATAGTCACAGAAAAAGAGAAGGAGCAGAAGGGGACACTAAGGATTCTCTGCATCACTAATGGATTCAGGGATGCAGGAAACAAGACTCAAAGTACACGTCAGCATTAAGTTGGGAGCAAAAACAGCATTGCCAAAACATTTCCCCCAATGACTAGTGACTAGTTGAATAACTAATTTCTACACTGACGGATTATATCCTGATGCATACACCAATCCCATGTAAGCCCATTTTAGAGTGAAGATAGCCTGTCCAATATGGAGAAGACCCAGGAGCTCCAGGGCACGGGGGCCCTGCTGATGCTGCTGCTGCCTGCCCCCAGCCCAGGGAGCGAGGACCAGGATGTGCCCCTGCTCTCTGCTCTGCTCCAGCTCAAACAACTCCAGCAGGCAAATATCTGGGACTGCCCGCTGCCCCTCGCCATATTGGTGCCCGGCTCGCACGACACACAGAAACTGGAGGAAGGTTAGGGGTACCCCAACCACACACACACACACATGGCTGGACATCACCAGCATTCTCTTACAGGGATCGCTGACACAATGGCATATTGTGAATTAAGTCTAATGATCAAATCTGTAACTCTCTACACTCTGCCTGTCTTTTCTTCTCTTCTGGTTAGACCTGATGCTCAAGATGTTGGTTGAAGACGCTCTGATATCAGCACACACGTTCTTCCACATCACAGAGACCACCAGTGGACATAGAGTGCTCGGAGCAGGTGGGGAGAACTCTCTTGAATCAAAAGAAAACACTTTAAATTGCTTCTGAGGTGAGAGGGGCAGTGCGCTGGCTCTTTGCACATACCCCGGCACCCTCCCTCCTCTCCTCTCAGACCCTGGTGCACTTCGTGGAGGCCGGCCTGTGCCGCGAGATCAGCGCCTGCCTCTACCGCCACCGGCAGGACCGAGCGGGGGCAGGGCTGGCGTGCCAACACTCGGCGCCTGTCCTCACACTCTACAACGCCGCGCTGGCCTTCCTGGCCGACCTGGTGTCCTCCCAGGAGCTCTCCAGCTTCTCCCGGACTCCGGGAGTTCGCCCTTCCAGAGACCCGGAACACAGTGCCTCACCTGGCCTGGTTCCGGAAGACAGTCGTCAGCCTGCAGATACCCAGCTGGGGCCCCTGCCCACTGACACAGGTTGTTTGCTTTGGATGTGTGACAAAGGTTGTGCGCGCATGTGGTTGTGCGTGTGTGATTCTGTTGACTTGTGATTTTTATGCACTAAAACTGCTAAAATGACATCTGTTTACATCGTCCCCTCACCACCACCCCCAGCCTCCTGGCCGCTGCTCCTCCATCTTCCAGTAATCCGACCAGATCCCAACGTCGTGCCACAGCCAACCCCATCTCATGTCCCGCCTGGAGAACCTCCTAGAGAGGGTGCGCTGCTCCACAGCTGCAGCCCAGAACCACTGGGAAGAGAAAGAGGGCCCGTCCCTCCAGCAGGTCCCCTGGGATGAGGTAGTGGCCATCTGCATAAACCACAAGCTGAAGGACTGGCAGCCTCCGTATATCCCAGTTTGTGACAATGAGATGACCATTTGTTTATCTACTCTGTCTACGGTATGTCTACACTAGCTTTTTGGTTGACATTTTCCACACCACAGACAAATTCAGCTCCTTATGCTAGACAGAATAAACTGAGCTTTCAGCTGGATTTGAGAGAAGAAACTATTGTATGAGGAAAGCAAGGACATGAGTTAAAAATCCTTTATTGCTTTGGAATTTGTAAAGAGCTAAACCTAATCCCAAGCCTCCAGTGCTGCTGTACCAGATGCCATTACGGAGGATGGAGAGGTCCTGGTCTACTTCCCCACGGAGGGACTGAACAACTTCCAGCCCCCTGCAGAGTGGACGGAGACGCAGAGGTAAGGAGGAAACTGGTTGACTGCTCTTTCCTCTTTCTCTGTATCTCACATCTCTATCCCTCGCTCTCTGTCTCTCTGTATTTCTCTCTGTATCTCTCACTCTAAAATCTACTCCTGTTTCTGTTGGATCATACACCCTTCTGTGAATTGATCAACAAAAATAGATAATTTCCTCCCCCTCCCCTGTTCCTCCCTCCCCTCTCCCCACGTCAGAGCCAGTTCAGAAAGACTTGCAGCTCTCCCTCACCCTGCCTCACCTTGGACATCACACACCCCCCCCGCCCCGAGACCTGCTTCCCCAGAAGGTCCTCCACAGTCTCCAGGATGAGAGGGCCCACAGCCAGGGGTGTGAGGAGCAGCTGCAGCGCTGGCTAGAAGTGGCTAACTCTCCATGACTAACTGCATGGCCCCCATCGGTACTGCTGCTGCACAGGTACAATGTTAAGATGGCGTCAAAGGGGATGGCTGACGTTTTACATTCACCTAACCAACTGTGCTATTTTGTTAGTTTTTTTTGCGTTGTTTGTACATAATGTGGCTGCTACCGTCTCTTATGACCGAAAATAACTTCTGGACATCAGAACAGCGATTACTCACCACGCACTGGAAGAAGCTTTTTCCTTTAACGAGTCCAACGAGAAGGATATACTGCCTTCCCGGGAACAGGCCCAAATCCCCATCATTTGCGGGGGCGGCAAGTAGCCTAGTGGTTAGAGCGTTGGACCAGTAACTGAAAGGTTACTAGATCGAATCCCCGAGCTGACAAGGTAAGAATCTGTCATTCTGCCCCTGAACAAGGCAGTTAACCCACTTTTCCTAGGCCGTCATTGTAAATAAGAATTTGTTCTTAACTGACTTGCCTAGTTAAATAAAAGGTTAAATAATAAATAAATAAAAAGATTTGCGTGAAGAAAAGACGGAGGAAAAGAGGGCGCTATAGGGCTACCTTCTGAGAATCCGTAGGCGAATGAGTAAACTCCCACTGCCATCCGTTCTCGTTGCTAACATGCAATCATTGGAAAATAAAATTGATGACCTAAGATTGGGCCATTGAGAGGCTTTGAAGCCACCGGTTGGCAATATTGGCACTCCCCAGTAGGAGCATACCTCCATAGTATTGTGACAATAACATTAGTAAGCTCCAAAAAATTAGACTTTAAGGAAAATGTTTTTAAATATACTTTCATTTTTTTAAATGTTTAGTTCACATAATCTAATTTAAAAGTATGCATTAAGGTGTCTGTAATAGAATAAATGTGGCAAAAACAAATGTAGACATTAATAAATGAATTCTCTACAATGGTGGGGGGAGTGCCAAGATGGAGGCACAGTGGCTTCAACACAGTGCCCCCTATCAATCATCTAGTGTATATAATCCCCTGCACCCTTTCTGACTCTCTCTCTTGCGGCTCAGGGTGGTGTGTGGGGAGGTACAGAGGGCCTAGTGGCCCTCCAGATGAAGGACAGGGGGCTGGGGGTGAGGACTCCGAGTCCTGTGAGCAACGTCGTTACGTCCAGAGCGCTAACTCCCAGATCCTCAACACCTGCTTGGCCTCATGGCTGCCAGGTAACAGCCTATGTAACTGCCTTGTAACGACCTATGTGACTGCATTGTAACCACCTTGTAACTACCTATGTGACTCCCTCTAAACCTCCTATAGACGGGTTGGTTGTTTAGCAACAAAACTAACGCTGGCTCAACTATGGGGCAAAAGAGACAGGGTTGGCTTAGATTGTGAACAACATGTATACTAAATGTTGTTTCCAATGTTTATTGAGAACATAAATAAATGTGTACAATGAGCACTTGTCTCAACTACATCGTTACATTTTGTAGGTTAGATAGCTAACGAATTTTTGCCATATTAGCATATCAGTCAAAACACCTCAAAACAAGACATGGTATCAAGAACAAGATGCAAATAGCTGAAAAGACCCACCTACGATTCCCCAAATGGCAGCTTCTTGTCATCAAGAATCACAACAACACACAGACTTCTGCCCCATTGAAGCATGCACGTGGTTTTCGTGACGTTGTCAGCTAACTCGTCTATGTAACTATGTAAATACACCATAACATTTAGACATGTCAGGAGTAAACCCACCACCTCTCCTGTTCTTTGGGAGATATCCAGATTCCAAGGTGATTGAGTGAGGAATACAGCTGTTGATTGACAAGCAGCTGCCCAATGGAGACTAACCACAGGTGAGTCGCGTCCTGTCACACTGTGCTCAGTGCTTTGCTCCACCCGAGCTTTAAATCAAATTCAACAAGTGTAGACTTTACGGTGAAATGCTTACTTTAGTATGAAGTTGCCACATTGCTCAGAATAATATATTGCCCTCTGTCTGTCTCGTACATCTGTATTGAGGCAAATGGTTTCTGTGTTTGTTTTTTGAAAACCAGAACGCTGTGGGGAGAAATTCTAGTAGAGATACATACTGCAATAAATAACCTGAAGCTTTATAGATGACCCAAAAAATCTATTTTGTCCTCAGGAGAGCATCTCGTGGATGTTCAATAAGAGCTATGCCATCAGCTACACCTCCTACAGGAACGTATTCACAGTGTGGACGCTGTGCCGCCTTCTCCAACCTTTACCCCTCCAGCCCTCTGGCTGTGAAGGTCAAGCTGTGAGGTCAGGAGTCAGCAGGGGTGTGCTCAGTGTCATTTCTGAAATCTTTACATAAAGAACAGTCGTAAAAGTGGGATGCTAATGAATAGAAGGTGCTGAAACAGGAGTCCTGAAATGACCTCAACCCTGGGATTACTTGACCACGCCTGCTATTTAACGTTCCTTTTGCCTTACGTTTACTGAACTCGTTGAAACAACCTTTTAGCTGAGGAATTGTGAGAAATAGTGTCATTTTGGCGCCTGTATTATGACATTAAATCGATACCCTTAAATCAGTCTGTAAATAGTGCTGAAATAGTTCCCTATTAATATTAACCTTAGTCTCTGAGAATGTATTGATCAGTGGCGGCCAGTGCCGTTTAAGATGAGGACAATTTGTTTTTCATGAACATGGCCTTATTTCTATTACAGTATATTGGATGACTCTCATTCATATTCCATTCACCCAGTTCAATGTAACAGCGATAGGTTTAGGCTACTACATGATACTCAAATTTTCCCATTGTTCTACAATGTAGAAAATAGACAAAATAAAGAAAAACCCTTGAATGAGTAGGTGTGTCCAAACTTTTGATTGGTACTGTAGGGTGTAATCATTAGTCCAAGAGTTTCTTTTGGACAAAATCAGGTATGTTTATCCCCGTTTTGGCTAAGTGAAACTGAAATTGAACAAAAATGACTCTCTCTCTCTCTCTCTCGCTTCTCCTTCATTTTGGAAGAAATTAATTTGTTCAAAACTGTTCAACTATTGTCTTTCTCTCTTTGAATCAACTATTCACCACATTTTATACAATTCAGTGCTAGCTATCTGTAGCTTATGCTATCAGTACTAGACTCATTCTCTGATCGTTTGATTGGGTGATTCACTGAGGAGTATGGTCCTCCCCTTCCTCCTCTGAGGAGCCTCCACTGGTATTGATGTAATTGGTTTGTAATTAGATCATATTTTCAAATGCAGAATAAAGTAACTCTGTATGGTTTCACTATTTCTTTCTTGCAACAGCTGATGTTTGAGTGGGAGAATAATGTGAGTCAAACCTACCAACCAGTAGCCCCTGACCTGTCCTGCCTCTCATAAGTACATCAATCCCACACACAATTCACCTCCCCATGTGACATGCCTTTTCCTCCTCAGGAGACTGAAAAGATTTGGCATGGGTCCTCCAAAAGTTCTACAGCTGCACCACCTGGTGTGGCAACTGTTCAGCACCTGACCGTAAGGGGCTACAAAGGGTAGTGCATACAGCCCATTACATCACTGGGGCCAAGCTTTCTGCCATCTAGGACCTATATACTAGGCGGTGTCAGAGGAAGGCCCAGAAAATTGCCAAAGACTCCAGTCACCCAAGTCATAGACTGTTTTCTCTGCTACGGCACGGCAAGCGGTACCGGAGTGCCAAGTCTAGGTCCAAAAGGCTCCTTAATAGCTTCTACCCCCAAGCCATAAGACTGCTGAACAATTAATTGTTTTTACACTGCTGCTACTCGCTGTTTATTTTCTACGCATAGTCACTTTACCCCTACCTACATGCACAAATGACCTCGACTAACATGTACCTCCTGTTTTTAGCCTCGTTATTATTTTGTGTTACTTTTTATTTTATTTTTTACTTTAGTTTATTTAGTAAATATTATTTGGTAAACTCTTTCTTGAACTGCATTGTTGGTTTAGGGCTTGTAAGTAAGCATTTCATGGTAAGGTCTACACCTGTTGTATTCGGCGCATGTGACAAATGAAATTTGATTTGACATACGCATCTCTCACAGAAGTTGCCAAATCAAAGTATCTAATGGAATTCAAGGTGCTGTTTTGGAGAATGTTTGCAACTTCCAACTGTGTGTGTGATGGGGTGGGGGTCCAGCTGTATCTGTACGAAAAGGTATCTGGCACTGTCAATCACAGCAATAGTAAGGGGATAACACACAGTAGAAGTGTTGCCCAATAGTCCTTCAAAAGAAAGGTGTACTTGATAGGTATAGTTCTGTTTTTACCTCCCCATGTGACATCATATTTATTTTGCTCCTGAAGCATGACTACTGATAAGAAGAAACTCTTTCAAATGTGCTCAGTATTACCCAATGCTCATAACTTTCCCAATGCTCTTAATTTTCCAATTTCTCATACTTTTTTTTAGAAAGGTGTGTAGTGTGAGTCATTTGATGGTTGGTTAGATGACTCATATCCTATCATCTGTCTTTAATTATCATACTTATTGCTTGTATTTCACATACTGCGTTCTAAATTATTAATACCTAAGAGAATATACAGATTTGCTGAATTACATATATTGCACATACAGTACATAGTGCCTTCAGAAAGTATTCACACCCCTTAACTTAAAAATAAATAAAATTGAGTTATATTTAAAATGGGTTAAATTGAGATGTGTTGTCACTGGCATACACACAATACCCCATAATGTCAAAGTGGACATTTTTACAAATGAATAAAAACTGAAATGTCTTGAGTCAATTATTATTCAAGCCCTTTGTTATGGCAAGCCTAAATAAGTTCAAGAATAAACATTTGCTTAACAAGTCACATAATAATTTGCATGGAATCACACTGTGGATACTTGGATTCAGAGCTATCTATCTAATAGAACTCAAAGGGTTTTCTTGGAAGCTTCTCTAATGTCAAACATGTAAAGTGTGGTGTATCGCAGGGCAGCTCACTAGGCCCTCTACTCTTTTCTATTTTTACCAATGACCTGCCACTGCATGTGTGTCCATGTATGCTGATGATTCAACCATATACGCATCAGCAACCACAGCTAATGAAGTCACTGAAACCCTTAACAAAGAGTTGCTGTCTGTTTTGGAATGGGTGGCCAGTAATAAACTAGTCCTGAACATCTCTAAAACTAAGAGCATTGTATTTGCTACAAATCAATCCCTAAGCTCTAGACCTCAGCTGAATCTGGTAATGAATGGTGTGGCTGTTGAACAAGTTGAGGAGACTAAATTACTTGGGGTGACCTTAGATTGTAAACTGTCATGGTCAAAACATGTAGATTCAATGGTTGTAAAGATGGGGAGAGGTCTGTCAGTAATAAAGAGATGCTCTGCTTTTTTGACTAAAAACTCCAAAAAGCAAGTTCTGCAGGCTCTAGTTTTGTCTTATCTTGATTTTTGTCCAGTCGTATGATCGAGTGCTGCAAGGAAAGACCTAGTTAAGCTGCAGCTGAGCCAGAACAGAGCAGTATGTCTTGCTCTTCATTGTAATCAGAGGGCTGATATAATTACTATGCATTCTGCACTGGTCTCTCTTGGCTATGAGTTGAGGAGAGACCGACTGCATCACTTCTTCTTTTTATAAGAAACAATATGTTGAAAATCCCAAATTGTTTGCATAATTAACTTACACACAGCTCTGACACGCACACTTACTCCACTTAACATGCCACCATGGGTCTTTCACAGTGCCCAAATCCAAAACAAATTCAAGAAAGCATACGGTATTATATAGAGCCATTATTGCATGGAACTCTGTTCCATCTCATATTTCTCAAATAAACAGGGAACCTGGTTTAAAAAAAGCAACACCTCATGGCACAACGCCTCTCCCCTATTTGACCTAGATAGTTTGTGTGTATGTATTGATATGTAGGCTACATGTGCCTAAAAAATAATGTATGTAGGTTTGTCCTTGAGGTTGTTCTTGTCTATTAATGTTCTGTATTATGTCATGTTTCATGTTTTGTGTGGACCCCAGGAAAAGTAGCTGCTGCTTTTACAACAGCTAATGGGGATCCTAATAAAATACCAAACCCCAAAATGGATCATATGAACTATTTAATTCCAAATTAATTCTTTGTCAAATAAAAGATCAATAAATATTGGCCGTTTTTTAAATTAGTTAATCAAATTGCATAAAATAGAAATGACTGCCACTCACATTCTTGTTCTGAAGCAATTTCAGCGTTGCTTTGGTTGTATGCTTGGGGTCTTTGTCCTGTTGGAACGTAAATCTTCACCCCAGTGTAATGTTGTTTGCACTATGAAGCAGGTTCTCATCAAGGCTTTGCCTGTATTTGGCTCCATTCATTGTTCCCTCTTTCCTTACCAGTCTCCCAGTCCCTGCTGCTGAAAAACATCCTCCATAGCATGATGCTGCCACCACCATTCACCTGTACTTATGTCAGTTGTCACGTCTGCTCCCGCTCCCCGTCCTGGCGCTCGAGGTCACCAGACTGCTCATCATTACGCACACCTGTACCCATCGTTACGCGCACCAGCGCTTTATCGGACCTGGACTCCATCACGTCATTGATTGCCTCCCCTATATCTGTCACTTCCTCAGTTTCATTTCCTTGTCTGCATTGATGTTGTTTTGTAGCTCTTGTCCAGATGCTGTTCTTGTTAAGTTTCATGTCAATTTACTTGCTGTACTTGCTTCCCTTCTCCCAGCGTCTGTAGTTACGAAATCGTTACATCAGTACAGGTGCATCAAAGCTGGGACCGAAAGACTGAAAAACATCTCAAGGCCATCACTAGCCGGCTACCACCCGATTACTAAACCCTGCACCTTAAAGGCTGCTGCCCCATATACATGGAATTACTGGTTACTTTAATAATGTTTACATACTGCTTTACTCATTTCATATGTATATACTGTATTATATTCTACTGTATTTTAGTCAATGCCACTCCTAATATTTATATATTTCTTAATTCCTTTCTTTTAGATTTGTGTGAATTGTTAGATACTACTGCACTGTTGGAGATACGAACACAACTATTTCGCTAGACCTGCAATAAAGTCTGCTAAATGTGTTTGTGACCACTCAAATTTGATTTGAACATTTGATGTGATTTAGGGATGGTGTTAGACGGATGATGAGCTGTGACTGGTTTTCTCCAGACATGGTGCTTTGCATTCAAGCCAAAGTGTTATATTTTTGTCACATCAGACCACATCATTTTTTTGCTTTATGGTCTGTCTTTCACATGCCTTGTTGCAAACTCCATGTGCTGTCATGTGCCTTTTTCTCAGGAGTGGCTTCTGTCTAGCCGCTCTCCTGTAAAGCCCAGATTAGTGAAGTGCTGTAGAGACTGTTGTCCTTCTGTGTAGTTCTGTCAGAGTGGCCATTGGTTTCTTGGTCACATCTTTGACCAAGTTCCTCCTTGCCCCGTTGCTCAGTTTGGTCGGACGGCCAGCTCTAGGCACAGTCTGGGTAGATCAATATTCAATATTCAATATTCAATTTCCCAATGATGGAGAGCACCGTGCTCTTGGAAACTTTCAACACTCTAGAAATTGTTTCATACCCTTCCCCAGATACATGCCTTTTCACCGTGTCATTATAGATTGTGTTTAGATGGGTGAGAAAAAAATTGAATCCATTTTGAATTCAGGCTGTATCACAAGAAAATATGGGATCGGTCAAGGGGTATGAATACTTTGATGGCACAGTAAATTAGAAGGATTCCTCTGGGAAGCCAAGCAGACAACGCTTCCTGGAACTACGCTACTTCTAAATGCTATGCCTCATTTTGAAACTTCAATTTGAAAATACCATGTTTTAAAAGAGATCTGTTAAGACCTGATTTATGTAGTTTAACATGTATCACGTTGAGTACTTTTGTTTACAAAGTGTTACCGGACTTTAAAAAAGTATTATTGGCCCAAGGAAAACGCAGGCAAAAAGAGTGAATTTAAAATATTGTGTTTGTTCAAATTGTCTCATACAATGTATTCTGAAAGTATTCTGACCCCTTGACTATTTTGTTACAGTCTTAATTCTAAAATTGATTAAATTGTTTTTTTTCCTCATCTACACACAATATCCCATAAATGACAAAGCAAGAACAGGTTTTTAGAATTGTTTGCTAATATCATAAAAATATCAAATTTACATAAGTATTCAGACCTTTACTCTGTACTTTGTTGAACCACCTTTGGCAGCGAATACAGCATCAAGTCTTCTTGGGTTGGACGCTACAATCTTGGCACACCTGTATTTGGGGAGTTTCTCCCATTTTCCTCTGCAGATCCTCTCAAGCTCTGTCAGGTTGGATGTGGGAGCGATGCTGCACAGCTATTTTCAGGTCTCTCCAGAGATGTTCGATCAGGTACATGTCAGGGCTCTGTCTGCGCCACTCAAGGACATTCAGAGACTTGTCACGAAACCACCCCTGCGTTGTCTTGGCTGTGTGCTTAGGGTCGTTGTCCTGTTGGAAGGTGAACCTTCGCACCGGTCTGAGGTCCTGAGCAGGTTTTCATAAAGGACTAGTCTCCCAGTCCCTTCTGATGAAAAACATCCTCTGGTGCCAGGTTTCCTCCAGACGTGACGCTTGCCATTCAGGCCAAAAAGTTTAATCTTGGTTTCATCAGACCAGAGAATATTGTTTATCATGGTCTAAGAGTCTTTAAGTGCATTTTGGCAAACTCCAAACAGGCTGTCATATGCCTTTTACTGAGGAGTGGCTTCCATCTGGCCACTCAACCATAAAAGCCTAATTGGTGGAGTGCTGCAGAGATGGGAGAACCTTCCAGAAGGACAACCATCTCCACAGAGGAACTCTAGAGCACTGTCATAGTGACCATCGGGTTCTTGGTCACCTCCCTGACAATGGCCCTTTTCCCCAGATTGCTCAGTTTGGCGCGGTGGCCAGCTCTAGGAAGAGTCTTTGTGTTTCCAAACTTCTTCCTTTAAGAATGATGGAGGCCACTGTGTTCTTGGGGACCTTCAATGCTGCAGAAAGGTTCTGGTACCCTTCCCCAGATCTGTGCCTCAACACAATCCTGTCTCGGAGCTCTACGGACAATCCCTTTGACCTCATGGCTTGGTTTTTGCTCTGACATGCACTGTCAACTCTGGGACCTTATATAAACCGGTGTGTGCCTTTTCAAATCATGTCCAATCAATTGAATTGACCACAGGTGGACTCCAATCAAGTTGTAGAAACATCTCAAGGATGATCGATGGAGATTGCTGAGGATTTTTTAAATCCATTTTTTAATAACGAAATGTAACAAAATGTGGAAAAAGTCAAGGGGTCTGAGTACTTCCCGAAGGCATTGTATGTGCTCTACAAAACCATGTCCCTCCTTGCTCATATGATTTTTTTTCTATCATAGTAATGTCAGCGAATAGTGAATATTGTCTGATTCAAATATTGTATCTGGTTTGTTTTATGTATAATAATTAAATGATTCCCATAGGAGAACATCTCATTTATTGTTGTATGCCAAAATTATTAAAATAGCTGTCCAATTATGTTTTTGATATTTCAGTTATTGTGGGCCTGGGGGAATGCTAATTTGTTTATGAGTATTTGTTTATCCAAGCCGGTTTATAATTTGAGCCCTGCCTAGTTTCCTCAAAGTCAAGCATGCCTAAACAGTGATTTGTAGTAACCTAAAATACAATTTGGTGCCTGTATGTATATATTGTCCCAGTAGATGGCAGTGTAGTCAAACTCAACTGTTAAACGCATCGAGCGTTTATTTGATGGTGCATACGCCCCCAATGACGCTTACAAAAATAACCAATCAGGAATAGCCTGTTGCCTGCTATCCAGGAAGAACTGTTCGTAAACTTGACCCATTTCTTGAAGAAAGCTGTGTGCTTTTCAAGCTAATCAGAGAAGGAAAAACTACACAATGTCAATAACTATTTTGAATTCTACGCACAGGTAGGCCTACGTCTGCAAAAGTTTATTTAAATGTATGCTTAGTCGACGAGGACTCCGTGCATGTAGCTAGAGATTAACGTTAGCTGGCTAGCTTTGTGAGGGGTTTTCGGAAGATACTGACAATACCGTTACGCTTGTTAACACTGAGCTGCACTGGGGTCTGAACGCAATCATGGTTACATTGAGACACCATATAACAATTATGTGTATAAACCCTGGATGACTGACAGGGGGCTCTGTATTGAAGCTACCACACAGCCATCTTGGTACTCCTCCTCAATTGTAAAAAAATATTTTTGGATGTCATAGAAATGCATTTAATGTCTACATTCATTTTCTATTATATACCTTAATGCATACAATTAAATTATTATATAATTTAAAAATATGTATATATTTTGTTAGGTTTACATAATAATTTATATTTTTATATATAATTGTTTTATATATTTATATATACACTGCTCAAAAAAATAAAGGGAACACTAAAATAACACATCCTAGATCTGAATGAATTAAATATTCTTATTAAATACTTTTTTCTTTACATAGTTGAATGTGCTGACAACAAAATCACACAAATTATCAATGGAAATCAAATGTACAGTGGGGAGAACAAGTATTTGATACACTGACGATTTTGCAGGTTTTCCTACTTACAAAGCATGTAGAGGTCTGTAATTTTTATCATAGGTACACTTCAACTGTGAGAGAAGGAATCTAAAACAAAAATCCAGAAAATCACATTGTATGATTTTTAAGTAATTAATTTGCATTTTATTGCATGACATAAGTATTTGATACATCAGAAAAGCAGAACTGAATATTTGGTACAGAAACCTTAGTTTGCAATTACAGAGATCATACGTTTCCTGTAGTTCTTGACCAGGTTTGCACACACTGCAGCAGGGATTTTGGCCCACTCCTCCATACAGACCTTCTCCAGATCCTTCAGGTTTCGGGGCTGTCGCTGGGCAATACGGACTTTCGGCTCCCTCCAAAGATTTTCTATTGGGTTCAGGTCTGGAGACTGGCTAGGCCACTCCAGGACCTTGAGATGCTTCTTACGGAGCCACTCCTTAGTTGCCCTGGCTGTGTGTTTCGGGTCGTTGTCATGCTGGAAGACCCAGCCACGACCCATCTTCAATGCTCTTACTGAGGGAAGGAGGTTGTTGGTCAAGATCTCGCGATACATGGCCCCATCCATCCTCCCCTCAATACGGTGCAGTCGTCCTGTCCCCTTTGCAGAAAAGCATCCCCAAAGAATGATGTTTCCACCTCCATGCTTCACGGTTGGGATGGTGTTCTTGGGGTTGTACTCATCCTTCTATTCCTCCAAACACGGCGAGTGGAGTTTAGAGCAAAAAGCTCTATTTTTGTCTCATCAGACCACATGACCTTCTCCCATTCCTCCTCTGGATCATCCAGATGGTCATTGGCAAACTTCAGACGGGCCTGGACATGCGCTGGCTTGAGCAGGGGGACCTTGCGTGCGCTGCAGGATTTTAATCCATGACGGCGTAGTGTGTTACTAATGGTTTTCTTTGAGACTGTGGTCCCAGCTCTCTTCAGGTCATTGACCAGGTCCTGCCGTGTAGTTCTGGGCTGATCCCTCACATTCCTCATGATCATTGATGCCCCACGAGGTGAGATCTTGCATGGAGCCCCAGACCGAGGGTGATTGACCGTCATCTTGAACTTCTTCCATTTTCTAATAATTGTGCCAACAGTTGTTGCCTTCTCACCAAGCTGCTTGCCTATTGTCCTGTAGCCCATCCCAGCCTTGTACAGGTCTACAATTTATCCCTGATGTCCTTACACAGCTCTCTGGTCTTGGCCATTGTGGAGAGGTTGGAGTCTGTTTGATTGAGTGTGTGGACAGGTGTCTTTTATACAGGTAACGAGTTCAAACAGGTGCAGTTAATACAGGTAATGAGTGGAGAACAGGAGGGCTTCTTAAAGAAAAACTAACAGGTCTGTGAGAGCCGGAATTCTTACTGGTTGGTAGGTGATCAAATACTTATGTCATGCAATAAAATGCAAATTAATTACTTAAAAATCATACAATGTGATTTTCTGGATTTTTATTTTAGATTCCGTCTCTCACAGTTGAAGTGTACCTATGATATAAATGACAGACCTCTACATGCTTTGTAAGTAGGAAAACCTGCAAAATCGGCAGTGTATCAAATACTTGTTCTCCCCACTGTATCAACCCATGGAGGTCTGGATTTGGAGTCACACTCAAAATTAAAGTGGAAAACCACACTACAGGCTGATCCAACTTTGATGTAATGTCCTTAAAACAAGTCAAAATGAGGCTCAGTAGTGTGTGTGGCCTCCACGTGCCTGTATGACCTCCCTACAACGCCTGGGCATGCTCCTGATGAGGTGGCGGATGGTCTCCTGAGGGATCTCCTCCCAGACCTGGACTAAAGCATCCGCCAACTCCTGGACAGTCTGTGTTGCAACGTGGCGTTGGTGGATGGAGCGAGACATGATGTCCCAGATGTGCTCAATTGGATTCAGGTCTGGGGAACGGGCGGGCCAGTCCATAGCATCAATGCCTTCCTCTTGCAGGAACTGCTGACACACTCCAGCCACATGAGGTGTAGCATTGTCTTGCATTAGGAGGAACCCAGGGCCAACCGCACCAGCATATGGTCTCACAAGGGGTCTGAGGATCTCATCTCGGTACCTAATGGCAGTCAGGCTACCTCTGGCGAGCACGTGGAGGGCTGTGCGGCCCCCCAAAGAAATGCCACCCCACACCATGACTGACCCACCGCCAAACCGGTCATGCTGGAGGATGTTGCAGGCAGCAGAACGTTCTCCACGGCGTCTCCAGTCTCTGTCACGTCTGTCACATGTGCTCATGTGCTCAGTGTGAACCTGCTTTCATCTGTGAAGAGCACAGGGCTCCAGTGGCGAATTTGCCAATCTTGGTGTTCTCTGGCAAATGCCAAACGTCCTGCACGGTGTTGGGCTGTAAGCACAACTCAATCAATCAAGTTTATTTTATATAGCCCTTCGTACATCAGCTAATATCTCGAAGTGCTGTACAGAAACCCAGCCTAAAACCCCAAACAGCAAGCAATGCAGGTGTAGAAGCACGGTGGCTAGGAAAAACTCCCTAGAAAGGCCAAAACCTAGGAAGAAACCTAGAGAGGAACCAGGCTATGAGGGGTGGCCAGTCCTCTTCTGGCTGTGCCGGGTGGAGATTATAACAGAACATGGCCAAGATGTTCAAAATGTTCATAAATGACAAGCATGGTCAAATAATAATCAGGAATAAATGTCAGTTGGCTTTTCATAGCCGATAATTAAGAGTTGAAAACAGCAGGTCTGGGACAGGTAGGGGTTCCATAACCGCAGGCAGAACAGTTGAAACTGGGACAGCAGCAAGGCCAGGTGGACTGGGGACAGCAAGGAGTCATCATGCCCGGTAGTCCTGACGTATGGTCCTAGGGCTCAGGTCCTCCGAGAGAGAAAAAAGAAAGAGAGAAGGAGAGAATTAGAGAGAGCATACTTAAATTCACACAGGACACTGGATAAGACAGGAGAAGTACTCCAGATATAACCAACTGGCCCTAGCCCCCCGACACAAACTACTGCAGCATAAATACTGGAGGCTGAGACAGGAGGGGTCAGGAGACACTGTGGCCCCGATGATACCCCCGGACAGGGCCAAACAGGAAGGATATAACCCCACCCACTTTGCCAAAGCACAGCCCCCACACCACTAGAGGGATATCTTCAACCACCAACTTACAATCCTGAGACAAGGCCGAGTATAGCCCACAAAGATCTCCACCACAGCACAAACCAAGGCACAAAAACTCCCACCTGTGGACGTCGGGCCCTCATACCACCCTCATGGAGTCTGTTTCTGACCGTTTGAGCAGACACATGCACATTTGTGACCTGCTGGAGGTCATTTTGCAGGGCTCTGGCAGTGCTCCTCCTTGCACAAAGGCGGAGGTAGCGGTCCTGCTGCTGGGTTGTTGCCCTCCTACGGCCTCCTCCACGTCTCCTGATGTACTGGCCTGTCTCCTGGTAGCGCCTCCATGCTCTGGACACTACGCTGACAGACACAGCAAACCTTCTTGCCACAGCTCGCATTGATGTGCCATCCTGGATGAGCTGCACTACCTGCACGTCTCATGCTACCACTAGAGTGAAAGCACCGCCAGCATTCAAAAGTGACCAAAACATCAGCCAGGAAGCATAGGAACTGAGAAGTGGTCTGTGGTCACCACTTGCAGAACCACTCCTTTTATTGGGGGTGTGTTGATAATTGCCTATAATTTCCACCTGTTGTCTATTCCATTTGCACAACAGCATGTGAAATTTGTCAATCAGTGTTGCTTCCTAAGTGGACAGTTTGATTTCACAGAAGTGTGATTGACTTGGAGTTACATTGTGTTGTTTAAGTGTTCCCTTTATTTTTTTGAGCAGTGTATATATAAAACATTTCCTTAAAGTATCTATTTTTTTAAGTACAAATGTTATGGCCCCACTGCAACAGAAAATACTCAAATACATGTATTTCTGTCCCTGAAACATTTAATTGCTGTAGAATTCCATTTATTCTAATGGAGGACTGTTTCTATTTGGGAGTGCCAATATGGTATGCCAGCAGCATACCACCCTGCATACCACTGCTGGCTTGCTTCTGAAGCTAAGCAGGGTTGGTCCTGGTCAGTCCCTGGATGGGAGACCAGATGCTGCTGGAAGTGGTGTTGGAGGGCCAGTAGGAGGCACTCTTTCCTCTGGTCTAAACAAAGATCCCAATGCCCTAGGGCAGTGATTGGGGACACTGCTCTGTGTAGGGTGCCGTCTTTCGGATGGGACGTTAAACGGGTGTCCTGACTCTCTGAGGTCATTAAAGATCCCATGGCACTTATCGTATGAGTAGGGGTGTTAATCCCGGTGTCCTGGCTAAATTCCCAATCTGGCTCTCAACCATCACGGTCACCTAATAATCCCCAGTTTACAATTGGCTCATTCATCCCCCTCCTCTCCCCTGTAACTATTCCCCAGGTCGTTGCTGCAAATGAGAACGTGTTCTCAGTCAACTTACCTGGTAAAATAACGGATAAATAAAAATAAAAATGGTCGACCGGTGGCCACAACGCCTCTCAATGGCCAATACATAGCATCCGCAATCCAGGGTTTAGATACATCATTGCCGTGGAGCCGGCGTGAGATGTAACCATGATTGCGTTCCGACCCCAGTGCAGCTCAGTGTAAACAAACATAACATGGGGCGGCGCACAATTGGCCCAGTGTTGTCCGGGTTAGGGGAGGGTTTGGCCGACAGGGATGTCCTTGTCCCATCGCACACTAGCGACACCTGTGACGGGCCGGGCGCAGTGCAAGCTGACACGGTCACCAGGTGTACGGTGTTTCCTCCGACCCATTGGTGCGGCTGGCTTCCGGGTTAAGTGGGCATTGTGTCAAGAAGCACTGTGGTTGGGTTGTGTTTCGGAGGACGCACGGCTCTCGACCTTCGCCTCTCCCGAGTCCGTACGGGAGTTGCAGCGACGAGACAAGATTGTAATGCCAATTGGATACCATGAAATTGGGGAGAAAAAGGGGTACTTAGACAAACTATTATTATTATTTTTATTTTTTTGAGTAGACTGTGTTGTGTTGCTGCCCAATGGTGCTTCAACTCTCCATGCATGAATAGAGTAGCTAATATCTTGACATTGCATTCGTCAACCCATTAAGCCTTGTTCACATTGGAGTGACTCAAATTACATTTTTTGCTTATCTGATTTGAATCTGTTATTTTTCCTGCTGTGTTAACAGCCAAAAAGCACGTGGAATCATATTTCAAGCCACATTTCAAACCACCTTCATAGGTTTGAAATCCGATACAAATCTGATTCCTGGCCGTGCGAAAATCAGATTTTATTTAGCCCACAAGTGGTTTTTAGACTGTTATTTGGCATATCTTGTTACTTGCTAGCTACTCTGACAGTTTTGAAAAAAACATGTGGTAGCTAACTAGCTTAATTGTTTACAGACACATTAGTGAATGGGCTAAACTGCTACCTAGCTAGCTAATTGACTGCTGTGGCTAGCCAAAAAATGACTTGTTTTGAAAGTTCAATAATCTTATCCTTTGAGGCTTTAAAAGTGGTCTTACACTATGATTTTTAACATTCAAAGCAACTGGGAAATGTTCATGGGAGGCATTGTTGTCACCTTGGCTTGCTACATAACTTGTGAGTGATAGGATGAGCACCACCACCAATCAGTGTACACCACTGCACGCACACTCGTTGTTACTATGACAACTAGCGTAGACATGCCAGCAAATGACTGCTGTTTGAACACACACACACACACACATCCTATTTGGTCAAAAGTAACTTGCTGTTTGGACCAATAATGTATATCTGCTGACTGCGGTTACTAGATGCTACACCTACTATGCTGCGCCCACTACCATTGAGGCTGCTGTCGCTCTCTGGCTCATACTCCAGCACAGTCGGTGCACCAACTTTGGATGCCAGCCAGGGCTCGACATTAAGGCTGGTCCGGAGCAAGTCAAAAAAGTCGGACAACTAGAATGTGGATTTCAGTTGTCCGAAAGGACAAGTAAAAAAATAAAATAAAATAAAAACACAATATGAAACAATTACTCTGATCAGGCAGCTGTGCTGCCGCAGTGCATGGTTGACATTCTGAGTAAATTGCCTATATTCCTATTTGCTATAACCCATTTCAATAAACATTTTATATTTATACAAAGCAAGAGAACAAAGACAGAGCTAAGAGCGCAAAATATCCGGTGAGTGGCTTCCCGGGTGGCGCAGTGGTCTAGGGCACCAGAGACTCTGGGTTCGCGCCCAGGCTCTGTCGCAGCCGGCCGCGACCGGGAGGTCCGTGGGGCGACGCACAATTGGCCTAGCATCGTCCGGGTTAGGTACGGTTTGTCCGGTAGGGATATCCTTGTCTCATCACGCACCAGCGACTCCTGTGGCGGGCCGGGCGCAGTGCGCGCTAACCAAGGTAGCTAGGTGCACGGTGTTTCCTCCGACACATTGGTGCGGCTGGCTTCCGGGTTGGAGGCGCGCTCTGTTAAGAAGCAGTGCGGCTTGGTTGGGTTGTGTTTCGGAGGACGCATGGCTTTCGACCTTCGTCTCTCCCGAGCCCGTACGGGAGTTGTAGCGATGAGACAAGATAGTAATTATTAACAATTGGATACCACGAAATTGGGGAGAAAAAGGGGGTAAAAAAATAAATACAAATATCCGGTTGAGAATTGTTATTTTTTTCTTCCCCCTCTCGAATGTTGGATGATCTGGGCCAATAGCCAAAGTCTATTTTTATAGCAGACACTCCGGTGTCTTATTTTTGTAAAAGCCCAAATGTTCTATATTCTCTCAATTTGAAATGAATATGACTTAGCCTATTAAGAAACTCTTTCAGTTTAATTGCATGCTAGATTTCTCCTGCCATGCTGTTTCATGATCAAACAATGAATTAATCAAACAGAGTCCTAGTTCTATCTCAAAGTTTTAAGTGCTTTTTTAATAACCCCAAAACATGGGAGGCCTAAGGTAATAACGAGAGACAAAAAAAACTATAGCAAGATATAAAAATCGAATGAGAAATTTCAGAAAACCTTAAGACTAAAATTATGCATGCGTGGCCAGAAAATAAATCTGTCCCAATTTACAATTGGCTCATTCATCCCCCTCCTCTCCCCTGTAACTATTCCCCAGCTCGTTGCTGCAAATGAGAACGTGTTCTCAGTCAACTTACCTGGTAAAATAACGGTAAAATAAAAAAATAAAAATTGCAAACCAAATGACCAAAAGCCTAATCCTACTAACTGAAATATCATTAAAGCATTAAGAGAAATGAAAGTTATGAAGAGGAATTTCCAAACTATACTAATAGTGTTTAATTACCTAAAGTTGAAGCTTTTGAAGGGAATAATTAGTCGAAGTATATGCTATTCTCATTCACATATTTATTTTGAATTACAAATATTTTAGGCCACAAGAAGTGAAATTGAGAAAACAATGCCAAGATGGAAAAATCAAATGAGGAGTCAAAAGAACTTAGGTTACAGCTGAGGAATGCTTATGAAAGAAATGCATAGTTAGGATAGGCCAATTTCCATATTATTTTAGCAATGTGCAACCTACCTACAACGCATATAGTAGCCTAGGCCTAATATGAGAGGAGGATGAGGGAAAGATGTGAATCAGTTTATAATTATCCAGCTCTGAGGACAGCAGAGTTGCTCTGCAGCCCATGATGATTTACAGCCCATCACAAGATGCACAGCCAGCGAGGCTCTTTTGACTATGTCACTGGCTCCATCTGCGTGCTTCTGCACACACAGGTAGCCAGATAGGCATAGCCGCGGGAAATAGGGGTGCTGTGGGTGCTGCAGCACCCTCTGAAAAATCCCTCTGAAAAATTATTAATAAAAAAGTTTATTTTTTATTTTTTCTTACAAGTACTGCATTGGGGCTTTACTAGTCCTGTATTAGTGACCAATATTGCCGTCTGTAGTGTGTAAAAAAAATGAAAAATAATCTTTATTTTGGATGGCTGCTAGGGGCGATAACATCTTCTATGGCTGGGTTGTCAAACTCATTCCATAGAGGGCCTAGTGTCTGCTGGGTTTTCTGTTTCCCTTTCAATTAAGACCTAGACAACCAGGTGAGGGGAGTTCCTTACTAATTAGTGACCTTAATTCATCAAGTACAAGGGAGGAGCGAAAACCCGCAAATACTTAGCCCTCTGTGGAACAAGTTTGACAAGTGGACTATGGGTCTGTAGGCCGTCATTGTAAAACCTGTTAGATAAACCCAATGTATATGTAAGGGGCTTAATACAGTTGTATTCCAGCCACTAGGGGGTACTCTGGTGAAGCCCATGGGAAATATAGTTTAAGTGAATTGGGAAGAGTAAGAATGAAAACTAAAGAAAGACTAAATGGCTGTTACCTGTGCTGACATGATTAAAAGTGAAGTAAACCGTACTTTTTTGTAGTTTATATGATAAGCTCATTGGAAGGGTAACATATAGGTTATTCCACATTTCCATGTGACCTTTGTATAATGTACGTTTAAACAGAACATACAACCAACAAATGTTGCCCTCGTTCTATTGATTTCAATATGTAAAGATATGAGTGATTAACACACAAGTGTTGCGTTACTCTTACCGCGTTGGCGACCCACCTCAATCAAAATGCAACACTTCAAAGTGTGGCTGGTTGTCTTCTACAAGTTGTCCACTGCCAGTGATATAAAATTCCCAGATTCCGTGTGGTTTTTGAGCTGTGCTAGTTTTAACAGGATGTCCATCGTGATTTTCCGCCTTCTCTCTCTATTGATATCAATGTGAAATTGATATGAGTAATTGACAAAACAGCGCTGTGTTTCCCTTTCTGTTTTGGCGACGCCGTATCAAAATCTAACACTCTGAAATATAGCTGACTGTCTTCTGCCGGTTGTCCTCTCACCTGTGAGAAGAGAAAACATCTCCTGTTTCCATGTTTTTTTTTTGTTGTGTTAGTTTCAACAGCATATACAACCAGATTTCCACCTAATCAATTCGTGATTCATTGCCACTTGTCAAAACAATAGGGCTTTTGGTGCTTGTACAGTTTTATAAGATGCTTTAAAAAAAAAAAATAATAATACAAGTAATGATGGCTGCATTCTACCTTCAACATAACTTTCCAATGGGATTGTACTTACTCAGGTAAAAACTGCTGAATGAGTCCAAAAAACGTGTTGCAATTGATTTATTTTGACGATGTACCAGAAATCACCAAATCAGGTTTGCACTGCCTAATAAGAGGTCAGTATGTCCAAGTTTAGTGTTCATAGGGTTTAATCACGTTTATTCTCTTGTCACCATTTTCACATCTTTCTTGTATTGTCTTTAGATTTAGGTCCCTCTGCAGATTGCAACGAATTCGAGGGCAAATGGTAAGCACTTAAAATTCTTCTGTAAGACAGTTAGCTAGCAATGCAGCTATATGTGTGGTAATACTCCCTCCACAGAAGTGAAGGGGAGAGAGAT
Organism: Salvelinus alpinus; assembly: GCF_045679555.1. Classification (NCBI taxonomy): domain Eukaryota; kingdom Metazoa; phylum Chordata; class Actinopteri; order Salmoniformes; family Salmonidae; genus Salvelinus; species Salvelinus alpinus. The sequence goes on along the minus strand of NC_092105.1, from coordinate 44,638,155 downwards.
GGACACACACGTTAAGCTATAGCTACGGTAGGTAACAGCACCACTTTATTGTATAGAATAGAAATCCTCTTCCTTTCGTTCAGGAGTTTAAGTCAAACCTGTCATGCTCGTCCTACTGCTATACCTACATGTGTTTGCTCGTGTTACATTGCCTTTTTTCTCTGTGTGTGTTTGGTGGCAGATGACGAGCCAGGCGGGAGCCGAGATACTGGTGGAGAAAGTGGGAAATGCTGGGGTGATCACCCTGAACCGCCCCAAAGCCCTGAACGCCCTCAACATGAACATGATACGACTCATGTACCCCCAGCTCAAGGTGAGCGATTTAGTTAGTTAACACTGACTAGGCTACCTGTCACTGGGACAGGGGGCAAGGACAGGCAGACATATCAGTCCTGCTGCAAACAACAGCAGCAATCTGTAGGAGTAGTTCATTAAATGTGGCAAATTGTTAAATGTGGCTTACTGTTAAGGCCTCTAGCCACAGAAGGTAAATGGGAGAGTTAAGGTTGCATTCAGCAAATTCAAATGTTTCAAAACCCTGTTTTTAACCCCTTACACTTGTGGGAATTGGCCTATATGGATACGGATACATTGAAGAGTTTCTTACAGAAGAAATATGAAAAGCATATGCATAACCATGGTAGCAATTGAAAGGGAACAGTTTGTAGATAATGCGAAAATTATTAGGCCAACGGTGCATACACAACAGTTCACAAGACTGAATCCAAACATTACACTGTTGATTTTATGTGCATTTTACATTTACTGTACTTTTCGCTGCATTTGTTGATAACGAAATCTGAAAATACTCTGGATACATTCAGTAACATGATAATACATTCAGTAACATGATAATACATTCAGTAACATGATAAGACTATTCCTGAAAAATGTGGGGTAGGTGCAATGGTATTTATTATAATCCTCAATGTTTCATATTTGAAAATTAAATAGTCATCTGAATTTACAGCGTTTTCCTCACTTAGGAAACAAAAAAATTGCAAAAGTTGCCCGATTCCCGGAAGGGATGGGTGCTCAAGGTCAGATCGGCTGTCAGTCAAAACCCAGAGCTTTGACGTCATGTATAGCATGTTACTGTACCGCCGCTACGTTCCAAATTAATGTAGGTGTTTTTCAGTACCCAAATCTGCCAATTCTAACCCGTATACGGGTTGCTAATGGCAATGGAAAGTGGAACTTGGAAGTGCTTCAATGTCTAAACACAAATACATAGCTTGAATGCGATCAGGGTTACATGGGCATTGCAATGGGCAATGTAATATCTTGTAATGTGTAAACTTGGATAGCAGTCAGAATTGACTTGATCCACCTAATGTACTCAAACTGTTTTGAATCTATTGCACGTTCCATTGTAGAAATGGGAGACGGACAAGGAGACTGATATTGTTATTGTCAAAGGAGCCGGTGGGAAAGCCTTCTGTGCTGGTGGAGACATCAGAGGTAAATAAGACTGTCGAGAGTACACACGCACACGCATACTCACACAGTATCTTGATTTGTACTGAAAATGTCATCATCTTCGTTTTATCTCTGTGCTTTACTGAGTGCATTTTGTAATCACATTTCCTCCTAGCTGTGACTGAAGCAGGGAAGATAGGAGATGCCCTTGCTAAAAACTTCTTCCGTGAAGAATACATCCTGAACAATGCTATTGGTATGTGTCCCAATCTGGCCTCTTCCATGATTCTGCTAGAGGGGAAACATTTTTAGGACAAACAATATGCCTGTGTATTACAAAACGTTTGATTTTCATTATGAATCTACAAGGACAGACCATTCTCTGATGAGACCAGTTATGTTTAGTATCTTGGGAGCACCAGTTTCCCTCCTTTGGCTCTCTGTTCTGTTTTGACTTATATTTTATTTGATCTTTTAAGGAACATATCAGAAACCATATGTGGCCCTTATTGATGGGATAACAATGGGAGGGGTGAGTATCTTTAAAAAAGAAAATTCGTTAAAATTTTTGACCCAGATCACCAAGCATACAGATAGATGACATTGCATGTTATTGCTGTTGTCGTGTTTTTGGCTATGCCGGATTAAGTGATATGACATGCTATTCTATATAATCCTTTCTCTGTAATTAATATTACCTGATTGAGCTAATCATGTAAATGTAATTAACTAGAAAGTCGGGGTACCACAAAATAATATTTATAGAGCAGTTATCTTCCGAATAAACTCTTAACTTCTCTCAGCTACGGATCCCTTTTATGGGATCACTTTCCTAAACAACCGCTAGAATTGCAGGGCGCCAAATGCAAAAAATATTACAAAAAATATTTATAATCATGCAATCACAAGTGAAATATACCAAAACACAGCTTAGCTTGTTGTTAATCCACCTATCGTGTCAGATTTTGAAAATATATTTTACAGCGAAAGAAATCCAAGCTTTTGTGAGTGTAGCTTTCAATTCTACAACAGCTAGCCCCAAATTAGCATGGTCACGAAAGTCAGAAAAGCAATGAAATTAATCGCTTAACCTTTGATAATCTTCGGATGTTTCCACTCACGAGACTCCCAGTTACACAACAAATGTTATTTCTGTTCGATAAATATTACTTTTATCACAAAAAAACGCGATTTGGGTTGTGCATTATGTTGAGAACCAAAGCCGTATTCCGTTCGACAAATTCCAAAAAGTATCCGTAATGGTCATAGAAACATGTCAAATGTTTTTTATAATCAACCCTCAGGTTGTTTTTAACAAACATAATCGATAATATTTCACCTGGACCATAACCTATTCATTAAGAGACAAAAGGAAAATGGTGAGCCCCTCTGTCGCGGGCAGGAAATATTCTTTGACTACTTTTGAAAAATGTTGCTAATTTTTCAAAATAAAACCCTTAAACGATGTCTAAAGCCTGGTCACAGCCTGAGGAAGCCATTGGAAAAGGAATCTGGTTGATACCCCTTTAAATGGAGGTTAGACGGGCCAGGAAACACAGTTTTAAAAAAACATATCCCTTCCGGGTTACATTTTCTCAGGGTTTCGCTTGCAGAATAAGTATTGTTATACTCACAGACAATATTTTGACAGTTTTGGAAACTTTGGAGTGTTTTCTATCCTAATCTGTAAATTATATGCATATTCTACGATCTGGGCCAGAGAAAATGTCAGTTTACGTTAGGCACGTTATTTAAAAAATAATAAAAAAAATCTGACCCCTAGCGCTAAGAAGTTAAAGACCTAGTAATATTTTACATCAAAAGCAGTCAATATTAATCGTCACCTTATTTCAGTCTCATATTTGTATATCAGTTGTAAATTCTTGGTTATCTTCACGAACCCTGGCTAACAAGTTGAATCAGCAATACAAAATTGGATTTAATTATTTATTTACTAAATACCTAACTAATCACACAGAATTACATTTACATTTTTACATTTAAGTCATTTAGCTGACGCTCTTATCCAGAGCGACTTACAATTTGGAAAGTTCATACATATTCATCCTGGTCCCCCCGTGGGGAATGAACCCACAACCCTGGCGTTGCAAGCGCCATGCTCTACCAACTGAGCCACACGGGACCTATACATATACACAGAATGAATCATACCTTGATTATAAATTATGTCATAAAGGAAAATGTCCCTAGCGGACGGAACAGATATGACAGCTGGTTACACAAAGAAAAGGGGGCTGGGTTTGAGTGAAAGAGCGGGAAGACTGAAGAACAAAGGGAGAAGCAATGTTTCTATCGGGCCGTAGGCAGCTACTCTATCGTAAATACAGAATCTTATGCATTCTAAATTACCGCACATTTGAAAAAGGAAAATGCAATAAATATTTACTCTGAGCTGCGCTTCAATAGGTTGGTGGTAGATGGAAGGCCGTGTTGCCCAACAGAGTCCTTTGTCCTTTGAAGAGTGTCTCTGGTGGTGAACTGGAAACGTTGTAGTGTTGTCGTTGTGTGGTAGACGGGATACTCTGTCCGTCCTTTCCTAGCCCAGGTTTACAGCGGCCGCTGCTAACTCAACGGCTAGGAGGTATCACTTCTGTAGTGAATAAGAGTTCAAAGTTCATACCATTAGCAACCAAAGCTCACGCTGAGGTTGGCTTCGTTCTGTAGTTATTATCTGAATCCTTCTGACATCGGACCGTCGTCCTAATGTACCCGGAACAGGAGGTTACATTTTCGTCAAGGGCTTATATAGTGGAGGGAGAAGGGTGTGTTTCATAGTTTATAACCCATGTCTCTTCACAGGGGCGGGCCACTGATTGAGCAGAGCCCTAACCTTATGAAAACCCAAATCTCTCATTTGGAAGCTAAAATTACATTTATTATTTTCACAAATAATTAAATTTTTATACATTTGTATTGCACAACAATTCCATGTGAATCTGATAACTATAATGTGTAGACTTTCCCAGATACAGTTTAGGTCGTCCTGTCATCAGTCATAATGTCTCAGATGACAACCGAACTGACATCATATTCATTAAGTACCAACGCATATTTTCAACTGGTTCTATTACCGAAATATGGTTCCTTTCCCTCCACTTGTTTGATGTTCCCAGACTCTCTATGTTTAACAAAGGCTATTCAAGAGTCCCTCTGTAGAGTCAGAGAGAGAGAGAGAGAGGGAAGGGAGAAAGGTATTTATGGGGGGGGTCGGGGGGGGGGGGGGGGGGGTCATAAAACTTACCCACAGGCCAACGTCATGACACTGTGGTGCACGTTTTCACCACAAGATGGCGACATGAGGGCATGATTAACATGATTTCTTGGGATCAGAGGGGCAGGGATGTATTGTGGTCCTGGTGGTCATTCTGTCAAGGCAGCTTGTCTCTGTAATCTCTCTTGGAGGGAGAAAATGATGGAACAAAATAAAAACATAGGGGTAGGAGGGGAGGGCCTCTCAACCCAAACGTGGTTGGGTTGAGAACCCAACAAAATGGCAAATGGGTAACCGGTTGGTTCCCAAACTAGAATGAGTATTTGAATATGTTGTCATTTCGTGAATATCATGTCCCTTTTATCTGTGCAGAAATAAAGTGAGAATGCTAAGCCTTTGAGCCATCGCCAGTGACCCAGTTTCAGGTTTATTTGAAATGACAATGTACCACAAACAAGGACAGATTTTTCCTTTGGTGGAAAACACTTGTACTGTGCATGCGTTAGACTACCGTCCACAGCAGTATTAAATTGCTTTAATTTGCTAAGTTATGGGACTGAGGTGGAAGAAATAGGGATGGATTTTTGTTGTGTTGATTCAGCGGTCCTCAATCTGTCAAGGGACTACTCGTGTATTTCACAAGTGCTTGTATTTCATTCACTTCAAATGTACTCTCAGGTTTGATCATAGCTAAACCATATACAGCTCATTTACATGAAGCCCTCTAGAGCAGGGATCATAAACTAGATTCAGCCGCGGGACGATTTTCTTTTTAGCGCACAATTACAAATCAGACTGCAAATTGACCGCAAGAAGACCAAACCAATATAATATTTGACTAAAACATAATAATTTCAAACCTTGCTTACGTTTGTATATTATCACATACGTCTCTCTATTATGCGTGGGAATAATTTAGAACCGATTTTCACTTTGAGCTGGTTTGCTGGTGTTTGTACAGTATTTTATTTCCCCCCAAAATAATAGATTTTGTATCCTTTGTATACATTTGTATATTGTATACTGTATAACATTGTATACATTTTTTTTGTATAAATCTTTTTGCTCAGAAAACTTGGGAGGCCAAATGAAGTCCCTATAAATTTACATCACCCTTGTGTGTTTGCAAACATTGCTGCACGAGGGCGACGTGAGCCATATTGGTTGCAGAACGTGGGGGAGTTCTCATAGACGGGCAACAAAAAAGCCTCTCTTTACATGTAGCTTATGAGTGCATTTCACACTACTTTGGGATTATAATTGAATATTAAGGCTCGTATGAATGTTGTACTTAATATAAGCTTTGTGTCATCATCGCAAATGAACTGCATTATACTTTAAGTTCAACCAGTAAAATGGCTCTTTGGCTAGCTTTGCTACAGCCTAGGTCAATGAGCGTCAGCATTCTAGCTAACTGCTGCTGCATGCAAAATAGGTATTTTGCAATGATCACAACCAAATATAATCTTAGCGACTGTTCAAGCAGTAAGCGTATGAGAAGTAATACCTACGTAAATCTAGGCTATGTTGAATGGGCACAGATAGCGATGGGGGTCTTTCAGCATCCAAAAATTGAGAGCATCAGTGCCTGAGGTCAGTGTGTCTGGACTGAAAAGGGGCCTATGGCCGAAGATTAATCTTTCATTGCGAGTGGTAATACACCGACCACCCTGCAGGTGTCAGTCATATGCTTTACATCCTGTAGTCCTGACCAGCTCCTTTTATTGTGAATTGATACCTAGCTGGGCTCTCATTGGTTAGGATGAGAAGTGGCGTAGACCAGAGCATATTGCTGCCACTTGTTTTTTTTCTTTCATCCTCCTGTTAGACTCGCTTGGAATGGGAATGAATACCTTGTTGTCCTGCAGTTTGCTAGAGGAGGAGAGACACTAGCTAGAATTACACAGATGGTAGTCATATCCTGAGTTGATGCCTAAGGCAGTCAATACAGACATGAAAGCATACCGTTATCGGTCTTTCTGATATTAGAGTACAAGCCACCCCGTCTTTTTTTTAATATGAGTAGATCGTTTTGGAATATAGGACTGTAGAATGTCTCACTTATACGTACCTTGTTGTTAACAACACATTTCGATCCACACAGCTCCTTGTGAAGTCACGTCTGTAATTCTACAGTAGTACTGCATTAATTTGCCCAGCCTGTCACTAGAAGTGATGTATGATGGACGAGACACTGTGACAATAGTCCCACCCGGCTGTCAGACTGTCAGCTGTGTGTCGCTTCCTCTTCCTCCCTGGTCCCTGCCCATCCTCTGTGTCCTGCATATTCACGGCTGCCCACCAAGGTCTCTGAGCACAGACGAGATGCGTGTGTCCATCGGGTTCAATGGCGTCGTGTTTGTTCTCGGTATCCCTCTGGCAGGGTGGAGTCACAGAAAGCTGTGAGAAATCTCTCTCACACACACACACGGATATGTCAATGTTCTTGTGGAATATGAAAGGGTTGGACTCAGGCAGGCTACATTCAGATAACTCTCCTTGTGCAGGGACAGACATAAATCAAATCAAACTATTTGTCACATGCGCCGAATACAACATGTGTAGACCTTACTGTGAAATGCTTACTTACCAACAGTGCAGTTCAAGAAAGAGTTTAGAAAATATTTACCAAATAAACGAAAGTAGAAAAATATATAAAAAGTAACACAATAAAATGACAATAATGAGGCTATATACAGGGGGGTACCGGTTCCCGAGTCAATGTCGTGGGTAAGGTTAGTCAAGGTCATTTGTACATGTAGGTAGTGGTGAAGTGACTATGCATAGATACACAGCGAGTAGCAGCAGTGTAAAAAACAAATGGAGGGGGGTGGTCAATGTAAATAATCCGGTGGCCATTTTGATGAATTGTTCAGCAGTCTTATGGCTTGGGAGGTAGAAGCTGTTGAGTCTTTTGGTCCTAGACTTGGCGCTCCGGTACCGCTTGCCGTGCGGTAGCAGAGAGAACAGTCTGACTTACTCACCTGTAAGGGGCGCTCCTTGGAATCTCCTGTGGATTGAGAAGTCCTCTAAAGTATGTTTTACCCTCAACATCTTTATCACTATTGTTTATACTTTAGGGCTTTACTTTTGTTCTCTGCATATTTCCATGGGGGTGAAGGTGTGGATGTCTAGCGATAGACGACTAGGAAAAGGCATAAATTCAGTGGTTGGATGGTGGAAAGCAGTAGTTTAATGGAAGTTTTTAGCCCTGTCCGATCAGAACCATCTGTCCTGAATGAGGGCTTGATTTATTGCCCTTTCAGTTTTTTAACGGTGTTCCCACATCCCGGTCTAACGCAGCAAACAAGGACTACCTGTTGGCCTAATCAAACACAACAGAGCCACTGGGCTAGGCTATACTGACACAATTTATTAGCACTGTTATCCGATGACACTCCATCCTCACACCTCTTTTCACTAAACATTGCCTGCCTATCACAAAACACACTTTCAAATAGTGTTTTCACAATTTCACCCGATCCCTGCATTTGAAAGACAGTATCGGTCTTACATTGTAGAGTGATTCCTCACTTTTCCACAAAATGCAATCCATTGAATGGTCTTTTTGGAGAAAGGATTGTTGACATATATTTGTATCTAAAAGCATAATTGAAAAATAATTCATAAAAGTTAGTATATTTGTGACATTTTGGCCTTACCCAGGCCTCCTTTAAGACGCCATAATGTTTCATCTGTAAGTGCTATGAAGTAGAAATTGGTGTCGTATGAAGCTTAACTGCTTGCTCTTCAATATGAGTAGTATTTTTTTCCGTTTGTTTTACGTTAATTTATGAATATAGAAAAATATAAACATGAATATTGGAAAAACAGACTGTTTTGACAAATTATTCTATATATTATTGAACATAATATACTCTACGGGCGTATCAAAGTTCCAGAGTGTTAGTTTTAAAGTTATGGCCCATTGTATACATAAAAATTGGAATAGTAAGCAGCCCTCCTTTTTACTTGTATCATTGCAAATTCTTTAAATCACCAGCAGAGGGTGACCATTTTTTAAATACATTTTCACATTCACTCTGTTGGCAATGCTTACAAATTGGATCATAACTGTAAAAGTAACAGAAATCCCACTCTAGAACTTTGATATGCCCGTACAGTATTTTATGTTCAACAATATATTGAAACATTAGCCAAATCAAAAATGTAATTTTTTTCAATGTTTATGAATCAATGTAAAAAAAATAAAAAATACAAAAAAAAGGTAATGGAATCAAAACACTACTCATATTACAGAGCAAGCGGATAAGCTTCATGTGACACCAATGTCTGCTTTGTAGCACTAACAGATGAAACATTATGGAGTCTTAAAGCTGCACTATTATTTTGGGGCTCCCGAGTGGCGCAAGGCACTGCATCTCAGTGCTATAGGCGGCACTACAGACCCTGGTTTGATTCCAGGCTGTATCACAACCGGCCATGATTGGGAGTCCGCACAATTGGGCGGCGCACAATTGGCCCAACATCGTCCTGGTTTAGGGTTTGGCCGGGGTAGGCCGTCATTGTAAATAAGAGTTTGTTCTTGCCTGGTTAAATAAAAACATAAAAAATATTTAACTTTTTGGGTGAGCTGACCAAATTGACATATAAATGGACTTATAGATTTCTCATTGAAAGCAAGTTTAAGAACATGTAGATCTGTTCTATGTGCGCTATTTCTATGCTTCCGGTTCTTATGTTTGGTTTTTGCGTCTTTTACTTATTTTGTACACCAGCTGAAAATACATGTTTTTGAAAATATTTCTCAGTGGTTTAGATGGTACAATGATTCTCTACACTATACTTGCTTGTTTTGACACTTAAACTGGAATTAGGCGAACTATTCGAATTTTTGCAACCGGGAAATGACGGAGCGATTTCTGCATATTGCACCTTTTAAAGAAGGCCTGGGTAACACCAACTTCACAGCTTGAATTTAAAAGGGTATTTTGTCACTGGCCTACACACAATACCCCATAATGTGAGTGGAATTATGTTTTTAGAATTGTTTACAAATCAATAAAAAATGCAAAGCTGAAATGTCTTGAGTCAATAAATATTCAACCCCTTTGTTATGGCAAGCCTAAATAAGTTCAGGAGTACAAATGTGCAAGTTGCACTCTGTGTGCAATAATAGTGTTTAACATGATTTTTGAGTCACTACCTCATCTCTGTACCCCCACACAAACAATTATATGAAAGGTCCCTCAGTTGAGCAGTGAATTTCAAGCATGGATTCAACCACAAAGACCAGGAGGTTTTCCAATGCCTCGCAAAGAAGGGCACCTATTGGCAGACAATTGTTTTTTAAAGCAGACATTAAGATCCCATTGAGCATGGTGAAGTTATTAAGTACACTTTGGGTGGTGTATCAATACACCCAGTCACTACAAATTTACAGGGGTCCTTCCTAACTCAGTTGCTGGAGAGGAAGAAAACCGCTCAGGGATTTCACCATGAAGCCAGAAAGTAAGTTTAATGGCTGTGATGGGGGGGAAAAACTGAGGATGCATAAACAACATTGTAGGCCTACTCCACAATACTAACCTAATTGACAGAGTGGAAAAAAGGACGCCTGTACATAATAAAAGTATTCCAAAACATGTATCCTGTTTGCAACAGGGCACTAAAGTAATACTGCAAAAAATGTTGCAAAGTAATTAACTCTTTGTATTCAGGACAAAAAGTTATGTTTGGGGTAAATCCAATAACACAGAGTACCACTCTGCATATTTTCAAGCATTTTGGTGGCTGCATCATGTTAAGGGTATGCATGCTTGCGATCGTTAAGGCCTGGGGAGTTTTTCAGGATGAAAAGAAACGGAATGGAGCTAAGCACAGGTAAAATCGTAGAGGAAAACCTGGTTTGTTCTGCTTTCCACCAGACACTGTGAGATGAATTCACCTTTCTGTAGGACAATAACCCGAAACACACGCCCAAATATACACTCAAGTTGTTTACCAAGACAACATTGAATGTTCCTGAGTGGCCTAGTTATAGTTTTGACTTAAATTGGCTTGAAAATCTATAGCAAGGCTTGAAAATGGCTGTCTAGCAATGATCAACAACCAACTTGACAGAGCTTGAAGAATTTAAAATAGAATAATGTGCAAATATTGTACAATCCAGGTGTGCAAAGCTCTTAGACTTACCCAGAAAGACTCAGCTGACAAAGGTGATTCTAACGTATTGACTGGTGGGTTTGAATATTAATGAATATTCAAATTATTAATGTATTTTCAATACATTTGCAAGAACTTCTAAAAACATGTTTTCACAGTCATGATGGGGTATTGTATATACATGGGTGAGGGAAAAAATGGTGTGAATCCATTTTGAATTCAGGCTGTTACAATTTTGAGGGGAATAAGTCAAGGGGTATGAATACTTTAATACTTTCTGAAGGCACTGAATGCCAACTTTGATCAATTATTTCTCAATGATGCTTTTACATACAAATGTCAAATACATGTCAACAATCCATCTCCAAAATCATGGTCGTCTTCTGTCCTGGTTTTGTGAGGAATCACTCTGTAGGTGTATTCTTATTGTTACATTTCATGCCCTTAACCCTTGCTTTTACCCCTTGTTTGATGTGCTTGCCTTCAATGTTCACCCAGCAATATCTACATAGGTTTTTTTCTCATTTGGATTTGTTCAACTCCTGTGGCCTCTCTCGCCTACTTTTCAAAGGTTATCGAGAAGAGGCAGAGAGGGACGTGGATGGGAAAAATGCGCTTGAAATGAGTATGAAATTAGATTCTCCTTCTCCACTCGCTTGTCATCAGGCAAATTACATTTACAGGGGCGTATCCCAAAAATAAATTGAGTTTGTTGTTCAAGACACTTTATAGATAAAATGATAAGTAGCATTAAAAAAAAAAAAAAAAAACGTGCATGGTTTTCTTCTCCGACAAAACAAAATCTGATTCAAAGGGGGTGTGTGGCAGATTTCAAAACTCTTCTGCAAAGGACTCCGGTAAGGATACACATTACTACCCTTGACAAAAGGTGGCTGTCAAGGAGAGGAGGACGCACTTCCATTTGCATTTACATCTCCTCAACCACCTATCTGTTTCCGGGTCACAGAGGAGAGAGGGGCTGGAGGACAGACTTTTGCCCAAATGAAAAGGCCATATAGGCAAAACAGTAGAGGAATCAAAATATTTAAATGGGATTGAGCCTTTGTTGCAGCAACATGCATTGTCTTCTGTTGATGATGATAATGTACTGATGTAGTGTCAGGTTGATTCTCTACTGCATGTGACAACTGATCTTAGCTGACGCTCTGTATTGGATCGATAAAGCGTGATATTTTTGGCTTTGAACTGCTTGTTTTACTAAGTCTGCATGATTTTTCAGTAGTTCTCTGGACATTTGTTCGTTCAAATTTTTATTAGGATGTGGAGGGGCTGCTGGTGGCTGCCAGACGTTGTAGTCTTTCAAATCAGGCATCATAGACGGTGTTCTTCCCAAACCTCCAGATGCTTTTTCTGGAAAGGTTCGCATCCGGATGTTTGATTAATCTGTTAGTGAGGTCAAAAACAGTTCCCAATACTGGGTCATAGTCATTAGGGCACGCAACTGAAAATGTACAGTTGAAGTCGGAAGTTTACATACACTTATGTTGGAGTCATTAAAACTCGTTTTTCAACCACTACCCAAATGTCTTGTTTAACAAACTATAGTTTTGGCAAGTCGGTTAGGACATCTACTTTGTGCATGACACAAGTCATTTTTCTAACAATTGTTTACAGACAGATTATTTCACTTATAATTCACTATCACAATTCCAGTGGGTCAAAAATGTACATACACTAAGTTGACTGTGCCTTTAAACAGCTTGAAAAATTCCAGAAACTGATGTCATGGCTTTAGAAGCTTCTGATAGGCTAATTGATGTCATTTGAGTCAATTGGCGGTTTACCTGTATTTCAAGGCCTACCTTCAAACTCCGTGTCTCTTTGCTTGACATCATGGGAAAATCAGCCAAGACCTCAGGGGGAAAAAATAGTGGACCTCCACAAGTCTGGTTCATCCTTGTGAGCAATTTCCAAATGCCTGAAGGTACCACGTTCATCTGTACAAACAATAGTATGCAAGTATAAACACCATGGGACCACGCAGCCGTCATACCGCTCAGGAAGGAGACGCATTCTGTCTCCTAGAGATGAACGTACTTTGGTGCGAAAAGTGCAAATCAATCCCAGAACAACAGCAAAGAACCTTGTGAAGATGGTGGAGGAAACCGGTACAAAAGTATCTATATCCACAGTAAAACGAGTCCTATATTGACATAACCTGAAAGGCCGCTCAGCTACGAAGAAGCCACTGCTCCAAACCCGCCATAAAAAAGCCAGACTACGGTTTGCAACTGCACATGGGGACAAAGATCGTACTTTTTGGAGAAATGTCCTCTGGTCTGATGGAACAAAAATAGAACTGTTTGGCCATACTGACCATCGTTATGTTTGGAGGACAAAGGGGGGGAGGCTTGCAAGCCGAAGAACACCATCCCAACCGTGAAGCACGGGGGTGGCAGCATCATGTTGTGGGGGTGCTTTGCTGCAGGAGGGACTGGTGCACTTCACAAAATAGATGGCATCATGAGGGAGGAAAATGATGTGGATATATTGAAGCAACATCTCAAGACATCAGTCAGGAAGTTAAAGCTTGGTTCCAAATGGGTCTTCCAAATGGACAATGTCCCCAAGCGTACTTCCAAAGTTGTGGCAAAATGGCTTAAGGACAACAAAGTCAAGGTATTGGGAGTGGCCATCACAAGCCCTGACCTCAATCCTATAGAAAATGTGTGGGCAGAACTGAAAAAGCGTGTGTGAGCATGGAGGCCTACAAACTTGACACAGTTACACCAGCTCTGTCTGGAGGAATGGGCCAAAATTCACCCAACTTATTGTGGGAGGCTTGTGGAAGGCTACCCGAAACGTTTGACCCAAGTTAAACAATTTAAAGGCAATGCTACCAAATACTAATTGACTGTATGTAAACTTCTGACCCACTGGGAATGTGATGAAAGAAATAAAAGCTGAAATAAATCATTCTCTCTTATTCTGTCATTTCACATTCTTAAAATAAAGTGGTGATCCTAACTGACCTTAAACAGGGAATTTTTACTGGGATTAAATGTCAAGAATTGTGAAAAACTGAGTTTAAATGTATTTGGCTAAGGTGTATGTAAACTTCCGACTTCAACTGTAAATGAGAAGTTCTTATTGGACAAGTCCATGTAGTCCCTCCGTGTTTCATAATGAATGCCACCCACTTGTAGTGACATGTCTGTGTCTGATTAGGGTGAGGCTGCAGAATGAGGACTACACCTCAGCCCTTCCATTGGGACTAAATAAAGCTCCATGCTAACTGACCCCCTGATCCATGCTAACTGATGTTCTAGCTAGATCATCCCAGTTCCTTATCCTGTGTCTCCTATCTATTATGTAAACAGGATGTACAGCTACAGGAAAGACGACGTCAGGTTGACATTTTAGTCATTTAGCAGACACTCTTATCCAGAGCGACTTAGTGCGTTCATCTTAAGACGGCTAGGTGGGAAAATCACGTCATAGTAAGTACATTTTCCTCAAAGTAGATATCAGCAAAGTCTGAGCTAGTAAGAAAAAAGCTGATGTCATGATGACGCATCACGTAACGGTACTCAAATGCCTACCTTGAATAGAATATTACAGGTAAATACTGATGCAATACGATGCTTCACTAACGATTTGAAATGCTCTGCACAATCAGGCGCTGATCTTTTGATAATCTTATCAACAAACCTCTGCCAAGCATGACTTTATAGTCTGAAGGGTGAAATGGGGGATTGAATCATCCTGATAGGTCAGACGAGAACACGCTCACACCCCACACACAAACTCTGAATCCAAAACCGGTCACACTATGAAAGCCACTATTAAATCTATGCCTTACATTGAAACAGCAAGACAGTGGTTGTGTGAGAAGTGCTTACACCACAATAATGGCTGGTAGAGTGCACTCAGCTCCTTCTCAAGAGTGCGGTACATTTCCATATTTATTGAAAGGCTCTAATATTGTGGGAAGACCAGAGAGGACTGTTCTGTGGCAAAGGCTTGGGAGTAATGGCTGCTCATTGATTGAGATTTGGCCCTGGTTAGTTGTGTGTATGCAATCTTTACCTACCTCCCGGAGAAAAGCCTTCTTGTTCGTTAATGTCTCTGTAATACTATCTGTGTGTTTCAATTAATGAGAGTCGGCTCTAACAGAGACCCTTAGTTTCTCCTCAGTGTATATCCTTTCATTTTCATTTAGACTCCTGTTGAAAAGACAAGGAAATCCCTTAACCTTGTTTCAGTCATAGTTAGATTAGCCTGCCCCTCTCTCCTGCATTCATCAGATAATGGGGATGTTATTCCACACAAAGACCGGAGGATTGTAATGAACTATTGTCAAATCCTGCAGCTCTTTGTTGACTTCAAAAGGAATACTTAGCCATTGTCTTTGCCTCTGATGCCATTCTAGTGAGCAGTAGCCTACTACAACTTAACTACTAAAGTAAAGATGCAAAGTTGAGTGAAAGTGGAATAAAGAGTCAGAAGCCCCCCCCCAAAATCACTATTACCCACATGGATATTTCATTGTTTTATGGAGAAGTTTTTTGTGGAAAAAAAATCTTCTGCAGAGTATTAATAGCTATATACTGTAGATGAGAATACCCAAGTGACTCCTGATGAAGACATAGAATGTGAAGAACGAAATGTGCTAGGCCTGGGCTACACTGTATACTTGACAAGTCCTATGTTCCCAGGAATCCGAGTACCCTGGACGTGTAATTTGATAGTGTTGTTCCTTTTATAGATCATGTTGTTCCTTTTACTTTTATGGGTATGATTTTCATTTTATGGAATGTTAAATGAGGCGCTTCCCTTTCATGCTTCTTCATTCCGACCAGCAGTTCCCATCGTTATAAAAAGGCGAGAGATATACAGCCTCAGATTCCATCCTGTTAAGGATTCTCCTTGAACCTTGGTGGGGGGAAATCTGCTTTTCCACTCCCGTCTCCAGAGTCTGCACAGCCATGTCAATGGGTGGTATTTTCCACTTCGGAGGAAAGCCTGGTTAGAGCTGGCTAGACAGACAACTCATATTCCATCCATTTGTTACTGGCTTCTCTATCTCTGGTGTCCTGATTCGATGGGAATGACTCAGAGAACCAAACAAGAAGAGAATGTCCTTCAACGGCCATTTACACGCACAACACTTCATGAACAAGCCTTACCCTGCACATTCTATAACAAATGTAATCAGCATTTCATGAAATATAGATTCATACACAATTTCATGCTAGTTAGAGAGGTCAAATATGTTGTAGAAGTCCCTAACTACAAGCTAATTTGGGCCTTGCATATAAATCATCCTTCAGTGCGACAGAAATCACTTGACGCTTTAGGCCTTCAGCAAAATGTGATTGATTTGAATTGCTGCAAACGGAGGTATTGATGCACTAACCGGGACACTTATCACCACTGACTGCTCTACAGACCTACGGTAAAAGATGTCCATCCTCCGGGGACCATTGACTCTGTCAGGGCAGTTCAATCAACTAGTAAAGTTTTGTTTTCCTTACCAAGGTCTCCTCCCATCATCTCGTCATTTCCTCAATGCCATTCTATGCTTTTATTTCCTTTTAAGGTCTCCTATACTGCTGCCCACTCGTGTCCCCCAAGCAGAGTTGACTCAGCTCAAGGGTCGTTGTCTGTTGTAGGTCATGCCTGTCAATTGGGGGCTCTCACGTCACGTCAGAGCTACATATCTCCCGGTCAACACCAGAGAGGCGTCTGTTCAGTTTCTGTTCATAAGATGTTGTTTAATCTGCACGGCCATTTGTCACACAACCCCTAGATTTACCCGGAGTGGTCGGGGTCATCTATGTGTTTGTTTTGGCTCACTGTTTATTGTTACTGTTAGCCAGCTGCCTGCCTGTCTGTAGTCACGGACTCACTGCAGACTAGACGCTACGTGCTCCTTCACATTCAATGCAGAGCAGGTGCTGATGTGCTCTGTGCACATGTACCAAAGTTTTAAATCACCTATATCGCCAAATAGAACAACTAAAGATTAGATAAGGCTATCCACATCATGTTAAGATTAAGGGAGCTGTGCAGCTGGTCTTAACCAATGGCCATGTATTGTGAACAATGTGCTGCTCTTTTACACTGATCTTTTACTGAGAGGAACCTTATATAAAATGAGCTTGGGCTGACGGCAGTCTCTCTTACCATATAGTACCAGTCAAAAGTTTGGACACACCTACTCATTCAAAGGTTTTTATTTATTTTTACTATTTTCTACATTGTAGAATAATAGAGAAGACATCAAACTATAAAATAACACATGGAATCATGTAGGAACCAAAAAAGTGTTAAACAAATCTAAATATATTAGATTCTTCAAAGTATCCACCCTTTGCCTTGATGACAGCTTTGCACACTCTTAGCATTTTCTCAACCAGCTTCACCTGGAATGCTTTTCTAACAGTCTTGGAGTTCCCACATATGCTGAGCACTTGTTGGCTGCTTTTCCTTCACTTTGCATTCCAACTCATCCCAAACCATCTCAATTGGGTTGAGGTCAGGTGATTGTAAAGGCCAAGTCATCTAATGTGGCACTATATCACTCTCCTTCTTGGTCAAATAGCCTTTTACACAGCCTGGAGGTGTGTTGGGTCATTGTCCTGCTTAAAAACAATTAGCCCCACTAAGCGCAAACCAGATGGGATGGTGTATCGCTGTAGAATGCTGTGGTAGCTGTTACGTTCCCCAGTTTCTGTTTTAGTTTGTATTTGAGTGTGTGTTTCAGGATGATGGCTTCCTGAAATTCTCCCCAAGCAGCTGATTGGTCGGCCCCAATTGATGATTGGAGAGCTGACCCCGCCCCCTCGTCAAGACACAGCTGTCTCTAATTACCAATGCCTTCTGAAGCTATAAAATCCAGTGTTCTGTTGTTCAGAAGAGAGAGATTTTTGCTGAGAGATTGCAGAAAGATTGAATGTGATATAGATCATTGCTGAGAGAGGAGGTTGATGGCTGAGGGTTATAGCATGTTGGTCGTTGGTATGTACTGTATTAGTTGTTGCTGGGAGCAGTTGGTATGTTCTGTGTGAGATTGTTGCTCAGTTAGAGCTTATTTGATGTCCTTTGTTTCTTAGTTTGTTTGAGAGATTGTTCGATATTCTGTTTCATTTGTTCCCGAAGGGGAAGGCACCTAGGGAGTGCTTAGGCAAGAGGCCCGCGGGCATACATATACCCGTAGTATATTCACTGTCTAGGCACACTAGGTAAGACCTGGGCGGACCACCCCCTGTATTTTGGTTAGGGCACCAGGTGGTGCTAAGTTAGGTAAGTAGTGGGTAGGCAGGTTAGATAGGAGAGGGGGGGGACTTTGACATTTACTTTCTTTGCTTTGGTTCCGTCCAGCCCCTTTTCCCCATATTACCGTGTAGGAATAAAATCCTAGTAAACGGTCTATTCTGCCTTTTGTCGTCCTTTCTCACACCTACAGTCCCATACCTCTTTCACAGCACGGGGAGTTGAGTTGTAGCAGGGTGTTGCGTTCCCTCTTCCTAGAGGCGTGCGTAACAGTAGCCATGCTGGTTAAGTGTGCCTTGAATTCTAAATATATCACAGACAGTGTCACCAACCAAGCACCATCACACCACCACCTCTATGCTTCATGGTGGGAACCACACATGCAGAGATCATCCGTTCACCTACTCTGCGTCTCACAAAGACACAGCGGTTAGAGCCAAAAATTTCACATTTTGGCATTTAACCCGGTCTAATGCCCATTGCTCGTGTTTCTTGATCCAAGCAAGTCTTTTCTTATTGGTGTCCTTTTAGTAGTGGTTTCTTTGCAGCAATAAGACCATGAAACCCTGATTCATTTAGTCTCCTCTGAACTGTTGATGTTGAGATGTGTCTGTTACTTGAACTCTGTGAAGCATTTATTTGGGCTGCAATTTCTGAGGCTGGTAGCTCTAATGAACTTATCCTCTGCAGCAGAGGTCTTCCTTTCCTGTGGCGGTCCTCATGAGAGCCAGTTTCATCATAGCGTTTGGATTTTGTGACTGCACTTGAAGAAACTTTCAAAGTAATTGAAATGTTTCGGATTGACTGACCTTCATGTCTTGAAGTAATGATAAACTGTCATTTCTCTTTGCTTATTTGAGCTGTTTTGCCATTTGCCAAGACTTGGTCTTTTACCAAATAGGCTTATCTTCTGTATACCACCCCTACCTTGTCATGACACAACTGATTGGCTCAAACGCAGTTTAACACTTTTTTTTTTTAGTTCCTAAATGAGTCCATATGTATTATTTCATAGTTTTGATGTCTTCGCTATTATTCTTATAAGTCCTGGATGGCTGGAAGCTTGGCCCCAGTGATGTACTGGGCCGTACGCACTACCATAAGTAGCGCCGAGCAGTTGTCATACCAGGCGGTGATGCTCTCGATTGTGCAGCTGTAGAACTTTTTGAGGACCCATGCCAAATCTTTTCAGTCTCCTGAGGGGGAAAAGGTGTTGTGCCCTCTTCATGACTGTCTTGGTGTGTTTGGACCATGATAGTTTGTTGGTGATGTGGACACCAAGGAACTTGAAACTCTCCGCCCGCTCCACTGCCACCACGTCGATGTGAATGGGGTGCGTGTTCAGCCCTCCTTTTCCTGTAGTCCACGATCATCTCCTTTGTCTTGCTCACGTTGAGGGAGAGGTTGTTGTCCTGGCACCACACTGCCAGTTCTCTGACCTCCTCCCAAAAGGCTGTCTCATCGTTGTCGGTGATCATGCCTACCACTGTTGCGTCATCAGCAAACTTAATGATGGTGTTGGAGTTGTGCTTGGCCACGCAGTCATGGGTGAACAGGGAGTACAGGAGGGGACTAAGCAGGCACCCCTGATGAGCCCCCGTGTTGAGGATCAATGTGGCAGATGTGTTGTTGTCTAACCTTACCACCTGGGGGCGGCCCGTCAGGAAGTCCAGGATCCAGTTGCAGAGGGAGGTGTTTGGTCCCAGGGTCCTTAGCTTAGTGATGAGGTGTTCCTTTTGTCCAGGTGGGAAAGGGCAGTGTGGAGTGCGATTGAGATTGCGTCATCTGTGGATTTGTTGGGGCAGTATGCGAATTGGAGTGGGTCTAGGGTTTCCAGGATGAAGGTGTTGATCTGAGCCATGACCAGCCTTTCAAACAACTTTATGGCTACCGACGTGAGTGCTACGGGGCGGTAGTCATTTAGGCAGGTTACCTTTCTTGGGCACAGGGACTAGGATGGTCTACTTGAAATGTGTGTATTACAGACTCGGTCAGGGAGAGGTTGGAAATGTCAGTGAAGACTCTTGCCATTTGGTCCGTGCATGCTCTGAGTACACGTCCTGGTAATCCGTCTGGCCCTGCGGCCTTGTAATTGTTGACCTGGTTAAAGGTCTTGCTCACATCGGCTATGGAGAGCGTGATCACACAGTCGTCCGGAACAGCTGGTGCTCTCATACATGCTTCAGTGTTGCTTGCCTCGAAGCGAGCATTAAAGGCATTTAGCTCGACTGGTAGGCTCACTGGGCAGCTCGCGTCATGGTTTCCCTTTGTAATCTGTAATAGTTTGCAAGCCCTGCCACATCTGACAAGCATCAGAGCCGGTGTAGTAGAATTCAATATTAGTCCTGTTTTTTTTTGCCTGTTTGATGGTTCGTCTGAGGACATAGCAGGATTTCTTATAAGCTTTTCTGTTAGTGTCCTGCTCCTTGAAAGCGGCAGCTCTAGCCTTTAGCTATGCCTGTAATCCATGGCTTCTGGTTGGGATATGAACGTACGGTCACTGTGGGGACGACGTCGTCGATGCACTTATTGATGAAGTCGATGACTGAGATGGTATACTCCTCAATGCCATTGGATGAATCCCGGAACATATTCCAGTCTGTGCTAGCAAAACAGTCCTTTGGCATAGCATCCGCCAAAGTTTGCCTACATTTTGCCTGCATTAAATTCCCCGGCCACTAGGAGCACCACTTCTGGATGATCATTTTCTTGTTTGCTTATGGCCTAATACTGCTCGTTGAGTGCGGTCTTAGTGCCAGCATCGTTTGTGGAGGTAAATAGGCGGCTTACTAAAAATATAGATAGTGTGGTCTACAGCGTATCATGAGTTACTCTACCTCAGATGAGCAATACCTTGAGACTTCCTTAATATTAGAGCTTGCGCACCAGCTCTTATTGACAAATAGACACACGCCCCCACCCCTCGTCTTACCAGACGTAGCTGTTCTGTTCTGCCGATGCACGGAAAACCCAGCCAACTGTATATTTTCCGTGTCGTCGTTCAGCCATGACTCGGTGAAACATAAGATATTACAGTTTAATGTTCCGTTGGTAGGATAGTCTCGAATGGAGATCATCCAGTTTATTCTCCAGTGATTGCACATTGGCCAATAGAACTGATGGTAGGGGCGGGTTACCCATTCGCCAACGAGTTCTCACAAGGCATCCCAATCTCCGCCCCCCCTGTATTTTCTTCTTAACGCGAATGACGGGGATTTGGGCCTGGTCTCAGAGAAGCAGTATATCCTTCGCGTCAAACTCATTAAAGAAAAACATCGTTGTCCAGTTCGAGCAACAATATGTACAAAATAAGTTACAAACACAAAAAATAGCACAGTTGGTTTGGAGCCCGTTAAACTGTAGCCATCCCCTCCAGCGCCATTCTATTCATTGGTGCCCTAGGAGGCTCATTACACACACACAGAAGGTCAAAGGGCATAGCCTGGCCTCTACCTCATTCTACATTTCCAATCTGTTACCTACCTCTCCATCAATCACATCACTCATATCCATTGATGGATTGTTGGATGTCCCTCACTTAACCTTTCTTTCTCTTGCTCTCATCTTCTCTCTTTGTCTCTCATCTATTCGCTTTCCCTCTTTCTTGCCTCACTCTAGTCCTCTAATTCATTTGCCCTCTCTCATTATCTTCCCCTCTCTTTCTCACACTCTAACACTCTCTCTGCTTTTCAGGGTGTGGGCCTCTCGGTCCATGGGCGGTTTCGGGTGGCCACTGAGAAGACGATGTTCGCCATGCCAGAGACGGCAATCGGTAAGACGATGCACTGGCATCCGCCCCGTTCTTCCCCCGAGGTCCGTGTTTGGCTCATGTTGTTGCGAGTGTGTTGCCTTGCTTTGCACGGTCGCTCCAGTGCATTAATAATAAATGGGCCGTGCGGACTTGAGCATCATCATCATCATCATCATCATCAGCCAGATATGAACAGGCCAACAGGCTGTTCTGTAGCTGTTTCTCTGCAGTTATGTAAACATGAGAAAATGATTTGACCATCTCATACCACCAAGCAGCATATTTCCTCAGTTATATGGTCACACTTCAGGTGACAAAGTAATTAGTTGGTTATTAAGTTATACAATTATTGCATCTGAGCTCCTAGTGTGTGCGGCTTTTCTTTTTCAAGTGACAAAGTAATTGGTAGCAAAAAAATCTTAACACCTAGCAAATTATGCAATAGCTTCTTACCTGTTTAACTCTGAGGTCAAAATCTGTCTTATTTTCTCAAACTACAGTAAGTATCCGTATCTAAAGTCTGAATATAAATCTAAGTGCACAAATTGATTTGGCTATATCAGTCTTATTATTTTAAGTGTTTATGGGGATCTTGGGAACTATAGGAAAATACTGTTTTATGTGGAAACTGACAATATAAAGTTATGCCGTGTGATAGAGTGTATGCAGATTATCACCTAGTGGGTACTACTTGCGATGGAAGGAAGGAATGCTCGCCACGTGGCCAACCGCAAATCAAACGGTCGTTAAAATGCTTGAGGCCAGTCTCACACAGAGCCTCAGTGTCGATCATTGGTCTCGGACAGTCACTCATACCCGCTTGCACTTTGTGCCATGTTGCCAGGTGTGAGGTTGCCCAGAAACTGTTCCACTAGGCATAATGGACACCTTACACTCTACCTTACCGTCTCGATTGTCGAAGATGGGCCACTTTTCCTGAGACGATCGATTGTAAATGCACAATAGAAAGCTTTCATGGCACCACGTGATAATGTGTCCCAGATCATTTCGGGAGTTTAATTTCTTCTCTGTTATGTTTTGATGATTTTATCGCACCATACTGATGCCATAGTGGCTCTCTTATACTGTACAAAGATGAATAGCACAGTCATCGACGGAGGACGTTCTGAATCGATCCAGATGCTTTGCTGTGTGGCAGGTTTTGTACTAGCCTGTAATTATCGGTGTGGTTTGCCGTGAAAGGGGTCATCTTGTATATCGACGCAGTAGTAATGGGCCATAGAGATGCTTAATGTCTGAAATGGTACTCTTCTTCTATGGTTAATGAGCCTCCCCTCTTACGTTTGCTCGTCTTATCTCAGGGTTTCAGTTCTGGTGGTTGTCCACTCCATGCAAGCAAGTTGGAATTTGTTTCTTTTTGTAACCCTCACCGTCTGTACACATGCTATAGGGCATTTGTCCCAAAATCTCTAAATAATCTTCTCAAACTTTTTGAGGGCCATATATTGAACCCAGCGCATGTTCCTGAATCAAATTGAAATGTCTTTGTTTTGGACTGTGACCGTTTTGTATATTGTCAATTATTCTGAAGGATGGTGTGTGCTAGGTCTTTATCAATCACCTCAAAGGTCGGGCGATATTACAATAGCATTGTCTGTTGACGATGATTGACAGCCATCGTCGATGGTGACAACATCTTGATGTTGCAAGACGATGGCTTAGCCTATTTGAACTCGAGTCTCGCAGCGCACGGCAGAACAGCACACAAGTGACATTCCGAGTAATTTGCCTATTCCTATTTACTAGAGCCTATTTCAATAAATATGTCATATAGCCTACAGAGCGCAAGAGGGGAATGTAGGCCAGACCGAGTGGAGAATTCTACCAAAGCAGCGCAAAATGTCCAGTCAGAAAATATTGTTTTTCTCTTTCTGTCAGTGCATGGGCATTTGGCTATAGTCTAAATTTATATATATATATAATGGACACCAATGCAGCCGTTTTTATCTCAATATCAAATCATTTCTGGGTAACAGTTAAGTACCTTAATGTGATTGTTTTCAATTAAAATTGTCTAAAAGAGCAATTTCTCAAGCAAGAACTTTGCTTGGACTGTCTGAGTGGGGAGGGGAAAATGGAAAATTAGCTATTATAGACCCCTTTTTGTGTTTACAACCGACGATGCGTGCAAGTTGGTTGCAGAACAAGGTGGAGTTCTTTAAAGAACGGCAGCAAAAAATGCCTTGATTTACATTTTGCTTAGGAGTGCATATCACATTACTTTTGGATCATATAATGTTTGTGTCATTATCTAAAATCAACTGTGTTATACTTAGAGCCCCTTACACCAGTAAAATGGCTCTTTGGCTAGCTTTTGCCTGAAGCAAAAAAAATTTTTTTTGCTAAGATCACAACCAATATATCTCAGCGACTGTTGAAGCAAGAATCAGAACATCATTGTAAGTGTATGAGGACCCCAAAAAAAGTGATTTAGTTTAATGTAATAAAAACGTACATGTTGAATGGGCTTCAGATGGCAATGGATTTCTTACTGCCGCCAAGAGTCGCATGCATCTATACGTGATGTCAATGTGTCGTTTATTGCCAGAGGTTTACTTTCTTATTGTTCTATTAATTATTTTCAAACCGCTGTTACCCTAAAGCAGGGGTGTCAAACTCATTCCACGGAGGGCCTAGTGTCTGCAGGTTTTTGGTTTTTCCTTTCAATAAAGCCCTAGACAACCAGGTGTGGGGAGTTCCTAACTAATTAGTGATGTTAATTCATCAATCAAGTACAAGGGAGGAGCGAAAACCCGCAGACACTCGGCCCCCCGTGGAATGAGTTTGACACCTGTGCCCTAAAGGGTCATTATCATTTTCAAATTGTCATAGTATTATTCCAACCTCATAGTGTATAAAAATATATAAAACATCGGGAAATCGTGTTTTTGACTGCACTTATTCCCTTCTCTCCATGCGATAGGCTACAGTATGAATATGACTTAAGGATACACTTTATTGATGGCTTTCTCCAGATCAAACAATGAATGTCATTTTTTATTTGAGTAGCCTAGAAACGTAAGGTAGCCAGAGGACTAATTAATGAGAAAGAACAGACGATGTCAATAGCCTATAGAAAAATCAAATGACACGTTTTTAATCAACAAATGATCCATGCGCGCCGGGAAAATCCCTCCATGCAAGGTTGAAACCAAATGGCCAATAACCTTTGTGATTACTTTTTGTGCAAAGGAAGGAAGCGAGGTCTCCTCCTTCACCTATGTTTATCATGGCCAAAAAGCAACAACAAAAAAATCTGGAATTTTAGATACAGACTGTTTAGACTGTTTTGTGGCTGTGGAATGTAGTGGAAACTGCTTATCCTTCACATACAAGCTTCAAAATCACTGCACCATTTTAAGCATTGCCTTCACCCAATCCCGATTCCTCCAAATAATCAACGACGAAAACCCAAAACCAGGAACTACTGCTGCTCGTAACCTATTATAGCTCAGTGATTCGTAATCACATAATTCTACTTGAGCCTTGACAGATTCTCAACGTTTCATCTGTCCATGAGAATCAGTCCACGAGAGATTAGAAGACTGTCCAACCCATAATGCAGGCCTATCATCTAGCTCACTATGGTAACACAGCCCGTTACTCATCAGTCACTGCTCCAGAAAGGAATATTAGAAAAGATTTGCCATTGCCTGCACTTAGCCTCTGCCCAGGCTTTCAACAACATTATCTTTTGTCATGATTCATTCAGTTGCATTCAATTTAGTTTTATAGCCCAACTGTCGTTTTAGCGGAGGACAAAGGTTGACATTGCCCAACCCTACTACACCCAAACACATCCTCTTTTTCAAGGACACTTGCATACAAATACACATCCTGAGATGCACATATAGTCTCTCTCTCTCACACTCGCACTCTCACACAGTTAACGGTCTCTCTCTTGCGAACACACACAAAAGGACACGTCCGTGTGCTGGTTGAGCTGTCTCAATGATTACTTTCCTGACTGCTCCACCTGAGCGGTGTGGTGTCCTTCACTGCAGAGAGGCTGTCTCCCACTGGAGATGGGACTGTCTCTGGAAGTTCTCTGATCTCTCGCTGTGTGTGCATCAAGGTCGATCAGTTCGTCTATCTTTTTCTGAGAGATGGAGCAGTCATTGTCAGTTACGACTCTCAAAGTAATGGAGTGTTTCCAAGGGTCTCATTGTTTTCTGGATAGGCTACCCCTGAAGTAAAGCCTTAAGTTTTTCATAGACGAAAAACACTACATATTTTGTCGTTTTTGAACACATGGCATGTGCCCTGGGACTGGCAAGGCCGCAGAGGAAAAATTACAATCAGGATAATCATTAAATTGCACAGACTGAGACCTGTGCGTGCGTGACTGGACAGTACAGACCAGCTATTAGCAGAGACAGCTTCTCGGGCGGCGTTAGACTTTATCTAGAACCGAGGGACTAATCCTCTTTTGGGCTGCCTGGCTTTCTACCCTGCTGCTTGGTCACACTTCTCTGGTTCAGATCCACAAGCTGCAATGCATTTCTCTTCACTTCAGCCTCTACCTCTACAGTGGAAGGGCCAAAGTTTAAAGCTACAGCTCAAGTTTAAATTCTCAGAACTGAATTCAGTTTTTTTGGACACTTTCTCTTTCATTTGAATGCTAAAGCCAATGGTAGGCCAACACTGCTGCCATCCGCATGGAAAGTTTTTCTTTGATGTTATAGTGAAAGGAACTTTAAGAACAGGGCCTTCAGGGATTTCCCTGAAGGAATAATTTCCCCTTACCTAAGGGCGTTGCATAGAGCCCCTCAAACGTTTTCCTTAGGTAAAGGCACAGAGTTTCTAAACCCAGAGACGCAACGTTGTGAGACTTCTTGGAACGTTCCGGTGTTTCCTATTTTGTGCCACACTCTGCAGCATCTGCTGAAAAACGTTGGAACGCAAAACAAATGATTTGGGGTGTTGGTATTTTGGTTTCTGCTGTTTTTTTGCTTGTTCGTACTGCTTGTTTGAGGCTCGTCTGTTGCTACATCGGCGCATTTTTTTGTCCGGATTTTGTCTAAGAAATCTGCCTAGCAACAACTAGTGGCGGGCTTGCAGGAAGATTTTCATGTGAGCATTGAAGTAACTTCCTGTTGCCCAATGGTCGGATTGACCAGATGATTGCTTGCATAATTGTAACAGGCTCTCAATTACTTTTTGTGATCACCCACTGATATTTGTGTAGTTTTAACCCCTTTTTCTCCCCAATTGGTAGTTACATTCTTGTCCCATCGCTGCAACTCGCATCGCTCCAACTATTGACTCGGGAGAGGTGAAGGTCGAGAACCATGCATCCCCCAAAACACGACCCTGCCAAGCCGCACTGCTTCTTGACAAACTGCTCGCTTAATCCGGAAGGCAGCCGCACCAATGTGTCGGAGGAAAGACTGTACAACTGCCAACCGAAGTCAGCGTGCATGCGCCCGGCTCGCTAGAGCGCGATGGGACAAGGACATCTCGGCCGGCCAAACCCTTGCCTAACCCGGACGATGCTTGGCCAATTGTGTGCCGCCTCATGGTTCTCCTGGTTGCGGTCGGCTGCGACACAGCCCGGGATTGTACCCGGGTCTGCCTTAGACCGCTGCGCCACTTGGGAGGCCCTATTTGTGTAGGTTTTTTATTGCAGATTGAAAACTAAATGGACACTTGTCAGAACCTGGGAATGGGATGGAGGGGGGAAATGGGAGGCTGGAGCGAGATGACAAATTCAGACATGCTACTTTTCTACACTAAATGGGAGAGAGAGACCAATAGCTAGACTGTTATTTTACTTTTTAACTCAATACTATTGTTTTAAATTTTGAAAAGCAGTTTGTTTCTTTACCGGGCAAAGCAAAAATAGTTGGCTGGTGACTAGTGATTACGGGGAAGGAAGAGAGTTGCTTGTGCAATGTGTAGCCTCATGGTTTGGAGCTGCTTTGCTGCCTCAGCAAGATAGACAGCTTGAATTCCCAAGTTTATCAAGACATTTTGCAGGAGAATGTAAGGCTATCTGTCCACCAATTGAAGCTCAACAGAAGTTGGGTGATGCAACAGAACAACGACCCAAAAACACAGAAGTAAATTAACAACAGAATGGCTTCAACAGAAGAAAATACGCCTTCTGGAGTGGCCCAGTCAGAGTCCTGACCTCAACCTGATTGAGATGCTGTGGCATGACCTCGAGCGGTTCACACCAGACATCCCAAAAATATTGCTGAATTGAAACAGTTTTGTAAAGAGGAATGGTCCAAAATTCCTCCTGACCGTTGTGCAGGTCTGATCCGCAACTACAGAAAACGTTTGGTTGAGATTAATGCTGCCAAAGGAGGGTCAACCAGTTACTAAATCCAAGGGTTCACATACTTTTCCCACCCTGCACTGTGAATGTTTACATGGTGTGTTCAATAAAGACATGAAAACGTATAATTGTTTGTGTGTTACTAGTTTAAGCAGACTGTGTTTGTCTATTGTTGTGATGATGACCAATTTATGCAGAAGTCCAGGTAATTCCAAAGGGTTCACATACTTTTTCTTGCCACTGTATGTGTTCGGCGTGGAGCCTGTCTTTCCACACTCATCACTTGCTTCGCCGCAGCTCACCAGCTAATGTAGGCTGTGTGCCGGTGGAGCGCGTCCTTCTCACTGCTGTAGAACAGAACCCTCGCCGCTCTGTGCACCCAATGCTGCTAATATTCGACTTATCATAGTAGCCTATTCAGTCCAAATGCAAATACAAGTCACAGAAAGGTGAGTCCCGGTCACCAATGGTCGAGTCCAAGTCATGAAAATCGGGACTCTAGTTTGAGTGCGGGACTGGAGTACTACAACACTGCTTTCGAGCACGTCAAGCTAACTTACAGCGTAATTAGCCAGCTAGCTTGGTAGCCATGGATTGTGCACCTTCCATCATTTAGCGAATTAGCTAGACAGCTATAGATCTAGCTAGCTGGTTGATGTTTTCCTTTTGCAACCAGGGCAGAGGAAAGCAACATTCACCTCCTAAAATGCTGTTTACATTCATATCAATACTGAATGAAGCACTTAATAAGGGACCTCATGGGCACCCTTAACTTTTTAGCTTAATTTAAGGGGGTAAAATCACCTTCATTTTTTGTGCAACTGACCTAAAGTTAAGGAAACTTTAAGGAAACTTTTGGACTGCAATGGTGGGATAAGGGGCAGGGGGTGGTGGTGGTGGTGGTGAGAGAAGAGGATATTACTAGGCCAATCATCTCAACTGAGTCATTGATTGAAAGGGTGGCTGGTGTCTTCGTAATCACTCTGCCCTGGTTGCAAAAGGTAAACATCAACCAGGTAGCTAGATCTATAGCTATCTAGCTACTTAGCTAAAAGTTAAGGAGACTTTAAGCGAACGGATGAGGGGGAAAGTGTCACTTAAGATGTTTTAGGCAACCACGCCCAGGCCCTTATCCCACCATTGCAGTCCACTTGGCTGGTGTCTTCGTAATCACTTGTCCAATTATCCCGAAAGCAGTGACAAGGAAAGACTAACGATTTATCTCAGACACCCTCCAACACCCCCTCACACAATGCTTGCACCCACAAAGAAAGTGTCTTTCAAACATGGTTTAAGTGTGATCGGGACTTGACGAAATGGCGCATCTTGAAGCATTTCAAACTTAATTTATCCTCCATCTGAGACGTTCAGTAGAAAAGTTCAGATCCAATGTCCACTAGTGCTTCTCTGAATGCGTCATGCAGAGTGGGTGCTATAGAGCAAGTAGTCTCACTAGTCTTTCTGCACGTTGACCAGAAATTGAGAAGCACAAATGAATCAGTGATTTTGTTTTAACCTGTGAGAAACATTTATAATGGAACAGTCTTAATCCATTTTGACCAGAACTAAGAGCGAAACGGAAGCCAATTTTTAACACGGGTCTACACTTGCCCAGCTCAATTAAAATCTCATCACTTTGTGCCGTCGATCTGGGATTTCATTTGGACGTCCCCTCTCCCATCATCCACCGCCAGTACCTTAACCCCCTCCGCTATAGGATTAAGAGATTGTGTTTGTCTTTAACCCTCCCTGCCTTAGGCTTCAACAGGATTTATAATCTGGCATTTATGATATTACATGTTCAGTCCAGAATCAGGTCAGAGATTCTAATCCCTGACCCTACTCTCTTTCTCTCGCTCTCTTCCTCTCCCACTAGTGTCATCATGCCATGGAGAAATCAAGCTCGCTTTATATCTGCTCTGCTGTCGAACACGATTGCCGCGTTGCATAATTTAAGACGGGAATACTCAAATCCTTTACAATTTGAGACGTCCTTGAAATGTTTCCTAAATAACATGCAGATTACGGCAAGGATCTGAACAGTGACGGTTCCCCATCACCCGCTTTACCCCTCACCACAATTGAGCCTCCATTAGAGGTTTCTGGAAAGCAGTCTAATAAAGGGCCTGTTTGAGTCTCTTGTTCTGGTGGCTAACTAGCACCAGCTTGATTTCAGGTGCCTGTCCATGTATTGAAGTGGCTCAACTGAGAGACGCTATTGTAGACACCATCTGTATCAAGGGAGGTTTGTCTGCTAGCGTTTTCATTACTGGGCGGTTGTCTTTCTGGGCCTCACAGCAACGACCCAGGACCTCGCTGAGAAGAATCTCTGGCCCTTTTGTCACTTGTGGGTGTAGGATCTGTGACTAGATTGACAGGTTCCACACTGCCCTTTCAACTTATTGTATTTACCAGAAATTGGGACAGAGCTTCCAATGTTGTGTACCAATGACATTTAATTTTTATTGCAACATATTTGCACCTGCTATTTGTACTGGGTTAATCAATAATTGACTGAAACATGTTTCCAACCACTCTCCCAACTAGATATGTTTCACTGCTTTGTTGTTTTTTTAAAATCTAATTTACAGCACCGTGACTTGATTTGTCTTGATTTGCCAGGACTGTTCCCTGATGTGGGCGGCGGCTACTTCCTGCCAAGGCTACAGGGCCAGCTGGGCCTCTTCCTGGCCCTGACGGGATTCCGCCTCAAAGGACGCGATGTCCAGAGAGCAGGAGTTGCCAGTCACTTTGTGGAGTCTCAAAAGGTACTGCTGGGCTAAGGGCTGGGGCTGGGAGGAGGGCGGGAGGTCAGGGCTTTAGTGGGGAACCGGGTGCTGAGTCAGTGGGTCCGTGGCCAACGTCTGCAGGTGCCAACAAACTCCTGGCACAAAATGGCTGCTCCTTTTTATAGCTGCCATGACACTGTTGGTGTGAGGCTATTATCAGTAGGGACTAGAGTTCATGTAGGACTACAACCTTGAACGGATGCAGGAGAGCAGCAGGGGTCAGATTTCCTGAATATAAAAACAACATTTTACCTGTGTGTAATACAAATAGCTGTAGCCCACACTGGGAAAATCATCTTGACCTGAGAGGGTTCCATTTTGGAGAGGTGAAAGTCTTGAATCATGAGTCAAAGTAAAGTCTTGTGGTGTGGTCAAGATCAAGATGGATCATTCTCTTCCCTCTTTTTCCCCAGATTGCAGCCCTTGAGAAGGAGCTGGTGGACCTGAAAACTCCCTCCATTGAAGATGTCTCCAGAGTGTTGGACTCCTATCAGAAATGGGTAGGTTGCCTGGTTCCTGGCTCCTAACCAACTTTGTAGTATATTGTTTATCCTGAGGCTGCATTTATTTTAGCTGGGGACTATAATAGAGCAAATCTAAGGAAAACACTACCAAAGTTTACCAACACATTGCCTGCATCAAAAACTCTCAAACATTTCTACTCTCCTTTCCGGGACAACTACAAGGCCCTCCCTTCAGCAAATCAGATCACATCTCCATTCTGCTCCTCCCTTCCTAAAGGCAGAAACTCAAACAGGAAGTACCCGTGGTAAGGTCTGTTCAACGCTGGTCTGACCAATCGGAATCCATGCTTCAAGATTTTTTGACTACGTAGACTGGGATATGTTCCGAGTTGCCTCTGAGAATAACATTGACGTATACACTGACACGGTGACGGAGTTCATCAGGAAGTGTATAGGAGATGTTGTTTCCACCTTGACGATTTAAAACCTATCCAAACCAAAAACCGTGGATAGATTGCAGCATTCGCACAAACTGAAAGTGTAAACCACTGCATTTAACCACGGCAACTGGTCCCACGGTGACTGGGAATACGGTTTAGTACAAACAGTCCAGTTATTTCATCCGTAACATTAAACAAAACGTTAGTACAGAGACAAAGTGGAGTCGCAATTCAACGGCTCAGACACGAGACGTATGTGGCAGGGTCGACGGAGCATGCGCAGACCAGCTGGCTGGAGTGTTTACGGACATATTCAATCTCTCCCTATCCCAGTCTGCTGTCCCCACTTGTTTCAAGATGTACACCATTGTTCCTGTACCCAAGAAAGCGAAGGTAAATGACTATTGCGCCGTAGCACTCATGTCTGTCATCATGAAGTGCTTTGAGAGGCTAGTTAAGGATCATATCACCTCCACCCTATACCCACTGCAATTTGCATACCACCCCTATAGAGCCATGGATGACGCAATCACTATCACACTGCACACTGCCCTATCCCATCTGAACAAGAGGAATACCTATGCAAGAATGCTGTTCATAGACCACAGCTCAGACTTCAACACCATAGTTGAATAGACAACATAGACAACTCCATTGTGTCCTCCTCCCAGAGTGCTAAGAACCTTGGCGTGATCCTGGACAACACCCTGTCGTTCTCAACTAACATCAAGGCGGTGACCCGTTCCTGTAGGTTCATGCTCTACAACATTCGCAGAGTACGACCCTGCCTCACGCAGGAAGCGGCGCAGGTCCTAATCCAGGCACTTGTCATCTCCCGTCTGGATTACTGCAACTCGCTGTTGGCTGGGCTCCCTGCCTGTGCCATTAAACCCCTACAACTCATCCAGAACGCCGCAGCCCGTCTGGTGTTCAACTTTCCCAAGTTCTCTCACGTCACCCCGCTCCTCCGCTCTCTCCACTGGCTTCCAGTTGAAGCTCGCATCCGCTACAAGACCATGGTGCTTGCCTACGGAGCTGTGAGGGGAACGGCACCTCCGTACCTTCAGGCTCTGATCAGGCCCTACACCCAAACAAGGGCACTGCGTTCATCCACCTCTGGCCTGCTCGCCTCCCTACCTCTGAGGAAGTACAGTTCCCGCTCAGCCCAGTCAAAACTGTTCGCTGCTCTGGCACCCCAATGGTGGAACAAACTCCCTCACGACGCCAGGTCAGCGGAGTCAATCACCACCTTCCGGAGACACCTGAAACCCCACCTCTTTAAGGAATACCTAGGATAGGATAAAGTAATCCTTCTAACCCCCCCCCCTTAAAAGAGTTAGATGCACTATTGTAAAGTGGTTGTTCCACTGGATATCATAAGGTGAATGCACCAATTTGTAAGTCGCTCTGGATAAGAGCGTCTGCTAAATGACTTAAATGTAAATGTAAATGTATAGTAACCTCCAAGCTCATCATTAAGCTCAGGGTCCTGGGTCTGAAACCCGCCCTGTGCAACTGGGTCCTGGACTTCCTGACGGGCCGACCCCAGGGCCCCGTCAGGCAACAACACCTCCACATCGCTGATCCTCAACACAGGGGCCCCACAAAGGTTCGTGATCAGCCCCCTCCTGTACTCCCTGTTCACCCATGACTGCGTGGCCATGCACGTCTCCAACTCAATCATCAAGACGACGCAACAGTGGTAAGCCTGATTACCAACAATGAGACAGCTTACAGGGAGGAGATGAGGGCAATGTCGGAGTGGTGCCAGGAAAATAACCTCTCCCTCAACATCAACAAAACGAAGGAGCTGATTGTGGTCTTCGGGAGACATTAGAGGGAGCACGCACCCATCCACATTAATGGTGCCACAGTGGACAAGATGAAAAGCTTCAAGTTCCTCTGCGTACCCATCACTGACAATCTGAAATGGTCCACCCACACAGACCGTGTGGTGAAGAAGGCGCAACAGCACCTCTTCAACCTCAGGCGGCTAAAGAAAATGTGACCCTCACAAATTTTTACAGATGCACCATTGAGAGCATCCTGTCGGGCTGTATCACCGCCTGGTACGGCAACTGCACCGTCAGCAATCGCACCGCACTCCACTGGAACACTGGTCACTTTAATAATGTTTACATACTGTTTTACCCACTTCATATGTATTCTAGTCATAGCCTATCCTACTTAACTAATGCTGTACATATACTATTCTATCCTACGTATTCTTCAGATATACTACATATTCTACATCTGTATACCGTCCATAATTTCTATACATTCCATATATACTGAATACATACATACGCACTCACTCTGACATTGCTTGTCCTTTTACTTCTTTCGATTCGTGTTTATTGTTAGATATTACTGCACTGTTGGAGCCAAGCACACAAGCATTTTGCGACCATTACATTTGATTTGATTGCTTTTTTCCGTTTTTGTGTAAATGTTCTGCTTCATACTAATTGGGTTGTTAGTCATATCTATGTAGGATCTACTGTGTGTGTGTGTGTGTGTATTATAAACTTGGACCTGCATTAAGCTGGTGGAGTTGAACACAACAATATGTGTGGCGTAGTGTTGTGCCAACTGGCCTGAGATTTCCCAAAGTGTAAATGGAATTAATTGCAAACGCCAACAATATCTGCATTGCCAGTCCTTAACATTGTAGTACA
The DNA here is from genome assembly GCF_045679555.1 of Salvelinus alpinus. Classification (NCBI taxonomy): domain Eukaryota; kingdom Metazoa; phylum Chordata; class Actinopteri; order Salmoniformes; family Salmonidae; genus Salvelinus; species Salvelinus alpinus. Next base: position 44,603,713 of record NC_092105.1, on the reverse strand, counting down.
CTCCCAAGAGGAAGAATGTGGAAACGAGAAAGTGTATGTATGTGTTTTAACTAGTATCCGTGAATTCTGTCCACAGAGCAGTCTGGATGCAGAGAAGCCATTTGTCCTTGAGCAGCACATAGACTTGATTGATAAGTAAGTCCTCTGAATACCACAGCCTCCATTTATTTTTCCCTAGGTGGTCTAACTGATGAAGCCATGAGCCACACAATTTAGAAACTAGTTGGGTGAGGGTCAGAGAAGTGTATACAGCTTTTAACTTGCTAGCTATAATACAGTATATTGGAGAACAAAGTCCCTTTGTAAACCTTTGTGAGCAGACTCCAGGAACAGATTGTATTAAAAAACGAGTGCGGTGTCTCTAGTGTCTTCACGCTGATTAATGATTCCTGCCAACGCTGTCCTTGTTTTACCGCTGGCTTATGCACCTCTGCTTGTGTGCTCACACACACACACATACACCCCGAGATGAAACCCAGCTCTTCGAAAGCATGGCTCCGTTACAGAGCGTAGCCATATTTATTATAATAACACACTGGCAAGCCAGGTTGCGTTCCCTCCCATACCAAACAGATACAGAACATTTCCTTCGCACGAATTACTTTTCTCTGTGGTTTGCGATATGTGTCCATGTGTGACAGAGGCACACTCTGGCCTAGAGGACGTTGGGCCGTGGTGTAACCACAGCCCTTGGAGCAGTACATAAGCCTGAGTCATAGTAGGCCAACTGTTATTAGCATTAAACGCTTCTCTCTGTTAGTTGTCCTGTGGTAGCTTGACGCCAGTGTTCTTTAATCCTGGTTCTAGGTACCCGCAGGGTGTGCAGGCTTTTGTTCCAGCCCAGCTCTAAATGATGTCACACATGATTCATCTAATCAAGGGCTCGATAATTACTGGTGTCAGATGTTTTAGTACTGGGCTAGAACAAAAACCAGCACACCATGTGTGTTTCCAGGAACAGCATTGAAGCACACTGCAAAACAAACTGTTCTGTTACATTGAGCATTGGTGCCAATGATTTATATATACACTAGATGACTGATGGGGGGGGGGGCTGTTTTGAAGCCACAGCACCTCCATCTTGGCACTCCTCCACCGTTGTAAAAAAATATATATATTTCGGAAGCTAGAGAAATGCATTTATAGATGTAATTTTTTAAAAACCAAATGTATTCTATTACAGACCCCTTAATGCATGCTTTTAAATTGTGAGCTAAACGTCAAAATATAAAATGAAACAATATAACATTTTCTTAAAGCATATATTTTTTTTAAGTACTAATGTTACTTTCCCCACATCATCAACAAATGCTTAAATACTGTAGAATTCCATTCATTCCTATGGAGGACTGTTTCATCTGAGGAGTGCCAGTATAGCTGACCGGTGGCTTCAAAGCCTCTCAATACATATTGGCCAATACATAGCATCAGCAATCCAGGGTTTATAACATCATTGATTGGTGCACTGCTAACAGTTGGGCGCCTGCAGCACAGAGAGAGAGAGAGTGCTTCCTTTTGAGCTGAGAAAGAGATCGCCCCTAGTCGCTATTTATATGCCCTCTTATCGAGTACACCCTTCATTTTCACTTATCATCATCACTGGCCCTGTCTACCGTATGTGTTTGTTATGAAACGCTGTTGTGTAATGTAGGCTATTTTTGACACTTGTCCTTGGCTGTTTGCTGTTTTACTGACACACATACTCCTTCTGTCTCTCAGAGGATGATTGATGTGATGTGTAACTGTAGACAATTAAGGCCCTGGTGGATGTCAATCCCACCTGCACACTAGGTATTATAACATTGGTCTCGTGCCAAGAAAGTGCATATTTCATTAAAAGAGTTTTTTCAGTGAGTAGTTGCATTGCTTTAAACATTTTGCACATAATGAAATTAAAGAGTGACCCCAACACATTCAGGTGCCCGACATACGCTAGGTTAGTGTTTTCCCAACTTTAGTCCTCGAGTACCCCCAACAGCAAACCTTTTAGTTATAGCCCTGGACAACACACACCTGATTTAACTTGTTAGCAATTGAGGTTATTCTTTAATAACACAGACCCCAAAGCAAATCAGGGGGAGAAAATAGATTTATTTGAGCAGGACAAATCATAGGTGCTATGCTGAAAATTAGACGTTCGGTCTTCCCTGTCCTTCAGTTTTTTCTCCACAGAACAAAGGACAGGATGTCACTTATAACCCCCCCCCCACCATAGCCTGGGTTTAACAAATCAGAAGTCCTTGCAGGACAACTTGGCCAATGGTCAAATAACAAGTATCCCATTGATCGTTTATCCTAGTCCTCTCATCCCCTGCGTTGTGTATTTATCTTCCAAATATTATTACAAACTTGTCATCTAATCAGGTGAGTTTGTCAAGGGCAACAACAAAAATCTATCAAATTGTATTTGTCACAAGCTTTGTAAACAACAGGCGTGGACTAACAGTGAAATTATTACATACAGGTCCTTTTCCAACAATGCAGAGTTGAAGATAAAATATAAGTAGTGACACGAGGAATAAATACACAGTGAATAACAAAAACAAGTAAAATAACATGGCTATATACAAGTAGTACCAGTACTGAGTCTATGTGCAGGGATACGAGGTAATTGAGGTAGCCATGTACATGTACACTACATGACCAAAAGTATGTGGACACCTGCTCGTCGAACGTCTCATTACAAAATCATTGGCATTAAACTAGATGCTGGAACATTGCTGCGGGGACTTGCTTCCATTCAGCCACGATTATTAGTGATGTCGGGTACTGATGTTGGCCGATTTAGGCTTGGCTCGCAGTCAGCGTTATAATTCATCCCAAAGGTGTTTGATAGGGTTGAGGTCAGGGCTCTGTGCTGTCCAGTCAAGTTCTTCCGCACCAATCTCGATAAACCATTTGTGACCCGTTTCAGGAAACTAGGCGTATGTCGCGGGTCACTACCTCACAGGAGAGCCGTTTGCAGGTGAACTTTTTTATTTTTTATCAAAATGATTTTTTTTGCAGAAGTGCCTTCTCAAACATGTGAACTTTCATGTGCCTTAATAACAAACTTGTATGCCATCTGTAAATACGAATACAATTGTTAAATTACAAGCCTAGTTGGTTTAGCCACAGAAAAAGTCTGCAACCTTCCCACTAGCCATGATTAGCTGCGATAATGAGTGGGCTGGACATGCCGAGAGATGAGTTTGGATTCGTCTGCCGTATAACAAGCTTCTGTCCATTTGAGCTGGTCAGTATGTGTAGGTAATCCTGTCTAATGCGGGTTTACATTATTATTTTTTATTCTGTAGTAAAACTGCAGAAGTGTTTCTCTCCACTTTCTGGAGGACCGAATTTTGAAATCAGTGGAATTCGAGTATGATCGCTAAGTAGATGGGAGGCAAACATGGCATCCGACAGGAGACGCGTCCATCCATGAATAATGTATACGGGTACATTTTCAGATATTACACATTTCTAATTTTGACAAAGTGGTTTCATTTCAAGTTAGTGTACTGTTAGCTAGCTAGCTAACTTTAGCTGGCTGGCTCGCTAGCTAACGTTACGTGTATGATCTTTTTATATGTATCTCAGAGCCATTTACTTGGCTAGCTATAGCCTAATGTTAGCTAGCTAACATAGAACCTGGTTGGTTAGCTGCCTGCAGATTCATGCAGGGTAGTAACGTAATGAGTTGGGATTATGATTCATTGTTTACCTAGCTAGATAGCTAATGTTACGTGTATGATCTTATTATTCATATCTCGGAGCCATTTGCTTGGCTAGCTAAAGCCTAATGTTAGCTAGCTAACATTGAACCTGGTTGGTTAGCTAACTGCAGATTCATGCAGGATAGTAACGTAATGAGTTGGGATTCTGGTTCATTATTTACCTAGCTAGCTAGCTACATGTCTTAACAAAAGACTCCACTATGCAAGTAACCATTTTGGGTGCGTTCGTAATTTCAGTCTGGCAATCTACTCAAATTTCAGAGCACTCTCGTCTGAGTGTACCAGACCACAGAATAACTGATACATTTACGAACGCTCAACACCCGTTAAATATAATCGGTGTCAGTAAACGTCATCAAAAAAAGTGTAATTAAATTGTTGCCAGCAGTACAGTTAGTCACCAATGATCTGGATAACATGAAAACAGCCTAACCAGCTCTGGTAGGGTGAGTCAAATGGTCAGAGTGGGGTGTTCTCTCATTGTGTCTGGAAGTAGCTAGCAAGCTAGCCAATGTTAGCCAGTTAGCTTGGGTGCTTGACTGCCGTTGTGAGGTCAGACCGTTCGGATCAACCCTACTCATCGGCCAGAGCGCTCTGCACGCTCCGAGAGCGAAACGCTCTGAATTTACGAATGGACAATCTGACAGTACAGTTGCAGTCCCTAACGCTCTGGAAAACATGAAAACAGCCTAACCAGCTCTGCTAGGGCAAGTAATGTTCAGTGAGCTATTCTCTCATTTGTGTCTGGAAGTAGCTAGCATGTTAGCTTGGGTGCTTGACTGCTGCTGTTAGTACAGAACGCTCAGATCAACCCTTAAAGAGATGGGTGGGGCTAAAGCTTAAGAGGGTGTGAACGATGCTGAATGGGTGCAGGAGGGCTCTCCAGTAGTGGTACCAAAACATTCAAAGGCCATTTTCTCAAAAGTAGGTTTACAAGTTTATCAAATTTCAAAGCAAAATTACTTTCCCATTGTTCCTCAACTGTAGTGTATGATATGCCTTTTGTAGCTCTGAGTCTCTACTTTTATCCAATGTAAAACATTTAAAAAAAACACAATTTCAAATGTTGCTACATAAGACCGGTTTGATCCAGTCAGTCACATTTCTGTATGGACCTTGCTTTGTGCATGGGGGCATTGTCATGCTGAAACAGAAAAGGGCCTTCCCCAAACTGTTTCCACAAAGTTGGAAGCACAGAATCGTCTAGAATATCATTGTATGCTGTAGCGTTAAGATTTCCCTTCACTGGAACGAAGGGGCCTAGCACAAACCATGAAAAACAGCCCCAGACCCTTATTCCTGTTCCACCAAACTTTACAGTTGGCGCTATGCATTGAGGCAGGTAGCGTTCTCCTGGCATCCGCCAAACCCATATTCGTCTGTCGGACTGCCAGATGGTGAAACGTGATTCATCACTCCAGAGAACTGTTGCTCCAGAGTTCAATGGCGGAGAGCTTTACACCACTCCAGCCGATGCTTGGCATTGCGCATGGTGATCTTAGGCTTGTGTGCGGGTGCTCAGCCATGGAAACCCATTTCATCAAGCTCCCGACAAAAAGGGTTTGTAACGACGTTGCTTCCAGAGGCCGTTTGGAACCCGGTAATGAGTGTTGCAACCGAGGACAGACGATTTTTACTTCCTGGCTGAGCCGTTCTTGCTCCTAGACTTTTCCACTTCACAATTTCAGCACTAACAGTTGACCGGGGAAGCTCTAGCGGGGCAGACAATTGACAAACTGACTTGTTGGAAAGGTGGCATCCTATGACAGTGCCACGTTGAAAGTCACTGAGCTCTTCAGTAAAGCCGTTATACTGCCAATGTTTGTCGATGGAGATTGCATGGCTGTGTGCTTGATTTTATACACCTGTCAGCAACGGGTGTTGCTGAAATGGCCGAATCCACTAATTTCAAGGGGTGTCCATATACTTTTGTATATATAGTGTAGGTAGGGGTAAAGTGACTAGGTAACAGGATAGATAATCGACAGTAGCAGCAGTGTGTGTGTGTGTGTGTGTGTGTGTGTGTGTGTGTGTGTGTGTGTGTGTGTGTGTTTGGGTACAGTCCAGTATGTGTGCAAGTGTTAGAGCAGAAAAGGGTCAATGCAGGTAATCCGTGTAGCCATTTGATTAGCTATTTAGCAGTCTTGTTTAGCAGTCTTATGGCTTGTGGATAGAAGCTGTTCAGGCCAGGGTCCTGTTGGTTCCAGGTTCACTGGTACTGCTTGCTGTGTGGTAGCATAGAGTACAGTCCAGCTTGGTTTGCTGGAGTCTTTGACAATTTTGGGGGACTTCTTCTGACACCACCTGGTATAGAGATCCTGGATGCAGACAGTCAAGATGCTCTCAATGGTGCAGCTGTAGAACTCGACTTGGGCTCCCGAGTGGCGCAGCGGTCTAAGGCACTGCATCTCAGTGCTTGAAGTGTCACTACAGACACCCTGGTTAGAATCCAGGCTGTATCACAACCGGCCGTGATTGGGAGTCCCATAGGGCGGTGCACAATTGGCCCAGCGTCGTCCGGGTTCGGCCGGTGTAGGCCGTCATTGCGAATAAGAATGTGTTAACTGACTTGCCTAGTTAAATAAAGGTAAAAAAAAAACAAATATAATAAATACAACGTTTTGAGGATCTGAGGGCCCATGCCAAATCTGTTCAGCCTCCTGAGGGATGCTGTCATTCCCTCTACACAACCTGTGTGGCTGTGTGTGGACCATGTTAGTTCCTTAGTGATGCGGACACCCAGGAACTTGAAGCTTTCGACTCACTGCACTACAGCACCATCGACGTGGATGGGGGCGTGCTCATCCCTCCGTTTCCTGTAGTCCACGATCAGCTCCTTTGTCTTGCTGACGTTGAGGGAGAGGTTGTTGTCCTGGCACCACACTGCAAGGTCTCTGACCTCCTTATAGGCTGCCTCATCGTCGTCAGTCCTACCACCGTCGTGTACAGGAGGGGACTACACACACCACCTCCGACGGGCCCCCGTGTTGATAATCTGTTTTCGGTTATAGGAAATTATGGCGGAGACATTATGTACAAAAAAGTTTAGATCAGCGTAAAAGAACACACAAAATAGCAGAATTGGTCAGGAGCCTGTAAGACTGCTGCTATCCACTGCAGCGCCATCTTATATGATGGTTGGGGATACTCGAGGACTGGAGTCACAAACACGGCACTAGGTGATGAGTTCAGATGGTGGAGTGAGTGAAGTTAGGGAAAGGGCATTTGGGAGCTGTAGATAGAGGGGTAGGGCTGTGAATTCCATGTGCAGCCCCTCACAACACCAAATGAGTGAGTGCTGCATTGTGTGTGCTTGTGTGTGCGTCTATCTGGGTGTGCATGTGTGTATTCAGCCATATGTACTTCAACTGACCATGTCTCATCCCTGTATTCCTGCGGCCCTTAGGTTATTCCAGTCCAACAGCGTGGAGGGGATTGTACACAACCTAAAGACAGACGGCTCTCCATTCGCCCAGAAACAAGCTGAGGTGGGTCCAGCCTCAAGCTAGTTAGACTCACCGCGACCTCCATCCCCATCTCCCACACATACGCTAACTGGAGGTAAGGTAGGAGCTTTGGCTAGCAGAGAGAGGGGCTATAGAGGAACTAAATCTGTCGCTATGTAGAAATGTCTTTGGACTAGGTTCTAAATTTAGAGCGTTGGGCCAGTAACCGAAAGGTTGCTGGATCGAATCCCCGATCTGTCGTTGTGTCCCTGAGCAAGGCAGTTAACCCCCTGTTCCCTGTGCGCCGAAGACGTGGATGTCGATTTAAGGCAGCCCCCCACACCTCTCTGATTCAGAGGGGTTGGGTTAAATGCGGAAGACGCATTTCAGTTAAAGGCATTGAGTTGTACGACTGACTAGGGATCTCCCTTTCCTAAATGACTTCCTCTCATCTTCTCAATGTGAATGAAACCCAGCCAGTCTGACGTCATCTGAGAGTATGAGAACATAAGGCCGTTAGTTCAGCATTCAGGGCTCTGCTAACAGTAGTAATTGCCACTCTGTAAGCCCTTAATATGGTTAAGCTTATCACAGTGGCTCAATGAAAGGCTCTAAAAAAAAACACCCTTAATAAGGATGATCACTTAACCGAACAGTCCCATCGGCAGTGTGACATTGGGTCAGAAATGCCCGATCTCTCCCAACTGTCCAAAGTCCCGTGTTGGGCAAACACTTGCCGTGGCACAACCTTATCCTGAATGATAAATACCTCCTTTTAATAGTGCCAAAAGCCAAGCTGTCCTTGTTTGATTGGAAGCTAATGCTCTGTAAACCTGGATGCCATGTGAGAGAGATGTGCACAAGGATTGCGACGCATTTCCATGTTGCCTGGAATGACGTTGTGCGGTGTTGCCATCCCTGTTGCCGTGTGATCATAAGTGCAGATTCAGTGTGGAGAAAACTGATACGATTGCCTCATAATGCGCAGAGTGTCTACACACGTTTTTATCACAGATGGTGTCGTTAATGAGATGGGATGTGCTTGATCGTAAACATGCCTGAATCCAGCTGGTGTATGAGTTGGGAGGAAGACACTGGTTATGTAAAACAGGAAATGGGCCCGCTCTTCTTGAAAGAGAGCGATGATAATGAAGCAACTCTTCTTATGAAGCTGGATGTTGTAACTGCTGAGTGGAAAGTGCAGCAATTGGTGTAGTCCTGTCCATAAGCACAAATGTTTCCCTGTTGGTTCAAGGGCACTAATAAGAGAGAAATTGTTCAAGTATCTATGCAGGCTTTGGAGGGAAAACCTGAAATGCCCTTATTTCGTCACTGCCAATTATGGTACGAGAGTTACACTAATCAATGCAATGGCAGTAATTGTGGGTGATGATATAGGCTACTCACAATATCACATGAAAGAATTGCTAGTGTATTGAACATTAGGTTCTGCTGGCTAATAATCACCTGGGCTACAGCTAAGATTTTTTTTTTTTTTGTATTTGTGAATTTCACAGACCCTCGCCAAGATGTCTCCCACATCGCTGAAGATAACCTTCAAGCAGCTTCAGGCGGGACGCACCATGAGTTTGCAGGAGGTTCTGGTGATGGAGTACAGACTCAGTCAGGCCTGTATGGTGGTACGTACCGAAAGGCCCCAGGCCTTTAATACTACCTCCTCTTCCCCGTCACATTTGATTTACTTTATCTTACAGCTTAAACGTTTTTCCATCTGAAGGTAATGCAATTGACTAATTTACTGGATTTTGAATAGGATAGACCCTCAACAGCTATGTACCCGTCTCCTGGTATTATTAGTTTAAAGCATGTATGTGTGTCAGGATTTTTGATTCTTGTTGTTTTGCAGAAGGGCAGTGACTTCTACGAGGGTGTGAGGGCAGGTAAGGTGTTTGACTCTTGCAAAACACATAAATAAATCCCTTTTGAGATTTTACAGATTGACCTCTTATTTCTGTACAATGATATTGAGTACTAATTGGCAAAAACTGCTCCACGTCCCTTTTGAATTTCTGTGTTATTAGGACGTTTCTGTCAGTATGCAATTCGTTTTTTTGCTTTGTGTGCCTAGTGCTGGTTGACAAGGACCACAGCCCCAAGTGGAGTCCATCCACACTGAAGGAGGTCTCCGAACAGAGTGTGGAGGACTGCTTCTCGTCTCTGGGGGACCATGACCTCAAGCTGTAAGGACACCTCCATAGAATAGAACAAGGGGCCAAGGGACACCACTTCCCGCTCGTGAGGCCTTCTCATAGGAAGCTTCCTAGTTGCCTAAATTTGTTTCCTTCCCTTGTATCCTTTCCTTCATGGCCACTCATCAGAATCCATGTTCTCACTGAGAGCTTTATCGTTGAAATAAGCCACCACTTTCACCCATCAGTGGTCATACAGTTGGAGAGGAGACAAAGAAAGGAAGCTACTCTAGAGTAGTCGGTCACAGCCATCAGACATGGTACGCCAGTCACTGTGGCCTATCACAACAGCAGGACTTTGGCAAGATCACACCCCAGTGCTGCGCCCATTTTGCAATGCATTTTTATACAAATTGAATGGACTCTTCAAGTATGATTTCTCAAAAGCTAGCATCAGGCTAAAAGGCTAAAGTTGGATGGATACCAGACCAGTTATATAGACATTGAGTCAGACAATATGTACAGTATCTCCGCTGTGCTGATGTGCAGTATTATTTGCAAAGACCAATATTCCTCGGTACAGTTGGTGCCAAGAAACAAATGTTTGTTTCGGTGAGTAGCTGGGTAAGGAAGAGGTTCTGTCCTGTTTGAAGTGTCATATAACTTGGGAGAGTACTGTCAGGTGGTTGTTATGGCCCTTGTTGAGTGTCATAATGTCCTGTTTATGACTGTCTTTCAGTCAGTCTGTCTCTCCAATACATTTCCTAGGGATTCAATCAAATACACATTGCTGGAAGCCTGGACTGGGAAATCACCATGTTAAAATGTACAGACTAATTTCTACCTAATTTGGATTTTTATGAAAGGGGGGATTTTGCAGTGCTTAGTCATTTTTCTGCAGTGTCTTCGACTGAATCTGGCCTTTTGCGTTTCTCTACCCAGCTCAAATCATTGATTATATGAAATCCCATTTGCAGCTCTCAAACCCTCAGCACACAGTTAAGATCTCTTACAGGCTCCCAGAGCGAAATTAGGTCAGTAGCTAAAAGACCCACCACAAAGTTTGCTAAGTAAACAATGAACACTCTCCTGGAGAACACAGGCTCAGTAATTATCTTGGCTTCAGAGATAAGCTTTTATGGTTTAGGATTTGCCCTTCAAAAGTCACCAGCCAGGTGTCATTCTTAATGCCTTTTAGCTTTGTCATGTAGCTGGAGTGATCACTCGGCGTTGCATTTTTCATTGCATTACTATATGGCAAAGGCCAGAAGTTCTCAATTCATTGTGCGCTCTTCAGTGTCCAATTCAATGGATACAATTTCCCAACTAATAGCTGTAAAAATCTCTTGTATACGAAATATGTCTATAAAGATGTGTATGAAAACCTGATTGTAAAAATTGTCATTTGATTTAATTGTTTTAAGTCATCGTTAATAAAAGCATAATTACGTTGTGCCTGCCTATGTAACTACACTGAACAAAAATATAAACGTAAAATGCTGGTCCTATGTTTCGTGAGCTGAAATAAAAGATCACAAATGTTCCATGTGCACAAAAAGCTTATTTCTCTAAAATGTTGTGTACAAATTTGTTTACATCCATGTTAGTGAGCATTGTGTCCTTTGTCAAGATAATCCATCTACCTGACAGGTGTGGCATATCAAGAAGCTGATCATTACACAGATGCACCTTGTGCCGTGGACAATAAAAGGCCACTCTAAAATGTGCGCTTTTGTCATGCAACACAATGCCACAGGTGTCTCAAGTTTTGAGGGAACATGCAATTGGCATGCTGACTGCAGGAATGTCCAACGGAAGGGCCTCCCAAGTGGCGCAGCGGTCTAAGGCACTGCATCGAGGTGCTAGAGGCGTCACTACAGACCAGTGTTCGATCCCAGGCTGTGTCGCAGCCGGCCACGACCGGGAGACCCATGAGGCGGCGCACAATTGGCCCAGCGTCATCCGGGTTAGGGGAGGGTTTGGCCGGCCAAGATGTCCTTGTCCCATCGTGCTCTAGTGACTCCTTGTGGCGGGCCGGGCGCATGCACACTGACTTCGGTCACCAGCTATACGTTTTTTCGGAGAACGCATGGCTCTCGACCTTCGCCTCTCCCGAGTCCGTATGGGAGTTGAAGCGATGGGAGAAGACTGTAACTACCAATTTGGATATCACGAAAAAGGTGTAAAAAGTACCCAAAAAAAGTATTAACAGGAATGTTCACCGGAGCTGTTTCCAGAGAATTTAATCGTTTTAGAGAATTTGGCAATGCATCCAACCGGCCTCACCCACCGACCACTTGTAACCAATCCAGCCCAGGACCTCCACATCCGGCTACTTCACCCGTGGGATCATCAAAGGGGGGAGAGCTGGATGATGAGTATTTCTGTCTGTAATTAAGCCCGTTTGTGGGGAAAAACACTTTCTGATTGGCTGGGCCTGGCTCCCCAATGGGTGGGCCTAGAAAATACTGTCAGCATGAGACCTAAAATAGCCATGGATAAGCACTAACAATAATAATAATCACAATAATGTTAGTAGCCTATATGACTATTAAGTACTAAGTTACTTACTGTTTTCTTCTGAGCATGCTACCCAAAACACACACAAGGACTCGGCACTCCGAGCGCATCCGATTTGTCTCGACGTCTGGAATTCAATCAACTCAGTTTGGATTGCGGCCTCATCCAGCGAGGGTATCGTTTTCTTAGCAAGGGAGGAGAATACTCCACCTGGGCGAACTGTGAAAGGATACACATACATACAAACGCAATGATATCTTTGAGCATGCTGTTGTAATTCATCTGGTGGAGAAGTTGTCGAGCTTCCTAGTAAAGGCCTCAAGTTTTTCCACCATGTCCACGGCTGTTGTCCCTCTTCCTTGTAATTGCAGATTTAACCCGTTTAAGTGACAGAATATGTCAGCCAAAAAAAAGCAACATTAGAGAGGGATTCCTTTAATTTCCAGAATACGAAGGTGGTCACGGCCCTCATTTAGCTTTTTCTGAGAAAATCCACAACCTGGTCATGCAGCTCACAGAATTGTTCTAGAGATTTTCCTTTACTCAGCCAGCACACGTCGTTGTAAAGCAGGAGATGCATAGTCACTTCGCCCCCACCTACATGTACAGATTACCTCAACTAGCCTGTACCCCGCACACTGACTCGGTACCGATGCCCTCTGTATATAGCCTCGTTATTCTTATTGTGTTACTTTTTATAATTACTTTTTATTTTAGTCTACTTGGTAAATATTTTCTTCTTCTTGAACTGCACTGTTGGTTAAAGGCTTGTAAGTAAGCATTTCACGGTAAAGTCTCCACTTGTATTAGGCGCATGTGGCAAATAAAGTTAGATTCTGTCACAAGCTTGTGGAAAAGACAGTGTTAGGTGCTTGATGTCCCCCTGATAAAGTTGATTATGCGTATGACTTTATCCATCACATATTTTAGCTCAGCATTTAGTCTGGCACACAGCACACTCTGATGGATGAGACAATGCAAGCCATTCATTTTTGGGGCGATTTCCTTCAACCTGCTGACCAGGCCCCTGTGTCTGACCACCATAGCAGGAGCCCCATCAGTGAACACAAAGTTGACTGTTTTTCGAAATGACAGGCCATGCTGCGTAAACAATTCTTCCAGCTTTGTGAATGGGATGTCCCTGGTGGTGTGTCCGTCGAGGGGAATCAGTGCCAGTAGCTCTTCTTTGAAGTTATTTCCAAGAAAATAACAGACATACAGTGGCAAGAAAAAGTATGTGAACCCTTTGGAATTACCTGGATTTATGTGTAAATGGGTCATCAAATTTGATCTGGTCTTCATTTAAGTCACAACAATAGACCGTGTGCTTAAACTAATAACACATTGTATTTTTCTTGTCTATATTGAATACATAATTTAAACATTCACAGTGTAGGTTGGAAAAAGTTTGTGAACCTCTAGGCTAGTGACTTCTCCAAATGCTAATTGGGGTCAGGAGTCAGCTAACCTGGAGTACAATCATTGTGACGAGATTGGAGATGTTGGTTAGAGATGCCTTGCCCTATAAAAAAACACTCACGAAATGTGAGTTTGCTATTCACAAGAAGCATTGCCTGATGTGATCTCAGAATACCTAATATTAAGAATTGTTGACTTGCATAAAGCTGGAAAAGGTTACAAAAGTATCTCTAAAAGCCTTGATGTTCATCAGTCCATGGTAAAACAAATAGTAAATGGATAAAGTTCAGCACTGTTGCTAGAGTGGCTGTCCAGCGCAGAATGCTCAATGAGGTTAAAAATGTTGACATAAAAAAAAGTAGTGGACTACATTAGGCTATGTACAGTAGACCTGTTTTTCCCCACCAATCAACGCACAGAGAAATGGACTAAAAATAATAATTTAATAGAGACATTGGTGATTTTATGAGCTTAATCAGATCTAAATTATTGTTATTGTCACTGAATTAATTATGTACTAATCCAACGTGTTAATGTTGTTCTTTTCAATTGGTAGTGTAAGCCTATTAATTGTGCTAATATTATATGTTAATTATGTTCTGGCTTGCCGACTATTAGCTCAGGAAAAATTTGTCCCGAGGCCAAACCTAGTTGACGAACCCTGTCCTAAAGCTTCTGAGCCACAATATCAAAGCTAGTTGGCGTGATCCATTAATTCCATTAAGTAATTTAGACATCTCCTGGACCTGACCGTCTATCAGCTAATCTAATGATTAAATAAATGTTACAGGGACATAATACAGGTACAGAGGGAGCTGTTGGATCTGGATAGGCAAGGGTTGACCACATGATGAAATCTCAGTTTAAACCGTAAGTAGTGGATATTCAGACAGCAGATCCAAAGGTTAAGGTTAGCCAATAGCTATATGGAAATTGAAGTTGGTGTAAAGGTAGCCTTGATTCCAGCCGTCCTAAGTGTGTCAAGCCATTCTCAAATGCGAATACAGTGTTGCAGAGTAGGCTGGTGGGAGAAGCTAAAAGAGGACGAGCTCATTTGTAATGGAATGAGCCCATCCTCCTATAGCTCCTCCCACTGCCTCCTCAGTGTAGAGATCTGATAAAACGAGACTAGGGTAAGGGTTAGGATCATTATTGGATATATCCTGATGCTCAGGATCAATGGCCCCATTTATACAGGGTGCTAGCTGGCATCCTGTGTCCTGATCTTGTCCACATTCTGATTGTGCCCACATCTTTAAAAAGGTGTAGACGATTAAAATAACTGATTGTGATCAGAACTTCCCGACCATTTCGGAAGTAGTCGGGATGAATTGATTGGATTAAATATAATTGTTTCTCTCACCCATCTACACATAATACCCCATAATGACAGTGAAATTGTGTTTAGACATTTTTGATTTTTTTTGGAAAATGAAATACAGAAATATCTAATTTGCATAAGTATTCTCAACCCTGAGTCAATACATGTTAGAATTAGCATTGGCGGCGATTACAGCTGTGAGTCTTTCTGGGTAAGTCTCTAAGAGCTTTGCACACATGTATTGTACAATATTTGCCCATTATTTTCAAAAAAATTCTAACTCTGTCAAATTTTCAAGTCTTGCCATATATTTTTTAGCAGATTTAAGTCAAAACTGTAACTTAGCCCCTCATTAACTGTCTTCTTGGTAAGCAACTCCAGGTTTTAGGTTATTGTCCTGCTGAAAGGTGAATTCATCTCCCACTGTCTGGCGGAACACAGACTGAACCAGGTTTTCCTCTAGGATTTTGCCTGTGCTTAGATCCATTCCGTTTCTGTTTTATCCTGAAAACCTCCCCAGTCCTTATTGATTACAAGCATAACCATAACATGATGCAGCTACCACTATGCTTGAATATATGGAGAGTGGTACTCAGTAATGTGTTGTATTGGATTTGCCCCAAACATAACACTTTGTATTCAGGACAAAAAAGTTAATTGCTTTGCCACATTTTTTGCAGTTTTACTATAGTGCCTTGTTGCAAACATGATGCATGTTATGGAATATTTGTATTCTGTACACGCTTCCTTCTTTTCACTCTGTCAATTAGGTTTGTATTGTGCAGTAACTATAGTGTTGTTGATCCTTCCTCAGTTTTTTCCTATCACAGCCATTAAACTCTAACTGTTTTAAAGTCACCATTGGCCTCATTGTGAAATCCCTGAGTGGTTTCCTTCCTCTCCGGCAACTGAATTAAGGACGTCTGTATCTTTGTAGTGACTGGGTGTATCAGTCACCATTGGCCTCATGGTGAAATCCCTGAGTGGTTTTCTTCCTCTCCGGCAACTCAATTAAGGACGTCTGGATCTTTGTAGTGACTGGGTGTATTGATACACCATCCAAAGTGTAATTAATAACTTGCTCAAAGGGATATTTAAAGTCAGTTTTTTTTTTTTTTAAACCTCCCTGGTCTTTGTGGTTGAATCTGTGTTTGAAATTCACTGCTCGACTGAGAGACCTTACAATTATCTGTATGTGTGGGGTACAGAGATGAGGTAGTCATTCAAAAATCATGTTAAACACTATTATTGCACACAGTGAGTATACGCAACTTATTATGGAACTTGTTCAGCACATTTTTACTCCTAAACGTATTTAGGTTTGCCATAACAAAGGGGTTGAATACTTATTGACAAGACATTTTCGTTAATTTAGCTAAACATGATTCCACTTTGATATTATGGGGTACTGTGTGTAGGCCAGTAACACAAAATCTCAATTTAATCAATTTTAAATTCAAGCTGTAACACAAAAATGTTGAAAAAGTCAAGGGGTGTGGTGAATACTTTCTGAAGGCACTGTATAATATATTAAAGGCACAGTGCAATCAAAATGAGGTTTTCCTGTGTTTTATATCATATTGTACAACAGCTAATGAAGCTAATGTTGTAAAAGTGTGATTCTTTTTTCATCAGTGTTATTTCCTGATAGTTGCTAGTTGAAAATATAATCTACACAGGACCTTCTAAATCAGCAGATTTGCATGGGTGGGAGTTTCGGCTTTCCATGGTGACATCACCATGCGGTAAATTGGTTAATAAATTGGTCCAAACCTCTCTGCCCATAACAGCTAGTTATCAGTTTCCCCTCCCCACTCAGACCACTCCCAGACAGTCCTAGTAACATTCTCGCTTTTATTTTATCAGGTAAGTTGACTGAACACATGCTCATTTACAGCAACGACCTGGAGAATTGTTACACGGGGGATGATTGGGAAAGAATGAGCCAATAGGAAGCTGGGGATGATTAGTAGGCGATGATGGTATGAGGGCCAGATTGGAAATTCAGCAAGGACACCGGGGTTAACACACCTACTCTTACGATAACTCTCATCCAAAAGACGGCACCCTACACAGGGCAATGTCCCCTATCACTGCCCTGGGGCATTGGGATCTCCTTACACCAGAGGAAAGAGTACCTCCTACTGGCCCTCCTACGCCATTTCCAGCAGCATCTGGTCTCCCATCCAAGGACAGACTTTGCTTAGCTTCAGAGGCAAGCCAACAGTGGGATGCATGGTGCTTGAGAAATGTCATTTTTATGGAAATCTATTACAGTAAGGTGCTTAAATTGTTACCCAGAAATGACCCCCCCCCCCCTTCGCCAATGCCCTTTCTCAAAAAAGAGATGAAGTCACTTTAATAATGGTAGAAGGCATAGATTTCAGCTTTATTGTCGTCACATTTGTCATTGATTTATTTACAGACCTGTACAGTGCTGCAGGTTAAATGTATATGATATAAATATAGATGAGACCTTAGATGCTGGGGAAAAAGAAGCATTAGGATCTCCCAACATACTTTTTCCCCAGTCAAACTAAAGGCTTGACTGGAAGACTGATGTTACAAGATGTTACTGTTCCCGATATTGAAATATTTAGAAGGAAGGAATCCAGGTCCAACTAGTTTGTACATGCGTTGGTATACCTTGTGTTTCTTTCAAGCTGTAAGCATTGTGAACTGCAACATTGACCGTATTGTACAAAGCATTTGAAATCTGTGTTCGACATAGCTTCAAAGGCAGAGATAACGCCTCTACCATAGAAGGCTATCACAGTTTTATTACGATGATGAGGGCTTGATATATGGCATGCATTGCTAGCTGTCTCCTGCATAGTAGAACATAACTTGTATCAACCAATTGATCCGAGTGAAAATCAAGCTTAAAGGATTTCTTTTAAATTCATGATGTTTTTTGCAGCGTTACCTGTAAATTGTGTAAAACATTAGCTGAAGCAGTGATAACAGTGTTCTGTTTCTAAGCCACGTGTCAAACTCATTCCCTGCAGGTTTTCGCTCCTCCCTTGTACTTGATTGATGAATTCATTTCACTAATTAGTAAAGAACTCCCGTCACCTGGTTGTCTGGGTCTTAACTGAAAGGGAAAAAAACTACAACCAGCAGACACTCGGCCCTCCATGGAATGAGTTTGACACCCCAGGTCTAAACTCTCCACCGTCCAGTTCTTAGATTTAGGAATACAGTATGGGAAAGAAAATTGTCACCGCTAAGCTTTTCAATTTGTTTACATAATTGAATGGGTTCAAGAGATTCATCTTTCAAACCAGATTAGTGCAAATGTCGTAATACATTTGTTGCTTTTAACTGTAACGGATTTTCGGGTGTAGCATTTGAAGCACACCACTACCATTTTCTTTACTGAGCATACCTAATGGCTTAGCAGCCGAATCTTACTCGAGATACACACGTCAAACCTCCTTTTCCAGTGAAATAATGTCTACTTGTTCTTTGTGGTGTATACACAATAGCACCCTGATTTAATGCTCTGTGAAATGTACATGTTGCCCAGCCTTGACTAATCCGCCAGCTTCTTGAACATCAGTTGTGGTATGGTAGGAACTGACCTGCCATGACTGACTAAAACCCACTGATATGACCTATCTTATAAACGCCATAAGAAAGGCCATAAAACGTATTGTGCTTGTATTACCATTCATTAAGGACTTTCACAGTTGTTCTCCTTTTCCAAACAACTCAACTCTCCATTATGCGTATGTGTGTCTATGGCCTGTTAAAATAGCATCATACTATTTTAAGAAGCCATTTGCTCTCAATAAAAACACCATGGCCTTTGAGAGTTGCATATTTGTGCTGTAAATTCTATGGGGCGGATGGCAGTAGTTCCTCATTATGTAGAATACAGTATGTTTAAAACCAGGGTGCTTGGCCCAAGACATTTTGGCAAAAGCAAAATGTATTTGTGAACCCAGAACTCGTTTTGTGTACAAAAGCCAAGTCCCAGTAAAAGTGTGTCAATCCATCCTAGTGTCCTGATTTCCTCAAGGCATGGGGGACTTAGCCAGCCCTCAGGGATGTCCTATTGTCAATGGCATTCAAATTCATAGAATGGGAGGATGCTGAACCTCTGTAAAACATTCCTAAACATAGCCGCAGGAAGTAGGGGTGCTAAGGGTGCTGCAGCACCCCCTGATAAATCGAGAACTTTGAACTTTGCCTTTATTACTCCTGTATGAGTGGAGAAAAATACTCATCAGCACCTCCAACCCAAAACATCTTCCCACGGCCATGTTCGTAGAGCATCATTTCGTCAAAGTGACCGTTGTCAGCTCCTTGGTTGCTGCAGCTCGTCGTCGAACATCGGACATGCTTAATGGGTAGGTGGGCAGGATGAATAATGAGCTCTCCTTTGTTGGTCGACCACAGGCCCCCTGGGATGCCATTATCCAAGAACCCTGAACTGGGAGCTTATGTCTGGGCAGACAGATGGAGAGGGAGGCATGTACCTGCTGACTCCAGCAAAAAATCTCAAGTGAAAAACATTGGCCATTTGAGATGCTAATGAATAACTTCCTACATCGGACCTGCTATTTGGCCGCAGGATGGCATGCGTCAAGCGGAAACGATAGATATTCACCGAAAGGCAGAACCGGTCATTTTCAAAGCAGGATTCAATGATACTCTTCTGCTTTATCCGCTCCCAACACAAAGATATCACACACACCAGCTCGGAACTCTCATCATCTAGCTAACGATGGAGACAAGCACATGGTCTGGATTGAAAATGAGAGGATTAACCAAGGTCTTTGTCCAAGTATGAAATAAACAGAAAAATGGCGTTGGACCATAGAATGGCATCAACATCTTGCATCAGCTAGTAGATCTTCGTAGTGTAGTGTTTCAACCTGAATGAGAGTGATGTCTGTCTTGTCTGTCTGTCTGTTGGGCATCCAGTAGTCCTTTTTCCCCCAGAGGTTCAAGGTGAATCACATAACAGAAATAGCACTCTCTGGCAATGCCTCTCCAGTTGGCCGATGCCGCCCCCCCTCTCCCCCTCATGGCACATCACACTCAATGTAGGGGATGTCAATGTAGCGGCTGTCCACCTCCAACCACTGCTGCACGGCCCGGGCCACTATCTCCTCCGACAGCCTCTGTGCATACTCCAGCAGAATGGGGTCCACCCGGGCAGAGTCGTCCGCGGACCCCGTCTCATAGTGTACCAACAGCGCGTTCTCGCCCTGCCACTTCCCAGGATTGCCGTCCGTCTTCCCCGAGTTGGCGTACTGGATCGGATCGCTCTTCTTGGATTTGACGCATCCCATTATATAAATAATGGAGCATTGATCTCAGAGAGGAGGGGAGAGAGAAGGTGGTGAAGGAGGAATGTGTCGGAGGGGGGCTTGGCCCCTGGTTAAGAAGCGACGGCTAGGAAGCCGATTCTTGTCTGAACTGAGCTGCGCTGAAATAGTCCAGACAGTCAGCCATGCTCTTATGCTGCCCTACTTATATCTTCCCCTGTGCTGTAGGGAGAGAGAAGAGGGAAAGGATTTCAGTGATTTATTTTCCATCAGAATCTGCCTAAAATGACCAAATGGCAGAGGAAAGAATTGAGAGGCCTACTATTTAGACCGTGACTTAGCATCATTACCCCTGTTACCACACAGCAGCAGTAGCTACAGGTAACTGCCAAAATAAAGGAAAACACTAACATAAAGTTGCTCTGACTCGTGGTGGCTTTAATGCACCTTGGCTAACATAGATTTTATGCTCATCAAACCATTCAGTGACCACTCGTGCCCTGTGGATGGGGACATTGTCATCCTATGGGGGCATAACCACAGTAGCCAAAATAATGGCCTGCCTAGAATTGGTATACATGACCCTAAGCATTATGGGATGTGAATGTCTTAATTAACTCAGGAACCACACCTGTGTGGCAGCACTTGCTTTCAATGCACTTTGTATCCCTAATTGACTTAAGTGTTTCCATGGCAGTCACCTGTATCTACTAGCACACAAAGCCTAGACTAAGCAGTTGTAGTGACCTTTGGGGAAAAGGTGAGTCTATGACAGCTGCTATTTGGGCTTACAGTAGTTATTTTGAACATCATTTGTATGTATTACCCATGACCTTGTTGTTTGTATCCTCAGTCTTTTCAGTCTTCATAAATAGACCATGTGACTCTAGGTTGAACAGCACAAAGCACTGATGTTATTTGGTGTAGTCTCCATCTGTCCTGGTGTGTGTTGCCTCAGTCCCTGCCTGATCCAGACTCACAGCGGCGGGCGTGTGATTATTTATACTAGACAGAGCAGCACACTATTATATCATCCTGTTCATCTCTCACATAGGAGCTTGTTACTGAAGCTGCAAAATGATGCCATTGTAGCTTGTGCTTTTTGACAGAGGCTACTGTTAGATATAACTACAGTGCTGAGCCATCAAACGTCAACCAGATTTTTGTTACATATACACATCATTTCACATTGTGGGAAAATAGGATATTGTCGGTTACATATATCTCAAGCATGTCACTCTAGCCCTGATATCATGGGAAGCGACCCTTGAAACCCCCCCACCCACCTTTAACTATAACCCACCTTTGTTGAATTAATAAAGGCATATATGGAAGAATGTCACTATTCAAATGTGAACATAAAAGGTCCAGGAGAAATACTAGCCCGGGTGGAGGAAGGGCGAAATGGTTGTCAAGCGTTGGAAATAGGCTTCTGAGAATTCCTACATGAGCGTATTTCTGTTCAATATACCATATGTTTAGAGGTAGCGTCTAGTCCATTTCATACACAGTTACCGGAAAAATAGGTAAATAGAATATTGCTGAAGCGTGGGATAGGTAGCCTACCTTCAAGAAGACTCTTGGAAAAGTAGGACTGGATGTGTTTCCGTCCATGAATATCAAATTCATCCAGTAGGAAAACACATAGTTTTCTCTTGAACGACACGTTTCAATAAAGAAGTCTCATACATCCACACGATTTGTGAACCGAAATCACCAAACGTGCCGCCTCTCGGACTGAGTCTACTCCGTCTCCTTCTCAAACCGCCGAATATGCGTCCAAGGTTTGAACATGAAACTTGGAAGGCAGCGAACACATTGGTCAGGTATCTCTCTCAGCACGAAATGTCCACGAAGTTACCAAACTGGGCATTCAATGTTCCACCATACCACATTGTGCAGTAATCCCACTAAATACAAACATCGATTTAATTAAACTCTCAAATCCTGGAATAGTCGGACATGGAGGACTATACCTTCTTCTTGCCATTGTTCTACTGGAGATTTTACATAAATCATCGTTGAAAGTGTTGCCTGTTTGACTCAACGTTCTGAAGGCAGTTGTAGGACATATTTTTTTTATATGTATTTAACAGCAGTTAGTAAACTGCAGAACGGGTTGTGGAGATAAATTGTGCGCGTTCACACAGGCTACTGTTACTTGTAGAACATCACCCTCTTGTGGCGCATGGTGGCTCCATGCGTCACTCCTCAGTGACTATTGAAATGTTTAAAGTAAGGAATATAGTCGGTTGTTTCTATAATGCTATCTATCTATAGATTATATTCCTGTCTCTTGCCTTTGACGGAAGTGTACCCACGTTTAGCTTCCTTGTATCAAAGTTTTCTAAGGCTACTAATGCGTCTGCCGAGAGGTCTGGATCATTATGGCACGAGGTATATTAGCGAGCTTTCCCAATAGCCACTGCAGTCGCACTTTCAGATTTTCAGTTATGAATTATCGGATATGTTCAAAACCAATTGGTGTCATTTAAAAATATATATATATGACGAATTCGTAAAACTGTAAAACTCATTGGACGAGTGTGCGTAAAACGGTATAATGTACATTAGTTAAATTCGTTTATGTTTTTGTAAATACAGTATGGTATATTTTCTTTCACATAAGGGTTCCAGTCTCAAATTCGATAACGATAATAGGCTATAATTAAACCATTCATTGACCTAACATAGTGCCATGCCATTCATATTGCTGCGTAAAATGTGCATAACGTGGGCAATTTGATTGACTCTTGTGAGCCATACACATCTTCTAAATGTCGGTTGCGTTGATCTAAATTAGAATCCATATGTTACTGTTTATTTGTGAAGGAAAGTAATATCTCATAACTTGTGCGGAATTTTGCAACTGTTGTTGATAAACCGCACGATGGCACTAAATGTCTGGACTAAAAAGCTCTCGTAAATAGTAAGCGCAAACACCTCACTACAACAATATCCAGTAGCCTATAGTTTAATACACTATCGTAGGCCTACAGAAGAGCCCATTTCGCCATAAATGTTCAATGCAATAGTATCTATCCTATAGCCTATTGATAAAATAATTTAGCATTTGGAAACAAGTTTAGAAAGAAGTAGGTCTACTCCATGTAGCCTATATCAATATAGGCTAAAGAGTGGTTCCGGTCATAGTTGTAAATTAATAGACCTTACATTTTCGAGAGAAACAGATTTAGAGAGTTAGGCAAACTGGTCATATAACTAACTGATGGTAATGAAGGGAAGTCATAACACCGATTCATTTGAACCCTGTCGCGTTGATGGGAAGAGCGGAATAAACGCTTTTTCTCAGTGGCGTTCCTATGGTGACAGGCTGCGGATTTAATGCAATTAATCAATATAACCGCATCGGTCATTTTATTTGACCATTTGCAGAACCGTCTTGACTTTGATTGATAGTGTAGTTGTCTCAAAACTATTCCGAACCTTGCCATACCTCTTTTAAGGTTTGACAGAAAAATACAGTCCATGTCTGTCCGTTGAATTCATTGTTGCCAGCCCAACCAATCATCGATTTTGACGACACAAAAGAGAGGCCAAAGTTGCAGTATAAAAAGGGCTGACGAATTAAAGTATGCCACCTATCAGTGTAGAGCCTGCTTTTAAACACAGGCAACTCTGTAGTCCGCCTTCACGCAAATACATATTCACTTTGGGATTTATTTTTTTATAGCAAACTCCGCACCTTAGATAATGCATCTGATGCAGGTTCTAATTTATCTGAGTTTTATGGTTGCTTTCGGTCCATTGGGTCTTGGTGATCAAACGGCGCACCACCAATCCCCGGCCACGGATGACGGTGAGCAGTGCTCAACATGCGAGATCCGACAGCAGATCAAAAACATGAGATTACACGCCATCAAGTCACAAATTCTTAGCAAACTGCGACTCAAGCACGCGCCCAATATTAGCCGAGATGTTGTCAAGCAGCTCTTGCCTAAGGCACCACCTTTGCAGAAACTTCTTGACCAGTATGATGTACTTGGAGATGACAATAAGGATGGAGTTATGGAAGAAGATGATGAACATGCCACCACAGAAACGATCATGACAATGGCCACTGAACGTAAGTTGTATATGCTATTATTCAATGCAACACTATATGTCTCAATATAATAACTTTGAAAAGGCACCAGAGCTCGGCCGTTTTTTACGCATGGGGCACAGAGCGCACCTTCATGTCTGATCCCGTATTAGGCTACTTGCACCACTATGTTGGAAATAGGTTGACACTTTGTAGGAATTATTAATGATTCGTTTATCTGTCCTTTCATGTTGACTTGAAACAAATATATTACTTTACGTACGAGCCGAGTTCCATCTTACAAGGTGCTAGTGGCTCTGGTGTTGAGTGCGGCGGTTCTAAAACTATATAGGCTATATTGGAGGATACCCTGGAGATGACACATTGCTGAGTGTCATTTAATTTCTTTTAGAAATGTAGTTTAATTGAGAAAATAGATCAGACATTTGCATATTATAATTCAAGTTCTAACTTCTCTCCTTCAGCCGAATCCATCGTCCAAATCGATGGGAAACCCAAGTGTTGCTTTTTCTCCTTCAATTCGAAGATTCAGGCGAACCGCATAGTTCGGGCACAGCTATGGGTGCACCTTCAGCCAGCTGACGAAGTCACCACCGTGTTCCTGCAAATCTCCCGCCTGATCCCTGTCACGGACGGGGGCAGGAACATACAGATCCGGTCTCTAAAGATCGACGTGAATGCAGGAGTCAGCTCTTGGCAGAGTATCGACGTGAAACAAGTGTTGTCGGTGTGGCTGCGGCAACCGGACACGAATTGGGGGATCGAGATTAATGCGTTGGACGCAAAGGGAAATGATCTGGCCGTTACCTCAACTGAAGCCGGAGAAGGATTGGTGAGTTTAGATTTATCTCCCATCGAAGCAATTTACAAATATGTTTGTAGTTTATCCTCGTGGGATCTATGGGAAGTAATCCATAACCAATTTATTAATGCATAATAATGCGATATCAACATTTAACACCATTGGAAAGAGAGGGTAAATTCATGTTTGTGTCAAATTGTGTAAACAGACTAATTTAGAACCGGATCTTCAAATACCAGTTGTTTATCGATACCTGCTGATCAGAGGGGTTTTGGCACTCTGTGGATTTGCTCTCATGTGGTCATATTTAAAAATATCTTAGAAGCTTTAATATAAACACACATACCTAATTTAAGGAGTTCATCTGTGACAGAATATTTGCCCTTGCCACCAATAATCTCATGTCCTATCACCTGATTACATAAAAATTCACATTGGTCACATGGCCAGAACTTCCAGAAGTCTTCTGTGTGACTGTGCTAATCAGAGTAATTGCCTACAGCCTCTGTTATCACACACACACACACACACACACACACAGTCTTCTACAACTAACCGTGTGGGGACACAATTCAGTCCCATTAAAAATCCTATTTTCCCTAACCTTAAACCTAACCCTAACCTTAAGCCTAACCCTGACCTTAACCTGAAAACCAAACCTTAAGCATAACCCTAAACCTAGCTCCTAACCCTAAAACTAACCCTAGCCCCTAACCCTAATTCTAACCCTAACATTAATTCTAATGTTAACCCTAAACCCCCTACAAATAGCATTTGACCTTGTGGGAACCAACAAAATGTCCCCAGTTGGTCAAATATTTGTTTATTTACTATTCTTGTGGGGACTTCTGGACCCCACAAGTATAGTTAAACACATGCACACATGTATAACACACACACACACACACACACACACACACACACACACACACACACACACACACACACACACACACACACACACACACACACACACACACACACACACACACACACACACACACACACACACACACACTCTCTCTCTCTCTTCTGGTGCAATTAGAATACTTTTTTCCAAACCAAGCATTTAAGTAGTGTTTAAAAACGCAATCATTTCAGTGGCACAAAGTATCACAACACCCAAGTTTGAAACCTTGATGTAAAGGATCAGCAATATTAGATTGGAGTAACAAACTCCAATATGTTTCCCAATGTGTCATGTTTCTGTATTGTGCCCTCACAGCAACCCTTCATGGAGGTGAAGATTTCGGAGGGCCCGAAGCGCTCCAGGAGAGATTCGGGCCCGGACTGTGATGAGAACTCCCCCGAGTCCCGCTGCTGCCGGTACCCCCTCACGGTGGACTTTGAAGACTTTGGCTGGGACTGGATTATTGCCCCCAAGCGCTACAAGGCCAACTACTGCTCTGGTGAGTGCGAGTACATGCACCTGCAGAAGTACCCCCACACCCACCTGGTGAACAAGGCTAACCCCCGGGGCACCGCCGGGCCCTGCTGCACCCCCACCAAGATGTCCCCCATCAACATGCTCTACTTCAACCGCAAAGAGCAGATAATCTACGGCAAGATCCCCTCCATGGTGGTGGACCGCTGCGGCTGCTCGTGAGCGAGAGTTCTGCTGGGGAAGGGGAGGGGCTTAGCCAGGGTCTCCACCCTGGACTTTGGGACAGATCCATCCGTCACTACCAGTGCTTTCTGCAGAACACAGTGCAATAGAGCCACAATAGCGGCTAAAGAAAAGCCTGTCCATTCGCTGAGCAGGCTTCAACCACGGACATGTCTCGTTAGTTTTCATTTTAATTTTCTTCTCCTCCAATCACATGTTCGCGCCACAATGGCCTAAAGTCACAAGGATGTAGGAACAGAATGCCTGTTGGACTTGACATGGACACACACCAGACCTAGGTTCAAATAGTATTTGTTTTTTTTCTTCAAATACTTTAACGTTTAATGGAGAAGGGTGGGGTTTGCACTTTGGGGAATAATCCATTGGTTCCATTGAACCAGGCAAGCTCAATCAAGTGCAGCTTATGTATTGGAAATAAAACAAATCATTTTTAAACCCAGGTCTGACACACATAGATTAACCCCCCCCCCCCAAGTTTTTACAGCGTACGCTTAACTATCGGTGTGATAATCATATAAGCAATGTTTGAGAGTGAAACCGGGAATCCTCAAGGACTTTTGAAAGGGCTTGGAAAACTATAGCTGAGGACTCAGTCTGAACTGGCCTTCATGCATAATGCCATAAACACCATGTACACACACAGCAACAGTGCATTCTTATTCAACTTTTAATCATAGCTTTACCACCATTCAACTGCCTGTACTGCCCTACTCACTTGAATTATTCTTATTGTAAATCAACAATACTGGACAGGAGGACTTGAACCGGAAGCACAATGAATGCAGTCTACACATTGAGATGTGTTTAAGACAGAGAAATATATTTTGAATGTTAAAACCACGTTTAAACTCTGTCTTACAAATAACACAGTTTGCACTATGGCAAACCAATAGAAAGAATTGGTTGCTACAAAAGTTGTAAAAACTGATTTTGATACGTTTGCTAATTTGTATTGTATATGCCATTGTTTCCATTAGCAGTTGCCTTTCTAAACCACTGTTAGTAAATGTATAAGACCCCAAACTAGCAAGAAAACTTTACAATAGCGACTGTATACCTGTTAAACAAATAAAGGTGCTTGCTTATATGTTAAGTTCAGTTATTTCATACAATAGCTTGGTAATGGTGTTTCAATGCACAAGGAATACTAGGGGTGTGAATGCATTCTAAACAATGGTGTCTTTCAGCAATGTGTTCTGACTGACACAAGTGACATGTGGAATCATATAGAGGTCATTTATAACATTCCTGTTCATGTGCATTTGGTCACAAGCCTCAGTCAAGTAAATCTAATCATAAGATGAAGGTTCTCGTGATAAATACATGAAGACTAATTTATCCATACGCTTCCAATTCACATACAATAAACATGGTACATTATAGACGGCAACATAGTTCATTATTTTCTGCCCCAAATAGGGCTCGAACTTACAATGTTCTGCACAGCACAACTTATAGCCAACTGTCTTAGCCATCAGAACAAGAGACAGGTCTGTCATTCCAGGAGTGACAATTGGCTTTAGATCTCATGGATGGAGACATCACCGATACGCTCTGGCCAACATGCTACCGGCAAGTTTCTCATCCACTACACAGACAATTTAGTCAAAGAGCACAAGCCCCAAAACCATCCCATCCATGGTCCCAATGAGTGTGCCCAGGCTAAGGAACAGCATGGCTCTTACCATACCCTTTCAAATGATTGGAACAACATGGTGCCTTTCAGCTGACCGATCACACAGACCCAGCCACACCTGGTGTTACCATTTCGTTTCATCATCAAAACAACATAAAATAACCTGAGTAGTCTGGATAACGTACAGTGGGATCCGAAATTATTGACAGCCTTGATAAAGATGAGCAAAAATTACCATATAAAATAAGTAGTTAAAAGATTGAGCTATATTGTAGGCTCCCCAAAAATATTTTATACTAGTACAATTTAATACTAGAAACTTGGTCTCAGGTGGATCTTCCAGCACAATAACCACAAGCACACACCAAAATCCACAAATAAATGCTTAATTGACCACAAAATCAACATTTTGTGATGGCCATCTCAGTCTCTGGATTTGAAACACATTGAAAACGTGGTTTGAATTGAAGGGGGAAGTCCAGAAGCGAAGACAAAGGATATCAAGGATCTGGAAGTATTCTGTTTGGAGGAATGGTCTAAGATCCCTCCCAACGTGTTCTCCAATCTCATAAAACATTTGAAACCGTTATTCTCGCAAGGTGAGGTATTGAAAACGGTGTCAATAATTTTGAAGAAGAATTATTACTTGATATTTTTACAATTTTTCTGAACAATTGTATTAGAATAAAATATAATTTCTCCAATGTTTAGCATAAAATATAGCTCAGTATTTGAATAATTTATTTTATACAGAAATGTTTGTTAATTCTATCAAGCGTGTCAATCATTTCAGACCCCACTGGATGTCTCATTCACTTGAGTTTATCCACCCTTATTCTTTCAACAGATGTCTTCTATTGATGGATAAGCAACAGGAGGTGTGTGAGTTTGTGTGTTCTTGAGTTTGTGGTCAGAAGGCATTGCGGTCTAATGAGAGGATGTGAACTCTTGCATTCTGTCAGCATGACTTATTGGACTGATGGCTTCATGGAGGCTTCACTTCCGCCCAGCAGAGGGCGAACTGAGCAATGGCCCAGAGTGACTTCCTTTCCTGCTGTGAGTTGGAGGCCTGCCACGACAGTCAGGTGGGACTCTAACAGAAGGGTGCAGTGGATTCAGAGAACAGCTTTCCTTGAGAGTCAACCTGTTTTTCAAAAGCTTTCCCTTGCCCACCGCAACGGACACGTAACAGGTGCATTTTCAGGAAGGAAAGATCTAAAGAAGCAAGTTCTACACATTACATGGGCCCTATACTGTAATAGTGTGCATATAGGCTACATAGCAATGGAAGGAAGTTCTAGAAAAGACCACAAATAGTAGTAGGAAGGTAGAATATTTAAGAAATCATGCCACATCCAAATCATTCTCAGAGGTAGATGTGATCAATTCAATTAAAACATGTAATAAAATGACATTCACACAAATAACACCACATTGAACGTTATGAATAAAATGTCGACATTACATATGGCAATTTTCCTAAATGTTTACGAATGTTGAAAAATGACATCTGTAGTTCAATGTAATACCTGATGTAACACTTTACAATATAGACTAACAGATTCATGAACACTAATGAATGCAGTAGTTAGCACAAATACATTAGTAATTATGTTACAAAGCATTGAGTATTCTTTATGCCAACATCACATATTTTCCACCAGGTTCATCTATTTCATTTTACCGAGATTGAGCTTTCAGAATTTGTAAAGGAACTCAAATCTATTGATATTAAGAAAGCGGCTGGCCCGGATTAATTAAAGCCTTATTTAAAATAAAAATTGGTGCAGCGATCATTGCTGCCCCTCTCACTCATATATTAAATCTTTCATTGGCGAGTAATACCATTCCAAAAGTCTGGAAAACAGCCTATGTCACACCTTTACATAAGGGTGGAGATCCGTCCCAGATGGATAACTACTGTCCCTTATCTAAACTGTCTGCACTGGCAAACGTTTTGGAAAACCTGGTGAACTCACAGTTTAAATACTTTCTTTATAATAACTCAGCGTTATCTCAGTTTTAGAGCCAAGCATAGTACAGTTACTGCTGTAAGTAAGGTTGTAGGTGATATTCTAGATACTCAGGACGAGAAAAATCACCGTTTCACTTTTTATTGACTTATCGAAGGCCTTCGACAATGTTGACCATGCCCTGCTGTTGTATAGACTAAAAAAGGTTGGTTTAAGTGTAGATGCATTGGATTGGTTTCAAAACTACCTTTCTGACAGAACACAGTGTGTAGCTCAGGAGGGTATGAAATCTGAGTTTCAAAGGCTTTCAAAAGGAGTTCCCCAGGGCTCAATTTTAGGTCCGATCCTTTTTACACTCTATATAAATGATATTGGGAAGATTGTTGATTCTGCAAATCTCCATCTGTATGCTGATGACACAATTATTTATTCTAGTGCATCTAATATTGAGAAGGCTTTTCAGGACTTACAGTTGGTTTTTGATGTTATTCAGAAGCAGCTTTTCCAATTGAAACTTGTGCTTATTGCAAGGAAAACAAAGTTTATGGTTTTCTCTGCCCTGAAAGTAAACCGATGGAGTCACGTGCAGATTTTAACTATAAAAGGCCAGCAAATTGACAGGGTCACCTCCTATAAGTATCTTGGGATTTGGTTAGATGAAAAGCTGAATTTTAAACAGCACATTGACCAAGAATTTGAAGTTGAAATTGGGTTTCTATTACAGGAACAAATCTTGCTTTTCAATGTTAGTCAGAAAAGATCTTGTTCAAAGCACTTTTTTATCAGTGCTGGATTATGGTGATATATGTTTATATGCAGGTCTCGGCAAGTAACTTGAAAACTCTGGACACAATGTATCATGGTGCTTTAAGATTCATTACAAATGCTAGATCACTGACCCATCACTGTGATTTGTATGCCATGGTGCATTGGACCTCTCTCTCCACCAGGAGGTTAAAGCACTGGTACACTTTTGTGTACAAAGCATTGATGGTACAACTCCCTTTGTATCTCTGTTCTTTACTGACCAGATACAGTAAAGAACAGTCTTCAATACAGTCTTCGTTCACAGTCGCATAATGCCCCTTCATCCTGGACATGCTTCAAAAGGTTTTAAAGTCAGGGGAGTTAGTGTCCTTCTGTTTTTTTAAAACTCGGATTGACAACACTGTTTGTGATCACTGCAGTTGTTTCTAATCTTCAATTGTGTCTAACTTGTGACACTTTGTCTTTTGTGTGTATTTTGTATTTTTCTGTAATATTTTATGGATACGCTGCTATTTCCCTGTTTTGCATTCTTGCCAGGTCGCCCTCGCAAAAGAGGTAAACCTCAATGGGTTTACCTGGTTAAATAAAGGTTAAAAAAAGAAATCTAGTTCAATGTTGATCTAATACCTAATCGCAAAACGTAGCCTCATTTTGCGGGCCCTATACTAAACTTGTAACTTTTCTCCCTTTACTTACGGCTTATTATTGTTTATTCCCTAAGAGTCTATTGACGGCCCCGTGCGTAATTCTACGTAACATAATAACAAAAAAAATGATAATCTGAGTGGAAAATCTGCCTCTACTCTCCAATCTACTGGCGAACGTGTCAATCACTGGAGAATTAACTAGATGAGCTCTGTTCGAGACTATCCTGTCAACAGGACATTAAAAACTGTAATAGCGTGGCTGAACAAGGACATGGATAATATTAAGTTTACTTGGTTTTACATTCATCGGCAAGACAGAACCGCAGCCTCCGGTAAGATCAGGGGGGGATGTGTGTATCTTTGTCAACAACAGCTGGTGCACATCTCTATTATTAAGGAAGTCTTGAGATTTTGCTAGCCTGAGTTAGAGTACCTCATGATAAGCTGTAGACCACACTATTTATCAAGAGATTTTTCATCTAGATTCTTCGGAGCTGTCTATTTATCACCACAAACCAATGTTGGTTCCAGGGGCGGTGCTCCCAGTGGCCGGGGACTTTAATGCAGGAAAACTGAAACCGTTTTACCTAATATCTACTAGCATGTCACATGTGCAACTAGAGGGATAAAAACTCTAGATCACCTTTACTCCACACACAGAGACATGTACAAAGCTCGCCCTTCATTTGGCAAATAATTATATCTTCCTGATCCCTGCTTACAAGCAAAAACTCAAACGGAAGTACCATTGACAGTCAATACGGAAGTGGTCCGATGAAGCGGATGCTAAGCTACAGGACTGTTTCGCTAGCACAGACTGGAATATGTTCCGGGAATTCATTAAAAAGTGCATCGAAGACGTCATCCCGCAGTGACCGTACGTACATATCCCAACCAGAAGCCATGGATTACAGGCTAAAGGCTAGAGCTGCTGCTTATAAGAAATCCCGCTACGCCCTCCATCAAACAGGCAAAGCATCAATACAGGACTAAGATCGAATCCAATTACACCGGCTCTGATGGATTGGCAGGGCTTGCAAACTATTACGGATATACAAAGGGAAACCCAGACGTGAGCTGCCCAGTGACGCGAGCCTCCCAGACAAGCTAAATGCCTTCTATACTCGCTTCGAGGCAGCAGTGTAAAAAGTATCCAATTGCCATACTTGAGTAAAAACAAAGACTCTTCATAGCAAATGAAAAATGTAAAAGTGAGTCACCCAGTAAAATCCCATTTGAGTAAAAGTCTATAAGTATTTGGTTTTAAATATACTTAAGTATTGAAAGTAAATGTATTTGCTAAAATATACTTAAGTACCAAAAGTAAAAATCATTTAAAATTCCTTATATTAAGCAAACCAGATGGCACGATTTTCTTGTTTTTTTACAACAAAAAAAAACACTTTTTTTCTGTGTGAATTGGTCAATTTTCCTGCACTGCTAAGCATTCAAATTGAAAAAAGTACTTTTGGGTGTCAGGGAAAATGTATGGAGTAAAAAGTACAGTATTTTTTTGAGGAATGTAGTGGAGTAAAAGTAAACATGATCTAAAATATAAATAGTAAACTAAAGTACAGATACCCCAAAAACGACTTAAGTAGTACTTTAAAGTATTTTTACTTAAGTACTTTACACCGCAGCTTCGAGGCAAGCAACACTGAACCATGCATGTTCCGGATAACTGTGTGATCACGCTCTCCGTAGCCGATGTAAGACCTTAAAACAGGTTAACATTCACGAGGCCGCAGGGCTAGACGGATTACCAGGACGCCCACTCTGAGCATGCGCTGACCAGCTGGCAAGTGTCTTCACTGACATCTTCAACCTCTCCCTGACCGAGTCTGTAATACCTACATGTTTCAAGCAGACCACCATAGTCTCTGTGTCCAAGAGTAACTGCCTAAATGACTAACGCCCTGTAGCACTCACAACTGTAGCTTTGAAAGGCTGGTCATGGCTCACATCAAACCGCCATCCCAGACACCCTGGACCCACTCCAATTAGCATACCGCCCCAACAGATCCACAGATGACGCAAACTCTATTGCACTCCACACTGCCCTTTCCCACCTGGACAAAAGGAACACCTATGTGAGAATGTTGTTCATTCACTAAGCTAAGGACCCTGGGACTGAGCACCACCTCCTGTAACTGGATCCTGGACTTCCTGATGGGCCGCCCCCCAGATGGTGAGGGTAGGCAACAACACGTCCACCACGCTGACCCTCAACAAGGCTGAAAAGATTTGGCATGGGACCTCAGATCCTCAAAAAGTTCTACAGCTAAAATTCTAAATCAAATAGCTCATTGATCCATGGGATGACCATCTTAAAACAATTACATATGTTAGCTTACTAGACCCCCCCCCTCCCACACACCTTTTAGAGTCTATAATGCATTACTTACTTAAGAAACTTTGTGGGTCCTATTGTAAAGTGTGCACTATTCATGCTTTATACAATTAACCATGGCATTTTTACTTAATTAAATTGATATATTTGAGGACTTATTGAACACCTCTTCTATACGTTTTTAGGATTATAAATGTAATCATCAGGTAGGCGTGCTTAGGTCCAAAACAGCGCCCTTCTATAGAATCTCCAAAAACGCTTTGCTCTGTCGCAGTGGTGGAAAAAGTACTCAATTGTCATACTTGAGTAAAAGTAAAGATAACTTAATAGAAAATGACTCCAGTAAAAGTGAAAAGTCACCCAGTAAAATACTACTTGAGTAAAAGTCTGAATCATTTCACATTCCTTATATTAAGCAAACCAGACGCCACGATTTTCTATTTTTTTAAATTTACGGATAACCAGGGTCACACTCTAACACTCAGACACAATTTACAAACGAAGCATTTGTGTTTTTTGAGTTGCCAGATCACGGGCAATAGGGATGACCAGGGATGTTCTCTTGATATGTGTGTGAATTGGACCATTTTTCTATCCTGCTAAGCATTTGGGGCTCCCGAGTGGTGCAGCGGTCTAAGGCATTGCATCTCAGTGCTAGAGGCTTCACTACAGACCCTGGTTCGATTCCAGGCTGTATCAGAACCGGCCGTGATTGGGAGTCCCATAGGGTGGCGCACAATTGTCCCAGCGTCGTCCGTGTTTGGCCGGGTAAGGCCGTCGTAAATAGGAATTTGTTCTTAACTGACCTAGTTAAATAAAAAAAATAAAAAAACATTGAAATGTAACACTTTTGGGTTTCAGGAAAAAGTACATGAAGTAAAAGTAAAAGTTGTCAAAAATATAAAAAGTAACGTACACATACCCCAAGAAACAACTTAAGTAGTACTTTAAAAGTATTTTTACTTAAGTACTCCCAAGTACTGTCACGCCCTGGCCATAGAGAGGCTTTTATTCTCTATTTTGGTTAGGCCAGGGTGTGACTAGGGTGGGCATTCTAGTTTCTTTATTTCTATGTTTTCTATTTCTTTGTTTTTGGCCGAGTGTGGTTCCCAATCAGAGGCAGCTGTCTATCGTTGTCTCTGATTGGGAATCATACTTAGGCAGCCTTTTCCCCACCTGGTTTTTGTGGGTAGTTATTTTCTGTTTAGTCTCTGTTACCTGACAGAACTGGTCGCTTTCGTTTTGTTACTTTGTTCGAGTGTTTTTTGATAATAAATATAATCATGAACACTTTTCACGCTGCGCTTTGGTCCACTCCTTCCGACGACAGGCGTTACAAGTACTTTACACAACTGCTCTGTCGCGGTAGCAATAATACTGCACGTGTTGGATTGTTTTCCTGGTCTGCTGCTTAATCAGGGGTGTCAAACTCATTTTGCTCTGGGGGCTGCATTCGGTCTTCAACGAGGTCCGGCGGGCCGTACTAATTTTAACATTTTTATTTCCTCGCTATCAGAATGTTTTTTTTTCTCTATCCATCGTTTTAGGATTTTTTAATGCTCCCTGATTGTCTAGCTTTCATTTTAGTGATTATTAGCGGTGTCAAACAGGGGTGAACAGCAGCCGTGAAAAGTTTTGACTAATCATTCCTACATCTGTCACTGCTAGTTTTTACAGAGAAGTGATGCTGTCAACAACATTCCGTGCTTGACAGGTGAGGAAGTGACAGTGAGAAAAGTGGAAGGAAGGGAGGTGGGGGGAACACCAAAGGTGGCTAGGGAGACAGCTCAGGATTCCCCTTCGTCTGGTCCACCTCCTACCAGTCCCAGATGGGCAGAGGGCCACGAACAATCCAACATCTGGAGCCTTCGGCAGACATGCAAGACATACGGAATCTGCTAAAATAAACATCTGTGGAACACTCTGGCAGGCACCTCTGTGGGACGGAAGGACACCCTTGGAAGGTACATAGGTTGATAGGGAGGATGAAGCTGTCGCACTTGACAAAACCTTTACGTGTTGCGTGTCTTCGCATGTGTTCTCTGATTGGGGAATGTCTAATGGCTGAGTTGTCGTCAATTGCTAATCACTACTATTTCAGGTGTGAAGGAGACTTTTGGGCAGCCATATTAGAGGGACAAACACTTTGTTCTGGCTCTTTGGTAACTGGTGTGGATTTGATCCTCTGTGTGCTCAAGCCCTATCTATTTATCTAGTGACTATGTATGGGAAATCTTGACTGACCATTGTCTAATTCCTAAGTGGCACATGAGATGGTTTAAAACAGGGGCGTCAGCTCCAGTTCTCAGGGGCCAAAGTGTCAACTTTGCACTTCATTGATCAGACACTAATTCAAAGGAGCTAAGACCTGTGCTAATGCGACTCGGGGAGTTAATGCAAGTCCTCAGGTCTCAGGAAGGTGACCCATCACACAAGTGAACCACTCAACCACCTATTTCATGCAGAGACCCATCCAGGTCACAGCACCAATGTGACAGAGTGGGGTTTAAACCTGGGTCTCCTACAAACCAGCAAGTATTCAGGTCTCAAGAAGGTTACACATTAGGCAAGTGTGAGTAATGAATTTAATCAACGTGGATAGGTTAGACACTGGCATAAAATTGCAGCAAGAGATGGGCCAATCAACCACAGAGAATACTGGGAAAGCTTCTTAATCCTGGAAAGCCTCTCAATCCTCACACTGCTTGGAATCCAGATACGTAGTAATCACTAAAATAACCAGGAGAGGACGAGAATCAGGGGCCAGCTGAAAGGTTGTCTGTTAAAGTCTCTCTGGGTCCAAAGAAAACAATGAAATGCAATAAAAGGAGCCAGTCTGGAACAAGGGGAGCCAAATGTGAAGCTGCCTGTCATCAGGCCGCAATGATTTATCCTTCCCGTCCATACTGCTGCTTGCTTTTTCACTTAGCGGAGGAATCAGCGCTCCCATACCAAAATATACTGACCTCTGTGAAACCATCACATGATTAATGGCATTGTAAAGCTACTGGAAGTTGGCAGATGGGATATTTTTGGTGTCCATTCAAGAAAAATGTAAATTGCAAATGTTTTGTCATTTCTCTGATATCAGAGTTCCATCATCTGAAACAATCGTGTTCACGAAACGTCTAAATATCTATCTTGGTTTATGAAGGTGACAGTGACTAACATAAATGCATCTTAAAGACAGCCAAAGTCCAAGGCAATTAAGCATTTGTTCTCAGGGGGCTGTGGACTGACAATGATGAAGGATAGATGTTCCTCTAAGGTGACAGGGAAAAGTCTGGCTCACGGAAACTGAATGTCTCCCACAGTCATTCCTATGGATGAAGAGGAATGTCACCTACAGTGCTTTCAGAAAGTATTCACACCCCTTGACTTTGTCAACATTTTTACAGCTTGAATTTAAATTGGATTAAATTTAGATGTTGTGTCACTGGCTTACACACAGTCAATAAGTATTCAACCCCTTTGTTATTGCAAGAATAAATAAGTTCAGGAGTAAATATTTGCTTGCACTCCCTCTGTGTGCAATAATTGTGTTTAACCGGATTTTGCAAAGAATACCTCATCTCTGTACCACACACACACAATTATCTGTAATGTCCCTCAGTCGTGCAGTGAATTTCAAACACAGATTCAACCACAAAGACCAGGGAGGTTTTCCAATCCCTCGCAAAGAAGTGCACCCATTGGTAGATGGGTAAAAATAAAAATAAAACAGACATTGAATATCCCTTTCAGCACATATCAAAGCTGCAGGCTAAAGTTAAATCTAGACTTGGTTTCATCTATCTTAATCACTCCTCTTTCACCCCAGCTGCCAAACTAACCCTGATTCAGATGACCATCCCACCCATGCTAGATTACGGCGATGTAATTTATAGATCGGCAGGTAAGGGTGCTCTCGAGTGGCTAGATGTTCTTTACCATTCGGCCATCAGATTTGCCACCAATGCTCCTTATAGGTCACATCACTGCATTCTATACTCTTCTGTAAACTGGTCATCTCCGTATACCTGTCGCAAGACCCACTGGTTGATGATTATTTATAAAACCCTCTTAGGCCTCACTCCCCCCTATCTGAGATATCTACTGCAGCCCTCATCCTACACCCGTTCTGCCAGTCACATTCTGTTAAAGGTCCCCAAAGCACACACATCCCTGGGTCACTCGTCTTTTCAGTTCGCTGCAGCTAGCGACTGGAACGAGCTGCAACAAACACTCAAACCTTACAGTTTTATCTGAATCTCTTCATTCAAAGACTCAATCATGGACACTCTTACTGACAGTTGTGGCTGCTTTGCGTGATGTATTGTTGTCTCAACCTTCTTGCCCTTTGTGCTGTTGTCTGTGCCCAAGAATGTTTGTACCCGGTTTTGTGCTGCTGCCGTGTTGTGTTGCTACCATGCTGTGTTGTCATGTGTTGCTGCCATGCTATTTTGTTGTCGTAGGTCTCTCTTTATGTAGTATTGTGTTGTCTCTCTTGTCCCGATGTGTGTTTTGTACTAATTTTGTATTTAATTTATTTATATTTTTAATCCCAGCCCCCGTCCCCGCAGGAGGCCTTTTGGTAGGCCGTCATTGTAAATAAGAATTTGTTCTTAACTGACTTGCTTAGTTAAATAAATAAATAAAATAAAAATGGTGAAGTTATTAATTACACTTTAGATGGTGTATCGATACACCCAGTCACTACAAAAATACAGGCATCCTTCCTAACTCAGTTGCCGGAGAGGAAGGAAACTACTCTTTCACCATGAGGCCAATGGTGACTTTAAAACAGTTACAAAGTTGAATGGCTGTGATAAGAGAAAACGTAGGATTCATCAACAACATTGTAGTTATTCCACAATACTAACCTAATCGAGTGAAAAGAAGGAAGCCTGTTGTAATGTATACGCTGGGTGTCAGAAAGCAAGTGCAGGTGGTGAGTTTAATAATAAACGGAACATCAAACAATATAACAAACACGAGTAGAGTATAGACATGAAACACAAACAATGATGACTGGGAAAGAACCTAAGAGAGTGCCAGATATAGGGAAGGTAATAATGAGGTAATGGAGTCCAGGTGTGCTTGATGATGACGTGCAGGTGCGCGTAATGATTGATGACAGGTGTGCGTAATGATGGATCCCAGGACCGGTGGATAGTATACCGGTGACGTCGAATGCCGGAGGGGAGGAGCGGAAGTAGACGTGACAATACAAACCCCCCCCCCCCCCCCGCCCCCCGAAGCGCGGCACTTGCCGCAGGACGACGCCAACCAGAGGAGCGGACCGAGCTGGACGGCGAAGGTGGAAATCAAGGATGATGTTGGGATCCAGAATGTCCTCCACCGGAACCCAACACCGCTCCTCTGCGCCATTCACCTCCCAGTCCACCAGATACTGGAGCCGACCCCCACGACTTCGGGAGTCCAGTAGAGATCTGACGGCATAGGCTGGACCCCCCTCGATGTCCAGGGGGGTGGAGGGGTGTCATGGGGGACAGAATCAGCTAGGGGGCCAGGAACCACCTGCCTGAGAAGGGAGACATGAAAAGGTGAGATACGGTAGTCACTGGGAAGCTGTAACCTATGTCACCTCATTGACACTCCGGAGAACCTTGAAAGGCCCCACAAACCGGGGGCTCAGCAGGACAGATGGCGTGGCAGTTTCCTGGTAGAAAGCCACACACAATACCTTGTGTGGTACACTGGGGTCTCACTGCGGTGGCGGTCTGCTTGCTCCTTTTGACGGTGAACGGCGCGCTGGAGTCTCACGTGAGCATCGCTCCACACTTCTTCTGTGTGCCTGAACCACTCATGAACCGCAGGCACTTCGGTCTGGCCAGGGGTCCACTGAGCCAGGGCCGGCTGAAAACCCAGAACACACTGGAAGGGAGTCAACCCAGTGGGGGAGTGACGTAGCGAGTTCTGGGCGTACTCTCCCTGCCGGTCCTGACAGTGACTCCTCAGGAACCTCCCCAGCTCCTGGTTCATCCTCTCCACCTGCCCGTTGGACTGAGGCTGACCGTGACCCCGAGCTTTTCCATAAAGGCTCTCCATACCCGTGATGTGAATTGGGGGTCACGGTTGGAGACGATGTCCTCCGGAAGGCCATAATGCCGGAAGACCTGCTGGAATAGTGCCTCAGCGACCTGGAGAGCAGTAGGGAGACCAGAAATATGGATTAAACGACAGTATTTTAAAAATCTATCCACAACCACCAAAATGGTAGTGAAACCGTCAGAGGAGGGGAGATCAGTAACAAAGTCAATGGATAGATGGGACCAGGGACACTGAGGCATGGGAAGGGGTCTCCCTGCTGGAGCTTTCCGGGGGGGATTTGGTTTGGACACATATGGAACAGGAGTTGACGTAACAAGTGTACTTCTCAGAGATGGATTGGGTAGTGCGAGAAATACCTGGATGACCAGCGACGACAGCTGTGTGTGCCCAACCACCATAAAGGGGTTAAATCTATGGCAAGACCTGAAAAGGGTGTTAATGATCAACAACCAACTTGTGTGTAGGCCAGGAAGACAAAATATGTGTATATACACTGCTCAAAAAAATAAAGGGAACACTTAAACAACACAATGTAACTCCAAGTCAATCACACTTCTATGAAATCAAACTGTCCACTTAGGAAGCAACACTGATTGACAATAAATTTCACATGCTGTTGTGCAAATGGAATAGACAAAAGGTGGAAATTATAGGCAATTAGCAAGACACCCCCAAAAAAGGAGTGATTCTTCAGGTGGTGCCCACAGACAACTTCTCAGTTCCTATGCTTCCTGGCTGATGTTTTGGTCACTTTTGAATGCTGGCGGTGCTCTCACTCTAGTGGTAGCATGAGACGGAGTCTACAACCCACACAAGTGGCTCAGGTAGTGCAGTTCATCCAGGATGGCACATCAATGCGAGCTGTGGCAAAAATCAAATCAAATTTATTAGTCACATACACATGGTTAGCAGATGTTAATGCGAGTGTAGCGAAATGCTTGTGCTTCTAGTTCCGACAATGCAGTAATAACAACAAGTAATCTAACCTAACAATTCCGCAACTACTACCTTATACACGCAAGTGTAAAGGGATAAAGAATATGTACATAAAGATATATGAATGAGTGATGGTACAGACGGCATAGGCAAGGTGCAGTAGATGGTATAGAGTACGGTATATACCTATGAGATGAGTACTGTAGGGTATGTAAACATAAAGTGGCATAGTTTAAAGTGGCTAGTGGTCCATGTATTACATAAGATGGCAAGATGCAGTAGATGATATAGAGTACAGTATATACATATACATAAGAGATGTGTAATGTAGGGTATGTAAACATTATATTAGGTGGCATTGTTTAAAGTGGCTGGTGGTACATTTTTACATAATTTCCATCAATTCCCATTTTTAAGGTGGCTGGAGCTGAGTCAGTTTGTTGGCAGCGGCCGCTAAATGTTAGTGGTGGCTGTTTAACAGTCTGATGGCCTTGAGATAGAAGCTGTTTTTCAGTCTCTCGGTCCCTGCTTGGATGCACCTGTACTGACCTCGCCTTCTGGATGATAGCGGGGTGAACAGGTAGTGGCTTGGGTGGTTGTTGTCCTTGATGATCTTTATGGCCTTCCTGTGACATCGGGTGGTGTAGGTGTCCTGGAGGGCAGGTAGTTTGCCCCGGGTGATGCGTTCTGCCGACCTCACTACCCTCTGGAGAGCCTTACGGTTGTGTGCGGAGCAGTTGCCGTACCAGGCGGTGATACAGCCCGACAGGATGCTCTCGATTGTGCATCTGTAGAAGTTTGTGAGTGCTTTTGGTGACAAGCCGAATTTCTTCAGCCTCCTGAGGTTGAAGAGGCGCTGCTGCGCCTTCTTCACAACGCTGTCTGTGTGGGTGGACCAATTCAGTTTGTCCGTGATGTGTACACCGAGGAACTTAAAACTTTCCACCTTCTCCACTACTGACCCGTCGATGTGGATAGGGGGGAGCTCCCTCTGCTGTTTCCTGAAGTCCACAATCATCTCCTTTGTTTTGTTGACGTTGAGTGTGAGGTTATTTTCCTGACACCACACTCCGAGGGCCCTCACCTCCTCCCTGTAGGCCGTCTCGTCGTTGTTGGTAATCAAGCCTACCACTGTAGTGTCGTCCGCAAACTTGATGATTGAGTTGGAGGCGTGCATGGCCACGCAGTCGTGGGTGAACAGGGAGTACAGGAGAGGGCTCAGAACGCACCCTTGTGGGGCCCCAGTGTTGAGGATCAGCGGGGTGGAGATGTTGTTACCTACCCTCACCACCTGGGGGCGGCCCGTCAGGAAGTCCAGGACCCAGTTGCACAGGGCGGGGTCGAGGCCCAGGGTCTCGAGCTTGATGACGAGTTTGGAGGGTACTATGGTGTTAAATGCTGAGCTGTAGTCGATGAACAGCATTCTCACATAGGTATTCCTCTTGTCCAGATGGGTTAGGGCAGTGTGCAGTGTGGTTGCGATTGCGTCGTCTGTGGACCTATTGGGTCGGTAAGCAAATTGGAGGAATGACGGAAGTGAGTGCTACGGGGCGGTAGTCGTTTAGCTCAGTTACCTTAGCTTTCTTGGGAACAGGAACAATGGTGGCCCTCTTGAAGCATGTGGGAACAGCAGACTGGGCTAAGGATTGATTGAATATGTCCGTAAACACACCAGCCAGCTGGTCTGCGCATGCTCTGAGGACGCGGCTGGGAATGCCGTCTGGGCCTGCAGCCTTGCGAGGGTTAACACGTTTAAATGTTTTACTCACCTCGGCTGCAGTGAAGGAGAGCCCGCAGGTTTTGGTAGTGGGCCGTGTCAGTGGCACTGTATTATCCTCAAAGCGGGCAAAAAAGGTATTTAGCCTGTCTGGGAGCAAGACATCCTGATCCGCGACGGGGCTGCTTTTCTTTTTGTAATCCGTGATAGACTGTAGACCCTGCCACATACCCCTTGTGTCTGAGCTGTTGAATTGCGATTCAATTTTGTCTCTGTACTGGGACTTAGCCTGTTTGATAGCCTTGCGGAGAGAATAGCTACACTGTGTGTATTCGGTCATGTTTCCGGTCACCTTGCCCTGGTTAAAAGCAGTGGTTCGCGCTTTCAGTTTCACGCGAATGCTGCCGTTAATCCACGGTTTCTGGTTTGGGAATGTTTTAATCGTTGCTCTGGGTACGACATCGTCAATGCACTTCCTAATGAACTCGCTCACCGAATCTGCATATTCATCATTGTTGTTGTTGGACGCCGTGCGGAACATATTCCAATCCGCGTGATCAAAGCAGTCTTGAAGCGTGGATTCAGATTGGTCGGACCAGCGTTGAACAGACCTGAGCGCGGGAGCTTGTAGTTTTAATTTCTGTTTGTAGGCTGGAATCAACAAAATGGAGTCGTGGTCAGCTTTTCCGAAAGGAGGGCGGGGGAGGGCCTTATATGCGTCGCGGAAGTTAGTATAACAATGGTCCAGAGTTCTGCCAGCCCTGGTCGGACAATCGATGTGCTGATAGAATTTAGGGAGT
Organism: Salvelinus alpinus; assembly: GCF_045679555.1. NCBI lineage: Eukaryota > Metazoa > Chordata > Actinopteri > Salmoniformes > Salmonidae > Salvelinus > Salvelinus alpinus. Next base: position 44,560,486 of record NC_092105.1, on the reverse strand, counting down.
TTTGTTTTTAGATTAGCCTTGTTAAAATCCCCAGCTACGATGAATGCAGCCTCAGGGTGTGTGGTTTCCAGTTTACAGAGAGTCAGATAGAGTTCGTTCAGGGCCATCGATGTGTCTGCTTGGGGGGGAATATATACGGCTGTGATTATGACCGAAGTGAATTCCCTTGGTAGATAATGCGGTCTACATTTGATTGTGAGGAGTTCTAGATCAGGTGAACAGAATGACTTTAGTTCCTGAGTGTTGTTATGATGGTCACACCACGTCTCGTTAATCATGAGGCATACCCCCCCGCCCCTCTTCTTACCAGAAAGATGTATGTTTCTGTCTGCGCGATGCGTGAAGAAACCAGCTGGCTGCACCGACTCCGTTAGCGTCTTTTCAGTTAGCCATGTTTCCGTGAAGCAGAGCACGTTGCAATCCCTGATGTCTCTCTCGAATGTTACCCGTGCTCGGATTTCATCGACCTTATTCTCAAGAGACTGGACATTGGCGAGTAGTATGCTAGGGAGTGGAGCGCGATGTGCTCGTCTCCGAAGCCTGACCAGGAGACCGCTACGTTTGCCCCTTTTTCGGCGTCGTGTAGCTTCGCCGGCTGGGATCAGGTCCATTGTATTGGGTGGAAGGCAAGACACTGGATCCGTTTCGGGAAAGTCATATTCCTGGTAGGAAGGGTGGTTAGTTGACGTTAATCGTATATTCAGTAGTTCCTCCCGGCTGTATGTAATGAAACTTAAGATCACCCGGGGTACCAATGTAAGAAATAACACATAGAAAAACAAAATACTGCATATTTTCCAAGGAACGCGAAGCGAGGCAGCCATCCTGTTCGGCGCCGGAAGTCCATATGCGGAGACCATATGCTGACACATGCACATTTGTGGCCTGCTGGAGGTCATTTTGCAGGGCTCTGGCAGTGCACCTCCTTGCACAAAGGCGGAGGTAGCGGTCCTGCTGCTGGGTTGTTGCCCTCCTACGGCCTCCTCCACGTCTCCTGATGTACTGGCCTGTCTCCTGGTAGCGCCTCCATGCTCTGGACACTACGCTGACAGACACAGCAAACCTTTTTGCCACAGCTCGCATTGATGTGCCATCCTGGATGAACTGCACTACCTGAGCCACTTGTGTGGGTTGTAGACTCTCATGCTACCACTAGAGTGAGAGCACCGCCAGCATTCAAAAGTGACCAAAACATCAGCCAGGAAGCATAGGAACTGAGAAGTTGTCTGTGGTCACCACCTGCAGAATCACTCCTTTTTTGGGGGTGTCTTGCTAATTGCCTATAATTTCCACCTTTTGTCTATTCCATTTGCACAACAGCATGTGAAAATTATTGTCAATCAGTGTTGCTTCCTAAGTGGACAGTTTGATTTCACAGAAGTGTGATTGACTTGGAGTTACATTGTGTTGTTTAAGTGTTCCCTTTATTTTTTTGAGCAGTGCATATATATAACATTTATTTAGGATTCAAAATGAAGCAGTTGTCTACCTCTGATCTATAAATTATCTACACACAATTGATATCTGCAATGCTGAAGTGAGGGCCATAAGACTGACAGACTCCTTCTCACAGGAAGACCATCATATTACCATCACATGGGGCGGCAGGTAGCCTAGTGGTTAGAGCGTTGGACGGTTGCAAGAGGTTAGAGGTTGCAAGATCAAATCCCCGAGCTGACAAGGTAAAAATCTGTCGTTCTGCCCCTGAACAAGGCAGTTAACCCACTGTTCCTAGGCCATCATTGAAAATAAAAATGTGTTCTTAACTGACTTGCCTAGGTAAATAAATGTAAAATAACATTTAGCTCCTTCCCTCCAGTGGCCAAGAGGGTGTTTGAACAGAACCTCTCAAGAGCTGAGCTGTCAGGTTCTGCAGTAGTTACATTCAATATGTTTCATTTATTGTGCTTGGGAAAAGATGACCGTTGTCCTAACACATACATTTTAGGCTAATGAAGTTAATGAAGAAAGTGTGAGGGCCAAAGTAAATGTATATGTAGGGGAAGCTGCCAGGTTCCACAGGCCCCACATACGGAGCCTAAGGGTGAGGGTCAAATTCAGCGAGTTGGACACAAGTCAAAGTTGCTGAGGAGTGCATATGGAGGAGTTCACTTTGGCTCTGTCTCCACTTTATTACATCTGCCGGGGGGCACTGCTGACCCTACTTTCTAGGATGATACACACCCCTCTGATTGTACTTGGAACAACGGAGCGTTTTCCAAAAAAGATATGTTAAATGAATGAGGCCCTGATAAGTCAGCTATGTTCAGTAATGGATACAACCCCTTCATTTATTCGCCTGTATTGTATCCCCATTGGAGAACATTTGGACAAGCTTAAGGGTTTAGTCTGAGCCACTGGATCTCCTTTGGGGAGATTTGCCATGCATCTTATCATACTACTGTAGCAAGCAATAGATGAATAAAAACACAGGGCATTGGTAATCTGCTCGGGTTATTTAATACTGGTGGAGACAAATAACCTCTGAGTTGATGTGGCTCTGAATCTATCTGGGTCTGGAAATTATACACTATTTTTTTAATAAGCAAAATAAAATGTATCCCATAGCCAAACTAAATCATTAAATATGGGCCTGTTTTCCACAGGTGGTCTCTGATATTGTCAATGTATTTCTTAAAATGTAATCTTTAACGGTCCCTGCGCCTACCTATGTTAAATGTTAGGAAGTCATTTGAGTACACTGAACATAATTGGATTGTTCCACCAATGCTGTTGCGTCTCTGAGTAACAGAGAGCAACATCTGACACAGAGTCTGACTCCCGACACATCCGAAGCTCCAGAAGCTTGCCACCCCTGAGCCTCATTGTGGCACTGTTGGAATGGGTCTTATTTGGCAAGCTCCTCCACTCGGACGTGCAGCGGCCCACTGGATGCCAGCTGCTCCCACAATCCTCTTCCCTCAATTAGTGACAGCTGCTGGTATCTTTATTAATGACAGATAGTTGTGTATAGTCCCTGGATGCACAAGATGGCTCAGAGATTTGCACACTGTGATTGTGACCGCAAAGTTAAGTTTAGCAAAGCCTTGACACTTCTGGTGTTGCTACCTTCTGTGGACACAGAATAGCTAAGCACTTTTACCACTACAATTCAACATATAGTTACAATTAGTTAAAGTAGGAACTAGGCTATTTATATTAACAGTATGACCTGCTTGGTAAAACTGATTTTATAGGAAAGAACCAACACCACAAATTAGTGCTGGCTAAAATGACAGTACAGTATTAACACCTTTTGCATCCATGAGTCGGACAGGAGGGAAATAATACAGACACCCAACCAGGACCAGATCCCCGTCATTCGCTGGAGAAGGAAACGGAGATTTCGCGAAAAAAGATCAGGGTGCCTTGTGAGGATCAGGCGACGAGCGGCTAATCTGCCTTTGCCTTCCATCCTGCTAGCTAACGTTCAATCGCTGGAAAATAAATGGGACGAACTGAAAGCCCGTATATCCTACCAATGGGACATTAAAAATTGTAATTTTTAAACTTATTTAAAATTACTCGTGTAACTTATGTTTCACGAGTCGTGGCTGAACAAAGATATTAAGAACATACAGCTGGCAGGTTATACACTATCGGCAGGACGAACAGCAGCCTCTGGTAAGACAGGGGGCGGGGGCCTATGCATATACGTAAACAACAGCTGGTGCATTATATCTAAGGAAGTCTCAAAGTTTTGCTAGCCTGAGGTAGAGTATCTTATGATAAGCTGTAGACCACACTACCTACCTAGAGAGTTTTCATCTGTATTTTTCGTAGCTGTCTACATATCACCAAAGACAGATGCGGGTACTAAAACTGCACTCAACGAGCTGTATAAGGCCATAAACAAACAGGAAAACGTTCATCCAGAGGCGGCGCTCCTAGTGTCCAGGGACTTTAATGCAGGGAAACTTAAATCAGTTTGACCTAATTTCTATCAGCATATTAAATGTGCAACCAGAGGGAAAAAAATGCTAGACCACCTTTACCCCATACACAGAGACGCGTACAAAGCTCTCCCTCACCCTCCATTTGGCAAATCTGACCATAATTCTATCCTCCTGATTCCTGCTTACAAGCAAAAATTAAAGCAGGAAGCACCTGTGACTCGGTCTATAAAAAAGTGGTCAGATGAAGCAAATGCTAAACTACAGGACTGTTTTGCTAGCATTGACTGGAATATGTTCCGGGATTCTTCCGATGGCATTGAGGAGTTCACCACATCAGTCACTGGCTTTATCAATAAGTGCATTGAGGACGCCATCCCCACATTGACTGTACGTACATATCCCAACCAGAAGCCATGGATTACAGGCAACATTCGCACTGAGCTAAAGGGTAGAACTGTCGCTTTCGAGGAGTGGGACTCTAACCCGGAAGCTTATAAGAAATCCGTCAATGCCTCCGACGAACCATCAAACAGGCAAAGCGTCAATACAAGGCTAAGATCAAATCATACTATACCGGCTCCGACGCTCGTCGGATGTGGCTGGACTTGCAGACTATTACAGACTTCAAGGGAAGCACAGCCGAGAGCTGCTCAGTAACACAAGCCTACCAGAGGAGCTAAATAACTTCTATGCTCGCTTCGAGGCAAGTAACACTGAAAAATGCATGAGAGCATCAGCTGTTCCGGACGACTGTGTGATCACGCTCTCCGCAGCCGTTGTGAGTAAGACCTTTAAACAGGTCAACATTCACAAGGTCGCAGGGCCAGACGGATTACCAGGACGTGTACTCTGAGCATGCACTGACCAACTGGCAAGTGTCTTCACTGACATTTTCAACCTCTCCCTGTCTGAGTCTATAATACCAACATGTTTCAATCAGACCAACATAGTCCTGTTGCCCAAGAACAGTAAGGTAACATGCCTAAATGACTACCGACTCGTAGCACTCACGTCTGTAGCCATGAAATGCTTTGAAAGGCTGGTCATGGCTCACAACAACATTATCCTAGAAACCCTAGATCCACTCCAATTTGAATACAGCATCAACAGATCCACAGATGATGCAATCTCTACTGCACTCCACACTGCCCTTTCACACCTGGACAAAAGGAACACATATGTGGGAATGCTGTTCATTGACTACAGTTCAGCGTTCAACACCATATTGCCCTCAAAGCTCATCACTAAGCTAAGGACCCTGGGGCTAAACACCTCCCTCTGCAACTGGATCCTGAACTTCCTGACGGGCCGCCCCCAGGTGGCAAGGGTAGGTAACAAAACATCCGCCATGCCGATCCTCAACACGGGGGCCCCTCAGGGGTGCGTGCTCAGTCCCCTCCTGTACTCCCTGTTCACTCATGACTGCATGGCCAGGCACGACTCCAACAACATCATTAGGTTGGTGATGACACAACAGTGGTAGGCCTGATCACCGACAACGATGAGACAGCCTATAGGGAGGAGGTCAGAGACCTGACCGTGTGCTGCAAGGACAACAACCTCTCCCTCAACGTGACCAAGACAAAGGAGATGATTGTGGACTACAGGAAAAGGGGGACCAACTGCCCCCCCCCCCATTCTCATCGACGGGGCTGTAGTGGAGCAGGTTGAGAGCTTCAAGTTCCTTGGCGTCCACATCACCAACAAACTAACATGGTCCAAGCACACCAAGACAGTCGTGAAGAGGGCACAACAAAACCTATTCCCCCTCAGGAGACTGAAAAGATTTGGCATTGGTCCTCAGATCCTCAAAATGATTTACAGCTGCACCATCGAGAGCAACCTGACGGGTTGCATCACTGCCTGGTATGGCAACTGCTCGACCTCCGACCGTAATTACATTTACATTTAAGTCATTTAGCAGACGCTCTTATCCAGAGCGACTTACAAATTGGTGCATTCACCTTATGATATCCAGTGGAACAACCACTTTACAATAGTGCATCTAACTCTTTTAAGGGGGGGGGGTTAGAAGGATTACTTTATCCTATCCTAGGTATTCCTTAAAGAGGTGGGGTTTCAGGTGTCTCCGGAAGGTGGTGATTGACTCCGCTGACCTGGCGTCGTGAGGGAGTTTGTTCCACCATTGGGGTGCCAGAGCAGCGAACAGTTTTGACTGGGCTGAGCGGGAACTGTACTTCCTCAGAGGTAGGGAGGCGAGCAGGCCAGAGGTGGATGAACGCAGTGCCCTTGTTTGGGTGTAGGGCCTGATCAGAGCCTGAAGGTACGGAGGTGCCGTTCCCCTCACAGCTCCGTAGGCAAGCACCATGGTCTTGTAGCGGATGCGAGCTTCAACTGGAAGCCAGTGGAGAGAGCGGAGGAGCGGGGTGACGTGAGAGAACTTGGGAAAGTTGAACACCAGACGGGCTGCGGCGTTCTGGATGAGTTGTAGGGGTTTAATGGCACAGGCAGGGAGCCCAGCCAACAGCGAGTTGCAGTAATCCAGACGGGAGATGACAAGTGCCTGGATTAGGACCTGCGCCGCTTCCTGCGTGAGGCAGGGTCGTACTCTGCGAATGTTGTAGAGCATGAACCTACAGGAACGGGTCACCGCCTTGATGTTAGTTGAGAACGACAGGGTGTTGTCCAGGATCACGCCAAGGTTCTTAGCACTCTGGGAGGAGGACACAATGGAGTTGTCAACCGTGATGGCGAGATCATGGAACGGGCAGTCCTTCCCCGGGAGGAAGAGCAGCTCCGTCTTGCCGAGGTTCAGCTTGAGGTGGTGATCCGTAATGCACTACAGAGGTTCGTGGGTACGGCCCAGTACATCACCGGGGCCAAGCTTCCTGCCATCCAGGACCTCTATACCAGGCGGTGTCAGAGGAAGGCCCTAACAATTGTCAATGACTCTAGCCACCCTAGTCATAGACTGTTCTCTCTGCTACCGCATGGCAAGCGGTACCGGAGCGCCAAGTCTAGGTCCAAGATGCTTCTAACCAGCTTCTACCCCCAAGCAATACGACTCCTGAACAGCTAATCAAATGGCTACTCAGACTATTTGCATATCCCCCCCCCCCCCCCTCTATGGTGATGCTACTCTCTGTTGTTATTATCTATACATAGTCACTTTAATAACTCTACCTACATGTACAGTTGAAGTCAGAAGTTTATATACACTTAGGTTGGAGTCATTAAAACTAGTTTTTCAACCACTCCACAAATGTCTTGTTAACAAACTAGTTTTAGCAGGTCAGTTAGGACATCTATATTGTGCATGAAAAAGTCAATTGGAGGTGTACCTGTGGATGTATTTCAAAGCCTACCTTCAAACTCAGTGCCTCTTTGCTTGACATCATGGGAAAATCAAAAGAAATCACCCAAGACCTCAGAAACAAAATTGTAGACCTCCACAACTCTAGTTCATCCTTGGGAGCAATTTCCAAACGCCTGAAGGTACCACGTTCATCTGTACAAACAATAGAGCGCAAGTATAAACACCATGGGTCCATGCACCCGTCATACCACTCAGGAAGGAGACGCGTTCTGTCTCCAAGAGATGAACGTACTTTAGTGCGAAAAGTGCAAATCAATCCCAGAACAACAGCAAAGGACCTTGTGAAGATGCTGGAGGAAACAGGTAGAAAAGTATCTATATCCACAGCAAAATGAGTCCTATATCGACATAACCTGAAAGCCCGCTCAGCAAGGAAGAAGCCACTGTTCCAAAACCGCCATAAAAAAAAGCCGGAACTGGACATGGGGACAAAGATCGTACTTTTTGGAAAAATGTCCTCTGGTCTGATGAAACAAAAATAGAACGGTTTAGCCATAATGACCATCGTTATGTTTGGAGGACAAAGGGGGACGCTTACAAGCCGAAGGACACCATCCCAACCGTGAAGCACGGGGGTGGCAGCATCATGTTGTGGGGGTGCTTTGCTGCAGGAGGGACTGGTGCACTTCACAAAATAGATGGCATCATGAGGGGGGAAAAGTATGTAGATATATTGAAGCAACATCTCAAGACATCAGTCAGGAAGTTAAAGCTTTGTCGCAAATGGGTCTTCCAAATGGACAATGACCCAAGCATACTTCCAAAGTTGTGGCAAAATGGCCATCACAAAGCCCTGACCACAATCCCATAGAAAAATTGTGGGCAGAACTGAAAAGGCGTGTGCGAGCAAGGTGGCCTACAAACCTGACTCAGTTACACCAGGTGTCCGGATGAATGGGCAAAAATTCACCCAACGTATTGTGGGAAGCTTGTGGAAGGCTACCAGAAACCTTTGACCCAAGTTAAACAATTTAAAGGCAATGCTACAAAATACTAATTGAGTGTACAGTGGGGCAAAAAAGTATTTAGTCAGCCACCAATTGTGCAAGTTCCCCAACTTAAAAAGATGAGAGGCCTGTAATTTTCATCATAGGTAGACAAAATGAGGGGAAAAAATCCAGAAAATCACATTGTAGGATTTTTAATGGATTTATTTGCAAATTATGGTGGAAAATAAGTATTTGGTCAATAACAAAAGTTTATCTCAATACTTTGTTATATACCCTTTGTTGGCAATGATGTTTTGGGGCTGTTGCTGGAGACTGGCTAGGCCACTCCAGGACCTTGAAATGCTTCTTACGAAGCCACTCCTTCGTTGCCCGGGCGGTGTGTTTGGGATTATTGTCATGCTGAAAGACCCAGCCACGTTTCATCCTCAATGCCCTTGCTGATGGAAGGAGGTTTTCACTCAAAATCTCACGATACATGGCCCCATTCATTCTTTCCTTTACACGGATCAGTCATCCTGGTCCCTTTGCAGAAAAACAGCCCCAAAGCATGATGTTTCCACCCCCATGCTTCACAGTAGGTATGGTGTTCTTTGGATGCAACTCAGCATTCTTTGTCCTCCAAACACGACGAGTTGAGTTTTTACCAAAAAGTTATATTTTGGTTTCATCTGACCATATGACATTCTCCCAATCTTCTTCTGGATCATCCAAATGCTCTCTAGCAAACTTCAGACGGGCCTGGACATGTACTGGCTTAAGCAGGGGGACACGTCTGGCACTGCAGGATTTGAGTCCCTGGCGGCGTAGTGTGTTACTGATGGTAGGCTTTGTTACTTTGGTCCCAGCTCTCATTCACTAGGTCCCCCCGTGTGGTTCTGGGATTTTTGCTCACCGTTCTTGTGATCATTTTGACCCCACGGGGTGAGATCTTGCGTGGAGGCCCAGATCGAGGGAGATTATCAGTGGTCTTGTATGTCTTCCATTTCCTAATAATTGCTCCCACAGTTGATTTCTTCAAACCAAGCTGCTTACCTATTGCAGATTCAGTCTTCCCAGCCTGGTGCAGGTCTACAATTTTGTTTCTGGTGTCCTTTGACAGCTCTTTGGTCTTGGCCATAGTGGAGTTTGGAGTGTGACTGTTTGAGGTTGTGGACAGGTGTCTTTTATACTGATAATAAGTTCAAACAGGTGCCATTAATACAGGTAACGAGTGGAGGACAGAGGAGCCTCTTAAAGAAGTTACAAGTCTGTGAGAGCCAGAAATCTTGCTTGTTTGTAGGTGACCAAATACTTATTTTCCACCATAATTTGCAAATAAATTCATTAAAAATCCTACAATGTGATTTTCTGGATTTTTTTTCTCATTTTGTCTGTCATAGTTGAAGTGTACCTATGATGAAAATTACAGGCCTCTCTCATCTTTTTAAGTGGTAGAACTTGCACAATTGGTGGCTGACTAAATACTTTTTTGCCCCACTGTATGTAAACTTCTGACCCACTGGGAATATGAAAGAAATAAAACCTGAAATAAAATCATTCTCTCTACTATTATTCTGTCATTTCACATTCTTAAAATAAAGTGGTGATCCTAACTGACCGAAGACAGTGAATTTTTACTAGGATTAAATGTCAGGAATTGTGAAAAACTGAGTTTAAATGTATTTGGCTAAGGTGTATGTAAACTTCCGACTTCAACTGTACATATTACCTTAATTACCTCGACACCGGTACCCCCTGTATATAGCCCCGCTATTGTTATTTACTGCTGCTCTTTAATTATTTGTTATTCTTATCTCTTACTTTTTTGGGGGGGTATTTTCTTAAAACTGCATTGTTGGTTAAGGGCTTGTAAGTAAGCATTTCACTGTAAGGTGTACCTGTTGTACTCGGCGCATGTGACAAATAACATTTGATTTGATACTACGCACAACTACAGGTAACTTCCAAAATAAAGGAAAATTAGGGATACAAAGTATATTGAAAAAAAGGTGCTTCCACACAGGTGGAGTTCCTGAGTTCATTAAGCAATTAACTTTCTATCATGCTTAGGGTTGTGTATAAAAATACCCAGTTGGCCATTATTTTGGCTACCATGGCTAGAAGAGATCTCAGGCTAGAAGAGATCTCAGTGACTTTGAAAAAGAGGTCTCAAAAGGAGCATAGGGGGTTTAAAAGGTGTGTTTGTCTCAGTCCCCAGATCTCAACCCAACTGAACTCTTATGGGAGATTCTGGAGCGGTGGCTGTGAGCGTTTTCCTACACCAAACACCAAATGATGGAATTTCTTGTGGAAGAATGGTGTCACATCCCTCCAATAGAGTTCCAAACCACTGTAGAATCTATGCCATTGAGAATCTATGCCAGGGCACAGTGAAGGTGTTCTGGCTCATGGTGCCCCGAACCCCTATTAAGACACTATGTTGGTGGTTCCTTTATTTTTGCAGTTACCGATCTGTCATTGATCGGCCCCAATGCTGGGACCATCATTTATAATATATTGATTACTACTAATATGGCTGTCTAGTACTACTTCCAGATATGCTTACAAATATCCCAGGATGCACCAGTGAAATAGTTGTGTAAGCATGTGCCACACTACAATGTGCTAAATCTGACACTGCATCCCTGCTCTCATGCTCGCTTACCTGAGTCTGAATCAATAATAAAAAATGTAAATAAGGAACCGGATTACACTAAACTAAGAAACATGCTTATGGACACATGAATGTCTGGGGGAAGGGGGGAGACACCCCCATTCATATCTATTTTTCATACTTGAATTTTTAGGGAAGGGAAGACTCGTAAGCAAGCATGTGATTTATAAAATTAGATTTTGATTTGATGCTCAATAAAAACACGGGGGGGGGGAGTGCCACCCAATAGCTCATCCTATGATAATATTATTGTTGCCACAGGGAAAGGTCAAACCGCAGCACACATGTTAGTTTTCATGGCCTCCGCTGTGACTCCACAGATGGCTTCAGCATTGCTGCAGGGAAAAGATTCTCTTAAGAGCCTATGGGGGTGCAGGAGGAGGGCTGGCAGCCATCATCTTGGCTCTGGACCCTGCCTTACCCTTGTTTGAAACTTCGATTAGAGCGTGGGTATGCTGAGGCGCTCGTGTCCAGAACTGCTGCAGCAGCAGAATCTGCCCCATATGTGCTGCCTTTGGCACATGGGGGGCATATCAGGCTGATTAGTGGGGATTAACTGATGATCATCTTTTGAACCTGACCAGTCAGTTAAAAAGGTCAGTCATGATTTATTTTACCAGCTGTCATTCAACCCACCTGACATGTTGTTGCATGTGGTTTTCCTGAGCCTATAATTTCTTACTAATAGTTAGTGCAGTAATCATCATAGCCCAGTCACAGACAGCCAATAATGCATTATACTAAACAAAACTATAAACGCAACAAGAAACAATTTCAAAGATTGAAATAAATCAAATTGATATTGGCGGGAACTGGAACAGGGGTGTCGTACACGTCGATCCAGAACATCCCAAACATGCTCAATGTCTGGTGAGTATGCAGGCCATGTAAGAACTGGGACATTTTCAGCTTACAGGAATTGTGTACAGATCCTTGCGACATGGGGCCATGCATTATAATGCTGAAGAATGAGGTGATGGCGGCGGATGAATGGCACGACAATGGGCCTCTCGTCACGGTATCTCTGTGCATTCACAGTGCCATCGACGCAATTGTGTTCGTTGTCAAAAGCTTATGCCTGCCTATACCATAACCCCACCGCCATAACGGCGCACTCTGTTCACAAAATGGACATCAGCAAACCGCTCGCCCACACAACGCCATACATGTGGTCTGCGGTTGTGAGGCCGGTTGGATGTACTGCCAAATTCTCTAAAATGACGTAAGAGGCGGCTTACGGTAGAAGAATGTACATTCAATTATCTGGCAACAGCTCTGGTGGACATTCCTGTAGTCAGCATGCCAATTGCACGCTCCCTCAAAACTTGAGACGTCGCTGGCACTGTGTTGTGTGACAAAACTGCACATTTAAGAGTGGCCTTTTATTGTGAACCTGTGTAATGATCATGCTGTTTAATCAGCTTCTTGTTGTGCCACACCTGTCTGGTGGATGGATTGTCTTGGCAAAGGAGAAATGCTCACTAACAAGGATGTAAACAAATTTGTGCACAAAATTTGAGAAATATGTTATTTTTTTTGTGTATATGGAACATTTCGGGGATCTTTGATTTCAGCTCATTAAACATGGGACAAACACTTTACATGTTGTGTTTATATTTTTGTTCAGTGTACATACAGCAAACTAGCTCCTCATTATACACAGTGGACTGTCCAGATGGAACATTATCACAAGTTATATAATCTCACATCACTGTGCCAATGTGCGAGGCCTCTACTTCTCAGGTTGTATTTGGAAACTGGGGCAACTGTACACCTATTTTGCAGCATGGTAACCTAACTCCTTTAACAAAGTCATCCAATCCAAAATAAATGATGTGCTATATTTAACCACCTTCCCACTCTATGATTAGAATGGCAATGAGAAATCCATACATAGCAGCAAGATTGTTTTGATCACGCGGACTGGAACATGTTCCGGGTAGCCTCTGAGAATAAATATCGATTTAAACACTGATTCGGTGAGTGAGTTTATAAGGAAGTGCATAGGAGATGTTGTACCAATTGTGACTATTAAAACCTACCCGAACCAGAAACCGTGGATAGAAGGCGGCATTCGCGCAAAACTGAAATCGCGAACCACCGCATTTAACCATGGAAAGGTGACTGGGAATATGGAGGAATACAAACAGTGTAGTTATTCCCTCCACAAGGCAATCAAACAAGCAAAACGTCACTATAGAGATAAAGTGGAGTCACAATTCAACGTCTCAGACACGAGACGTATGTGGCAGGGTCTACAGACAATCACGGACTATAAAAAGAAAACCAGCCACATCACGGACCCCGACGTCTTGCTTCCATACAAACTAAACACCTTCTTTGCACGCTTTGAGGATAATACAGTGCCACCGACGCTGCCCGCTAACAAAGACTGTGGGCTCTCTTTCTCCGTGGCCGAAGTGAGTAAGACATTTAAACGTGTTAGCCCTCGCAAGGCTGCCGGCCCAGATGGCATCCCTACGTCCTCAGAGCATGCGCAGACCAGCTGGCTGGTGTGTTCCCGGACATGTTCAATCTCTCCCTATCCCAGTCTGCTGTCTCCACATGCTTCTAGATGGCCACCATTGTCCCTGTACCCAAGAAGGCAAAGGTAACTGAACTAAATGACTATCGCCCCGTAGCATGCACTTCTGTCAAGTGCTTTGAGAGACTAGTCAAGGATCATATCACCTCCACCTTACCTGTCACCCTAGACCCACTTCAATTTGCGTACCGCCCCAATAGGTCCACAGACGATGCAATCGCCATCACACTGCACACTGCTTCTCCCATCTGGACAAGAGGAATACCTATGTAAGAATGCTGTTCATGGACTACAGCTAATGATTCATCACCATAGTACCCTCCAAGCTCATCATTAAGCTTGAGGCCCTGGGTCTCAACCCTGCCCTGTGCATTTGGGTCCTGGACTTTGATGGGCCGCCCCCAGGTGGTGAAGGTAGGAAACAACATCTCCACTTCGCTGATCCTCAACACTGGGGCCCCACAAGGGTGCGTGCTCAGCATACTCCTGTACTCCTTGTTCACCCATGACAGCGTGGCCATGCACGCCTCCAACTCAATCATCAAGTTTGCAGACGACACAACTGTAGTAGGCTTGATTACCAACAACGACGAGACAGCCTACAGGGAGGAGGTAAGGGCACTCGGAGTGTGGTGTCAGGAAAACAACCTCTCACTCAACGTCAACAAAACAAAGGAGATGATGGTGGACTTCAGGAAACAGAAGAGGGAGCACCCCCCCCCTATCCACATCAACGGGACAGCAGTGGAGAAGGTGGAAAGTTCTAAGTTCCTTGGTGTACACATCACGGACAAACTGAAATGGTCCACCCACACAGACAGTGTGATGAAGGCGCAACAGCGCCTCTTCAACCTCAGGAGGCTAAAGAAATTTGGCTTGTTACCTAAAACCTTAACAAACTTTTTCAGATGCACAATTGAGAGCATCATGTCGGGCTGTATCACCGCCTGGTACGGCAACTGCACTGCCCGCAACCGCAGGGCTCTCCAGAGGGTGGCATTTCTAACAGGGACGTAAAGAAATATGTGCACAAAATTTGAGCGAAATAAGCTTTAAGTGCATATGTAGCATTTCTGTGATCTTTTATTTCAGCTCATGAAACATGCGACCAATACCTTACATGTTGCATTGATATTTTTGTTCAGTATAGTTGAAAATGCTCTTAAATGCTCATGAGACAACTGCCAACAAGTGCCAAGTCCTTTGCCATCCTCAAGATACATTTTCTTTATTTTGCCAAATCAACAAGTTAACCCTCAATTTGCTGTGGTTTTGGAGAGCCACATTTGAGAGGCTTTCCGCAATACTACACGTAGAAAAATGTAATGCTCTCAAAACAAGGCTTTCAGCTACTCAACACCCCATTCAATTTCCTTTCACGAAAGAAGATTGACTTTAGAAGCTTCAAAAAGCTAAATGAAATAAAGGTCAAGTATGTTTTCACACCAATGACAATAAACAAAGAGCACATGTCTTTGGGGCATCAAAGTGTAGCGGTGAGGATCCATCAGGATTTAGTCTACTTGGAAATATTGCATTAGAGGGCTACATTTACTCCACTGTGGATCTGTCAGTTACTTCTTGCTCCACTTCTCTCATAAACTCACCACTTGGCGCCATGACTGATGGGTATCAGGCCTATTAAATAGTATCCCCAAGAAAATAATCATCTATTGAAAAGTACTGCAGGAATACAAATATTAAGCATTGCTGCACATAAGACGTGGGTAAATTGTTGTAAATGGAAAGAGTAACACAATGTTCTATATTAAGTAAGTGTGGAGAGATAACCCTAAGGTTTCCGGTGCTAAACCCCATGATAACCACCACCGCCTTGCTCATGTGGAGTTGATCAAAACATTTTAAAGCCACGAACCATATGTCCACAGGGCACCAACTGTTAAATCCTTACTGCATCTGAGCTTTATTTTCAGCAAGGTAATTGGAGGTGTCTCGCTGTGACTGCACTTTTGGGCCAACCACAGAGAAGCAACTACTTTCATTTTATGGGCATCAAGTGCACACTGTGATGGCATTAAAAGGCACTAGTTTGCAGGAGTGGGAGAATTTTTACAGACACACCACATTCAATTTCATGGGTCAATGGCATCTTCAGTGGGGTCATTGATTCTTCTGTTTTTGATTTTTAAATTATATATGTCAACAAGGCCCATAGTAAAAACGGTATTTAACTCAGTGAGTATCTCTGAATAGTGAGCATCTCACTAATAGTAAGCTCTTTTACAGCCCATTGTTTAATGAGTTCAGAAATACCATCACAACTAAAATACTGGATGATCACATCCCATGTTTACCAGTAATTGTCACTCACTGTAAGGAACAAATAGAGAAATACATTACAAAATATAACAAATATGCTGAGGTCCATTTTAGAACACATTATTTTCAGCACAATAAATTAAGTATTTTCTACAGAGCTAAGACTAATATGTTCCTGAGTATTGTCGCGAACATAGTACAACACCTAACGATCTCTTGTGGGCTCCCTAGTGGCACAGCGGTCTAAGACACTGCATCTCAGTGCTAGAAGCGTCACTACAGACCCTGGTTAGATTTCAGGGTGTATCACAACCGGTGGTGATTGGGAGTCCCATAGGGCGGTGCACATTTGGCCCAGAGTCGTCAGGGTAAGGGTTTAACCGGGGTAAGCTGTCATTGTAATTAAGAATTTGTTCTTAACTGGCTTGCCTAGTTAAAAGGTAAAAAGAGAAAAAAAAGAATCACAAATAAAATCAAGAGGTTTGGACTAAGGAGGCACGATTCATCCTTAGTCGCCTGATAAGAACGGAAAAATATTATATCGGCATCAGTCCGATGTGGAGACAAAAGCTGATGTTGGGAACTGAAATATATCTACTATAAGCAGCGGAGACAAACTGAGTGTTCTGTAGTCAACTGATTGTACTGCTTAGCTCATAGAACCGTAGTTACGTGAGTACGCTTTGATATCTACAAACAGCAGTTTGGACAAACCGAGTGGTTTCTGTTTTTCTGTTTCCTTCCTACGGTTTTGTCTCGAGCTAAATAACCTCCTTCCTTGAAGCTAAGACTCCCAGGAACATGTATGTGTATTTTGTTTCCCTACAAGCCATGTTAGAAGAGGGACTGTGACAAAACTGCAGTTGAAAGCAATGCAGATATTTTTTCTACACACACAATTATTGCCTGATGGTCTTCCCTTATGTTTTCCTGAACTTTCCAATACCTTTCTTATGTAGTATTTCAGCCACTTTTTGTGATGCAAATAAAATATATATTACAGCTTTCCCATGGAAACTTGGATGCAGTTTGCATATGTGCTAGAATGGTTATAAAGGTCATATACATTGCATTCAGAAAGTATTTAGACCCCTTCCCTTTGTCCACATTTTGTTACATTACAGCCTTATTCTACAATGGATTAAATACAAAAATGTCCTCATCAATCTACACACAATACCCCATAATTACAAAGTGAACACTTAAAAAATATATATATATTAATAAAAATAAAATAGAAATCCCTTTTTCACAAAAGTATTCAGCCCCTTTGCTATGAGACTCTAAATTTAGCTCAGATGCATCGTGTTTCCATTGACCATCCTTGAGATGTTTCTACAATTTGATTGAAGTCCACCTGTGGTAAATTCAATTGATTGGACATGTTTTAGAAAGGCACACACCTGTTGATTTAAGGTCCTACAGCTGACAGCGCATGTCGGAGCAAACATTTTTCTTTTGCAGCATTGAAGGTCCCCAAGAACACAGTGGCCTCCATCATTCTTAAATGGAAGAAGTTTGGAACCACCAAGACTCTTCCTAGAGCTGGCTGCCCGGCTGAGGTGAACAAGAACCGGTTGGTCACTCCGACAGAACTCCACAGTTCCTATATGGAGATTGGAGAACCTTCCAGAAGGACAACCATCTCTGCAGCACTCCACCAATCAGGCCTTTATGGTAGGGTGGCCAGACGGAAGCTACTGCTCAGTAAAAGACATATGACAGTCTGCTTAGAGATTGCCAAAAGGCACCTAAAGACTCTCAGACCATGAGAAACAAGATTCTCTGGTCTGATGAAAACAAGATTGAACTCTTTGGCCTGAATGCCAAGCATCACATCTGGAGGAAACCTGGCACCATCCCTATGGTGACGCATGGTGGTGGGGATGTTTTTCAGCAGCAGGGACTGGGAGACTAGTCAGGATCGAGGGAAATCTGAACGGAGCAAAGTACAGAGAGATCCTTGATGAAAACCTGCTCCAGAGTGTTCAGGACCTCAGACTGGGGTGAAGGTTCACCTTCAACAGCACAACAACCCTAAGCACACAGCTAAGACAACGCAGGAATGGCTTCGGGACAATTCTCTGAATGTCCTTGAGTGGCGCAGCCAGAGCCCTGACTTAAACCTGATCGAACCTCTGGAGAGACCTGAAAACAGCTGTGCAGCGACACTCCCCATCCAACCTGACAGAGCTTGAGAGGATCTGCAGAGAGGAATGGGAGAACCTCCCCAAATACAGTGCTTTGCAAAAGTATTCATCACCCATGGTGTTTTTCCTATTTTGCTGAAATATCACCTGTAATTTAAAATGATTTGTATTTGTATTTCATGTAATGGACATGCAACAAAATAGTCCAAATTGGTGAAGTGAAATGAAGAAAATTACTTGTTTCAAAAAATAATAATAAAATGTAAAACAGAAAAGTGGTGCGTGCATATGTATTCACCTCCTTTGCTATGAAGCCCCTAAATAAGATCTGGGGCAACCAATTGCCTTCTATATATATATATATATATATATATATATATATATATATATATACACACACACACACACACACACACACACACACACACACACACACACACACACACACACACACACACACACACACACACACACACACACACACACACACACACACACACACACACACACACACACACACACACACACACACACACACACACAAACACACACACACCTGTTCTGAAAGGCCCCAGAGTCTGCAACACCACTAAGCAAGGGGCACCACCAAGCAAGCAGAACCATGAAGACCAAGGAGCTCTCCAAACAGGTCAGGGACAAAGTTGTGGAGAAGTACAGACCAGGGTTGGGTTATAAAAAACTTACTGAAACTTTAAACATCCCACAAAATTGAAAGAATATGGCACCACAACAAACCTGCCCAGAGACCTGCCCACCAAAACTCACAGACCAGGCAAGGAGGGCATTAATCAGAGAGGCAACCAAGAGACCAAATAAAACCCTGAAGGAGCTGCAAAGCTCCACAGCGGAGATTGGAGTATCTGTCCATAGGACCACTTTAAGCCGTACACTCCACAGAGCTGGGCTTTACGGAAGAGTGGCCAGAAAACCGCCATTGCTTAAAGAAAAAAAATAAGCAAACACGTTTGATGTTCATCAAAAGCATGTGGGAGACTCCCCAAACATATGGAAGAAGGTACTCTGGTCAGATGAGACTAAAATGTTGCTTTTTGGCCATCAAGGAAAACATTATGTCTGGCGCAAACCCAACACCTCTCATCACCCCGAGAACACCATCCCCAAAGTGAAGCATGGTGGTGGCAGCATCATGCTGTGGGGGATGTTTTTCCATCGGCAGGGACTGGGAAACTGGTCAGAATTGAAGGAATGAAGGATGCCGCTAAATACTGGGAAATTCTTGAGGGAAACATGTTTCAGTCTTCCAGAGACTTGAGACTGGGACAGAGGTTCACCTTCCAGCAGGACAATGACCCTAAGCATACTTCTAAAGCAACACTTGAGTAGTAATTCCTGCAAAAGTATTGACTTTGGGGGGTGAATTGTTATGCACGCTCAAGTTGTTTTTTTGTCTTATTTGTTTGTTTCGTAATAAAAAATATTTTGCATCTTCAAAGTGGTAGGCATGTTGTGTAAATCAAATGATACAACCCCCCCCCCCCAAAAAAAAATATATATTTTAATTCCAGGTTGTAAGGCAACAAAATAGTAAAAATGCCACTGTACAGTTGTGCCAAGCTTGTAGCGTCATAGACAAGAAGACACAAGGTGGTAATCGCTGCTAAAGGTGCTTCAATAAAGTACTGAGTAAAGGGTCTGAATACTTATGTAAATGTGATAGTTTCTATTTTCAATACATTTGCATTGTTCAGTGTAGTTTCAGGTTTCATGTTTTATTAGTCGGATTTGCGGATAAACACGGTATACACCGTCCAATGAAATGCTTACTTGCAGGTTCCTTCTCGACAATGCAACCACAATAAGACAATAAAATAGAAGAACAAACATAAAGTACATGTCTCATTAGAATAGAATAAACATTTTAGCAGAAGTATAATACAGGAAGGCACAATTTATAGTCCCAATATTGCAACGTGTTTTGGGGAAGGGGGGGGATTGACAAGTGTTTAAATTTTGCAGTATTTAGCAATCATAATAAGAGTCTGGTAGCAGTGTGTGTGTAGCATGAATGTGTATGTCTGTGTGTCTGCCTGCGTGAGTGAAAACATCTGTGCTACGGTGCGAAGAATCAGAGCAGGTGGTCAGTCCAGTTCCAACTGTTCAGAAGTCTGATGGCTTGTAGATAGAAACTCTCTCTGATCCTGTTGGTATCAGACCTCATGCTCCAATGTGGTCTGCCCAATAATAAGGGAGTGAACAGCTTGAGGCTGGGGTTTGTGGGGTCCTTGATGATTCTGAGGGTCTTTCCTCAGGCACCGTTTCGAGGAGATGTCCTGGATGGGTGGTAGCACGGTCCCAGTGATGTACTGGACCATCTTCACTTCCCGCTGGATGGCCTTGCGGTCGTGGATGGAGCAAATCCCACACCAGGCCATGATGCAACAAGTCAGGACGCCCTCAATGGTGCAGCGGTAGTATTTGGAGTCCAAATTTGAAATTTTGGGCTCCAACCGCCATGTCTTTGTGAGATGCAGAGTAGGTGAACGGATGATCTCCGCATGTGTGGTTCCCACCGTGAAGCATGGAGGTGGTGTGATGGTGCTTTGCTGGTGACACTGTCAGTGATTTATTTAGAATTCAAGGCACACTTAACCAGCATGGGTACCACAGCATTCTGCAGCGATGCACCATCACATCTGGTTTGCGCTTAGCGGGACTATCATTTGTTTTTCAACAGGACAATGACCCAACACACCTCCAGGCTACGTAATGGCTACTTGATCAAGAAGGAGAGTGATGGAGTGCTGCATCAGATGACCTGGCCTCCACAATCACCCGACCTCAACCCAATCGAGATGGTTTGGGATGAGTTGGGGATGTGTTATTTCATAGTTTTGATGTGTCCACTATTATTCTACAATGTAGAAAATAGTAAAAATAAAGAAAAACACTTGAATGAGTAGGTGTCCAAACTTTTGACTGGTACTGTTGTAAATGTGATAGTTCTGTTTTTGTTGTGAAATCGTTTTTTCCCCTTCTCATCAATCTATAAACAAAACTCCATAATGATGAAGCAAAAACAGGTTTTTATAAATGTTATAAAAATCTGTTTTTACTTCGTCATTATTGAAAAAGCTGTTTTTGTTTTGTCATTATGTTTTTTAAATGTTTTTATTGAATATTCGAAACATACAATATACTGGCAGCAAACAACTACATCATACCAGTCATCCAACAGATTCCCATTCAGAGCGACACACATATGCATCCAGGGTCAATGCCCTGCTCAAGGGCATGTTGACCAATCTACCACCAGGCCAAAAAATGTGAACCCGAACCCTCCAAGAACCCCCCCCCCACAGTTCCCCAATAGCTGTCCCTCAACCATTCAAGACCCCTCCCACAGTCCCCCCCAGGAAGAAAAATTAAAAATACAATTCATTCCAATCCCCACCCCCAAGAACCCCCCAATGCACCAACAACATTATGAGGTTTTTCTTTATAGATTGATGAGAAGGGGGAAAAAACGATTTCATCAATTTTAGAATAAGGATGTATCGTAACAAAATGTGGAAAAAGTGAAGGGGTCTGAATACTTTTAGAACGCACTGCAACAAAGATCCACCACTATATTTTACAGTAGGTATGTTTTTTCCCTTCTGCTTATGCATCCTTACTTCGACAAAAACACCACTGGTGTGCGTGGCCAAAGAACTATATTTTCATATCATCTGACCATTGCATCGGTTCCAATCCAAGTGCCAATTATGTTTAGCAAACTCCAGGCGTTTACAATCGTTGGATGACATGACAATAGGGCTCTTTGGCCATTTTCTTCCATTTTGTGCACCTGCCCCCTGAAAGGTCTGTGCGCTGCATGATTTTAAGTGTTAATCACTCAACAATGAGGAAAAACATGGCCAAAGGAAAGCAAATGTAATAGGGGCCGGACTGGCAAGAGATCAAATTTGGGTCAACAAGCAACAAGTCACCACTCAACAATTTTGTAAGATGGAACATGGTCATGGTCACTATGGTCATTATAAAACCAGTTTTCATCTTTTTCTATGGCCAAACATGCAAGTAATATTACATTACACTTTCCAGAATATATCTATCTGATATAGCTACCGTTGGCACTCTACACCCTGGCTACCTCAAGTAACATTCACACCCACCTGCTGGTATTGGCAGAAATTCTTCCCTCTCTAAAGGGCAGCCATTCTGTTCACCTGCACACTGTGGTACAAACCCACTGTGAGGGCACAGTGCCTGGCATAATGCCAACGTCAACTGAGGTGACCCATACAGGCACCAACACAACCAGGATTTTGAATTTGGAGAAGGCCTTGTGTGCACTTTTCAATCGCAAGGAGAAATAAGGTCACACAAGGACAAGGGGAGGGGAGTAGGCTGAGATTTCGCAGGCATTCATGGTATTTGAGACTATTCTATACAAACACAAAACACAATTTTGCAAATATACACATTATAGTACAGATAAAATGTGCAGACGTCATATGAAAAACACTAAAACCAGTGGTTTATTTGAGTTGGAATCTGCTGGAACAGGATCTGGCACGTCTCAGATTTGACCTCTCATAGCTTGATTTACACTGAACAGAAATATATAGAGGCAACATGTAAAGTTGGTCCCATGTTTCATGAGCTGAAATAAAAATCCCTGAAATGTCCCGTGTGTACAAAAAGCTTCTCAAATGCACAAATTTGTTTACATCCCTGTTAGTGAGCATTTCTCCTTTGCCAAGATAATCCATCCACTTAACAGGTGTGGCATATCAAAAAGATGATTAAAGCCCTAGTGAAGAGGTCCTTACGTAATCACGTCATGTAGCCTAGGCTAGCTAGCAGTCTCCCTAGTCTACTGTTAATTCTGAATTTGAAAGGTGAGATAGCCTCCTTAAAAAAAAAATTATATGAAAAGGCAATGTAGTTTAATGACCTTTTTCAAGTCCAAAAATCCACAGAAAGATGAAACATTAACCCGAAACAAGCCAAAGAATTGCCAGATCCAGAGGAGAGGAGTGAGAGGCAAGCTGCTCCTGATGGAGATGCCTTAGCTAACAGCGCTTCTAATGCTGCCAGTTCAGTATCACCATGGCACCTCCACTTGCTATTAGGCCTACTAGCGAGTCAGACTTGGCGGGAACAGGAGACAGGAATGATAGTGCATCCACCAATGAAGTCCCCGGACCCGGTGCAATTTGGACGGAGGCTCAGTTCGAGAACAAGCAAAACTATAACCCTTGGCCTGTCATGCAAAATTCGAGGCTGGGCTGTACAACACGCAAAAAGCTTGGGTCCGGAAAAGACTGGAGGGATGAGAGTGGATGGAACAGAGTGGGTGGAATGAACAGTAACCTCCAATATTACAAGAAAACAAAGACCACTCAGAAAGAAAGTTGAACATGCCCGAACCAAGGCCCATTTAGTGGCGGCAAGCATTGTACAAGGCTAAAGAGGACACCTTAAAAAGGGCAATTCACCTTCTTTTCAACCTCATATTCATTATCTCCAGCACCAAAGCAGGGTCTACAAATGTGATCGACCGGCTCAAATTGGTCTTAAATCAAATTTGAAAGTGTTTTTATTTTACATTGGATAAAAGCATAGACGCAGAGCTACAAAATTGTATATCATACACTACAGTTGAGGAACAAAGGGAAAGTAATGTTGCTTTGAAAGTTGAGAAACTTTTGAGAAAATGGCCTTTGAATGTTTTGGTACTACTACTGGAGAGCAGTTCTTTGTCTACACCCATTCAGCATCGTTCACACCCTCTTAAGCTTTAGCCCCACCCATCTCTTTAAGGGTTGATCCGAGCGTTCTGTACTAACAGCAGCAGTCAAGCACCCAAGCTAACAACTTCCAGACACAAATGAGAGAACGGCTCACTGAACATTACTCGTCCAAGCAGAGCTGGTTAGGCTGTTATGTTATCCAGAGCGTTGGTGACTACAACTGTGCTGTCAGATTGTCCATTCGTAAATTCAGAGCGTTTCGCCAGAGCCTACACTGGCCGATGAGTAGGGTTGATCCGAACGTTCTGACCTCACAACGGCAGTCAAGCATCCAAGCTAACTGGCTAACATTGGCTAGCTTGCTAGCTACTTCCAGACAAAAATGAGAGAACACCCCACTCTGACCATTTTCCTCACCCTAGCAGAGCTGGTTAGGCTGTTTTAATGTTATCCAGAGTGTTGGTGACTGTAACTGTGTTGCTGGCAAGAATTGAATAACGCTTTTTTGCCGACGCTTACTGACACTGCAATATTCAATGGGTGTTGAGCGTTCGTATATTCATCAGTTATTCTGCGCTCTGGCGCACTCAAACAAGAGAGTCTTTTGATTAGACATGTAGCTAGCTAGCTAGGTAAACAATGAACCATAATCCCAACTCATAACGTTACTACCCTGCATGAATCTGCAGGTAGCTAACCAACCAGGTTCAATGTTAGCTAGCTAACATTAGGCTATAACTAGTCAAGCAAATGGCTCTGAAATACGAATAATAAGATCATACACGTAACGTTAGCTAGCGAGCCAGCCAGCTTACATTAGCTAGCTAGCTAACAGTACACTAACTTGAAATGAAAAGACTACGTCAAAATTAGAAACGTGTAATATCTGAAAACGTAGCTAGCTAGACTATCTTACCCGTGGTCTGAAATCGAAGTAGATAGCCAGAACAAATTTACCAGCTAGTACGCCTATCAACAGTTGTTGGTGGCATTCTATTGAAATGGATACTTGCATAGTGGAGTCCTTTGTTAAGACATGTCATACACGTAACTTTAGCAAGCGAGCCAGCCAGCTAATGTTAGCTAGCTAACAGAACACTTTAACTTGAAATAAAACCACTTTCTGTCAAAATTAGAAACGTGTAATATCTGAAAATGTAGCTAGCTGGACTATCTTACCCGTATACATCATGGATGGACGGGTCTCCTGTCAGATGCCATGGTTGCCCTTAGTTTGAAGATATAATCCGGAGACAGGTGTTTTCTCCATCTCCTTAGCTATCATACTCGAATTCCACTGATTTCAAAACTCTGGTCTCCAGAAAGTGGAGAGCATACACGTAACGTTAGCTAGCAAACAGTACACTTTAACTTGACATTAGGCTTATGCAGTTATACTACGCGATACATTTTTAAAAAGCCACGTTAGACAGGTTTACCTAGACATACAGACCAGCTCAAATAGACAGAAGCGAGATATATGGCAGACCAATCCAAACTCATCTCTCGGCATGTCCAGCCCACTCATTATCTCAGCCAATCATGGCCAGTGGGAAGGTTGCTTACTTTTTCTGTGGCTAAACCAACTAGGCTCGTAATTTAACAATTTTATTCGTATTTACAGATGGCATACAAGTTTGTTATTAAGACACATGAAAGTTCACATGTTCGAGAAGGCATTTCTGCCAAAAACACATTTTGATTTAAAAAAAGTTTAATGTTCAAACGGCTCTCCTGTGAAGTAGTGACCCGTGACATATGCCTAGTTTCCTGAAACGGGTCACAAATGTGAAAACTAAGCATTTCTTTGACTTGTGGTTAAAAGGGTCCTAAAAAACGCTTCTCTGTGACATCACAGGGTAGGATTAAAAGTAAGAAAAAGCTGTGATTTTCAAAACCTGCAATGAGTTTCTAGCCAGAGGGAGGGTATTTTCTTGCTCCCCACATCACTGCGAATCTCACAATGTTTGAATATTACTGTTTTTAAAATGTTTAAACTTTTGATGATCTCGTCAGGTATAATCAATCAATCCAATTTATTTATAAAGCCCTTTTCTACATCAGCCGATGTCACAAAGTGCTGTACAGTAACCCAGCATAAAACCCCAAACAGCAAGCAATGGCTAGGAAAAACTCCCTAGAAAGGCCGGAACCTAGGAAGAAACCTAAAGATCGAACCAGGCTCTGAGGGGTGGGCCAGTCCTCTTCTGGCTGTGCCGGGTGGAGATTATAACAGTACATGGCCAAGTTATTTAAACGTTCAAAGATGACCAGCAGGGTCAAATAATAATAATCACAGTGGTTGTAGAGGGTGCAACAGGTCAGCACCTCAGGAGAAAATGTCAGTTGGCTTTTCATAGCCGAGCATTCAGAGGTTGAGACAGCAGGTGTGATAAAGAGAGAGAGAGAGAGAGTGCCAAAAATAGCAGGTCCGGGACAAGGTAGCCGTCACATTTTATCTTACTATTTATTTTCTACAAAACGCAGAAATGCATGCAGACACTGGTATTGTGCTGGAGATAATTAAAATGAGGTTGAAAAGTGGTGGTGTTGCCCTTTAACAGAGGTCATACTTAAACCTCAAAATAAAAAAAATTGGCACTACAGCCAGAGTTTTCCGAACAGCTTACAAAGGAGGCTAAACGTCACAGGCCCGCTCATGGCTTTAAGCAAGAAATCAACTGTCAGGAATTAAATGGACTTGACATGGGGAGAATTCTCCATTCCAACAATGCTGGCTGCAACACACAGCAACATATTTAATCCGAAATGAAGCGAAAACTATTTGAAAGAATAGTACAGGGCGCTCCCAAAATCAGCTTAATGCTGGATGAGGCTACTAGTTTGAATAAGAAAAGTGCCTTGATTGTATATATTAGACTTCAGCTGGCAAATACGGACATACCTGCAAAAAATGTTTTGAGTTTGTAGAACTGGATGATTTATCTGAAGAGGGATTAGTCCGTAATCTGTTATCTGCATTAGAGGGTGTGAAGTTGACTTTCGATCCAAAACGCTCATTGGAATAATGTATGATGGTGTGCCTGTCATGCTGAGACGCAAGAGTGAAGTAGCAATCAGGCTCCAGGCAATGTGGTAAAAGAGATGGGAGCTATCAATCATTTTAAAATAGTGATGGACAAACTATATGCACTTTATAGCGTATCTAACAAAAACCAAATGTAGCTGAGGAAGTGCGTAGATAGTTTAGACATTCAGCTGTGCAACTTGGCAGGATCTTGGACACTAGATGGGTGGCATCCAGTTTTAGAACTGTAGATACTGTTTGGAAGCATTTCAACACAGCAGCTGAGGATGCCTCCCGCGACAGCGTGACTCGTCAGAGCTATAGTGGCCTTGCTATGCTCATATCCTTGCATGCGTTTGTTAACAATCTAGGCCTTGTGTAATGTACTTCAAGGACTGAGTTGTCACTCGAGCTGCAAAAGAGAAACTGCACAATTATTAATACACACAAGGGTGTCTTCAGAGAAACAAGGGTGGTCAGTGCAATGGCACAGCAACCAGGCTGACACACAACTCAGCCAGACAGGGACTCGGGAGAACTCTTTCCAAGGCGTCAAACTGAATGGCGGAAGACCCAGCAAAAGATTCCTTAATCAAAGGGAGTTTTTTTGAGAGCTTGGCGAGGAACTTGGAGGCTAGAATTTTCTCTCAAGGACAGACAGTGGACAATACAGGACATAGCCAGTTCATCGAGGAGCTGAAGGTACTTTGTACAGGGAAACAGAGATGGAATCTCTCTGCCAGCGGTTTGATGCGGGCCTACAGACAGTACAGGGACACCAAAGGTAAAGGAGGTAAAGGAGCAATCCAGATGGATTGAAAGAGCGGTTTGTGACAGTTAGCACCATCCCCAGTACAGAATGCGAGCTGGGATTTTCTCGAATTAACCTGATATGCACCTCACTGCACACCACCAGAAACCGTGGATAGATAGGAGCATTCGCGCAAAACTGAAAATGCGAACCACCGCATTTAACCAGGGCAAGAAGACTGGGAATATGGAAGAATACAAACAGTGTAGTTATTTCCACCGCAAAGCAATCAAGCAGGTTAAACGTCGGTATAGGGACAAAGTTGCGTCCCAGTTCAACGGCTCAGACACCAGACGTATGTAGCAGGGTCTACAGAAAATCACGGATCATAAAAGGAAAACCAGCCACGTCATGGACACCGACATCTTGCTTCAGGACAGGCAGAACACCTTTTCTCGCTTTGAGGATAACACAGTGCCACCGACGCGGCCCGCTATCAAGGACTGTAGGCTCTCCTTCTCCATGGCCGACGTGAGTAAGACATTTAAGCGTGTTAGCCCTTGCAAGGCTGCTGGCCCAGATGGCATCCCTAGCCGCATCCTCAGAGCCTGTGCAGACCAGCTGGCTGGTGTGTTTACAGACATATTCAATCTCTCCCTATTACAGTCTGCTGTCCCCACATGCTTCAAGATGGCCACCATTGTCCCTGTACCTAAGAAAGCAAAGGTAATTGAACTAAATGACTATCGTCACGTAGCACTCACTTCTGTCATCATGAAGTGAGAGACAAGTCAAGGATCATATCACCTCCACCTTACCTGTCACCCTAGACCCACTTCAATTTTCTTTCCGCCCCAATAGATCAAAAATCCAGAAAATCACATTGTATGATTTGTAAGTAATTAATTTGCATTTTGTTGCATGACATAAGTATTTGATACATCAGAAAAGCAAAACTTAATATTTGGTACAGAAACCTTTGTTTAAAATTACAGAGATCATATGTTTCCTGTAGTTCTTGACCAGGTTTGCACACACTGCAGCAGGGATTTTGGCCCACTCCTCCATACAGACCTTCTCCAGATCCTTCAGGTTTCAGGGCTGTCGCTGGGCAAATGTCTTTACTTTCAGCTCCCTCCAAAGATTTTCTATTGGGTTCAGGTCTGGAGACTGGCTAGGCCACTCCAGGACCTTGAGATGCTTCTTACGGAGCCACTCCTTAGTTGCCCTGGCTGTGTGTTTCGGGTCGTTGTCATGCTGGAAGACCCAGCCATGACCCATCTTCAATGCTCTTACTGAGGGAAGGAGGTTGTTGGCCAAGATCTCGCGATACATGGCCCCATCCATCCTCCCCTCAATACGGTGCAGTCATCCTGTCCCCTTTGCAGAAAAGCATCCCCAAAGAATGATGTTTCCACCTCCATGCTTCACGGTTGGGATGGTGTTCTTGGGGTTGTACTCATCCTTCTTCTTCCTCCAAACACGGCGAGTGGAGTTTAGACCAAAAAGCTCTATTTTTGTCTCATCAGACCACATGACCTTCTCCCATTCCTCCTCTGGATCATCCAGATGGTCATTGGCAAACTTCAGACGGGCCTGGACATGCGCTGGCTTGAGCAGGGGGACCTTGCGTGCGCTGCAGGATTTTAATCCATGACGGTGTAGTGTGTTACTAATGGTTTTCTTTGAGACTGTGGTCCCAGCTCTCTTCAGGTCATTGACCAGGTCCTGCCGTGTAGTTCTGGGCTGATCCCTCAACTTCCTCATGATCATTGATGCCCCACGAGGTGAGATCTTGCATGGAGCCCCAGACCGAGGGTGATTGACCGTCATCTTGAACTTCTTCCATTTTCTAATAATTGCACCAACAGTTGTTGCCTTCTCACCAAGCTGCTTGCCTATTGTCCTGTAGCCTATCCCAGCCTTGTGCAGGTCTACAATTTTATCCCTGATGTCCTTACACAGCTCTCTGGTCTTGGCCATTGTGGAGAGGTTGGAGTCGGTTTGATTGAGTGTGTGGACAGGTGTCTTTTATACAGGTAACGAGTTCAAAGAGGTGCAGTTAATACAGGTAATGAGTGGAGAACAGGAGAGCTTCTTAAAGAAAAACTAACAGGTCTGTGAGAGCCGGAATTCTTACTGGTTGGTAGGTGATCAAATACTTATGTCATGCAATAAAATGCAAATTAATTACTTACAAATCATACAATGTGATTTTCTGGATTTTTGTTTTAGATTCCGTCTCTCACAGTTGAAGTGTACCTATGATAAAAATTACAGACCTCTACATGCTTTGTAAGTAGGAAAACCTGCAAAATCGGCAGTGTATCAAATACTTGTTCTCCCCACTCTATGTAAGAATGCTGTTCATTGACTATAGCTCAGCATTCAACACCACAGTACCCTCCAAGCTCATCATCAAGCTCGAGGCCCTGGGTCTGAACCCCGCCCTGTGCAACTGGGTCCTGGACTTCCTGACGGGTTGCGTGGTGAAGGTAGGAAACAACACCTCTTTGCTGATCCTCAACACTGGGGCCCCACAAGGGTGCGTGCTCAGCCCCCTCCTGTACCCCCTGTTCACCCATGACTGCGTGGCCAAGCACTCCTCCAACTCAATTATAACGTTTGCAGACGACACAACAGTAGTGGGTTTGATTAGCAACAACGATGAGACAGCCTACAGGGAGGAGGTGAGGGCTCTGGGAGTGTCGTGTCAGGAAAACAACCTCTCACTCAACCTCAACAAAAGAGATGAATGTGGACTTCAGGAAACAGCAGAGGGAGCTGTATCCAGGCACTCCGCGTTGCGTTGTATAGCATATACCGCACACCCTCTGGCCTTATTGCTTAATTATATGAAGTTCGGGCATGTAAAGCTCAGAGCTGAGTATGTGGGCATATGTGTATGGTGAGTGTTCTGCAGTGACATCTAAAATGCTTGGAATTAATCAGCACCTTGGAGAGCGCTGTCCATTTCAGTACCATTGTACTGAGTGTATTCAGGTAAAAACTATGATCCCATATTAACGTCACTTGTTAAATCCACTTCAATCAGTGTAAATGAAATGGAGGAGACAGGTTAAAGAAGGATTTTTAAGCCTTGAGACAATTGAGACATGGATTGTGTATGTGTGCCATTCAGCGAAGGGCAAGACAAGATTTAAGCGCCTTTGAATGGGGTATGGTAGTAGGTGCCAGGAGCACCGGTTTGTGTCAAGAACTACAACGCTGCTGGGTTTTTCACACTTAACAGTTTCCCGTGTGTCTCAAGAATGGTCCAACACCCAAAGGATATCCAGCCAACTTGACACAAATGTGGGATGCATTGGAGTCAACATGGGCCAACATGGAACGCTTTCAACACCTCGTAGAGTCCATGCCCCGACGAATTGGGGCTGTTTTGAGGGCAAAAGTTGGTGGTGGGGGGGGGGGGGGCAACTCAATATGAGGAAGGTGTCCTTAATGTTTTTTACACACAGTGTGTAGTAGGCTACCTGGCTGTTTAATTTGTCTTCTGCACTGTTATAATGGTTGCCACTTTTTTTCCTCATATGTTCTGGTATTCTGATGTGTGTTCGGTTGCTATATGAAATTCGGCCCTGTAAGCCCCACCGCTGAGTATGGGCAAATGTAAACTCAGCAAAAAAAAAGAAATGTCCCCTTTTCAGGACCCTGTCTTTCAAGGATAATTCGTAAAAATCCAAATAACTTCACAGATCTTCATTGTAAAGGGTTTAAACACGGTTTCCCATGTTTGTTCAGTGACCAATAAACAATTAAAGAACATGCACCTGTGGAACGGTCGTTAAGACACTAACAGCTTACAGACGGTAGGCAATTAAGGTCACAGTTATGAAAACTTAATAGGACACAAAAGAGGCCTTTCTACTGACTCTGAAAAACACCAAAAGAAAGATGCCCAGGGTCCCTGCTCATCTGCGTGAACGTGCCTTAGGCATGCTGCAAGGAGGCATGAGGACTGCAGATGTGGCCAGGGCAATAAATTGCAATGTCCGTACTGTGAAACGCCTAAGACAGCGCAACAGGGAGACAGGACGGACAGCAGATTGTCCTCACAGTGGCAGACCATGTGTAACAACACCTGCACAGGATTGGTACATCCGAACATCACACCTGCGGAACAGGTACAGGATGGCAACAACTGCCCGAGTTACACTAGGAACGCACAATCCCTTCATCAATGCTCAGACTGTCCGCAATAGGCTGAGAGAGGCTGGACTGAGGGCTTGTAGGCCTGTTGTAAGGCAGGTCCTCACCAGACATCACCGGCAACAACGTCGCCTATGGGCACAAACCCACCGTCGCTGAACCAGACAGGACTGGCATAAAGTGCTCTTCACTGACAAGTCGCGGTTTTGTCTCACCAGGGGTGATGGTTGGATTCGCGTTTATCGTCGAAGGAATGAGCGTTACACCAAGGCCTGTACTCTGGAGCGGGATCGATTTGGAGGTGGAGGGTCCGTCATGGTCTGGGGTGGTGTGTCACAGCATCATTGGACTGAGCTTGTTGTCATTGCAGGCACTCTCAACGCTGTGTGTTACAGGGAAGACATCCTCCTCCCTCACGTGGTACCCTTCCTGCAGGCTCATCCTGACATGACCTTCCAGCATGACAATGCCACCAGCCATACTGCTCGTTCTGTGTATGATTTCTTGCAAGACAGGAATGTCAGTGTTCTGCTATGGCCAGCGAAGAGCCCGGATCTCAATCCCATTGAGCACGTCTGGGACCTGTTGGATCGGAGGGTGAGGGCTAGGGCCATTCCCCCCAGAAATGTCCGGGAACTTGCAGGTGCCTTGGTGGAAGAGTGGGGTAACATCTCACAGCAAGAACAGGCAAATCTGGTGCTGTCCATGAGGAGGAGATGCACTGCAGTAGTTAATGCAGCTGGTGGCCACACCAGATACTGACTGTTACTTTTGATTTCGACCCCCCCTTTGTTCAGGGACACATTATTTAATTTCTGTTAGTCACATGTCTGTGGAACTTGTTCAGTTTCTCTCTCAGTTGTTGAATCTTGTTATGTTCATACAAATATTTACACATGTTAAGTTTGCTGAAAATAAACGCAGTTGACAGTGAGAGGACGTTTCTTTTTTTGCTGAATTTATATGGCGTGTTTCTGCGGTGACATCGACACTGAACAAAAAATATAAACGCAACATGCAACAATTCAAGATTTTCCTGAGTTACAGTTCATAAGGAAATCAGTCAATTGTAATAAATTAGGGTCCTAATCTATAGATATAACATCACTGGGAATACAAATATGCATCTGTTGATCACAGTTACCTTAACAAAAAGTAGGGGCATGGATCAGAAAATCAGTCAGTATCTGGTGTGACCACCATTTGCCTCATGCAGCACAACACATTTCCTTTCGCATCAGGCTGTTTATTGTGACCTGTGGAATGTTGTCTCATTGCTCTTCAATGGCGAAGTTCGAAGTTGATAGATATTGGTGGGAACTGGAACACGCTGTCATATATGACGATCCAGAGCATCCCAAACATGCTCAATTGGTGACATGTCTGGTGAGTGTGCAGGCCATGGAAGAACTGGGACATTTTCAGCTTCCAGGAATTGTTTACAGATCCTTGCAACATGGGGCATGCATTATCATAATGAAACATGAGGTGATAGCAACAGATAAATGCACGACAATAGGCCTCAGGATTTCGTCAATGTATCTCTGTGCATTCAAATTGCAATCAATAAAATGTTTGTTGTCCGTAGCTTATGCCTGCCGATACGATAACCCCACCACCACCATGGGGCTCTGTTTACAACGTTGACGTCAGCAAACATCTCGCCCACACAACGACCATCTGCCCGGGCCAGTGGCCATCAAAGGTGAGCATTTGCCCACTGAAGTCGGTTACGACACCGAACTGCATTCAGGTCAAGATCCTGGCGAGGACGACGAGCATGCAGATGAGCTTCCCTGAGACGGTTTCTGACATTTTGTACAGAAATTCTTCGGTTGTGCAAACCCACAGTTCCATCAGCTGTCCGGATGGCTGGTCTCAGATAATCCCGTAGGTGAAGAAGCCGGATGTGGAGGTCCTGGACTGGCGTGGTTACACGTGGTCTGCGGTTATGAGGCCGGTTGGACATACTGCCAAACTCTATAAAATGATGTTGGTGGCAGCTTATGGTAGAAAAATGAACATTAAATTCTCTGCCAACAGCTCTGGTGGACATTCCTGCAGTCAGCATGCCAATTGCATGCTCCCTAAAAAACTTGAGACATCTGTGGCATTGTAATGTGTTACAAAACTGCACATTTTAGAGTGGCCTTTAATTGTCCCCAGCACAAGGTGCACCTGTGTAATGATTATGCTATTTAATCAGCTTCTTGATATGCACAGCTATACGGAGCTCTCTGCATTGTTACACAATTCGGGAGGCACACGGCGATGGAGTACAGAACTTATTGTGGCCTCTACATGCTTCCGGAAGCTCCGCAATTGCGTCACACCCTCCATACCTCCGAGCCGCCGACCACATTTTCGGATCAAGCATAAACTGGCATTTAATCAGCACCGGAGAGCGCTGTCCATTTCAGCACAACTATATAGTAGGCTACCTGGCTGTTTGTGCTGCTATGTTGTGTTTGACACTTTTTTGCATGCGTTCCAGTACCTCAGAACCCCCCCGGTTCACCCCCCCCTCACGATCAATTTTGTTCTGCCACTTCACGATTTACAAATAAAGCCCAGATAAAAGAATACCGGTACACACATATTGACCAAAAAGAGAAACATTGGAAAGCTATCAAAAAGCTAATACACATGGTAAATCTGTGGTCTTTGAATCTTAACTTGAATTTTCCCCCTCCATAATTGATGGCAAGGGATTACAACGACGACTCATAATAATGGGGTGGATCTATTTAGCGCTTTTCACCAGGGGGAATTTGGTCCCAAGTCAGCACCTAGACAAGATTCTAGTGAGAATACAAAAATCCCTTCATCAACTCTAACATGTTGCATACGGTGGAAGC
Source organism: Salvelinus alpinus (assembly GCF_045679555.1). Lineage (NCBI taxonomy): Eukaryota > Metazoa > Chordata > Actinopteri > Salmoniformes > Salmonidae > Salvelinus > Salvelinus alpinus. The sequence goes on along the minus strand of NC_092105.1, from coordinate 44,526,127 downwards.
ATTATGGAGGAACATTTTATATTTTCTGTCTCATCCACTGCTAATCCAATACTGACATAGCAACTCTGTCAGAAATAATTGACCATAATCCTGTTACTCCAGCTCTTATGTTTGACATTTCAAAATTATTTGTGAACTATGACATTAATGATCCAATGGGCCCAACCTTTGTTAAATCGAATTGGACAATTCTTGAGACCTTTAAACAGCTTGAATCAAACAATAATAAAGGCCTATTTTCTCTCAAAAGGAACGGGTGGGCTGTAAACTGTACCGTTTTATTTACCAGCTAAAGAAGGTAAGTTGGATGAAAGTACCATACTAGGAGAACGATCGAGAAATATTCCAGTGCTTAAATCCTTTTTAACAAGCCAATGAACTTTCACGGCTTGTTCAACTGCAACACCAGGACCAGGGAAATGCTGACATTTTTCTTTCCTCTAAAGCAATTTATCCTCGCAATGTCATCATCATAAGTGTTAATAAGGGGATTTGCTAAAAATGTCAGCTTGTGCAAAGAAAAGTCATGTTTCTTCAAGCCAATCACTGTCTGGAAACCCTCAAAGGTTCAAACTCAGTTTGTTTTGCAAAACAAATGATTTGCATCCGCTCTAGTCTATCGCTTAAGCCAGGTAACATGGAAAGGGTCGATCTCCTCACCAAACAGCCAAACAAAAGGTGTTCCTTTAGGGATCAGTGCTGGGTCCCCTAATGTTGTGAAGTTTTTACATTTCTCTTTTTCAACTCAAGCATACATTTGTCAATTTACCTACCACCATGGAAAAATCTATTAATTTCATATTCTACCCTTCCTGGAGTGAGTCGGATTTGAAACCCGTTTGCCACAAGCCTGGGATCAGAGAAGGCCACTCCACTCATCTCAGGACTTCCCTTCTCTATGTTCCAGAGAGCCTGAGTACACTCAGCCACCCACTAGGAAACTAGAAAAATACAAGAACATATTAATCAAGGATACCAAATCTGTACCTGATACCAAATGGGACATTGTAGTACTTGTTTCAATGAATCTCACAGTAATCCAAAAAGGAATTATGTAATTATAAAAAACTACACAGTTTTATTTATAAGTATATCAGATAAATAGCAAACTGTAAAATTAAGTGTAACTAAATACATAAGGGGTGCTACATAATGACCAGATTATAGAATGCGCCATGAAATCGCTCTGAACTTATGAGCTGAGAACAAGATCGTGTCAATGTTCCCCTTTTTTCTGTCAGGTGAGAAATTGGAGTGATATGTCACCCATCTGTTAACTGTATAGGGTTCTGCAGGATCGCTGCGGGAAGTATATTATTCTGCAGAAGTCTCCTAAACAGCAAGGCCTCCTCCACCCGAAACAGATTTAACAACATGAGCTTTCTACCAAATAAAACGACCCAGGCGCTTTGAGAGGCCAAGCCGTTTACAAGCCTGAGGCCCTGAAGTCTTGGGACGCTCTGGGACGAAAGGCGATTAAGCCGCTGCCTGAGAGCAACCACACTGAACGGGCAGGGGTTGTGAGGGCTTGGGCCCGGGGCTTCTCTTCTTCTGGAGTTGGGAGGAGAAGAGCTGGTCCAGGACCGGCTGGTTAGAAGGCAGGTCCTTGTGTTTCTAGCCCTGGGGCCGACTCAGCGGGGAGCCCAGACTGAGCCCCCTCTCGGGCTCTCTCACACCTCGATCTGATGCCAGCTTGGTCTGGAGGTCATAACGTTCCAGGTGTTTCTTTGCCTTATCGTCATACCTGCAAGGACCAGAAACCCTTTAGCCAATTAAGAAATGGTATATTATCATCTCCTGAAAGAAAGGAAAAACAAGTACTCGCTGAAACATTGTCTTGTTTTTTTTGCAGCAGCAGGGGTCAAAACAAATGTTTCTGAGGCAGCCCTCATCAGCGTTTGGAGAACTATAGACATCCACCCATATTTATAGCGGACGTCACATTGTAGTACTGCTTTTTTCACAATCATTATTTATATACATTTTCTACTGTTTTCCCACAAAATAAAAAGAAACAAAGAAAACTGCACATTTCTCACAGGAAGCAACCTAACACGAGTTCTTCATTAAGGCCTCTAGGGCTCTCTGTTTTGTAAGACATGAATGTAATACGCCTCTCTCTGTAACAGTCATTTTTATCTATTCCCTCCCCTCTTATGTGGCTGTACAACTTGGAACGTCCTGGAACGTCAGTTTGCACACGTCTGACCGCATTAAAGTGTCCGGCTACAGGGGACTTCTCGTCACCAGTTCTGATGTTGCACTTGTGCTCTGTAATACAAACTTTCAATTCACTCTTAGACTTTCCAACATAATAATAGCCACATGAGCACTTGACAGTAAATGGACCACACATTTTGTTTTCATTCCCATATGAGGGTGAAGAAAGAAATCACCATTGGTCATTGCATTACAGTTCACACAATTATGACATCGCAGTTCACACAATTATGACATAGAAAATTACCTGGGGGGAGGGTATACAGAAAAAGTTGAAGGGGTATATATTAATCTGCTCTTACCAGACTGTCCCTTAGGTTTCTAGCACGTTTAAAAGCGAATCGAGGGATAGTCTGAAAAGCCCGACAGAGGGGTCCGTAGAGAGAACATGCCAATGCTATTTAATGGAAGATTTAACAGCCAGAGACATAGGGGAATAAGTACTAGGGCTGTCCCCGACAAAAAAAAAAAATCTTGGTCGACCAAAAGTCTGTTCTTTCGACTAATACCTAGTTGTCTGGTTAGACTGTAAACTCTCCTTCCAGACTCATAATAAGCATCTCCAATAAAAAATTAAATCTAGAATCGGCTTCCTATTTCGCAAACAAAGCCTCCTTCACTCACGCTGCCAAACATACCCTCGTAAAACTGACCATCCTACCGATCCTCGACTTCGGCGATGTCATTTACAAAATAGCCTCCAACACTCTATTCAGCAAACTGGATGCAGTCTATCACAGTGCCATCCGTTTTGTCACCAAAGCCCCATATACCACCCACCACTGCGACCTGTATGCTCTCGTCGGCTGGCCCTCGCTACATATTTGTCGCCAGACCCACTGGCTCCAGGTCTTCTATAATTGTTTGCTAGGTAAAGCTCCGCCTTATCTCAGCTCACTGGTCACCATAACACCCACCCGTAGCACGCGCTCCAGCAGGTATATTTCACTGGTCATCCCCAAAGCCAACAACTCCTTCGGCCACCTTAAATTCCAGTTCTCTGCTGCCAGTGACTGGAACGAATTGCAAAAATTGCTGAAGTTGGAGACTCATATCTCCCTCACTAACTTTAAGCATCAGCTATCGGAGCAGCTTACCGATCGCTGCAGCTGTACACAGCCCATCTGTAAATAGCCCATCCAACTACCTACCTCATCCCCATATTGTTTTTATTTACTGTTTTTTGTTGCTCTTTTGCACACCAGTATTTCTACTTGCACATCTATCACTCCAGTGTTAATTTGCTAAATTGTAATTACTTCGCTACTATGGCCTATTTCTGCCTTACCTCCTTACTCCATTTACACACATTGTATATAGATTTTTCTATTGTGTTATTGACTGTACTTTTGTTTATCCCACGTGTAACTCTGTTGTTGTTAATTGTCGCACTGCTTTGCTTTATCTTGGCCAGGTCGCAGTTGTAAACTGGCCTACCTGGTTAAATAAAGGTGAAATAAATAAATAAATAATAATAATCGTTTGGTCAAAATATTTAAATGTGTATTTTTCCATATATAGACACAACCTATATGTTTTAACAAAATCAACTATATATGCATTGAGCTTGTCTGATGCTATAGAGATTGTAGAGGAATACAAATACCTGGACAATAAGCTTCAGTGGAGTAAATGTACAGACCTACAAAGAGTCAATAGAGACTGTACTTTCTCAAAAAGCTGGGATCTTTTAATGTTGCCACTGTCAGCCAGAGATATATGCTAAGAAGTATTATTACCACAGCAAGCAAGGAACTTGGAGTCAAACAGACAGGCCTGGATGAGATTTTTTACGGTCAGGGCCTTCCGCAAGGATCACAAAATAATTTTAGACACAAACCACCCCCTGTACCCGGACTTTGAACTACTCCCCTCTGGGCACAGGTATAGGGCACCCCTCAGCATGAAAAATAAAACTAGACATTCATTTGTGCCAGGCGTGATATCCCTCCTAAATAGCTCGGGCTAATGTTCCTATCGACCCAGTAAGGCCAGCAGGCTAGTCTCTTGTTATTGGTATGTAACTGTTATGGAAGTTGTATTGTCAATTTGTTTTATATTTAAACACTGCAACAAAATTTCCCCATGGGGACAATAAAGTCAGTAAAGTTAAGCTCACTGTTAGATGAAATAAGACACTAATGACTCAAGAAGGAGCCAGAGATAAAGATAAAATGAAAAATATATATACACTGCTCAAAAAAATAAAGGGAACACGAAAATAACACATCCTAGATCTGAATTAATGAAATATTCTTATTAAATACTTTTTTCTTTACATAGTTGAATGTGCTGACAACTAAATCACACAAAAATGATAAATGGAAATCAAATTTATCAACCCATGGAGGTCGGGATTTGGAGTCACACTCAAAATTAAAGTGGAAAACCACACTACAGGCTGATCCAACTTTGATGTAATGTCCTTAAAACAAGTCAAAATGAGGCTCAGTAGTGTGTGCGGCCTCCACGTGCCTGTATGACCTCCCTACAACACCTGGGCATGCTTCTGATGAGGTGGCGGATGGTCTCCTGAGGGATCTCCTCCCAGACCTGGACTAAAGCATCCGCCAACTCCTGGACAGTCTGTGGTGCAACGTGGCGTTGGTGGATGGAGCGAGACATGATGTCCCAGATGTGCTCAATTGGATTCAGGTCTGGGGAATGGGCGGGCCAGTCCATAGCATCAATGCCTTCCTCTTGCAGGAACTTCTGACACACTCAAGCCACATGAGGTCTAGCATTGTCTTGCATTAGGAGGAACCCAGGGCCAACCGCACCAGCATATGGTCTCACAAGGGGTCTGAGGATCTCATCTCGGTACCTAATGGCAGTCAGGCTACCTCTGGCGAGCACATGGAGGGCTGTGCGGCCCCCCAAAGAAATGCCACCCCACACCATGGCTGACCCACCGCCAAACCGGTCATGCTGGAGGATGTTGCAGGCAGCAGAACGTTCTCCACGGCGTCTCCAGACTCTGTCACATGTGCTCAGTGTGAACCTGCTTTCATCTGTGAAGAGCACAGGGCGCCAGTGGCAAATTTGCCAATCTTGGTGTTCTCTGGCAAATGCCAAACGTCCTGCACGGTGTTGGGCTGTAAGCACAACCCTCACCTGTGGACGTCGGGCCCTCATACCACCCTCATGGAGTCTGTTTCTGACCGTTTGAGCAGACACATGCACATTTGTGGCCTGCTGGAGGTCATTTTGCAGGGCTCTGGCAGTGCTCCTCCTGCTCCTCCTTGCACAAAGGCGGAGGTAGCGGTCCTGCTGCTGGGTTGTTGCCCTCCACGTCTCCTGATGTACTGGCCTGTCTCCTGGTAGCGCCTCCATGCTCTAGACACTACGCTGACAGACACAGCAAACCTTCTTGCCACAGCTCGCATTGATGTGCCATCCTGGATGAGCTGCACTACCTGAGCCACTTGTGTGGGTTGTAGACTCCGTCTCATACTACCACTAGAGTGAAAGCACCGCCAGCATTCAAAAGTGACCAAAACATCAGCCAGGAAGCATAGGAACTGAGAAGTGGTCTGTGGTCACCACCTGCAGAACCACTCCTTTATTGGGGGTGTCTTGCTAATTGCCTATAATTTCCACCTGTTGTCTATTCCATTTGAACAACAGCATGTGAAATGTATTGTCAATCAGTGTTGCTTCCTAAGTGGACAGTTTGATTTCACAGAAGTGTGATTGACTTGGAGTTACATTGTGTTGTTTAAGTGTTCTCTTTATTTTTTTGAGCAGTGTATATTAACCTGTGCAGAACATCCTCCTCCCACTCCTACTGGCTTTCGCAGATTCTGCCGTTATACTCCTGAAGTTGCCGGTAATAGGCTACACGAGGTGTCTGCAAACATTTTCATGTGGAATGGCAATTTATCTTACCATTTCTACCGATCTGGCGTGCCAGTTATGATTTTCATATGGAACAGTTTCGTTTCATTTATAATAACGTCTTTGTATCTCCAAATCATTGTCATCTGGTTAATCAAAATTCTATCCAAATCTAAAAAGTCATTTCTATTGCCATTTCCAACTACTGTATGTAAAAATAGCCTATAAAGCCAACAAATAAAAACATTGCAGCCTTCAGGTAGAAAATATCCTGATAAAAATAAATATCCTATAAATCATATTGGCTACGCATGGCCTGTCTAACAAACTTGAAACACTGTATCAACTATTAACTTGGGTCTGACCTGAAGCTCCTTGCAACATTGTATAAAATATTCTGGGCCCTCAGTTTCCTGCGCCAGTGAGCTCGGGTGCGCTGAGAGTCGGGAAGCAAGTTCAGGGAGTGAGTGTTTTAATTTAAAAAACAGAACATAATACAAAACAAGAAACACTAACAGCACACAGACAAGAAACCTAGAGAGTTCTCATCTATATTATTCGTAGCAGTCTATTTACTACCAAAACCCGATACTGGCACTGAGACCGCACTCAACCAACTCTATAAAGGCCATAAGCAAACAAGAAAATGCTCATCCAGAAGCGGCGATCCTAGTGGCCGGGGACTTTAACGCAGGCAAATTTAAATCCGTTTTACCTAATTTCTACCAACACGTCACATCTGCAACCAGAGGAAGAAAAAAAAATTCTAGAACACCTTTACTCCACACACAGATGCATACATAGCTCTTCTCCGCCCTCCATTTGGCAAATCTGACCATAATTCTATCCTCCTGGTTCCTGCTTACAAGCAAAAACTAAAACAGGAAGTACCAGTGACTCGCTCAATACGGAACTGGTCAGATGACGCGGATGCTACAGGACTGTTTTGCTTGCACAGACTGGAATGTGTTCCCGGGATTCATCCAATGGCGTTGAAGAGTATACCACCTCAGTCATCAGCTTCATCAATAAGTGCATTGACAACACTTTCCCCACAGTAAACGTACGCACATATCCCAACCAGAAGCCATGGATTACAGGCAACATCCGCATCGAGATAAAGGCTAGAGATGCCGCTTTCAAGGAGCGGGACACTAATCTGGTCGCTTATAAGAAATCCCTCAGACGAACCAACAAACAAGCAAAGCGTCAATACAGGACTAAGATTGAATCCTACTACACCGGCTTTGACGCTCGTCGGCTGTGGCAGGGCTTGAAAACTATTACGGACTACAAAAGGAAACCCAGACGCGAGCTGCCCAGTGACGCGAGCCTACCAGAAGAGCTAAATGCCTTTTTATCCAGACGGATTACAAGGACGTGTACTCAAAGCATGCGCAGACCAACTGGCAAGTGTCTTCACTGACATTTTCAACTTCTCACTGACCGAGTCTGTAATACCTACATGTTTCAAGCAAACCACCATAGTCCCTGTGCCCAAGGAAGCAAAGGTAACCTGCCTAAATGATTACCGCCCCATGAAGTGCTTTGAAAGGCTGGTCATGGCTCACATCAACAGCATCCTCCCGGATACCCTACACCCACTTCAATTCGCATACTGCCCCAACAGATCCACAGATGACGCAATCTCAATCGCACTCCACACTGCCTTTTCCCATCTGGACAAAAGGAACACCTATGTGAGAATGCTGTTCATTGACTACAGCTCAGAGTTCAACACCATAGTGCCCACGAAGCTCATCACTAAGCTAAGGACCCTGGGACTAAACACCTCCCTCTGCAACTGGATCCTGGACATCCTGACGGGCCGCCCCCAGGTGCTAAGGGTAGGCAACAACACGTCTGCCATGCTGATCCTCAACACTGGGCCCCCTCTGGGGTGTGTACTTAGTCCTCTCCTGTACTCCCTGTACACCCACGACTGTGTGGCCAAACGACTCCAACACCATCATTAAGGTTGCTGACGACACAAGTGGTAGGCCTGATCACCGACAACGATGAGACCGCCAATAGGGAGGAGGTCAGAGACCTGGCAGTGTGGTGCCAGGACAACAACCTCTCCCTCAATGTGAGCAAGACAAAGGAGCTGATCGTGGACTACAGGAACAGGCCCCCATTAACAGCGACGGGACTGTTGTGGAGCGGGTTGAGAGTTTCAAATTCCTTGGCGTCCACATCACCAATGAACTATCATGGTCCAAACACACCAAGACAGTCGAAGAGGGCACGACAACACATTTTCCCCCTCAGGAGATAGAAAAGATTTGTCATGGGTCCCCAGATCCTCAGTTCTACAGCTGCACCATCGGGAGCATCCTGACCGGTTGCATCACTGCCTGGTATGGAGGGTAGTGCGTACGGCCCAGTACATCACTGGGCCAAGCTTCCTGCCATCCAGGACCTACACTACCGTTCAAAAGTTTGGGGTCACTTAGAAATGTCCTTGTTTTTGAAAGAAAAGCACAATTTGTCCATTTAAAATAACATAACATTTATCAAATACAGTGTACACATTGTTAATACATTTCTAAAAAACAGTTTTTACTTTGTCATTATGGGGTATTGTGTGTAGCTGGTTTAAATTGTTTGTTTTCTCATCGATTTTGGAATAAGCCTGTAACGTAACAAAATGTGGAAAAAGTCTCGAGTTCTGAATACTTTCCGAATGCACTGTAAAGTTACTGCATGATTGTAGCGGGTTTACTAATACGTTAGTTCTATTAGCTATTTTGACTATGACGTTACTTTAGCTAATATGGTGACAACAATGTAGGCCGTGTGTAGCAGTTATTGTTTGGCTTGGAAAGGTTTTTTCGCCTGGTCACATACAGCTGGTGTGTTGTGCATTAAAGTCCACAAACAAAGGGAAAAGATGAGGAGAGCGCGGATGTGACAAGGAATACAACGTGGCTGTTATGAATGTGAACTGTGTTACCGTGTGACCAGGGGTGTATTCATTTTGCCGGTTCTGTTGAAAAACATTTAAGTGGAAGCAATAGAAACTCTCGTTTTCAACTGTTGGACTAATGATTACAGCCTAGATCAGGTAGATGCAGGCAAGGTGGTATTGAATGTGTCGCTGTCTGTCCACTTAATGTTCTCTCGACCTGTGCACCTACGTTGTAATCTTTCGTTCATAGAATAGGTTGTAGCAACCTCATGATGGGTACAGGGAAAATTAGAGTATCGTGTAGTAGCCTAAATCTATCACTGTTACATTGAACTGGGTGAAGGGAATATGAATGACAGTCATCCAATATGCTGTAATAGAAATAAGGTCATGCTCATTAAAAAATAAAATTGTCCTCCCTCATCTTAAAATGGCACATACCGCCACTGATTGAATTTAGTCTTCAAGATCAAATCAAACTTTATTTGTCACATGTTCCGAATACAACAAGTGTAGTAGACCTTATCGTGAAGCGCTTACTTACAAGTTCTTAACCAACAGTGCAGTTCAAGAAAGAGTTAAGAAAATATTTACCAAATCAACTAAAACAAAAACACAAAATAACAATAACGAGGCTATATACAGAGGGTACCGGTACCGAGTCTATGTGGGAGGGGTACAGGTTTGTCGAGGTCATTTGTACATGTAGGTAGGGATAAAGTGACTATGCATAGATAAAACAGTGAGTAGCAGCATTGTACAAAACAAATGGAGGGGAGGGGGGTCAATGGAAATAGTCCAGTGGCCATTTGATTAATTGTTCAGCAGTCTTATGGCTTGAGGGTAGAAGCTGTTAAGGAGCCTTTTGGTCCTACTGTAAACTTGGTGCCCCAGTACCGCTTGCCGTGCGGTAGCAGAGAAAACAGTCTATGACTTGGGTGACTAACCCCACCTAGTATATACACTACCGTTCAAAAGTTTGGGGACACTTAGAAATGTCCTTGTTTTTGAAAAATCTAATTTTTTTGTGCATTAAAATAACATAAAATTTATCAGAAATACAGTGTAGACATTGTTAATGTTGTAAATTACTATTTTAGCTGGAAACGGCTGATTTTTAATGGAGTATCTACATAGGAGTACAGAAGCCCATTATCAGCAACCATCACTCCTGTGTTCTAATGGCACGTTGTGTTAGCTAATCCAAGTTTATCATTTTAAAAGGCTAATTGATCATGTGCCTGTGCAGACAGTGTTGAAATATACTTTTTATGAAAATGTGCAAGATTTGAAGGTGCCAACAAATGTTATAGTCTTTATAACAATGTTTCACTGATATACAAAAAATCTGCTCCCTCGATGGACATCAATCAACTTCACGTTTTTCGGCTTTCTGCCCACCACCTAGAACGTTGAGGCATTCCATAATGGAAGCCTCGGAAGAATCTGCAGAATTTTCTGGCCAAATAAAAACCACCAACGACGAACTCTACAGGAAGACCAAAAGCCAGAGCATCACATACCAAATCAAGATAAGAAGAATGTGTTCGCTTGGCCATGTTTTCCGGATGGAGCAGGATAGCATCCCAAAAATTGCCCTAAGGTGGACCACCGGGGAAAAGAGAACCTGGAAGACCTAAAACTACCTGGCGCAGAATTGTGATGGACGAGCTGTCCAAGATGAACCTCTCGTGGGGGCGAGGCACAACACGTGGCCAAGGACAGAGAGTGGTGGAAGGAACTCATTGTAGCCTTATGTCCCATAGGGGAAGAAGGAGTAAGTAAGTATAATGTAGATTGTCAATCAATTAAGCCCAAAAGGTTGTAACACTACAATAACATAATATTGCTGCTAATGCCTCTGGACCTTTCATCAGAGGGCAATGAGACGAGATCCCAGGTGTGCCACTGCTGCTATGTCCTAGAGGTACGGTAAACTAAATTTCACTCATAAAAAGCCTGCTTTGGTGTAAGGGGGTAAATGCAATTGAATCTGCTAACTTGCACTCCCATACGCTTCCGTGTAAATGAGTATTTTGGATTATGCACGGCATCCACACATGCAACTGACCTGTGTTACTAGAGTTCACGTGAGAGCGATAACGATTCCTAGAAGTGGCGTCGAAAAGGAGCCAAATATTTGCCTTGTCTTATTTCACATTTAAGACAGCGGTAACACAAGGTGGGATTCTAAACAGATGTCTTTTTCCATACACTCGTCCATACCTTACATAAGTTCCACACGTAGGCTAACGCTGAGACACATTTTCCGTCCTTTCAATTTCTTTAAATTGGTATGCAGTAATTCACGATAATTGGGTGGAGTGCTTTTAGTAGAGGGTAATGATGTTATTCCGTGATGCTGGTTGAGTTGTTCAGTCTCAGTGGATGTAGATCAGGAGATAATGCCATTTATGATTTGTTTTACTGGCGTGTGGATGTGCATCTGGATGTTGTTAGAAAATAAAGGAAAGGGAGATACCTAGTAAGTTGTACAACTGAATGCATTCAACTGAAATGTGTCTTCCACATTTAACCCAACCCCTCTGAATCAGAGAGGTGCGGGGGGCTGACTTAATCGACATCCACGTCTTCGGCGCCCGGGGAACTGTGGGTTAACTGACTTGCTCAGGGGCAGAAGAACAGATTTTTACCTTGTCAGCTCTGGGATTCGATTTTTTCGAAAGTCCCTAATGGCAGTACGACGTGCATTGCTTATCTTTGATATGGGGCGGCAGGTAGCCTACTGGTTAGAGCGTTGGACTAGTAACCGAAAGGTTGCAAGATTAAATCCCTGAGCTGACAAGGTAAAAATCTGTCGTTCTGCCCCTGAACAAGGCAGTTAACCCACTGTTCCTAGGCAGTCATTGAAAATAAGAATTTGTTCTTAACTGACTTGCCTAGTTAAATAAAGGTAAAATATATATATATATATATATATATATATATATGTCCGATTTAAAACAATTCTTCACTATTAGGGAAGCACAAAGGTGAGTGACCTCTCTCGTGCTGAATCATGAGTCACGCAGACCCTATTACAGTGTGCTGTACTATACAGATACCACTGAAAAGCATGGCCTCTCAGCTGTGGAAAGGCAATTAAAGCAGGGTCACAAAATTTAAGGTTTTTGTGACTTCCTAAAGTTTCACATTTTCTTATAAAATGTTCCATTGCATTTTCTGAATTTTATTCATATCAGTTTCGTTCTCCCACATCTTATTTTTATTAGTCGAAACCGCAACAAAGCGAAATACTCGAACATGTTTATATACTTTCGTTCATAATTTATATACTGAACAAAAATATAAATGCAACATGTAAAGTGTTAGTCCCATGTTTCATGAGCTGAAATAAAAGATCCCAAACACAGCAAATGCTTATTTTTCTCATATGTTGTGCACAAATTTGTTTACATCCCTGTTAGTGAGCATTTCTCCTTTGCCAATCCATCCACCTGACAGGTGTGGCATATCAAGAAGCTGATTAAACAGCATGATCATTACACAGGTGTACCTTGTACTGGTGGCAATAAAAGGAGACTCTAAAATGTGCAGTTTTGTCACACAATCCAATGCCACAGAGGGTGCAATTTGCAAGCTAACTGCAGGAATGTCCACGAGCTGTTGCCAGATAATTGAATGTTCATTTCTCTACCATAAGCCGCCTCCAACATCGTTTTAAAGAATTTGTCGGTACGTTTAACCTCACAAACACAGACGATGTGTAACCACACCTGTCCAGGACCTCCACATCCAGCTTCTTTACCTGCGGGATCGTCTGAGACCAGCCACCCGGACAGCTGATGACACTGAGGAGTATTTCTGTCTTTAATAAAGCCCTTTTGTGGGGAAAACCCATTCTGATTGGCTGGGCCTGGCTACCAAGTGGGTGGGCCTACGGCTGGGCCTTGCCCAGTCATGTGAGATCCATAGATTAGGGCCTAATGAATTTATTTCAAATCGTTGAAATTGTTGCATTTATATATTTGTTCAGTATAATTCAAGAAATGTGGCCCATCTTATGCACTTGCTGATTTTCCTTACAACATCTTGATTACGAACAAGTCGCACCAGACGGGCAAGACAAAGGAGAGGGTTAGTGTGTGTCCACATACAGAATATTCAATTTATTAACCGTCTGACCAGCAAAATACCTTTGAGCGCTCAAGATGCATGGCATACTTTGGAAAAAGGAGATATTTCATGCAGAATACCTGTTTTACAGTGGAAAATATTGACCATGTAACCTAGTAATCAGATGCAGTCTGGAAAATATAAACATAGCTCATATTAATAATTCTGTCTGGGTAGCAACATGAATAAGCCAAGCAGAATTTCCAGGGCCATATTTTACACATGCAAGTGACAGGTCAATCTTTCTTTTTTTTGCCTTGCTAATAATAACAAGTGGAAACTGCTTCGAAGGTAAAGTCTGGAAACTCACTTCTTTCGGTCCTCCTCCCCCAGGTTTTTCCATCTCTCCTGCACGGCAGAGGTGATGTCCTGGAGGCTTGCTGCGGGCTTCTCCTGGAGAACCTCTGCCCGGGTCTCCCTCTCAAACAGGCAGCGGGGGACAGAGGGATCCTCATGGTACGGCTACTGATCAGGTTGTAGGCCTTCAGTGACGCACGTTTCTCTGTTATAGCGTTGGACACCTTTTTGCCAGGGCTGCTCTGATCCTTGGCCTCGACCAGGCCCAGGTCACTGCTGCATCCGGTGGGCAGGTGGACCTTGACGGTCTGCAGTGGCACTCCTGTGGAGGGGTCTGTTAGAGCCGTGCCTCGGCTCCAACTCACTGCTGATAACTGCTCAACGTCTTTGTCAGGATCTTGGTCATGGCTGTTGAGCCTCTCCAGGCCTTTGGCTGGGCCTGGATTTGTTATCTCGCTGCAGGTCAAAGCAATTTCATCTTCCAATAGTGGAAAAGTCAAAGTCCCCTGGGATTTGGTGGACTATCCAGTCTTCAGAGGAAGAGGAGGAGCTAGTGTTTATTGTCTGGTCACCAGCCACTACCCTGGATGGAGAGCCATCACTGCAGCCAAATGGCACTTTGGCCACAGTGACACTGTGCTCCATAAGACTGTCCTCTACGTCAGCGTTTCCCCTACAGTTGCCTAGTGATAATGGGCAACTGTAGGCATCTTCTCCAGTGACTGGTGGAGCCTCAGCAGGAGACCCCGAACCAGGGCCATACAAGGAAACCAACAGCGTCTCCAATGCTGCCAGCACAGCCTCCTAACAGTCACAGTCTCTGTGAGAAATAACTAATGCCCATGCTGTTCACTTTCCCTTCTTTACAGGCAGTGGCTGTGCACCCAGGTAACTGCACATTTAGTTAATGTGGTTAATTACAGCACTGGTCAGCTCCTCCTATTTCCAATGGTGGTGGCTAAGGAACTGATTGGCAACTTAGTGTTTACTGTCAGCGCTTTCTATTTTTATCACAGAAAATCAATCAAGTTATTTTGAGGAGATAAATGAGATAGTTGGACAAAGGGCAAAGGGACAGTAACGTTACCTAGCCAAAGTAAGTAAATGGATTCCTTGCTGTACCGTAGAAGCTACATGTAGGGAAATCATACATTTGCTACCTGGACCTTGCATCGCATATTTGCAGCTGAATCGGTCAGAAAGCTGAAAAGGATAAATTGACTGGTAACTGGTTCTGCAGCTACTGTCCGTTTTTATAAATGTTTTGAACATCCTCAATCATATGTAGTTTCCCCTAAGTTTTGTATTCTTTCAACCAAAGCTCATAGAATGATAGTGGTATTGTGGAACATGAATCTGTCCATAAGGAAATTTAGAAAAAAAGAGAAAACGTTGTTCTGGTGCAGAATCTGGGTCTTCTTGGGGGTCACGTTGACGTCTACAGTGGATGCGGGAACAGTGATGTTGAGCATCATAGTGGGATAACGGCTGCGGGCAGAGAGTCTGCCGGGTACTGAGCCAGGTAGTGCTGCCGGACCACCTGATGGTCAAGCAGAGAGAACGTATCAGAACTGCAGCGGTGATACTATGGGCAATGCTTCACAGTGACAGTGTTGTAGCATTTACATAACAAAGTGACTTTATCAATGACAGAGAGAGCTACGTTTGGGATAACAGACAGGCCTATGCGAGGACAAAGTGATACTTGAGAGGGCCATAATGGAAATAAGCTTTCATTGCTGTCTTCAGCTGGAGCGGCTTTACATATGTATTTTTCATCTTCAGGTAAATAAAACACTGGGTGTGCTTCTGAAAAAAAAAAATATATATAATTATAAATGTGGTCTATGACTTCCTTGGACGACTTGTGTGAATGTAGGTTAAATGAAGAGTGAATGTAACATGTGAATACTCACTGTACAACTAAGAGAACAAATAACCACATCTAAAATACTTTGTCCAAGCAATTTGAGAAGCTATTGTTTATAGAACACCTCTATCATATTGGCTGCCTATTTTCTTTACCAAAACATCTGAAACACGTGTACATTTCATGAACACAAAAAGCATGTTTTTAACTTCATGATATTTTTCTGGTGGACAGGTCGATCATTCAAAGATAGATGTTTTGTTGGGGTTACTGGAGCTTGCTAAAGAGCAATCCATACCAGGTTTGGGAAATAATCTATCACAATCTGTTAAAATAAATAAAATCAACATAATAACTGGGGAACAATTTCAGTGCAAAACTAAATTATATTTTCTATATTTGTATTTCGGTCCCACTTCATACCAAGTGCCTCTGCCTATTAATATGTATAGTACATAGGCAGGTAGAATATTATGTAGACATTTTTACATAGCTACTGTAGTTACAAACATGCTTTTTGTATCATTTGTAACAATATGTAGCCATCTACACTGTACTTACAAGGCATCTGTCATTTAAACACCATGTAAAAATACAGAATGCTAAAGGGATAGTTCACCCAAATTTCTAAATGACTTATTTGTTTCCTTCTATGGACAAGGAGAGACAATTCTCCATGCTTTCATTGTTTACCTATGCACTGCACTGTCACCAACCGCTTACAATAATGTTTTCTTACCAAAAACCAGACACCCAATATTAACATGTTTAAAATTTCACGGCCAAACCATGTTAACTTCAAACCAAGTTATTGAAAAATACAATCTCATGAACTTTGAGATTTTAAAAAGTACACTATCAAATCGATTCGTGTCGGATCCTCAAGGGTTTTAAATCTTAAAGGATTCACATCGTTTTTTCCCCCCAGCACAAACACATCACACATCACACATAGACACTTTGTAAAAGTTTGAACAACCAATGACATCTAAATGCTGTTGCCTTCTAAACTCGAAGAAAATAGTTTATGTTGGCGGCATGCGATAGATAAGTGTTGGTGAAAAGAGAAACTGCTCCAAATGACTTAATTAGCAGATCTCTCACTGCATGACTCGGGCAAACAATTCTAAATTAACAAGCTTCGCAGTTGACGAGCATCAGGGTCATACAACTGGAGTTTTAAACTCTCTAATTACTGCCATTGAGACCTTGATAATAGCTGTGTACATTACATATACTTTGCCATTACAACATTTGTCAATTACTGTGATACAGTTGATCCTGCCTGCTGACTGCCTGGCTATGAATGAGCCCTATTATTCCATTCTGAGTTGTGTAGAGGCATCTGGGCCTCATTGGCAGCAGTGTTCACTGCCACAGGACCCTGCTCTGGTAATTAGAAAAGCAGCACAGAAAAACTGACCAAGCGAAGTCTCTTAAACTCTCGATTTGTCCACTCAATCAAGGAGTGATTACGAGTACGAACTTTTTTCCCCAATAATATTTTTTATACAAAATTTGTTAAACAATTCTATCTTGCCTAAAGTGATAAAATACTTGAGAAAGATAATAGGCACCAGAAGAAAAGGAAAATAATAAAACAAACCAAGTGAGAACTCTGAGGTTTGTGAAATCTGCAAGATAATCTACCCAAATCTGCAAAACAGAGGTCCAAGGATTGACACAAAGTCCTAAGATTGATGCAAACGTTTCTCAGGTGACATGAGCAATAGGCCGGGGCTGTGTTCCCCAGTCTGTCTGCACACGTCTTCACGTGTCACACCCATGAGCCCGGAACTGGAACACATCTTGGCTTGGCGTCCTACCTGATGAATGATCATCTTTTCCTGGCTAATGACTGATTATTCAAGCAGATCTCTCACCGCATAAATGAAGAGGGTGGGACATTCTAAGAATTGTTGAGAGAAAAGTACAATAAATTGGTACACAAAAACATTTCCTTATCTGGCAAATGATGTTCATGAGCCAGACCTATGGCTAATATTATATAACAGGCAAGAGAGGAACAAATTGCAAAGCAATCACTGTGGCTGGGCTATATATAGTGCTGTACCACAAAACAAAACACTATCCTCACACATGGAAAAAGTAGTTCCAGGGACACATAGCTTTGTTTTAGATTGGCACACTGATCATTTTAATGAGCAATACAAAACGTCTCATAACTTTTAAAACACATAGTAAACGGAAAGCCAGTTCATTGATGCAACACTGTTTGAGGTTTTGCGGGTACATGTGGTTTCCTCTCGTTCAGCTCATTATCTACTCATTAGGTCAGGTTATGAGAGCACCAATGGCACCTTTGCTCAAAAGGGCATGGTTGTGGGTTGTCACGTTGCCAAAATAAGTGTAACATTTTGTTCCACAAGGGGCATGGCTCCTACATCAACTTGCCAGAGTTGTGTGTGGAATCTTTGAACTGGATTCCGTGATCGCTAAGCTTCGCCAGAGAAGGGGGAGGCAATAAGTGTTCTTTCATTGCTACAGGGAGTAGAGGACAAAGGCCAAAGGTCCTTGTCATAACTGGGCTCCAGAGTCCTGCTGCAAAATAACAACAAAGGAAACGGGGGGAAAGGGACTCGCGCTCCATATCTGTCAGGCCACATTAGCCGGGAGATGCACGGCAGGTAGCAACCACACAACGCCTACCGTGACCAAGCAGAAACTTAACGCTCCACAGCCAACTCAATTACCAGCAGCAAAGCAAATCTCTCTCACACAGAAGGAGAAAAGGGCATGGACATAGCTGCCCAACAGCCAGCCAACATCACATACTGGCTTGAAATCAAGAGCTCTTGATGCAGCCATTTTACAAGCTTGCTGTCTAGTATTTCTCTTGGGTTTTGCACTTGCAGTCAGTCACACAGACAGTGGTGGACCTGTTTGTTTTGCAGCTCAACCACTACCTTCCAGAGAAAGGTTCATGCAGACTGTGGAACACACCCAGGGTATGGGGAGAGGGTATCTGGGACCCCTGGTGTTGACCAAGACTGGAGGGCAGTGGGAGGACAAGTGGCTGGGTGCCAGTGCAGCCGTGCTATGGCTCTCTATGGCGCTAGGCCATCCACATGCACCACGGGCCACAAATTAGACACACCCTATCTTTAATGGTGCCCAGTTTTGCGTCACTCATTGTACTCCTGGTTAGGAGAAAATGCCAATCTCAGGCCACTTATTGTAAAGCAAAACAATGTGACATGTACTATTGGGAGGTATGGAAGTCTGAATTGAATCAGTAAAATAGCAATTGGTGTCATTGAGCACTGCAGGAAAGGACAGAACTGCAAGAGCAGCAATATTTAAGTCAAGCTTTGTGTGGACACCTCCAAGAACAGCTGCCATCAATGTAATTGTCTGCATCTGCATCATTTCCAATCGCTATAAAAAAAAATGTATGTCAATATATATTTAAAAATATATATTTTCCTTTATTATTTTACCTTAACCCTACTACCCCTCCCCTAACTGGAGTAAACTAATGGACATCTGGACCTAGGCTTCTACTTCCAGCTTATACATACTATATACACTTTATAGACACAGTATATTTTACAATTGTGTTTGTATTTAGTCCCATCCTTCAGCTACCCTCAACCCCTCCCATCTATCTCTGAACACCATCCAGTTTTGATTTCTATTTTACATATATTTTTCAACTGTGCTGTTACACAAAAGTTCTGAACCTTTCTATTCTTATAGTTTCTTTTTAAATCACCCAGCAGTGCTATTTGCAGAGTTAGCTCCAGATAAGTGTTGCAATTTTTCAACCATTCCTGAACCTGCGACCAAAAACAAGCTACATATGGACAGTATCAAAACAAATTATCTAATGTTTGTCTCTTCGCAGCAAAATCTGCAAAAAAACACAAATCTTTGCGTTTCACTTATTTAGCATTTTTACATGACATTTTTGCAGTATAAGAGTGATTTTTTATCTCTGATGACTGGTTTGGATGGACCAGGGCCATGACGGAGTGATGCTGGTGTTTGACTGACCTCTGGTTGTTCTTGTTGATGGTGGACTGAAAAGCAGGTGGGCCACAGCGTTAGGCCCCAGCGTAGCAATGAGAGCAATACTGTGATCGGACACCTTGGCCTTCTGCCACACCACCACCTGCAACAACACGCAGCAGCTTATTTTCAGTCCGCCTAAAAAAAGACCACCTGCCGGATCTCGCATTCAAAACAGCAGACCCCGATGACCAATCAAAGCCTCTTCTCTAGCACTTCCCTTACCTGTGTGGATCGCTCGGAGAGAGGTTCAACAATAGCCCTATTCGCACGGGACTTGAATTACTATAGAACGTAGGTTATGTAATTATTACCCCCAGTATGTCTGTTTTTTCCAGAGGACGATTCGGACGGGATTAGTTTTACCAAACTGCCCCCTGTAATTCTTTTTCCCCCATTATGACGGAAGCCTGGAGGCTGTTCTAGGCGTGAGGATATTTCAACTTGTCTAAGGATAGCCTAATAATGGCTGTCAGTTGGAAGAATGTCAAAATAATATCAATAAGAACCATGAACTAACTGTATGCAGACATTTAATTAACTGGTCATTTTGGCAATTTATCAATTCATTGGCACAATATCATCCGTTTAATCTTTAAAAAGAGTAAAAACCTGATGAGACAAAACAGATCATTCATCTATAGAGTACGTGCATAGCATTATATTTTAAGCATCCATTTGTTCCCATGTTCTAACCCAAACTGCAAGCAGCACCTGCTAAACACAGTAATAAGGACCTTGGAGTCTGCATGCCAAAAAACAGGAGGTTATTCTGGCTGGAATTATCCCTCTCCCGTCATGTGAAAATGATTGACATGGCATATTCGCACGGATGTGGTGTTTTGTGCTGTGCACATAATTACATTACCCGACCTCCCCCAGTAAAACTAATCCCGTCCGAATAGGGCTTGTGTGTCATCTGTTCTAAAAAGGCCTAAACTAGACCAGAGGGGTTTGGGGATGACTAGAGAACAAGCTACTGTGCGCTGATGCCTATGGCAGGTCACAAACTGTGAGAGCAGTTCCACTGCATAAACGGACAGTACTTCACACCATTCCCAAATCAGCATGTTGTCTGAACATATTATTCAACCCACTGGATCAATGTACACTACATAATGAAAGCAGATACACAGTGACCACAAGGTTACACAATCTTCCTCATCTCTGTGCAACCTCCACCGAGGCTTGGAATCCTCTACTTTTCCTTCATGTCCGATATATGTGAGAGAAAATTAGTCCAAGACTAAAAGAGAACATATTTTCACACCCACGGGTGGGCTTGTCGTTGACGTGTCCACCAGCGAGTATATCTCCTGGGTGTTGATTTCTGAAAGTATGCTGTCCGCAGCAGCAGCACACAATTTGGTGACTGTAAACGGATCACACCCGTAAACAGCACTTGGAGAAGCCATGAAACCCAACACAGGCCGAAGTGCAAAGTTCGGGATACAGATATGCCTCCCAAGTGCTGATGCCATGAAATGGGGGCACGCTCCTCCCTTGATGATGTCAGAGTGATTTCAATGAAAAGTATACAGTGGTGTTATACCTCTGACCCCTTCCCTTAATGTTTTATTCCAAGTGGCCACTAACTGAAACTGAATCTGGGGTTAAGTCTGCAGCCCAGTGTTCTACAGCTTTCTCTGCCGGTCTTCCTTTCTTCCATAACTCAGCTCCAAAGGCATCCACAGTTTACTAAATATGACTACGGGAGGGAGTGGGTTCAGGTCATGGGAAATTGCGCATCTTTTCACTGGCACCACAAAATAATCTCTGTAGTCTGGACAGCGTGCCCGGCAAGAACTGAATGGATTCCTGCACAGCATAAACATGTCAAATTCCCACACAAATTTGGTATACTAATTGGTGTGCTATTAAGTGAGAACCTGCGTAAAAAGAACTTGAATTCTCAAGATACTGCAGTGACAGCATAAGCAATGTGTTAGTAGTTTTTTTTTTTAACGATAATTCCTTATTTCTCTGCAATACTTTATTGTCTCCCATTTAATCTCCTGGAAAGTTGTGATAAATGGTGGAAAAACTCCATCTTTACATAGATGCCATATCTAATAAGACTTTACTTTGTCAAGCAGAAACTTAGGCTAAATCACACATTTTCCACAAAATCAATCTCATTCACAAAATAAAACCCACCTGTGCAAAAAATATGGACATTTCAGGTGAAAAGAAGATAAATGTCCATGAAATTTTGGAGGAAGGCTTTTTGACATAGATGTAATGTGTGTTGTGTTAAATACACTGGAACTACTCCAATGCCGGTAACTTTTGAAAGACATGGGCCATTGATGAAGATCTAACTAATAGCTGAGAGCAGTGACAGTGTTCGAGAGAATGAAAGAGACGTATGACTAAAGAGAAAAGGTTCGCTTCACGTTTAAACCCTATCAACGACAACACTAAAGTATCAAATCATTGATGGCATTAATGATGCTTAAGCAGTGATTAATGGAGTTGGTATGCGGGGATTGGGTTTCACCCAATGGAAATGCAGACAGATGAGGACACCTTGTGGTAGGAAGTGTTATTGTGTGCAAAAAGATTCCTAAACAGTGAGAACAAAGTTGTACCTTACTGTGAGTGAGGGTGAGTCTCAGCTCTGGTTTTACAGTGGCATACGCCATGAGAAGGTCCTGCACCTTCTTCTGCTCCTCCTTGCACTTTTTCATGTTGGCGTAATACTGCCTCCTCACTGGGAGATTCTTTAAAAAAGCTTCAGTGCACAGACTGTGGTACCTGAAAAGACATCAAAGCCCATGTCTACCTATAAAATGTTTCTCTGTAACGTATACATAATAAATACCGTCGGAAACTGACTCCATTTCAGTAAAAAGGAAATGCCAAACCTTGCCCTAGGTGAGGGCTTCTGGGAAATGACCCTGCCCGTGAGGTCAAGCGTGTACTGGGTGCCGGCGTCGTCCTTGGCAGTCTTTGTCGTGACAGCTACCTGGTGGGAGACCACAGGGCAAATCTATCACAGCTGCTTATTACCACTTTGGACTTTTTCAAGCAGAATTTAGTGTAAAAGAGAGCTGCTTCTGACCTCTGCCACGGCGCATATGGAGCCCTGGGCCTTTCCTCTGAAGCCATATGTCTCCAGGCGCTCCAGGCCATCGTGGCTGCAGATTTTACAGGTGTAGTATTTCACAGCCATCACAGCAGTATCAGCAGCTTTTATGCCTGAGCCATTGTCTATGATTTCTATTCGATCCAGACCATAATTCTCCTAAGACACATGAAATACATAAAATAGAGAATGTTCAGTATTGTCCCTTCAAAGAGCCTTGAAAGCAGAATTGATTTTTTGTGTCATATTAACACCTATGTGTTCTAAGTTCTTAAAGCCTCTTTTGTGGATTGATCTGATTATTATATACACTGCGTGTACAAAACATTAAGAACACCTGCTCTTTCCATGACAGACTGACCAGGTGAATGCTATAATCCCTTATTGATGTCACTTGTTAAATCCACTTCAGTGTAGATGAAGGGGAGGAGACAGGTTAAAGAAGGATTTTTAAGCCTTGAGACAATTGAGGCATGGGTTGAGTATGTGTGGGTGTTTCTATTAGGAAGGTGTTCCTAATGTTTGCTGTACTCAGTGTATGTTAGTGTCCACCCCAGCTCCGTTTCCAATTCAATGAGGTGTAAGTACAAGAATTTATAAATTGCACTGCATCTCAGTGCTAGTAGCATCACTACAGACCCTTGTTCGATCCCGGGCTGTATCACAACCAGCCGTGATCGGGAGTCCCATAGAGCGACGCACAATTGGCCCAGCGCTGTGCGGGTTAGTGGAGGGGTAGGCCGTCATTGTAAAATAAGAATTTGTTCTTAACTGGACTTGCCTAGTTAAATGAAGGTGAAATAAATACAAAATAAAAAAACATTTGCTTCCTTCCATACAGGCAGGTTTATGCGCAAGAGATACTTGGAGGTTGTTTGATATTGATCATGTGGTGTTCAGTTCCGGAAAAATGTTTTCCTCTTGATAAGTGGATTTGCTTTCCTCTTGGCAATATAGGAGAAGAGTTGGAAATATTAGTCCAATCAAAAAGCTTCACTGTGTCCTCAGAGCCTGGCTGTGCTGCCTAAAAGGATTACCGCTGACAGCTCATTAAGAAATGGCTCTGAAGTGGGCAAAGAGTGCACTCATGAGAGAGAACTCAAGTATTCCCCCATGCCAAGAAAAACAAATTCACAGAGAGAGCAGGTGAGCCGAGCCCACTCGAAATGGGAAAATATCTGAGGAATTCAGATGACATGACCATATGAGTACACTATAACCATTTCTGACAGTATTGGGAGTTGGAGAGGGTGTGTGTATAGTTACATACATTTTATCAGGACATGTTTAACAGGATACCTTTAAGTAGGCCTAATTCCAACCAGGGAAAACAAGTCAAATAGCTATGTGCTTTACAATGTGACAATTTCAACATGCCATGAGTGATTTGCATGTGCTTCACTGGCCACACACACTTTTTTTACCAGTTTCATGTCGATTCTCAAGGCACCAGCATCCAAGGAATTCACCAGCAATTCCTTCACCACGTTTACCAAAGAGGTGATGACCTCACAGCAGGACAGAATGCGCACAGTTTCTGCAGGCAGCTGTTTCATGATTAGCTACTGTTTATGGACACCTGCAATATGGAGAAAGAAAACATTGATGTGACATTGATGTGCAATGAGCTGTCATTCACAACTGGAGGTTCTAGTCTGGGAGGTTCTAGTCTGGAGTGCCCGGTTAAATTGTGGGCATTTTTTAAAACTCTAAATTGTTAAATGAGTGAGAAATAAATGTCATTGTTGCAATAGTTTGTGAGTGGGCAACATATACTATCATCTTAAATTGACATGTTTAATTATTTTGCCATATTAAAGTATATTGTGCTAATTTACCTAATGTGGACAGTTTGTGTTACTACCTTACACAAGCTTGCATTTTCATCCATAAAATTGAGTGGAATTACACATCCTTTTTATCTCAGATTGGTGGTTTTAGTATAAAAGTTTATAGTCATTAAGATGACTTAAGACTGACTGCTTCAAACAGTTCAATATCTTTGGTTTTGTACGTCACACGCGCTGGGACGTGTAGGATTTAGAACGCGGAGTTAATAAAATTGCCAGGAAATGGCACAGAATATTGGTGGTGGGGTCTCTATAAAAGTCGCTGGCCACACACCAATAGATGTATTTGACAGTCAATCTTTCACTTAAGTTATCCGACAGAAAAGGTGTTATGTTCCCTTTTCCGTGGTGGCAGCCTCCCGAAATCAGCATCGCAAAATATAGACATAAGCCTTCTACAAGTCATGAGTGACGTGCATGTGCTTCTCTGACCACACTAAAAGGTGAAATACCAACCATCTATAGGTAATTTCTACCATGTATAGATTATTCCAAGATTCCGTGTGGCCTTTGAATAGTGTTAGTTTAAACAGCGCTACACCCCAAACGTTTTACCCTCTATTCTACTGAATTCAGCATGGAAAACAAAAAAGTGTTGCGTTTAAACTTACTGCGTTGGCGACCCACTTGAATCAAAATGTAACTCGCCGTTTGTTGATGATACATTTACTAGAAGAGTGAGACCAAGTTGAGATGCTGGACCAGGTGGATAAGGTATGATATAAGGCAGTTTATTAAAGTGTAAAGATATCTGAAATAGCGTGCACGGACCCTTTCATCAAGCTCAAATGGAACTCTCCGAAAGAAGCCCAGATAACAGAGTGCATATACATTTTATACAAAGATAGAAAGTAGGTTGAGTCTGGAAGTTCTTGTCCTCTGGTTGGTCCTGATGAGTTGGGCGAGGTCCCCTTCAGGCTAGTATCACTGTCTCATTGGCTCTGAGTAGATTTCTTTGTCTTCAGAAATGTTCAGCTAAAACAGGAGATTAGGTGTGTGCGTAGATGTTCCTATTTTGACATTTCTGTGTGTCTCTGTAAAATGTTCAGACTGAAGAGGAGATTTTGTGTGTGCGTAGATGTTCCTGTCTTATCAGTGTTTATGAAAGGTTTGCGTCAGCCCTCTGTCCTTGGGTATGTGTGTGTCTCAGTTTCTGTGATATGCAGTACCAGGCATCCTTTTCTTATCAGTCTTTATGAAAAGGCCTGTGTCAGCCATCTGTCTCTGGGTGTGTGTGGGTCTCAGTATCTGCTAATGAGTTTGTGAGAAACCCTGTTTGGAAAGAAGTTAGTTATAACAATGTAATAGCAAATATGCTTGTGTTATAATAAATGATATTTATTACACGTTCGATACAAATTGTCCTCTAACCAGTGACGTCAAATCAAATTGTATTTGTCACTTGTTGCCGAATACAATTGTAGACTACCGTGAAATACTTAATTACGAGCCCTTTCCCAATAATGCAGTTAAAAAGTACGAACAAATAGATATAAAATAACACAAAATACCTATATACAAGGGGTACCGAATCAATGTACTGGGGTACGAAGTAGTTGGGGTGATTGATTGCGGTAATACACATTATTCCCAGATTCCATGTGTTTTTTCAGCTGTGTTAACTTCCCACACCGCCAACATCGCTTGTTTACTGACGACAGATGGAAGACATAGGCGGCCACCTGTGCTAATTAGCTATCTTGCGAGCAACGAACATCTGTGTAAACGTAACTTGGGAGATGTCTAGCTTGTCAGCTTGTGGATCTGTGCAAAACTGCGACAGTAAGTTTGATTTTAAGATTCATTTTTGATACGAAAGATAAAGGGCATATCAGCATGTTTCGAAAACCGGTTTGAAAGTGATGATTGTTTACTTTTCTAAACGTTAAAACACACCGCGTCGTTATTGTAGTTCACGTGGAGCCAAAATGTGGGCGGATGTAACCGCTGAAAACTTTACATTGTTGTGTTAGTTTCAACAGCGCATTACCTGATTTTCCCTCTAATCGATATCAGTGATTTATTACCACTTGTCAAAACAGGGTTTTTGGTGCTTGTTTAAAATATTGTAATGACCCGGCTGGGTCATAAAGGGAAAAGAGACGGACTCTAGGTGTGCAGGTCAGAACACAGGTTTATTCCTAAACTGGGCTATTGTTCCGGCCACAGCCCACGCCGCTAAATGCCGAACGTACACAATGTTACCCTGTCGAGTTAAGGGTCACTCTCATAGGAACAGATCAAGGCCCCGAACAGGAAGGAAGAAAGATGAGACAGTAATCCCTATTTATGAATTTCCAAATCCCGCGGTATTACCCATCCTACCCCCCCAACCTTTCCATCTGTCCTGACATATTTAACCCCTGCTAGTAGCCATGAGAACCATAACACACCCACAAACACAGAACACAATACCGGGTCGTTACAATATGATTACTATTGTTACACATGTATGTGTAGATGGATAGCAAATTGTATGTTTAGGCTTTCAATATATCAGGATTTGTTTCTGCATATTGGATATTGATTTGGACACGTTACAAATGTGTTTTGTCATTGGGCTATTTATCAAAATGTCTAGTCAACAGGAAGCAGCGACGAAAAAATTATTTAAGTAATTTAACTTAAGTAACATTTAACTTAAGTTTTAGGAATATGAATTGAACTTCCTTTCCAATGGTATAATTTCTAATGGTATTTAATCAGGTAAAAACGTCCGAATGAGTCCAAAAACGTTCTACGATGAATTTACTTGTATGATATACCATAAATCTCCAAACGGGCCTAGGCTGAGTAGGGTTTAATTAGTTAACTAACGTTACCTGCTAGCGTTGAATTAACTGCCAGCTAACATTAGTTATAACCTTACCTGCCAATCATTAACTCTTGAAACGAAGAACACATTTACAATACATTATGAATAGTGACTCACTTAATAACTATTAAACAATATTTCTTTGAATTGACAAGGTTATTGCATTTTGCATGATAGCTGTCTCCTCGTGCACATCTTCTTCGGTGGAGTTTGATGACGGTTGGCATCCAATATGTTGCATTACCGCCCCCAACTGAACTATAGTATAAATCCATTACACTTTGTGATACACCAAAGGGGAAAGGGGAAAAATAAATATATATTTTTAATTACGCTACTAACAACACACACATTAAAACCCACCACCATATTCCACTACTTTAACCCTATCTGATCCTACCCCAGGCCATGATCTGAGAGGACAGGACACTACCACTCAACACACCCTGTAACTCTACTGAAGTCAAATCTCGTACCCCCAAATACTTCTCTGCAGGCTGCCACCACAACATCTATTTTCTGTGAAGTACGTTTCATTTCTGTGATACAGATAACCACTGCTATGAACGCTAAGAAGACAACCTTACTGAAACATATACTGTATCACTCATTGGCTTATGCCTCAGGTCTGGCACAGATCTACTCTTCACAGAGATCCTCTCAGAATCCCTGACCCTTAATCCACCCTCCTACTTTCTTCACTGCCTCAGCATACGACATCTTCTGCACTACTCTGACCCTGGCCACCTCAATATGCCTCTCTCGCAAAGGAAAACTCCGATGCACAGCAAAATGGGCACCCCTACAGTTGACACAACTTTTTCCACCAAAACTACACATTCCTCTGTGTAAAACCTTGTTGTGGAAATTACCACCAGGGACACCTGAAGTCAATCTTAAATGAATTATTATCAGCAAGCTGGAGAGGTCACAGTCAAACTTAGATGCATAAAGTACCGGTCTGAAGTGAGCTCTACTGGGGCAGTTCCGTTAGTTATCTTATATACTGCTTACACAGACAAGCCACATAGGCATAGTTCATAGGGTTGGTTCCCACATGTGTCTGGCACCATCTCCCATCTTAATTTATAGAACATATTCTGGCCGTTCTGCCAGAAGGTCTGAGGAGGGGGTCATGACCATCTCCCCCTCATATCTCTAACCAGCACCTACAAGAACCAATGATTGTATGAAACAAGATGTACAATTCAAGGCTGTCCCTCCAGACAATACATTTTATTCCACATTCTCTACTTGTATCACTTTTATGATAATAATCGTTAAAAATGTAATGACATACACTTTAAAAGCCTTCATTCTGGGTTATACAATCTAATTAGTATGATAATACCAGTGTTTTTTTTTAATTATCTGTACTTTGCTATTTATATTTTTGACAACTTTTACTTTTACTTCACTACATTCCTGAAGAAAATAATGTACTTTTTACTCCATACATTTTCCCTGACACCCGAAGTACTTGTTACATTTTGAATGCTTACCATGACAGGAAAATTGTCCAATTCACAGACTTATCAAGAGACCATCCTTGGTCATCCCTACTGTCTCTGATCTGGCGTACTCATTAAACACACATGTTTCGTTTGTAAATTATGTCTGAGTGTTGGAGTGTGCACCTGGCTATCCAAAAACTAAAATGTATGGTTTGCTCAATATAAAGAATTTGAAAGAATTTATACTTTTACTTTTATTTTGTACTTAAGCATATTTGAGCAATTACATTTACTTTTTATACTTACAGTTGAAGTCGGAAGTTTACACACATTTAGGTTGGAGTCATTAAAACTAGTTTTTCAACCACTCCACAAATTTCTTGTTAACAAACTATAGTTTTGGCAAGTCGGTTAGGACATCTACTTTGTGCATGACACAAGTTCATTTTTCCAACAATTGTTTATAGACAGATTATTTCACTTATAATTCACTGTGTCACAATTCCAGTGGGTCAGAAGTTTACATACACTAAGTTGACTGTGCCTTTAAACAGCTTGGAAAATTCCAGAAAATTATGTAATGGCTTTAGAAGCTTCTGATAGGCTAATCAACATCATTTGAGTCAATTGTAGGTGTACCTGTGGATGTATTTCAAGGCCTACCTTCAATCTCAGTGCCTCTTAAAATAAAGTGGGCATCCTAACTGATTTAAGACAGGGAATTTTTTACTAGGATTAAATGTCAGGAATTGTGAAAAACTGAGTTTAAATGTATTTGGCTAAGGTGTATGTAAACTTCCGACTTTAACTGTATGTGTGTATTGGGAGGAAGGAGGGTTACCTCTGCAGACTGCAGCAACGCATTAGACTTGGCCCTGGCTCTAAGTATCCTTTTTGAATTTCTCAATTTCTTCCTTTCTGCAGTCTACACCCTGTCACTGAGTTCATGTCACGCCCTGACCGTAGAGAGCTTTTTATGTCTCTATTTTGGTTTGGACAGGGTGTGATTTGGGTGGGCATTCTATGTTGTATGTTCTATGATTTTGCATTTCTATGTGTTGGGCCGGGTGTGGTTCTCAATCAGGGACAGCTGTCTATCGTTGTCTCTGATTGAGAACCATACTTAGGTTGCCTTTTTCACACCTGTATTTGTGGGTAGTTGTCCATGTTTAGTTGCCTGTGAGCACTACGTTGGCTTCACGTTTCATTTGTTATTTTGTTAGTTTGTTAACTGTTCTTCGTTGAATTAAAAGATGTATTCCAATCGCGCTGCACCTTGGTCCACTCCTTTAAACAGTCGTGACAGAACTAGCCACCAAAAGAGGACCAAGCAGCGTGGTTACCTGGAGAGTTGGACATGGGAGGAAATCCTGGAAGGCAAGGGACCCTGGGGACAGAGGAGTGAACATCGCCGTCCTGAGCAGGCAGCTAGGAGAGGGGCCAAGGATTACACGGGAACACGGCTGGCAAGGAAGCCCGAGAGGCGGGCACACGGGGAGTTTGGCTGAGCCAGGTTGGAGACCTGAGCCAACTCCCCGTGCTTACCGTGGCGGGCGTCGTACTGGTCAGGCACCGTGTCATGCGGTGGAGCGCACGGTGTCTCCAGTACATGTTCTTAGCCCGGTGGGCTATATCCCAGCTCCTCGCATCGGCCGGGCTAGAGTGGGCATCGAGCCAGGACGGAGTGTGCCAGCCCTGCTCTCCAGACCTCCAGGACGTCTCTACGGCCCAGGACATCCTGCGTCGGCTCTGCACACTGTGTCTCCAGTGCGTCTGCACAGCCCAGTGCCTCCTGTGCCTTCACCCCGTACGTGCCGGGCCAAAGTCACCATCCAGCCAGGACAGGTTGTGCTAGCTCTGCGCTCGAGACTGCCAGTGCGCCTCCACGGCCCAGTGTATCCGGTGCCTCGGCCAAGGAAGAGTTCTCCTGCATGTCTCCCCAGCCTGGTGAGTCCTGTGCCTTCTCCCAGAGCCAGGCCTCCTGTGTGTCTCTCTACTCCAGTGATGATCCATGGCACGAAGCCTCCAGTGATGATCCATGGAAAGAAGCCTCCAGTGATGATCCATGGCAAGAAGCCTCCAGTGATGATCCATGGCACGAAGCCTCCAGTGATGATCCATGGCACGACGCCTCCAGTGATGATCCATGGCAAGAAGCCTCCAGTGATGATCCATGGCAAGAAGCCTCCAGTGATGATCCATGGCAAGAAGCCTCCAGTGATGATCCATGGCAAGAAGCCTCCAGTGATGATCCATGGCACGAAGCCTCCAGTGATGATCCATGGCACGAAGCCTCCAGTGATGATCCATGGCACGAAGCCTCCAGTGATGATCCATGGCACGAAGCCTCCAGTGATGATCCATGGCACGAAGCCTCCAGTGATGATCCATGGCACAAGGCCTCCGACGAAGGCCGTCAGTCCGGAGCCTCCAGAAACGATCCCCAGTCCGGAGCCTCCAGCGACGATCCCCAGTCCGGAGCCTCCAGCGACGATCCCCAGTCCGGAGCCTCCAGCGACGATCCCCAGTCCGGAGCCTCCAGCGACGCCCTCTAGTCCGGAGCCTCCAGCGACGCCCTCTAGTCCGGAGACTCCAGCGACGCCCTTCAGTCCGGAGACTCCAGCGTCGCCCTTCAGTTCGGAGCCTCCAGGGTTGCCCTTCAGTCCGGAGCTTCCAGCGACGCCCCCCAGGCCGAGGCCCGCTACAAGAGTGCCCAGTCCGGGGCCGGCGGCGAGGGTCCCCACTCTAGAGGCACCACCTAGGTGGGCCAAGCCAGGTCTACGTCCCAGCACCAGAGCCGCCACCGCGGAGAAATGCCCACCCAGACCCTCCCCTATAGATTAAGGTTTTGCGGCCGGAGTCCGCACCTTTGGGGGGGGGGGGGGGGGTACTGTCACGCCCTGACCGTAGAGAGCTTTTTATGTCTCTATTTTGGTTTGGTCAGGGTGTGATTTGGGTGGGCATTCTATGTTGTATGTTCTATGATTTTGCATTTCTATGTGTTGGGCCGGGTGTGGTTTTCAATCGGGGACCGCTGTCTATCGTTGTCTCTGATTGAGGACCATACTTAGGTTTCCTTTTTCCCACCTGTATTTGTGGGTAGTTGTCCATGTTTAGTTGCCTATGAGCACTACGTTGGCTTCACGTTTCGTTTGTTAGTTTGTTATTTTGTTAGTTTGTTAAGTGTTCTTCGTTGAATTAAAAGATGTATTCCAATCGCGCTGCACCTTGGTCCACTCCTTTAAATGGTCGTGACAGTTCAGCTATTGCCTTCTTCTTCCCAGTATCTTTATCTTTCCTCCATTTCTCCCTCTCTTTCTCTAGATACCCTCTCCTTCTTTCAGAAAATGTCTTTTTCTTTCAGAAGAAAAATGCAGAAAATGATGTCATGGCTTTAGAAGCTTCTAATAGGCTAATTGACATCATTTGAGTCAATTGGAGGTGTACCTGTGGATGTATTTCAAGGCCTACCTTCCAACTCAGTGCCTCTTTACTTGACATCATGGGAAAATCAAAAGAAATTAGCCAAGACCTCAGAAATAAAGTTGAAGACCTCCACAAGTCTGGTTCATCCTTGGGAGCAATTTCGCCTGAAGGTAGGGGCATTGCTCTGTCTCTAGAAGCCTCGTCTTTCCAAATCATAATTAGAACTATTGATAACTTATCCAACCCAAATTTAGAATGACAGAACCAACGTGAAGCACTATCACTTGAATTTAAGACCCTCAACTTAGAACACACCGACACTGGCAGAATGTACATTTATATTGACATACAGTATGTTCATCTTCTTGTATTTCTGCATGAACTTTTTTCATCACTGCCCCAATTTGTGGTAATGACAGATTGGTATCTCAATGCATTCTTAGTCTAAATTACTACACATTTCACAGTGTGTAGGTCTCCACAATCAATCTGATACCCCAAATAAACAATTTTGGACAAGCCTAAATCAATTACGGGCATGGTTGACAATCCCCTCCTTCACGGCACTCATTCTTCTAGTGTTTCTTCATTTTCTTCTTCAGATAGCTTTACAGTTCGTCCTCCCAATGGCACATGTGTTCAATGTGGATGGCCCTTGATAATGTCCGGATTTTCAATATCTGGGGAATAATCTGATTTTCCCAAGCAGACGAATCTCTCACCTGAGCCGCCACCATCCTTTACGGTTCATTATGTCATGTTCATTTTCGGACCAGTACACCAGCAGCATGAGAGAAGTTTGGAATCATTCTCTCTCTATGCTCACTCCACATGGAAGGTCTCAGGACTCATGTAGAAGTGGTGGACAGGGCCATAGTGAAGGCCATTGTTGCCATTACTTCAGCCGGTTAGAGGGGGTTTGGTTCACTGTTCTCGGTCGAATTATCGCTTCCATGCATCTAGATACCATCTGTGGTCCCCTTTGCCATAACCTCGAGAGAGGACAGACCAGAACAACAGTTTAGGTTAGGGCATTTCTGATTCAGGAAATCCATAAAAACAATTTACCGTATGACAAAATATTAATACTACCAATATTCTTAATACAGATCTCTAAGACAAATGTCAAAGAAAATAACAACACGCAGATGTTAGCAATCTCACCGCAGAGTTACAGGGTCAGGGAGTCAGAGGGCTAATCCTTAGGGAGAAATCCCGAACATCCAGCAGACCCAATCAGGTGAGATTTGTATTGAAGCAAGACAAAAACAAAACAACTACAACAATACACATAAAACAACAACAACAATACACTTCTTCCCTTTTGACACGAATCACATCGTGATTCATGCGTCCAAAAAAAACACTGCTGGTTAAATCAAAATAACAAATAAAATTAGAATTACAACCCTTTATCTCCATCTTAAAATAATTGTATCCCATAGGGTAATTCAAGGAATAGTCAAATAGATTAGAGACAGGTATCCCTCATTCAGGGGCAGCTCTCTTTCCTTCTTGTGGTCTGAATCACACATAGGATTATTGCTAAATTATAAAGTGTCCTAATTATTTACATATTGCATTTAAATCTCACACAGTGTCTCTAACCTTCTAGTGAGGGAGATCAGCCCTCACCGCAAAGTCAGAACAGAGGTCAGAAGTCATTCCACCCCATTTAAGTGAGCTTTTCTTTCCCTTTACTGTACCTCAGACTCATTATTTAAAGACATTTCAAACATTCCAAACATTTTGTGTACCAGGTTTACATTGGGTTTTTCAGCCTAGCGGCAGCGTAGCATGGCAGTTTGAGCGTTGGACTAGTAACCGAAAGGTTGCAAGATCGAATCCCCGACCTGAGAAGGTAAAAATCTGTCGTTTTCCCCCTGAACAAGGCACTGTTCCTAGGCCGTCATTGAAAATAAACATTTGTTCTTAACTGACTTGCCTAGTTAAATAAAGGTAAAATAAAAAACATTTATTATCAAGAGAATTTACATGTGTGTACCTAAAACTCGGAAAATAGGTAGAAAATGTCATTTGTGTGCCATTTAATGTGCATCCTTTCTAACCTGTGAAAACCCCACTAAAACCAAAATAAATAGACCCCACACAATAAATCAAGCACAGTGTTAACATCACTAACAGATATTCATAACAGGTAAAACAAACAAAATGTGGGACATTACTTAATGTGGGAGCTCCCTTAACAGCCTGATCAGGGTACCATAGTTACGTATAGTACACAGTCTCAATAACTGCTCTCCTAAGGCACCTGCCTCAGGAAGCCTTTCAAAGGGAGAGATAGAGAATCATTGGTAAACTTGTCAAAAAAAACTTAGTATCGGACATTCCATCAGTCCTGGAAAAAAGAAAATAAATATGTACTTAGTTTTCACTATGTTACATTTTAATCAGTCCTAAAAATTCTTCATCTTAATCGAGTTTTCTGCATCTTGGGCAGGAAGTCTTGAGAAAACCATGGGAGACTAGTTAGGATCGAGGGAAAGATGAATGGAGCAAAGTACAGAGAGCTCCTTGATGAAAACCTGCTCCAGAGTGCTCAGGACCTCAGACTGGGGTGAAGGTTCACCTTCCAACAGGACAATGACCCTAAGTAGACAGCCAAGACCACACAGGAATGGCTCCGGGACAAGTCTCTGAATGTCCTTGAGTGGCCCAGCTAGAACCCGGACTTGAACCCGATCGAACATCTCTGGAGAGACCTGAAAATAGCTGTGCAGCGACGCTCCCCAACCTGACAGAGCTTGAGAGGATCTGCAGAGAAGAATGAAAGAAGCTCCCTATGGTTGTGCCAAGCTTGTAGCGTCATACCCAAGACGACTCAAGGCTGTAATCGCTGCCAAAGATGCTTCAACAAAGTACTGAGTAAAGGGTCTGAATACTTATGTAAATGTGATATTTCTGTTTTTTTATACATTTGCAAAAGTTTCTAAAAAAAAACGTTTTTTGCTTTGTCGTTATGCGGTATTGGGTGTAGATTGATGAGGGGGGGAAAAAACGATTTAATCAATTTCAGAATAAGGCTGTAACGAATCAAAATATGGAAAAAGTCAAGGGTCTGAATACTTTCCGAATGCACTGTATCTACCTCAATTACCTAGTACCCCTGCACATCAACTTGGCTATACTAAGAAGCAGGGGGTACACACAAGGCAATGCTGGTGGGAGACCGTAAGGTTGAGTGGGAAGATGGTTGAAACTGATGTTTTGTTTGAAACTGCTGGCGAGTTGGGTGAAGATGAGAGCACAGAGATTGAGAATGAGTGGATTACCATGAAAAAGGTGAAAAAGAAAGGAAACGAGAAGTAAAGTTGTGGTGGAAACTAGGAAACCCCTAGACTCGTTTTTAGTCAGAGTGAGGTTTTTGGACCAATGTAACCTTGGAGATCCGTTTGAAATTTCGATACATTTCATGGAAGCGTTGGGTGAAGTTGCGTCAGTGAGCGTCATAAGAAGTGGACTTGTTTACATGTTTTGTGTGTCCGAGGAGCAGAAGTGGTATGTTTAATGTATGGATCTTTAAAGCAGAGTACCTATCAAGGGAGATATCTCTGGGGTGGCGCATAAAGTGTGTGCAGATATAATACCTGTGGAAGTAGATGGAGTGGTGGGCGCACGTCGTTGACTGACCCGTATGGTAGATGGAGTGAAGAAATTCTGTTCATCCATACTTGTTTTCTTTGATGAAGAGTCTCTCCCTTCTCATGTCAAGTTGGGCTATGTGAGATACCCTGTAAGAGCCTTTGTTCACAAACCCCTTCGGTGCCATAAATACAAAAGATTTGGTCATGTGTCAAGCATATGCATATGGGAAGAGTATTGAATTGTGGTGGCGAACATGCGCTCTAATTTCTGGATTGCCCTGTTGGGTTTAGGAGACAGAGGTGGCAAGAATAAGGGCTGTCCAGCGTGTCTCCTATCTGAAGGATGTGAGAAGAGTTGAAGGAGCAAGTGGCATTGAAGATGCAGTGGTAATTGAGCCTGCACCAGTGAAAGTGTCTCTGCAATCAAGGGATCCTGATATATTACATGTGGAAAAAGGTGGACTTTGTAGCATTATTGCAATGGTCATGAACTGCATAGCGCAAACAAAGAAGAAATCAGGAAAAATTGGAATCATTGTGAGCGCAGCTGAACGCTTTTTGGGACTCAGTGAGTTTACAGCAGAGGCACTGCAAGAAATCCTGTCAAAGGAGGATCCGCCCTCACATGCCCCTGAGCCTTTGTAGGGACGTGACTTGAATTGGAATGTGACTGAAGGAGTGTGATATTTTTCTTATTTTCTTCTACAATAGATGTTTTCCTATAGTTTACCACCCATACAGTAGGTGGCGACATGCACCTCTAACGAATTTTGGTGGACCGCCATTATACCATAGAAGAAGAACTGCTCCAAAGTTAGCTAGATAGCTCACTAGTCGCTAGCGGACAGGTTCAGTCAACAACAGCACGGTTGATTAGGGGAGACTGGCCTTCTGCACTGCCACGTTTAAAAACAGGTTCATAACAAGGTACTCCAGTAAGTATATTGTCATATCTATGTGTTGACTGTTAAAGTATTTGCTAACACTAGCTATTGATATGCAAATGTTGTCACCTAGCTATCTAACGTTACAGTAACTAGATATTCCTAGCTTGTCACCAAAATGGCTAGCTAGCTATTCAACTGGTGTTTCAAGCATACTTGACTTATTAACATTAGCTGGAGTTTGGCTGAATCAGTAGTAGCTGGGACTTCTACAAATGTGAACATAACTACCAAGTAGATCTACTGATAAGTTAACTAGCTAGCTAGAAATATGATACAATGAATGTCAATGAATTACAAGCCATCTCACTTAGCATAGGTAACTAGCAAGCCCAGTTTAAGGGCAGGGTTAATGTTGAATTTACCTTTTTAAGAATCACACTTATCTGGGGAAAGTTGTCGCTAACTTCTGATCACACAGGCTTGGCTCTCGAAAGTTGTTTAATGTTGACGCTGCTGTCTGCTACCAAACGTTAGTGAGTTGCTTTTCGTGCCTTGATATTTTCTGTCTCAAACAAAGTTCACAAGTGTTGCCTAACATTGTTGCAGCACTTTTCTGCGCCTCAGTGCAGCTGCTTATGAATGCATTCCCTTCTTAGGACAGTTGCACGTGAATAGCTTGGTTTCCCATTATAGGCTTGAAAACGAACATGCTACACGCTTTCACGAAACGGCTGAGATGCAAGCTAACCAGCAAAGTAGCTATATAACCATGTATACTTAACCACAGGCGTATTTTTTTCCCAGCATTATCAAGAGCTTGAGAAATCTTAGAATGTATGACGCAACCTCGAACTTTCAATCTCAAGCCAAGCAATGGTCTGAAAAGCAACTCTAAGACAAGTGAAGTCCAAATCGGTTACTCGTGTCATGTTGTGAAAAGCTTTATTTGATTTGCCTGTAAACAGCTGTAGGTATTGTTGTGCAAGAAAGGTGAAAGTGTACTACATAAGCAGAAAATGTTCGTAATAATTTCTTGTACCTCCAGGCTATGGCCTTTTGTGTATTGCAATGCAGCAAGTAATTATTTTATAGTCCTGAAGCAAATTGTTCATTTTGAATGACTCGTCATTTTGAATGACTCGTTTTTGTGTTAAGATATTCAAAGGAATAATGCATATTCATCAATAACATAATCCACTTGTTCAC
The DNA here is from genome assembly GCF_045679555.1 of Salvelinus alpinus. NCBI lineage: Eukaryota > Metazoa > Chordata > Actinopteri > Salmoniformes > Salmonidae > Salvelinus > Salvelinus alpinus. The sequence continues at coordinate 44,488,492 of NC_092105.1, read as the reverse complement.
AGAAACAAAATGAATGTTGGCGTAGCGCACAGTGAGGTGAACCCCAACACTCGGGTCATGAACAGTCGAGGGATCTGGCTGACCTATGCCCTCGGTGTTGGAATGCTTCACATTGTGCTCTTGAGCATACCCTTCTTCGGTGTACCTGTGGTGTGGACTCTCACAAATGTTATACACAATTTTGTAAGTAATTTTTCTTCTCATGAATACATTTGTGTTGACCCCATTTTGAGTGCTTTGATTACCTTTTATTACTTGGGACAATCTCAGTATCGCAATTAAGACACGAAACAGACCAAATGTTGGTCCTTTTTAAAAACCTGCTGTATGTAAAATGTTGTGTGCTATGGCTTGAAAAAATAAATTAAATGTGACTCTGGATGACACCAATGTTTGTTTCCAACATTAGGGCTGTTTTCCAAAAGAAGTTAAATTTGTTTTGTTTCCTTGCCACAATACTAACGAGTGTTGCGGTATCGTCCCGGCCCTAATTATTACCAGTTTGTCCTTACTTTCAGCCATATCATGGTAAAAAAAGAAACTACATCAAAGTTGGTGCCTAGACATTGCTTCCTTCTCAACGCACTGGCCTCTCATTGTTCTGAGCGGAATTCCTTTAATAAAGGAACAAGGTCACTGGCATGTCATCACTCACTAAGTTTAGCTGTTGTCTCATTATTGTATGTAAAGTCTTCTGCATCACAGCGATAAGGAAGGCCATTAAAAGGGGACCACAATATCCTGCACTTTTTTTGTTCAGCAGCTTATTGTTTCCTGTATCTTTTGTTGCTTGCCAGCAAGTACTAGTTCAGCTGATAAATCAATAACAATTTCAGGGACCTTGTTATTAGAATGTAATTGTATTTATTATGGATCCCCATTAGCTGCTGCCTTCCTGAGGTCCAGCTAAATTTAAGGACATGAGGTCATTCAAATGACCTCATGTCCACAGTGCCAGGTGTTATAACGAAACTAAGTGAATACACAGAACATACTAACTCCCATGTCCCACTTATGAGCAAGTAGTTTAAGTATCAGTCCCGTGTTGTGGTAATTATGACATGCTTTGGTCAGCAGATTTCACTCGCACTCAGAACCTGAACTGTATTTATGATAAGAAGCTATCACAGCTCTGTCTTTTAAATGTGTACATTTAAGTAATTTAGCAGATGCTCTTATCCAGAGGAATTTAGTCGTTAGTGCATACTTTTCATACTTTTTTTCTTCTTCTCCGTACTGGTCCCCCATAACCCTGGCGCTGCAAGTGCCTTGCTCTACCAACTGAGCCACACGGGACCATGGAAGGATGAATTCTCTTTTATCAAAAGAAAAAGACACGTAACCGAAAAGACACATAGCTGTGCTGCAACATCTACCCTCAGTCCCTGGCACCATTTGTTACTTTAAGATTTGTTTGTCTTGTCTTAGTGGACTGTCACTCACCATTGAGACTTGGCCTCATTCCCTGTATGTCTGTGTCTTCCAGGGGATGTATGTCTTCATGCATGCAGTGAAAGGCACTCCGTTTGAGACCCCAGACCAAGGCAAAGCCCGGCTCCTGACACATTGGGAACAGTTGGACTACGGCGTGCAGTTCACATCATCCAGAAAATTCTTCACCATCTCCCCAATCATTTTGTACGTAGCCTTCCGTCATTTAGAACAAGAGGTTACATTTCTGTACATTTTGCTTTAGATACCGATTGAGCATCCAGTGTAGAAGTAATTGTAAACCGTATGGGGTGGTTTGCTGGACACAGATTAAGCCAAGTATTGGACTGAAAAGCACTTAAATGGAGGTCTTCCATTGAGATTGTGTTTTAGTCCCGGACTAGGCTTCATTTGTGACTGGGAAAACAGCCCTATAAATGCTAATTGTTGACCATGTTGCAGATATTTTTTAATTGACACATTTTGCTAACTTTTTTTTTTTTTTTTATCCCCCTAGATATTTTCTTGCAAGCTTCTACACAAAGTACGACACAACACACTTTGTCATAAACACTGCGTCCCTTTTGAGCGTGCTGATCCCCAAATTGCCACAACTACACGGAGTCCGAATCTTTGGCATCAACAAGTATTAATCCGAGTGTTAAGAGGGTCAGTGGTGTGTGACCAACTCTCAAAGGAGCTATTGCCTCATAGCAAGATGAATAGTTAACCCTATGTACTATGTACCACTGGAGTGTGTACTAAGCAGTTTTGTACAGTACGTGCAATTGTCACTCATTGTTTAGATACGTCAGGTTAAACTAGTGGGAGAATGAGAGAGAATGCCATGTGCATTACTAACTTAAGTAAATATTTAATGTTGTATTTTTTGATCTGCATAGACCTGGGCTGGCCCAGGTTTCAAACGTGGGCCTTTTTTTGTTCTGTTTTTTTGTTATTTGCTCTCACTTCACAGTGACACGGACTGCGTTCCTTGTCACAATGTATTTTTCTGTTCTTAACCGGAAGCCTTAAAAATACCAGATGTATTTTTAAAGATGATTTCTTCATAAAAGTAGGGGCCTATGGTTCATTGTTTGACACACACTTAATTTTTAGAAGGGTGTCAATCTTAATACTGGGAAAAAAACTGGGGCATTAGAACCGCTGCGTAAATTTTACACTAAATATCTGCATGCGCCATTTCTGAAGACTGCAACGCACAAATATTGAGATTTATAAACTTGGCACACGCCAATCATACGTATGTTTCCCCCTAGAAATCAGACCTGTAGTAAAACGCCCATCATTTACCTTTTATGGTGACAATAACTTATTTACTTTGGAGGTATTGGAATTAGGCCAAGACCATATCTGGAAATGGCGAACTTGATCAAATGTTTTTGGAGGTGTTGGCAGAATGTTTTCTTTTGTAGTGGCAGTTGCGGTAGCCTATCTGACTGTTTCTGAAAGACAAACATTTGCTAATTGTCGTGGACCTGTAAACAGATTGAATTAATTGAATCATGTTTAGCATTTACTTTTTCCCCTAATCTAAATATGGTGCACTGCCCGCGAGTTCTGAAGCTGACTCCTTGAAATACCTACTTAGTGGTAGCTTACACACACTTCAATGCAAAATATCAACCTGTCTGCTCACCTGTTAAATTCTACTGTATGTTATAAACCACGCTCCCATTCGGATGCATAGAGCAAAAACTTGAAATGATTATCGCCTATATTAATAGGCCCAATTAAATGAGATGCGCGTTGGTAATTTGTTGTATGGCTGCTTCAGGAAAATGAACTCATCATGGCCAGAAAAGGTGAGCAATTTATTTTGCAATAGTTGTGTATAAATGAAATGTTTACTCGGAATTTGACATTACAGTATTCAGACGTATCTCACAAACGTCAACGGAAAGAGGTGAACCCTCTGCTCTACCGTTAAACTGCACTTAAGAACAGATCACAAAGCAAAATACTTAAAGTAGCTCATCTATTTACTACTGTGAAGTGGGTCCAATTAAATGAGAGATGGGATGAATGGTAGCCTATCCTCACTTGTATGAAACCATCAGTCAGAAAAGGTGAGGAATTTATTCTACAATGGTCATGTAATTGAGGTAAAGAATAAATCTATTTCTATAATTATTTTAGATCAAATAAAGGGATATTTGCTCTTCTCACTAATGGTAAATGATTGCATCTTATTATTTAGCTAGGCCTACCTGTTTTGTTTTTTTAAAACTTTTTTTGTTATAAGAGTGTCATCATATATTCCTGCACAAGGCCACTACTTGGCTACTTCTGCCTTCTTACAATGCAATACTTAAACCACTAGAAACTGTGCGTATGCATGGTCTAAAGCAGCAGTGGCGAACTAATTGTGCCCCGGGGTCAGCATTCGGTTTTCAAAGAGTTTGAGGGCCACACTGAAAATGTTATATTTCCTTGCCATCAAAATTAGCTAAAACATAAGTCCTATATTCATCGTCTTTGGAATTTAATGCTCCCTGACTGTCTTGTGATTTATTAGCGAGATGGACAGTCAAGAAACTGTATGAATGTAGGTCCATTGACTGCACAATGATTATCGAGCTGGACAGTCAAACTGTATAAATATAGGTTCATTATAATTTCTAGTTTAGATTTGGTTTTAGTCATTTTTTAAGTATATTGAGTGGCTTTTGTTTTTACTGGGACCACCTTTTGTGGGCTGTATGTTTGACACCCCTGGTCTAAAATTTGCGCGAGGATAAGCACATTACATCAAGTTACATTTTTATTAATGCTAACTTGTGTGAATACTGGCGCATGCATATTTTGGGCATATTTTGTGTGTATGCAACACTTGAGGCCCCTGAACAATATGAAATACTAATTTAGCATGATTTCCTTTTGTATATTAATAATTTATCCTTGTTAATCATATGGGGCAGGCATTTTTGCAGTGTATATAGTTTGTCTGTATAGGTTCATGTCTTGAGTCTTATGTGAAGATCAGATGATTTGTCATAAGATGTTAAGTGTTGTCAGATAATTGTTTACTGAGACAGGTCTATGCTATGGCTATGTACCTACACATGACTGCCAAAATAAACACTTGAGTAAATGAGGGATGTGAAGTATATTGAAAGTGGGTGCTTCCGTGTAGCTGTGGTTCCGGAGTTAATTAAGCAATTAACATCTCATGATTAGGGTCATATAAAATGGCCAGTTTCCCATTATTTCAGCTACCAGGGCTAGAAGAGATCGGTGAAAGAGGGGTCTCAAAGGAGCATAGGTGGTTTTAAAGTGTGTGTGTCACCAGCTCTCAACACAATTGAACACTTCTGGGAGAGAGGAGTGGCGCCTGAGACGGCATTTTCCACCATCAAAACACCAAATGATGGAATTTCTCAGGAAGAATGGCAATCCTCGTGACCCGTGGTGATGTTAAATATTAGTGATGGCAATGTTACTGTGCAATGTAGATGTTCTATTTTCACCTGAGATTGCATAACAACTCGTATGTTGATGTAGTGTCCATCGGTTATGAATGTTTCAACCTCTGTGTTGAAGTTGTGCTTTTATGTCAGTTCCTGGCTTCAAAGGGCACCAAAAACAACACTAACCACGAGTTTTAGCGGTTCTGCTGCCACAAACAGACCCTGGGTCTGTTCTAACGTGTCTAATCTCGGTTAACCCAGAGGTAAAACCTCATGTAGTTTGGGCAACTGATCGTCACACGGGAGAGTATAGCACGGGAAACAAATTCAGTTCCTGTGATTTTACTAACAGATCTCATGGTTTGTTTTAGTACAATGTATGGCAACTCCGTTAGCTAACAGAAATTGTTAAACGAAACACCTCGCCAAACAACCAGCATGTTTTTTCTAATTTACAAGGAAAAATTCCAGTGGTCATGTGAATTTCATCTGCTTCGATTGGATGAAACAGGCCGCACTGCTGTATGGGATGAGTAGTTTGTTTGCCCCCTAACTGATATGTAGTCTTGTACCCTTGACTTTTCTTCCATATCACTTTTTTTTGTTACGATTTCTAGTCTTGAATGAATGGTTCACCCTGGAGATTTTTTTGTACCTATTCCACTTGACGAGCATTTTGTTGAAATTTGCATGCTAAAAACAAGTGGCTGTGTCAGTTCCGGAAGCATAACTGTGGAAAGAGGGGCATGGTGGCACAATGCCCTTTTAAGACACTTTATGTTGGTGTTTCCTTTTATTTTGGCAGTTGCCTGTATATTCATGTAGATGTTTAGGATATGAATATCTCCTGGAGGCTACTATTAAGACAGCTAATCCTGTTTTTGTTTGGTTATGGCTTATCCAGGGTATTCTTGGAGCTTTGTCAGCCCTTGTACCTAACATCATTAAAACATTTATGCCCTGAAAGCAGCATGTATGTCTTAACTGGATGAAATCTCGTGGGAAATGAATGGGAACCATATTGACGATGAGCAATAAAACTAGCTGTGAAAGCTTGCTGTCACAAAGTGGCCAAAACTTTATTGCATTGAATTTTACACAGTAACAAAGTAAAACATTAAAATGTGTTTAATCCAAAATCTTCCAGAAGTAAAATGTTACTTATCTAATTCACACATTGATCTAGTCTCATTCATCAACCGTGTGTGCCTAGTAGTCTGACACGAGATTCATCCGTTTATAATGGTCTAGCGTTCCTGTAACAATTGTGAACCTTTTTTAAGAATTCATTTTGATATAGTGTACTGGCCTGTTAAGGTCTGAACACTGTTGGTCCAAGACTCCTTTGAAAACTTCAAAGCGGTGATTCAGATCTTTTTGAGCGTGGATTTTATATTTAGTCCCAAATGCCCCATCGATAGAGGATGTTCCATAGAAGACTCTGCCTATCCTAGAATGGACTAGCGCCATGGCACACATAACACAAGGCTCTCGAGTAACATACAAGTCGTACCCGGTGCAGATGTATGGCTCACCGCTCTCCTCTGCACTGTCCCCGTCCTGCACGACCCCACAGGTTGTCATGGTGGTGGTGCCCTGTTTTTGAGAGGGCGAGGAATAGGGCAAAGCAGACTGGCAGGCGGGGTACTTGTCATAGGTGTAGGCCCCACCCCCCTGCCCACGTGCCACAAGGTCAATGCAGACCATGATGGCGTGATGAAGTGGGTGACCGCCTTGCCGGCAGTCATGTCCCACAGCGAGGATCCTCTCTGCCTCTGGGTCAATGACCGCAGCCCCCACAGCCTCCATGCCACTATCCTGCCCCGCTCTGGCTGCAGCCACAGCAGCCATCATGTACTCCTGCATCTTTGATTTCTGAGAGGAGGTGAACAGCTGGCCCCTCAGGGCCACAGTCACCTGTTTGTCCTCGTGAAAGGAGGTGGGCCAGTGTTTGCTGGCCTGCTCAAACTGCGGTCTGGTCAAAGGAGGGCATGCTGGTATCTTGACCAGGAAAGGGTCTCCTAGACCTTCACAGTTGAATCTACTGGAGGACGACAGATCAGATATGTGCAGCTCCTCACTGCGGTCAATGGCTGGTGCATCACTGGCAAGGCATACAATGACCTCCAGAGGGTGAGGGCTGCCCTTATCCTTGCATGACCGTACTCTCTTGATGTGCTGAAGTCCAGGTAATGGATATACTTTGGCCAACTCCTTGATCAAACGAGAGGTTTCTTTCTTGTTGATGATGGGAGCTGCAAAGGCCTCGATTAGCTCAATGTCTTGTGACTGCTCGTTGGACAGCACAGGGTAAGCAACCCAGGAGTCGATGTCACACTCATATTCTTTTCTGCGTTTGGGTTGTGGCTCCATTTCAAAGCACCTCTGTTAAAAATCAGGACGAAACACAACTCGGATACAGACCAAATGTTTACAAGAAGATAAACATTGGATGTGGTGGCGCAGAGATGTAAGGTTGTTTCAGAGCATGCGAAAAAAATACTGGCAGTGAATACTTAACATTACCGATTGATTAATTAAAATTACCTTGTTGACCAGCTTTGATTAGAAGTGTAAAACGTGACAGATTTCAGATACGTGGAGCTAGCTCTCCCTTTCCATCCATGCTTGTTGATGTTCCGACTGCATATTATATCCCCCTGAAACAAAGGCTATCACTCTTCATAGCCACCCACAGTTTTGTTTCCTAGATTCATAAAATGTACTGATTTTAAATCAAAGGGATTCTTTTAATATCGGAAAAACCTTTGAAAATTTTCTTCATATTTCTCAAATCATAAACCTAACGTTAGATTAGTGTTATTTGTGGTTTCATGGAGGAATTATTTTCATGTGACACAAAGCTCCTCACAAGTATAATAAGTACACGGTGGTAGCAGGTTAGAATTTGTGCAGCAGGTTAGGAGAATTGGGTTAAGGTTAATAAAAAAGGGTTAGCTTAAATACATTGATTTGACAAAAGCTGGAGACCGTCTAGCCATGACCAAAGTACCCGGGACGTCACTAGCTTCTATGAACGGGCAGGGGTCCCGTCTAGAAGCACGTTTTCCACTCTGCTCCTATAGTTATGCTGTGGTACTACAGTTTAACTGGAGTCTGGCCCAGAAAGACCATTTCCATACACCGCCACATAGCGAAGTCAGATTTGAAAAATCCTAATAAGACACTTTAGTCATCACCTTTTGTGCACAAAACATCCATTGAATTATTCAAATAACTGTTGCTGAGGCCATTTTATTTTATCACTCACAGCTGAAGATAATGTGTAACTCTGTGTTGTTGTCTGTTCACACTGCTTTGCTTTATCTTGGCCAGGTCGCAGTTGTAAATGAGAACTTGTTCTCAACTAGCTTACCTGGTTAAATAAAGGTGAAATAAAAAATAAAAAATGTCAGTGTCCGAGAGAACCAAAACGACTGAATGCGACTGCAAACTGATATACAAATCACCTTACATCATAAATAACTAATTTATTATTTGTAGATCAGTCAGTCACAATTTACCCAATGTACATTGTGGTTTTGATCCTTTAACACGTCCATTAACATTTTATATTCATCCAATGTCTGATGTTTTTGGATGACATGTTTACGTTGTTGCTCCCTGTGCGCACTGAATGCTAGTGCGCATGTGATGTTGGTCCATATAAACCGGATGCAACCCGATATAGACAGTCCATGAATTGACCTATGCGAACGAACGTGAGATTATTACCTTTAAAAAAAAAAATACGCTTGGAAGTAATCTCCAGTTCTTATTATACCTCAGTATAATATAGCCACTAAGTCATATACCCCAGCCATTTCTACAATTTCTCTTCATAAAATTGGATTTTAACCTTAAACTTATGCCTAACCTTACATTAAGACCACAATTTGTGGCTATAGAAGCTAGTGGAAACCAGTACAAGTGTCAGAGACCGAGGAAGCGAGACATACTGTACCACTCCCTTGTTTTTTTCTGTTTCTATGGGAAATTCTCGTTTGGACAAAAGACCGTATTCCGTCCTCTCTCCTCCATGACCCGGAAACCAGTAAGTGGTCAAGGAGTGTTTAATTTCATTAGTAGGCAAACGGAAGAGTGTTCTCCCCTCCTCCATATCCACGTTTGATCGAGGATACTTGTGTATAATACTGCGGAAGAGTTTTTAAATCTGCCACACCCACTTTGAATCAGCTTTTGTTTTGTCAGAGGAGAAAAACATGCAAACGTTTAAAACAATAAGTAGCATTTTGCTTTTATCTATAAAATGTATTGCACAACTAACTTAATTTGTTTTAATCACTTTACACATGTATTTTGAAATCCACCCCTGTAAACGTCATTTGCCTAATGATGCGTGAGTAGAGAAGGACCATCTCATTTCAAACAAGCACATTTCCTTCCACCTTCACTCTCCTTGATTACCTTTGACCTTTTTCAAAAGGGGGAGAGAGAGGACGGAGAGAAGACCCAGGAGTCAAGGAAATCTAATTGATAAAAGGCCAATGGCCTTTGGCCTTTTCTCATTTGGGCCAAAGTCCGTCCTCCGCCCTCCTCCGTGACCCAGAACCCGGTATGTGGTCCTGGAGTGTCAAGTCGTTAGTGACAAATGGAAGACGCTCATCCCATCCTCGATAGCCTCCTTTTGGCGAGGAAGCACAAGTGTATCCTACCGGAGTCATTAATGGAAGAGTTTTGAAATCTACCACTGTTTTCTTGAAGGAGAAAAGCATGCTAACATTTAAAAACGTGTCCTTTTATATATAAAATGTATTGCACAACTATCTTTATTTGTCTTTAGAAATGTATAATACATTTATTTTGTGATTCTACCCTGTAAATGTAATTTGCCTAATGATGCATGATTGGAGAATAGTCTCATTTCATTCCACTCCCTCTCCTTGCAGCCTCTCCTCAATTACATTTACATTACATTTAGCAGACGCTCTTATCCAGAGCGACTTACAAATTGGAAAGTTCATACATATTCATCCTGGTCCCCCCGTGGGGAATGAACCCACAACCCTGGCGTTGCAAGCGCCATGCTCTACCAACTGAGCCACACGGGACCGTGTCAAATTACCTTTGACCTATTTCAAAAGGAGGCCAGAGAGGATGCAGGAGTTTAAGCAAATCCAATTGAGAAAAGGCAAATTAAACAAGCATGCGTTTAGATAGGCATCCCAATTTGGATCTTTTTCCCAATAATTTGTCTTTTGACCAATCACATCAGATCTTTTTCAGAGCTGATCTGATTGGTAAAAAAAATATATATCAGAATTGGGCTGCCTGTCTAAACGCAGCCAAAGTAGACCAGACCCAACTGCTATTGCATTGGTGTCTATGGGAGAGTCACAGGAACTGACAATTTTTTTCCCCTCAATGGTAAACAACCTGAGTTCACAATCTTAAAGGTCGTGGAGCTCCATGCAAAAACCATTTCTCAGTATTGCAACTTCAGCTTTTGGGACAACGGTATTGTTGTCAGACTTCAATAATCAAGTTTTTAATACAGTACCTTTCAAAAATAGTCATGGTAGCTGGTACCCACTGGGCACAGATGTCAATTCAACGTCTATTCCACGTTGGTTCAACGTAATTGAATTGAAATGACGTGGAAATAACATTGATTCAACTAGTGTGTGTCCATTGGGTAGCTACACTGCTTCCATTTTTGCTGAGAGGCGAGAGGCTCAACTCAGCCAAAAATCTGTCTTCTCCAGTAGGTGGAGTTGAGTTTCTGTATGGAGGTCAATGAGTGTCGAATTTGGTCAACAAAAATTGTATGGCTTATTCATCAGTTTTTTTAGCTTGAATAGTTTCGTAATGCTTAGGTTGTTACGAGTGTGCTGATATAAGTAGGACACGTGACATCCTGATAACTTTGAAAAAACACTCGGGGTTGTCTTGAGATGGCTATGCATATTCATGACATGAGACTAGTAGTATAGCATCTCTCGCCATTGAATACAAGCAGTAGACGTCAACAACACTCATTTGAATATTTCAAAATGTATTAAAATGAGACATCCACCAATCCAAAGAGAGGAATAGGCGGGAGTTTGACAGTCCACGTGCCACTGTAGACAACAACTCCTTTTGTCTCTGCGGAGAGACGAGTATCTTGTCAGTATTATCCATAATCTTAGATTTTGATGATTTTCTATGGATATGTATTTTGGCTAATGCAGGAACTTCTGTTATAGTGAAAAATGTTTGCATTTAAAAATTCAGCTCCATAGGGCCCACCTATGTTTATACTCAAGCATTTATGGAAATGTGCTTTTAGAGTAGCAATGAGGTCCAGGCTTGTTCGTGGCAGTGACGAGACAGGTGTGGCTGTAGTGGATTAAAAAAAGGCTTAATCCTTGGAGAATCTCTTCATTCACAAAAGAGGTGGGTATAATCTTGTCTGGACTTCAGCCTGAGCTTTGTAAAGCAACAGCAGAAGCACTTCATCCACCACATGGAGGCCCATGCCCTGGTGGTCAGGATGCTCCAACCAGTGGTCTTCCCCTTCCTTGTCCTCCTGGTCTCTGTGGTCACTCTCCTGGCTCTGGCCCAAGGAATCAGCGACTTTCTTCTACTGGGTCAAACACTGGATGACGCTCCATGGGACACTATAGACAAGGTCATGAGTCTACCTTTAAGAAAACACTTGTCAGAGGCCGGTGGGTTTTCTTGGCCTTGAATTTGTGACGTTTGTTCATTCACAGGTGGCAAGATGTCTGTCACTCATCAAACACCCAAAGTGATCCACGATAAGTGGGGGTCAGGCGATACAGCTTCTGGCTTAAGATGGAGACAGGTCGACATTTCTCTTCAAGCCACCAGTGGGAGCAGACTATGACTGTAACTTATTCTTTGCTCTTCTGCAAAATCAGATGACAATGTCAATACAGAAAAAAGAGGAAGGTAATAAATAAGTCAAAGATATAATATGCATTAATATCATAACCTTTCCCTGGTCGACACATTGAATCAGGTCATTTAAATTAAGTGTGAAAAATGCATCAACCGTGTATTTTTGTTTCATACAAGGTCTGGAGCAGGGGACTTTGTTGTATGTGTGAATGATATAGCTGCAGCTACACAGTGGCCTCTCACATTGCCAAGTGCACACATCGTGCCATTTTGTTCTGTAAGGCCTACTGCCTTCCTGCAATCCAACCCTGGTGAGTGAATTCATCCCATAATTGGATAGTGGGTTCATAGCTCTCAAGATCGAATTCACCATACTGTATTGATGATCTCCTTTTGGACCAAAGGTAGATTTCTACAAACACTCAAGTCTGTTTTCCTAAAGGTTTTGCTCTATTAGGTGATGTCAGGAGGACTTGCCAGTAACCAGTTAAGGCTTTGAAGATGGTCACAGATGCCACTGAATTACATTTGCTTTGTCCTCCATCCAAGTTATGTACTAAAAATGGAGTCATGATTGCATGGTATGTAGAAGACTATTTGTTATTTTGGATATGAAAATATGGCTTTGGAATCCAAGGCATGCACCTACTCTTTATTTGATTTATTTCAGGAATGGAATTGAGACTGAAGGAAGGAAAGGGCATCCTGTCCAACACTGACAACACATTTTTCTCACCATTTATGATTAAACTTTTGATATCCTAGCAGAAATGACTCCAGACTATGTTATTGGGTGTTTCATTTTGGTTTATTATTCAACCGACTTCCTATATATTAGACTATTAATTCACTCTTTCCCATTAATAATATAATGTAATATATTCATCTTGAACATAAATAGAATGGTTCTCTGAGTTCAGTCCCTGACTCACAAGATCACTACTTTAAGCTGGTTCCTAGTCAGGCTAGATCCCAGACTGACCTCCAGGGTCACCGTCTTTGCTGGGGACGCTGGCTGTCTTCATCCAGCCTTAATGAATCCAGGGTAGGCTGTCCCCCACAGCCTAACCTTGGGGTTGGCTGTCCAGCTCCTCTGGCGTTGGAGCTGGAGCCGAGCTGGTCCACCCAAAGTGACCTACAGACACCAACAGGCCATTAGTGCAGTTCGTCTTTTTTTTGGACACACCTGATGTACATAGGAGTCAAAGCCAATCTTGAAAAACATAGATGTATCATGAAACAAATGTAGGGCATTTTTACTACATAACAAAATTTACCTTTTTATTGTTGCACTGACGAACAGGTGGGCCACCATTTATCTCCAAACTGTGTTGAAAAGGACAGAAATTATTGATGTTATCCCAACCAGAAATTTGTGAAAGCATTGGAATGGCTTGCTCCTCAGCTATGACCATCTGGCCATTTGGGTTATTGGTTTGTGTCAATCCTAAAATCAGATGTACGAAACATGCTCGCAAACACATGTACAGCACAGGAGGCTGCTGAGGGGAGAAAGGCTCATAATAATGGCCGGAACTGAACAAATGGAATAGCATCAAACACCTGGAAACCATGTGTTTGATGTATTTGATACCATTCCACTGATTCTGCTCCAGTCATTACCACAAGCCTGTTCTCCCCAATTAAGGTGCCACCAACCTCCTGTGATATACAGTATGAACCAGAAGTCATGGTATATTATTAGCTTGTATACTGTGACCTGTTTCCAAGTCAATTCTGAAAGCCATGTTATTACTCTAGCACTGTTACAACAGTAATGGCAAAATAGTCAAGTAATAACATGACAAACGGTTGCTCAAATCTCCCATTCATACCAATGTATGACTTCTGCAAACCCTTTGAGTGAATGTACTGTTTCTCAAAATGAGATTGAGCCTTGCTGAGGATGTACAGTTGAAGTCGGAAGTTTACATACACCTCAGCCAAATACATTTAAACTCAGTTTTTCACAATTCCTGACATTTAATCCAAGTAAAAATTCCCTGTCTTAGGTCAGTTAGGATCACCACTTAATTTTAAGATTGCGAAATGTCAGAATAATGGTAGAGAATAATTTATTTTGTGGGCTATACTCGGCCTTGTCTCAGGATGGTAAGTTGGTGGTTGAAGATATCCCTCTAGTGGTGTGGGGGCTGTGCTTTGGCAAAGTGGGTGGGGTTATCCTTCCTGTTTGGCCCTGTCCGGGGATATCATCGGATGGGGCCACAGTGTCTCCTGACCCCTCCTGTCTCAGCCTCCAGTATTTATCCTGCAGTAGTTTATGTCGGGGGGCTAGGGTCAGTTTGTTATATCTGGAGTACTTCTCCTGTCTTATCCAGTGTCCTGTGTGAATTTAAGTATGTTCTCTCTAATTCTTTCTTTCTCTCTCGGAGGACCTGAGCCCTAGGACCATGCCTCAGGACTACCTGGCATGGTGACTCCTTGCTGTCCCCAGTCCATCTGGCCGTGCTGCTGCTCCAGTTTCAACTGTTCTGCCTGCGGCTATGGAACCCTGACCTGTTCACCGGACGTGCTACCTGTCCCAGACCTGCTGTTTTCAACTCTCTAGAGACAGCAGGAGCGGTAGAGATACTCTTAATGATCGGCTATGAAAAGCCAACTGACATTTACTCCTGAGGTGCTGACTTGCTGCACCCTCGACAACTACTGTGATTATTATTTGACCCTGCTGGTCATTTATGAACATTTGAACATCTTGGCCATGTTCTGTTATAATCTCCACCGGCACAGCCAGAAGAGGACTGGCCACCCCTCATAGCCTGGTTCCTCTCTAGGTTTCTTCCTAGGTTTTGGCCTTTCTAGGGAGTCCTTCCTAGCCACTGTGCTTCTACACCTGCATTGCTTGCTGTTTGGGGTTTTAGGCTGGGTTTCTGTACAGCACTTTGAGATATCAGCTGATGTAAGAAGGGCTATATAAAGACATTTGATTTTAGCTTTTATTTCTTTCATCCCATTCCCAGTGGGCCAGAAGTTCACATACACTCAATTAGTATTTGGTGGCATTGCCTTTAAATGGTTTAACTTGGGTCAAATGTTTCGGGTAGCCTTCCACAAGCATCCCACAATATGTAGGGTGAATTTTGGCCCATTCCACCTGACAGAGCTGGTGTAAGTGAGTCAGGTTTTGTAGGCCTCAAGGAGGCTTTGTGATGGCAACTCTGATACCTTGACTTTGTTGTCCTGAAGCCATTTTGCCACAATTTTGGAAGTATGCTTGAGGTCATTATCCATTTGGAAGACCTATTTGCGACCAAGCTTTAACTTCCTGACTGATGTTTTGAGATGTTGCTTCAATACGTCCACATCATTTTCATACCTCATGATGCCATCTATTTTGTGAAGTGCACTAGTCCCTCCTGCAGCAAAGCACCCCCACAACATGATGCTGCCACCCCCGTGCTTCACGGTTGGGATGGTGTTCTCTGGCTTGCAAGCCTCCCCCTTTTTCCTCCAAACATAACGATGGTCATTATGGCAAAACAGTTCTATTTTTGTTTCATCAGACCAGAGGACATTTCTCCAAAAAGTACAATCTTTCTCCCCATGTGCAGTTGCAAATCATAGTCCTGCTTTTTATGGCGGTTTTGGAGCAGTGGCTTCTTCCTTGCTGTCGTTATAGGACTCGTTTTACTGTGGATAAAGATACTTTTGTACCTGTTTCCTCCAGCATCTTCACAAGGTCCTTTGCTGTTCTTCTGGGATTGATTTGCACTTTTCGCACTAAGGTACGTTCATCTCTAGGAGACAGAACGAGTCTACTTCCTGAGCGGTATGGCGGCTATGTGGTCCCATGGTGTTTATACTTGCGTACTATTGTTTGTACAGATGAACATGGTACATTCAGGCGTTTGGAAATTGCTCACAATGATGAACCAGATGGTGGAGGCATACAATTTTATTTCTGAGGTCTTGGCTGATTTCTTTTGATTTCCCCATGATGTCAAGCAAAGAGGCACTGAGTTTGAAGGTAGGCCTTGAAATACATCCACAGGTACAGGCTAATTGACATCATTTATCAGAAGCTTCTAAAGCCATGACATAATTTTCTGGAATCCTCCAATCTGTGTAAAGGCACAGTCAACTTAGTGCATGTAAACTTCTGACCCACTGGAATTGTGATTAAGTGAAATAATCTGTAAACAATTGTTGCAAAAATTACTTGTGTCATGCACAAGTAGATGTCCTAAACGACTTGCCAAAACTAAAGTTTGTTTACAAGAAATTTGTGGAGTTGTTGAAAAACGAGTTTTAATGACTCCAAACTAAGTGTATGTAAACTTCCAACTTCAACAGTACGTACCAATACCCAGGATGCCCAGGGCTCGTATAACACTGAGGAGGGTTCTCTTAGTTGTCCAGGACACCCGTAGTAGACGAACCAGTGGTGGAACTCTTTCTTTACACGTCCTGTCCAGGTGGCTCAGATTGCGCTATAACTGCCTGGCAGCCTGAAACACAATACTATTTGGGTACACTTTACCAACATGAATCGTAGGTAAATCGTGACTTGAATTATTTCATAAGGGCTACGTAAGGGCCCTCTCTGGCCTGACTATATCTAACACCACCACACAACATTTGACAACTGGTGGCAGTTGTGGGATGTGAGTGATACCTTTGTTGCATATCGGCCAACAGTGGTGACCATCAGTGTGAAGATGACAGGATGAGGGTATAAGTTGATGCCAGCTGTCAGCTCATGAAACTGTCAAGGAAAATATGATCAGGGTAAGCTAGTTCGCTAGTGTAATGCCTTGCCAATTACCTGACCCTAATAACAATGGGATAGCATAGTGTAAAGTTAGTCGCTAGGCCAATAAGATGACATCACCTGTCATGACTTTTCTGTCATTACTAGGATGGCGTTATGTAGAACTTGTGTAAGAGGGTTCAAATAAAGTGTTACCTATAATTCAAGCTGTACATTAAAAACTTTTTGGACAACCTGACCAAATTCACATAGAAATTTAAGTTACCATTTCCACATCGTTAACCTAATTTTGTTTCTAATTAAGAGAACAGACATTTATTGTGAAAAAGAAGGCTGGAATGAAAGAACCATCTGTTGTCTTGTCTGGACAGCTACTATTTCAGATGCTGCTGTACAGATTCTCTGTAGATGTGTGTGACAGACAGAGGACCTGAGGGAAGACTAGAGGCTGTTGCCATGTTACAGGGAAAAATACAGAACACATTTATTCATGGAGTCAGAAGTAAGCATTTGGAAACACAACAAAACAGTGAACACCCATCCCATTTTAATTGATACCCCAGTTCTTCCTAATCAACTTTAGGATATTGAAACATTTGTAACAGTCAGTATTGTTTAGGATTGTGTTCCTCTTCTTTTCAAGGTAGACTTCCTGACTACATGCCTTCCTGTGCTCTGGCTGGGGGTGATGAGTCTAGCAGAGGAAAGCCGTCCAGGGGCAGGAGGTGGCTTGACTTGCGGTGACAGAGGCAGGCCTCGTTCCAGCACAAATCTCAGGGTGTATGTCCACAATACAGTCAATCATTTATCTGCATCGCCTGTCAACGGCACATGGAAGTAACGTTGTTTTACGACGCTCTGTGTTTCGTTTCATCGATCCCTAGAGAGGTCATCCCTCTGAGCGAATTAAATGTTGTCTGGAAAAGCTTGACCTTAGCTTGTTAGCGAGCCAACTCAGTCCATGAACTGATGAGTGTCATTTAACCTTTGCTTTGCCGGGGAGTCCTCTTTTAAGAAAGATGACCTTGGTGTAAGAGACTTATTTTGCGTGAAAATCCTGGCAAGTACAGAGGGGTGGCATTTAAAACAAGTGTTAGAATTGGAGTTCAAGGAATGTACCGACATATTGAACCCTGTCGCGAGGAGGAGAGGATGAGCTCATGAGCTCCAGGATGAAGTTGTAGCCGATGTGCTCTGCCATTTCATAGTGTGTCCTACCAAGGTCCATAGAGAGACGGCACCCTGCTACCTCACCTCTACCTGGAACACCTGGGTCACATTTAGTAGGGAGAAAACGTTTAGAAACAAATTAAAACAGGGAGGTACTACCTGAATTTGTCGCATAATAACAGATTTTCATTTTCTGTGTCAAAACTATTTTATACTGTCTGCCCTACTGAACTCAACCCTGAACACTGCCGAGGGGACACAACTTAAAGTACATGCTCAAGTGCTACCAGAGTGTTAATAAATACATGATATGTTAATTTAGGCATGGTTACATGCCTACAATATCCACCGTAGGTTACAAGCCCATAGTAAGTCAAGGTAGATGTAAATTATTTGTGGGTAGCTAGCTAACAATTCTTTGTGGCTAGCTAACAATAGCAGCATACAACTGGAAACTCAGAACTTGGAAATCTGACTTCAGTGAGTTCAAGACAGCTGAGAACTCGGAATTGAACGGTCATCCAACTCGCTATTGCAAGTCGGGAACTCGGGCCTCTTTCTAGAGCTCCAACGTCATCATGATTTGACCTTGTTTTTTTCCAGAGTTCCCAGTCATCTTAAAAGCACCATCAATCCAGAGAATGCCAGACTGATGACAAAATTTGCTCACGAAGGACCGCTTCGCCACCTTCCTGTTCAAGTGAACACAGCAAGGTGAGTCCAAAAATGTATTGTATGGTGCTTCATAAATGATGTAATATGCCAGGGAGATATGTATACAGTAGCTAATAAAGTAATACTAAGTGTATGTTGTGTAGTAAGCTGATTGTTGCCCATGTGCCTCACCCTAGTAATTTGGTCCCTTTCCCCCCCTCTTAATTGTTATTTGAAGCTTGTCATTGTCATTAATTTCACCTACCGTTCTGACTTGGTGGTTCACACGTAGCCTATAGCCTGTTTTAGAGAAATGCAATCATTGAATATTGTAAGAGCTTTCATTGTTTGCTCATATGCCCCTTTTATTTATCCTATGGTTCTGACTTGGTGTACAGGGAGAATAGTGTAAGAACTGACGTGGAAATTAAGTACTGAGAGAGACTTGGTCATTTCGTCAAACAATCATCTTTATTTAATATCAATTAATTATTCCAATAATGAGACCGTCAGTCCACCAGTCTTGACTGACTGTTAGGCTGAGAGTCTGAATCATACAGACAATGCCCAGTTCATATAGCTAATAGCCAGAATGCTTGGTTCCACCCCTCCCATATAGATTGGGGGGCACCATAAACAACTTTGGCCTCATCCCGTCTTTATCTGCCCCTGGCGTTATCTTAACCCCTAACCCTGGCCTAATTTTCAGTGGCTTGCGACAGCTCACTCGTACATTTTAAGTGAATCCAAACCTCTCCGTTGTTTCCTCAGAGACTTCCTCTAGCTGATGACTTCCGACGTCAAACTTCAATCCCACCGTGTAGGTGGGAAATACTCATCTGACTTGTACGGGAAATGTTTACAGGCGAATGCAGGTCCTAAGAGCAATGGTGTTAAATCCGCTCCGGAACTAATGCTGCTCGATATCTCACGCATCCCGCTGTATCGTGACAGATCTACGGCACCATTTATGTTTACGTAGTCTGTCCACGAGAGATGACGTACACTTAAACCTTTACAACTTTGCATCTATCACACATTACTTGTTTGAAGCATATCTCCATCTGGATAACATTTGTGAATGATTTATTACATGTACTAATATTACATATAGGCCTACATGTAGCCAACTTTATTTAAGAACAAAATCTGTCTTTGCGCCCATAGAGACACAGAAGCATGGTATTTTTGAGGTGAATGAAGACCTCCAGGTGCTCTATATGAAGGAGAAACCCCTTCCCTCTGAGACAAAATCTAGAAGAGCAGTAAGTGCATTCTAACACTTTACTGTCCCTCCCTACAATATAACCAACTCCCTAGCTATGACTTGTTTTGCCCTCGGGAAGGTTTATAATTGCAACATTAAAAAGACAGAAGTCACAGATAAACCTTTGGCTAATGTTATAAGGGATCAAACTAGGATCGAGTAATCTATTTGCTGATAAGAGCAAACCGCATTTTACTTGATAAATAACCCTCCTGATTTTCTACAGTTTTTACATATTCATCTGTATGGAATGTAGCCGCCCTCATTATTAAGTTGTTTTGCAGTGTCCTTGTTTTCCGAGAAAAGCCTTTATTGGAGGATGCTTTTCTTGATGGAAAGAAGGTAAACAGTTTGTAATTTGTGCTGGTAATCAATCCATAACTTGATGGATTTGAAACTTTTTTTGTCAAGGCTCATCTCAAGATACTATTTAAGATTGATCGTCAACATTCATGGCTGTAAAAACAATGCATTCTCTAAGCACATATTTCCTTTTCCCTCTACAGAAAGCCTGTGTATCATCAGATTTCTGGCCGTTTTGATGTGGGAAACCTTCCTTCCTATGTTTAATGTGACTGGTACTTCAGAGAAGATCTTCAAGATGTGGGAAACATTCCTATGTTTAATGTGACTGGTACTTCAGAGAAGATCTTCAAGATGTGGGAAACCTTCCTTCCTATGTTTAATGTGACTGGTACTTCAGAGAAGATCTTCAAGATGTGAAGTCTTACACAATATAGCTTACTCAGATGCATGTGTGAGATTGGCAATGTGAAGAAAACAGCAACTTTGAATATTACAAAAACATATCAAGAGTAAACGTATACAAATTAATTAAAACATGTCTGTTGATACTGTGGCTCACTGTGACCCGAATTAAAAGCATGACTTAGTTGGCTTATGTCAATACAGTGGAAAAAGATAACATTCCTGATTAAATGTTCTGCTGCACTTGTCTGAAGCCTTCCTGTGGCTGTTTTACATCTTTGCGACGCGGGAACCAAACTGCATGGCTCTCTTAGGGAGTAGAGCAGAGGCCCCCAGGCCCAGCTCCTTGGCAGCCAGCCTCAGTAGCAGTTTCTCCTGACAAATCTGCCTTCTCGTACACTGGCAGGGCAATCAGGAAACACACCACATCCTCATCCAAATAGGGAAGCCTGTACAAAACCAACAAATAATATAGCAAGTGCGCTTGCTTCAGTTCCTCAATGGCAATGCTAATAAAGCTAAAAAAGGTACCTTTTAGTTTAACTCTTTCCTTGAGTAAATCAAGTGCATTGAAATTACTTAGGAACTGTGCCCACTTTAGAGAGGTGTGTGGCCACTTGGAGACACCAGTTAGTCCTCTCACTCAAACCCTTGTAAATGTTTTGTCTTATGTTGCATCTATCCAACATTTTCCAGTAATAGTCTTAAAGTTACTGAATGTATCCAGAGAATTTTCCGATTTCGTCATCAACAAACGCGGCGAAAAGCACAGTAAATGAAAAATGCACATAAAATCAACAGTGTGATGTTTGGATTCAGTTTGGACTTGTCAGGTGAACGGCTGTGTACTCACCTTTGATCTAATAATTGTCCCATTATCTCTAAACTGTTCCCTTTCAATTGCTACGATGGTTATGTATATGTTTTTCATATTTCTTCTGTAAGAAACATTTAAATGTAAACCTATCCATATAGGCCAATTCCCACAAGTGTAAAACAAAAACTCTTTCTCTGAGCAATTGTATTAGTATAAAACAATAATTCCCTTTTTAACCCTAACCCTATAGGTGAATCGGTGCCATTATTTTTGATCAAAATCAAATCAAATGTATTTATAAAGCCCTTCTTACATCAGCTGATATCTCAAAGTGCTGTACAGAAACCCAGCCTAAAACCCCAAACAGCAAGCAATGCAGGTGTAGAAGCACGGTGGCTAGGAAAAACTCCCTAGAAAGGCCAGAACCTAGGAAGAAACCTAGAGAGGAACCAGGCTATGAGGAGTGGCCAGTCCTCTTCTGGCTGTGCCGGGTGGAGATTATAACAGAACATGGCCAAGATTTTCAAATGTTCATAGATGACCAGCAGGGTCAAATTATAATAATCACAGTGGTTGTCGAGGGTCCAACACGTCAGCACCTCAGAAGTAAATGTCAGTTGGCTTTTCATAGCCGATCATTCAGAATATCTCTACCGCTCCTGCTGTCTCTAGAGAGTTGAAAACAGCAGGTCTGGGACAGGTAGCATGTCCGGTGAACAGGTCAGGGTTCCATAGCCGCAGGCAGAACAGTTGAACCTGGAGCAGCAGCACGGCCAGGTGGACTGGGGACAGCAAGGAGTCATCAGGCCAGGTAGTCCTGAGGCATGGTCCTAGGGCTCAGGTCCTCCAAGAGAGAGAAAGAAAGAATTAGAGAGAGCATACTTAAATTCACACAGGACAGCGGATAAGACAGGAGAAATACTCCAGATATAACAGAGTGACCCTAGCCCCCCAACACATAAACTACTGCAGCATAAATACTGGAGGCTGAGACAGGAGGGGTCAGGAGACACTGTGGCCCTGTCCGACGATACACCCTGACAGGGCCAAACAGGCAGGATATAACCCCACCCACTTTGCCAAAGCACAGCCCCTACACCACTAGAGGGATATCTTCAACCACCAACTTACCATCCTGAGACAAGGCCGAGTATAGCCCACAAAGATCTCCGCCACGGCGCCCCCCGCGCCAACCCAGACAGGAAGATCATGTCAGTGACTCAACCCACTAAAGTGACGCACCCCTCCTAGGGTCGGCATGGAAGAGCACCAGTAAGCCAGTGACTCAGCCCCTGTAATAGGGTTAGAGGCAGAGAATTCCAGTGGAGAGAGGGGAACCGGCCAGACAGAGACAGCAAGGGTGGTTCGTTGCTCCAGTGCCTTTCCGTTCACCTTCACGCTCCTGGGCCAGACTACACTCAATCATATGACCTACTGAAGAGATGAGTCTTCAATAAAGACTTAAAAGTTGAGACTGAGTCTGCGTCTCTCACATGGGTAGGCAGACCATTCCATAAAAATGGAGCTCTATAGGAGAAAGCCCTGCCTCCAGCTGTTTGCTTAGAAATTCTAGGGACAGTTAGGAGGCCTGCTTCCTGTGACCGTAGCGTACGTGTAGGTATGTACGGCAGGACCAAATCGGAAAGATAGGTAGGAGCAAAACCATGTAATGCTTTGTAGGTTAGCAGTAAAACCTGGAGTAATATGATCAAATTTTGGGGTTCTAGTCAAGATTCTAGCAGTTTATTTAGTGCGTTATCCGGGTAGCCGGAAAGTAGAGCATTGCAGTAGTCTAATCTAGAAGTGACAAAAGCATGGATTAATTTTTCTGCATCATTTTTGGACAGAAAGTTTCTGAATTTTGCAATGTTACGTAGATGGAAAAAAGCTGTCCTTGAAACAGTCTTAAAATGTTCGTCAAAAGAGAGATCAGGGTCCAGAGTAACGCTGAGGTTCTTCACAGTTTTATTTGAGACGACTGTATAACCATCAAGATTAATTGTCAGATTCAACAGAAGATCTCTTTGTTTCTTGGGACCTCGAACAAGCATCTCTGTTTTGTCCGAGTTTAAAAGTAGAACATTTGCAGCCATCCACTTCCTTATGTCTGAAACACAGGCTTCCAGCGAGGGCAATTTTGGGGCTTCACCATGTTTCATCGAAATGTACAGCTGTGTGTCATCCGCATTGCAGTGAAAGTTAACATTATGTTTCCGAATGACATCACCAAGAGGTAAAATAAATAGTGAAAACAATAGTGGTCCTAAAACGGAAACTTGAGGAACACCGAAACTTACAGTTGATTTGTCAGAGGACAAACCATCCACAGAGACAAACTGATATCTTTCTGACAGATAATATCTAAACCAGGCCAGAACTTCTCCGTGTAGACTAATTTGGGTTTCCAATCTCTCCAAAAGAATGTGGTGATCGATGGTATCAAAAGCAGCACTAACGTCTAGGAGCACGAGGACAGATGCAGACGCCATTAAAAGGTCATTTACCACCTTCACAAGTGCAGTCTCAGTGCTATGATGGGGTCTAAAACCAGACTGAAGCGTTTCGTATACATTGTTTGTCTTCAGGAAGGCAGTGAGTTGCTGCGCAACAGCTTTTTCAAAAATCTTTGAGAGGAATGGGAGATTTGATATAGGCCGATAGTTTTTTATATTTTCTGGGTCAAGGTTTGGCTTTTTCAAGAGAGGCTTTATTACTGCCACTTTTAGTGAGTTTGGTACACATCCGGTGGATAGAGAGCCGTTTATTATGTTCAACATAGGAGGGCCAAGCACAGGAAGCAGCTCTTTCAGTAGTTTAGTTGGAATAGGGTCCAGTATGCAGCTTGAAGGTTTAGAGGCCATGATTATTTCCATCATTGTGTCAAGAGATACAGTACTAAAACACTTGAGTGTCTCCCTTGGTCCTAGTTCCTGGCAGAGTTGTGCAGACTCAGGACAACTGAGCTTTGGAGGAATACGCAGATTTAAAGAGGAGTCCGTAATTTTCCTTCTAATGATCATGATCTTTTCCTCAAAGAAGTTCATGAAATTATCACTGCTGAAGTGAAAGCCATCCTCTCTTGGGGAATGCTGCTTTTTAGTTAGCTTTGCGACAGTATCAAAAATACATTTAGGATTGTTCTTATTTCCCTCAATTAAGTTGGAAAAATAGGATGATCGAGCAGCAGTGAGGGCTCTCCGATACTGCACTGTACTGTCTTTCCAAGCTAGTTGGAAAACTTCCAGTTTGGTGTGGCGCCATTTCCCTTCCAATTTTCTGGAAGCATGCTTCAGAGCTCGGGTATTTTCTGTATACCAGGGAGCTAGTTTCTTATGACAAATGTTGATCAAGTTACTCATGGCCTCTTTCTGTGTTCCTATTTTTTTAATAATGGAAAATCTGCGTGCCACTGAAGAAGAACAGAAACTGGGCCAACAGTGATGACAGACAGGTGTGACTCAAATCAACATTTAAATTGGTGGTAATAAATGGGCATTAATCACTAAAACGAAAACAAATGTTATTGCTTAGTGTCCTATTCAGTACTTGCCTAGCCTCCTTCCTATGATTCTGTCATCTCAAATGAGATTCCTTGTAGAAATTCTGCCCAGCTCCATGGCCAGCGCTTGGACCAGACCCTCATGCCTAGAGGTCTTGAAGTGGACTCTGTGTCTGGAGTACCCTGCCATCTGCTCATCGGCACCCATACCTGTCAAAACCACCTGCAGACAGAGTAGTGGTTCGATTAGGCCTACATACTGTTGATCGAATTTACACCATGCCCAAGCTAGCATAATTTTCTCAAAAAAGAAACAGACTTTATTCACATCTAAATGGCATGTTCCTTACTACTTTACCCATGTGATCTACAAAGGACAAGACAAACACATCAGTGATACTGTACCTTGGCAGATGAAGTGAACCCCCTCGGTTTGTTGCCTTCTGTGAGGAAGCCGGTTCCTCTCGCTGCAAACCACACAGCACATCCAATGCTGTCATCAAGCACAGTATCCAATGGGTGCACCAGATGACAGATGAGCTCCTCCTTCTGAGGGACGTTGATTTCAACATAATCAATTTTTTTCTCTGGATTCAAGTGCTGAAGCCCTTGCAGGCCTGCTCTGCCAGTGATCTTGTCTGGGACGTCAAAAGGGCTATACACGTGGGAATCAGCAACGTCAGTTTTAGAATCCATGGGCTTTGTTTTGTGCTTTTTGCTTTTCTTGGTAGACTCCTTCAGCACCTTTGGTTCTTGCAGTTTGAGTGGCACATTCAGAAGGTCAATTGGTTGGTGGGTTGGGATGTGGCGGTCGGCCAGAGCAGCCAGAATCATGGAATCAAGAAAATGACGGCAATTGCTGCTTCGTCATTGGTCTGTGGTGATGTCAGCAGTGTATCAAAGAGAAGACACTGCACATGCCTCCCTACTGCCTCACTGAGAACATCAATAAGACTATTCACCATAAACATTCTCTCATCAGACTCCAGCAACACCTCCAGGTCTTTAACTGAGGCTTGTGAGCTCGGATCATGTTCTACCTCCTTTGACAACTGAGGGATTGTCATGTTCAGTGGGCAAACCGGAACGGTTAGGGAGAGACCTGAATTGTTCATCACTGCTGAGGTGTTCCTGGGGATACCCTCCAACTTGGATTCCTGACTAACAGATGACAGACTCTCACCTGCGTGAACCCATGGATAAACTTCAAAGTTCAAAGAGCCAGACTCTGCAAAGGTCAATACTGTAAACACCTACTGCTGGAACCTCTTTCCACTATGGGGGTCTTTCAGAGCCAGGGAGATGGGCAGCCACAGACATCAGAGTCAAAGACTTCTCCTCAGCGTCATATTACCAAAGCAAGCTTCGCCGGCCATAGACGTCTCTCCCAAACCAGAGATAGTGTCCGGCCTGTTGGGAATATGTAAAAGCCCAGGGTCCACAAACATTGGCCAGGACAGACAGGATATCTGTAGGGCTGTCACAGGCTGAGAGATGGTGGCCAATAACGTCAGTGTCATTCTCTTCCGGTCTCAATGACAGTCCACCAAAAACCTCTCCGTTCCACATCAATACATTCCTGTTACTGTCTTGTGCTGAGGTGAAAGGCAATCTCATGTGAAGTACACGAGCAGAGAACAGACAGTGGTGGGGATTTGAAGCTTTTTTGGTGATGCGACTGGAGTTCGGCCCTCTATTCCTTAGGTTTTCCTGCATACTCTTCTCCAGCACACAACAGATACCACACATATTTATAGCTAGTAAGGCTTCATTTGTATTTCACTCCCAGATTGTGTAGATTTTGACATATCCTGGACCTTCTTCATGTTGACCAGTTCCTCCGAGGGAAGAAAAGTTCACAGGTTAATCTATCTATGGCTAAGAGAAAACAAAACTTGTATAATAATATGAAACTTGTATGCACTTTGGCCTACTTTTGCATGAACCAAGAGTCTGCACTCTGTCTGCCAAGAAGAATAGGTTACTGTTGGGCTGTTGGACATAGACGCTCTGAAATAAATATGGATGAAGATTAGCAGATCTCCGTAAATTATGGTCTGACAATACCATATTCGTTAGAGCAATCAGTAGGTTTTAAACTAATTAAATTAGCTAACACTGTTTTACCCCATTTTTACGCAGATTGAAGCTCATCAATTACCATTTTTTGTTCCTTGATCTACAGAAATATTTCACTTTCAGTGAGAAAACCTTAAAGAGCTAGCTACAGACATGAAGTCAGTTCAGAGAACCTTTATAAGATGGCATAGCCAAAGTTTGCCAAAGAGCTAGCTAGCTACTGTAGCTAGATGTTAAGACATTTGACAAGTCAACAACCCATTATACCTTTTAGTTTATTTCCTCCTTCAGCGTAGACTCTCCCTCAGCAAAGTTTTCGTTCTCTGCAGACATTTTGATGAGGTAGCTAACATACGAAGATAGTAGCTACATTTATTATTTATTAGCTAGCTAGCAGAGACGAAAAACATGGTTGTCACTAGTTACCACAGCCACAAAGTCAAAATTGTCTATATCATAAAAATAAAAATGTATATGATGTTCGGCTAAAATCAGATTTTAAGATAAATTGGAGAAATAGGCGTGGTTTATGACTTTGTGGCTGTGGTAACTAGTGACGACCGAAAAACACTGAATGCATTTAACCCAGCCCCTCTGAATCAAGAGAGGTGCGAGTTGCTGCCTTCCGGGACCCTTTGCTTGGGACGTCCCAACGATCCTGCATAGCACCAGAGAGGAAGAGGCGAAGTGAGAGGGATAACTGGTGCCACAATCTGTCTTTGCCAGCAGGTGTATTTTTCTTTTCGCTCACCAAGCGAGTTGTTTTTGTATAAAGGTCAATGAGAGTGTCGAATTTGGTTAACAAAACATGTAATGGCTTAATTGCTAGGTATGGCTTATTTGAACGAATATAACATTCGTAATGAGTTGGTTGTTACCAGTGGCGATTTTATCATGTAAATCTTGGTGGGGCAACAACAACAAAAAACACGTGGGATGCATGCCAGCAAAGCCACTACACAACACTAAACAATACATTAATTGCACTATAACGGTGACAAACTGTGCCCACAAACTGTTAGGGCCTACATAAAGCTGTCCCAACAGCAGAGTCCCAACACCTTACCACTGCTACAGTTCATTCAGACTCATTTACTGCCCTTTAAAAAAACATAGCTGATATAGCAAACTTGCTTAAACAAATGTGGTTACTACTGACAATTGAGATGTACAAATACGTCTGACAAGCGGAGGCAATCCGTAATTTCGATTAAGACTTTGGGCAAGCAACGACGGATGTGGTCAATATAACTATTTGTTAAGCACTTTTGAAATGTTCAGCAACATAATACAGAACATGGGCCATTCTTAAAGTGTACGGACTGTACCAGTCAGAACCGTAGGATAAATAAATGGGGCATATAAACAGACAATGAAAGCTCTTACAATATTCGATAATTACATTTCTCTAAAACCGGTTATAGGCTATTTGTGCACCACCAAGTTAGAACAGTAGGCGAAATTATGAGGTGAAAATAGACAAAATTATTAGGGTAAAGCACATTGAACGCCGTTTGGGTCTCCGAGTGTCCAAAAATATACGTCATATAACTGTCACGGCTTCCACCGAAGTCGGTTCCTCTCCTTGTTCGGGCGGCGCTCGGCGTCACCGGTCTTCTAGCCATCATCAATCCACTTTTCATTTTCCATTTGTTTTGTCTTGTTTTCCGACACCTGGTTCTCATTTCCCTCATTAAGTGTTGTGTATTTAACCCTCTGTTCCCCCCATGTCTTTGTGCGGTATTGTTTATTGTAAGTGCTTGTGCATGTGTGCGCGACGGGTTTTGTACCCAATGATCTTGTTATTTTTGATACCGTGGGTTTTGCTATTAAACTGCTCCAGCTATTACCAAGTTCTGCTCTCCTGCGTCTGACTTCCCTGCCACCGATTACGCACCCCTTACAATAACACTATTTGACGCGTTAAATAAGCCTTTAATTTGACACGTCAAATAACACAATTCTATGTTGTGTGTGCTGGATTTGCACGTGCAAACCAAGCACCACAACTACTAACGTTGTGTTTACAATACCGCGTTGGTGAAAATAGCACAAATTATTAGGGTGAGGCACATGGGCTACGAACAGTTTACTACACAACATACACTTAGTATTAATTTCTTAGCTACAGTACACATTTCTCCCTTGCATATGACATAATTTATGCAGAAGAAGTCAATACATTTTTGGACTCACCTTGTGCAGGTGGCGCAGCTGGCCTTTGTAGGCAAATTTTGTCATCTAAATCTGGCATTCTCTGGATTAATGGCAGGAATTTGGAAGAAAAAAAACTAGCCACTCCATTGAATAGCAGGCTAACGTTGGTGGTTTCTTTGCAACGCTTGCAGTTAGCCACTGATTCCTTCCAAACGACTCATTGCTGAACTTGCGATTTCCAATTTGTGTAATCTTTATGAACAACGGCAGATGAGCACCGATACGTTTGATCTGTAATTTCTCTTCATTATTTCTCTTCATATGACAAGGATTAAAAATGATTGTCGACTTGATGACAACTGACGATGACTGCTAGTGAAGACTTTGAAAGTATGATGTCATGATCAGTCCAATCAAAGCTACTGTAGATATGTGATATGATGTCATTCCATCTGTGGCCAATGACCTTGAGCCTTCTTGGATGCGCACTTCTAATATAACTCAATGGCAGAACCCAAGGGGCTAAAATGTTCGAGCTCTAACCTTAGAATTGGGGATGATGTACTGTCCCATGAGTGACAGAAAACAGAGCCAATCAGGCGCAACGCTCTGTATTTTCTGCTGGCTAGCCCCACCACCACAGAAAGCACTGAGCTAGGCTAAAACACCTGCATTTAGGAGCTGCCTTACTGAAGAAAGCCAAAAGAGACCATGTTTGTATGCAGCTTTATTAACTCAATGACATTTAAAAAACAATTTTTTACATTGTTTGCAAACTGATATGACACATATTAATGCCAAAATAACAAGCAAACAGGCAAGCCCTCCAAAAATATAAACTTTTTTAAAATAATGAATCTTAAGGTTTATATAAAAGCTTTATAAGACCAATCAGTATAGTCAATTATAGGCTAGCCCAAATATCAAGACGCTATTGCTGGTTTCCCTGTAGGTAACTACAGTAGTAATAGAAATAATTAGTACGGAAATAATGCATAAGAGAAGTATTTTTGCTGAAACAAACCCACTGATGAAGAAATAAACAAATGTCACAAATAGTCTTCTTGAATCAATTTAATGCCTTGAGCAGTCAACTTTTTTTTTATCACACCAGTTTTTAAAAACCCTCTGGAACAAGTAAACACTGTCCAAAACAAAAATATATTATTTATTTGAAAATGTTCATACAAAGATATTCAAAAGAAATAGACAAAGATAGTTTTAAATAAAATTGAGATACTTATGATAAATTAAAGCCCATTGTTCATGGACCATGGTTCACCAATGAGAAAAAAGGTCCTGTCAATCATCTCCGCTCTCTTTTGTAGTCTTCTTCAGCTTGTTCTTCAGCTCATTCATCATCAGGGGATTTCCAAATCTGGTGGATATATATTGAACAAAGGTGTTATAATAAAACGAGAGTGACATTCATGTAGGAAATATCTCCATATAAAAGTGATTTCAAACAAGAAATTAAGAGAATCTTGTAGAAAATAGTTGATTCCCTACCCTGGATGTCTAGGCGGTGTCCATTTTGTTTTGCGCTCTTCTTGCTTGTTTTGCGTCTCTTCTTTCTTGGGAGATTCATCCCTTACATCTTGCTCTAGCTCAGATTTCTATTGAATAGATGACATTGCCAAATCAAATTAAGAGTCAGAATAATAAACATACTACTAGACCTATTCAAAGGTTGAGCTCAAAAAGTGCAAGTATCTGATTGGTACCTGAGGGATATTTTCGGTGTTATTTTCACCTCTCACCCCCATTCCGGTCTTTCTTAAGATGGGGGGCCCTGCACCGAATCCTGAATAACATCATAGCAACACAAACAACAAAGAAAGATATCCATTCACACTTAAATCTGGGCATCATCCATTATCTGTCATAGAACACTGTGTCACCAACGATAACAGAAGGAAAGAACACATGTACATTAAATTCCTCTTTTCTCTGTTCAACTTACCAGGCAGTTTGATTCCGATGCCGCCCATGCCCCTCATTGGTATCCCTGTTGGGCCTCTGACTGGCACGTGTACGGTGGGTTTTGAAGGGGAGGGGGTCAAAGATGGCATCTGTAGAAGAGTACGGGGATCCCTGGGTGGACGGACATGTGGATTCTTGAGGGCAATGCGAGACTTTTGAGCAGTGAAGTCCAAAGCGGAGGCGTCAAACTGCAATGGTATCATAAACAACTGATTTACTGACAAGTTTTCAAATTCATAACATCCTTTTAGATGAAGCTATCAAGCTTAATTTCAATAACATAAAAATAAGGGAAACAAATCCAATAAAATATATGACAGAGACTAACGTTTGCTTTATCTCTCACGATTAGCCATCACAATCGTATGTATTTGATTGCATTCTTTTAAAGGGATACTTCAGGATTTTGGCAATGAGGCCCTTTATCTACTTCCCCAGAGTCAGATGAACTTGTGGATACCATTTTTTTAAATGAGGAAGTTGTGAATTTTCGCCTCATTGCCAAAATCCTGAAGTATCCCTATAATAGGGAAAGTATTATTATTACCTGAAGCTGAAGACTTTGGTCTACATTTTTGGTTCCTGATGGGGAACGGAATCCTGCTTTTGCACCCTCCCCTCTGTTTTCCTCTGGTAATCCTCCATCTGTTTCCACAGTTTCCTCAGACCACCCAACCTGGGATTTCTCTATTATTCTATCTTCGATCTCCAGTAATTGACCCTGTGATCCAAAATCTGTCTGCTTCGATAAAACAGGCCCTGTCTTCATAACTTCCTCTGTTACCAAAGCCTCGGTCTCATCGGTTTCCCAAAATAATCCTACCTCAATTTCCAGTGATTCGTTTGCCGTGTTGTCTTCTGCCTTCTCTTTTAACACAGCCTCTGTTGCATCTGAAAGTTCAGCCTCTAGCATTATTAGAGCCTTTGTATTTTTCACTAATTCTGTGTCTGACACGTCTGTTTTCTCTGATAATCCAGCATCTACGGTCTCTTCTGATAATCCAGACTCTTTCTCCACATCTGGTATTTCTGTGTAAATATCCTTTAATACAGCCTCACTGTCCACTGATTCTTCAGATAATCCAGCCTCGGATATTTCAAGTGATCTGGACTCCAGTGATTTGTCTGATGAGTCAGTATCCATCTCTACTGTTTCCACCGACAGCACAGTCTCTGTTCTCACATGTAGTATGTCTTCTTCTGTGTTCTTCTGTAACCCATACTTGGTCTCTACTAAATCAGTCTCTATCTCCTCTGAAAATCTGGCCTCTGTCTCATCTGTGTCCTCTGATGAATCAGCACCTGTTCTATTCGTTTTTTCTAATAGCTCTATCTTTGGCCTAACTTCTTCTGGTAATTCGGCTACTGTCCTCACTAATCCAACTTCTGTCTCCACCGTATCCCCAGCCTCAGATTCCACTAGTTCCTCTACGTCTCTCTCCACCGATGGCTCTGTCTCAATCCTCTGTCTTTTTGTCTCTTTGTCCTTCTGTGATCCAGACTCAGTCTCAGATAATTCCTCCAATAATTCAGACTCAATCGCTGTTGTTTCCAGAAAAATTCTGGCCTCTGTGTCAACTATTCCAGACTCTGTTTCCTCTGATGGCGATTCCTCAATCTTCATATCAAGTATTGCTGCGTCTGTCTCATTCATGATTCCCTTTTCAGTCTCCAATGTTTCCCCAGGCCCTGGCTCCACTAATTCTTTCATTAATGTAGCTTTTACATTATATTTTTCCTCTGATAATTCATCTTCTGTGACTTGTGATAGTACAACTTCTCCACAAACCATTTCCTCAAATAATTCAGCCTCTATTTCTCTCGAATCTGGTAATCCAGCCTCTACCATTCCCTGTAATTTAGTCCCAGCCTCAGACGATTTGTCTGATAATCCATTGTCTGTTTCCAGTGACTCATTAGATAACACAGCCTTTGTCTCTGTGAGAAACACAGCCTCTGTATGAATTGATGATGGGTACAATGTCATGTTCCTTGATAATCCTGCCTCTGTCGTCACAGTTCTTTCTGATGATGCCATTTCAGTTCTCGCATCTGGTATTTCTGCCTCATGTTTTTTCACTAATCCAACTTCTGTCTCCACCATGTCCCCAGCCTCAGATTCCACTAATTCCTCTGTGTTTGTCTCCATTGACAGTACGGTCACTGTCCTCACCTCTGGTGTGTCTACCTCTGCCACCTTTTGTAACCCTTCCTCCACAGTTTCCCTTAGTAATCCAAAACTGGTATCTGCTGATTCCTGCATTGATCCAGACTCGGTCTCATCTTTGTCCTCTGATGGCACAACCCCGGTCCTCACTTCTGGTGTTTCTGCCTGTGTCTCCACTGATTCAAATTCTGTCCCCACTGTCTCCCCTGCCTTCGACTCCATCCATCCCTCTCTAAACACTGCCTTTATCTCCTCTGTCTCTTTGTATACTCCAGCCTCTGTTCTCAGCGTCTCATCTGATAAACAAACATATGTCTCTGCTGCTTCCTCTGACAGTCCTAACTCAATCTCCATCGGTTCATGTGATTCAGTCTTTGTCTTCGCTAGGTCCTCTAGTATTTGAGTATCTGTTCCATTCAGTAATACAGAATCTGTTCTCTCCGTTTCCCCCAGTGATTCCGCTGCTTTCGCGACTGTGTGCTCGTCTACTACTGTCTCTGAGGCTTTCTCAATATCCTCACTTTCAACGGTTTTCGGATCTTCTTTCCCTTCCATGAGTTCACTCACTGGTGAATTGTCAGATTTAAAAGTAGTTCCAGTGTTCTCTACACCTTCTAACTCTTTGGTATCACTTTCGGTGTGTGCTTCTTGTAAATGGGTGGTGTTGACTTCATCGTCGCCAACTTCCAGGATCTTCGGTGCCGTATTCTCGTCTAACTCTTTGCCATTGTTGATTTCAGGAATTTCCTCTCGGGTTTCTTCACACGCTACACGTTTTGGCTCCTGAGCCACAACAAGGTCCTCACATAGCCCAGGGGAAATGTATTTTGCCACGCCTCTGATTTCCACTCTATTGTCAACCACTGAAATAAGTTTCCCCTCCACTTCATTAAGGGGGTCTTCGTCTTCTTTTGAGAGCTTCTCTTCCTGTAGTTTATTTTTCTCCACTACAACATTTCTGTCCTGATAAAAGAAAGTGTCCAGTCCAGTCACTTTATCTTCCACATCCTCTGCCTCTGTATCAGTCTTCGTCCGAATACTGATTGCTACGTCTTCTATCTTGTTACTGCCCCCGTCCTCAAACACTTTGGATCCATCCTCTGATACCTTTTCTTTTCTTTCTTCTAACACTGTGCTGTCAATTCTTTCAACGTTGCCCTCCTTGCTCTGCTCGTCTCTAACAATGGTTATCTCATCATTTGACACAAAGACTCTTTTGTCATAGGCCATTGGCAATTCCAACTCTGCCTCCGAAACAAAGATGTCCTGGCCTCTTCCCAATGCTCTATCTTCGTCTGATAATCCTCCACAAAGCAGTCGTGGGTTGGGGTCATTTTCTTGATCCAACTTTTCTATAGTTCCTTCATCAAACTTCAAACGATCGTCACCATATTCATGTTTGTTATTGTTTTCTGAGACTTGGAAGTCATTGTTCGGTCCAAAGCCCCGGTCCAATATCTCTTCCTGTTCTCTTCTGTCCATCTCTTCTATTGCTCTATTCTCTTCCGCTCTCTCCTCCTTCCTCCTAAGTTCTTCCATGTCTATGCCATTCTTCACTTCATTACCATCTCGACTCATTTTGTCTTTGATTACACACAGATCACCGCTATTCTCCCCTCCCGCTGAGAATTCTACTATTTCTGCTACTTTCCACCCTTCTTTGTCTGTCTCCATGAAGAGTACTGCCGTTTCTTCCTCTCCATCTTTTTCATTTAATCTTACCATGGTTTCATCCTCTGTACTTTGCACATTGTGTTTCATTAATCTGTCCTTATTTTCCTTGTCTCCATTCTTATCCAAAAGTGTGGCAGGTTCAGCACAGGCTGATGTAAGGTTTGGGGACTCTATATCAAAATGTATTTCTCCATCTCTATTATTTTCATGTTCTTCTGTTTTGGTTCCTTCTTCACCACAGGGGAATTCTTCAGTAACTTCTTCAGGGATTTCTTCTTCCTCCTCTTCTCTTGCTGCCACTGCACCTCTTAATCTATTTGCTTCAGCACAGTTGTAACTGTCAGTGTGTCCTTGTGCTCCCTGGCCCTTTGACCTTTCAGATGTCGGCTCTCTGAATAAGATCTGGATCCCAGTGACTACCACTGATTGGACCCCTTTCCCCATATTTAATTCTTCTTTAGTAACATGCTGGATTGTGTCTTTATTTCCTGTTCGGTCCACCTGCTCTTGTTTTACATCATCTCCCTCCTGGGATGCTTTGCTATCACTCCCTCTGTTGGATTGTCCAGTGTATTGCACATTTTCTCTGCCGAGGCCTGGACCAATGATGACATTGCACTGTTCCCAGGCAACGACTGGTCTTGGTTTCTTAACCTCAGAGCCTGTTTCAAATGTGACCTCAGTTTCCTTTAACTCATTTTTCACACCATCTCTATGGTCGTCTGTTTGTTGTGCAGCAGTGGCTTCCTGTCTTGAGCTTGTGTCATTGTTAGTGGGCTCTGGGCTTAGATACCTCCCCACAACTTCCGTAAAGTAGTTCTGTGTGTGTGTGTGTGTGTGTGTGTGTGTGTGTGTGTGTGTGTGTGTGTGTGTGTGTGTGTGTGTGTGTGAGAGAGAGAGAGAGAGAGAGAGAGAGAGAGAGAGAGAGAGAGAGAGAGAGAGAGAGAGAGAGAGAGAGAGAATTACTCTATGTTAATGTTATTTGTCCATTTATGATAACATATGATCACATTACATCAATCCAGGTACAGTGAAATAGAGTTAATGCAGTCATTGTGTTTTTCTCCTCCTTGGGTGAAGTTCTCAATTTAAACTAATTGTTCTTCAACAAATTATTAAGTAGTCTAAAATATATTTATTGTAATTGTAACAATAGGAAATAATAAACCAATCACGGGAGGCTATAAAAACAGTGTCCTGTAGTAAATGATTTCAGTGCAGAAACTCACCCAAACTGTCCAGAAAGTCCTCCCAGCACGGGAGAAGGGGCTTGCTGGTGAGTCCATCTTTTGGTGTTTCAGTGGCTTTTTCGATAAGATAATACACTTCTCTTCAGAGTAGTCTACAACAAAGTAACTGCAACCTGAGGTAGCCTACCTGTTCTTGATAGGCCTATTAATTATTTTGTCAAACGAGGACAACAACAAAAAATCGCAGTAGACAATTGTCAAATAGACCTATTAACTTTTACAGAGATCTAAACGCGAGCAAATGTAAATGAGAATTTTGGTAACAGCTCTTATGTAGTTCCTGAGGCTGAGATGTCCGGTATTCGCGTCATCGCGTTAGTGGAAACCAAGACTGTTCTCAGGGCAGGCCTGGTTGTAGTTAGATATGTTCGAGTCACATCAGGGACAATTTTAGCTAACCCTACACCTTTTCCTAACCTTAACTTAATTATCCTAACCTGTCACGTTAATTATCCTAAACTGCCATGAGAACAGTCTTGGTTTCAACTAATGTGATACAGGTATACAGCAGGAAGATGATAACGTCGCGTTCAAATGCTACTCTGAACTAGGAAACTCGCATAACTGATTTAGGCAAAGATGATCTATTATATTGACAAGATGGTCGAGTGACTTCTCTAACAATGGAAATATATGTATTCAAATATGGAAGACAGGCGAGATCAGGTGTGACCATTCTAGCCAATGAGAGGGCAGATAGGCGTGTGAAGACTGGTACAACTCCGATACAAAGTAGTTTTTTCAAAGTTGTCGAAATGCCACGTGCGTCCATTTATATCAGTGCATTTTTAACAAACTAACCATTACGAAACTTATATTTGATCAAATAACCATCATGTAGAATATTAGCAATTACATTTCTTCTTAACCAAATTTGCCGCTGTCATTGACCTCCGCCCAAAAATAAGAATTTCTATATGGAGTAAACCCTCTCTCCTCTCCTCTCTGGTTTAGGCACGTCGCACCCGCATCATTGCAGGAAGCGCAATAGTCAGGCACTGTCGTTTCCTCATAATACACATACAACCTAACGTTAGCGGTAAAACCCGATAATGGTTCCGATTGTTTTGACCATGTAATTCTCGCTCAGACAAGGTGAGTTCGCAATATATTCGCCTCAATTTACTCTCCATATTCTAACTGGAAATTAGCAACAGAGAAGACCTCAGCAAGACTACACATTCCTGCAGGAAGCTGCTGAACCTCATCTCTAGCAGACACTGTCAGCTACACTTCACCAGCGCGATCTGTGCCCAAGCCATGAATTTGTCCCCTTTTTCTGTCTAGCTAGCCACTGACTACACTCTAGTTAGCAGAATATTTTTAAAATCATTTTGTTTTACTTAGCCTAAATAATTGTTTGTACAGGATGTTGACTTTGGTGTCTATTTCAGACCTTATGACATTTTTCAAGAATGAGCATAAGAGCATTAAAAGGGTAAATCTGCCATGTTGAGAAGTGCAGCTATAGTGAAAAAGGCAACTTACAGGTTTGGTGTGGGCCAGCATGAGAGATAAAGTTTATCCTGTGTCAGTGAGTGTAGCTATTAGGTTAAGTTCGAGCATCTTAGCAATACAATGTCTTCTATACAGCTGTCAACATTCTACAAGGAAAGAGCCAATTACTCAATGATATAGTCATTAACCAGATTACCCCGGATACCAGAATTTGATGAGTGATATCTCAGTTGTAGAATGAATCTAAAAACCTATTGACATTCAAAATTGACTTTGTTTAGACATCCAGCCTGTATTGTAGTTTTATAACCAGAGACAAATCTTCAAAGGCACAATATTTATTTATTCGGAGTGGTACATGCATTCACAGTCTTGATTTATGGGATTCTTCCCAATATATGATTGATATGTCATAAAATCCCAAGTTCTTTATTAAAAGTTTATGGGAAAACTGTACTTGTCCTCATATTCTACAGCTGTAATGTCATCAATCAAATCCAACGTATTTATATAGCACATTTCTTACAACAAATGCATTTCAAGGTGTTCAGTCGTTGGATGGGGTGTTGTCTATAAAGTGGGGCACATATAACGAAAAAAGGAGGGCATCAAGGCATTCAAAATGTCTACAGGGATGGATGTGCAGGAGTCATGGCTTTGGGTCACGGAGTCTGGGATCCTGGGAGCCTCACCGGATGGTCTGGTGGGCATCACAGCAGGGGTGGAGGTCAAGTGTCCCTATGGTGCAAGCAAGGGACCTTACTGTTTCAGTATGATATGTTGGATAAAGGAATAAAGACAAGACACCAATGTCAAGTTCAATAGCCGTGTTCAAGCATTGTACAAATTCCTACACGCGGAGTACGGGGAACAGTCCGGCTAGTCGATTGCCTATCAACTAGACTCCGTAAAATCATCCTTTTCAATAGAAAGTGCAAACATAACGGCATAACATTAAAGTTATTAACAGTCAAGTCATAACAATTGAAAAAGCATGACATTTTCTTTTTACTTCAGTTGTCATCTCCCTCTGTTTATAAAAAAAAGTGTCACACCCTGACCTTAGAGATCCTTTTTATGTCTCTATTTTGGTTTGGTCAGGGCGTGAGTTGGGGTGGGCATTCTATGTTTTGTGTTCTATGTTTTCTATTTCTGTGTGTTTGGCCGGGGGTGGTTCTCAATCAGAGGCAGCTGTCTATCGTTGTCTCTGATTGAGAACCATACTTAGGTAGCCTTTTCCCACCTGTGTTTTGTGGGTAGTTGTTTTCTGTTTAGTTGGGTTACCTTACAGAACTGTTCGTTTGTCTCGTTGTTATTTTTGTTCTGAGTTAAATAAAAATCATGAACACGTACCACGCTGCGCTTTGGTCCACTCATTCTTCATCAGACGAGCGTTACAACAAGTTAACACAGTCTCTTGCTTACAGAGTAAGCCTGTCTGGTGGCTTGCACAGCCGACCCACCCATGAGTAAGTATGTGTTCTGACAGGGGTAGGATTAGGGCCACGAGCTTGGTGGTGTAGAAGCCTCACCTTCAGTTGGCGCATGTCTCAATTCTGTGCCCTTAGGCCTGGACTGTGATCCAGCTCATCTAGGTGAGTGTATGGTGTGTTCTGGTTTGTCTGCTCTGCTACGCGCAGATCCACCCGACTACGACGATAGAGGGAGCCACCAACATCCACCAGGTAAGAACGTGGTGCAACTCTGTAAGCACGTGCCCAGCCTCAAGTCCTGTGTGGTCTCCCGGCAGAGGTTTCACCCACCTCCAGCTCTGGTAGGTCTCGCACAGTCCGGTCGTAGAAGCACTTAGCGAGCTGCTTTCTGTGACGCAGTTGTCCATTGCGCCAACCATGATGCTGGGCTCAAGTAGCTTGTTAGCTACGGGGATGGTAGTCTTCAGACGTCTGGACAGAAGGTGTTGTGCTGGGCTGCTGTCCATGTTTTTGGTGGGTGTGTTCCTCCACTGTAAGATCGCTTTCCATGGGTTGTTGCTGTCATGCAAGGCCCTGCTTAACAGTTTTTTTTTACAATCTTGACAGCTGACTCTGCCTTGCCATTTGCTTTTGGGTGTCTTGAGGAGGTCACGTGGTCAAACTCCCATTCTGTGGTGTAACGCTTGAACTGTGCAGTGAATTGTGGGCCATTGTCTGTGATGACCTTGTCAGGCTGACCTTGCCTTGCAAACTATGCCTTGCAGCGCTTTATGACCGTCTCTGCAGACAAGTCAGGGATCAGTTAAATTTCCCAAAAGTCAAGAGTAGTGATTGTGGCGTACAGTAGGTCAGCCACCAGGGGGAGACTTGTCGAGGTCTGGTAACAGATGGAGTATACATCACGAGGCGATGGCTCCATCTGCTGGACGTGCCAGGTCTCGACGGTCTCTCCAGCCAGGACTAATTGGGGCTGATTGGGAGTAATCAAGGGCGGATTGCTCACCAGCTGTGCAAGGCCCATAAAGCTGTCAGAATGTTAGCACACAGGGAGAGTGGGGGGGAAGAAAGGACTCCCGTGTTATTGTTGACGGTTGCAGAGGTAACAAGAGGGAGTTCAGTTTTGTGCCCGACAGGATACAGCCAGACCCGGAACCCAGAAGACGGTATCCTGTAGAGGGTCTCATGGGGAAGACCTATCCTTTTCTTTTTGATTTATTATTTAAATAAACACCCTTGAAACAGAGCTAATCCTTCTCTGTCCGTGTCTGATCTGGGTAAACATCTTGACCAAAACCCCTGGTCTGCCACATGATCAACAATGAGAAGATAGTCCTTTTGTCTGTGGCTGAATAAGTCCATGCTGACGATTTGCCAGGCCCTTGTGGGCAGTTCGTGCGACATCATGGTTTCCTTTTGCTGTTCTTGAGGGTACTCGTTGCATGTGGTATAATGTTTCACGAGCCTGGCGGTAGCATGCGTCACCTCCAACGTGACTGGAGTGTATGCGGGTAAGCATCTCTGGATGTAGTGATTTGGGAATAATGACCTTCTGACCTCTGAACAAGACACCATTTTGCACACTGATCTCATCTTGAAAGGTCCAGTAATCTCTCACTGCGAAAGGTGCCTCCTCTTTCAGGTACGGCCAACCTGTGAGAGCCATGGACTTCAGTGACTGTAGGTGTTCGTCCTTCTCGGTGTGTTGCCTGATCTGGGCTAGGCGGTGATCTGTGACGTTTAAGTAGTCTGCCTGATTGATCTGTTGAACATCTTGTTGTTCCTGCTGTAGCGAACAGATGGCATGCCGCTGATAGGCAGTGCCTCTGCCTGTACATTGTGCTGTTGCCCTGCTCAGTGTGTCGCTGATGTACATCTCTGGTCCTGGCTTGTAGATGGCCATCAGGCTGTAGTTTTGCAGAGTCAGGAGCATGCTTTGAAGCCTCTTAGGCGCATTGAGAGGTTTACTGAATATGGCAATGAGTGGTTTGTGGTCAGTTTCAGCGGTGATCAGCTCTCGACCATATAAATAGTGATGGAAGCGCTGGCAGGAGAAGACGATGCTGAGGCACTCTTTCTCAACTTGTGCATAGTTTTGTTCGGTGGGGGTGAGCGCTCTCGAGTCAAACAACGGGCTGGCCTTCCTTCATAAGGCAGCATCCAAGTCCCCTTTGGCTGGAGTCACTCTGGATTGTGACAGGCTTCGTGACGTCGTAGTAGCGCAACACTGGCATGGATGAAGCCAGAGATTTCATCTCCTTTACTGCGGCCTCGTGCTTGGGTAGCCAGTGCCATGATGTGTCTTTGTCCAGCAACCGGCGCAGAGGCTCACAGACTGCTGATAGGTGTGGCATGAACTTTGCAAGATAGTTTGCAAAACTGATGAGACGCTGTACTCCTTTTGCATCAGACGAGTTTGGCATGTCGTGGATCGCTCTGACTTTGTCTGAGTCCAGCTTCAGGCCTTTGGCCGAGAGAATGTGGCCATGGAAGTGGACGTCTTTCACCTTGAACTGCAGCTTCTTCAGGCCAAGACGAAGCTTAACTGATCGGCAGCGCTCCATCAGTGCCAGGAGCTTCACATCGTGGTCGCGTTTTGCTTCTTCGTCTGTGTCACAACAGCCTACGATTAGGACATCATCAGAGATGGGTTCAATGCCCTTGAGCCCAGCCAGTAACCCATGCTGCTTGCGTTGGTATACCTGGTATATGGATTCATGCATGTCACTTTCACTGTTCTGCTCTGAACATTGAGTGACATCAACACAGTGAATCTTGCCCTCACTCACCCTTCTTTTGCTTTTGAGACACACTTTTGCAAAGTGATTATTAGTTCCACAAGCTCTGCATGGTTTTACGTAGGCAGGGCAGTGCTCTTAGCCTCGTGCGTGTGTATTCCCACAGTATTTACATGCTATGGGGCTCTCTGTGTTCACCGTTCGTGGTGAATTACTCTGCCTCGATTGGTTTTGTGTGAATGTCTGCCTGGCAATAGCATGAACAGTATCAACGTCAGTGCGTGGGGTTTCGATTTCCATTGCTTTCATTCTCATGTCAGTGACTTCAGCAGTGCGGCACATTTCAATGGAAGTTACTAATGTTAAGCCTCTCTCTCTTAGTAGACGCTGGCATGTATCCTCATTTGCAATTCCCAGTACTATTTTGTCACGAATCAATTCATCTTTCAATCCCCCGTAATCACAAGTAGCGGATTTCTCTCAAAACAGGTTACAAAGTTGTGTACGGACTCACCCTCTTCCTGTTTGCAGCTTCCGAAAACGAACCACTCGTAAATGACATTCCTGGCGGGTTTGAAGTAATGCATCCAATGCATCCAATATAGCCTTTGCATCACACTGTTGTCGTGCTGTGAGGGTGAGATTGTGCTGATAGATATGCCTGCATTCGCTGCCCATTACACTCCTCAGAGTTGCCGCTTGTACCTCGTTGGTTTTCTCATGTAGACGTGTTGCCAGCGCCTAGTCCTCGAATTCATCCCTGAAGTTGTCCCAATTAGTATTCCAGTCCCCTGTGAGAACCATGGGATTTGGTGGCGGAATGTTCGCTGCCATAGCGATGGAATAGGATATTTCTTTGCCTTCGAGGTAGGTAGTGATGCTAGCTAGTCAGCTAACATAACAACGAGTTGATCAGTGTTGTGAATAGTAGTAGGAAACGGCGTGTGTTTGCATATGGAACGTAACTGCGCTTATACTGTACTTAGCTACAAAAATAACAAGCGTGTGGTTTTCAAGACACTTCTGATACCATGTTTCAGTATGATATGTTGGATAAAGGAATAAAGACACCAATGTCAAGTCCAATAGCCTTGTTCAAGCATTGTACAAATCCCTACACGCGGAGTCCGGGGAACAGTCCAGCTAGTCGATTACCTATCAACTAGACTTCGTAAGACTTACCATTGAAGATGCAGTGAAGGATTTCTATATCAAGGAGGGAGGGTCTTACCGCCACCGTGAAGACCATCCTTACTAGCATCAGGTCCAAGGTCAGCTCCACATCACTGGAAGGGACACCCGCTTCTTTGTGTGGACCACCAAAGCCTCCATCACCATCCCCATTAGCATGACGACCTCTTAGACTCATATTGCTCCTCCTGTCAGCGCCTATTTTCAGGGAAGCCAATGGTCCAAAGATATTCCACATTGTTCATACACACACACACTGATTACCGATTGTTATGAAAACTTGAAATTGGCCCTAATTAAGTCTGTCATGACGATTAATCGGTCAGCCTCTACTACACAATATACACTTAGATAGTATTACTGTAGCTACAGTAATACTATCTATCTGGCATCCTATATGATTTATGAAGCAGCATAAGACATTTTTGGACTCACCTTGTGATGTGCTTGAACAGGAAAGTGGTGCGGCGGTCTTTCATGGCCAAATTTTGTCAGAGAAAGATGCCGGATTTACAATACAGGTTTGAATGACCATTCAAAACATATATTCCCAGTAGTAGCTTGTTTTTCCCCCAGAGTTCCCAGTTGCCTTGAACTCAGTTAGCCACTGATTCCTTCCCAAACCACTCATTGTTGAATTTGCGATTCCCAACTTGTGTAATGTTTGTGCAATGG
Source organism: Salvelinus alpinus (assembly GCF_045679555.1). Lineage (NCBI taxonomy): Eukaryota > Metazoa > Chordata > Actinopteri > Salmoniformes > Salmonidae > Salvelinus > Salvelinus alpinus. The sequence goes on along the minus strand of NC_092105.1, from coordinate 44,445,114 downwards.
CCAATGAGAACCAAGACGTTTTATCTCTAATTTCTCTTCATATGACAAGGATTGAAAAGGATTTGATTGTCGACTTGATTCATGGCGACGACTGCTAGCTTGCTAGCTAAGATTTTTAAAGTATGATGTTGACATGGTGGTTTCTTTGCAACGCTTGCAGTTAGCCACTGATTCCTTCCAAACGACTCATTGTTGATTTTGCGATTTCCAACGCGTTGTGTAATCTTTATGTACAATGGATGATGAGTACCAATACGTTTTATCTATAATTTCTCTTCATTATTTATCTTCATATGACAATGATTAAAAATTATTGTGGACTTGATGACAACTGATGATGACTGCTAGCTAAGACTTTGAAAGTAAGATGTTGACATGAGTCCAATCAAAGCTACTGTAGATAGAATGACATCAAATCACATTATATCTGTGGCCAATGATCTTGAGCCTTCTTGGATGGGCACTTCTAATATAACTCTATGGCAGCACCCAAGGGGCTAAAATTTTGGAGCTCTAACCTTAGAATTGGGGATGATGTACTGTCCCATGAGTGACAGAAAACTGAGCCAATCAGGCACAACATTCTGTATTTTCTGCTGGCTAGCCCCACCACCACAGAAAGCACTGAGCTAGGCTGAAACACCTGCATTTTAGAACTGCCTTAAGAAAGCAAAAAAGAGACCATGGGGCTTTATTAACTGACATTTTTTTATACATTGTTTGCAAACTAATATGTGACACGTATTAATGCCAAAATAACAAGCAAAGTGTGGAAAGTTGTTTAAGTCCCACCTGAAAGTGTGGGACTTAAAATAGGTGGGTATAATACTTACATTTACATTTAAGTCATTTAGCAGACGCTCTTATCCAGAGCGACTTACAAATTGGAAAGTTCATACATATTCATCCTGGTCCCCCCGTGGGGAATGAACCCACAACCCTGGCGTTGCAAGCGCCATGCTCTACCAACTGAGCCACACGGGACCAATACTTACTGACAAGCCCCTAACCAACAGTGCAGTTTCAAAAAATATGGATGGTTGGTCAGTGGTAAGTCTTTTCAATGGTGTAACACCATCTTTATCTGGACAGAAAACGCATTGTTTATCATACTTAACACCCAATCCTCATGCCTCATTGTTTGTTCTTGTTTCCCAATCAACAGTCTGGATATTCCTCTTCTGCCATAATGGATGAGCTACCTTTTCTGGTAAATACTGGGCTATTTATCTTTCCCACCGGAAAATGGCAGCTGCAGACCCGAGTGTTGTTTCTGGTCCGCCCATCTGAAAGACACACAGATAAGTTAGTTATATTAAAATACAATAACCCACAGACAACTATAGTAAAGGTAAAATAGACTGGCTTTGGTCTATCTGCACATCTAAAATCCTAATTGGTAGATGGGACATTTCTCCTGGGATGGAGGAAATATCTGTAACACTCAACTAGGTGATCGGGACAGTCAAGAGTACTATTTGCCCGAAGAGGTATAATATTGCGATGAGCTATATGGCTGTACTTCCGATTCTAATTCTCAAGAGGAAAGTTAAAACACTTAGCTGTAAGGTCTCTGAGGAGGACCGACAGTGATAGGTGGATCATCTGAAAGGGACTGACATGCAGGGATGTAACATAAGGATTTTGGGCACTGGTAAGCAGACCACAATTTCTACATTCAGGTCCTAAATATGTGGCATGCAATGTTTGTAAAGTCAACATTTCACTGCTGTGTCAGGCTAGTTTGGCACGTTGTCTATTAGCCCAGTCTGTTAGTACTAGCCTCGGTCTAGCTTAATTTCCAATAAAGACGTCTCAAAAAACAATTATCAGATGTCATAATGACGTTATTTGCCTATTGGGCAGTTTGTAACAGTGTGTCGCTGGCAACGACGAGGTTGTGTGTTCAATTCCCGCAGGGATCATACACACACAAAACATGTTTTACCACTCACTGTTTTAAGTTGCTTTGGATAAAAATGGCTGCTATATTGTCATGACTGTTAAAAGGGCAATTTGTGGAGTTGAAATGGGATGGACTGCAATGTACTGTCATGTGTATTGCATTTAAAAGAACTAGAACTGGAGTCATCACCTGCCTATGTGAGCTGAATCTGAGACCTCAGGGAGAGCTGAAGAAAAGTAAAGGAGGACAGGACAAGTAATTTGAATACAATTATTACAAATACACTGAGTCAAAAGGAAGAGGAAAAGCACAAAGAATGAGAGGGTTTCTGTAAGAAAGACATGGTTGTGTTCAAATTCCATTTAAATTAAATTAAACGTCCAAAATTAAATTGAAATTGACCCCATTCCAGGTGTGAGAGGTGTCCCTTACCTAATATAGTGAACTTGTCTGACATCCTCTCCATCACCACCTAGTCTTTCCCCACATAGGAAACCTGGCACATGAACACCGCCCCCTTGTGGATGGAGATCTGGGAGATGGAGTGAGAGGACAGCAGTCTGCTTGCTGCCGTCCCCTGTCGAGTACAGTCGTGGCCAAAAGTTGAGAATGACACAAATATTAATTTTCACAAAGTCTGCTGCCTCAGTTTGTATGATGGCAATTTGCATACACTCCAGAATGTTATGAAGCGTGATCAGATGAATTGCTATTAATTGAAAAGCCCCTCTTTGCCATGCAAATTAACTGAATCCCCCAAAAACATTTCCACTGCATTTCAGCCCTGCCACAAAGGACCAGCTGACATCATGTCAGTGATTGTCTCGTTAACACAGGTGTGAGTGTTGACGAGGACAAGGCTGGAGATCACTCTGTCATGCTGATTGAGTTCGAATAACAGACTGGAAGCTTCAAAAGGAGGGTGGTGCTAGGAAATCATTGTTCTTTCCCTGTCAACCATGGTTACCTGCAAGGACACACGTGCCGTCACCATTGCCTTGCACAAAAAGGGCTTCACAGGAAAGGATATTGCTGCAGTAAGATTGCACCTAAATCAAACATTTATCGGATCATCAAGAACTTCAAGGAGAGCAGTTCAATTGTTGTGAAGAAGGCTTCAGGGCGCCCAAGAAAGTCCAGCAAGCGCCAGGACCATCTCCTTAAGTTGATTTAGCTGCGGGATCGGGGCACCACCAGTACAGAGCTTGCTCAGGAATGGCAGCAGGCAGGTGTGAGTGCATCCTCACTGAGGCGAAGACTTTGAGGATGGCCTGGTGTCAAGAAGGGCAGCAAAGAAGCCCCTTCTCTCCAGGAAAAACATCAGGGAGACTGATATTCTGCAAAAGGTACAGGGATTGGACTGCTGAGGACTGGGGTAAATTCATTTTCTCTGATGAATCCCCTTTCCGATTGTTTGGGGCATCCGGAAAAAAGCTTGTCCGGAGAAGACAAGGTGAGCACTACCATCAGTCCTGTGTCATGCCAACAGTAAAGCATCCTGAGACTATTCATGTGTGGGGTTGCTTCTCAGCCAAGGGAGTGGGCTCACTCACAATTTTGCTTAAGAACACAGTCACGAATAAAGAATGGTACCAACACATCCTCCGAGAGCAACTTCTCCCAACCATCCAGGAACAGTTTGGTGACGAACAATGCCTTTTTCAGCATGATGGAGCACCTTGCCATAAGGCAAAAGTGATATCTAAGTGGCTCGGGGAACAAAACATCGATATTTTGGGTCCATGGCCAGGAAACTCCCCAGACCTTAATCCCACTGAGAACTTGTGGTCAATCCTCAAGAGGCGGGTGTACAAACAAAAACCCACAAATTCTGACAAACTCCAAGCATTGATTATGCAAGAATGGGCTGCCATCAGTCAGGATGTGGCCCAGAAGTTAATTGACAGCATGCCAGGGCCGATCGCAGAGGTCTTGAAAAAGAATGGTCAACACTGCAAATATTTACTCTTTGCATCAACTTCATGTAATTGTCAATAAAAGCCTTTTACACTTATGAAATGCTTGTAATTATACTTCAGTATTCCATAGTAACATCTGACAAAAATATCTAAAGACACTAAAGCAGCAAACTTTGTAGAAATTAATATTTGTGTCATTCTCAAAACCTTTGGCCACGACTGTACAGTGGGCCCTGGGTGTGCAGCTTGTAATAGTCCCATGGTGTTTATACTTGTGTACTATTGTTTGTACAGATGAACGTGGTACCTTCAGGGGTTTGAACATTTCTCCCAATGATGAACCAGACTTGTGGAGGTCTTCCTTTTTTTCTGAGGTCTTGGCTGAGTTCTTTTGATTTTCCAATAATGTCAAGCAAAGAGGCACTGAGTGCCTTCAAGGTAGGCCTTGAAATACATCCACAGGTAGACCTTCAATTGACTGAAATTGTCAATTGACTGAAATGATGTCAATTAGCCTATCAGAAGCTTCTAAAGCCATGACATCATTTTATGGAATTTCCCAAGCTGTTTAAAAGGCACAGTCAACTTAGTGCATGTAAACTTCTGACCCACTGGAATTGTGACACAGTGAATTATAAGTGAAATAATCTGTCTGTTATCAATTGTTGGAAAAATTACTTGTGTCATGCACAAAGTACATGTCCTAAACGACTTGCCAAAACTATAGTTTGTTAACAAGAAATGTGTGGAGTGGTTGAAAAACGAGTTTTAATAACTCCAACCTAAGTGTCTGTAAACTGTATGTAAGAATGCTTTTCAATGACTACAGCTCAGCATTCAACACCATAGTACCCTCCAAGCTCATCATCAAGCTGGAGGCCCTGGGTCTCAACCACGCCCTGTGCAATTGGGTCCTGAACTTTCTGACGGGCTGCCCCCAGGTGGTGAAGGTAGGAAACAACATCTCCACTTCGCTGACCCTCAACACTGGGGCCCCACAAGGGTGCGTGCTCAGCCCCCTCCTGTACTCCCTGTTCACCCACGACTGTGTGGCCATGCACGCCTCCAACTCAATCATCAAGTTTGCAGATGACACAACAGTAGTGGGCTTGATTACCAACAACAACGAGACAGCCTATAGGGAGGAGGTGAGGGCACTCGGAGTGTGGTGTCAGGAAAACAACCTCTCACTCAACGTCAACAAAACAAAGGAGATGATTGTGGACTTCAGGAAACAGCAGAGGCCCCCCCCCCATCCCCCCCCTCCCATATCCACATCGAAGGGACAGCAGTGGAGAAGGTGGAAAGTTTTAAGTTCCTCGGCGTACACATCACAGACAAACTGAAATGGTCCACCCACACAGACAGTGTGGTGAAGAATGCGCAACAGCCCATTCAACCTCGGAGGCTGAAGAAATGTGGCTTGTCACCCAAAACCCTAACAAACCTTTACAGATGCACAATCGAGAGCATCCTGTCGGGTATGACAACTGCAACTGCCCTCAACCGCAAGGCTCTCCAGAGGGTTGTTCAGTCTGCACAACGCATCACCGGGGGCAAACTACCTGCCCTCCATGACACCTACAGCATCTGATGTCACAGGAAGGCCATAAAGATCATCAAGGATAACAACCCCCCGAGCCACTGCCTGTTCACACCGCTAGCATCCAGAAGGCGAGGTCAGTACAGGTGCATCAAAGCTGGGACCGAGAGACTGGAAAACAGCTTCTATCTCAAGGCCATCAGACTGCTAAACAGCAATCACTAACTCAGAGAGGCTGCTGCCTACATTGAGACCCAATCACTGGCCACTTTAATAAATGGATCACTAGTCACTTTAAAACAATGCCACTTTAAATAATCAATCAATCAAATGTATTTATAAAGCCCTTCTTACATCAGCTGATGTTACAAAGTGCTGTACAGAAAACAGCAAGCAATGCAGGTGTAGAAGCACGGTGGCTAGGAAAATCTCCCTAGAAAGGCCAGAACCTAGGAAGAAACCTAGAGAGGAATCAGGCTATGATGGGTGGCCAGTCCTCTTCTGGCTGTGCCGGGTGGAGATTATAACAGAACATGGCCAAGATGTTCAAATGTTCATAGATGACCAGCAGGGTCAAATAATAATAATCAGTGGTTGTACCTATTTTTCATTTCGTTGTTTCAACTACTTCAATGTACTTGCATACACATGGACACAGTATAAAAAACAGTATAAAAAATTACAACACTAAATCAAATCAAACTTTGTCACATGCGCCGAATACAACAGGTGAAACAACAGTGAAATGCATACTTACAAGCCCTTAACAAACAATGCAGTTTAAGTAAGAGTTCAGAATTTTTACCAAATAAACGAAAGTAAAAAAATTATAAAAAGTAAACCCAATAAAATAACAATAACGAGGCTATATACAGGGGGTACCAGTACCGAGTCAATGTGCGTGGGTACAGGTTAGTTGAGGTAATTTGTACATGTCGGGTTGACCGCGAACCCCAAGAAATGCAAACTAGGTTTCGAGGAGGTGGAGTACCTGGGGTATTTGATCGGACAGGGGAACGTCAAGCCCCAGGAGAGGAAGGTTCACGGGGTGCGTGACTGGCCCGTTCCACGCACCAAGACACAGGTCAAGTCCTTCCTGGGACTGGCAGGATACTATAGCCGGTTTATCCCCAACTTTGCGGCGATAGCTTCCCCCCTCACCGATCTAACCAGGGCCCGCCTCCCGAAAACAGTGAAATGGACGGACGAGACAGAAGCAGCGTTCAGCCGCCTGAAGGAAGCCCTATGCTCCCATTCGATTCTCGTATCGCCCAATTTCCAGGTGCCGATGGTGGTCCAGACGGATGCATGTGACACGGGACTAGGGGCCGTTCTGTCCCAGATACACGATGGGGAGGAGCACCCCATCATGTACATCAGCCGAAAGCTGATACCTAGAGAAAAAAGTACTCTATTGTTGAGAAAGAGTGTCTAGCGGTGAAGTGTTAGGTACCTACTTCACCCTGGTCACGGACCATGCTCCCCTGTTCTGGATGGCCAGGGAAAGGACACAAACGATCGGGTCACCAGGTGGTTCTTGTCCCTTCAACACTTCTCTTTTTCTGTTGTGCACAGGTCAGAGGCGAAGCATGGAAACGCGGATGCCCTATCGAGAAGGGAGACATACGTCGCACTGATGACAGTCCCCGCCCCGACAGAGCTAAGGGGGGTGTGTGGCATACAGCAGGTCAGCCACCAGGGGGAGACTCATCGAGGCCTGGTGACAGACGGTGTATACATCACGAGGCGATGGCTCTATCTGCTGGACGTGCCAGGTCTCGACGGGTTCTCCGGCCAGGACTAATTGGGGCTGATTGGGAGTTGGTGAATAATCAAGGGCTGATTGCTCACCAGCTGTGCAAGGCCCATAAAGCTGCCAGAAGGGCAGCACACAGGGAGGGTGAGGGGGAAGAAAGGACTCCCATATAGGTGGGGACGGTTACAGCGGTAACAGGAGTGCAGTTTTGACCCCGACGCGGAGCCCAGAAGATGGTATCCCGGAGAGGGTCTCATGGGGGAGACCTATCCTTTTTGATTTATTATTTAAATAAACACCCTTGAAACCGAGCTAATCCTTCTCTGTCCGTGTCTGATCTGTGTAAACGTCTTCGCCAAACCCCCTGGTCTACCACAGTATCAAAAATGGTCCATCACCCAAAGGACATCCAGCTAATTTGACACAACTGTGGGAAGAATTGGAGTCAACATGTGCCATCAGCCCTGTGGAAAGCGTTTGACACCTTGTAGAGTCCATGCTCTGATGAATTGAGGCTGTTCTGAGGGCAAAAGGGGTTGCAACTCAATATTAGGAAGGTGTTCTTAATGTTTTGTACGCTCAGTGTAAGTTTATCACTTTTCAAACAATCCAGTGTATTTTTGTTAATGTTTTTTAAATCAACACGTTAAAAGATTTAACTACTGAAACAAAGACAAACAGACAATTCCCATTTTTCAAGCCCGCTGAAGGTGTGGCAGCTCTACCAGGGGCATGCTTGAGCTGGTTTTATTAAACCATTTTAATTGAACCTTTATTTAACTAGGCAAGTCAGTTAAGTACAAATTCTTATTTATTGCATACCAAGAGGTAAAAGGCCTCTTGTAGTACAAAATGCACATGACAACAAGAGACACCACAACACTACATAAAGAGAGACCTAAGACAACAACATAGCATGGCAGCAACACATGACAACAACATGGCAGAGACACAACATGGCAGCAGCACAACATGGTACAAACATTATTGGGCACAGACAACAGCACAGAGGGCAAGAAGGTAGAGACAACAACACATCACGCAAAGCAGCCACAAGTGTCAGTAAGAGTGACCATGATTGAGTCTTTGAATGTTGAGATGGAGATAAAACAGTCCAGTTTGAGTGTTTTTCGTTCTAGTCGCTAGCTGCAGCGAACTGAAAAGAGGAGCAACCCAGGGATGTGTGTGCTTTGGGGACCTTTAACAGAATGTCTTTCGTGGTTGTATGTGGTTAGAATGGATACTTCAGAGTACCTTTCGGAATTGTTCTCATAGAATAGGTGCTTCAGCGGTTGTCAGTATTCTCGTTCTAGATTTACGTAATTTCTAGCTGCAGACTAGTAATTATACGTCTAAGATTTACTCTTATTCTGTAGTTGTCACATCCTGATCTGTTTCACATGTCCTCATTATTGTCTCCACCCCCTCCAGGTGTCGCTTATTTCCCCCGGTGTATTTATCCCTGTGTTTCCTGTCTCTCTGTGCCAGTTCGTCTTGTATGTTCAAGTCAACCCGCGTGTTTTTCCCGTGCTCCTGCTTTTTAAATTCTCTTTTTGCTAGTCCTCTCGGTTTTGACCCTTGCCTGTTTCTGGACTCTGTACCCGCCTGCCTGACAATTCTGCCTACTTTGACCTCGAGCCTGCCTGCCACACTGTTTACTCAAGAAAATGTGAAATGCTAATTAGCAATAGATGAGACCTCAGCAATACAAATTCCTGCAGGAAGCTCCTGCATGTCATCTCTTGTCTATACTGTCAGCCTGTTCACCAGCGCGATCAGAGACCTTTGTGCCCAGAGAACTTCTGTACTCAATCCATGAATTTGCATCCCCTTGTCTTAGCTAGCCATTGACTACACTTTAGCTAGCTAGTTAGCAGAGTAGTAGATCAAAACATAATTTTGTTTTACTTAGCCTAGATAATTGTTTGTACAGTATGTCGACTTTGGTGTCTATTTCAGACCTTATGGCATTTTTCAAGAATGAGCATAAGAGCATTAAAAGGGGAGAAGACCACTATAAGTTTTGCAATGTGGAGAAGTGCAGCTATAGTGAGGGGAAATTTACCGATTGGTCAGGGCCAGCGTGAGGGATAAAGTTAATCCTGTGTCGAGTGTAGCTATTACGTTAAGTTTGAGCATCTCAGCAATACAATGTTTTCTATACTGCTGTCAACATTCTACAAGGAAAGAGACTTAATCACTTATATAATCATTAACAAGATCACCCTGGATTCCAGACTTAGATGAGTGATATCTCAGTTCTAGAATGTTGTCATTGATGAGAATTAATCAAAAAATCCATTGACATTCAAAATGAACTTAGTTTAGACATCCAGCCTGTATTGTAGTTTCATAACCAGAGACAAATCTTCAAAGGCACAATATGTATTTATTCAGAGTGGTACATGCATTCACACAGACTTAAAGGATCCTTCCCACTATAAGATTGATATGTCAAGTGATAAAATCCCAAGTGATCAATTAAACGTTCATGGAAAAACTGAACTTGTCCTCATGTAAAAATGACAGTTTATTAAATATTGTACAGATGTAATGTCAACAATCAAATCAAACTTCATTTATATAGCACATATCTTACAATTAATGCATTTCAAGGTGTTCAGTGTCGTTGGTTGTGTCTAAGTAGGGCACAGATAACGAAGAGCAGGACATTAAGGCATTCAAAATGGCTACAGGGATGAATGTGCAGGAGTCAGGGCTTTGGGTCACAGAGTCTTGGATCCTGGGAGCCTCACCGGATGGTCTGGTAGGCACCACAGCAGTGGTGGAGGTCAAGTGTCATTATGGCGCAAGGGACCTGACCATTCAAGAGGCAGTGAAGTCGAAGATTTCTATATCAAGGAGGGAGGGTCTTACAGCCTCTGTAAAGACCATCCTTACTGGCACCAGGTCCAAGGTCAACTCCACATCACTGGAAGGGACACCTGCTTCTTCGTTGTGTGGACCACCAAAGCCATCTTCACCATCTCCATCCAATGTGACAACCTCTGGCAGAGAATACAACCAAGGGAGGGTCTGAAAGGACATTACTGATACTGTCATCGGGTCTTAGAATGTGCCAATGTTTGAGAAGGATTCCCTTAATTAGAATTTTTTCTCCCCAATTTCGTGGTATCCAATTGGTAGTTACAGTCTTGTCTCATCGCTGCAACTCCCGTACAGACTCGGGAGAGGCGAAGGTCAAGAGCTGTGCGTCATCCGAAACACAAACCAACCAAGCCGCACTGCTTCTTGACACAATGCCCGCTTAACCCTGAAGCCAGCCACACCAGTGTTTCGGAGAAAACACCGTACACCTTGCGTCCGTATCAGCGTGCATGCACCCGGCCTGCCACAGGAGTAGCATGAGCGTGATGGCCAAACCCTCCCCTAACCCAGACGACGCTGGGCCAATTGTGCGCCGCCCCAAGGATCTCCCGGTCGAGGCCGAATGCGACAGAGCCTGGACTCGAGCCAGGATCTCTAGTGGCACAGCTAGCACTGCAAGTTCTGGGCACCTTGAATAGCGCGTAGTAAGAACGCATGACTGCTTCTTTTTGCGAGACTGTCCTTGAAAGAGATCATGTCTCAATTTTCTCAATGGCAATGTCAATCTGACTATTTTTGTAACCCCTCTCATTGAATTTCCTTTGCATCTCAGCCATGTTTCTGTCAAAATCTGATTGTTTTTTGCAAATTCTTTTGATTCGACAGAATTGGCTGTAGGGCAAACTGTTTTTCAAGGGAAGGGGGGGGGGCTGGAGGACAGGCTGGCAGACGACCCAATGAGGGTGCAGAACGCCTTCCAGAACTGGGACAAGAACTGAGGACCACAATCGGAGACCATGTCCACCGGAAGTCTATGGATCCGGAAGACGTGCTGCACCATGAACTGGACCGTCTCCTTGGCTGAGAGTAACTTGGGAAGGGGAATGAAATGGGCGGCTTTGGAAAACCTATCTACCACCATAAGGGTAGTGGTATTGCCATCTGATGGAGGGAGACCAGTGACAAATTCTAGAAATATATGAGACGGTGAGGAACAGGGAGTGGTTGAAGGAGGCCAGCCTGTATGGATTTTCGTAGCAGGGCGTCTATCAAAGGGGTTAATTCTGGGGTTACGCAATAAATTAAGGCAGAGGATATTACTGAAGACATAGATGGAGTGTAGGGATGTATTTTTGGGTGGACTATGATTGAAGTGAGATGGGTTTTCTAATTTTACGTGTTTAATTTTGTATTTTGTATGTCGTCGTTTTCCCCCTTTCCCGCAATGTTTTTGTTTGTTTATTATTCAATACCCCGTCCAGCTGGTGGCGTTAATGCACCATTAACATTGGATGCCAACCGCCGTTAAACCCCATTGAAGAAGATTCCTTCAATTATTCCACTTTTCACCTAAGTGTGAACCGGAACAATTCACGCTACTAAAACAAACAACGGGAACATGAGACTGTCTTACATTGCGCCAACTAAACTGTCTCTTAGTGGTAGAGCGTACTCTCCTCCTGGACGTTGTGTGCTGAAGTTTGTATGGTTCTCATACATTTCCTAATCGCAAATAATGAGATATTCCTCAAATTGCTTGGCCTGGTTATAACAATAAGTAAGATGGCTAATGCGACCAAAACATCGAAGGGTAACAAGCCGTTCATGGTTAGAAGGGATACAGCTTTTGTCAAATTAACGTCAGATTTGACGTTTTGTAGCAGGTTAGGAGAATTTCCACAGCATGTTAGTTTATTAACGTAGCAGGTTAGGCAAATTAGGTTAAGGTTAGGAAAAGGGTTAGGGTTAGCTAAAATGCAAAACATTTAAACTTTTTACATTAATTTGACAAAAGATGGATACCTTCTAGCATGACCTAACAAGCTGGGTTCGGGTTCGCGACCATGCCCAATTAATGAAAAGATACTCACGGTGCATGCTCAGGCTGCCCTGCTCGAATTAGTTTGTGTGAGAGACTAGGGGATGGCTAGCACTATTCCCCTACTAGTCCGCGGCGCAGGTTCTCTTGACATTTGTGTAACATTCTTTAGGGGGCTTGGTGTTTCTGGCCAGGTTAGCCAACTCGTCGAGACAAGCTATTCCTGCCTCCCCACGGTGGAGTTGCTTGGGTAGCTCTCTTGTTTAGTATACGTAGCGTTAAGTCGTTTGGTTATTCTAAACAGACCGTGCTGTGGTCAGAGGCTAGCTAGCCTAGCTTAGACTAATGAGCCTCCTGGCTAACGACGGCTGACACGCATAACTTCCGATGAATGAAGCTTACTAACGTGCCCCCAGGGCTATGACAACCCTAATTCCTATTTTAAATTGATGGAGTTGGAGGGAGTAGAGAGAGCGGGGTTTGCATGCTTCTGCGATGAGGAAGTAGCCCCCCGTGTAGCTGCGCACCTTCACAAAAAATATTGCTGGGACGCCAGTACCCCCACTTTTTGTTACATACGGGGTACTTAGTCCGCCATTGCCAGAGCCCTCTGTGCCCATAAGGGGGCCAGGCTTCATGCAGGCTATACAGTATCATGGAAGCACAACGTGTGTTGGAAGCCTATCCATGTTTAATGCCCCTCTAGTACCCTGCAACAATTGGCTCTTTGCGTTGTGGAACGCTGCCTCGCACTCCTGTTTCCATTTCCAGGGAACCTGCTTTTTTTAGCAGGACATGTAAGGGTTGTAACAGGGTAGACAGATTTTCCAAGAACCAAAGTTCGGTGACGTTTGTGGGACTTGGGGCAACGGCTGTCACTTTCTCATCAGTGGGCTGCAGCCCTTCTCTGTCAATCAGATGTCCTAAGTACTCCACTTTGTCTCTCATGAACTTGCAGTTGGCCCGTTTCACCCTAATACCATCTTTTTCAAGATGACTCAGGACTTCATCCAGTCTGTTTAGGTCTTCCACTCTCGAACATGCCATTACAATGATCTCGTCTAGAAAGCATGTCACATGGTCAAAGCATGTCGCGGGGACTCTCATCAAACACAGCTTTGTTGCTGTAACATGGCATCCACATCAGCATCAATAGCATCTCCTAAAGTTCGGACTGCAAAAATGTTTGATTTTATTCAACCAGTTATGGCTGGTCGATCGCCCTTCACTATTACGAGGGGTAGCTTGGCTCTCTGCTCTTCGATTTGGCATCAACAGTCACTTGCCCTAGTAAGGGTATATTCTCACCATAGAAGGTAGAGAGCTGCATATTGCTTTTCTCAAGGGTTAGATGAGAGTGATTCACTGTACACCTTCTCAGACACCAGTATCACTGCAGGTCTGGTATCTAACTTCATTTCTACTCTCTTGCCCTCTAAATGTACATTTACCTCAATGCCATTATTTCCATTGAAATAATATTCCTGGATGCCAGCTCCATTGAAAAGCAGTGTAACACGCGCCCTTAAACTCAAAAAACGTTTCATTCAAATTTTGGCCTTGGTCACAGTGAGTAGAAAGTTGTTTCAGAGCTACAATGTAGTCACTGACTCGCCGTCTTGCTGGTTCCTCTTTTGGAAACAGAATCTTTCTGAAACTATGAGTGGTTAAGGCTTGTAATGGTCAGATAGCATTTTACTAAGCTGCCGTAGCTGAGCTCGCTAGGCTTATCTGGCATGGAGAGATTCTTCAGGAGTCTATAGGTGTCAGGTCCTATGACTGATAGGAATAAACTGACCTCATCTTTAACATTGTTTGCCAACATCCACTGTTCCAGGCAAGACTCTTCTTGTCTATCTTTACATTCAGATATGTTGCCTATTAATGCCATGTTTGCTAGCTTAGCCAGTCTCTCATTATTGTTCATTAGCTAAATTCTGAGAGCCTCAAAATACACTTTTCTATTAACCTGGCTAGCTACGGGTTGGTATCTCGTCTACGGGAAACCTAATTGTTTTTGGCATCCCATCCTCGTTGCTACTGTAATATATTTGGTAATATTAAATAGAAGAGAGTGAGATTGAAAGTAAGCTGGATGCTGCCATGCTGGTCAGTTTAATGTCAACATCCTTCTTCAATTAGTTTTAACGGCAGTTGGCATCCAATAAATGTTGCATTACCGCCACCTATTATAACTTATATATCCTAACCTCACTTTGTCGGGCAAAGACTCCACATCGAAACTCAAAAGAACAAACAACTACTCTTCTGTTTTACCACTCACGCCACCAAACGCATCACAAACACCGGGAATCTTCCCCTTCAGTTGGTCAACTTTCACATTTACTGCTACCCCAGTAATCACTCCTTTCAATTGTGCCCTTTTCTTGAGTCCAAAAAATTCACATATCTTGTCCCCATTCATTTAACGTGGAGCACCTGCTCCCTCTGACCAGCAGAAACACAAACAGTTATCACCAGATCACTTCTGGTTACCTTCACCGATTCCACAGCACCCAACTCTGTTTTTACCCACCCTGAAACCACAAATGAATCAGCAAACAGGCAAGGGTCCACTTTTTCCAAAAATGTCACTCCTACCGTCAGAGACTCATCTTTATCCTGACCCTCAGTGCAAGCCTCGGGCTCTGAGAACTTCACCACACCTACCCCCTCCAATACTTCCCCCTGACTCACTTCCATTTCTGCTCCTGTCTTCAATCTGGAGTACAGCTCCCTCTAATTACACTTTTTACAATTCTTCTTTAACAAACCATCTCCCTTTTTTCCACCGTTTTTAACCGATTCAAGCTCACCCTCTTCCTCCCCCTCTTTCTTCAACATCCTCTGCCTCTCTGTTTACCTCCATTCCTCCTCCGTATTCCAAGTATATGTCTCCTTATTATAATACTGCACTTCTCCTAACATACATCTTATTCTTGCCCTCTGAAAGGATGCCATTTTCCTTATCTCTAGCAGGTCTAGTCCAGACACACCAATGCCTCCCACAGAGATCAAATGTCAAGAGCAAATTCCAAGGAATATCTGGTCACAAATGACACTACACAGTGGTACCACAAGGTGGTGTCAATTAACCAGATAATCTGCCAATCTACTACACTTTCCTTCAGCATCTTGAGAGAGAAAACCTCCCTGGTCTTTATGGTTGAATCTGTGTTTGAAATTCACTGCTCAACTGAGGGACCATACAGATAATTGTATGTATGGGGTAAAGAGATTAGGTAGTCATTAAAAAATAATTTTAAACACTATTATTGGACGCAGAGTGAGTCCATGCAACTTATTATGTGACTTGTTAAGCTAATTTTTACTCCTGAACTTATTAGGCTTGCCATAACGAAGGGGTTGAATACTTATTGACTGAAGACAGTTGAGCGTTTCATTTTTTTATACATTTTTAAAAGGAATTGAAAAACGTAATTCCACTTTGACATTATGGGGTATTGTGTGTAGGCCAGTGACCAAAACATGTAATACATTTTAAATTCAGACTATAACAAAATGTGGAAAAAGTAAAGGGATGTAAATACTTTCTGAAGGCACTGTATTTCAACCACATAAAATATTCATCCAACCCGGACTGAAACCTGAAAGCATGTTGGGTCACTTTCACAGCATTCTATTTCCTTACAATTTTTACATTTGCACAGAAAATAGTTCCCGTTTTTTTTTGTTATTGCATTTTCTCCCTGGTCCCTAAACGTCTTTCCTCCGCGAAAAAAACCCAGAGATGACAGAAAAAACTTTACCTACATCAACTAGATTGAAGCCTTCATTCTATCGATTTATAGCATTATCCTGGTTAGCAGGGGTTTATTTAGTATTCTAGGGCAACATATGATGACAGAAGAGATGCTGCATGTATCTAATTAGACAAGTTGACTAACAAATAGAATACCAAAATGTAGAAAATTATAAGCAGAGACATCTAAATCGGGGGGAAAATCCTGCACCCCTTGACAAAAAAAATTTGTTCCGTCATCACTGACTGTAGCCTTAAGCCATTTTCTATATTAGTTGGTTAGGTACGGGCCTCAGATTTTCATTTAATCACATATAGTCAGGCTGTTGTGGATAGGTCATTAGTGGTTATTAGCAATTGCGGGCAGGTGCGGGTGAACAAACTGTTGACCCATGCACCACTAATGCACACACACCCTTTAAATCCCCTAGGCTCCTTGAGACCCCTCTTTCAAAATCACTGAGATCTCCTCTTTTAGTCATGGTAGCCAAAATAATGGGCAACTGGGCATTTTTAATAAATGACCCTAAGCATGATGGGATATTAATTAACTCAGGAACTACACCTGTGTTGAAGCACCTGCTTTTGATATACTTTGTATCCCTCATTTACTCAAGTGTTTCCTTTATTTTCACAGTTGTAGATCTCACTAGACATATATTACTAATGTAAATGGCCCCTTAGTTCAAAGTCAACTCATGCGCAAACAGCAATAGGTGGTCTGCTTTTTCTGTGCTGCTTACTCAAAAATGGCTGATTGTGAATGTTTGCTCTGTCATTACTTACAGACAAATGATAATTTTGATCCACATGTAAAAGCATGAGAGGCCAGGCAAGCAACCAGGGGTGGACTGGGACCAAAAATCGGCCCTTGCATTTCTAATACACCAGCCCATTATTTTATTTGAGGCCCCCATACCGGCCCATTTTGTTCCTCGATGCCCCCACACTGGCAATTTTTTTCCCTCGAGGCCCCCATTATTAGCCAGATAATTTGGTGCAAAAAAACAAATACAATTTAGATAGGCCCACTGGGCTAAAAATGTAACAGCACATCTGGCATTTGCCATTCCGCCCCTGCACACAACCCACACTCAGCTGCCAGTAATGTGACAGACAAACAGTTTGGCTTCACGTGTCTGCTGAACTCTGATATTTTTGTATGTTTTTGTATTTCCTTGGATATATCCTTTATTAGAGGTTAGGATGACTTGTCTGTTTAACTCCAAGTGCTGTCTGATCACTCAACCAACATAAATGGTGGAATAGGTGTGTAAAGATGTAACTTCAACAACTCAAAAAGGAGGGAAGGATTAGAATTATAGAATTATACAGCGAGGGCTGCAATGAGTAAGACATGCAGTACCCAGGTCACCAACTACAAACATTCAGACATGAAGAGAGGAAGGGAAAATTGAATAAATTGTGCAAACATGTTTCAAATATAAGGGACGACACTTACTTGTCACTATAACCTGCTCTGAGTCGATTGTGAAGTGTGAAGCAGAACGATTGAAGACACTCACAAGTCCTAGTTTCTTTGTGTTCCTACCAGGGGTGTGAATTTAGATGTAAACAGAGATGTTGTTCCACTGTTAGCCTGGGAGAAGATCTCAGTGAGGCGTACCTCCAAGTCATACGACCACAAAATGACACAGCAAAAGCCTGACCACTGATCACATACACCTCAGCCAGCTGACAATAACAGCCCACTAATAAGGATAGGTCAGATGTTTTTACCGCTTCAATAGGGCCAGGTAAAATCTCTCCCCCCTCTGACTTAACCATGAATAGATCAATCTATGTGAGGGATTCCTTCTGTGACCGCACAGCACAAAAGTAATTGCTTGTAAACACAGTGTGAGGTTGGAGTCCTATATACCCCACACAATGAGACTGAGTAGCGTACTTGTTACTGGTGGTTGAAGATGTAACCAAGTGTTTGACCATAAATACCTTACATTGAAAACTTGAAGCTTTCTGAAAAAACAATGTTATGTTACTCATGCTACTAATTTTGATAAAACCAAGTATGTTATTGTACACAGTATGGCAAGAGAGATAGGGAGGCCATCATTTTAAGGAAAGTTGAAAGGAAGATATCACTGATAAACTGACTCTCTAATGTTTTGATTCGTTGTATACTGTAACTACTGAAGACAATAAGAGGACTGAACTGCCTTAATAGTTTAATCAGATCAGCATTTGCATAGAATCTAGGTCTAGGCCCTCAACCAAAATGTCTCCCATTGGAGCAATGACAGGCTGAGTTTCGACATCATGATTTTATTCATTACAAAGAATACTATTAGAGTTACACAATAAAACATCATGGAGAATTGGGCTGTTTTCAGAAAGTAGGTCGCTGATTAGAAACATTTGCACAGAGAAATATGCTGATTTATGGCAGGAATACTAAGAGGATAAACAATGTCAAGCGCAAACAAGAGCATAGTCCTTGATTCCTTTGACCACTTCAACTCCTCCTATAAAAACTCCACAGCAAATTTTCCACTCAGGTCTTTTTCATTGACAATATATCGGGATCTTATTAGGGACAATAAAACAGCAGCCATTTTTCCAAATATCTTTGTGGTAATACATTGTCACACAAAAACAGCAATACAAATCAAATCAAATCAAATGGTATTGGTCACATACATATGAGGGTGTAGCGAAATGCTTGTGTTTCTAGCTCCATCAATGCAGTAATATATAACAATTCACAACAATACACACAAACCTAAAAGTAAAAGAATGTAATTAAGGAATATATAACTGTTACGATGAGCAATGTCGGAGTGGCATAGACTAAATACAGTAGACTAGAATACAGTATATACATATTAGATGAGTACAGCAAAAATATGTAAACATTATTAAAGTGACTAGTGTTCCATTATTAAAGTAGCGAGTGATTTAAAGTCTATGTACATAGGGCAGCAGCCTCTAAGGTGCATGGTTACGTAATCGGGTGGAAGCCGCCTAGTGATGGCTATTGAACAGTCTGATGGCCTTGAGATAGAAATTGTTTTCCAGTTTCTTTGTCCCAGCTTTGATGCACCTGTACTGACCTTGCCTTCTGGATGATAATGGGGTGAACAGGTGATGGCTCGGGTGGTTGTTGTCCTTGATTATCTTTTTGGCCTTCCTGTGACATCGGGTGCTTTAGGTGTCCTGGAGGGCAGGTGGTTTGTCCCCGGTGATGCGTTGGGCAGACAGCACCACCCTCTGGAGAGCCTTGTGATGGCAGGCGGTACAGTTGCCGTACCAGGTGGTGATACAGCCCAACAGGATGCTCTCAATTGTGCATCTGTAAAAGTTTGTGAGGGTTTTAGGTGCCAAGCCAAATGTATTCAGCCTCCTGAGGTTGAAGAGGTGCTGTTGCACCTTCTTCACCACACTGTCTGTGTGGGTGGGCCATTTCAGATCGTCAGTGATGTGTATGCTGAGGAACTTAGCTTTCCACCTGCTCCACTGCGGTCTTGTCGATATGGATAGGGGCGTGCTCACTCTGATTTCCTGAAGTCCACGATCAGCTCCTTTGTTTTGTCGACATTGAGTGAGAGGTTATTTTCCTGGCACCACACTCCCAGGGCCCTCACCTCCTTCCTGTAGGCTGTCTCGTCATTGTTGGTAATCAGGCCTACTACTGTTGTGTCGTCTGCAAACTTGATGATTGAGTTGGAGGCGTGCGTGGCCACACAGTCATGGGTGAACAGGGAGTACAGGAGGGTGCTGAGCACGCACCCTTGTGGGGCCCCAGTGTTGAGGATCAGCAAAGTGGAGGTGTTGTTTCCTACCTTCACCACCTGGGGGTGGCCTGTCAGGAGGTCCAGGACCCAGTTGCACAGGGCGGGGTTCAGACCCAGGGCCCCAAGATGAATGATGTGCTTGGAGGGTACTATGGTGTTGAATGTTGAACTATAGTCAATGAACAGCATTCTTACATAGGTATTCCTCTTGTCCAGATGGGATAGGGCAGTGCGATGGCGATTGCATCGTCTGTGGATCTATTGGTGTCAGTTAAGGTAGAGGTGATATAATCCTTAAATAGCCTCTTAAAGCACTTCATGATGACAGAAGTGAGTGCTATGGGGCGATAGTCATTTAGTTCAGTTATCTTTGCTTTCTTGGGTACAGGAACAATGGTGGATATCTTGAAGCAAATAGGGGCAGCAGACTGGGATAGGGAAAGATTGAATATGTCTGTAAACACTCCAGCCAGCTGGACTGCACAAGCTTTGAGGACGTGGCTAGGGATGCTGTCTGGGCCGGCAGCCTTGCGAGGGTTAACACGCTTAAACGTCTTTCTCACGTCGGCCACGGAGAAGGAGAGCTCACAGTCTTTGGTAGTGGGCCACGTCGGTGGCACTGATTTATCCCCAAAGTGGGTGAAGAAGGTGTTTAGCTTGTCTAGACACCGACGTCTTGACCAAACTATAGGATTATTCAGAACTTTTGGAGATTGTATGTCGGTGATATTACAATATGGCTTTTGTCAACTCCGTTGTTGCTGTCTTGCCAAAGAGATTGGCAAATTAAGAGTGAAGTGTTGTTGAATGCCGAAACAGTCCACCCAATCATGCAGAAATGTGCCACAAATTACTTTGTATTTCTATGCAGGCACGACAACATAAAAACCCATACATTCAAATGATGTAGGGTGATCCAAAAAGATTTTGTGGAAAATTTATGAACAAAGCATATGGACTTTTGGACCGTATACAATGAAGTTCACATCATACTTATAGCCAGTGTTGCAAAAGGTACAGAGTATTGGATGACAGCCACACTTTGTTTCTTATGGTTTGGCACAGTCTGGCTGTCACAAATGCACAGTACTTGACTTGGTGCCGGTACTCATTTTGGATGCCGGTACTGTTTGTATTTGAGTGCAGGAGCTCCAAAATACATTTGAGCTAATATTCTATAAGAGTGCCGGTACTCAACTCCGGTGAGCTACTGCCCAGGTCGAGGTAAAATAGATTTTTTTAAAGGTTACAAAAAGAGATACAGTACAAGGACCTATTGTCACAGAAAAAGCCTGAGTAAGTATATGTTTATGCATACTGAGTATGTATATACTGACCAGCCTCAACCTTTTCTACAACTCAAAACTCAACTTCTTGAAGTATTTTCACATACAATAGTACATCAATAATTTACAGTACGTATAATACATGTTTATTTTTTTCAATTCATCTAGACTATAATGGGACCCTGTCATCTTTGGGAAGAGTTTAGAAATACTCTGAGTGGCAGATCTGGCGTCCCACAGTCTTCTGTTTTATGATTGATTTCCTACTTGGAAAGAAGTGGAGGGCTCTCAACCAACATGTCGAGGTACAACCCAAAACATTTTTATTTAAATGATTTCCTATTTGGAAAAGGATTCAGCTCTGGGTGGCTTATCTCCACCTTAAGACTGAATCCCAGGAACCCGGAATCCCTGTTCCTTCCTGGGTTATCGGAGGAGGTTAAGGACCAACTCGCAGCCCGGGAGCTGCCTACGGATCTCGACTTGCTCATCACCTTGACCATCCGGATCGATGGGCGGCTATGGGAATGTAGGAGGGAGAGGAGGTCTGATTCCGGTCCTAATCTCTCACCAAAGGATCCCACCTTGCCTCAGAGGAACCCCTGAAGTCCCTGGCGTCTACGTCCCAAGAGAATCCGAGCTCACCCGAGTTCCCCCAATAGTCTCCGAGGTCTGCCCACTCACATTTTCCGGAGCTGATACAACTCGGCAGAGCTAGGCTGTCTCCAGCTGAACGCTTACGCAGACTTAACACTCAGAGTTGTCTGTATTGCAGAACTGCCGGTCATTATGTGTCTACCTGTCCATTAAAATACCAGGCTCATCACTAGGTACACGTACTCAGGTGGGCCAAATCTCTCCGGCTTCTCATTGACTCTGGGGCTGACGCGAGTTTCATGGTTGCCACCCTGGTGTCTGAGCTGGGCATCCCCACTCAGCATCTTTCCATTCCCATGGACGTTAGAGAACTGGATGGGCACTCCATAGACAGGATCACCCACAATACTACTCCTATCCACCTGTGTGTGTCCTGGAACCACAGTGAGTCTATACAGCTTATGCTCATCAAGTCTCCTCAGGTTCCCGTGGTATTGGGGTTCCCGTGGTATTTTCTTGGCTCCAGCGCCACAATCCCCTTATCAACTGGACTATCATGGGCTGGAGCCCGTTCTGCCACGCCCATTGCCTGAAGTTGGCGCGGCCTGCCCTGGGACGTCTTCCTGTGGGCTCGGAAGAAGCCTCGAACCTCTCTGCCATTCCCGCTGAGTATCCGGATCTCCGGGAGGTTTTCAGCAAGGCCCGGACCACTTCGCTTCCTCTGCATCGACCCTATGACTGCGGGATCGACCTTCTGTATTCACTCTCGGGTCCGGAGACCAAGGCTATGGAGACGCATATCGAGGACTCCCTGGCTGCAGGGGGTATCCGTCCTTCTGCCTCCCCCGCCGGCGCAGGGTCCTTCTTTGTGGAGAAAAAGGACAAAACCCTGCATCGATTACCGGAGGCCTCAATGGCATCACGGTTAAGAACCGCAACCCTCTACCACTCATCGCCTCGGCTTTCGAGCCGCTCCATGGGGCCACTATCTTCTCTAAATTGGACCTGAGGAAGGCCTACCACCTGGTTCGGATACGGGAAGGTGGTGAGTGGAAGACAGCCTTCAACACTGCTAGCGGACACTATGAATACCTGGTGATGCCATTCAGTCTGACCAATGCTCCTGCTGTGTTCCAGGCCTTGGTTGACATTCTCTGCAACATGTTGAACCGGTTCATGTTCGTCTACCACGACGACATCCTCGTCTTTTCCCGCTCGGCACAAGAACACGGTCTCCACTTCCGACAGGTCCTCCAGCATCTCCTGGAGAACCATCTTTTTGTCAAAGGCAAAAAATGCGAATTCCATCGCTCCACCATCTCCTCCCCAGCATCGCTGCTGGGAATGTGCAGATGGATCCCGGAAAAGTGAGAGCGGTGGTGAATTGGCCACAAACCACGTCCAGAGTGCAGCTGCAACGCTTCTTAGGATTTGCCCATTTTTATCGCCGTTTTATCCGGGGTTACAGCACCTTGGCTTCCCCCCCAGTCAACACTCACCTCTCCCAAGTTCCCGTTCACGTGGTCCCCAGCTGCTGACTGAGCGTTCCTGGACCTTAAGCACCGCTTCACCACAGCTCCCATATTGATCCATCCGGATCCATCCCGTCAGTCCGTTGTGGAGGTAGATGCGTCGGATGTCAGAATGGGGGCCATCCTGTTCCAGCGTTCTGTCCTGGACCTTAATTAAGCTGCATCCTCGCGCCTTCTTCTCCCATTGTCTTAATGCCACGGAGAGGAATTATGATGTGGGGAATCGGGAACTACTCTCAGTGAAGATGTCATTGGAGGAGTGGAGACACTGGCTAGAGGGGTTGGAACTTCCATTCATAGTGTGGACGGACCACAAGAACCTGGAATATCTTCACACCGCCAAGCGTCTCAACTCCAGGCAAGTTCAATGGGCCCTGTTGTTCAACTTCACCATCTCCTACCGCCCGGGGTCTAAGAATGTTAAGCCGGAAGCGCTTTCATGCCATTTTAGCCCCGCCTCTACACCCTCATACCCTGAGACCATCCATCCTACCTCGTGCCTGGCTGCCCGCTCCCCGGTCCTGGAATGTGATCTCCAGGCTTACCTGCCACCCTGGCTCCCATCGGACCCTGGCCTTTGTGCAACAACACTTTTGGTGCCCCACCGTGGTCCCTGATGCATTCATCGCCGCCTGGACTGTCAGTAGTCAGAACAAGAATCCTCTGCAAGCTCTGGCTGGCCTCATTCAACCTCTTCCTGTCCCTCACCATCCCTGGTCACATATATCCTTGGACTTCGTCACTGGTCTCCCTTCGTCTGATGGCAACACCACTATCCTCAAGGTGGTGGACAGGTTTTCCAAACCGCCCATTTCAATCCCCTCCCCAAACTACCTTCTGCCAAGGAGACGTCACAACTGATGGTGCAGCACGTCTTCTGGATCCATGGACTTCTGGTGGACATGGTCTCCGATCGTGGTCCTCAGTTCTCGTCCCGGTTCTGGAAGGCGTTCTGCACACTTATTGGGTCATCGGCCAGCCTGTCCTCTGAGTTTCATCCTCAACCCAACGGCCAGTCGGAGCGTGCCAATCAGGACCTGGAGACGACTCTTTGGTGCTTCGCGTCAGCCAACCCCACCACCTGGAGCCAGCAACTCATGTGGGTGGAGTACGCCAGGATCACCCTTCCCTGCTTGGCCACTGGGCTCTCGCCCTTCGAGTGCTCCGTGAGTTATCAGCCTCCGCTCTTCCCAGAGGAAGAGGTCAACATACCCTCGGCCCAGATGTTCGTCCGCCGCTGTCAGCGTACCTGGAAGAGAGCTCGGTCCGCTCTTCTCAAGAGCACCTCCAGGTATCCTCGACAAGCTGTCCGCCACCGGACCCCGGCTCCCCACTTTCGTCTTGGGCAGAGGGTGTGGCTGTCCACTCGGGATCTGCTCCTCTGGGTAGAGTCCCGCAAACTTTCCCCCTGTTTTATTGGCACTTTCCCCATCTCCATTATCCTTAGCCCCTCTACTGTTCGTCTTCTGTTGCCCTGCACCCTCCGCATAAGTCCCACGTTTCATGTATCAATAATTAAACCTCTGTCTCACAGCCCTCTGTCTCCTCTTTCCTGCCCTGATCCTGAGCCTGGCTGCCGTTTTGTACCTTAAAGACTCTGCCCTGGATTACTGACCTCTGCCTGCCCTTGACCTGTCATTTGCCTGCCCCCTGTTTTTGTAATAAACTTTAGTTATTTCGAACTGTCTGATAGGGGTAGTCCACATCAGTAACACTTGCCCTTGCAATAAATTAAAAAAACATTACATACAGTACCAGTCAAAGGTTTGGACACTCATTCAAGGGTTTTCCTTAATTTTTTACTATTTTCTACATTGTAGAATAAAAGTGAAAAAATCACAACTTTGAAATAACACACATGGAATCATGTAGTAACCAAAAATGTTTTAAACAAAGAAACGAATAATAATCATATTTGAGATTCTTCAAAGTAGCCACCCTTTGCCTTGATGACAGCTTTGCACACTCTTGGCATTCTCTCAACCAGCTTCATGAGGTAATGTAATGCATTTAAATTAACAGGTGTGCCTTGTTAAAAGTTAATTTGTGGAATTTATTTCCTTCTTAATGCGTTTGAGCCAATCAATTGTATTGGGACAAGGTAGGGGTGGTATAAAGAAGATTTGGTAAAAGACCAGGTCCATATTATGGCAAGAACTGCTCAAATAAGAGAAACGACAGTCCATCATTACTTTAAGATATGAAGGTCAGTCAATTTTGAAAATTTTAAGTGCAGTTGCAACAATCATAAAGCGCTATGATGAAACTGGCTCTCATGAGTACTGCCACAAGAAAGCAAGACCCAGAGTTACCTCTGCTGCTGAGGACAAGGTCATTAGAGTTAACTGCACCTCAGATTGCAGCCTAAATAAATGCTTCACAGAGTTCAAGTAACAGACACAACCAAACATCAACTGTTCAGAGGAGACTGCATGAATCAGGCCTTCATGGTCGAATTGCTACAAAGAAACCACTACTAAATGACACCAATAAGAAGAAGAGACTTGCTTGGGCCAAGAAACACGAGCAATTAGACATTAGACCAGTGGAAATCTGTCCTTTCGTGTGATGAGTCCAAATTTGAGATTTTTAGTTCCAACTGCCGTGTCTTTGTGAGATGCAGAGTAGGTGAACAGATGATCTCCGCATGTGTGGTTCCCACCGTAAAGCATGGCGGAGGAGGTGTGATGGTGTGGGTGTGCTTTGCTGGTGACACTGTCAGTGATTTATTTAGAATTCAAGGCACACTTAACCAGTATGGCTTCCTGCAGCGATACACCATCCCATCTGGTTTGCGTTTAGTGGGATTATTATTTGTTTTTCAACAGGACAATGACCCAAAACACACCTCCAGGCTGTGTAAGGGCTATTTGACCAAGAAGGAGAGTGATGGTGCTGCATCAGATGACCTGGCCTCCACAATCACCTGACCTCCACCCAATTGAGATGGTTTAGGATGATTTGGACCGCAGAGTGAAGGAAAAGCAGCCAACAAGTGCTCAGCATATGTGGGAACTCCTTCAAGACTGTTGGAAAAGCATTTCTCGTGAAGCTGGTTGAGAGATTACCAAGAGTGTGCAAAGCTATCATCAAGACAATGTGGGGCTACTTTGAAATATATTTTGATTTGTTCATCACTTTTTTGGTTACTACATGATTCCATATGTGTTATTTCATAGTTGTAATGTCTTCACTATTATTCCACAATGTAGAAAATAGTACAAATAAAGAAAAACCCTTAATTAAATGAGTAGCTGTGTCCAAACTTTTGACTGGTACTGTGTATGTATATATATATATTTATCAGTGGAGGCTGCTGGGTGGAGGACGTCTCATAATTATGGCTGGAATTGAGTAAATGGAATGGCATCAAACTCATGGAAACCATGTAAACCATGTGTTTGATGTATTTGCTAAACTTCCACGTATCCACTCCAGCCATTACCACGAGTCAGTCCTCCCCAATAAAGGTGCCACCAACCTCCTGTGGTATATATATATATATATATATATATATGAGTAGGTGTGTCCATACTTTTTACTGGTACTGAACATAGTTACTAACTACCCCCCCCCCCCCCCCATCCCCCCTCCCTCCCGATATAAGCAGTTATTATAGAATGAATAACATTCTAACAACCACCAAAACCATGGATAATGTCAGATCTATTGCAACAATGCATCGTAAATAATAGTTCGCCACAAGGGCTTTGTTTTGTTTGTTTTGAATGCATCTGTATAGGCTGTGAGGCTCGAGTCATGTGACTGTGACGTTTCCTCGGGCTACTGTATATTGACCAGTGACATAAACGCTGTTGGCAGTGCAGAAAAGACGAGAGAAGGTTGCTGGAGCTGTTCGGGAGATTTTATTGTTTTGCATTTGAACTAAAAGGGCTTTGCGGCTAAGATATCTGTTTCCAACTTCAGCTACAGTGATAGCTAAGTTTGGAAAGGAGAAAGGGGAGCTTTGGCGTGCGTTTGCCGAAAATTTAATGCACAGAGTGTCTCCCATCGATAGCCTTGCTTTACGAAGATAAATTAATATTGGGCAAACGTTAATTATTTCCGGCAAAGTATTACAATGGATAACGCTGGATCTAAGAAACCTTGCTGTGGTAGGTCAATTTTATGTTTTCAGTTATTTTACAAGGACTCATTTAAATGGCATATTTGATCAATAAATTATGGCTGCCGATCTATTGACCACACAGGTGGCCATATGATATCAATAACAACGAATCGTAAACATCATTTTCCTTGCAGAATCTGTCCAAGAGTTCTTCACATCACCAAAGTTCCTTATTTACCTGGGACATGGACTCTCGACATGGGTAAGTGAAACGAAGCCAAGATAAACCATTTAAAGTAAAATAAGGAGTAGGTAGGCCATCACCTTATTGCTCATGGTGGATGGCCATTTGACAAAATGTTTTAGCCTATTTATGTTTAAGAATAGGTACACAATTGAAGGAGCTATAGGCAATTTCCCATCCAGTGGGGCGCATCTTGCGCGCGCTTAGTCTGGCTTGACAAAAATTGTTGCTAAAAAAATGGTTGATCGGTGGACCCATGTATGGTTCGATATAGCGTGTAATAGTCTATGTATACAATAGTTGTTCTGTTACGGTATTTGTAAATTAGGTGCATGCGTTTGTTTAGGTAATGTTTATTTTGTGTAACAGTCCTTGGCAGTAGACCGTTATTAATTTATATAGGGTATGATCACTTTAGGCTCAGTAGCAAGGTCGGCATTATGGGCGAGTTTAGGGGGCCCTACCGTACCTCCTTGCCCATCATGATAAAATATTTAAATATTCATAATTTATTTGAGGAGATGCGCGCCGACACAAAGACGCATCTGAGCGAGCGAAACAGGGCTCATCTGTCTCAGTATGTGCAGCCCCAGCCTGGTCTGATAGACTAGACACAACATAGTACATGTAAATACATCCCATACGAAACGTAACATATCATACTAAATGGATTGTCTTGGATTTACGTACAAAATAATACGAAATGCTCTGAGAACAGCTTGGTATCTGATGCTGTCTGGACAAAAAGAGTATGGCATGTCATACTTATTTTTGTCCAGACAGCATCAGATACATTGGCTACACATAGTTACACAGAGGGGAGCTGTTTCACTCGCTCGGATGCTTTCTCCGGTGACAGTTTCAGCCACTTGCGAATTGAACAGGGATGTAATGCTGCCTTAGCGCGGGGAGCAGGGCAGCCGGTGTTCCCTCACTTTTTATCAATTTGAGAATACACGGAAAAATATTTCTGGAGAATTAATTCAGATACATTCTAAATAAATTACATTTACACTGAACAAAAATATAAACACAACAATTAAAATGATGTTACTGAGTTACAGTTCATATAATGAAATCAGTCAATTGAAATAAATTCATTAGGCCCTATTCTATGGATTTCATATGACTCGGGAGCCAGGCCCAGCCATTCAGAATGAGTTTTTCCCCCACAAAAGGGCTTTATTACAGACAGAAATACTCCTCTGTTTCATCGGGTGTCCAGGTGGTTGATCTCAAACGATCCCGCAGGTAAAGAAGCCAGATGTGGAGGTCCTAAGCTGGCGTGGTTACACGTGGTTTGTGGTTGAGGCCGGTTGGACGTACTACTAAATTCTCTAAAATGGCGTTGGAGGCGGCATATGGTAGAGAAATTAACATTAATTTCTCTGGCAGTAGCTCTGGTGGACATTCCTGCAGTCAGCATACCAAATGTACGCTCCCTCAACTTGAGACATCTGTGGCATTGTGTTGTGTAACAAAACTGCACATGGATGGATGGATTATCTTGGCAAATGAGAAATGTTCACTAACAGGGATGTAAAGAAATTTGTGCACAACATTTGAGAGAAAATAAATAAATAATTGCATATGGAAAATGATGGGATCTTTTATTTCAGCTCATGAAACATGGGACCAACACTTTACATGTTTTGTTCAGTATAATTACCACAATAATTCCATGAAAACTTGACCACTTCGAGTTGTGACAAAAACAGCCACAGACAAAAAAACTACCAGGAGTTGCTAAACCGGCTGTCCTCAAAACAGTTTGGGCTCATGTATGACGCACTTGAACTCGCCCTGCTGTCTGTGTGCTTAGTTTACAGAAACGTACCACCTCTAATGCATATGCAGACAAACTGATCCACCGACGAAATCTAGGATACAAATTCACCGCGTCTGCCTTGATGTTCATAAAACTCCACGGACCCATTCTTGCACAGTGGGACCCAAAACGATATGGGACCAATTGGTTATGGTGCTGTCCTTTTAACACCATGATTTGATGCATGCTTAAATTGCTTAAAATAAGTAGTAGTCCAACTCATCACTTATAATTATTACAAATTGAAGGTTTTTACTTCTCACATTGGTGTGTGTTTAGTAAAGCTAGATCAAAGCTGAGTCAATGTCTCGCAAGATCACATGATGAATTAGTATTTTACATAACAGAACTAAATATAATAGCATATACTGTAACATAGTAGGCCTATATGTTACACCAAAAACACATCCTTCGTCATTTCTTATCCGAAGCTGAATAGTAAATTTTTTCCCCCCTCATTCGTCCAAAACTCAACAGCGAGCTTCACTAGGCATTAAATATATGCTTTGATAGAAACAAAATAATCCTACATTTGACATTTTAGTCATTTAGCAGACCCTCTTATACAGAACGACTTAGAGTTAGTGCATTGATCTTAAGATAGCTAGGTGGGACAACCAAATATCTCAGTCAAAGTAAGTACATTTTTCCTCAATAAAGTAGCTATCAACAAATTCAGCGCTAGTATGGGGGAAAGAGTCAAGTGCACGTGATAGTTCACGAAAGGGGGTGGGGGGTGTGAGGTGGGGGTGCTGTGGGATTATTTAATGTACTCTTTGAAGAGGTAGGGTTTCAGATGGGTTCGGAAGCTACTGTCCTCGCTTTAGGGGGAAGCTGGTTCCACCATTGGGGTGCCAGGACAGAGAATAGCTTTGACTGGGCTGAGCAGGAGCTTCCCTCCTGTAGGGGTGGGAGGGCCAAGAGACCTGAAGTGGCAGAACTGAGTACTCAGGTTGGGGTGTAGGGCTTGAGCATAGCAGTTGCTCTTGCTGCTCGGTCGACAAGTACCATGGTCTTGTAGTGGATGCGAGCTTCGACTGGAAGCCATTGAAGTGTGCGGAGGAGCGGGGTGACATGGGAGAACTTGGGAAGGTTGAACACCAGGCGGGCTGCAGCGTTCTGATAAATTGCAGGTGTTTGATGGCACAAGCGGGGGGAGCCCAGCCAACAGCGAGTTGCACTAGTCCAGACGTGTCTGGATTAGGATCTGTGCCTCTTTCTGTGTGAGGTAGGGTCGTACTCTACTGATGTTGTAGAGCATGGACCTGCAGGAGTGAGTCACTGCTTTGATGTTTGCAGAGAATGACAGGGTGTTGTCCAGGGTTACGCCAAGGTTCTTTGCGCTCTGGGAGGGGACACTGTCGAGTTGATGGATTGTTCTTGGAGCAGGCAGGCCTTTCCCTTGTCGAGGTTGAGGTGGTGGGCCGACATCCAAGCTGAGATATCTGCCAGGCACGCAGAGATGCGTGTCGCTACCTGGGTGTCGGAAGGGGGCGAAAGAGAAAAGTAATTGAATGCCATCCGCATAGCAATGATAGGAGAGACAATGTGAGGATATGATGGAGCCGAGTGACTTGGTGTATAGGAGAAGAGGAGAGGGCCTAGAACAGAGCCCAGGGGGACACCAGTAGTGAGACCACGTGATGCAGACTAGGGTTGGGCAGTATCTAGATTTTCATATTGTCATACCGTCCTTCTCTCATACCGGGATATAGGGTATTACCGGCTTAGTACACAATGGGGCGCCAAAAAAAGCCCATTGGGCGTCTATTGCCAGAATGCTAACAAAATTAGCACAAGTAAGAGCACATTTCCATTGAGGCTTCTAGCGAAATATTCTAACAAGCGCAAACAAAAATAAACAAAATTGCAGAGACAGGCAATCCAGCTCATAAAGTTATACATTTATACAGCCAAATGTCATTTTTGGTGAGTTTGGACATTTCCAAGCAAATGTGAATGATAGACATTGTGCAAATGAACAAAGTTTTGACACATGCTTGTCTGAAGGAAGAACAGTACTGGCTCGGGAGCAGCATGTGTAGGCTACACGCTGTGTCTGTGTGGAGCTGGAGTCACTAGGGCAATGGCCTGCCTGCTCTGCTTGGAGAACAGGGAGGAGGAGAAGACAGGCTGAGAACGGAGAGGAGAAAAAACCCAAGGAAATCAAGATAGTGGCAGCTGTACAAATAACTAATCCAAAGGGGTTTGACTTTTTAAACACGGCAGAAAGATAACACAACATGATGCCCTGTGAACTTATTAATTCAGACACTTACTTAGATTAACTAGGAAGTTAAATTTACGAATCGGGTTAACGAAGAATTCTACATTTTTCAAGGAGGTAAAAAGACAAAACACATAAGAAATATCTTGCTGTGTTTTGTAAATGCAGATGTTAAATGCTTTCTATTGTAATTTTGGCATCTGACTAATTTTGTGCTTCAGTTGCACTTCTCCACTTGGATGAGAATTAACGAACAAGCATTCTTTTCTCAGTGTAGCCAGCCAACTTTTCTCCAATAAAATGCAAGATTAACTTTAAGCAATTAGGAAATGTAGCTGGCTACATTCTTTCTATGATGAACATTAGAAATATGATGGCCATGCATAATTTTTTGAAAAAAAGACCTTGCTTATTCTTTGTAAACTAATTTACTTGTGGCTGCCATCCAAATAGCGTTGCACTTCTGAAAATGAAGCTATTTTCTGCCGAATGCGTTGCACCAATGTATTTTCTGTGAAGGAAATCTATAGTTGCACGTCCTTGCACGTCACTCTATTGAAGGACAAATAACACTGTTGACTTTCCTTATAAAACGCAACCCTGGTCAAATCCCAGCTGGACTCACCTGCAGCCTTCTTTCTCCCGCTGTACAAACAAACACGTGATTGGCTCAACTGTTCAGGGGAACTACATTAAGCTTCATAATGTAAAATAATGTGACAGGTGAAAGGAAGAATGCGATCTGCAGGTATTGAAAAACCATCCCGTGGCTATTTACAAATACTCCACTATAGAGCATACTACCCAAGCCCAGTACAGAAACAGATCGTCTCCACGTCACCTGGTAGGACTGGCCTGCCAAGTAGGATGCAATCCAAGAGTGTGCAGAGCCTGGGACGCCCAGCTCTGAGAGAGTGGAGAGGAGGAACTAATGGTTCACAGTGTCGAAGACAGCGGGTAAATCTAGGAGGATGAGAACAGCGGAGTGAGAGTCAGCTTTGGCAGTGCGGAGAGCCTCCGTGACACAGAGGAGAGCGGTCTCGGCTGAGTGACCCGTCTTGAAGCCTGACTGGTTAGGGTCAAGAAGATTGTTCTGAGAGAGAGATAGCGAGAGAGTTGATCAGCGACAGCACACTCAAGTGTTTTGGAAAGAAAAGAAAGAAGGGATACCAGTCTGTAGTTTTTTAAGCGGTCAAGGCGTGGGATAGTTCTGTGTCAGTAGGACCAGTGGACACAATAGGCTGAGTGAGTGAGGACTGGATGTCGTCAACCTACTGTTCAAAATGGTTGACAAAGTTGTCCGCAGAGAGGAAGGAAGGAGGGTGAGGGGGTGGGGGATTAAGATGGGAGGAGAAGGTGGAAAAGAGTGTCCTAGGGTTAGCGGTAGAAGCTTGAAATTTAGAGTGATAGAAAGTGACTTGAGCAGCGGATACAGAGGAAGGCCTACAAAAAAGGCTAACATTTTGTTAACACCATCTGCTTTAATTCGCTCACAAAACAGTAATTCAAGAAGATCTAAATGCATATTCCCATGAAACTGATTGAGATCAAATGATTGGCATGCAGTTTGGACATTTCACCGGTAAAACGTGAAGAATTATCCTTCGCAATTGACAGTGATGACTGATGATGGCCTATTTTAAAATTAGGAAGGCTATGCCTAACTTGGTGTTTGAGGGTATTAAAAATATAAACATTTTCTTGAGATAATATGTGTGGGCATAGGCAGACGTTGCAATTGGACGACGCATTTTATGCATAGGCCTATTGTACAATGATATTCAATAGGCTACATCTGTCGATACAAACTCTGATTGTGAAATTATGAAGTCATAAAAAATAAAAAAAAGTGTTCTTGACACATTTAAAAAGTAATATATTTTTCCAGTTAAATTACATGTATTTACTATAAATACCCTTTTAAATTTTTTTTAATTATTATTATATATTTTTTTAAATGTGCCCCCTACGGAAATCAAATGCCTATCCAACTGATTCGTTCTGGCGCCAGCCCTGCTTAGTAGTAGACAAGGATCATGTTTCTGCAAGCATCATTCATCGGCTATAGCCTAGTGTGCAGTGCATTTTAACAGCTGGCTGAAACAACAAAAGTTAACATGCATGTCTTTGTAGGGCGATCGTATGTGGAACTTCGCTGTTGCCGTATTTCTGGTGGAGCTGTATGGCAACAGCCTCCTGCTCACGGCTGTGTACGGACTGGTGGTGGCGGGGTCAGTGCTGCTCCTTGGAGCCATTATCGGTGACTGGGTTGACAAAAACCCAAGACTCAAAGGTATGCAGCCATAATTAGGCCTACTCTAAAGTCAGTGTTTCTGAACAGAACTGAATACACTGACCAGGAATGAACAATATACATAGTCAAAACATTACTTGATCATTCATTTTAATTGTTTGGGATTAGAATTTTGGGGGAATGGGTTCATTTAGATGGAAATTGGCATAATTCTCTATTCGAGACCATTCAAAGAACCCATTGTGTCTTGAGGGAAGTCTCCAATTAAGTGATTTACTCAGACATAAATAAACCGTTTGTGACCACCAATCCTATGTCTCTAATGCTTATCCTCTCATTTATAGTGGCCCAGACTTCACTGGTTGTCCAGAACTTTGCTGTCATACTATGTGGGATCCTCTTGATGGTGGTTTTCCAGTTCAAAGAACAGATTGCAGAGTTATACAATGGATGGATTCTGGTAAGATTGCATTTCCTAGACTTTTCATCATTGTACTATTTCATCTCAGAGCCTACACCAAGGCAGAACAAAGAAACCCACTAATCTATTGACAAATAGAAAATGTAACAACAATTTGTCTTTTGCATAGAAGTGTGGGCCGTAGCATTCATTCGCACACCGTTTTACGACCCGTCTGATTTATAACGGGAAACATCCGAATGTATGTCACGAGGCAAATTTGTAAATCTCAATTTTAAAAAAGTGACGTACGCAGACTTTTCAGAAGTGGCGCGCGCAGAAATGTAGTGTGAAATTTACGCAACTGTTATAAATGAGGCCCCAGGAGATATGCTTGTTCAAAGTTTGGTGGGGGACAAAAAGTCTCCATTTGCGGGAAATGTAATGGGCTCAGCGTATAGGTCCTAATGGGAAATGTGTTGCTCATGAGGAGATGCATATATGCACAGAATGTCATGACTGTAGCTCAAACGGGACAGGAGATATGCTTGTTCAAAGTTAGGAATATCTGTTGATTACTATAGCGCCTCCACCCCCCCCATGGGCCAATCGGTGTCACTTGTAAATGCCGGATCTCTATGGCAAGATGCATCATTCATCTAAGTTCAGTAAAAATCAGGCCTGTGG
Source organism: Salvelinus alpinus (assembly GCF_045679555.1). Classification (NCBI taxonomy): domain Eukaryota; kingdom Metazoa; phylum Chordata; class Actinopteri; order Salmoniformes; family Salmonidae; genus Salvelinus; species Salvelinus alpinus. The sequence continues at coordinate 44,410,481 of NC_092105.1, read as the reverse complement.
TGTCTGAACGTACAAACGGACGGAGACAGATCCATAGTCCCCCCCCCCCCCCCCCAGGCAGGCTAGAGTCCTGCCCGAGTTGCTAAATCAAATCAAGGGAAAATCTTTTGATTACTAAGATTACGGAAGGATTTGCCGGGAAACGTGTTTGGCTTCTCGAAGAGGCTCTTTCTTTTGGTGAAATATGTAGACCCAAATGAGCAGATTTCGTTTACGTTCTACAGCAAGACTTTGTCCCACGGAAGAAAAACTGTGCCTTGTTTTTATGGTTGATAGAAGAAGACTGTTGCAATAGCGAACGTTACAATCTGCTGGCTGCTACACTATCAGGATCAGTGTCTCTCACGTGGTGTAGTCAGTGTATTGTGGGACAAATCGTGCATTTGTGAAGGGGCCTTTGGATTTTAAGGGAAGGGGGGGGGGGCTGTGAGTTTTCTGAAGGTGGTGGTGAAACAGGAGATTGAGTGTCTTGTTCACGACTGTGTAGTCAGCAGGTTCTTCTAGGGCCGTCATGTGAGGGAGAGAAATGCTGCCTGGCCAGTTGAGCCAGTCCATCTCTATTCCCCTGGTCAGAACAGCTGCAATTATAATGTACACAAAAAAAACAGCAGACCTGTTTATTTCAGTCTCACGCTGGATTATGGTTGTAAGCGGTTTCTAGATTAAATGATATGCTTTGCTCATTGTTGTTGTTATGTGTCGAGTTTTGTTTTTACCAAAGCAAACAAAAATGTATCGTTTTCTTGGTTTTCAGACATGCTGCTATATCCTGGTCATCTCCATAGCCAACATTGCTAATTTGGCCAGTACTGCCATGTCCATTACCATCCAGAGAGACTGGGTGGTGGTTGTGGCCGGACAGGACAGCAGCAAGCTGGCAGGTCAGTCGCCATGGGAACCAGCCCAAATCAATAGGGCTCATGTGAATGGACCTTTATCGCCTTGCAGTGGTGTGACCTTTGAACCCAATCACAGCTAAATCCCAAATGTTTCTTTTAGAACTGTCCGTTTCACCTGTAAAAAATTACAGTAAAAATGCAACACTTCCGCACAGATAATCTCAAAGGAATGTGGCCATACACGCCATAAAGACTAACAGTTCACGAATGACCAGAGCAGTGTGCTACATGTTGCTTGTCTGCACCAGTGAAGTCAATTAACCTGAAGTGTATTGCACTGTATAACCTTCAGGAAACCTATAAAAATCCCTGACATGAATTAGTGGAAAAACCATAAAATAAGACTTTGGCTGTGTCCTATCATGTCACAGTCACTTAAAGCAGCTTCTCTACTTAAATCTGTCAATCAAGTCCTTTCAGATAAGGCCATTAGGAAAGCAGATACAAATTAGAAGCCATGTTTGACTCCTTGAACTTCTTCTGTCAGCAAATCTTGTAATTCAGGGGAACGTGTAACTTAAGACAGGGTTAGGGTTGGGCGGTATCCAGATACTGTTCCTGCACTATACCTTTAGGATGCCCCAAACCCCCAAGATGTAATGATTATTTTTCACACTATTGAAAATCATACCGTTGGTATTTCAAAATGCCCTGGTATACGGTATACCACCCAAGCTTAGACAGGGTAAAGTAAAATATGAATGTACGTTTCCTGTGCCACAATGGACAGTAATGTAATTATGCTCTTCTTTAATAGACATGAACGCCACAGTGCGGATCATCGACCAGCTGACCAACATCCTAGCGCCCATGTTGGTGGGCCAGATCATGTCTTTCGGCTCAAACTTCATTGGCTGCGGCTTTATTGCGGGCTGGAACCTGTGCTCTATGTGCCTTGAGTACGGTCTGCTATGGAAGGTCTACCAGAAAACCCCGGCACTGGCCTTGAAGGCTGGCAAAAAAGAAGATGACCAGGAACTGAAACAACTTAACTTCCCGAAAGGTATGTTCTGACCCTCAATGAACTTCACTGACAGACATGTCTTAATGTCAATGAACATAAGTGTTGTCAAATATACATCTGTTGCTGAGGTGGTTAGTTGGGCTGGCCCTCCCTTAGAGAAATACAAAATTATGAGATCTATCTGTGTACGGTCTTGTGGTCCCAAACAGTCACTCATGTATGTCTGTTCTTCCTCCTGTGGTCTGTAGAGCTAGAAAACGGCAAGGGCACAGTAGAGGGCTCCCAGCTCATGAACGAGATGGCTGTCGTCAAGGCCGACTCTCCCAAGAAGACAAGCTGCTGCTACCAGATAACAGAGCCCCTGCGCACCATCCGCGACGGCTGGGTGGCCTACTACAACCAGTCCATCTTTTTCGCAGGCATGTCGCTGTCCTTCCTCTACATGACGGTGCTGGGATTTGACTGCATCACCACGGGCTACGCTTACACCCAGGGCCTCAACGGCTCTGTGCTCAGCCTGCTGATGGGTGCCTCAGCCGTGTCAGGCATCTGTGGCACGGTGGCCTTCACCTGGGTTCGCAAGAAGTGTGGCCTAATCCGTACAGGCTTCATCTCGGGTGTGGTGCAACTCTCCTGCCTAATTCTGTGCGTGGCGTCCGTCTTCGCACCGGGCAGCCCCTTCGACCTCAGCGTTTCGCCCTTCCAGGACATCTACAGCCACCTGACCGGAGACAGCGGCAACTTACCAGAGGCTGACCATCCGGCTAGCATGCTAAACATCGATGGTCTGCTGGTCAACGGTTCGACCGCACTGCCTGCTGAAGAACTGCCGCCTCTGCAGTCCTACCTGTCAGTCAGCCTGCTGTTTGCAGGGGTTATTGCTGCTAGAATTGGTGAGTAACTCAAAAGTCCACACTGGGAAAAGTGCTTGATGAGTGCTGCTATGTCATGTGTTAACAGTTAGCGTATGAACTTTGTTGTAAAAGGCAGGCACCAGCCACCACTTGGAGGGAAGTCGGCTCCAGATCCGGTGTCAATGTCTCCACAGAGCAATATTGTCAACCTTTGATTCCAATATCAGCTGATAATTACAGTCATAGCGGTGATTGCCTGTTCCTATATCATTTTTATGTGGTCGTAAAAATGCCATTCTAAATGACTGCTGTGCTGCTGTTTTCCCCTCTGCAGGTCTATGGTCCTTTGACTTAACCGTGACCCAGCTCATCCAAGAGAATGTGATCGAGTCGGAGAGGGGGGTGATTAATGGTGTCCAGAATTCCATGAACTACCTCCTGGACCTGTTGCACTTTATCATGGTGATTATGGCGCCCAACCCTGAGGCCTTCGGCCTTCTCGTCATCCTCTCCGTCTCCTTCGTGGCCATGGGCCACATCATGTACTTCAGGTTTGCCTTCAAGAGCCTCGGGCGGCGCCTCTTCCTCTGCTGCTCGCCAGAGCAGAAGGCCCAGGCCCTCCCGGACTCTCCTTCCTCGCTTCCCACCACCGTGTAGCCCATTAAAGAGACGCTGTCCCTGCTAATAGCTCTACCTGCAGCCTGCAGTGCACACTATTGTCCACTCCTCCTCCTGCCCGCTAGCTATCAACCTAAACATGCTTGCGTCTAGCCGCCACAGCCCTAATGTATCTACTTTTGCGCCTAACCCTAGCATGTGCTGTCCTTTGCCATTGTGATATAGCATAAGCTGTTTTGTGGAAGGGGGAAGAGTAGTGCAGCCACAGACACAGAGAAGCATCCCATCACAGATAAAAAGCTCAGCTTGAATGAGGCCTTATAGAGAGGTGTCAATATTTCAATCTAGCTGTCTTGTTATTCAAGGAGCTGCAGCTAGAGCTACAGTAAATGAGGGAGGAAAAATGCAGGTATTGCTTGCAGTTACTACGGTTACAGCTGCATACTACTTAAGTATGTTCTGTGGTTCTAGTGGTGTTTGCATCTCATTACAGCTCTGCATCAGCTGCGGGATTTTCATTTCCACATTTGTTTCTCAGTAGTTCATTGTTACTATAGCCATTCATGTTAGCATTTCAAACGTCTCAGTTACTTAAGCTTTAGTAATTGACAATGATTTAGATTACCGGTTTTACCAATGAGAAACAGGTTCTTACTTATTTTGCTTAACGAGCCTGGGATAAAGTCTCTTTAATACATGGTTATAAGGGTTATGCAAATTATTTATTCAAGGAGTGCAGATACTGATAGATAGATAGACTGAACAAAAATATAAACGCAACATGTAAAGTGTTGGTCCCATGTTTCATGAGCTGAAAAAAAATATCCCAGACATTTTCCATATGCACAAAAATGCACAAATTTGTTTTCATCCCTGTTAGTGAGCATTTCTCTTTTGCCAAGACAATCCATCCACCTGACAGTTGTGGCATATCAAGTAGCTGATTTAACAGTATGATCATTACACAGGTGCACCTTGTGCTTGGGACAATACAATTCCACTCTAAAATGTGCAGTTTTGTCACAACACAATGCCATAGATGTCTCAAGTTTGGAGGGAGTGTGCAATTGCCATGCTGACTGCAGGAATGTCCACCAGAGCTGTTGTCAGATAATTTAATGTTAATTTCTCTACCATAAGCCGCCTTCAACGTTGTTTTAGAGATTATGGCAGTACGCCACAACCGCAGACCACGTGTAACCACGCCAGCCCAGGGCCTCCACATCCGGCTTCTTCACTTGCGGGGGGGAGGTGGGGTGCGGATGAGTATGTCTGTCTGTAATAAAGCCCTTTTGTGGAAAAACTAATTCTGATTGGCTGGCTCCCCAGTAGGTTGGCCTGGCTCCCAAGTGGGTGGGCCTATGCGGGCCTATGCCCACTCATGGCTGTGTCCCTGCTCAGTTATGTGAAATAAATAGATCAGGGCCTAATCATTTTTTAAATTGACTGATTTCCTTATATGAACCGTAACTCAGCAAAGTCTTTGAAATTGTTGCATGTTGCATTTATAAGTTTGTTGCATCAAAAGTTGACACAAACCCTTAAATGAGTAGCTTTCTTGATTTTTACTATTTTCTACATTGTAGAATAATAGTGATGACATCAAAGCTATGAAATAACACATATGGAATCATGTAGTAACCAAAAAAGTGTTAAACAAATCAAAATATATTTTAGATTTTAAATTCTTCAAAGTAGCCACCCTTCACCTTGATGACAGCTTCGCACACTCTTGGCATTCTCTCAACCAGCTTCACCTGGAATGCATTTCCAACAGTCTTGAAGGAGTTCCCACATATGCTGAGCACTTCCTTCACTCATCCCAAACCATCTCAATTGGGTTGAGGTCAGGTGATTGTGGGGGCCAAGTCATCTGATGCGGCACTCCATCACTCTCCTTCTTGGTCAAATAGCCCTTACACAGCCTGGAGGTGTGTTCTGGGTCAATGATAGTTCCAGTAAGCGCAAACCAGATGACATGGCGTATCGCTACAGAATGCTGTGGTAGCCATGCAGGTTAATTAAGTGTGCCTTGAATTCTAAATAAATCACAGACACTGTCACCAGCTAAGCACCATCACACCTCCTCCTCGATGCTTCACGGTGGGAACCACACATACAGAGATCATCCATTCACCTACTCTGCGTCTCACAAAGACATGGCGGTTGGAACCAAAAATCTAAAATTTGGACTCATCAGACCAAAGGACAGATTTCCACTGGTCTAATGTCCATTGCTCGTGTTTCTTGGCCCAAGCAAGTCTTATTGGTGTCCTTTAGTAGTGGTTTCTTTGCAGAAATTCAACCATGAAGGCCTGATTCATGTAGTCTCCTCTGAACAGTTGATGTTGAGATGTGTCTGTTACTTGAACTCTGTGAAGTCTCCAATCTGAGGTGCAGTTAACTCTAATGAACTTATCCTCTGCAGCAGAGGTAACTCTGGGTCTTCCTTTCCTGTGGCGGTCCTCATGAGAGACAGTTTCATCAAAGCGCTTGATGGTGTTTGCGACTGCTCTTGAAGAAACTTGAAAAGTTCTTGAAATTTTCCAGATTGACTGACCTTCATGGCTCAAAGTAATGATGGACAGTTATTTATTTTTGCTTATTTGAGCTGTTCTTGCCATAATATAGACTTGGTTCTTTACCAAAAAGGGCTATCTTCTGTATACCACCCCTACCTTGTCACAACACAGCTGATTGGCTATAATACATTAAGAAGGAAAGAAATTCCACAAATTAACTTTTAACAAGGCGCACCTGTTAATTGATGACCTGGCATCCACAATCACCCGACCTCAACCCAATTTAGATGGTTTGGGATGAGTTGGACCGCAGAGTGTAACCAAAAGCAGACAACAATTGCTCAGCAGTTGTGGGAACTCCTTCAAGACAGTTGGAAAAGCATTCCTCATGAAGCTGGTTGAGAGAATGCCAAGTGTGCAAAGCTGTCATCAAGGCAAAGGGTGGCTACTTTGAAGAATCTCAAATATATTTTGATTTGTTTGACTTTCTTGGTTACTACATAATTCCATATGTATTATTTCATAGTTTTGATGTCTTCACTATTATTCTACAATGTAGAACATGGTAAAAATAAAGAAACCCTTGAATGTGTAGGTGTGTCAACTTTTGACTGGTACTGTATATATATATATATATATACACACTATTCTCAATGTATCATCAGTATTGTCTCTCAGCCATGGTGGTGCTGATATGCTAGTTATAGCAAACAACTAGAAAACTATGCATTCACATTAACAATGCTCTCAATGACCAAAGTGGACATTCTTATACAGCTTAAAAGGAAGTGAGGGAAAACCTGTTTTCTCTATGAGCATTCCAATATTTTTTTTGATGTGAAGTGAAAATGAAACTCGTATAGGCTCATTAACGCTTTTGTAGACACCTCGTGTACAGATCTCTAACCCCCTTGCAATTGTTATACTGTAGTTGTTTGTCATCATTGATTTATGTCTTCAAAGGTGATTTTTAATCGTGATTGTTACACAGGCACTTTAACTGATTCTACTATGTCCATAATAACGAGAACACCTTCAGGCATTGCTACTGCATTTTGCACAAGGCTGAGCTGAAGGACTTTGCATTTACTGGCAGGCCCATGATAAAGAGCCATCATTATGCTAATCTTTGCCACAAATGCGCACACAGCACAATCCTAAACCCAGACACCAGGTGTGAGCATGGAAAACCATACCACCCTTTTTCCTGTGGGCGGCTTTCAAAATCCTGCCAAGTTTACCTCATATTTCCTTCTTCCCCCCTAAGTCCAGCAGACCTCCCCACCAGTGTTCCTTTGCCACAGTAGAAAGTCATCATGTTCAGGCTGTCTTGGCTGGCCACTAACTGCAATTACACCAACCGTGCTGTAGCCAGGCAAAACTGTAGGTTTTGTAGCTCTTGGAGCTCTCCAACACCACTGTGAAGGTTTGCAGAAGTTTTATTTTTAAAACATGCTTCGACTCGATGTAATACGCACAGACTTCATGGTTATTACCTCTGCCCATGAAAACCATTGCTGACCTACGCCACGGAGGTGATTTGGTAATGAAAATATTATGGTTGGAGAGAATAGACACGGCACTTGAAGAGAACAGTGAGGCTTTTCTTTAGTCCTGGGCGGTTGTACTAAAGGCTCCTGTAGGCTGATGTGGAGTCAGACAGGTCTGCAGGTTTGTGGAACTGCAGATGGTGTTCTATAGAGAAATGCCAGGAACTGAGCTCAATGTTAATGTTTGGCATGGATTACCCCCAAAATGTAAAGTAAGCACATTCTTCAGAACAGAGCATTTGTTCAGAACATTTATTCAGGAATATTTCATACTAGGCCATATATTTTTCATACAAGTAACAATGGTCGTCAATCAATACATACACTGTACTGGATGTAAAAGAATTTGTTTATGACATTATCAGATTATGTTGTCGTCTTTAAATGTTGGAAGTCTTTTTTTACAACTTTAATTTTTTTAATTTTTTTATATACTAGTGTTAACAATTGTTGCTAATTGAGAAGTTTTCTGAACAATTTGCTTGTGAAATTGTTCTCTGCCTCGTGTGTAGAAATCAATGCTCTCATGCATAAACCAAGAAAATCACTAGTACAACATGCCAATGGACCATACTGTCCATAATCTCCCATCATTGTAAAAATACATTAAAACCATTGTTTGATATAATCTTTGTTTAAATGTAATATGCAAGAATCACTTCACACTCCATTATAGTGGAGGACGTTTATACAGCTTGTTTTGCATGAGCTCGGAATTAAAAAGAAAATGTTTATACATTCTGTCTCGTTAGTGTTTTTTTTATGTAGTCACAGGAACCCAAGTCATTGTACTGTACAAGAAGACGGCAGCCATTTTAAGAGCCCCCCTCAGTTGCTAGTCACCTGTTCTCTAGCCAGGCAACCACTGTTAAGGGTCACATTCCATAGAGGGGTTAGTCACAATTGTTTTGCCCCAGAAGACTGACTGAGCTGTATGATCTGGACCTGTGTGCTCAGGGGCAAAAGACAAAAAGTGACCTGGTTTCACACAACATGAGTGATAGACTGTGGCCAGTAGGTGTTGGCTGGCTTTCGTGGATTTGTGTCAGTGCTGAATTTCCCCAAATGCTCACAAGCTCTCCAAGAAGCCTGGTTCATTGTAGTGACACTCTCTCCCCAACAGATACAAAAGCTCCTCTTATTTTCTTTATATTTCCTGCTAACTGAACACTTGTCATTTTTGTGACCTGTTATACACTGAGTATACCAAACATTAAGAACACTTGCCTAATATTGACACGCTTTGCCTTATTGAACTGGAGGAACAGAAAAAATGTTACCTCTTTCGGTGCCTAGTCAAGGCTTTTAGCTCATTCTTCCTCTTGAAGAACTGACCTAGGAACTGCAGTGCTTTCGAGAAAGTATTCACACCCTCTTGACTTTTGTTTGTCACTGGCAACACAGATTGTTTGTCACTGGCATACACACACAACACCCCATAATGTCAAACTGGAATTATGTTTTTAGAATTATTTACTAATGAAAAATGAACATCTGAAATGTCTTGAGTCGATAAGTATTCAACCCCTTCGTTGTGTCAAGCCGAAATAAGTTCAGGAGTACAAATGTGCTTAACAAGTCACATAAGTTGTATGGACTCACTATGTGTGTAATAATATTGTTTAACATGATTTTTGAATGACAACCTCATCTCTGTACCCCGCACATATAATTATCTATAAGGTCCCATCTGTCGAGCAGTGAACTTCAAACACAGATTCAACCACAAAGACCAGAGGTTTTTCAAAACCTTGCAAAGAAGTGAACCTATTGGTAGATGGGTAATAAATAAATAATACATGAAATATCCCTTTCAGCATGGTGAAGTTATTAATTACACTTTGGATGGCGTATCAATACACCCAGTCACTACAAAAATACAGGCGTCCTTCCTAACTCAGTTGCCGGAGAGGAAGCAAACAATCAGGGATTTCACTTTTTCAAGATAAAAAATAAACTAAAAACGGAGCTAAGCACAGTCAAAATTATTGAGAAAAACCTGGTTTAGTCTGTTTTCCACCAGACAAATGTACCTTTCAGCAGAACAATAACCTAAAACACAAGGCCAAATATACACTGTAGTTGCTTACCAAGATGACAGTGAATGTTCCTGAGTGGCCGAGTTACTGCAGGTTTGAAGCAAGACTTGAAAATGGTTGTCTAACGACGATCAACAACCAATTTGACAGAGCCTGAAGAATTTTGAAAATAATAAATGGTCAAATATTGTACAATCCAGGTGTGCAAAGCTCTCAGAGACTTACCCAGGAAGTCTCACATCTGTAATCGCTGCCAAAGGTTATTCTAACATGTATTGACTCAGGGTGTGAATACTTACAGTGCATTTGAAAAGTATTCAGACCTCTTGACTTTTTCCACATTTTATTACGTTACAGCCTTATTCTAAAACGTATTACAATTGTTGTTTTCCTAAATCAATCTACACAAAATACCACATAATGACAAAGCAAAAACGGTTTCTTAGAATTTTTTTGCAAATGCATAAAAAAACGGAAATATCACATTTACATACATATTTGGACCCTTTAATCAGTACTTTGTTGAAGCACCTTTAGCAGCGATTACAGCCTGGAGTCTTCTTGGGTAGGATGCTAAAAGCTTGGCACACCTGTATTTGGGGAATTTCTGCCATTCTTCTCTGCAGATCCTCTCAAGCTGTCAGGATGGATGGGGAGCCTCGCTGCACAGCTATTTTCAGGTCTCTCCAGAGATGTATGATCGGGTTCTGGCTGGGCCACTCAAAGACATTCAGAGACTTGTCCCGAAGCAACTCCTGCGTTGTCTTGGCTGTGTGCTTAGGGTCTTTGTCCTGTTAGGTGAACCTTCACCCCAGTAGTCAAGTGTGGAGTAGGTTTATCATCAAGGATCTCTCTGTACTTTGCTCCGTTCATCTTTCCCTCGAACCTGACTAGTCTCCCAGTCCCTGCCGCTGAAAAACATCCCCACAAAATGATGCTGCCAACACCACGCTTCACCGTAGAGATGGTGCGAGGTTTCCTCCAGACGTGATGCCTGGCATTCAGGCCAAAGAGTTCAATCTTGGTTTCATCAGACCAGAGAATCTTGTTTCTCATGGTCTGAGTCCTTTAGGAGCCTTAAGGCAAACTCCAAGCGGGCTGCCATGTGCCTTTTACTGAGGAGTGGCTTCCGTCTGGCCACTCTACCATAAAGGCCCGATTGGTAGAGTTCTGCGAGATGGTTGTCCTTCTGGAAGGTTCTCCCATCTCCAGAGGAACTCTGGAGCTCATTCAGAGTGACCATCGGGTTCTTGGTCACCTCCCTGACCAAGGCCCTTCTCCCCCGATTGCTCAGTGTGGCCGGGCAGCCAGCTCTAGGAAGAGTCTTGGTGGTTCCAAACTTCTTTCATTTAAGAATGGATGGAGGCCACTGTGTTCTTGATGACCTTTTTTTTTTTATTGGTACCTTTCCATAGACGTGTGCTTCGACACAATCCTGTCTCGGAGCTCTACAGACAATTCCTTAGACCTTATGGATTGGTTTTTGCTCTGACTTGCACTGTCAACTGTGGGACCTAATATAGACAGGTGTGTGCCTTTCCAAATCATGTCCAATCCATTGAATTTAGGTGGACTCTAATCCAGTTGTATAAACATCAAGAATGATCAATGGAAACAAGATGCACCTGAGCTCAATTGAGTCTCATAGCAAAGGGTCTGAATAATTATGTAAAAATAAACATACCTTATTTTTTTCAGATTCTCAGATAGTTCTTTGCCATGAGGTGCCATGTTGAACTTCCAGTGACCAGTCAGTATGAGGGAGTGTGAGAGCGATGACACCAAATTTAACACACCTGCTCCCCATTCACACCTGAGACCTTGCAACACTAACGATTCACATGACACCGGGGAGGGAAAATGGCTAATTGGGCCCAATTTGGACATTTTCACTTAGGGGTGTACTCACTTTTGTTGCCAGCGGTTTAGACATTAATGGCTGTGTGTTGAGTTATTTTGAGGGGACAGCAAATTTACACTGTTATACAAGCTGTACACTCACTACTTTACATTATAGCAAAGTGTCATTTCTTCAGTGTTGTCACATGAAAAGATATACTCAAATATTTACAAAAATGTGAGGGGTGTACTCACTTTTGTGATATACTGTATATACACTGCTCAAAAAATAAAGGGAACACTAAAATAACACATCCTAGATCTGAATGAAATATTCTTATTAAATACTTTTTTCTTTACATAGTTGAATGTGCTGACAACAAAATCACAAAAATTATCAATGGAAATCAAATTTATCAACCCATAGAGGTCTGGATTTGGAGTCACACTCAAAATTAAAGTGGAAAACCACACTACAGGCTGATCCAACTTTGATGTAATGTCCTTAAAACAAGTCAAAATGAGGCTCAGTAGTGTGTGTGGCCTCCACGTGCCTGTATGACCTCCCTACAACGCCTGGGCATGCTCCTGATGAGGTGGCGGATGGTCTCCTGAGGGATCTCCTCCCAGACCTGGACTAAAGCATCCGCCAACTCCTGGACAGTCTGTGGTGCAACGTGGCGTTGGTGGATGGAGCGAGACATGATGTCCCAGATGTGCTCAATTGGATTCAGGTCTGGGGAACGGGCGGGCCAGTCCATAGCATCAATGCCTTCCTCTTGCAAGAACTGCTGACACACTCCAGCCACATGAGGTCTAGCATTGTCTTGCATTAGGAGGAACCCAGGGCCAACCGCACCAGCATATGGTCTCACAAGGGGTCTGAGGATCTCATCTCAGTACCTAATGGCAGTCAGGCTACCTCTGGCGAGCACATGGAGGGCTGTGCGGCCCCCCAAAGAAATGCCACCCCACACCATGACTGACCCACCGCCAAACCGGTTATGCTGGAGGATGTTGCAGGCAGCAGAACGTTCTCCACGGCGCCTCCAGACTCTGTCACGTCTGTCACATGTGCTCAGTGTGAACCTGCTTTCATCTGTGAAGAGCACAGGGCGCCAGTGGCGAATTTGCCAATCTTGGTGTTCTCTGGCAAATGCCAAACGTCCTGCACGGTGTTGGGCTGTAAGCACAACCCCCACCTGTGGACGTCGGGCCCTCATACCACCCTCATGGAGTCTGTTTCTGACCGTTTGAGCAGACACATGCACATTTGTGGCCTGCTGGAGGTCATTTTGCAGGGCTCTGGCAGTGCTCCTCCTTGCACAAAGGCAGAGGTAGCAGTCCTGCTGCTGGGTTGTTTCCCTCTTAAGGCCTCCTCCACGTCTCCTGATGTACTGGCCTGTCTCCTGGTAGCGCCTCCATGCTCTGGACACTACGCTGACAGACACAGCAAACCTTCTTGCCACAGCTCGCATTGATGTGCCATCCTGGATGCGCTGCACTACCTGAGCCACTTGTGTGGGTTGTAGACTCCGTCTCATGCTACCACTAGAGTGAAAGCACCGCCAGCATTCAAAAGTGACCAAAACATCAGCCAGGAAGCATAGGAACTGAGAAGTGGTCTGTGGTCACCACCTGCAGAACCACTCCTTTATTGGGGGTGTCTTGTTAATTGCCTATAATTTCCACCTGTTGTCTATTCCATTTGCACAACAGCATGTGAAATTTATTGTCAATCAGTGTTGCTTCCTAAGTGGACAGTTTGATTTCACAGAAGTGTGATTGACTTGGAGTTACATTGTGTTGTTTAAGTGTTCCCTTTATTTTTTTGAGCAGTGTATATAGATATACACACATTTTAGAATAAGGCTGTAACGTAACAAAATGTGGAAAAAGTCACAGGGTCTGAATACTTTCCGAATGCACTAATTAGTTATTTCTGGATTTATTTTAATACATTTGCAAAAAAAATAAATGTTTTCACTGTCATTATGGGGTATTGTGTGTAGATGGGTGAGAAAATCAATTTAATCCATTTTGAATTCAGGCTGTAAATGTAGAATAAGTCAAGGGGTATGAATACTTTCTGAAGTCACCGTACATTTACAGTCATTTAGCAGGCACTTATCGGAGCAATTTGGGTTAAGTGCCTTGCTCTAGGGCACAGACTTTTCACAGTCGGCTCGGGGATTGGAACTAGCGACCGTTCTGCTCTTAACTGCTAGGCTACCAGACCCCATGACATGTACATCCACCCATGAAGGGTACATCCATGAATGCACTGTATAGGCAAACTGGAAAATGTATATGGCAGCAACCTTGACACAAAGTATGAATACAATTGATTGCACTAGATGGACTTTGATAAGTGAATCACTCTGCAAAACAAACTAATGTACGGAGCTAGACATAATACAAAGTGATATTTTTTTACTTTAAAATTGTTGTTTTAATCCAGCAAAATTGAAACATTCTTGGGGCAATGCCAGAAACAAGCATGATACGGCACATTTGAAAACAGAAATATATTTTATTACATGAAAATACACCCTTTGGAAAAGTGTGTGTGTTTGGGCTTGGTCACGCTTAACAGTCCAGGAGGCTGCTGAGCCAGCTGTGGTCAAATGTTTTAACTTTCCTCAGTTCCCTCTCCTGGGCTTTGGTGAGAGCTGGTGCCCCAAACTCCTCGGGTGGGCCGCATGCTGCCGATTCCCCCAGACGGGGGTCTGCTTCCCCTTCGGAGTCCTCTTCCTCTTTCTCTCTCTCCATTTCCTCTTCTTCATGTTCTTTTTCCTCTCTTCAGCAATTTACAACAAAAAAAACACGTGTAAGTGGGGTGAGAGCCCTCAGCGCAGGGCTTGTGACCAAACATGACCAAGCAAGTATTCCAAAATATTAAAACAGTCAACATAAAATGTGATTTTCCATAGTACCGTCTAGCATATGGGGGGAATTTTCTGACCCAAAGCGCATATCAGCCGCTTTCTCACGGAAGTGAGATGTAGCATTTGTTACTGTACCTACAGTGCCTTCGGAAAGTATTAAGACCCCTCGACTTTTCCACATTGAGACTAACGTAACATTCTAAAAATATATATTAAATCCTCAGCAATCTACACACAATACCCCATGATGACAAAGCGAAAAACAGGTTTTTAGAAATGTTTGCAAATTTATAAAAAATAAAAGATACCTTATTTACATAAGTATTCAAACCCTTTGCTATGACTCAATTTAGATCAAGGTGCATCCTGTTTCCAGTGATCATCCTTGAGATGTTTCTAGTCCACCTGTGGTAAATTCAATTGGAGATAATTCGAAAAGGCACAAACCTGTCTATATAAAGGTTCCACAGTTGACAGTGCATGTCAGAGCAAAAAACAAGACATGAGGTTGAAGGAATTGTCCATAGAGCTCAGAGACAGGATTGTGTCGAGGCACAGATCTGGGGAAGGGTACCAAAACATTTCTAAGGACACAGTCGCCTCCATCATTCTTAAATGGAAGTTTGGACCCACCAAAACACTTCCTAGAGCTGGCTGCCCGGCCAAACTGAGCAATAAATAGGGGGAGAAAGGCCTTGGTCGGGGAAGTGACAAAGAACCCGATGGTCACTGACAGAGCTCAAGAGTTACTCTGTGGAGATGGGAGAACCTACCAGAAGGACAACCATCTCTGCAGCACTCCACCAATCAGGCCTTTATGGTAGAGTGGCCAGACGGAAGCCACTCCTCAGTAAAAGGCACATGACAGATCTCAGATCATGAGAAACAAGATTATCTGGTCTGATGAAACCAAGATTGAACTATTTTGCCTGAATGCCAAGCATAATGTCTGGAAGAAACCTGGCACCATCCCTACGGTGAAGCATGGTGATGGCAGCATCATGCTGTGGGGATGTTTTAAAGCAGCATGGACTGGGAGACTAGTCAGGATCGAAGGAAAGATGAACGGAGCAAAGTACAGAGATCCTTGATGAAAACCTGCTCCAGAGCGCTCAGGACCCCAGACTGGGGCGAAGATTCACCTTGCAACAGGACAACAACCCTAAGCACACAGCCAAGAAAACGCAGGATTGGCTTCGGGACAATTCTCTGAATGTCCTTGAGTGGTGCAGCCAGAGCCCGGACTTGAACCTGATCGAACATCTCTGGAGAGACTTGAAAATAGCTGTGCAGCAACGCTCCCCCTCTAACCTGACAGAGCTTGAGAGGATCTGCAGAAACTCCCCAAATACAGGTGTGCCAAGCTTGTAGCGTCATACCCAAGAAGAATCAAGGCTGTATTTGCTGCCAAAGGTGCTACAACAAAGTACTGAGTAAAGGATCTGAAATCTCACAAGTTTTTTCAATTTTTAATAAAAAATGTTTTGCTTTGTCATTATGGAGTATTGTGTGTAGATTGTAGATCAATTTTAGAACAAGGCTGTAACGTAACAAAATGTAGAAAAAGTCAAGGGGTCTGAATACTTTCCAAACGCACTGTATATAACCTTTTAGGTTTAAGATTATATTGACAGAACAAATTCTTACTTAAAAACAATGACCCGGGGGAGTCCACGAACAGAACTCTACCCACACACTCATACTTACATCCTGACACACACACACACTGATAAAGTGTGTACTGTTGGGGCTACTCGAAGACTAGGGATGGAAAACACTGTGCTAGGGTGTAAGGTCATCGTCACCATACTACTTTGACCTCTCCATTGTTTTCAGGGGAATGTAGATTAACCTACTCATTGTGATTCTATGTCAACATATTCTGTTTTAATTTTTTAAAAATTACTGTATGCCACAAAACATGATCTTGTCTGGAACAATAAACAAACTACTAGTTACTGGACTCACCCGGCAGAGGAGCTGGAGATGAGCAGGGAGCGGACAAACATGGCGCAGAGGAACGAGGCTGAAGGCAGGACGTGGGCTGGGGTGTGCAGCAGCTGAGGGAGAGAGAGCGAGAGAGGAGTGAGTTATGCAGAGGTCCTGATGCGTATTGCTCACTGACTATGCCCTTCAGGGCAATGCTCAATAACCTGGTCTAAAAAGTTAAGCTGGGTTCTTGAGAGAATCAAGTAAGTGTTCCCTGTTTACCTTTACAATTATCAGCCAATAAAACATTTATTGACTAACTTTCTGATACACTCTAGGAATGTTTGCAGACCAATTCGTCTCACCTAGCATCTAAAGTGAGCTCAGTATATTCAGTAGTTCACTGCTTGGAAGTATACAAATACTTGGCACATGCATTTTTTAAGCATTCTAGCAAAGCTAAACATGAACTTTGAGGACCAACACTGCAGAATGTAGAAACACAAGGCTTATTTACAGGTCAGCAAATTAACAGCCAGTGAACATTGCATGCACACACACACACACACACACACACACACACACACACACACACACACACACACACACACACACACACACACACACACACACACACACACACACACACACACACACACCTCCTTGATGGCAATGGAACCCTGTGGGAGCTGAGTCCTTTCTGCCATGGGATTGGTCAGCGCTTCCTGTTTCTCCAGTTGCTGCCGTCTGTGTTTCCCTAACAACAGGTAGAACGGCGTCACGGCAACACTGTCGTCTACCATGAGCTGAAAAACACACCGAAAACAAAGAGTCAGAACTGACACAGAGAATGCTATACATTGTCACAGAAAAAAAAAGAAGACTAAAATGAATGACCACTTTTGGAACAAAGTGGGATTGTACCTGTTTACTGGATGCCAACAGTCTGTCCTCTTCAGTCTTGGTGCTAAAAGTCAACAAATCCTACAAACGGATGTCAGACAGAAATTCTGTGGTTAGTTACCTGCCAGTGGAATAAGAAGTCAAACTCAAGCATGCTCCTACACCCCAGATGAACAGTTTCCTTACTTTCAATGTAATTCAGTAGTTTGGAGGAACTTCAAACATGTGGTGTGTCCAGTCGTTTCATTTACTAGCGGTGACAAAGGAAAGGAGACGAGGAGAGGACACCATGAGTCTGGAGACCGTGTGTATTATATGTATATATATATATATATTCACCATGTGTTGGGTGAAGAAGTAGAGCTGGGATCTGTTGAGCCACTGGGTACGCTCCTCGCAGCTCTCCAGCATCTGGTCGCGCGGCGCGAAGACTCCATGCTGCACCTTGCCCGTGCACAAAGCCTTCTGGGAGTAGAGGGGCCGTGGCTCGCTGGGCTTGAACACAAACACTGGTGGGAGCAGAGGGCATATTGAGGAGTGAAGTCCATTTAACCTATTTAGACTTGGTTGGGTCTACCGTACGACAAGGCTACAGCACATATTATACAATACCTAAGGGGACCCTGCCATGTGCAATTAGCTACGCTTTGGGCCCGGCAAACGTAATCTAAACCAAACGAGGCAAAATAGTTATGTTGGTACTGGCAGCTAGAACCAGAAACTAGGTAGCACTCACAGTCAGAGCTGCCAGATTGACTGCAGAAGGCAGCGATGTTCTCAGACAGCGGGTCAGTCTGGAGCAGGCTTACGTCCATGGGAGTACTCCACTCCACTGAGAGAAGGAAAGAGAGAAACAGATGTAGAAAGAGAAACGTTTACGGATTGAACAGATTTGTTTTATTTTTTTAGTCATGATGTGTTGCTTATAGGACAGATGCACACGAGCACACACACGTCAGAGGGCCACTGTCTTACGTGAGCAGGTGAGGAGGTTCCAGCAGCAGAGTTGGTTCTTGGTGCTGGTCCCCAACAGGTACTTGGAACAGCTTAACCGTCCAAAACAAAGGTCCCTGTTGGATCAAAAGAGTCTGTTAACCTTCAAACCATGTCACCCGTCTCTTACCGTACTGTCAAAGTCCACCTGACCATACCACCACCCACCCTAAAAACATATTTCACAGGATTAGTGGCAAGAAGCTTTTCCACACCAGAGCCCCAACTACAAATGCAGTCACCTGAAATCATTTCAGTTCAGACCACATGTAAACACCAAACAGAAAAATCCATAGGTGGTTACACAACGGACTATGAGCAGCTGGAATAACAGTGCAGAGTCCCAGTGCTTGACTTCCACAGCCATCTGTACCAGCAATTGCCTACATCCCTCTGAGCACATACGAGGCAGAGATATCCCTATTCAGTGCTGTGAGAAAGTACTTGCCCCCTTTTCTAATTCTCTACTTTTGCATACTGAATGTTATCAGATAGATTTTGGCCCACTCTTCCATGCAGAACTTCTTTAACTCAGCGACATTTGTGGGTTTTCAAGCATAAACTGCTTGTTTCAAGTCCTGCCACATCATCTCAATTGGGATTAGGTCTTGACTGACTAGGCCATTCCAAAACTTCAAAATGGTGTTTTAGCCATTTTCAAATCATGTAGACTTGTGTGTTTTCCATCATGATGGAAGTCTACATGATTTGAAAATCAGCTTCAGCTCACAGACGGAAGGCCTGACATTCTCCTGTAGAATTCTCTGATACAGAGCAGAATTCAGGGTTCCTTCTATTAAGGCAAGTCGTCCAAGTCCCGAGGAAGCAAAGCATCCCCAAAACATCACACTACCACCACAATGCAGAGCTGCCACAAGCATTTTGCTACACCTACAATAACATCTGCTAAACATGTGTATTTGACCAACAACTTTATTTGGTGCTTGACTGTTGGTATAAGGTTCTTACTGTGGAATGCGGTGTTTGGTTTTCGCCAGGCATAATCGTACCCATGTCAACCAAAAAGTTATACTTTTGACTCATCTGTCATCATAGAACATTCTTCCAAGAGTCTTGATGATCAGCCATCAGCCAGTTGCTTTTTGGCAAACTTGAGTCAACTTTTTTGGAAGAGATGGGTCCCATTATGTCTGGCGAAAACCAAACACCGCATTCTACAGTACGAACCTCATAGCAACGGTCAAGCATGGTGGTGGAAGTGTGATGTTTTGGGGATGCTTTGCTACCTCCGGACTTGGACGACTTGCCTTAATAGAAGAAACCATGAATTCCGCTCTGTATCAGAGAACTCCACAGGAGAATGTCAGGCCATCCAACAGTGAGCTGAAGCACAGCTGGGTAATGCAGCAAGACAATGATCCAAAACACACAATCACGTCTACATGAAAATGGTTAAAAAGCAACAAATTTAAAGTTTTGGAATGGCCTAGTCAAAGTCCAGACCTAATCCCAATTGAGATCTAGTGGCAGGACTTGAAATTAACAGTTCAGGCTTGAAAACCCACAAATGTCACAGAGTTAAAGAAGTTCTGTAAGCAAGAGTGGGCCAAAATTCCTCCACAGCAATGTGAGAGACTGATCAACAACTACAGGAAGCATTTTGTTGCAGTCATTGCAGCAAAAGGTTGCACAACCACTTATTGAGTGTAAGGGGGAAATTACTTTCACACAGTGGAATTGGGTGTTGCATAACTTATTTTAATAAATAAACACACTGAACAAAAATATAAACGAGGCCTCCCGGGTGGCGCAGTGGGCTAGGGCACTGCATCGCAGCGCTAGCTGCGCCACCAGAGTCTCTGGGTTCGCGCCCAGGCTCTGTCGCAGCCGGCCGCGACCGGGAGGTCCGTGGGGTGACGCACAATTGGCCTAGCGTCGTCCGGGATAGGGAGGGTTTGTCCGGTAGGGATATCCTTGTCTCATCGCGCTCCAGCGACTCCTGTGGCGGGCCGGGCGCAGTGCGCGCTAACCGAGGGGGCCAGGTGCACGGTGTTTCCTCCGACGCATTGGTGCGGCTGGCTTCCGGGTTGGAGGCGCGCTGTGTTAAGAAGTAGTGCGGCTTGGTTGGGTTGTGCTTCGGAGGACGCATGGCTTTCGACCTTCGTCTCTCCCGAGCCCGTACGGGAGTTGTAGCGATGCGATTGGATACCACGAAAATTGGGGAGAAAAGGGGGTAAAAAAAACAAAAAAAACACACAAAAAAAAAAATATATATATATATATATAAACGCAACATGTAAAGTGTTGGTCCCATGTTTCATGAGCTGAAAAAGATCCCAGAATTTTTCCATATGCACAAAAAGCTTCTCAATGTTGGTTGCACAACTGTGCTTATATCCCTGTTAGTGAACATTTCTCCTTTGCCAAGATAATACATCCACCTGACAGGTGTGGCATAACAAGAAGCTGATTAAACAGCACGATCATTACACAGATGCACCCTGTGCTGGGGACAATAAAAGGCCACTAAAATGTGCAGTTGTCACAACACAATGCCACAGACGTCTCAAGTTGAGGGAGCGAGCAATTGGCATACTGACTGCAGGAATGTCCATCAGAGCTGTTGCCAGAGAATGTTATATTCATTTCTCTACCCTAAGCCGCCTCCAATGTCATTTTAGAGAATTTGGCAATATGTCCAACCGGCCTCACAACCAGGTGTGCCCATGCCAGCCCAGGACCTCCACATATGGCTTCTTCACCTGCGGGATTGTCAAACTTATTCTGATTGGCTGGGCCTGGCTCCCAAGTTTGTGGGCCCATGCCCTCTCAGGCCCACCGGTGGCTACGTTCCTGCCCAGTCATGTGAAATCCATAGATTAGGGCCTAATGAATTTAATTAACTGATTTCCTTATATGAACCGTAACTCAGTAAAATCATTGCAATTGTTGCATGTTGCATTTATATTTTTGTTCAGTATAAAATAAGTATCAATTTTGATTTGTTATTTGTAAACTCAGGTTCCCTTTATCTAATATTAGGTTTTGGTTGAAGAGCTGATAATTCAGTATCAAAATTATGCAAAAATAGAGAAAATCAGAAAGGGAGCAAATTACATCCTCATTTTAGGTAAAAGTTGTAAAATAATTGAGAGTGATGTATAGTTGACTATCACTGTATGCTGAATACCAGCACCAAGACCAGTTTGTAGTCATTTGCAGGCTGCAGCTAAGAAGCTTTGGCATGCAATTGAATAAGACAACACCAAATACAAATTGTCTGCACTCACTGACCTAAGGAGGGGGAGGGGGCTGACTTGGCAAGATATTGTAGTAGAGGCCGACACTTAACGTTGCGCAGCAGGCTCTGTCTTCCAAGTTGACATGGCTGGCCAATATGACTTGTTTTTTTGTAAGTTCCCGATCTGTTGCCATGAAGTGCACTCGTTTTGTACAAATATTACAGACTTACAGTTCCTCCAGAAAGTATTCATACCCCTCGACTTATTCCACATTGTTGTTACAGCCTGAATTCTAAATGGATTCAATCTTTTTTTCACCCATCTACACTCAATGGCCCATATTGACAAAGTGAAAATATGTTTAGAAATCTTTGCACATTTATTGAAAATGAAATACAGAAATCTCATTTACATAAGTATTCACACCCGAGTCAATACATGTTACAAACACCCTTGGCAGCGATTACAGCTGTGTGTGTCTTTCTGGCTAGGTCTAAGAGCTTTGCACACCTGGATTGTACAATATTTGCACATTCTTTTCAAAATTCTTCAAGCTCTGTCAAGTTGGTTGTTAAACATTGCTAGACAGCCATTTTCAGCTAAGTCTTGCCATAGATTTTCTAGCCAATTTAAGTCAAAACTGTAACTAGGCCACTCACGGACATTCAATGTCATCTTGGTAAGCAATTCCAGTGTATATTTACTCTTGTGTTCTAGGTTATTGTCCTGCTAAAAAGGGGAATGTCTCCTAGCGTTTGTTGGAAAGCAGACCATTTTTTTACTAGAAAACTCAAGAGTCCTTGCTGATGAAAAGCATACCCATTACACGATGCAGCCACCATGCTTGAAAATATGAAGAGTGAAACTCAGTGATGTGTTTTGTTAGATTTGCCCCAAAAATAACACTTTTTATTCAGCACATAAAGTTCATTGCTTTGTCAATTTTTTTGCAGTTTTACTTTAGTGCCTTGTTGCAAACAGGATGCATGTTCTGGAATATTAATATTCTAGACTTGCTTCCTTCTTTTCACTCTGTCAATTAGGTTAGTATTGTAGAGTAACTACAGCCGTGGCCAAAAGTTGAGAATGACACAAATATAAATTTTCACAAAGTCTGCTGCCTCAGTTTGTATGATGGCAATTTGCATATACTCCAGAATGTTATGAAGTGATCAGATGAATTGCAATTAATTGCAAAGTCCCTCTTTGCCATGCAAATTAACTGAATCCCTCAAAAACCTTTCCACTGCATTTCAGCCCTGCCACAAATGATATCATGTCAGTGATTCTCTCGTTAACACAGGTGTGAGTGTTGACGAGGACAAGTCTGGAGATCACTCTGTCATGCTGATTGAGTTCGAATAACAGACTGGAAGCTTCAAAAGGAGGGTGGTGCTAGGAATCATTGTTTTTCCTCTGTCAACCATGGTTACCTGCAAGGAAACATGTGCCGTCATCATTGCTTTGCACAAAAAGGGCTTCACAGGCAAGGATATTGCACCTAAATCAACCATTTATCAGATCATCAAGAACTTCAAGGAGAGCGGTTCAATTGTTGTGAAGGCTTCAGGGCGCCCAAGAAAGTCCAGCAAGCGCCAGAACCGTCTCCTAAAGTTGATTCAGCTGCGGGATCGGGGCACCAGAAGTACAGAGTTTGCTCAGGAATGGCAGCAGGCGGGTGTGAGTGCATCTGCACGCACAGTGAGGCAAAGACTTTTGGAGGATGGCCTGGTGTCAAGAAGGGCAGCAAAGAAGCCACTTCTCTCCAGGAAAAACATCAGGGACAGATGGATATTCTGCATAGGGTACAGGGATTGGACTGGTGAGGACTGGGGTAAAGTCATTTTCTCTGATGAATTCCCTTTCCGATTGTTTGGGGCATCCGGAAAAAAGCTTGTACGGAGAAGACAAGGTGAGCGCTACCATCAGTCCTGTGTCATGCCAACAGTAAAGCATCCTGAGACCATTCATGTGTGGGGTTGCTTCTCAGCCAAGGGAGTGGGTTCACTCACAATTTTGCCTAAGAACACAGCCATGAATAAAGAATGGTACTAACACATCCTCCGAGAGCAACTTCTCCCAACCATCCAGGAACAGTTTGGTGACGAACAATGCCTTTTCCAGCATGATAGAGCACCTTGCCATAAGGCAAAAGTGATAATTAAGTGGCTCGGGGAACAAAACATCGATATTTTGGGTCCATGGCCAGGAAACTCCCCAGACCGTAATCCCATTGAGAACTTGTGGCCAATCCTCAAGAGGCGGGTGGACAAACAAAAACCCACAAATTACAAACTCCAAGCATTGATTATGCAAGAATGGACTGCCATCAGTCAGGATGTGGCCCAGAAGTTAATTGACAGCATGCCAGGGCGGATTGCAGAGGTCTTGAAAAAGAAGGGTCAACACTGCAAATATTTACTCTTTGCATCAACTATATATAATTGTCAATAAAAGCCTTTGACACTTATGAAATGCTTGTAATTATACTTCAGTATTCCATAGTAACATCTGACAAAAATATCTTAAGACACTGAAGCAGCAGACTTTGTGAAAATGAGTATCTGTGTCACCCTTCTCAAAACTTTTGGCCACGACTGTACAATGTTGTTGATCCATCCTCAGTTTTTTCCCATCGCCGCTATTAAACTCTAACTAAAGTCATCATTGGCCTCATGGTGAAATCCCTGAGCGGTTTCCTTTCTCTCCGGCAACTGAGTTAGGAAGGACGCCTGTATCTTTGTAGTGACTGGGTGTATTGATATACCATCCAAAGTGTAATTAATAACTTCATCATGTTCAAAAGGATATTCAATATGTTTTTTCCCCCTCTTTCTTTTAACAATAGGTGCCCTTCTTTGCGAGGCATTGGAAAACATCCCTGGTCTTTGTGGTTGAATCTGTGTTTGAAATTCACTGCTCGACAGAGGGACCTTAATTGTATGTGTGGTGTAGAGATGAGGTAGTCATTCAAAAATCTTGTTGCATACTATTATTGCACACAGTGAGTCCATGCAACTTATTTGAGTTAAGCAAATGTGTACTCCTGAACTTTAGGCTGCCATAAAGGAATTAAATGCTTTGCCTCAAGACATTGAACTTTGTCATTTGATTCATTTGTAAAAACACAATTACACATTATGGGCTATTGTGTGTAGGCCAGTGACACAAAATCGCAATTTAATCAATTTTTAATTCAGCCTGTAGCACAAAATGTGGAAATGGTAAAGGGGTATGAATACTTTCTGAAGGAACTGTAAGTACCACAGAGGGTGTTACACAAGTAAACAACGGGAATGTGAACCTAAGTTCATATCACGAGTCATAACTGTTGGTTTAACACTAGGAGAGTCAAGAGTTTAATTGACTCAAAATGGACTAACTTTTTTAATAACGCAGCCATTTTTTAAAGTCATGTCCTCCTGTCCTTGACTTCTCCTAAGTCTATATAACACACAGTCGTTGTTAGAATTGTAATATCACGAACAGAATGTGTTATAAGCAGTTTTAAGAAGACATGTGATTTACAGCCAGTTATTTCACTGGTAGTCAGCCTGTCCAGCTGATGGCCCGTTGACACTAAACCTAAACTATATCGAAACTAAATTTCACACAGAGTTAGCCTACAGACAAGATTAAATTGACAATAGTCTAATGGGAAAGAATATATTCAACTGTATATGAAGAATCTGATGAACAGCACAGCTTGGAATAGACATGAATTGCAGCAGCAAAAAGGGACATGATTTATAAGAGAGTCAAAAGCAGGTAAGACTATACTGTATCAGAAAGAGCAGGTTCTGCCATTTCTGAAATCACCTCTCCTTGCCAAACAACTCGTACAAATGACCCCTTGAGCTCTATTTCAAAACCTAACTTTTTGGCAGAATTACCACGATTTCATGCGCTCCCGGTGTGCACTGGAACACTCCAAAGCATAGTAATATATTTGGACTCATTATGAATACATTATGCCACTCTGTCCTTTTGAAATGCATACTGTTCCTTAAGACTTGCCCTTAACGAATGAACTTTGCTATGGTGTTTATTTAATAGTTTTTAACACTTGAATTGTGGCGTGTGTGTTTTTTTGTTTGTACATAAACTAATAAAAATGCTAGTGGTCCAACGAGGCCTAGGCTTTTCTAGGGTTAGGCCATCTTGTTTGTTGACAGACTGCTATATCTGCTAACATTCGTTTTTTGTTAGCAAAGTTGTTGAAACGTCTGCTCGTTTCAATGGTCGTGTGTGTTTGTGTATACTTGTATCAGTGTGTGAATGTTTGTAAGTGTGTGTGTGTGTGTGTGTGTGTTCTGACCTGATGGCCCCTGGGGGCTGGGACAGAGTGGTGAGTAGCTCCCAGGAAGCGGGGCTCCACACGGTCACCACCTCCTGGAAGCCCACGGCCAAAAGGGAGCCGTCAGCCGAGAAGGAGCAGCAACCGGGCTTCAGGAGATGATACCCACCCACAAAGTCACATGCCCAGAAACCCTCTGCTGGTCGTCATACGCATACAGAGAAAGGAAAAGCCAGGGAGAACGTTAGAGCACCAGTTTGATTTGGCTCATCGGTACCTTGATTGGGCAAATCATGTGTCGGTGAATAATAACTAGCAGGTCTCAAGGACCTATTATATAGGAAGACTTGCCAAATCCTGGCCATCAGGCTCAAACCAAAAATCAAAACCCATAGAAAGAACCACCTCGGGACTACTTACCCTTGGTGTCTGAGTGGTCTGCCAGCAGCCAGGCTTTGAAGTGGCCATCGAGGCTAGTGGTCACCAGCATGGTGGTCTCTGGGGAGGGTCTGAAGTACATGGCTGTAATCCGGTCCTCGTGGGGAGCTGTCACTGTGGTGTTCAGCACAAAACTACAGAGGGGGACGAGGTAGGGTGGAGAGTGGGTGAAAGATGGAAACCACATACTTAAATATATCACAAATGGAGCAGCGTTACAGCCAAATGTGTGAACAGCAATAACTAAGGGGCCTGTTATTGACGAGTAAAACAATGCCACAACATGTTGATATGAAGACATGTACAACATGCAACCAGGCTTATAAATAAATAGTACCTCTGAGTTAGCTTGTCGTACGCCCACAGCTTCAAATTGATCTCCAGCTCAGCGCCTTTTTTTCTCCTCTCCTCCACGGTAGCAAGCCAGTCGCCGCGGGCGTCGAATGCCGCATTGACCACCTCAAACTGGTCCAGACCCTCCTCGTGGATGTACTCCTGCTGTACTATGTCCAACTGAAGGTAGAAGAGAAATAGTCAAATCATTTTCATTAACTTGATTGGTCAATAAGAGTTCATTCATTATCAAATAGTTACATTTTTTGTTCATGACAAATGAGCGAAGCCAGACCGTCAAGACTCAGGCCATAGAAATAAAATGACTTGAATATCCATTCTAGTCATTCCATTTCTACAAGTCATGTGACAAAGTTCAAGAACATTCTGAGGTAGCTGCCTTGCCCAAGTTTACAAGGACAGTGTATGGTGGTTTTAAATTGACAGCTCCTGTAGATAAAAAGGCGTGCATACGTTGTAGAGTTGCTTGTCGCGGTGGAGAGAGTAGAACTGCAGGTGCCCTGGTTTCCCGTTAAGCACCAAAGCTTTACTGCGCGGGTCGATGATTAGGTTTGTCCACACACCATCGCCTTTAACCAGCCCCTGGATGATGGCCGACACTTTGACACAACTCTGAATGATTGTGATCTCTTGAGGGGGGCCGAGAAAAAGGGAGGAGAAAAAAACAGAAAGAAAGAGAATGGTTAGGTCTACAGATTGAATACTCCTAAAATCTTTCTAGCAGTTGACAAAAGGAACGTACATAGAATGAATACATATGGCCACTGTCCCTTGTAAGTGTGAGACTTAAGGACCCTGACCAGATTTAAGCATCCTTCCTTGAAGAATCCCTGATCTAACATGATTGGATAGGTGCAAGCATGGATTCGGCACACAGCAATGACCAATCCAGTCATGTCAGATCAGTGATTACTTCAAGGGAGGGAGGAGAGATGAACCGTGAAATTCTTGTAACAGGCTGTAATAGTCCTTACTGTTGTCAGAGTGCGAGGTGCAGAACAAGGAACCGTCAGGTGACACGGCGATGTGTGTGATGGCGCCGCCCAGGCGCGGCAATAAGTCTTTCTGGTTCTCCTGTGTGTAATGCCATTGGACCAGCACGGACTCTATGCCCCCACTCAGAAGATTAGTGCCTACAGAAAAGGAAGCAAAGAGAGTCACGCCACTGGTAAAAATCCTTCCACCATGAAAACAGTTGGCATAGAGCAGTGGTCCCCAACTACATTCAGTCGCGGGAAGATTTTTTCTTTAGTGGATGGTCGAGGGCCCGGAACGTCATGAATAATTTGTACACTCCAAATTTGATCGCAATTATGACAAAAACAAATCATTTCAAACCTTGATTACATTGGGATACGAACACATATAATAATTTGCAAAGCGCTTTTCATTAGTTCTCAAAATATAAACATACATTTAGAATCAAGGCAGGTAAAATAGCCCTAGTGGGCTAGGCACTAAATACATTTTAAGTTGGGACTAGGACTATGAAAGAGTATATAGAAGTGGGTTAAGGCCATTAAAAACATTCAGAGTGATCAAGCGGCTCTCGGATGGTCAGGGAGAGCATTTCATAGGAGGCACAAGGGAGCAGAAGCCTCGGTCCCCCACAGTTCAGAGACGTGTCTTGGGGCCTTGAAGCAGTAGGGAGTGGCTAGAATGCCTCCATTATGTGTCAGAATACTCGGGAACAGATTTCCTAAATTAAAATCACTTTCAGCTCATTTCCTGCTGATTTTACAGTCTTATGTCCATCAACGAAATATGTATGTATTCAAAACCCTTCCCCTTTTCATAATGTTGTTAGCCTTATTCTAAAATGTATGAAATTACATTTTTTCATCCATCTACACACACTAACCCATTAATGACAAAGCAAAAACAGGCTAAGAAATCTGCAAATTCAGACCCTTTGCTATGAGACACGAAATTGAGCTCAGGTGCATCCTGTTTCCATTGACCATCCTTGAGATGTTTCTACAACTTGATTGGAGTCCACCTGTTGTAAATTGAAATGATAGGACATGATTTGTAAAAAGGCACACACCGGTCTATATAAAAGGTCCCACAGTTGACAGTGCAAGTCAGAGCAAGAACCAAGCCACGAGGTCGAAGGAATTGTCCGTAGAGCTCCGAGACAGGAATGTGTCGAGGCACACGTCTAGGGAAGGGTACCAAAACATTACTGCAGCATTGAAGGTGCCCAACAACACAGTGGTCTCCATCATTCTTAAAAATGAAAGAAGTTTGGAACCACCAAGACTTCCTAAAGCGGGCCGCCCGGGCCAAACTGAGCAATCAGGGGAGAAAGGCCTTGGTCAGGGAGTTTGCAAAAAAGGCACCTTAAAGGACTCACAGACCATGAGAAACAAGATTCTCTGGTCTGATGAAACCAAGATTGAACTCTTTGGCCTGAATGCCAAGCGCCACATCTGGAGGAAACCAGGCAACGCCCAGCTGGCCAAAACCACCCCTACGATGAAGCATGGTGGCAGCATCATGCTGTGGGGATGTTTTTCAGCGAAATGAGACAAGTCAGGATCGAGGGAAAGATGAATGGAGCAAAGACTAGAGCGAAGGTTCACCTGCAACAGGACAACAACCATAAGCAAACAGCCAAGAAAATGCAGGATGTCCAGAGCCTGGACTTGAACCTGATCGAAACATCTCTGGAGAGACCTGAAAATAGCTGTGCAGCAACGCTCCCCATCCAACCTGACAGAGTTTAAGAGAATCTGCAGAGAGGAATGGGAGAAACTCCCCAAATACAGTTGTGCCAAGCTTGTAAGTGCAGAGTAAAGGGTCTGAATACTAATGTAATTGTAATTGAATACACCACAGGTGGACTCCAAGTTGTAGAAACAGCTCAAGGATGATCAATGGAAACAGGAAGCACCAGAGCTCAATTTTGATTCTCATAGCAAAGGGTCTGAATACTTATTTACATAAGGTATGTTTTTATTATTAAAACATTTGCAAACATTTCTAAAAACCTGTTTTTGCTTTGTCATTATGGGGTATTGTGTGTAGCTTGAGGGGGAAAAAAATAATGTAATCCATTTTAGAATACGGCTATAATGTAACAAAATGTGGAAAAGGGGAATGGTCTGAATACTTTCCAAATGCACTGTGTGCGCACGCACACACACACACACACACACACACAGTACCAATCAAAAGTTTGGACACCTACTCATTCAAGGATTTCTTTATTTTTTACTATTTTCTACATTGTAGAATAGTGAAGACATCAAAACTATGAAATAACACATATGAAATCATGTAGTAAACAAAAGTGTTAAATCAAAATATTTTATATTTGAGATTCTTCAAAGTAGCCACCATTTGCCTTGATGACAGCTTTGCACACTTGGCATTCTCTCAACCAGTTTCATGAGGTAGTCACCTGGAATGCATTTCAATTAACAGGTGTGCCTTCTTAAAATTACATTTGTGGAATTTCTTTACTTCTTAATGCGTTTGAGTCAATCAGTAGTGTTGTGACAAGGTAGGGGTGGCATACAGAAGATAGCCCTATTTGGTAAAGAACCAAGTCCATATAATGGCAAGAACAGCTCAAATAAGCAAAGAGAAACGACAGTCCATCATTACTTAAAGACATGAAGGTCAGTCAATCCCAAAAAATTTCAAGAATGTTCAAGAGTGCAGTCGCAAAAACCATCAGTGCTATGATGAAACTGTCTCTCATGAGGACCACCACAGGAAAGGCGGAGACCCGGAGTTACCTCTGCTGCAGAGGATAAGTTCATTAGAGTTAACTGCGCCTCAGATTGGAGCCCAAATAAATGCTTCAGAGTTCAAGTAACAGTCACATCTCAACATCAACTGTTCAGAGGAGAACGTGAAATCAGGCCTTCATGGTCGAATTATAGTGATGCACCGATATGACATTTTTGGCCGATACCGATATCCAATATTTTCCGTGCCCCCCAAAAAACGATATCGACAACCGATATTTACCATTTTAGTACTGTTAAACAGTTAACACACGGACGCAGCGGTCTAAGGCACTGCATCTTAGTGCAAGAGACTATAGTACCTGATTCGAATCCAGGCTGTATCACATGAGGTCGTGATTGGGAGTCCCATAGGGCGGCGCAGAATTGGCCCAGCATCGTCTGGGTTAGGCTGTCATTGTAAATAAGAATTTGTTCTTAACAGACTTGCCTAGTTAACAACTTCTTGTCAATAGGAGGGCGCTGTTTTCACTTTGGGGAAAAATCGTGCCCAAATTGAACGGCCTCGTACTCTGTTCTAGATCATACAATATGCATATTATTATTACTATTGGATAGAAAACACTCTGAAGTTTCTAAAACTGTTTGAATTATATCTGTGAGTAAAACAGAACTCATTTGGCAGCAAACTTCCATACAGGAAGTGAAAAATCTGAAAACGAGGCTGTTTCAGGGCCTGCCTATTCAACTGGCTTTTATTTATCGATATGTATGCACTTCATACGCCTTCCACTAGATGTCAACAGGCAGTGGAAGGTTGAATGGGGTGTCTAGCTTGATCTGAGGCCGAATAAAAGCTTTTGGAGTGAAAGGTCCGGTATTTTCTTTGTCTTCGACGGCGCGCGGGGGACCTCGACATTGTCTTCTGAAAAGCGTTCGGTATACACGGCGAATATCTCCGGCTCTGATTTTATTTGATACATATGAGAAAAACATCATAAAGTAGGATTTTTCAACCGAGTTTTATCAGTTTATTTCTACGTTTATTGGGACTTTTGGAATTTTCCGTTCTTTGCGCCAAGAGAGGATGGGAATGTTCGCGCCACAATGCTAGCCAAGGTTGCTAATTCGACAGAAGAAATGGACATTCTAAAACCAAACAACGATTTATTCTGGAAATAGGACTCCTTGTACAACATTCTGATGGAAGCTCAGCAAAAAAAAAAACTACATTTATGATGTTATTTCGTATTTCTGTGTAATATGTTGATGCCTATTCTCCGCTGTGTTGGTGAGCGCTGTCTCACAATAACCCAAGCTGTATGTTGTGGTAAAGTTATTTTTAAAAATCTAACACAGCAGTTGCATTAAGAACCAGTGTATCTTTCATTTGCCATACAACAAGTATTTTTATGTAAAGTTTATGATGAGTTCTTTGGTCAGATTAGGTGAGTGTCCAAAATATCTCCGGACATTCTGGGGAATTGTTGCTACGTATTCACAATGTATAACCACGATTTGCAGCTCTAAATATGCACATTATCGAACAAAACATAAATGTATTGTTTAACATGATGTTATAAGACTGTCATCTGATGAAGTTGTCCAAAGGTTAGTGATTAATTTTATATCTATTGCTGGTTTTTGCGAAAGCTACCTTTGCGGTGAATAAATGCCTTTGTGTGTTTGGCTATTGTGGTAAGCTAATATAATTCTATATTGTGTTTTCGCTGTAAAACACTTTAAAAAAATCGGAAATATTGGCTGGATTCACAAGATGTTTATCTTTCATTTGCTGTACACCATGTATTTTTCATAAATGTTTTATGATGAGTATTTATGTATTTCACGTTGCTCTCTGTAATTATTCTGGCTGCTTTGGTGCTATTTTTGATGGTGGCTGCAATGTAAAACTATGATTTATACCTCAAATATGCACATTTTCGAACAAAACATAAATGTATTGTATAACATGTTATAAGACTGTCATCTGATGAAGTTGTTCAAGGTTAGTGATTAATTTTGTCGGTCTTGTGAAAGCTACCTATGCGGTGGAAACATGGTGAAAATATGCGGTTGTGTGTTTGGCTATTGTGGTTAGCTAATAGAAATAGTGTTTTCGCTGTAAAACATTTAAAAAATCGGAAATGATGGCTGGATTCACAAGATGTTTATTTTTCATTTGCTGTATTGGACTTGTGATTTCATGAAAATTATATTATATGATATCCCTGTCCCGTTAGGCTAGGCTATGCTCGTCAGCTTTTTTGATGAGGAGGATCAAAAAAATCGTTGTTTTTTAGAATGTCCATTTCTTCTGTCGAATTAGCAATTTTGGCTAGCATTGTGGAGCACACATGTCCAAGAACTCTAGGCGCATGGAACGAAAAATTCCAAAATTCACAATAAACGTCGTTGAAAATCCATCTTTATGTTTTTATCATATGTATCCAATAAAGTCCGAGCCGGAGCATTTCGTTGTGTATACCTAACGCATTTCAGAAGACAATGTGGGGTTCCCTGGTGCGCAGTTGAATACTGCCAATAGGGCAGACCTGTCACTCCAAAAGCTCTCATTCGGTCTCACATCAAGCTAGACACCCCATTCAACATTCTACTGCCTGTTGACATCTAGTGGAAGGCGTATGAAGTGCATACAGATCCATAAATATAAGGCAATTGAATAGGCAGGCCCTGACACAGAGCCCCATTTTCAGAATTTTCACTTCCTGTTTGGAAGTTTGCTGCCAAATGAGTTCTGTTTTACTCACAGATATAATTCAAACCGTTTTAGAAACTTCAGAGTGTTTTCTATCCAATAGTAATAATAATATGCATATTGTATGATCTAGAACAGAGTACGAGGCTGTTCAATTTGGGCACGATTTTTCCCCAAAGTGAAAACAGCGCCCCCTATTTCCAAGAGGTTTAACTTGGGTCAAATGTTTTGGGTAGCCTTCCACAAGCTTCCCACAATAAGTTGGGTGAATTTTGGCCCATTCCTCCTGACAGAGCTGTTGTAACGGAGTCAGGTTTGTAGGCCTCCTTGCTCGCACACGCTTTTACCGTTCTGCCCACAAATTTTCTATAGGATTGAGGTCAGGGATTTGTGATGGCCACTCCCAATTCCTTGACTTTGTTGTCCTTAAGCCATTTTGCCACACCTTTGGAAGTATGCTTGGGGTCGTTGTCCATTTGGAAGACTCATTTGCGACCAAGCTTTAACTTCCTGACGGATGTCTTGAGATGTTGCTTCAATATATTCACATAATTTTCCTCCCTCATGATGCCATCTATTTTGTGAAGTGCACCAGTCCCTCCTGCAGAAAAGCACCCCCACAACATGATGCTGCCACCCCCATGCTTCACGGTTGGGATGCTGTTCTTCGGCTTGCAAGCTTCCCCCTTTTTCCCGCCAAACATAATGGTCATTATGGCCAAAGAGTTCTATTTCTGTTTCATCAGACCAGAGGACATTTCTCCAAAAAGTACGATCTTTGTCCCCATGTGCAGTTGCAAACCGTAGTCTGGCTTTTTATGGCGGTTTTGGAGCAGTGGCTTCTTTCTTGCTGAGCAGCCTTTCAGGTTATGTCGATATAGGACTCGTTTTACTGTGGATATAGATACTTTTGTACCCGTTTCCTCCAGCATCTTCACAAGGTACTTTGCTGTTGTTCTGGGATTGATATGCACTTTTTGCACCAAAGAACGTTCATCTCTAAGAGACAGAACGCGTCTCCTTCCTGAGCGGTATGACGGCTGCGTGGTCCCATGGTGTTTATACTTGCGTAACATTGTTTGTACAGATGAACGTGGTACCTTCAGGCGTTTGGAAATTGGTAGGCCTTAAAGGTAGGCCTTGAAATACATCCACAGGGACACCTCCAATTGACTAAAATGATGTCAATTAGCCTATCAGAAGCTTCTAAAGCCATGACATAATTTTCTGGAATTTTCCAAACTGTTTAAAGGCAGTCAACTTAGTGTATGTAAATTTCTGACCCACTGGAATTGTGATACAGCGAATTATAAGTGAAATAATCTTTCTAAACAATTGTTGGAAAAATGACTTGTGTCATGCACAAAGTAGATGTCCTAACCGACTTGCCAAAACTATAGTTTGTTAACAAGAAATTTGTGGAGTGGTTGAAAAATGAGTTATAATGACCCCAACCTAAGTGTTGTAAACTTCCGACTTCAACTGTATGTAATATTATATATATATCTATAATTGTTTTTGCTGATTAGACTTGAGGGGGCAAATAAAATCACCCGCCACCTATTGGGGAACCCTGGCATAGAGTGATCAGAGATGATATGTCTAGGTATAATTCAACAGTTATGGGGTCAGTGGTTATATTACCTTCTGGGGTGAAGCACAGTGTGTTGACAGCACTGTGGTGCCAGTGCAAGGTGGAGTATGTGTACTCCTTCTTCTGGTTGAAGTTTCTCCTATGAAAACAGGGAAAGAACATTGAGTGAGTGACTGTGAGTGATGCCAATCAAGTGTTTCCCCTTAGATTTGGTCTTTGGTGAGGCCATGTTTGGGCATGGTCTCTAAGTTCTTCGAGCATCACTCACCACATGCGAATCTTGCCATCTGCGTGACCTGTGGCAATACAGTCCTCTTTAGGGTGGCACGAAACACAGGTGAAGGCATTCTTGGCCCCTTTCTTCATCCCTGACTTCAGGGAAAACCTGTGGGGCACAGAAACAAACAATACAATTGAATGAGTACTATGACAAAGTCATGAGCACTGTTATTTGGGCAATGTCAAAAATGGACAATCTCAAAAATACTGTAATGTAATGAATCCTTATGATACTTATTAGTTCCCTTTTACAGATAAGGGGTAGCTCAAAACAATGGAGGGCTGGCTGAACTCCCACTCCTGACTACAGACAAGCAGAAAGGCCACTCATCCAACAGATAAGCTGCCGTTCAGCGTGGTTGGACTTGTGTTGCTCAAACACTAGCCAGAGAGACAAAACCACACATTACCATTCATGCCTACTGTCATTGAAGGGGACAGCCTCCTGATGTGCGAGAATGGTGTTTACCTGTACGACTTCTGCTTTTTGAAGAAAAATACCTCGAGCTGTAAACCTTTGACAGCAGCTACGT
This sequence comes from Salvelinus alpinus, assembly GCF_045679555.1. Lineage (NCBI taxonomy): Eukaryota > Metazoa > Chordata > Actinopteri > Salmoniformes > Salmonidae > Salvelinus > Salvelinus alpinus. The sequence continues at coordinate 44,375,368 of NC_092105.1, read as the reverse complement.
ATTCACCCTGTGAGAAAGAGTGGAGGAAGAAACAAGAGGTGCATTATATTCATTAGTGCACATTGTTGTAAACGGTGTTCGGGGGGTCCCTCCCCGTTTCAGCCTGTCTGTTTCCAAGGAGTACACCCAAGGTTTCAAGTAAAAACCTGGCGTCAATATCGAAGGCGATAATAAAACATGTAAGCCTTTTGCTAAAATCAACAATGTGCAAACTATGACAAGAGTGTGCATAAAGATTGTTGTAATGTCTCCTGCAAAAGCAATCATTATGGTTTAAGTGTTACCCTTGGCTAAGTCGTTTGCTGCCAGAGACTTGTTTTCTACTGGAGTACCTGGTACATGAAGTATAGGCCTACTACACGTACCTCTCTGCCAAAGGAGGCAGCCCCAGGGTGGGGGCTGACATCACAGAGCACGGCCGACAGCTCTCGCGCTTCCACTTCCTGGTCCCCACTGCGGGGCAGATTAACAGCCACCAGCTGGAACAGCTCTGAAGACACACCACATATGGGTCAGAGGTCACCCTCTTCAACATTTTGCACCATTTTGTTGAGCAATTACATAGAAATCACCTTTGACTTAAAAAAAACACTGCCATCTTGTCTACTTCAGATTTTCTCATTGAGCGAGGTGAGTGTCAACATGACATTTGGCACTTTGGGGTGGACACCCAGCTGTCTCAATCAATGAGAGACGATATGAAACAGACAAGATAGCAGCGTACACATTGTTGGATTACTTAATGGATTTAAAATGTAATAACGGCTCATTTTCTAAATTCTAACAAACCCCTTGCAACTAGACATGGAAGTTTAGAAGACGTGGTGTCTTCCAAGTCGGGATTTGAGGAAGTATCGCCAAGGTTGGTCGAAAATTCTCTGTGCTGTGCTTTACATTACCTACTGTGTAACGGCTGTACGGAAGCGTTCACATAGCCTTTTCAAAGTGTAACTATACTTACCAGAGCTTTTGTAATTTGCCATGGGAACGACGACAAAAACAACTCCTCCATGTTTTTCAGAGACGTAAATGGAGTAGATTGGGTACCCGATAATGAAGGTCTGAAAAGTATCATAGTAAGTCATTTAAGCACATGAAGCAAACAGGAAGCAGTGATTAAAACTGACTTTGGTAAAGAATGCTGCTGTGGCAGTACCTTGATGAGGATGCCATCCGTGAAGTCCCACAATCGGACAGTGCCATCTGCTGAACACGAGTATACCTGCAAGAGGGTGCGACAATGTCACGTCTACACTCAAAACATCGCAATGTGCTAACACTCCTCAGACACCCAACCATAGGAGCGACAACAAACCATGTTTCTTTAGACATAAACATGTTGCTGATCAGACAAAGTTCGCAGACACGTATATGTAGCAACTGTATTGACAAACCTGCAGGTGGTTTAAAGGGTTGAGGACAACGCCTGTCACCAGGTCAGTGTGTCCCTGCAAATCATGGACGTATTCCTCTGTGCTGGTACTGTACACGTTCACGGACTCCCCCGCCGCACACAAAAGGAACCTGCCGAAAACGACCGGATTGAAATCAGTTTACAGACTACGGTTATTCCAGATTCAATGTAACGTTAGCTAGATTGGGGCGGCAGGTAGCCTAGTGGTTAGAGCGTTGGGCCAGTAACAGAAAGGTTGCTAGATCGAATCCCCTGAGGTAAAATCTGTCGTTATGCCCCTGAACAAGGCAGTTAACCCACTGTTCCTAGGCCGTCATTGTAAATAATAACTTGTTCTTAACTGACTTCCCTTGTTAAATAAAGGTGGGGGAAAAAGATGCCTGATAGTTTATCGTAATAAACAAACTAGCAAGCTAGTTAAATAGCAAATACAGGTTTAGCTATTTAACGTTAGCTAACGTAAACATACCGGTAAAGTAAGCTAACGTTACATGTTAATTCATAGTACAGTAGCCAGATAGCTAACGTTACCTTAGTTGAATCCGTGGCTTTCTAGAATTCTGTTTCTCTGACGTTTAGAATACTGCTATGTATACTGTTAGAATATTAGCTATGTTAGCTAGCTCACGTTAGTTGTACAGTAACAAGTTAGCTAGCCACAGTAGCTAACCATGACTACACTTTGCGTCCATACTTGTGACATATATTTAGTTCAGGTTTAGCTAATGTCTGCTGCAATCAATACATACGTACCTGGAATCATTTGTAATAACTGGCTCCCTAAAGTTTATTTTGCTGCCACCACGGTGAACCATGCGGATTTCTGCGTGCTCCACCATCTTCCCGAATTTCAACTATGAACCTTCACATCTGAACCACACGTGGCTATCTTCTGTTCTTGTTTATTCAGAACTGGTGCCTAGTCGCCCTCAAGCGTTCTACTTAAATTACTGCATATGTATATGTATATACAGTAGCAGTCAAAAGTTTGGACACCCTTCGTTCAAGGGGTTTTCTTAATTTGTTTACTATTTTCTACATTGTAGAATAATAGTGAAGACATAAAAACTATGAAATAACACATATGTAATCATGTAGTAACCAAAAAAGTGTTAAACAAATAAAAATATATTTGAGATTTGAGATTCTTCAAGGTAGCCACACTTTGCCTTGATGACAGCTTTGCACACTCTTGGCATTCTCTCAACAAGCTTCACCTCGAATGCTCTTCCAACAGTAAAGGAGTTCCCACATATGCTGAGCACTTGTTGGCTGCTTTTCCTTCACTCTGCGGTCCCACTCATCCCAAACCATCTCAATTGGGTTGATGTCGGGTGATTGTGGAGGCCAAGTCATCTGATGCAGCACTCCATCACTCTCCTTCTTGGTCAAATAGCCCTTACACAGCCTGGAGGTGTGTTGGGCCATTGTCCTGTTGAAAAACAAACTATAGCCCCACTAAGCGCAAACCAGATGGCATATCCCTGCAGAATGCTGTGGTAGCCATGCTGGTTAAGTGTGCATTGAACTCTAAATAAATCACTAAATGTCACCAGCAAAGCACCCCCACACCATCACACCTCCTCCTCCATGCTTCATGGTGGGAACCACACATGCGGATATCATCCATTCACTTACTCTGCATCTGACAAAGACACGGCAGTTGGAACTAAAAATCTCAAATTTGGACTCATCAGACCAAAGGACAGATCTTCACCTGTCTAATGTCCATTACTCGTGTTTCTTGGCCCAAGCAAGTCTCTTCTTCTTATTGATGTCCTTTAGCAAGTGGTTTCTTTGCAGCAATTCGACCACGAAGGCCTGATTCACACAGTCACCTCTGAACAGTTGATGTTGAGATGTGTCTGTTATTTGAACTCTGCGAAGCATTTATTTGGGCTGCAATTTCTGAGGCTGGTAACTCTAATGAACTTATCCTCTGCAGCAGAGGTAACTCTGGGTCTTCTTTTCCTGTGGCGGTCCTCATGAAAGTCACTGGTGTCGAGAGGAGTAGTCGCAGGTTTAGATTGACAAAATGTATTTAAGCACCATAGATCGGGATGAAACAAAATATATCTTCATAAACAAAAAGTCAGAGAGCGAACCCAAAGTGCAAAATATAAAGTACTCGGGAAATAGGAGAGATTCCTCTCAGGAAAACAAGTAACATTTACAATGTCCGACAAAGACAAATGGCAGAGGGAGTATTAATACAGTGATAGAGTGGGGATTGGAACAGGGTGTGTGTAATGATGACGAGACAGGTCTTGGGTTGAGGAGTGAAGGGCGTTTGCCAGCAGTAGATTTGGCAGCAGCTAGAAGGCTGGCAACGCTGAACGCCTGAGCTGGACAGGAGGGGGAGCCAAAGCGAAGGCTGGTGTGACAGTACCCCACCCACCCCCTCGAGGCAGGGCTCCCCGGAGACGCGGTGCTGGTCGGTCGGGACGACGCCTATGGAACCCAGCACCGCTCTTCGGGACCATATCCCTCCCAGTCGACCAGGTACTGGAGAAGCCACCCATGATGCTGTGAGTTCAACAGGCTGCGGACGGAGAACGCCGGGGGCCCCTTGATGTCCAAGGGAGGGGGAGGTGCATCGTGGGGTCTAGCACCAGCCAAGGGACCAGCTGCCACCGGCCTGAGGTGAGATACATGAAATGATAGTGAGATACGGTAATTGACGGGGAGCTGTAATCTGTATGTCACCTCACTGACTCTCCTCAGGACTTTGAACGGCCCCACAAACCGCGGGCTCAGCTTCCGGCAGGGCAGGCCCTTCGTAGAAAGCCAGACCCTGTCACCGGGGTGAAAGACCGAGGCCACACTGCAGTGACGATCGGCCTGCGCCTTCTGCCGGAGGGCAACGTGCTGGAGACGGGTGTGCGCAGTGTTCCATACCTCCTCGACGCACCGGAATCAATCGTCCACCACAGGAGTCTCGATCTGGCTCCGGTGCCAGGGCCGGCTGATAGCATAGAACACACTGAAAGGGTGTGAGGTTAGTGGAGGAGTGACAGAGGGAGCTTTGTGCGTATTTTGCCGAAGTCAGAAACACAGCCCACTTCCCCTGCTGGTCCTGACAGTAACTACAAAGGTACCTACCCAGTTCCTGATTTACCCGTTCCATCTTCCCATTTGATTGGGAACGGTACCCGGAGGTGAGGCTGACCGTGACCCTCAGTCGTTCCATGAAGGCCTTCCAGACACGGGAGGTGAACTGAGGACCACGGTCAGACACGATGTCCTCTGGGATCCCGTAGTGCCGGATGACGTGAGAGAAGAGAGCCTCCGCGGTCTGCAAGGCCATAGGGAGACCAGGCAGAGGAATCAAAGGATAGGCTTTGGAAAACCGGTCCACAACGACCAGGATGGTGGTGTGCCCCTCCAATGGGGGAAGGTCTGTGACAAAGTCCACGGAGAGATGGGACCAGGGTCGCTGTGGAACCAGCAGCGGGCGGAGTTCGCCATAGGGGAGGTGTCTAGGTGTCTTGCTCTGTGCGCAGGAAGAGACATAAACCCGGATGTCCCAGGCCAAGGTGGGCCACCAGTACTTGGCGGAGAGACAGTCGATAATACGGGTCATATCCGGGTGCCCCCCGACACAGGTGATGTGTGTGCCCAGGCGAGGAGATAGTCCCACACAGAGGGCACGTAGATACGCCCCTCGGGACAGTGGGCAGGTGAGGGCTGTGCATGGGACATAAGACTGTAACGTAACAAAATGTGGAAAAGTCAAGGGGTCTGAATACTTCCCGAATGCACTATATCTTGAAAACTTGATTGCTGTGATGCAAAACATTTTGGAACTATGTCAAAGATTTTGGGATTCAGTTTTTCTTTAATTCTGCTTTGCCCACAGGTCCCTTCACATATGTGGAATTCACTGGGATAGAAGCTCACTAGTGACAATGTTATTAAAAGATCCAGAGTGAGTATCTCAAAGGCCTGTCAGACCAGGGCTCTTGACATGCTTTCAACCCGATTACCATCCAGTGTCTGAAAGAAAATTACTGAGGAGTATGTCCAAACTTCTGTTGTAGTATTAGTATGCAATGTCACGCCCTGGCCTTAGTATTCTTTGTTTTCTGTATAATTTTAGTTAGGTCAGGGTGTGACATGGGGGATGTTTGTGTGTGTTTGTCTCGTCTTGGGTGGTTGTATTGTCTAGGTTTTTTTTGTAGAGTTCATGGGATTGTGTTCAGTGTAGGTGTTTAGGAAAGTCTATGGTTGCCTAGATTGGTTCTCAATTAGAGACAGCTGTCTATCGTTGTCTCTGATTGGGAGCCATATTTAAGGCAGCCATAGGCATTAGGTAGGTTGTGGGTAATTGTCAATGTTTGACGTTAGTAGCTTGTGGCTGCACTTTCGTTTGGAGAGTCTTTGTTGTTTTTGTTTAGTTTGTATTAGTGTTCGTTTCATCTTCTCAAATAAATAGATGTATCTATATCACGCTGCGCCTTGGTCCACTCTTTCACCTAAAGACGATCGTGACATGCAATGTCATGTGAAGGATTTTTTAAAATGTTATGTGTGTTGGTGTGCTTTCTTGTGGTAAAAGAAATTATGCAATGGAGACAGTTAAGAGTTGGCAGAATGGACCCTGTAAGTCCCTTAATCTCTAAAATTAAGCCTTTATTTGATAAAATATTGAATTTGGCCTTTACTACTATAGCCCATAGAAAAGCATTGAATAATACATTAATCAATGGCAAAAAAGACAGTCCAAATATAAATCATAAGGTATAAGGTTTTGAAGTGTCTGTCCTATATCTAGGAGATACTGTATATATATTTAACCCCTTTTTGTTGGCACAAAACTACCTCCATACGTCCATTCATACAGTATGTATGGTTTCCTTCAGATGAATCCCGTGACACTTGTGGGGGTCGTTAGTTTGTAGGCCAAACCGTTTCGGACACTACAGATGTCTTCATGAGATCCCCGATTTTCAGGACGTCTCCTGGTCTGACAAAGAGCGCTGTAGCTCTGCCTGTAACGGTCCTGACCTGTTTTATGTTGTTTTTGTATGTGTTTAGGTCAGGGCATGTGTTTTGGGTGGGCAGTCTATGTTATCTGTTTCTATGTTGGTTGTGGTTGCCTGGTATGGCTCTTAATTAGAGGCAGGTGTTTTGCGTTCTCCTCTAATTAAGAGTCATATTTAGGTAGGGTGTTCTCACTGTTTGTTTGTGGGTGATTGTCTCCTGTGTCGTTGAATGTATGTACCATACGGGACTGTTTGGCTGTTCGTTTATTTTGATGTCGTCTGTTTCCTGTCCGTGAGTTTACGTTTAGTTATGTAAGTTTATGTTCAGGTTTCGTCAACGTCGTTTTCTTGTTTTGTATATTTGAAAGTGTTTTGTTTCGTGTTGCCATCGTCGTTAATAATAAAAAGATGGCTTACTTCCCGAATGCTGCATTTTGGTCTGATGATCCTTCTCTCCTCTCCTCGTCCGAGGATGAGGAGAGAGACAGCCCTTACAGAATCACCCACCACGCTAAGACCAAGCGGCAAGGGAATGCTCAACAGAGCAACAAGGACTCCTGGACTTGGGAGGAGATCCTGGATGGTAGAGGACCTTGGGCTCAGCCAGGGGAATATCGCCGTCCCAAGGAGGAGTTGGAAGCAGCGAAGGCTGAGAGGCGCTGGTATGAGGAGGCAGCGCGTCGACGCGGTTGGGAGCCCGTGAGTCAGACCCAAAAATTTCTTGGGGGGGGGCACACGAGGAGTGTGGCAAAGCCGGGTAGGATACCCGAGCCAACTCCCCGTGCTTACCGTGGAGGTAGAAGGCGTCGTACTGGTAAGACACAGTGTTATGCGGTAAAGCGCACGGTGTCCCCAGTACGCGTGCTTAGCCCAGTGCGGGCTATTCCACCTTGCCGCACTGGGAGGGCTAAGTTGGGCATCGAGCTGGATGTCATGAAGCCGGCCCAACGTATCTGGCCTCCAGTACGTCTCCTCGGGCCGGCATACATGGCACCAGCCTTACGAGTGGTGTCCCCGGTTTGCCAGTATAGCCCAGTGCGGGCTATTCCACCTCGCCGCACTGGTAGGGCTACGGGCACCATTCAACCTGGTAAGGTTGGGCAGGCTCGGTGCTCAAGAGCACGTGTCCTCCTTCACGGTCCGGTAGACCCGGTGCCACCTCCATGTACCAGTCCTCCGGTGGCAGCCCCCCGTACCAGGCTGTCTCTCCGGGTTCTCTCTCCAGCTGTTTCCTCCTCTCCAGCGCAGCCAGTGCCTAGACCACGCACCAGGCTGTCTCTCCTTCTCCTCCCTACAGAGCCGTCCTGCCATGACCAGCCAGAGCTGTCCTGCCATGATCAGCCAGAGCTGTCCTGCCATGATCAGCCAGAGCCGTCCTGCCATGACCAGCCAGAGCCGTCCTGCCATGACCAGCCAGAGCCGTCCTGCCATGACCAGCCAGAGCCGTCCTGCCATGACCAGCCAGAGCCGTCCTGCCATGACCAGCCAGAGCCGTCCTGCCATGACCAGCCAGAGCCGTCCTGCTATGACCTGCCAGAGCCGTCCTGCTATGACCTGCCAGAGCCGTCCTGCTATGACCTGCCAGAGCCGTCCAGCCGGGACCTGCCAGAGCCGTCCAGCCGGGACCTGCCAGAGCCGTCCAGCCGGGACCTGCCAGAGCCGTCCAGCCGGGACCTGCCAGAGTCCCTCAGCCGGGACCTGCCAGAGTCCCTCAGCCGGGACCTGCCAGAGTCCCTCAGCCGGGACCTGCCAGAGTCCCTCAGCCGGGACCTGCCAGAGTCCCTCAGCCGGGACCTGCCAGAGTCCCTCAGCCGGGATCTGCCAGAGTCCCTCAGCCGGGACCTGCCCCTTGTCCCAGTACTGCCCTTGTCCCGGTGCTACTCCTTGCCCGGTGCTGCCCTTATCCCGGTGCTGCCCCTTGTCCCGGTGCTGCCCCTTATCCCGGTGCTGGTCCTTATCCCGGTGCTGCCCCTTGTCCCGGTGCTGCCCCTTGTCCCGGTGCTGCCCCTTGTCCCGGTGCTGCCCCTTGTCCCGGTGCTGCCCCTTCTCCCGGTGCTGGCCGTTCATTTAGGGGATGTTAGTTTTAGGGTGGTCATTGGGAGGGGAAGACAGAAGCGGGGAGTGACTATGGTGGTGTGGGGACAGCGTCCAGAGCCGGAGCCACCACCGTGGTCAACTGCCCACCCAGACCCTCCCCTGGACTTTGTGCTGGTGCGCCCGGCGTTCGCACCTTGAGGGGGGGGTTCTGTAACGGTCCTGACCTGTTTTATGTTGTTTTTGTATGTGTTTAGGTCAGGGCATGTGTTTTGGGTGGGCAGTCTATGTTATCTGTTTCTATGTTGGTTGTGGTTGCCTGGTATGGCTCTTAATTAGAGGCAGGTGTTTTGCGTTCTCCTCTAATTAAGAGTCATATTTAGGTAGGGTGTTCTCACTGTTTGTTTGTGGGTGATTGTCTCCTGTGTCGTTGAATGTATGTACCATACGGGACTGTTTGGCTGTTCGTTTATTTTGATGTCGTCTGTTTCCTGTCCGTGAGTTTACGTTTAGTTATGTAAGTTTATGTTCAGGTTTCGTCAACGTCGTTTTCTTGTTTTGTATATTTGAAAGTGTTTTGTTTCGTGTTGCCATCGTCGTTAATAATAAAAAGATGGCTTACTTCCCGAATGCTGCATTTTGGTCTGATGATCCTTCTCTCCTCTCCTCGTCCGAGGATGAGGAGAGAGACAGCCCTTACACTGCCACTTTCCACCACAGATGCGGAAGGCCGACATAGGCGAATGAGGTGGATTGAGACGCAGCCCATGGAAAAACAGTTATCTAGCTTTAACTGATGGAATAATATATATATACACTGTATTTTTTTACTTTTACCCCTTTTTCTCCCCAATTTCGTGGTGTCCAATTGGTAGTTACAGTCTTGTCAATATACTCTTAAAACTGCAATATGTAACTTTTTGTGCAACCTGACCAAATCCACATAGAAATGTGTGTAATAGATCTGTCACTCATTGAAAGCAAGTCTAAGAAGTGGTAGATATGTTCTATGTGCGCTATTTCTATGCTTCCCGTTGATAAGTTTTGATTTTCTGTGTTTTCATTTTGGTTTTGTACACCAGCTCAAACAGCTCAATATATAATATTTTTGGTTAAGGAAAATATATTTCACAGCGGTTTAGATGGTACAATGACTCCCTCCACTCTACTTGCTTGTTTTGTCACAGAAACTGAAATTAGGCAAACTATTACAATCTTAGCAACCTGGAAATTACAGAGTGATTTTCTGCATAGTGCCTCTTCAAGGATGAGTATCTCTTTGAGGAGCTTGGTTGCAGAGTAATCTACCTACATTGATTCTGTCCCACATGTGATAAAGGCACTGCTTGCAGAAATGTGCATGGAGATTGTACGGTTTATATCCGAGGCCATCCTGGAGGTCATAATCCCTGCAATTTTATATTTTGTATGGATATCTCCAGTATCCGTTAAGTCTCTGAAAGGAGATCATATAGCACAAGCATGAAGGTCTGCAAAAGGGGCAGCTGTCACGTCTACTCCCCCTCTCCCTCTCCGGCGCTCGTCGTCGCGAGTTTATTCATTATTACGCACACCTGCCACCATCGGTACACGTACCTGCGCTTCATGAGACTCACCTGGACTCTATCACCTTCCTGATTACCTCCACTATATCTGTCACTACCTTTGGTTCTTTCCCCAGGCGTTATTGACTCTGTGTTTCATGTCTGTACGCTACTCTTGTTTTGGGCTATGTGCCGATATTTATTAAATTCACTCCCTGTTACTTGCTTCCTATTTCTTAGTGTACACGTTACAGCAGCGGCAAGTCCATCTCAAGGTCTCTTATGCCCACATTAAGCTCCTCTCCTAATGGGTATGTTCAATAGTTATGTAACCTAATGGGAACTATGTTTCACCTAACTATTCAGATGCCAATTTTGTGAAAATGTTTTATCTGTATTGCATTTTTCTCATAATGACCAATATTATTGAATGATGTATTAATGTGACTAGTGTCTATTGAAGATGTCATGCTGTATTTGTATTCTCAAAGGTTTCAGAAAGTGTTGCCAAGGACTCTGGGAGATGAGTGTTCAGTAAATCATCTGAGTCACTCAGTGACTTTTTGGGGGATCACTGAGGACAGTTTCCTCAGTAGTGTTGAGGATTCATTCAAAGTCACTGAATAATGTCCTTGGCATCCAAAGAGAAGGCCAGGTAGACACTCAACTCTATCCCGGGTTATTGTTGACGTGTCAAAGGTGAACGCCATAATCTCTGTGGCCATCATTTTTGCCAGTGGTGGTTTCTCCAGCACCAAGGTGGTTGAGGAGATGGTGTCTTGTCTTCTTGACCTTTCAGATGCTCACTAATGAACAGTGCATGGAGCAGAGTGTTGTTTTCAGAGAGGATGATGTTAAAGTGGATATTACATATTTAACATGTCATGACAGCCCTCAGTGACACTTTGATCTGCAGCGATAAGGAGGAAAATGATCCCGAGAAGAGGGAACTGCTTTGTGGTGGTGCTGACAATATGAAGATCTTAGCATCTCGTAAAAGTTTTGAGATGATAAAACAGAGTGCAACCTCAATATCAAAGGTGCCAAATCTAGCATTCGTCTGTCAACAAAGTATGGACACTACTCACTGAGGAATTTCAGACCAAGGCCAATGAAACAATCAAGGAGACTGTCAAAAGATTCAGGGGTTGTACATGTTCTGGCTCTGTCATCTAGTCCAACTCCTAGTATAGGAGAGATTGGCAACCTTATGGAAAGTGGGTCTGCTGTAATTGACCTTGAGGCCTCTGAGTTGGTAAGTGTCCATTTTGGTGTCACGTTCTGAACATAGTTCTTTTGTATTTTCTTTGTTTTAGTGTGGTCAGGGCGTGAGTGGTTATTATCTATGTTTTCTGTTTCTATGTGGGGTTTCTCGTTTGGCCTGATATGGTTCTCAATCAGAGGCAGGTGTTAGTCATTGTCTCTGATTGGGAACCATATTTAGGTAGCCTGTGTTCTATTGTGTTTTGTGGGTGGTTGTCTTCAGTCTTTGTGTGTCTGCACCAGATAGAACTGTTTCGGTTTTCACTTTTGTTGTTTTGTAATTGTAGTGTTCAGTTTTTTGATTATTATTAAATTAAGATGAAGACTAACCACAGTTGGAAACAAAAGGTTATCTTACCCAGTCCATCAGAACATCCTGCTCTCCAGCACAGAGTGAGCAGATATTTATTGAAAACCATCAAAGATCTGGTCAAGCACTAATGGTTGTAACGAACGCATGAAGAAACCACTTGATCATTTCATAACCCCCAGCGTGTCCTCATCCATGAATGAACAAAAAGGACAACGTGAGCTCAACCTCCCTCGGCTCTCAAAGTATTTACAAGACCAAGTTCTCCTTGACACCACAAAAGAGCTAAAGCCAGGTTCTGCTTTTGTATAATAGAGGTGACGGAGGAATACTCATCTTCTGTTGAAGGGAGTGATTCTGAAGTGTCTCTGGAGGCCATTATTTTTCTGGATGACACATCTGACTTGAATGATTTCACCAGTTCTTGTTCCCCCTTACCATTACCATCTTAGTAGTTTGACAGTGAGCAATGTCCCTCTGAACTCCTTCGCTTGGTCTGCAGGACAGCACAGCCAACAGCTCAGTCTGTGAATCTACTCAGTCTTCCAATTATAAATATTAAGAAACTGCCCGGCCTGTGGTTCCAGACAAAGGCTATAATGGCAGTAAGTGAAGACCTGAGATCTGTCAACCACTCTACAAAAAGCTTACTGGGAGACTCTGAAGCTTCTAAATTACTGGACATATTTGTGACAGATGTGGTGACTACTGTCAGTCATGTGCCTGCAGGACCTGAACAATCTCAGAATTTCAAAAGTGAGCACCCTTTCTGCTGCTCATATTATATATCATAGATTTTGAGAAATGCTGAGGCGGTTTCTCACTCCCTGCCAACAGTCTGTAAAGATGATGAGACTCCCAAATAGGCTCCCAGTGAGTTTAGATTCTCAGGTGTCTTGTAGCAGTGACTCTCTGGAAACCAGACCTTCAAACCTGCCCCAAGGAGCTCATTAGTCAGATCCTCACTCTGTATCCGCTGAGGAATCCATGGAGGAATGTCTAAAAGGCGATACTACGCTTTTGGATGACGTTGTTTCTCGGATTCACGTCCTTGCTGCATCCAGATCATATTCACCTTTTGATGGTTGCGCTGTCAATACACAGGCCTCTTTTTATGGTGAGATCAACAATAATGAAGGGAAAGTATCCACAGCCTTTGACAAACTCTTCACTGAGGCGTTTCGAACTAAAGCTTCATGTGGTGGGTGGGATCCTTCAATCAGGGTTGATTGACATTCTAAATATGAGCCTTCATGGTAGAAGTGCAGGGATTTGTGCAGAGTCCAATAATAATGGTGATGCTATAGATGTCAATCTTTCAAAAGACCTGTAACGCCATCTTCATCCACCTCTTCACACCAGTTCTGCAGCCTCCAACATTGTCATAACCCTTGCTAAAGACCTTGCGCTTCACCCAGATGACGAAATTGTCTGTTGTAGTGTCTGGCCAGTTAGAGACCCCTGTCAGCTTCAAGCCTTCCTGTCAATGTTCACAACAGGGCCAATGTGAGAGGAAAGAAAATTTGGCCAGGCACTGTTAACCTTTTCAACTGTGTTCACCAAGGTCAATTAATTTATTTTCCCATTAACAACTGTTCCTCCTAGACAATGTGTCTGAGGCCCCCAAACATGCTGAATCTGTATGCAGAACTCCTACACAACTAAGTGGCAGTGAATATGAAGGCAGCCAGACCAGCATGGCAACTCATTCCAAACCCTTAATAGGTCAGACTCTAATGGCAATCCAGAGGAGAGTGTCCAAGTCAGAGGTAGGTCTATTGACTTGTTCCATCGTGGGCTCCATGTTGGAGGATGTTGACATGGTGAGTACAGACAGTAAGCATGACCTGGGGACACATCACACGTCATCCACAAAGACCTCCCTGTCCATCCCCTCTGCCAAAGCCAGAGGTTCCCAGAAGGATTTTATGAATTCTCGGCCAGGCACTACAGTCACCAGCCTGTTGAAAGTTATTGTCCTATCATTAGCAGTTCTGCCAGCTCCATTATATCCTCATAGGTTTACTGTGACACAGAGAGCTTGTTCACCGATATAATGGTCAATCAGGTCATGGATACCTGGTCTGTAGCGTCTGATTCATCAGAGGAATTAGCAGAGTTGATGAACAGAATCAATGGGTCTTCCCCAACTGATGCTGGAACACCTGACTCGAAGTCAGGCTCACATGACCACTAGGCGTTGGTCTAGTGACAAATCATTGCCTAGGCCCTCTCTGTCTGGCAGTAGCAGACCCAATTGTGGAACTTTGGATATTGATGTTTTAGGAGAAGTGGAATCCAAGATTGATGACAAAGCTGTGGAGATGTCTAGTCTCTGTGCAGCCATGGAGTCTGCCACAAATATGACTTCAAGCAACCGAGACAATGCCTATGATACATCTTCCCCAAATCTGCCATTTGACGCCACAAGCAATGACTACACCTCTTTGATCCTTTTACTGATTGTTAGATTGTTGTCAAAGATTAGTCCGGTCACATTACTGGAATCCTTTGACATTGGTGAAACATCAAGAGTTCTAACAAATAGGATTCTGTCAGTTCTGTGGCACCCCAGGCCTTGAACCAACTCAAGCCTACCCCCAGAATCTCTGGAAAATCAAAGTTTTTCAAGACTGTCTCCAAAGGGCTTCTTCAAGAATTTGGGTCAGAAGATGCTCCAGATTGCAATGCAATGAAGTCAACGGATTCTGCATTATGACGCCCAGGTCAAGTCATTAACTAGGGAACTACTAACCAAATGCAATGAGGCTAGCTCTTCACCTCCCTCCATGACTCTGTTGTCCTGAGACAATGCACTTGGCATTTAGGTAGGTCATTCTAGGCCTCCAACGACTGGTGAAAAGGGAGCAAGATCCAACTTTCTCTGTGGACTCTACCCAAAGGTACATGAGTCATAAAAATATATAGATAGTATGATGGTAAACACTAGTGGTATGCTTTTTGTGTGCGATTTCTCCCACTGTACAAATTACTGAAAGCTGGGTAACAAACAAAGGTTTGGCCCAGCAACCTTTTGGTTACTGGCCCAATGCTCTAACCACTAGGCTACCTGCCGCCCCATGTGCCAAATACAACCGGTGTAGACCTTACCGTGAAATGCTTACTTACAAGCCCTTAATCAACAATGCAGTAAACACATTTTTCTTAAAAAGGGCAACAATAATGAGGCTATATACATTAGTTGAGGTAATATGTACATGTAGGTAGGGGTAAAGTGACTATGCATATAATAAAGAGTGAGTAGCAGCAGGGTTGAAGGGAGGGGGGGTCAATGTAAATATTCCGAGTAGCCATTTGATTAGCTGTTCAGCAGTCTTATGGCTTGGGAGTGGAAGCTGTTAAGAAGCCTTTTGTTTGGACCTAGACTTGGCGCTCTGGTACCGCTTGCCGTGCGGTAGCAGAGACTAGAGGTCGACCGATTATGATTTTTCAATGCCGATACCGATACCGATTATTGGAAGACAAAAAAAGCCGATGCCGATTTTAATTTACTTTTTTTTTTTTTTTTTGTAAATATATATATATATATATATATCATACACACACACACACACACACATTTTTGTAATAATGACAATTGCAACAATACTGAATGAACAATGAACACTTTTATTTTAACTTAATATAATACATAAATACACACACACGCACACAGCTCTGAAGTGACAATGATACTGAAGAGTCTGCTTCGGAGACAAATACTCTCAACTGTTTGAATAAAAATAGAGTTTAAGTTACCTGTGATGAATGTTGAAAACAAAAACCTTAATTTCTATATGCAGGAAATCCTATTTTAATAATGGGCATGGTAAGAATTGACAACCAAAGTGCGAGTCATAATTCCCATGACACCTAGCAAAATCTGAAAAGCGGTTCCTTCATTTATTGCATAGGATTCACTTAAAATAAGGTCTGTGTTTCGTGTAGGCTTACATCACCGTGCCAATTTTATAACTGTGTAGATATCCATAGGACAAGGTAATTCTGATCAATATTGGCTAAATATAAGCAAAGATTTAAAAAAAATGTAGAGTGGATTTATGAAAATATGTTGACAAACGTTACCTTATCCTAGTGAGATTTACACGGGTATCAAAACGTTGAGGCGGTTTAAGCCTGCACGAAACACAGACCTTATTTGAAGTAGATCAAGACATTCTCTATGGAAGACATGAACGGTGAAATAACGAAGGAACCCCTTTCAAATTCAGCCGCAAATTATTACAGGAATTATAACGCGTCAACTATTTCTCTCTAAACCATATACCTTGGACTAATCCGGAAACTATCACCTCGAAAACAAAACGTTTTTTCCGTTCCGTATTTTATCTAACGGGTGGCATCCATGAGTCTAAATATTCCTGTTACATTGCACAACCTTCAATGTTGTCATAATTACGTAAAATTCTGGCAAATTAGTTCGCAAAAGCCAGGCGGCCCAAACTGTTGCATATACCCTGACTCTGCATGCAATGAACGCAAGAGAAATGACACAATTTCACCTGGTTAATATTGCCTGCTAACCTGGATTTCTATTAGCTAAATATGCAGGTTTAAAAATATATACTTGTGTATTGATTTTAAGAAAGGCATTGATGTTTATGGTTAAGTACACATTGGAGCAATGACAGTCATTGATTGATTGTTTTTTTATAAGATAAGTTTAATGCTAGCTAGCAACTTACCTTAGCTTACTGCATTCGCCAACAGGCAGGCTCCTCGTGGAGTGCAATGTAATCAGGTGTTAGAGCATTGGACTAGTTAACTGTAAGGTTGCAAGATTGGATCCCCCGAGCTGACAAGGTTAAAAATCTATCGTTCTGCCTCGTTGAAAATAAGAATGTGTTCTTAACTGACTTGCCTAGTTAAATAAAGATTAAATAAAGGTGTAAAAAAAAAATACAAAAAATAAATCGGCAAATCGGTGCCCAAAAATACCGATATCCGATTGTTATGAAAACTTGAAATCGTCCCCGATTAATCGGCCATTACGATTAATCGGTCGACCTCTAGCAGAGAGAACAGTCTATGACTAGGGTGGCTGGAGTCTTTGGCAATTTTTAGGGCCTTGCTCAGACACTGCCTGATATAGAGGTCCTGGATGACAGGAAGCTTGGCCCCAGTGATGTACTGGGCCGTACGCACTACCCTCTGTAGTGCCTTGTGGTCGGAGGCCGAGCAGTTGCCATACCAGCCGGTGATGCAACCAGTCAGGATGCTCTCAATGGTGCAGTTGTAGAACCTTTTGAGGATCTGAGGACCCATGCCAAATCTTTTCAGTCTCCTGAGGGGGAATAGGTGTGATCGTACCCTCTTCACTACTGTCTTGGTGTGTTTGGACCATGATAGTTTGTTGGTGATGTGATGACCAAGGAACTTGAAGCTCTAACCCTGGTCCACTACAGCTCCATTGAGAATGGGGGTGTGCTCAGCCCTCCTTTTCCTGTAGTCCACGATCATCTCCTTTGTCTTGATCACGTTGAGGGAGCGGTTGTCCCGTCACCACACTGCCAGGTCTCTGACCTCCTCCCTATAGGTTGTCTCATCGTTGTCTGTGATCAGGCCTACCACCGTTGTCGTCTGCAAACTTAATGATGGTGGTGGAGTCGTGCTTGGCCACACAGTCATGGGTGAACAGGGAGTACAGGAGGCCTCTTTATTTCTCACACAGCACTTTAACAGTGAGCCAACAAGACTGTATTGTACATTCTTAAGATGTTTTGGTGCTGACAGAGTATTGTCCAATTTAAAATGTCAGGATGGGAACTGACACTATTTGACTAACTGAGGGGGAGAGTGTAGTAGTTACATTTTGTAGTGGTAGTATAGTGGTAGTATAGTGGTAGTATAGTATAGTTGCTACAAAAACCATTGTGGCATTATATTTATTTAAATACTTAAGTCCATTAAGAACAAATTCTTATTTACAATGACGGCCTACCAAAAGGCCTCCTGGGATTAAAAATAAATATAGGACAAAACACATCACGACAAGACAAGACAACACTACATGAAGAGAGACCTAAGAACATAGCAAGGCAGCAACACATGACCACACAGCATGGTAGCAACACAACATGGTAGCAGCACAAAACATGGTACAAATATTATTTGGCACAGACAACAGCACAAAGGGCAAGACGGTAGATACAACAATACAGCACATAAAGCAGCCACAACTGTCAGTAAGAGTGTCCATGATTGAGTCTTTGAATGAAGAGATTTAAAAACATTTGCAGCTCATTCCAATCGCTAGCTGCAGCGAACTGAAAAGAGGAGCGACCCAGGGATGTGTGTGCTTTGGCGACCTTTAACAGAATGTGACTGGCAGAATGGGTATTGTATGTGGAGGGTGAGGACTGCAGTAGATATCTCAGATATGGGGGAGTGAGGCCTAAGAGCGTCTTATGAATAAGCATCAACCAGTGGGTCTTGCGATGGGTATACAGAGATGACCAGTTTATAGAGTGCAGTGATGTGTCCTATAAGGAGCATTGGTGTCAAATCTGATGGCCGAATGGTAAAGAACACCTAGCCCCTCGAGAGCACCCTTACCTGCCGATTTATAAATTACATTGCCGTAATCTAGCATGGGTAGGATGGTCATCTGAATCAGGGTTATAACAGTGTGCTTATAGATATATGCACATTTCCCTGTGAGATGGCAGTGCAAGACCATTACAATATCTACATTTAAAGTAATTGCAGTACCTATTCTAAAAGAGAGGGGGCACCCTTTTGTCTCTAATCACATACATACCAGTTAGGGGCACCCTCGGAAAGAATTTAATGGCGAAGGAGTGAGATATTTCGAGAAAAGGAACGGATGTGACGCATGCCTCAGATCTCTGTAACCGCAGAAGCAAAAGAGCTCATGGTGTCAGTGTGAGAGTACTCTTTCAAAAGGAAACCCCATTACATTGTCTCCCTTACTCTCTCCATTGACAGAAATGGGTTAGTTGATCTTAGGTTTTACAAATATACACCCTTATGGTGGTGAATAATGGTTCATGCAGTGTTCCAGCCCACATAGTATGAGACTCTAACCCAGTGATGAGTTGGCACTGTGAGAACTTAACTCCAACACTCACTTTCACTATATCACCTGATCAACTGATAGTAGCTAGACAGGAAGTGCACTTTATTGCACACTGAAGAGAGAGACAGAATGAGTGAGAAAGGTGTGTGGTGGTGGGAGAGAATACAGTAACACCTTTTTTGAAAGTAAAGTGCTTCTCCTTCTTGCCATCCTTCCCCTTTTCTCTTCTACAGCCATCGGTGATAAGAGGCGTTGCCCTAAAACGGTCTGCAATCCAATTTCCTAATTTGGGCACCTCATCTGCATGTAGTGTTTTCCAGTGGCGCTGCCTGGCCATCACAGCAAGAGGCAAAGCTATATAATACATCAGCAGGAATGTGATCCAGTGGGAATGATCCAGCCAATGTCACGTAATTGAGAGAATGTGTGATGTATAGGATGGTCATCAAGGTCATACTGTTCATTATTCAGTCAAGTTTTGTCACGTGCACAAGTACAGTGAAATGCCAGTCAACCTTTCCTTCTATGAGAGGGCTGACTGAACAATATAGAAGCCTCTTCTCTGTTTCTCACACAGCACTTTAACAGTGAGCCAACAAGACTGTACAATAAATTCCTAAGATATTTTGGTGCTGACAGAGTATTGTCCAATTTAAAATGTCAATCTAAGTATACCACATTCCAAGTTTGAGTATGGGAACTGACACTGTATTTGTCCAGCTGGGGGAGAGAGAGCCTGCATCAATCTCTCTCCCAGCAGACAAAGGTTTGTTGTCACAACTCATTAATTTAATTAGAATGATTTGCTACTGCGCCATGTCTGAATGATAATAGCTGAGCTTTTATGTTTTACTCCTGAGCGTAGGCTTACATTATTAAGCTATCATAATAGATAATGTACATTTGTTTCCATTCATCATCTATGTTTTATTGAAAGTCTTTCAAGATATTCATAGATTAAGTTCAAATTAAAAGAGCAACTAAAGCTACGCTAGACCTAGCTACTGTAACAGTTTCTATACAAACTGAATGACCGCCACATGGGACGTAATTCTTGTTTTGAACAGTGTTTTATGAATTGTGTGATTAAAGTTTCACATACATTCTGGAAAATAAATCGGTATTCGGCACGCACAATAACTTTCATCAATGCCCTTCAATAATTGAAATATTCCCCGCCACTAGAGAACCGCAAGTCGTCAGAGGAAATGATGCAGGACAAAATTATGATAGAAACCAAGACCAGCCAATCAGCCATAAAGACACTTCCACCAATAGGATATTTTGGGGGCGTAAGATAAGGGATTTTATTCATTTTACAACGCCAGTACGTTACAGTGCTAGTCATTGCCCACGCTGAATGTTAACGAACGTGGTACAGTGACTTTGCCCATCTTTCAATTTCGGGTTTTAGGATTTTTCAGGCAGAAATTCTCCACAACTTGCTCGAAAGGATTGAAATGTTACAGTTTAGGTTTTCGGCAGTGCTGAAGGAGTTGTTTCAATCCAACCTAAAGCGCCCTTTGACATGTATTACAAGAAATAAAACGTCGTTACCAATCCACTACTGCTCCAGCAACGCCTCTCTTGATGTCCAAGTCAGCTTCAAATTGAAGCTTCTCCATGCTGGTGTCCACCGCCCTTTGCTTTGCGCCGCACCTGGGACCCGGACCTACTGCACGAAGACCGAAGGTGCTGCTATACCTGTGACCGAAAGTGCTATACCGGTGACCGACCAGGAGAAGAAAGATGAGACTGCCACAGAAGCAGCGACGGAGAAGTAAGTTGAAGGCATTTGGGTGGGCTCCACATTATCCACAAATTGTAGAATTTGTCATAGTCTAAACTAGCCTATGAATATTTGCCTGTAGCCTGCTATTTTTTAGAACAAGGCGCGCCTATTAGTGGTTTTCTATTCCATTTGATTACAAAGCGTAGGCTAATTATACCATTAGCTAGCCAGTCACGTTCCTGGGCTAAGCCACTCTAATCAAATAACGTTACATTATTGGTCGCATACAAATATTTTGCCGATGTTTTTGCGGGTGTAACTAAATGCTTGTAAAAAAAAAAGTATTTTATTAAAGGGTCCGCCATAGTAGTACGGTGTCCCTGGAGCAAATAAGGGTTAAGTGCATTGCTCAAGGGTATATCGACAGATTTATTTTCACCTTGTATGTTCAACTATTCGAATCAGCGACCTTTTGGTTACTGGTCCAATGTTATAACCGCTAGGCTACCTGCCGCCATACTGTCCTTATAAACATGTAATACACTTTGGTGGTAAAATAACCAAACGTTCTCGAACGTGTATCCACTTGTTCTGTTCTTACAGTGTAGCGTGCTTACCTTGATAAGGCCTCTGTAAGCGCGCGCACGTTTGTTTCCCTCGTGGAAGTGTACATTTGTTTTTGTATTTTTTTAAATATATATATATTTTTACCTTTTATTTAATTAGGCAAGTCAGTTAAGAACAAATTCTTATTTACAATGACGGCCTACCAAACGGCAAAAGGCCTCCTGCGGGGATGGGGGCTGGGATTAAAAATAAAAACACATGAAATAAAAATATAGGACAAAACACACATCACAAAAAGAGAGACAACACTACATAAAGAGAGACCCAAGACTACAAGCTACATAGCTGTTATCAAATGGCTCCAGTCCAAGATTGGCGTTGACTTTGTGAACATGGCACTTTAGGAATGTCAATTGTCATTCCCTTTCCATAAACACAGCCCATAGAAAGAAAAAGTTGTTTATCTTACTGCCAAAACAGCTAAATTGTGTTTTTCCGTGACACCTGATTGCAAACAAGTGACATGATAAGCAAGGCCTACTCCTGATAAAGGTACATTTGAAATCTGAAGCTTTCAAAAAGAGTGGAAATACAGATACTTCGACATGTAGAATGGGAGTCATAGCGGAAAGTGGCTTTCGAGTATTAGCCGACAGACTTAGCTCATCTTAGGAGATGCCTCCCCCATGGATCCCTATGCAACGCCTTTTCCAGCATGACTCACTACTAAAGAATGCGTTGTAGGCTACCGCAACACTGGCGTCAATCTGCTGTTCTTCTCTACACTATACTTTTCACCTAATACTTAACCTTTTTAAATGACTCACCAACAACTTGTGAAACAACAGTTGCTTATATGAAAGATTACTTGGCACCATAGTTTATCTATAGCCAAAGAGGAAGTGTAACGTACTTATCTCGAAGTAGACACTCCATTTGAAGTTTCGATTGGGGGGAGAGGGCACACGGTGTTCTTGACTGACCGTTTGTATAGTGGTTATAAATAAGTTAATGCCTAATCTTAAGAAAAAATGTTTTTTCTTAATGCCTGTAAGCCAGTGTGTGTGATGCGTTTAATCAGTGGCCTCATTTCTTCTTGTGTGTTGAGAGGGCAGACACACAAGATGTGTGTTTGATAAGCATGTTGGTGGTGGGCTGGGATGGGCTGCTGGTGGCGTAAGAACAGTATAAACGCCTGATCTATTGAGTGCCAGTGTCAGGTGACACACACACACTTGCATAGCAGTGTTGTAAATATGGGCATTGCCTGGCCTAAATACAGACACACACACACACACACACACACACACACACACACACACACACACGCCTACTGTTGCTGCTGCTGTAACACAGTGAGAGGATGTTCCCATTGAGGGGTCTGGTCCACCTCAGGCCGGGAACCCTACCCGTGGCCTAGGTCATGTTACCAAGCTCATCCCCAGGAAATCAATGCACACAGTCCTCGTTTAGTTAGACTATGGACTGCATAGAGGCCCAGGGGAGAGAGAGAGTGAGTGGTGTGTGTTGTTAAAAGTGGGATGTATGTTTTCATGGTATTACTACTAGCGGCGGGGGGGGGGGTCATGAGGGATATGATGTGAGAAAGGTATGACGTTAGTGCTATGTGGATGTTTTATAGTGAACTTATATGAGCATGCTCCTCACTGCTCCAACTGTTCACAGCTGCAGTACATAGAGCAAGCTTCACGTGTACAGTTGGGTCCTACGGAGGTGACCTCATGAGACAAGGATGTTGTTGAAATCTGGAAAGAAAAGGAGGAACTAAAGCAAATGCCGTGCTACGACTTATACAATAAAGAGGGTGCAGTCAAGAAGTTAGTGACTGTTTGTTGCACACAGTCAAGTAGCACGTTACAGTGCTTGAATTGTTTTACACATGTCAATTAAGGTAACTGTTTGGCATTAGTCATATAGGCTAGTCTAGTTACTTTGTTGTTACTCTATTGGAATCTCATTGGTATTGAATTAAACTGTGGTATATGGCAAACGTAAGTTTTCTCTCTGGGGTTGAACATGTCCCAAGAACCCACCTATGAGTAGCTCGCCAAGCAATTTTGAAAGTAAATGCATTTTTTTTCATGTGTTCCATCGCAAACTGTCAAACATTAAGCTCCTGGCTACTAGGCAGGTAGCCTAGTGGTTAGAGTGTTGGGCCAGTAACCGAAAGGTTGCTAGATCAAATCCCGGAGCTGATAAGGTAAAAATCTGTCATTTTGCCCCTGAACAAGACAGTTAACCCACTGTTCCTAGGCCGTTAATATAAATAAGAATTTGTTCTTAACTGACTTGTCTAGTTAAATAAAATAAATATTAAATCAAAGCCACATTGACATTATTCCACTTCTGGTTAGCCACTATTGGCTTAAAAAGCCAAACTTGACACAATATCTGGCAATTCATTTCTTGAAGTATTGCCTGTCTATCTGTTTGGTGCACACATCTGTCTATTACTCCGGATGTAGCCAGTTAACGACTGTAATGATAACCGTCTTGTAGACAGACAAACACTTTACCCCAAAATCTTCTCAATTAAATGTTAACTGCAAAGTAGGCTTACCTGACAGGAATATATAGATTATTTGTATCAATTGGGTGGCCATTGTTTTGCTAACTCTGCCATGACAAGTGCTGCAAAGCAGCAGGCCTAAATGCAAAAACTTCGCTAGACCAACACATTCCTCTCTTGCTTAAAGGATCGGACCCTTTTTTTCCAAACAATAGCATGATATTCTTTCTCTGTAATAGCTACTGTACATTGGACAGTGCAGTTAGATTAACAAGAATGTAAGCTTTCTGCCCATATCAGATATGTCTATGTCCTGGGAAATGTTCTTGTTACTTACAACCTCATGCTAATCACATTAGCCTACGTTAGCTCAACCGTCCCGGAAGGGGACACCGATCCTGTAGAGGTTATGAATGCACAATTAAAGGGGACTTAAACTACCACAGATTTTTTTTGTTTTTTTTTAGACCTCAAAGTTGGTCTTCTGATGTGATTTAAGCATTGACATGATGCAGAACATCAGTTTTTGTTGTTTATATTGAGAGTATATTGAGAGTAAATAATAAAATGGCAGGAAAAATAAAACAAAGAACTGCTGATTTTATGGGGCCCCCTTAGAGTTGTTTATTAACCATTATGTTACCAGGTATATTGACAGAAAATGCATATCTTGTACCCTAAGGACCAGAGTGTCACGATCGTCTTGCGGTGAGAGATTGGACCAAGGCGCAGCGTGTGAAAAATACATATTCTTTTATTAGAAGAGAGAAAAACACAAAACGAACACTATACACAAACTAACAAAATAACAAACAGACGACCGTGAAGCTATATAGAAAAATAGTGCTGACACAAACACTACACATAGACAATTACCCACAAATGCATGATGTCTATGGCTGCCTTAAATATGGCTCCCAATCAGAGACAAATGAAAGACATCTGTCTCTGATTGAGAACCACTCAGGCAACCATAGACATACCTAGAAACATTCACTCAACACAAACTCATACACTAAACCCAACACCCCCTTTACCATATAACCACCCAAAACGACAAAACACAAACATTCCCCATGTCACACCCTGACCTAACTAAAATAATAAAGAAAACAAAGAATACTAAGGCCAGGGCGTGACACAGAGGAAGAGTTTCAGGGTAGAGGAGAAGAATGTGCTTATTTTTTAGCTTGTGACATATCACTTTATTTTTTTTTAAGTAGCTCTCATGCTAGAAAAGGTTGGAGACCCCTGAACTAGGGCCATAAAAATACTGTAACTGTTACAAATATAACATCGGTTCAGACCTCAGACTAACAATTTTTCGAGCTCTACCCCCAAAAGGATCTGCAATATGAGCTCTGTTGATGGGGTTGAGTAGCTGGTTTGCGGTGCATGATACTGAAGTTGCAGAGTTTTGTCTCTGTCACTCTGAAAGAGAAAATGGGAAAGTGGGATACCTAGTCAGTTGTACAAAGGAATGCCTTCAACTGAAGTGTGTCTTCCGCATTTAACCCAACCCCTCTGAATCAGGAGTGCAATGAGTCAGTGATGCAATGAGTCAGTGATGCTCACTAGTCCTTTTAAAGGGGGATTGCTTGCTCCACAGACAGACATCTCTCTCACAGCCTCAACATGTGCGTCACATGTGGCTTACAAGGACAGTACTTCATTTTCTATTGAAGACAGAAAACCAAAGGCCTCAATGGTGGCATTTTACCCCAATGCCAACGCTTTATTAATTTTGATCATAGCCGCAGCAACTTCCTATAAATGTAGTTCATGGATTTGACTAAAATCCACTGCGTCACAGGCAATGCATGTAAATGCAGATTCACAAACTCCCTAGACTCGGAACATTGCATTTATGTAACAAAAATGGGTTACTAAGATGCGAAAGAAAGAGCAGATGAGAAGAGTTTGTGTGGTGCATGTTGCAGGCGGATGGGGTGATTAGCTGCAGCAACAGCAGCATTTGGGTAAAGATGGCGCGCAGATCTCATGTTAGGATTTAGCTCATAGAAGGCAAGACTAGACACTTGGCAGGTTAAACTATTTTGTACAGTACAGTGGCTTGGCAAAGTATTCACCCCCTTGGCATTTTTCCTATTTTGTTGCCTTACAACCTGGAATTAAAATAGATTTTTGGGGGGTTTGTATCATTTGATTTACACAACATGCCTACCACTTTAAAGATGCAAAATATTTCTCATTTTGAAAAAGACAAGAAATAAGACAAAAAAAATGAAAACGTGAGCGTGCATGGTTATTCACCCCCCCAAAGTCCGTAAAGCCCAGCTCTGTGGAGTGTACGGCTTAAAGTGGTCCTATGGACAGATACTCCAATCTCCGCTGTGGAGCTTTGCAGCACCTTCAGGGTTTTATTTGGTCTCTTTGTTGCCTCTGATTTAATGTCCTCCTTGCCAGGTCCGTGAGTTTTGGTGGACGGCCCTCTCTTGGCAGGTTTGTTGTGGTGCCATATTCTTTCCATTTTTTAAATAATGGATTTAATGGTGCTTCGTGGGATGTTCAAAGTTTCGGATATTTTTTATAACCCAACCCGACTTCTCTACAACTTTGTTCCTGACCTGTTTGGAGAGCTCCTTGGTCTTCGTGGTGCCCCTTGTTTAGTGACTCTGGTGCCTTTCAGAACAGGTGTGTGTGTATATATACTGAGATCATGTGACAGATCATGTGACACTTAGATTGCACACAAGTGGACTTCATTTAACTAATCATGTGACTTCTGAAGGTGATTGGTTGCACCAGATCTTATTTAGGGGCTTCATAGCAAAGGGGGTGAATACATATGCACGTACCACTTTTCCGTTTTGAAATTTTTTGAAACAAGTTATTTTTTTCACTTCACCAATTTGGACTATTTTGTGTATGTCCATTACATGAATCCAAATAAAAATCGATTTAAATTACAGGTTGTACTGCAACAAAATAGGAAAAACGCCAAGGAGGGTAAATACTTTTGCAAGGCACTGTACATTCGGGAAGTATTCAGACCCCTTCCCTTTTTAGACATTTTGTTACGTTACAGCCTTATTTTAAAATGGATTAAATAAAAGCAACACTTGTTGGTTACAATTTGCTATGCTTATCTAATGGTTTCATTCTCCTATCAGTGTAATGGCGATTTTTTATGAGCAGACAAACAGCCAACATTTGTATTTCTCCCAGTACTGTTTGTAGCACCAGAAAGGTCAGTGTAATTTCTCCTTATCAGCCTGGCTAAGTATTTGTCCACTACTGAGCATTGATACAGGATAAGAGCCTTGGAGCAGAATGGCAGTCTTACTGGGGCTATCTGCACTATGTACACTTATGTGGAATACACATTTGTGTAGGTTCATAATTTGCCGTATACACTCTTGTGCTATACAAACTTGTGCCGTACCCACACACTTATGTCATATCTGTGCAGTATACACACTTGTGCAGTATACATACTTGTAGAGGATACACTTATGCCGGCATATACACGCTAGCTGGGTGAGTAGTTTAGGTCACTAACTTCCCGGGGGCTCAAATAAGTCAACCTGAACATTGGTGGAACATGCCTAAGTAAGTTTTAAATAGAGGAACCTGGATGAGGTTTGTTCTATGTGCTCTCTCAAAGAGATCCACAAAAACTACTCGGAATGACTGGGCCTACAGGAGATTCTTCAGACTATTGAATCAAGTCGAGTAATCCTCTTCAGCAGTGAACATTTTTTTGTTCCAAAAATGTACTCTGGTGTAGATTGCTTGACTGAGCTGTACGGTTCTGTGTGGTGCCGTGTGAAGGGCATTAGCGTAGTATCAGTTCTCCCAGGATGCTGTAGACTAGCCGGGTCGGGGGGGTGGTTTGACTGGTGGCCTGCTGATCTTTCGCCTAATGAGAGGAGTGTGTATGACAGTGGGCCTACACACACACTGCTCATTGTGTGAGAGGCAACTGAGTGTGAAGACTAGACTGGCCTTTGTTGGCATCCCCAGAGGCTCCCTCCTTTCTTTTTTTCTCTCCCCCTCTTTTTTTCCACCAACAGACTCAGTGGATAGCTACGCAGTTAGAGGCCAGCTAGCCTGGTTGCCATCTAGCCTACAACTCATGCAGTGCTTAATATGTGTGTGTGTTTGTGTTTACGTTTGCTTCCCTTGGTTCTTTCCGCCATGATGTGACCCGTATTCCATTTATAGTAGGGGATTAGGCTAGGTAGGAAGCTAGATTTATGCTACAGGACCGGAAGCTATTACAGTACTAAAGATGAGGGGATAAAGCCGTTAGCCCTGCATGCCCTCTACTGGAAGTAATAAACCAGTTAAGTTGGCATAGTGTAAAATCACATACAACCCATAAAAACACAGACAAAACATTTGCACAGACCCATTCTGTACATCCATTAAAACATGCAAGCATCCGAACACGTGTCTACTACACAGAATGCACACTTATTTCTTTCCCAACATAGAAACTATCTATTCTCAGCTACAGCCCAAATTGGGAAACATCTCAGAGAGCAATTTGTCATTATAAACTCACAACACAATAGTGGGGAAGTCAGAGGCTTAGACTGGAAATGAAACCAGTCATTATAGCATTAAGTGAGGTGTGGCAGGCTGGGTCAAGTGAGCAGAGTTATTTACAGTGGAGTGTGGCGGTGGTGAGCGCTGTCTTACCCAGACGCTTCTGAGTCCTAGCTTTTGGAACCCGATCTCCGCAGGGGCCCGGGGACCAGCGTCAGTGAATGAGGGAAGGAAGAGGTGAAAGCCCCAGAGAACAGGAGTGAGAATAGAGGATTGTGGCATTAATGGGGAAGCCATAATGGAGGGAAATGATGCGAGGAAGGAGTGTTGGCAGAGTGGCCATTGGTGCACGTTTTGTTCTGTATTGCTCATAGTGGATTTGCGCAAATGCAATGTAATAATGCCCAAAGTCTTCCATTGGAGGAATGACGTGTTCCATAATAACAACGTGTGTTTTAGGACACATGGTGGCTATTTAGGGTTTGTTGAAATTGTTTGCCCCAATTAGCCTTTGCCTGGGCCAGCTCAAAGGAAAAGTAATATTGGCCACAGAAGTATGGAAAGTATGATATGCAGTAATATAGGGCCAGGACGATACCAGTATCGCAATCTTTTTTTCCATGGGAAAAATTAAAACACAAAGCAGACCGAACACTTTGGTCCTTTAAAAAAACCTGCTGTATGTAAAATATTGTGTGCTATGGCTTGGAAAATAAATAATTGTGACTCTGGATGACAACAATGATGTTTGTTTGCAACATTAGGGCTGTTTTCCTAAAGAAGTTCAATCTGATTTGTTTTGTTTTCTTGACACGATACCAACGAGTATCGTGATACTGGTATCATCCCGGCCCTACAGTAAAGTTTACATGCACTTCCCTCATTTGTCTATGACCACGTCAGAAAGCTTGTCCACATCTCCCGTTTTAGATGTGGAGTGCGTTTTAATCCACTGCATTTCTACTGCAGGTGTTTACAGTGTCTCTCTCTCATTCACTCTCATTCACTCTAAAAGAATAAACACTCGAGCCTGCGCCCAGGC
This sequence comes from Salvelinus alpinus, assembly GCF_045679555.1. Classification (NCBI taxonomy): domain Eukaryota; kingdom Metazoa; phylum Chordata; class Actinopteri; order Salmoniformes; family Salmonidae; genus Salvelinus; species Salvelinus alpinus. The sequence continues at coordinate 44,346,372 of NC_092105.1, read as the reverse complement.
AACCTCGTCCTCAGATGGGCAAGCACACTGGAATAGTTTCTCAGGCCCGGTCGATTAGCAGGCCGTCCGTCCACTGTAGCATAATCTAGACGCCGACATTATTGACCTAACATCTGTTGCTAAACCATCACCCATCTGTTGGGTAAGAGATTGATCTCTGGTACAATTACCGAGAGTATGAGTTTTACGTAACATTGTCAACTTCTGAGTCAGACAAATAACAGCTAAAAAAGCTTTTAGGATATTAAAGCCAGATAGTTTGTCATTGTTTCCTTATACATATCTAATTTCATAAAGCATCCCAAACACAATGGGCAATCTCCGATACTTGTTGTAATACGTGAGCTTGATGAGTCAGAGTGAGATGTAGACGTGTGGACGGTGGACGCGATGGCCTGTGGGCCATGATACTGTAGGAAGAACCAGGCAGGAACCAAACAGGACCCAGGGAGGAAGTGAAGCATGCCAGTCCGGTGTGAACACATCCTGCCCTCAGCCATGCTCCAGGGGGGAGAGAGGCACTTAGTGCAGTGCCTGTGTAAAATAACCTGGGCCCCTGTTCCAAGAAAGGACATGTTTTCCGCCCTAGCACTTTCTACACTCCCCTGCTTTTTCCCCCTCCCATATTTTGGAGCAAAGGTCCCCTCACGTATGCAGCAGTCACAGAGGCAGATGGTTGAATGTGTTTACTTCCAAGTGACCGCTTGCTGGTCAAATTAAAAGCAAAACACCTTCCGTTTCCTGGTAACCGGGCCTCTGCGTTTGCACTTAGTCGTCGAGTCGTGGTTTTCGTCGTTTCGATCTTTTGTTTGTTTTACTTCCTACTGTGTAAATTAATTGTCTGTTGCTGTGGGGGAAAAAACGTACATATTGCAAACAACATTGTAGTGTGTTTTAAGAAATTGCCATTGCTAAAATCTCTGCCCTGTCTGTTTTTCTTCTGACATTCTTTCCTCATGTCTCACTGGCCTGTTCATCTCTTTTGGTGGTCATCCATTTTCTCTTTCGTTGCTTTGGTCTGTGGCTACAGTGACCAGCTCTCTGTGGGTTGCAAGTCACTGCTTCCACTCTCAGAGACAGGGGAAGCAGGGACTTGCGATTAGGTCGGTGGCTGGGTAAGCACTATCAAATTAGGGGGGGGGCAGGTAATGTAGGCTGTTTTCTGTCCCCCCCCACTTTGATTCTGAAATTACCATTAACCACTAATGAACTTGTAATTTTTGCACATTAAGTGTTTGAGCTAGTAATGTATCAATATTGTTTACAAATTAGCTATGACATAGCCAATGAATATATAATATCACAATGTGGGATTTCACCCCCATCTGAAAATCAAATGGTTTTGACCGTTTGGTATTTTTTTTGCGAGCTTCTTTTCTCCTCCAGCTTCGGCCATGCAATGTGCCTCGCAAAAGTGATTAGTCATTATGAAATGATCAACGTTACCCTCCATATCAAAGAATGACCACATACACTGATTGTTACCATGACTAATGCTGATGGTGAACCTGAAGAATTAAAATACATTATATTGTAAGCCCATTCAGTAGGTATAGCCAGATGAGAGCTGTGTCTCTCCGGTAGCTTACTTTTATTCCCTGTAAAACAGAGTTTTCAACAGCGCATTGATGACGATGGCCTAGCAAATTACACAAGTTGTCACTCAACTAATCCAGCCTAAAATCACGCAAGCCATTTTAGCATTTTAATGCTGAAGGTGCAGCGCAGATGTGCAAGATCAGGAACAGGCCGCCTACCTTGCGTTTGGTCAGCGCGTGATGCTGGGCACCGTGCACTAGGGTTGTTCGGCAGGCAAAATGACTTGTAGATCAATGGCTGTCAACACAGTTACATGCTTAGTTCGACACTGAAGGAGAAGACGCATCAGTTGTCACAAAATATTTGGTATTTTCGTAAGGTAGGAAGAAAGTAATTGAATCCATTTTCTGACCTTTTGCATGCTACATTTTGATCGGTTTGGAGCCCACCGACCGATGCAGTCATATCTTAAACATTTTGAATCAGGGACCTATGAATCGTTACATCCTTGGTAAATACCAATGTAGCCAAGATACACAAGCGATAGCCTTCAATGTCGGCATATTTCATATCATCCGACAAAATGAAATATTGCTCTACTCAGCTCAGCCATAGACCGATGTAGCATCCACAGAAACAACTGATGCCACTAAAATAGCAATATATGGACTCATTTAATTGGTATAATTTGCATATTGTGCGTTCGGAAGCTATTCAGACCCCTTGTCTTTTTCCACATTTTGTTACGTTAGTCTTATTCTAAAATGTATTAAATTAATGTTTTTCGTCATCAATCTACACACACTACCCCATAATGACAAAGCAAAAACAGGTTTTTAGAAATTTTTGCATATTTATTTAAAAATAAAAACAGATCCCTTATTTACATAAGTATTCAGACCCTTTGCTATGGAGACTCAAAATTGAGCTCAGGTGCATCGTGTTCCCATTGATCATCCTTGAGATGTTTCTACAACTTGATTGAAGTCCACCTGTGGTAAATTGAACATGTCTATATACGGTTCCACAGTTGACAGTGCATGTCAGAGCAAAATCCAAGCCATGAGGTCGAAGGAATTGTCCGTAGAGCTCCGAGACAGGATTGTGTCGAGGCACAGATCTGGAGAAGGATACTAAAACATTTCTGCATTATTGAAGGTCCCCAAGAACACAGTGGCCTCCATCATTCTTAAATGCAAGAGGTTTGGTACCACCAAGACTCTTCCTAGAGCTGGCTGCCCGGCCAAACTGAGCAATCGGGGGAGAAGGGCCTTGATCAGAGAGGTGACAAAGAATCCGATGGTCACTCTGACAGAGCTCCAGAGTTCCACTGTGGAGATGGGAGAACCTTCTAGAAGGACAACCATCTCTGCAGCACTCCACCAATCAGGCCTTTATGGTAGAGTGGCCAGACGGAAGCCACTCCTCAGTAAAAGGCACATGACAGTTCGCTTGGAATTGTCAGACTGGGGCGTGTGCAAAGAATATGCAAAGCTGTCATCAAGGCAAAGGGTGGCTTCTTTGAAGTATCTAAAATATTTGTATTTGTTTAATACTTTTTTGGGGGTTAGTACATGATTCCAAATGTGTTATTTCATAGTTTTGGTGTCTTCACTATTATTCTACAATGTAGAAAATAGTTTTTAAAAACTTCGAATGAGTGGGTGTGTCCAAACTTTTGACTGGTATTATATAACACCAGTCTTTTATTTTTTAATTTTTTAAAGGGAATTTCTAAGTGACCCCAAAATTTTCAACGGTTGTGTGTGTGATACTTTTGTGTCAAATATCGATATATCGTCCAAGAAAAAGATCACTATATGTAGCTGTATCGGTTTTTTTGTCCTCCATCACTACTTCAAACCCTCCAAAGCGATGAGTTACATTATTCCAACTAAGAACATTTTTCAGGTGCAATAATGACCATTTGTCAGGATGCGAATGCCAAATGTTGTAGACACACCCTAATATGCACAGTTTATCCCACGCAATACCAACACAACATGTTTGCGCAAAACGCATGCGCAAAATATGAAATCGGCTCAAGAAAGCTAGGCAAAACAGCGAGGCCTATGCTGACCCTGTCCATTAACAGTAACTGGACTCAGGAACGGCTGCAGCATTATCAATTCGAATGCATTTGAATGGCTGGAAATGAAAGTGTGAATACCCTGGAGAATTTCCTCAGGTTTTTGATGCAGTTTTAGATGTTTTTTTTTAATTTAGCATAAAAAACGCTATAATCATTGAGGAAAAAACATTAGATAATTTTTTTACTTATTTGGCTGTTCATAACAGCATTTTTTTGTAGTTTTTTTTGATGCTACATAGATTATCACACTTTCACTCCCTACACTGACTGCACGTCACTGAGGGGAAGTGGTCCCAACTAGAGGATGTAATAACACTACTCTATTGAAAGTGTTTTAAAGCAGCAATCCTTAATTGAAACATTAACTAAGTGTTCTCCCCACCAGTTTCAGTAAAAAGCTGAGGGATGAGGCTGGAGAAATGCAACGACTCTCAAATTTTGCTACTGCAATATGTTAACGCCACCTTTTCACATGTGAGAATAACATTATTTCAACCACAGTTTTCTTACATGCGAAACTGCAATTTAGATTTTCAAGTGATTGTTTTACACATGTGAACTTGCAATTCCACGTGATAAGTATGGTTTCGCCTGTGAAATTTAAGCTCAACATTTGACATGTATATTTTTTAATGGTAAACTTGATTAAACTTGTCATTTCTTTCTCATTCTTAGTCCTCTGGTTACCTTACGTTTCTAGGCTATTCAAATAACCTTTTGAGATGGAAATCCGTTACATTCATTGTTTGCTCAGGAGAAAGCCATGCATAAAACAATGAAGCGTAGCCTTCAGGCACATTCATAGCTTATCGAATGGAGAGCAATGGGAATATAGGCAAAGTTTCTTTTTAAACAGCTAGACACAAGATGGTTCAGGAGTGTCCGTATATAAATTATTTAAAAAAAAGTTTAGCCCATATCCCAATACCCATGCATTCGAGAGAGAGCGAGAGAAACAATATTTTCATTAGCATTTATTACTGGGCGTATCCTTGGCATTGGGCAAAGTCAATACTGTGTCTGTCTGGCGCAGCCCTGTTGGTCTTGCTCCAAGCAGAACATCCCCCTACGTGCTGATCTAGGATCAACCTACGACTGGATGGCATTACCCCAACAGGATTCAGTGCTTTGGACCTGGAGTCAGTGACCTGCCACTTAAGATGACTTTTACTCTTTTAGATTTATTTGACAGGGATAATGCACATCGATCATGACTTCTGTAAATGTGCCAGATTTAGTTACTCAATTTGTACCTGTAGTCGATGGCGGTGAACCTCCTAGTGAACCTGTGAAATGATTGTCTGAATCCTATCCTGAATGATCATAAATGAATTCTCCACGTACTGTATTTTAATCCTCTAATGGAATTCTTCAACTAAAACATGACCATAGTCACCTTGACGTCAGCCAGCTCTTGGATATTTCTGGCATCTGTGTCTTTGTGACTCAGCAATCTGATGGTTTGGATGTCTGTGGCTGATCTATTGGCAATGCTGTGTTAGGGTTCTTAACTGCTGAGGTGCAGGAAACCGTTGGATTGTCGTCTTCTTAGGAAGACGCAACCATCTGGGGCAAAGACTTCAGATAAACGTTAAGTCTTGATTGATACGCGATTCGGTTGTCAACAAACACCAATTGAATTAGAAATCAAACAAAACCTTGGAACACTATTATAGATTTGGTGTAAACCTGGGGCAAATTGAGACAACTGTATGTTCAGTCAACGTGAATTACTATCTTGATATTGTGACTCGGCAAGTGTTTTTTGTTGTTGTTGCTGGTGGACAGTTACCATATCTTCTGAGCAAGGGCAATCAGTGCCTTCCTTCTAGCAGTTGTGTGCCAGCTCCTCCATTGTAAGGGTTCTGGATTCTGCAGTAGATTATATAATAATGTCTGCCTGGTAGTTTGTAGCCGGTGGGTCTGGACTGAGTTGGCTCTGTGGTGTGGTTAGTGGCGTGTGAACGAGACCAGGATGTTGTCTTTATTAATCCCATCAGGGGGGGCGGGACTGGCGGGGGCATTCCAGGAATGTGGCTGCCGCACTCTGACGCTGCTGGAGTGTGTAGCATAGGGAGCAATAGTTTATGGTGTCTTTTTGTTGGCACTAGCTCCACCATGGTTGGTTGGACAAAGCCAATTGGATACCACGAAATGAATGGAGTTTTTGTAGGGTTTTGAGATAATCGCCAAAAATAAGGTAAACAGAGGCTTAGGAGATCTCATACGCTTTGTTCTATGAGATAATCTTTCTTCATCAGCTAACGTCACCTTTTTGGGGAATTTGTAAGTATTTATGTAATTTTAAAAAAGCACAAAGAATTCATAAAGGTCATGTTAACTGACTGATATTATCAACAAAACATTTTTTTACCCCTTTTTTCTCTTATTTTTCCTGTGTTAACCTCAGACCTTATCTTTGGCGTTTATCCCAAAACCCTATTCTTTCCCAATTTAATTTCCCCCATAGGAATGGCTGAACAAACCAGAGGTTACTAATTTCTGCAATTTTTTTCTACAAGCTGGCGAGCTCAATTGGCAACTGGCAATCCCAGATCACAGTGGGGATGGTAGGCTGTGTGTGCTGAACAGCATGCTGTGTGTAAACTCTGAGTGAGGGAGAGAACTGGACAGTGTGTGTGTAGCCTATACGCTCAGTGGGGATGTGTGTGACTCGATCTGCTTTGTGTTTTGTACTCAGTGGGAGCCAATGCTGAGAAAGTAGTCTGGATACTGCGTGTGTCAGTCTGACCTACAGAGGCGTGTGTGTCCTTAGTCACCCCACTGCAGACAGCAGGAAATGTAATTAAAACCAGCAGGCCCAGTGCAGTTGTCCTCCCTCTTTCTTCGCTATTCTCTAACACTGTTCTCTTTTTGTCTCGCTTTTCTCTCGCTCTGTTCTTTTTTTGTCTCCTGCTCTTTTCTCTTTTTTGTCTCGCTCTCCCTCTTCTCACTCTTTACTCAATACTCATTTGTTGGTCTAATGAGGATGATGCATGGATACATGGAACTTTATGACTCCACTCAATACTTGCTCAATGTGTTATTTCCACTAATAGCATGCATAGAGAGAATATTTGTTTAACTGTATTTACCTACTGTATGTTTTGGTAGCCACAATTGACCCATAACATAGGCTTTCCTGAGGATTCTCAGAAGGTTTCTGCTTTTTTGTAACTCTTCCAGGGCATGGATGTTTCTCTCCAGTGGTGGGGTATCCATAACTAGTGGTACCTCTAGGGAGAATATGATGATGACACCAATGGTTATTCCCAGGAGCATGACAAAGAGTTGGGTTCCTGTTTTGTGTGTTAATGTCTCATTTGTTTTTGCCTCTTTTCTTTCCCCCTCTTTCTCTCCATCGTCCTGCTTGCTTTACATTTGTGTCTGTAAGTATATTACTATTTTTGTCTCTCACAGGTAGATATTGTTTTTCTCGCTTCCTCGTTCTCCTCTACCTTTACATCCTGCCCCCCCCCCCCTGTTTACCTCTTGTCTGATATTTGTGTGATGTATTTCCCAGTTCCTCACTGCACTGCATACCTATGGATCAGACATCCAGAAGGGATGTCAGAGATTTGATCCAAAGAGTCCCCCCCCCCCCCATCATCTCCTTGCAACACTAGCCATGCCCTGAAAACCAGATGTGACTTATTCTCTAGACACCCAGAAACAACGGGAAGTACTCATAACTGCCATGTAAAAAAACATTACCTCAACTGTGACCAGCAGTAATGACTTTGAAGTACAGACGCCCTTGGCGAGACTGTATTTAAACGGTGGTAGCTCGGCTGGCAAGTGACTGTGTTGTGACGGGCGCCGTGAAAGTGGCAGTCTCGTCTGTCGCTCCTGGTAACTGTGCCACTGCCATACACAGTCAGTCACTGAGCTACAAGTGGCAATCCCACTCTGCTTTGCCAGTGCAGGCAACCGTAAGCCCTCTCTAATGTGATAACAGGGATAGAACATCAACAGGGTTAGGTAACCACTTTTTTTAACCATGCGACCACAGAAACGCACAGGGACTCATATATATATATGGACGCTCCCACACATTCAGGCTTTCCAACACGAGCTTCAGAAATCCCTCCCCAAATGTGATAATACCACATCAACAGCCGCTAGATAAACCCTGGCGAGAATGGCTCTGGACACACACAAACTGGTTGACCACCTTCTGCTATTTTGAACCTTTGGTTCATGTAACTCAAATTCAAGTGGAACTGTTATGTCTGGTTTAGCCAAAACTTCCAACAAGTCGTCTGAGAGGGTCGTCCTTTTCCATGACTGGAGTCTTTTAGCAGAATCTTCTTTTAATAGCGCACAAATGATTTGAAATGACACTGTCAAATTGAGAATCTGAGATCAATAAAAACGAACCTGTCTTCAATCCATCAGTAGCCTAGACCTAGGTGTTAAATAGGAGGAGGAAATGAGGAAATGATAGTCCTAAAAACAAACTTTCCAGTTTCACTGACTCACCCAATGATGCTCAGCTCACTCACCGGCGATGGTCAATGTGCGCTCGTGCCAAAAGCCTATCTCGCTTTTGTTTTACTCTGTAAAACGATGCTTTTTGCTCAATAGGCCTATTTGGATTTTGATAAAATGGGGCAGGGGAGTTAGAGGCAACTCAAATGAACTTTTATTAGACTTTTTTCATTGCGACAGTAAAAAAATAAAAATTGTTTCACGAGAGGTACTGGATCCTGGCAAATAGGTTCCGGAACGAAACAGTTGAAAACAGAGGTGCCGGACCCTAGTGTTTGTGTTGACACTGCATGCTCTTCAATGCAGGATGGGTGTCGTGTTTGGCTGATAAATTTACTCAAATGGGAATAAAATAGACATTTCTACATTCAAATGGATCAGAGCATGTTGACTTGAATGGGGAATATCAGTTTTAAATTATACTGTTAATCTTCCATAGGAAACCTATTGGAATCATAGAAATATAGATAATAGAAAAGACATTTCCATGTAAGTTGACATTCGGTGGTTGGTCCGGCGGCCATCTTTGTGATAGTAATTCGGTACATCAATTAACATTTCAATGATGTACCAGCTCAATTGCAGTGGTCTGAAGGGGATATGTCCTTTCTATGAATTATAGTTCTATTATGGAAGTGACAACCACCCTGTATTTCTAAAGGTGTTATTAAAGGTACTGCTCTCTGACATCTTGTGTTCCGGTGTGTTCCTTCCCTACAGGAGAAGGAAGGCAGGCATCCTGCCCAGTCTGGAGGACCTGCTCTTCTACACCATCGCAGAGGGCCAGGAGAAGATCCCCGTCCACAAATTTCTCACAGTGAGCCATACACACACCATCCTAACCCATTTTCATTATTAGACACCATTGTTCTCAGATTATTTGATGCTGTAACCATCATCTTCATCAATACTATCATTGTTATCAGCATTATTATATTTACAACATCATATTCAGAGTGACAATCACTATCGTAATTACATTTGAATAACATTAACTACATAAGGTTACACTGATCATGCTACATACTTCAGCACCACCACACAGTTTTCCATTGTCGCCATCCACATGATCATATAATTGCCATATTCGTTATCACGACGAGTTTATTTCATAAGAGTTGGATCACTGCTGCTGCCCTGTCTGCTGTCCAGAGATAATTGAAGTGAGTCCTCAGACAGAGTGATGGGGAGGTGGTTGAAGGGTGTGAAATCTATTTCCCCCCGGCCCTATCACGACATTTAGCCATTTGTCCTCTGTGTCACACATCACAGATTGAGGTGCTGCCAAAAGGTTGTTGAGACACACACACACACACACACACACACACACACACACACACACACACACACACACACACACACACACACACACACACCGTCCTTTATTACTCCAGCTTATCTGATCTTATTGGTCTATTTATCACCAGAGTGTCCTCTTCACTGCTTCCTTTACACCCTTCCCTGGGTAGGAGGAGTGTGTAACAGAACCTTGCACACATTGTTGTTTTTTGTGGTAGGGCATTCTCTAACGTTCTCCTGTGTCTCCTACACAATCCCTTTTTTAGGGAACTAGGAACTGTGCCCATCTTCTTAACCAGGGATATTGGGTTAAGAACTGTGCCCAGCTTGGATTGAGTCATAGCCCCATAGTATATCAATGAGTTGTTTGACCCAATTTAGGCATACTGTAGATGATTGGGATAACAGCTACAGCAGGCTCTCCCCGCTGGTGGGTGTGATGACCTGCTGTAACGTCCTCAAACAAGTGTATGAACATCTAGTTCTAAAACTCAAAATGTTTCTGTTGTGTGCCAAGGGAAAAACGGTCAGGAAAATAGGGCTATTGTGAATATAGGTGATTCTGTTGGAACTTGCAGTCTGACTATCTTTGTTATGATGCCAAGAATCATATTAGCCTATATTTACAGCCATTGATTTTTTTTCACAGTTTCATGAAACAAATCTTATGGAGAGAACTTTTTCCCTGACAGTTTTTCCCAACGCGGCGGCATATGTAATGGCATAGGAAAAGATCTGAGGGCCAGCATATGATTAAACACACTCATGCACCCAAACCCACACACCGATTCTGACACAATATTAGGAACACTAGGTGAATACAAACATGTACACACAGTCAAATAATTCCCCCTGGGTTTTACGGGAGAAACACAGCTTCGTGACTCTGCTACTTCACAGCTTCTCTTCCCTGAAGCACATGTGGATTTTGAACCAGGCTAGGTCTGTGAGAGGTTTTGCTGAGAAAGTGACTTCCCATAATCATGTGGTAACCTCGTGTTTGAGCATTCTAACTGTAACAATGAAGTTGGGAAAAAAAGAACATATTTGCCTATATTCTATTTATCGAATATCGGTGGAATTATCGTCCGATATCAGTAAAAGGCCAATATCGGCTGATTTAATATTGGTCTTTAGGTCCCAGATCTGGTTGTGCTCTTGCCAACTTCATTGCTATTTGGCATGACAATCAGTGACGAGTTGCCATGATGGCACAAACCGTCTCGGGCTATATACAGTATATACGGTTTTATTTTATTTTTAGGAACTTTGCCCGTCTTCTGTAACTGTTCTCCCAGGCCGCTTGAATAGCTTCCTTTCCTTGATTCCTTCACGATCACAGAGAGCTAATCAGGTCTGATCAGTGCTAATAAAGGAAGAGAGACCAGGAATGGACGCTTTTCATACGCCTTTCAACACCAAGGACGTTTTTTTTTTTTTTACTTTGGGCCCACCAAGGTTAACCCAGAGTTTCTGTGACTGCTCAGTGCGGGCCCACCATGGCTAAACCAGAGTTGTGTGACACCCCCCCCCCCCCCCCACTTCTTCTGCAGGCATTAAAGGCCACAGGACTACGCACAGGAGATCCCCGGCTGAAGGAATGCATGGACACCCTTAAAGTAACCCTGAAGAACACCTCGGACGGAGTCATGCTGGACAGACACCTCTTCAAGAAGTAAGTGTTGTTGCCCGATACGAATCAGAGACGCTCAGTAGTGTTAACGATATATGGATCGATAGAGTGGGGCGTGAATATGCTGTTGGCTATGCATTACTCATTTCACAATATTGTACCCACGCGAACAAGGCTGGCTTGGATATTTTCTTTTCACATGGTCTCGTTCAGCACTGTTCATGCAACTATGGTGGATGCTTAACCCGACCAGCTCAGTTTGGCTCGTCTCAGTAGTGTGAAAAGCCCTAATGAGGGATGATTGACTCATGACAGCGAGTCGTTGTGTCTGTGCAGACAGAGCTCCAGTTCCTGCGTGTTTTCCTCATCATAACAGCTCTAGCTCATGAATCATTCAGCCCGTCTGTTCTCTGGGTTAAGATGGAATCCATTATTCACGTCTCCCCCTTCTGTGCCAAGCTAGAGGAAACCCAGTGATCTACTTCCTGCCACAGTGTCACACGGCCCAGATCGAACCTAATTGTTGACATCCTGTCCTGAACCTTGTCACCTCAATGGAAACTAACTAATCCCGGTGATGTCACTTTGTTTCTATGAGCCACGTGTTTTAAAATGCATTTCTTACAATGAGCCATGAGCTATTATGAATGCTTATAGCATGTCTTTAATGTGTATTACCACTTCTGAGTAATGCTATATGAATGCAGTTGTTGTCTTTTGGCCACAAAAGGCTGTGAAGATGAGCCCTGAGCTGTTATGAAGCCCTGAGCTGTCTTATCATCCACTATGCCGAAGTCAAGGTGACGTGATAATAGGCCATCTCAAGTGCATTCATAATGCATTATAACGGGGTGGCTTACAGAGAGCGTTACCCCAAATCCTTCCAGAACAGGTTCTATCAGACAGAGACCCCACCAGAGCCAATAGGATGTCGTGTCGTTCAGGCAGAAAGCGTCACGCTCACATATAGAGCCATGACACAGGACATCATGTGCTCTCTGCAGCATGTGTTATGTTATAGATTTGATGTCTTCACTATTATTCTACAATGTAAATCCCTTGAATGAGTAGGTGTCTCCAAACTTTTGACAGGTACGGTGCAGTGAGCAATATGTTTGGACCATCAAATCGCAATAAACTCACGGTATCGAATGGCAATCCATGTAGACTCGTGAGAATCGCATTATCGACACATAAGTATCGTGATAATAACGGATCGTGAGGTCCCTGGCAATTCCCAGCCCTAGCGTGTACCCCCACCCACACACACCTGCCCCCCATCTTACTCAAAGACAAACAAGCTTGGTTAACCCCACAAGCTTGTTTACAGCCACGCACACACTGGGCCTGACAGTTGTCATTAGCGGCCAACGCGGTGTGTCTTATTTCTAAGTTTCTGTGGCGAAGGGAAATGACTTAGCGGTGCATGAGTACACTCATTCGTTCTCCCTTCCTCATCTTACCTAACAACATCACGCTCTGGACACCGTTAAGCTACACCGCCCTAACTGGCCAATTAGCAGAGGGGTTCCCAAACCTTTTCACTCAGTCCACCCTTCCTACATTGGGGAACATCCCGCGCACCATGTCTTACTATTGGCACAAGCACTGTTCATGACACAAACTATGACACAAACTGGTCACACCCCTCTTGTTGGTGGAGATAATTTAGCAGGGAAATGTATTTCCTGCAATTCTACACGTTTTGTTATGGGGGGGCAGAGAAAATGTTGCTGTTTTTAAACAACATTTCTCTTGCATTTCTATACGTTTTGCCATGTCTAACGTGTATTCATGTGATATGTTTTAGCGACTCAAACGTTACAACAAAATCTATGGTCTGCATAACCTAGCTAAAAAAAACATGTAGCTGACATGGGCTAGTTGATCTGGACATTTCTACAAGTTATAAATATCTCTAAGGTTTGCAATGACTGATATGACAGGAGGAAAACTGATGATGCACTACCCAATTTCGAAATTGCACCTTGTGCATTCTACTATTACAACTTTCAAGAGTAAGTTGAAAGCTGGACTGAGTTTTTTTTTTTTAAAGAGGGGGGTTTGGGAACCTCTGACCTAGCACTTTCATTCTCTCTGTTGTCACCCGCTGAACACATTGTGGGTGTGGGTGGTAGTAGGCTGGCCAGGTTAACATTGACAGGACACTGTGTAAAACGATAGGCTCTGTCCACTCGTCCTTTCTGCTGTTGATGGACGGTAGACTAGACGGGGGGTCCGGACCTCCTGGAGCAGCAGAGCCAAACCACAGAAAGTCTATGTACTGCAGTGTTCGGTCGTAGGCTCAAATGACTCAGTTGATTGGCGTGCGGTGCTTGCAACATCAGGGTTGTATTCATTAGGGCACACTGTAGCAAAACGTTTTGTAACAGAAAACATTTCATTATTGGAGAAGTTCAGGTAGTCCCTTCCAGTTTCTAACGTTTGTTGCCTAATGAATACGACCCAGGGTTGCATTCGGAACATTTCAGATGGTAATGTCTTGCTCACATGATTGCTCGGCTGGGTGCCGTGTCAGGTGTTCGCTGCCTGCTTTTCTGCCCAGTGTCACCCATCACCACAAATTAAACGTCAAATATCTATGTGTGTGGCGATGGTCAGCTATTTTTAAGACACCGGGGCAAGGTGGAAACGAGTGATGGCACTATTATACAGTCGCACTGAAACTGGTCCGTTTGTCCGGAGCCAAACTGGTCTCCATATCTACACGCCGTGCCCAGTTATGCCCATGCCAGTCTTCCTGTTTTCATCTGCATCTAGAGGAAGTGCTGCCTTGTACAATAGTTTTCCTTGTGGTTTCAAGAAAAGTTTGTGTGTGCGCATACAGTTCTTTCTGGGTGGTTCCCTAAAGACAACCCTTCCGTTATTCACCACCCCCTCTGGAATAGTTTGCCCCTAGAACATTTCTGTAACTGCAGCCTGCTCGGTGAGTCTCCAAGGCCTAGCCTATAGCTCCCTGAGGGATGTGTATGTAAATGATTGCAGCAGAGGGATGATGATGGAACTATATGGGATGTCTGTCTCCTGGACACACCTGGGTGTTATATCCTTCAATGTGTTAAATGCTAATATTGGCTAGCAACTCTCTCCTGAGGCCTGGCGGCACGTTAAAAACAGTATCCTACAAGAAACCATGCATTCAAACCTTTTTAGATACAGTATGGTTATCGATTTGTTCTACAAGGATGGAAGGGGATCTTTAGGAATAAGGCACTGCATCTCAGTGATAGACGCTTTACTACAGACACCCTGGTTCGAATCCAGACTGTATCACAACCGGCCGTGATTGGGAGTCCCATAGGGCGGCGCACGTCGTCCGGGTTTGGACCGTGTAGGCCGTCATTGTAAACAAGAATTTGTACTTAACTGAGTTAGATAAGGGTTAAATGAAATAAAAATTAAATGATAAACTGCCCTAGTTGCCACCTCACTTTTCTTTTTAGTAGGCCATATACTGTGGTCATTGAGATAAGCATCTTTTATGAATGTTCATGTAGCACTCACAAAGCTACAGTAAGTGAGTTTTGTTTATCTTAAGTTAACCAGGCACTGGTATTTAAACGTTCCTCCTATACTGAGTCTCCTCCTTACACATCTGAACAGCCAGTACATCTCCTTGTTGCTATACAGGGCTTTAGTGATGCATGTTCTTTCTCACTTCATCTGACCTGACCTCGGCCCAAATTCCTGACTGTGGCCCTTTTCCTTCCCATATATCCCTGATGTCTAACAATAACATGTTCTGACAGAATGTAAACATTCTACATTCCTCTCTCTCCCTCAGTGACATGAATAAGGATATTTTATATTTTCAAGTTTAGAAGTCAGAACTCATCACTATAAAAAAAGTTTGTCAGTTTAGTGTCTATTTTGTTGCTCACCATGGCTATGTTAGCTCCATGCGAACTACCTGAGCAAAGAGGGACTCATGTCATCTAATGTCCAAATAACCTCTACCACCCTCCTGCCTCCAGATGTGTCCAGAGCAACATAGTCTTGCTCACCCAGGCCTTCCGCAAGAAGTTTGTCATCCCCGACTTCCAGTCCTTCTCTTCTCACATCGACGAGCTCTACGAGAGTGCCAAAAATCTGACCGAAGGCCAGGTTGGTAATCAGCCCATCCCGGGGGAGGTGGGTGGACGCCATCCTTCTCGTTGTTCCTGTGGTCTGCCTCTTTCACCTTTTATCTTTGTCTTCCACCTCCTCTGTGGTATCGTCAATGGCAGACCTTGTGTGTAGCTGGAGTTTTCTTATGTATCCTTTTCTTCTGTGTGCGCTTACCTGTACACGCTTAGAAAAAAGGGTTCTTCGGCTGTCCCCATAGGAGAACCCTTTTTGGCTCCATGCCGAACCCTTTTGTGGAAAGGGTTTTACATGAACTCAAAAGTGTTCTACCTGGAACCAAAAAGGGTTCTCCTATGGGAACAGCCGAAGAACCGTTTTTAGGTTCTAGATGGCACCTTTTTTTTCTCCTAAGACTGTATGTATTTTTGTCAAGGGAGCTGGCAGTCTTACACGAACAGGTGTTGGAACTATTTTTCTCTCTCTGCCGCAGGTTGCAGACTACATTCCCCAGCTTGCCAAATTTAGCCCAGACCTGTGGGCCGTGTCTCTGTGTACAGTGGATGGACAAAGGTTAGACTCGCGCCTCACCACACCATTATGTACTCATTAAGCTTTTATCATGTGATTGAGGCAGGGTTATTATTATTATCTTTAAGACCAACAGTTGGTAAGTTGGTCAACAGTTGGCAACACTGAAAATGCACACGCTTCCGCTATTTAACATCTGCAAATTGACCCAGTGATGGGATATCTCAAGGCCATCTGAACTGGGATAAGGGCCAGCTAATCTTCCAGTAGAAGCCAAACATTACGATTTGGGGTGCGAAGTTTAGTTCTGGCGCACTCATTGATAATAGATATGGTAAAATAACAACCAATCTTAGGGGGTGTTAGTGTCGTTTACAGACATATAAACACACAATCTCTCCTCTTTATGATGTTTGCTGTAGGATAGAAAGTCATAAAGATAACATTGGAATGAGGTGTTTTGTTGAAACATGTTGAAACACCATGATGCACTAAATAGGGAGGGGCAGTTATCTGGATGCCCCTTAGCATCTCTCCTTTTCTTTCTCTGTCGTTCTTACTGTCTTTCTCAGTCTATCTATTCCCTCTCTCTCTCTTTCAACCTACCTCTTCCTCTCTGTTTCTCTATTTCTGTTCTTCATCTTTCTTTCCTTCTATCCTGTCTCTTTTCCCCCCCTCTGTATTCCATCCGCCACAGTCTTTCTCCCTCTACCTCTTTTTCACTTTCTTCCACCCCCTTCTGAGCTTCTCACTTTTCTGTGTCTCCTCTCCCCATCTCCTTTAATGACGGCCCATGAGTGACGATGTCTGGTCATAGTGACCTTCTTTAACAATACGTTAACTCGCTCACTCCTCCCCCACTTGATTATATGGTTTGAAATACAGTGTTGAGAGCCATCATGCGCTCCAGATATTGCACACTGCTTTAGTGTTCAGCCTCAGTAAGAAAACCTCCCCAGTTGAATAGTTCCTGCTTGCACACAGCGGTTCTTGGCAGAGTTGAGGCCAATATCTGCATTGAAATTATATTTTTATGAACAATTTCTAACTGTCCTCAAGCCGTTCTTGTGATATCAGTGTTATTATTACCTTAAACGGATGTGAGAGAAGCTCTGTTATCATGTGACGTGATGACACGTAAAGTCAATTAAGGTGCATCTGGTTTGTGATGTGTAGGAAGCCTTAAAGAACAGGGAAGCGGGACTGGATTAACCTGTTCTTAAGCCTGCTTTTGTTTCTCCTCAGACACACGGTAGGCGACACCAAGGTCCCCTTCTGCCTGCAGTCGTGTGTGAAGCCGCTGAAGTACGCCATCGCGGTGCACGACCACGGCACCGAGTACGTGCACCGCTTCATCGGGAAGGAGCCCAGCGGCCTGCGCTTCAACAAGCTCTTCCTGGACGAGGACGGTGAGCTGGGAGGGACACACACAGCTTTGTTTCTCAGCGCTGATCCTGCTCGGGCACAGAATTAGACTAGAATGACCAGAATGGGGAAAGCCCCTCAGGTCACGCCAGGGACCAGTTTGAATCCAAATCACAATAATGTTGAATCCAGATCACACCGTTAAATTATGTATCCCTGTCATCAAATGTTATTTCAAATCACTACAGGTCAGGTAAATAGGCAGGTACAGCAGACTGTTTTTTTCCCACTTGTTCCAGACATCTAAAATAAATAAATACACATATTTTTCTGAGCAGTATGACGTAGCTAGGTCATAGATCAAAGTACGCCATAGGCACTTTGCCTTTGAGTGCCCCCGTCCCCCGTCCTCTCGCCATCCCCTTTGTTTGATTATTTTACCTCTTAAGTGCTTTTGATGAAGAGCCCACAAGTGATGTCTCTTTCCCCAGTCCCCTCTGTCTACACATCGATGCCTCGAGCGTCATCATCCATCCAACACGGTTACAAATGCCACTGCTTTCTAACTGCTCTCCAGCTAATGACGCATCCACCGCGGAATACAAGGCGGGCTGATTGGTTGTAAATGTTGACATCACCAATAAAAAGAGTGGGGAGAGGCCCTTACTTGCACCACACCAACCCCAACCGCCTTAGTCTATTTTCAATCCAACTTGGCCTTTCGACAACTGTTGCTATGGCGACGTGATGAAACTTGAATGATTCAGAGGCCATTCCCCCCCTCTGCTCACTAGGGGTGGGCTGACATATGATGAGGAGTCGGGGGTCTCACACAGTGTCCTCCTGCTTGCTTTTCCACCTACGATTCTACATCTAGCTCCCTCAGAATACCAATAGAAAGATCAATGGTGACCCAGGAATAGAAGAAAGAGAACCTGTCAAGAGTCCCAAAGGTGCGTGTGTGTGTCCTAGCTGGCCATATGGAAACCTCAATGTTTTCCTACACACACATTATGTAGTCGAAGTTAAGGTGACCTTCATTCCCTCAACACATTTGACTACCAAATGGAGGATACATTTCACTGTCCTCCTTACCCCAAGAAATGGGATATGCCTGTGCTGGTAAATCAGAGCAAACATTAAAAAACTATACATTTGTATTGGATATGTTCAGGTGTTACCTCCTCCATTTCAATACGTTTTCTCCCATTTAGTTCCTACTGACATTTTGACAATGTGTTAAATTTGCGCTCGTCATAAGAACGATACAGTATGTAATGACGTACTCTACAGTGCCTTCAGAAAGTATTAACACCCCTTGACTTTTTCCACATTTTGTGTTATAGCCTGATTTTTTTTTTTTTTACAAATGATTTCAAAATGAAAAGCTGAAATGAGTCAGTAAGTATTCAACCCCTTTGTTATGGATAAAAAATAAAACAAATGTGTAAATACCAGAATAGAAATGTGCTTAACAAGTCACATACTAAGTTGCATGGACTCACTCTGTGTCCAATAATAGTGTTTAAAATGATTTTTTTACTACTTCATCTCTGTACCCCACACATACATCTGTAAGGTCCCTCAGTGAAGCAGTGAATTTCAAACACGGATTCAACCACAAAGACTAGTGAGGTTTTCAAATGCTTCACAAAGAAGGGCACCTATTACATACATTGAATATCCCTTTGAGAATGGTGAGGTTATTAATTACACTTTGGATGCTGTATCAATACACCCAATCACTACAAAGATACAGACGTCCTTCCTAACTCAGTTGCCGGAGAGGAAGGAAACCGCTTAGGGATTTCACCATGAGGCCAATGGTGAGTTTAAAACGGTTACAGAGTTTAATGGCTGTGATAGGATAAAAGTGAAGATGGATCAACAACATTGTAGTTACTCCACAATACTAACCTAATTGACAGATATTCCTAAAAAATGCATCCTGTTTGCAACAAGGCGCTATAGTAAAACTGTTTTTTAAAAAGTAGCAAAGCAATTAACCTTTTGTCCTGAATACAAAATGCTATGTTTGGGGCAATTCCAATACAACATTTTACTGAGTACCTCTCCATATTTTCAAGCATAGTGGTGGCTGCATCATGTTATGGGTGTGCTTGTAATCGTTAAGGACTGGGGAGTTTTTCAGTAGCAAAATCTTAAAGGAAAACCTGGTTCAGTCTGCTTTCCACCAGAGATTAATTCACCTTTCAGCAGGACAATAACCTGAAACACAAGGTCAAATATACACTGGAGTTGCTTTCCAAGTAGACATTGAATGTTCCTGAGTGTCTGAGTTAGTTTTGACTTAAATCTAATTGAACATCTATTGCAAGACCTACAAATGGTTGTCTAGCAATGATCAACAATCAATTTGACAGAGCTTGAAGAATTTTGAAAAGAATAATGTGCAAATATTGCACAATCCAGGTGTGGAAAGCTCTTAGAGACTTACCCAGAAAGATTCACTTCTGTAATCGCTGCCAAAGGTGCTTCTACAAAGTATTGACTCAGGAGATTTCTTAATTTCATTCTCAATACATTTGCAACATTTTCAACAACACAAAATTTAATTTGTCATTTTGGGGGTATTGTGTGTAGATGGGTGGTAAAAATATAAATTGTATCCATTTTTAAATCAAGCAGTAACAACAAAATGTGGATTAAGTCAAGGGGTATGATTACTTTCTGAAGGCACTGTAACTGTCTCAGGGTTGTGTTCAGTCACTGAAACCCCATAATCCTTAGCGCTGGTGCACATCTGAGTAGCAATCTGGGCCCATATCCTCAAAGCTTCTCAGAGTAAGAGTGCTGATCTATGATCAGTTTAGCCTTTTAGATCATAATAAATGTGCTTTATATGGACAGATCCTAGATCAGGACTCCTACTTACAGACACTTTGTGGATACGGGCCCTGGTCTTTATCATCCCCTGTCTGCGTGGGCCATGTGCCACTGTTCTCAGAATCCTCTGGTGGAGGTGCCAGGATAGCTATGTCAATTTGGTGACCGTTATGTAAGGAGGTTAAGACTCACTGCAGCGAGAGAAGTAGCCTTGACATTTGGACATTGAGCAGGACCCAGATCATGTTGTTTGTTTAGTGTTCATTTCACTTTGCCCCTAACCCTGACAAATCTCATTAGTATCGAAGTAGTCAGAGAGAAAGTGTTGGTCTGTCATGTTTGAATAACAAACCTGATTGATTCAAGTGCAGGCTTGCATCTGTTCCCAGTGCTCTATGCCAAATGACATTTGCATATCCATTTCATTACAATACATTTAAAAAAGGTTTGCAAAATTATGAATGGATTGTCTAGTGTCGACAGTGGTCTGTGTTTGATATGGTTCTATGAATTTGTATGTCATTTTACAATGAAAGGCACGTCACTCCAACATTCTTCGTAGCAAGCATTTATAACCGATACCTTAGTACATTTTTGAAAAGGCTCTGCAAGGAATCCTTCCCACTCTAGGTCTTTGAGATTTGTAATCAATATTTTAAGTTAGTGTATATCTTTTTTTCCCCCAGATAAGCCCCACAACCCCATGGTGAACGCCGGCGCTATTGTTTGCACCTCACTGATAAAGGTAAGAATCCACTTGTGTTTCTGTGTATTTTGACTGTCTGTCTCATTCATAGTTCATACCAATGACCTCCGGCCCAGATAAGGTACATTTGCCTTGTTCACTCTGTCCCAGCGTCGATATTTGATTAGTGACGAGCGCCGCGATCTAACACAGGGGTCTTCAACCTTTTCTTGCCCAGGGGCCCCGGTCATGGCACACCGGCGACCCAGGGACCCCATCATATGTTAGCAATTAGGTGAATGATAATGGCAGGGAGAAGTAATAAACATTATAAATTAATAGATTTGGTAGATTGTTTTTCTCTTTTTTTTACTGTAGGTATGTACAAAATTAGCTTAGTCTGTTATTGCTTGCGATATTGATAAAAACAGAGTCCGGGTCAGTGTGGTAGACAGATAACGTTTGGAATGCCTCAAGGGGGTTAACCTAGTTTGTTATCATCATCATCGTGTGTTTGTCTGAGAGAACACCTCTTGACTTAACAGAGAGGCATGAAGTCGACTGCTAGGTGATTGCCATGGCGATTAAGACCTGTCGTAATCCTCCCTGAGAGGGATTTAGGGCAGCCACACTTTGGACATGATTTTGCCGCCCCAGGTGATAATAACCTGGATGGACAAACAGAAAGACACACACACACACACACACACACACACACACACACACAAACAGACAAAGCTATGTCAGAGAGATCATGGAGCACTTTAGCTGAGCCCGCCAAGCAGGGTTTCCGTTAGTAAAATGTGGCACTGGACATTTGCCTGGCAGCATTTCAATTTATCAGACCCATATGAATTGGGTGCGTAACTTGGTTAGGCCGTCCACCCACGGTGCTCGGAAGTACAGAAATCCCATTTAGATTAGGGTAATTCATTTTAACAGAACATGTAACTTGAGGATGCAACGACGGGCTTCCTTCTTACCGAATTCCGATGCGCACTTTGAAGATGTTAGAGTAACTGTCCACATGTACTTTCCCTCAGCCAACAAGACGAGTAACGAACAGTCAAATCACTAGTCTATGTCAATAGTAGAAAAGATGACCTATTCTATTGGTCAGCTTGGCGAGAAAGAAATAGCCTATTCCAAACAGACTCTGGGACAGTTGTGGGACTATAGATTCCAAAGTAATACAAGCAGTAGGCTACATAAAACAACGTTAAAAAGCAATGAGGCTGATACAACAGATCAGAACATTTAGCTTAAAATGTTGATAAACTATTATATCTTCACATTATAAGTGCAGCAATGCAGACAAGGCAGTAGGCTAGGCGCGGATGTTCATTCCATAATGCAATCAGTGGGAAACCACAGAGATTAAAATATCCATTAGAAATTGTGAAAGAGGGGAGATCTAAAGATGCAAAGACTAGCATGGGTTGCTAATTTGACTAGGATTGTGCCTTTGGCTACTGGACAGTGAAATAAAGTTGATTTGAAAACCAATAGAACATGAGAGAAATAGGCTACTGCTTTCAATGGCATATGGGAGACTTCCAAATGCCACGGATATGGTCGGATTCATAATATGTAGTAAAACGTTCAGGTTTCAAACAATTAAGTACATGTTTGCAAAATGCATACTACCTCCAGCTCATTGCAAAGTCGTGTGACGCGTGAATGAAACCTGCCTTCTGTTACCTATGCACAGGCGAATAAGAAGCGTGCTTCAATTACTAGTTGAGAAATAATAATAGTCTAAAGGTGATTGCCTTGACTAATAATAGTCAACTCTAAAGTTATGCAATGATTGGGTTTATAAAAGCACCTTTCAATCCAGCAGCAAGGAAAGAGCTGTTTGAGGACCTAGAGCAGCAACTATCGTGCTGTCTGACAGATTTTTCACTCAAAGGCGCTGCATCTGGATGATATGCGCGTGTGATAAATAAGATGCATAACAAATTTACTCACGCACTAATTTAATTCCACTGAATAAGCATGACTTGTCAAATATATTTCAAAAGCCGCTAAGCTTATTCCATCTACTTGTTTGTTTCCATGATGAAAAGAGAGTGAACCAATCTTTCCTCTTTAAACAGGCATTGATCCTGAGCTGATCAATCGGAGAAGCTAGTGCTAGCTTTTGGTGTCCCTCTAAGAGGTTTGCTACACTATTACAAAAAAGATACTAGGAACCTTAAATGATACTTCAGCTGTCCCCATAGGATAACCCTTTTTGGTTCTAGGTAGAGTCCTTTTGGGTTCCATGTAAAACCCTTTCCACAGAGGGTTCTACATGAAACACAAAATATAGGGTTCTCCTATGGGGACAGCCGAAGAACTCTTTTGTAACCCTTTTTTTCCTAGGAGTGTAGTCATTAGCTTAACCCCAGGCTTCTGTGCCTCTCCACACCTGTCTAGACCTAATAAACTGTCTCTCTCATCTTCTCACTGTTGTCGTCTCTCGGCTCCTGAGGACAGGAGGGTGTCACCCCATCTGTCTGCTCTTTGGAGAGGATGGACCAATAGGAACAGAGTAAACAAACATCACAGAAGTGATTGTCTGTTCTCGTTGCTTGTTGAGACTCGTTGAACATTCATTTGAGGCTTGTTTTGTTGTGGAATTGACCTTTGTTCTAGGTGCTCCTCTGAGGACTAGGCTACTTTTTCTGGGACTATAGGACACGTATGTTTGGTCTGATCTGTTTGTGTGCTCTCCCCATCTCCTATGGTCATTGGCGTGACATTGACTATAGGAGTTGGCAAGAAAGAACAAACAGATCTGGGAACAGGCGTGTTGTTGACCCGCCACTCACTGTCAGAAAGAGTCCGGGTAGCCATTTGATTAGCTGTTCATGAGTCTTATTGCTTGGGAGTAGAAGCTGTTAAGAAGCCTTTTGGACCTAGACTTGGCACTCCGGTGTCGTTTGCTGTGCGGTAGCAGAGAGAACAGTCTATGACTAGGGTGGCTTGAGTCTTTGGCAATTTTTAGGGCCTTCCTCTGACACCGCCTGGTATAGAGGCCCCGGATGGCAGGAAGCTTGGCCCCAGTGATGTACTGGGCCGTACGCACTACCCTCTGTAGTGCCTTGCAGTCGGAGGCTGAGCAGTTGCCGTACCAGGCGGTGATGCAACCAGTCACTATGCTCTCGATGGTGCAGCTGTATAACTTTTTGAGGATCTGAGGACCCATGGCAAATCTTTTCAGTCTCCTGAGTGGGAATAGGCGTTGTCGTGCCCTCTTCACGACTGTCTTGGTGTGTTTGGACCATGATCGCTTGCTGGTGATGTGGACACCAAGGAACTTGAAGCTCTCAACCTGCTCCATCACAGCCCCGTCGATGAGAATGGGGGGCGTGGTCGGTCCTCCTTTTACAATAGTCCACAATCAGCTCCTTTGTCTTGATCATGTTGAGCGAGAGGTTGTTATCCTGGCACCACACTGTCAGGTCTCTGACCTCCTCCCTATAGGCTGTCTCATTGTTGTCGGTGATCAGGCCTACCACTGTTGTCATCTGCAAACTTAATGATGGTGTTGGAGTTGTGCTTGGCCTTGCAGTCATGAGTGAACAGGGAATACAGGAGGGGACTGAGCACGCACCCCTGAGGGGCCCCCGTGTTTTGGATCAACGTGGCGGATGTGTTACCCCTACCACCTGGGGGTGGCCCGTCAGGAAGTCCAGGATCCAGTTGCAGAGGGAGGTGTTTAGTCCCATGGTCCTTAGCTTAGTGATGAGCTTTGAGGGCACTATGGTGTTGAACGCTGAGGTGTAGTTAATGAATACCATTCTCACGTAGGTGTTCCTTTTGTCCATGTGGGAAAGGGCAGTGTGGAGTGCAATAGAGATTGCATCATCTGTGGATCTGTTGGGGCGGTATGCAAATTGGAGGTGGTCTAGGGTTTCTGGGATAATGGTGTTGATGTGAGCCATGACCAGCCTTTCAAAGCACTTCATGGCTACACACGTGAGTGCTACGGGTTGGTAGTCATTTAGGCAGATTACCTTAGCATTCTTGGGCACAGGGACTGTGGTGGACTGCTTGAAACAACATGTTGGTATTAAAGACTCAGTCAGTGACAGGTTGAAAATGTCAGTGATGACACTTGTCAGCGCATGCTTGGAGTACACGTCCTGGTAATCCGTCTGGCCCTGCGGCCTTGTGAATGATGACCTGTTTTTAAAGGTCTTATTTACATTGGCTGCTGAGAGCGTGATCACACAGTCGTCCGGAACAGCTGATGCTCTCATGCATGCTTCAGTGTTGCTTGCCTCGAAGCGAGCTTCAAAGTCATTTAGCTCGTCTGGTACGCTTGTGTCACTGGGAAGCTCGCAGCTGTGCTTCCCTTTTGTAGTTCGTAATATTTTGCAAGCGCTGCCACATCCGACGAGCGTCGGAGCTGGTGTAGTATGATTCGATCTTAGTCCTGTATTGATGCTTTGCCTGTTTGATGGTTCGTCGGAGGGCATAGCGGGATTTCTTATAAGCTTCCGGGTTAGAGTCCCGTTCCTTGAAAGCGGCAGCTCTACCCTTTACCTCAGTGCAAATGTTGCCTGTAATTCATGGCTTCTGGTTGGGGTATGTATGTACGGCCACTGTGGGGACGACGTCATCAATGCACTTATTTATGAAGCCAGTGACTGATGTGGTGTACTCCTCAATGCCATCGGATGAATCCCGGGAACATATTTCAGTCTGGGCTAGCAAAACAGTCCTGTAGCTTAGCATCTGCGTCATCTGACCACTTCCATATTGAGCGAGTCACTGTTACTTCCTGCTTTCGGAATCAGGAGGATAGAGATATGGTCAGATTTGCCAAATGGAGGGCGAGGGAAAGCTTTGTACGTGTCTCTGTGTGTGGAGTAAAGGTGGTCTAGAGTTATTTTTGTGTGTGTTTTTTCCCCCCTCTGGTTGCACATGTAACATGCTGGTAGAAAATAGGTAAACCAGATTTAAGTTTCCCTGCATTAAAGTCCCCTGCCATTAGGAGCGCCGCCTCTGGATGAGCATTTTCTTGTTTGCTTATGGCCTTATACAGCTTGTTGAGTGCGGTCTTAGTGCCAGCATCGGTTTGTGGTGACAAATATAGATAAACTCTCTTGGTAAATAGTGTGGTCTACAGCTTCTCATGAGATACTCTACCTCAGGCAAGAAAAACCTTGAGACTTCCTTAATATTAGATTTCTAGCTGTTATTTACAAATAGACACAGACAGCCACCCCTTGTCTTACCGGAGGCAGCTGTTCTATCTTGGCGATGCACCGAATACCCAGCCAGCTGTATGTTATCCATGTCATCGTTCAGCCATGACTCGGTGAAACAAAAGATATGACAGTTTTTAACCTTTCTAGGACACACGTTCCGCTAGCGGAACCCCTCAACAACATTCCGCTGAAAAGGCAGCGTGGGAAATTCACAAATATTTTTGGGAAATATGTAACTTTCACACATTAACAAGTCCAATACAGCAAATGAAAGATAAACATCTTGTTAATCTACCCATCGTGTCCGATTTAAAAAATGATTTACAGCGAAAACACAACATATGATTATGTTAGATCACCGCCAAGTCCAAAAAACACACAGACATTTTCCCAGCCAAAGATAGGAGTCACAAAAAGCAGAAATAGAGATAAAATTAATCACTAACCTTTGATGATCTTCATCAGATGACACTCATAGGACATAATGTTACACAATGTTTTGTTCGATAATGTGCATATTTATATCCAAAAATCTCAGTTTACATTGGCGCCATGTTCAGAAATGCCTCCAAAATATCCGGAGAAATTGCAGAGAACCACATCAAATAACAGAAATGATAAAGATACATGTTTTACATAGAATTAAAGATACACTTGTTCTTAATGCAACCGCTGTGTCAGATTTTTAAAAAACTTTACGGAAAAAGCAAACCATGCAATAATCTGAGACGGCGCTCAGACAGAAACAACATTTCTCCGCCATGTTGGAGTCAACAGAAATACGAAATTACATTATAAATATTCCCTTACCTTTGATGATCTTCATCAGAATGCACTCCCAGGAATCCTAGTTCCACAATAAATTGTTGTTTTGTTCGATAATGTCCATTATTTATGTCCAAGTAGCTACTTTTGTTAGCACGTTTAGTACACATATCCAAACGCTCGTGCAGGTCCAGGCGAATTTTGGACGAAAACTTCAAAAAGTTATATTACAGGTCGAATAAACTTGTCAAACTAAGTATAGAATCAATCTTTAGGATGTTTTTATCATAAATATTTAATAACGTTCCAACCGGAGAATTCCTTTGTGTCTATAGAAGTAATGGAACGCAAGTTGATATCATGTGGAATGCGCGTGACCAGGACCTGGCTCTCTGCCAGACCACTGACTCAAACAGCTCCCATCCGGCTCAACATCACAGTAGAAGCTTCATTCAACGTTCTACAGACTGTTGACATCTAGTGGGAGCCGTAGGAAGTGCAAACAGATCCATATCCCACTGGGATTTCAATCGGCGATGAGTTGAAAATCGACCAGCCTCAGAATTCCCACTTCCTGTTTGGATTTCTTCTCAGGTTTTTGCCTGCCATATGAGTTCTGTTATACTCACAGACATCATTCAAACCGTTTTAGAAACTTCAGAGTGTTTTCTATCCAATAGTAATAATAATATGCATATATTAGCATCTGGGCAGTTCACTCTGGGCACGCTATTCATCCAAAGGGAAAATGCTGCCCCCTATCCCTAAAAAGTGAATGTCCTGTTGGTAGGATGGTCTTGATCGGAGCTCATCCATTTTATTATCCAATGATTGCACGTTGGCTAATAGGACTGATAGTAGAGGCAGATTACCCACTCGCCTTCAGAACCTTACAAGGCAGCCTGACCTACGTCCCAGATATCTCCGTCTCTTCTTCATGCGAATGACGGGGATTTGGGCCTTGTCGGGTGCCTGAAGTAAATCCTTTGCGTCTGATTCGTTAAAGAAAAAATGTTCGTCCAGTACGAGCAGAGTAATTGCTGTCTTGATACCCAGAAGCTCTTTTCAGTCATAAGAGACGGTGGCAGAAACATTATGTACACAATAGCCCAATTGGTCAAGCCTCCGGTGCCATTTCGTGAAACAACTAATCCATTATACTGACCCCCCTTTCGTTTAAATATTATGCACCAAATGATAAACAGATGGAGATGTCCATTACTTTTCCAAGTGCTAGTGTATGTCCTACCAGACTTCGTGGTGTGTGACTGATGGACTCGAATCGGCTGGAAATCGAGACCCGCATGTTGGCCTACCAAGCAGCTAAGTGTATACAGAGTATGCGCACACACCCACGGAGAGGCTACGCCTTCACATACCTCTACATGGAAACAGGAGCACACACACCACATACTGTACACACACACACACTGAAAGGTATATGTTTTTATCGGGTGAAGTCACGCATGGAGTTGATTTGAAAGGTGTTGTGTTACCCTGTCTTGGGTGTCCATTTTATTCTCATGTGAGTTTTTCCACAGCATTACACAGGCACTGCGAGTAGAACAGCTACTCCTGAGCAAGCTGCAATCTCCTCCATTCATTGACAGGGTCATATAATGTGGGTGGGTTCTTTCTGTTCATACATTTTGCCTGTGAAACGTCGAAAAATCCAGTGGTTTTTTTCTTTACTTGTCGTCTATGTGTCAGTTAGTAGAGAAATATGTCTGTGTCCCTCTCAATGCCCTGTCTCTCTCAGTATGTACCCGCATGTGCATCATATAGCATAGTGTAGAGCTGATTACACCACTCACAGGAAATATGTTGGGCTTACACACCCCACTGTGTGTCCATGACAACGGCACCGGGGCCACACCCCGACTATGTAACCATGGTTTTGATGGCTTCTTGTGTCTTTCTTTTGTGTATGTTGTTGCATATTTTGCAGACTTAGGAACGGTGGGATATTATGACCACCGCTGCCATGTCGTTGGTAAATGACGTTGGTAATTTTTCTTCCTTTTCTCCCTCCCCCACCATCCCCTCTCATTGAACAAGCCCGGTTAGAAAAGATGCATCGATAGCCCCATTTAGCATCTCTTTCAACATACCACTGTAATTTTTTTGTTTTACTTGGTTATGTTTACCGATACATATGTTAGAATGCTGTCTGGAAGTGAAGTATTTTTCTCTGAATATATGAAGCAGGCTGAGGACAATAGACATGCATGCCTTTTTGTTTTGGTCATGTCTAGCAAAGCCAGTAATAGTAAAGAAATAAGAGCATACTAGATCAAGTGACAAGGAAGATCGTTTTTTTTTTTCTCCCTTGCGCCTTCCTTTGTTCCCTCTCTACCTCCTGCTCTTCTGTTTAGTCTCCCAGGCTATCAACACTCCATGCTAATAAGCCCTCCTGATCCCCAGAGCTGTTCACAGGACACGTGTTAGCCTATAATACACACATACACACACACACACACACACACACACACACACACACACACACACACACACACACACACACACACACTGCACGGCACTAAAATAAGTGTTAAATAGGGCTGTGACGGACATGGAATTTTGGATGAAAGTAATTGGACAGCCAAATGACTGCAGTCTCTGTAATAACCGTTCAAATAGGAAGTGTGATTTGTTGATTCAACTGACATTACAAAAAATCCATTGCATGAGCCACATTTAAAGCTGCAATATGTAACCTTTTGGGCGACCCTACCAAATTCATAAAGAAGTGGTAGATCTGTGCTACTGTGAGTTATTTCTATGCTTCCCGTTTTTAAGTTTTGTTTTTGCCTCTTTTACTATACACTATATTTGCTTGTTTTGTCACATAAACTGAAATTAGGAGAACTATTAGAATTTTAGCAATCAGGAAATGGCAGAGCGGCTTTTGCATAGTGCATCTTTAACATAAATTCAATGAACATTCTACATTACCATGGAAATTATTGCGTCACAATACGAGGCAGCTATTACGAGTGTACCCATGAGTTTACCAGGCAAATAGGTTATCAATAAAACATCACAATATGGTGCCGAGTGTACAACTTGGCTGCTAGGGTGAAAGGAGACCGCAGGCTCCGCTAAAACCATTGACGGGTAGCTACGTGCCACTTTCAAAGGATTGTTAAATAAATGTTATAACTATTTTGGTTTCAATATCATCACCCGTTAGAGAGCATTGTCAGAACTACCCATTTCCGATTATTCCATGCAGAACAATTGCGCACATTTATCTCTATCATCAGAGTTATGCAAGTATGACCTATTGCCAGGGTTAGATGTTCCAAGCACATTTATTCATCGTTTGCTACAACACCTTTCTTGCTTCAGCAAGGGGCAAAAAAGTTTCATGTTGTTAAGAGTCCATGTTATGGCAGAAACGGAGTCAACCGCACGAATGGCGCCCCAAAAAATATTTCAAGAATGTGTATGTATATATTCTGATAACTATAACTGATATAGTCTATTTTTTTAATGGGAATGATGGTTATTCTTCATCCATAACCATTGGTTATATGGTAACCCTGACCGTCGGTTACACGGTTATATGTAATTGTGCCAGCCCTAGTGTTACATTTATATACAAAATGTGATTATGACAGATCTTCTTTAATTTGATTCCAACCAAAGCCCACTCATTAACTGTCTATTGACTCTATAAATTCATTATACTTCTCTCTTTAACTATTTAACACCCGTCAGATTCTCTTCACCCATGTTGAATTGTGTATGTTTGTCTAGGTTTCACCGAAGCTCAGTTAACTTTGCATTTATAATGCATCAAACTGATCATTAGTTTTTGTGTATGACAGTATTGTTATTATTTAAGCCAAGGCTTATGTATTTACTTTCATTCTGCCGTAAATATTTTCTCTTTGTCCAACAAACTTGACTTAATACCTTTTCTATTACTTTTCAGCAGGGCGCGAGCAATGCTGAGAAGTTTGACTATGTAAGTAAACTCAAGTTTAATACAACATTTTGTGCATTGTGGCAGCTGTTTGGAGTTGTATGGGGTATTTTGTGGTTGTTTTAGGTAATGTATGTTAGAAAAAAAGTTTAGCTGATTTCGTTGTTTCGTTTCCAGGTCATGAACTTCCTGAATAAGATGGCAGGAAATGAGTATGTAGGCTTCAGCAACGCCACGTAAGTAGAGAGTGGCACCCTATTCCCTACAGTGCATTCAGACCCCTTGACTTTTTCCACATTTTGTTACGTTACAGCCTTATTCTAAAATGTATTAAAACGTTTTTTTCCCTCATCAATCTACACACAATACCCCATAATGACAAAGCAAAAACGGATTGTTTGAAATGTTTGCACATTTATTACAAATAAAATGTATTACTGAAATATCACATTTACATAAGTATTCAGACCCTTTACTCAGTACTTTGTTGAAGCACTTTTGGCAGCGATTACAGCCTTGAGTCTTCTTGGGTATGAAGCTGCAAGCTTGGCACACCTGTATTTGGGGAGTTTCTCCCATTCTTCTCTACAGATCCTCTCAAGGTCTGTCAGGTTGGATGGGGAGTGTCGCTGCACAGCTAGTTTCAGGTCTCAAGAGAAGTTTGATCGTGTTCAAGTCCGGGCTCTGGCTAGGCCACTCAAGGGCATTCAGAGACGTGTCACGAAGCCACTCCTGTGTTTTGTTGGCTATGTGCTTAGGGTCGTTGTCCTGTTGGTAGGTGAACCTTCGCCCCAGTATGAGGTCCTAAGCACTCTGGAGCAGGTTCTCATCAAGGATCTCTCTGGACTTTGCTCCTTTCATCTTTCCCTCAATCCCTCAATCCTAACTAGTCTCCCAGTCCCTGCCTCTGAAAAACATTCCCACAGCATGATGCTGCCACCACCATGCTTTACCGTAGAGATGGTGCCAGGTTTCCTTCAGACGTGACGCTTTGCATTCAGGTCAAAAATGTCAATCTTGGTTTCGTCATACCAGAGAATCTTGTTTCTCATGGCCTGCGAATCCTTTAAGTGCCTTTGGGCAAACTCCAAGCGACCTGTCACACACCTTTTACTGAGAAGTGGTTTCCGTCTGGCCACTCTACCATTAAAGGCCTAATTGGTGGAGTGCTGCAGAGATGGTTGTCCTTCTGGAAGGTTCTCCCGTCTCCACAGATGAACTCTGGAGCGCTGTCAGACTGACCCTTGGGTTCTTGGTCACCTCTCTGACCAAGGCCCTTCTCCGCTGATTGCTCAGTTTGGCCGGGCGGCCAGCTCTAGGAAGAGTTGTGGTGGTTCCAAACTTCTTCCATTTAAGAATGATGGAGGCCACTGTGTTTTTGGGGACCTTCAATGCTGCAAAACATTTCTCGTACCCTTCCCCAGATCTGTGCCTCGACACAATCCTGTCTCAGAGCTCTACGGACAATTCCTTCGACCTTATGGCTTGGTTTTTGCTCTGACGTGCACTGTCAACTGTGGTACCTTATATAGACAGGTGTGTGTGCCTTTCCAAATCATGTCCAATTAATTGAGTTTACCACAGGTGGACTCCTATCAAGTTGTAGAAACATTTCAAGGATGATCAATGGAAAAAGGATGCAGCTGAACAAGATTGAGTCTCATAGCAAAGGGTCTGAATACTTATGTAAATAAGGTGTTTCTGATTTTAATTTATAATACATTTCTTTCTTTTTTTTAACCTGTTTTCACTATGTCATTATGGGGTATTGTGTGTAGATTGACGGGTAAAAACATTTATTTAATCCACTTTAAAATAAGGCTGTAAGGTAACAAAATGTGGAAAAGGCATGCAGTCTAAAGTCTGGATGTTTACAGAAGTTAATCACAGTAGGCTCATGATCTCATTTGGGTTTTTAATTATGATGCAATGAAGGAATGTGGTGAAAGAAAACACACCAACTCACATGGGTGTAGACTGTTAACTCTTGTTGTGTTCTTTGTTACCCAGATTCCAGTCGGAGCGTGAGTCAGGAGACAGGAATTTCGCTATCGGCTACTACCTGAAAGAAAAGAAGGTCAGAACCGTGATGCTATTTCTCCCTCTCATCTTTACACTTCCTCTTATCCTCCCTGTTCTCTTACTTGGCACTGTTTGCTGTTCCCATTGTGCAACTCACTAAGTCGGAGAGCTGCCTTTACGTTTAAATTTGAGTCATTTAGCAGACACTTATCCAGAGCGACTTACAGTTAGTGCATTCATCTTAAGAGGGGGGAAAGCCACATATCTCAATCATAGAAAGTACATTTTAGCTAGCAGCAAAGTCAGGCTAGTAGGAGAAAAGTATTTACAGTTGAAGTCGGAAGTTTACATACACTTAGGCTGGAGTCATTAACTCGTTTTTCAACCACTCCACAAATTTCTTGTTAACAAACTATAGTTTTGGCAAGTCGTTTAGGACATCTACTTTGTGCATGACACAAGTAGTTTTTCCAACAATTGTCTACAGACAGATTATTTCACTTATAATTCACTGTATCACAATTCCAGTGGGTTAGAAGTTTACATTCACTAAATTGACTGTGCCTTTAAACAGCTTGGAAAATTCCATAAAATGATGTCAGGGCTTTAGAAGCTTCTGATAGGCTAATTGACATAATTTGAGTCAATTGTAGGTGTCCCTGTGGATGTATTTCAAGGCCTACCTTCCAACTCAGTGCCTCTTTGCTTGACATCATGGGAAAATCTAAAGAAATCAGTCAAGACCTCAGAAAGAAATTGTAGGCCTCCACAAGTCTGGTTCGTCCTTGGGAGCAATTTCCAAACGCCTGAAGGTACCACGTTCATCTGTACAAACAATAGTATGCAAGTATAAACACCATGGGACCACGCAGCCGTCATACCGCTCAGGAAGGAGACGCGTTCTGTCTCCGAGAGATGAACGTACTTTGCAAAAAGTGCAAATCAATCCCAGAACAACAGCAAAGGTCCATGTGAAGATGCTGGAGGAAACAGGTACAAAAGTATCTATATCCACAGTAAAACGAGTCCTATATCGACATAACCTGAAAGGCTGCTCAGCAAGGAAGAAGCCACTGCTTCAAAACCGCCATAAAAAAGTCAGACTACGGTTTGCAACTGCACATGGGGACAAAGATCGTACTTTTTGGAAAAATGTCCTCTGGTCTGATGAAACAAAAATAGAACTGTTTGGCCATAATGACCATCTTTATGTTTGAAAGAACATAAAGCAAGCCGAAGATTACCATCCCAACCGTGAAGCACGGAGGTGGCAGCATCATGTTGTGGGGGTGCTTTGCTGCAGGAGGGACTGGTGCACTTCACAAAATAGATGGCATCACAAGGAAGGAAAATGATGTGGATATATTGTAACAACATCTCAAGACATCAGTCAGGAAGTTAAAGCTTGGTCGCAAATGGGTCTTCCAAATGGACAATGACCCCAAGCATACTTCCAAAATTGTGGCAAAATGGCTTAAGGACAACAAAGTCAAGGAATTGGGAGTGGCAATCACAAAGCCCTGACTTCAATCCTATGGATTGTGGGCAGAACTGAAAAAGCGTGTGCGAGCAAGGAGGCCTACAAACCTGACTCAGTTACACCAGCTCTGTCAGGAGGAAAAGGCCAAAATTCACCCAACTTATTGTGGGAAGCTTGTGGAAGGCTACACGACACGTTTGACCCAAGTTAAACAATGTAAAGGCAATGCTACCAAATACTAATTGAGTGTATGTAAACTTCTGACCCACTGGGAATGTGATGAAATAAATAAAAGCCAAAATAAATCATTCTCTCTACTATTATTCTGACATTTCACATTCTTAAAATAAAGTGGCAATCCTTCTGACCTAAGACAGGGAATTTTTACTAGAATTAAATGTCAGGAATTGTGAAAAACTGAGTTTTAAATGTATTTGGCTAAAGGTGTATGTAAACTTCTGACTTCAACTGTATTTATTTTGATTTAGGAGCTACTCTATCTTTCCTTAAGGAGTAACTGAACTTTAGCCATCTCGCTCTCTCTCTCTGTTTCTGTCCAATGTATAATCTAAGATTGCTGAAATACAGAACAGCACGTCAGTCATGTCAAAATATATTGCATGGATGTAATCTGTCTGTTCATTCCTCATTTTCTATTCCCCCCTCTCCTCTCTCTCTCTCTGCAGTGCTTTCCTGAGGGGACAGACATGACGTCCATTCTGGATTTCTACTTCCAGGTACGTACAGACAGACGGCCCACAACAACTACACACTGCCAGTGGAGGGAGAAATGGGGAGGACAGGCTTATTGTAATGGCTGGATCCCCCTCTATCCCTCTCTCTCTTTCTGGGTCTGGTGACTGACTTTGTTCATGTGCTTCTCTGGCTGAGAAGGGAAACGTGTGCATGCGCACGCATGTGTGTAATGGGATAGCTGTGTTGACGTCACATCCCTTTGGGTGTTGACAGCCTTCCTCTCTGGTGTCACGCTGG
Source organism: Salvelinus alpinus (assembly GCF_045679555.1). Lineage (NCBI taxonomy): Eukaryota > Metazoa > Chordata > Actinopteri > Salmoniformes > Salmonidae > Salvelinus > Salvelinus alpinus. The sequence goes on along the minus strand of NC_092105.1, from coordinate 44,311,412 downwards.
CAGCCCACTGACGTATAGGCTCCGGTCATGCTGGTCCTTTGGTAATGTTTGCCTTGGCCCACTGAGAACTCACATAACCTGGAGCCTTTCCTAAAACCATAGAAGGACAAGAGAGAGGAGTAGTTGTACTGGGTACATTATACTCTATGCATTTACATGTACTTTGATCATAGTGTATTGTTTTCATTCTCTATGCATACACTCTATTTTGATTATACTGTAGTACGTTTTCATCCAGAGTGGGGGCAATATTGTGACAGGAGAAGAATTGAGTACGCAATGCCCTAGACTCACGTTTGACTGTCATATATATTTATTCTGTGTGCATGTTCTATATTAATGTATTTCTTTCACTATAACGGTTTGGCTTGATCTTACATTTGTGTTGTAACTGTCTGTGTCCCTCCAGCTATGCTCCATCGAGGTGACCTGCGAGAGCGCCAGCGTCATGGCGGCCACCCTGGCCAACGGCGGCTTCTGTCCAATCACGGGCGAGCGCGTGCTGAGCCCGGAGGCAGTGCGTGACACGCTGAGCCTCATGCACTCCTGCGGCATGTACGACTTCTCTGGCCAGTTCGCCTTCCACGTGAGTATACTGTCCCTCGCCGCCATAGCTCATATAGCACCACAACACAACACTGCTGTATATAAATGTTCCACAGTCTCCCGTTCTTTATCTGCTCTGACAAAAAAAAATTGCTTTCGCCTGGCCTGAAAGAGAGGAGACAAGAAAAGGAAGCCATTTTACACTATTGAGATGCACCTTGAGTGTCAGGCCACAACATTGACATTTGTGGTCCAGTTAAAGCACAGCTTATTCTGCCCAATACTGCCACTCTCTGACAAAATCTGCCTTTTCCTCCTGCCCAATACGACCCTTTTAGTCCCATCCATCCTGTGTCTGCCCCACAATGTCCCCGATTGCCCTCCACTGGGCTCCAGTCGCTGTCCTTGCCAGAACAAACCAGGTCAATGGTCTACCTATAGCCCCCATGGAGGATTATCCAATCAGATGTTGCGCGATTATCCAATCAATTATTCCCACACATAATAGGGAGACACGTGATCGTAAAAAAATGTAAACAAGGTTTGAAATGGTTATGTATTAGTCAAATATTATATCTGTTTGGGCTTCTTGTGGTCAATTTGCAGTCTACAAATTATTCCCCAGACCATCCTCTCAAGAAAAGATTGGCCCAGCAGCTGACTCTAGTTGATCCCTGCTGTAGGTCCTATGCTTTCCTTCATTGCTTTCACTCTGTGTGTCTGTCTGTCACTCACTCTTAGTGTGTATAATGCTCTGGGCCTGTATTCACCTTGAGTCTGAGTATGACTGTTAATATTGGATCACTTTTGTCTTAGATCATAATGAATAAGGGGAGCTTATCCTAGATAATGCACTTTGTACATTTTGGGCCCTGATGTCCACAAGAGTTGTGGGTAACCTCTCCCTGTATCTTTGTGTCTCTAGGTGGGCTTGCCAGCCAAGTCGGGCGTGGCAGGGGGCATCCTTCTGGTGGTGCCCAATGTCATGGGCATCATGTGCTGGTCTCCTCCGCTGGACAAGCTGGGCAACAGTGTCAGAGGCATTCAGTTCTGCACGGTACGGGGACACACTGACAAACACATTGACACCTCCAAATAGACATACTCAGCCCCCCCACACACACACACACACACACACACATTACTACTACCACCCTCACACATGATATTACTACTACCACCCTCACACACATATTTCTGCATCTTATTATATATCGCCCTTTCTCCTCTCCCGCTCTCTGAGCCGCCACTGCATATTAATCCTTCTACCATCAGAAATGAGCTAGCCTAGCCAACTAGTCCTCCTGGAGCATCTGACAAGGCCTCACAGAAACATCTTATTTAGTGCATTTCCGGGCCCAAATAGCTTCTTGTCATCGCTCTCCTCTCCCCCCTAGTCATTTTTCTCTTCCCCGCCATGCATTATTAATTCATAAGTCACTGTCTGACTCCTCTATTTGGCTGCATCACGGGGGAAGTGAATGCATACAGTTTGATTCGGGACCTAAGCTATTCTTCATGCTACAATTCAATTCTAACTTTATTGTTCCTGCAAGGAAACTCATTGTGCAGACGAGTACATAGACACAGACGCATAAAACTATTTCCCAAGTTGGGATCAATAAAGTATTACTCTACTCTCTACTGTCTACTCTACTCAAACAGGTATAAAAAAATTGGATGGATGCTAGTTTCTGTTTGCCCCAACTAAGCTGGTTATGGCATTTCACACAATGGTATGCTGTATGACTTGTTGCATAACAAGATTTATGAATGGTACATACTGTATGAAGATGTATGTTTACGTGTGATATCCCATAGTGAACTAGTAGGTGCTTTCTCATTGAGGCCCAGTCATTGGCGGTGGGGTTACGTACAGATACAGCTCTGAGCCGTAGAGAGAGGCCCCACGCTAGTCTGCTCCTTAATAACAAAGTGATGATTGATTAGATCGCATGGCTGGAAAACAATGCCGGGGATCACTGTCAACATGTAGTTGAAGAACGCCAATGTTCTTTAACACTAGAACTGCCATAGGCCAACGGCCACTGATGTTTTGATCTTGTAAAAAAAAAAAACTACCTCCTGCTCCTTACCTGATTATTATTATTTTTTTTTTTTTTATGTTTGTATTTTGCATTGATCATTTAAAAAAAATCACAAACAGAAAATGATTTAGAGCCTTTGCTCAGCCAGGCGCTAATGAGTCTCTCTCTCTCCTCACTGAATGAATGACAAATGGATGAATGGGCAATAATTGTGCACTTTACTTCACAATTGAATTCAAAATTAGGCCTAGCTGAATGACAAGGAGGGAGAAGAGGTTGATTTAATTTAGAAAAACAATAGTCCAGTGATGAGTTTATGCCTATTTATCAGCGTTGGGGCTCATGTTAAAACCAAATCATTTGAATGCGCGCCTTGCGGGTTGATATCATTCTCTTTCATGTTTTACTTTGTAAAAAGAAGCTGTTACTCTTTTATTTACTATTACTCTATTGCTAATCAAATTTATTGTAAGGGAAATGAAAACATGCTGTTGCAGTAGGCCTTTAGAATAATGCAAAACATGTCCTTGACTCTATCTAAGTTGATGAGTGAGGGGAAGCAAACGATGCCAGTCAGCCTGCACAGCCGGCTCAACAACTATACCGAAACTAATTTCACACGTAATAAGAGTCAGCCTAAAGATAAGATTAAATTGACAATAGTCTGATGAGTGACAATATTATCAGTTGTCAAATTGTTCATGAAGAGATGGGCGCAGCTTGGAAATGACAGATACAGGGAAAGGAGCATCACTTTATCAAATCCTCATTCAGAGTCACATGCAGGTCAAACGTTTTGATTTCTATATAGTATCAAAAAGGCATGTTCTGCCGTTTATGACAATTACCGTTGTCAAATAAATAAATATTTGCAAATATCACTTTTTTACAAGAATGTCTGGGTTGTCCATACTTTCAGCACATGGTCAGTTGTGAGGCAGCATTGCTCTGGCTACTAAGCAAAGACTAGTAACATAATACTTAAAATATGCTATTGTTTTATACATTTTCTTATTATCACAATGTTTCTTTAAACCTGCAAAAACTCAATTATAATAATTTCGTTGCCATTGCCACTAGACCAATGGTTAGCGTCACCGCCTTCAGCACATGACATGTACGGACATGTCCGCATGGGATCGAATCCCAGCCCTACCGCTATTCTGATACACTCTAGAGTTTAGATTTTTAGTCCGAGCTCTCTCTTTCTGTTTCTTTCACCCTCTGTCTCACTCGCTCTCTCTGTCTGTCTTTTTCTCTCTGTGTCTCCCTCCCTCCCTCCCTCCATCTGAACATGACCCTCTCTCATTCTATGCGTTTCAGGACCTGGTGTCTCTCTTTAACTTCCACAACTACGACAACCTGAGGCACTTTGCCAAGAAGCACGATCCTCGCAGGGAGGGAGGCGACCAGAGGGTGAGTACACATAGAAACAACCATCCCCTCCACACACACGCCTTTACACACGCACCCAGACGCACCCCTCTTCCATTGTTACCACACCTTCCCAGAATGACAGAATGTGCCTGATTTTAATCGTGCTAAATTGGCTGTAGCCGAGTATCTTAAGGGTTGCTAATGAGAGTTCCTAAAGAGAAATTGTTGCCCTAGTTATTTCGATAGCTACAGTACACTCTAATTTATTGACATTTGGATTATGTTTGTGGATGTTTGATCATTTTCGATATATTTTGGGGAATTTACTTGTTTATCTGTTTTGCCCTTTTGGAGGGGATTGTCATTTAATTTGGTTTAATCTCAAGGTCAGTCAACTTTGGCATGCTTGGTTAAAAAATATTAATGATAGGTTAGGATTGATTTTGAATGATCCTTTCCTTTTGGTCTAATAGTGTTTTAATCAGTATGTTGAGAAGCAGGTGGCATCTCTGTCAGAGAAAACCAGACACACACACACGCCAAACAGTCATAGACACAATAAAGAAAGGCCGACACATTCCCCATTACATAGTTACAAAACTTAACACATTACCAACCATGCATAGATAGTCACACACACACATCCCTAGAGCAGCCGCACTCGTGGCATGTGCAGGCAGACCCGACTAATCTGTTATCCCATGTTGCTTGAAACAGCAGTTTACCTTCGGACCAATGGATTACGAGAGCCTTCAGCAAGAGCTAGCTCTCAAAGACTCTCTGTGGAAAAAGGTGGTGCCCACTGATTGCCATGAGGACAGCTCCACCACTGTAGTCTATAGGATGGAGAGTGTCGGGGAGCGCAACTAGGACCCACTCTCTTCTCCCTTCCTCCCACCTTCTCCTGTCCCCTTTCTACACCCATATATGACTTCATATATTTATATAAATTATCAAGAGGATTATTTATTTCTATAAGTTTTTTTTTTGGTTTGTTTTTTACATAATGTAATGTCACATTATGTACTGGTGATGAATGATAATTGATCCTACCTGGGTTACTGTACCTTTTCTTTTTTTTCTGTGTCTCCGTGGCTGCAATCCAAACGCTTAACAGACACCCTCAGCCCTCAAATGAAGTGGACACTTCTGATGATATATCATGATGTCTGACGAGTTGACACTTGCAGGGCGAGTTAGGAAGAATGTTTTTTAAATGGACCGCCCTTGCCCGGAAATTCGTCACTCGTTCATCCCGCAACGATTGTGTTTTCATTCACCGGTAGCTTGTGCGTGCTTTATATGCGCTCCAGTCAATTATGAGTGCATGTCTACTTATATTAACTACATAATTATTAATATATGCCTACTGTATCATAGCTAGAAAATGAATTAGCTAACTAACCTGTCTAGCTGGAACTTCTGAAGAAGGGGAATGTTTTATTTCTACAATTTCCAAAAGCTAACCAAACAAAAACATAATTACTTTTATTAGACGTGTTTGTGTAGCACAATTTGTAACTTCTTTACCTTCGTTTTTACTTACACTTGTATGTTGACTCCATATTGACGTTGAGGTTTTAAGTTTTGGCGGACTTTTCTTAGCGGATGTACAATCATTGCGAATTGAATTATTGGGTGTTTCAGGCCCCGACGCGAACATAATTGTACACTCACAAACTCTATGAAAAACGAGGTCTGAGGGGCTTACGTTGCAAACTTCCCTTGCTTGGCTAATCATTTGGACCGACGACAAATATGGCTGTGGGGATTCCCCCAAGGGAATAAGGCGAGGGTAAGTGGACGAGGGTGTGTCTTTTATGAGTTTGAAATGCATCCCTTGTGTTTTTGGGGTCCCTGGAGAGCTGAGGGAAGCCCTTCCAGCTGCCTGTCTAGAATGTCAGACTTTAGGGGCCTGAAGGGATTGCCTGGCTCAGATCGAGGCTTTGCAAGTAGACTTGATCCATCATTTCATGTGTGCTTCAATATCTACTGACAGGTTTGCAGTCCTGTATCTGTCGAACAGGCCAGTGTGGGTATTAGGCCCATTGTAATGTGTTTGTTAACCAAAGCGAGGGAGGTTTTCTCAAACCAAAAGCCAAGGGAAGATGTGGAGTGTTGTGCTTTGACACATATAAATATAATGTATCTCATTGTATTTATATGCGTTGACAGGCTCTTGAGGTTACTACAAGCTTAACTCTGTTGATCTATGTGTGTGGGTGAAGTGGGATTTTTGAAGTAGAGGACACCTTTTGGTAACAGGATATCCTTCATTTTTTGAAGACAAGGAACAGTAGCCTTCCTTTGCTTATAGTAGCTAGCTGGCTTTAACCTGGCTAAAAACATAGCAAGCTAGCTAGTCTTTTAGCTCCCCACATCTCCATGTGAAATAATCCGATTTATCATTTAGAAATATGCCCTGGCAAATGTTCTTCTACTTGCTGGTGTAACCTGAAACATTATCCCAGTTTGATATACTGCTTGTGTATTCATTCCCATATCAGTTAAAAATAGAACAGCATGTTTTGGTCATGGAGTAAAAAAGCACATGGCTAGCAAGTTGGCTACAGCAGGTTCTACCGTTTCACAGTAGCCTGGAATCACTAGTTACTATTTCTAAACAAAATAATGTTTTGAGTGGATTCAGTTGCTGAGATCATATTTGGTTATCAATGCAAAATAGTCTACTTTGATGAATTGCCTATATATATATATATATCAGATCAAGGAACCAAGCAATAATACTGCCCCCACGGCTGCAGAAGTAATGATACTGCATGTCTCAATTTTCAGGTAGTAGAACAGTCCGCCCCTTTTGTGATGAAAAACGACATTGCAACTCTCCGATATTTTCGTCTGCATAGAGCTTGTAGTATGCTTTTAGAAGAGCAAACTGAGATTATAACGATAAGGCACTTATCAGGCGTGACACGGAGACGATATCAGTCGGACCATTCTAACTTGCATACCAGTGCTTTACCTTTCACATACCAGCAACGCATCTCACATGAGCCGATTTCTCAACTGCTGTTGAGTGGACCGAAGCTTTTCATCAAGGACGTGAAAGGTGATTCATTCCACCCCCTTTTGTGTGCACCTTTTTGTATTTGAGTGGTGTGTGTACCGTGTCGATCTAAGCTGTGACGCATGCTGAGGGGACATTGACCCTGGCTCAGACAGACAAGACACCGCACAAACCTTTAGTTTTCATGACATAGCCTAGTAGAATCCTGCTGGATCTATTCCATAGGCAGTTGCAGTATGTATATGTCAGATGGCATATCATGGTTATATAGGTCATACGTATATGTATTGTACAAGTCAGTATACCATTTGAAAGTGTGATCACACATTGTTACCAATTATATTTAATCTGTATTATTACTGTGAATTACGCTTAGCTACCCTTAAAGAGGAAGAGGAAACCAGTCCTCTTATCTATACTGTAGTTTAAGAATGCATCATGTTTATTGCCATATGCACTGTACAGTATCTACAGTTTTCCCAAAGACTATTTGCCTGACGTGTGTTTTGGGATGATTGTTATCTTGCAGTAAGCTTGATGAAGCTCAACAGCAGCGCAGAACGGCAAGGGAATCAACTTATTTCACAAACGTTGGCCACATTTGCACATGTACGTCAACCAAGGCCGTGGGTGTCCTGCTGCTGGGGATGTTTTTCTTTCAATGTTTTTATCCAATCATGCTTGAAACTGAACTGTTGAATTGGTATACACTGTATGTTACGCATGGCTTCGTCATGAATGTGCTCTTCTCGTGGGTCCATATAAGTCTATGGGTCCCATACCGGTCAAGGTTGGGGTCAATTTGAATTGAAGTCAATTCAGGAAGTGCTTTAAATGTAAAAATCATAAATGGAAAGAATTTTGAAAGATACATGGCTTCTCCCTTTCAGTTTGTTGACAAGTTATTGAACGTAGATGCCCTGTTTTTCAATTATTGAATTAGAATTTATTAATTTAATTGGAATTACTGACTTGACCCCACCCTATCCCATATACGTTTAGTTAGTTATTAGCTTCTTTTAGTATCAGACTTACTTCAAATATATTTTTGTTGTTTTGTCATGTCTGTATGCTTGGACTTCATTTAAAATTGTGATTTGGAACTAGGACTACTATTTCACTAAGGATGTTTTTTTTTTAAGTGTAGGCCTTTGAGATGTCAGTCAGTGTGTGGTGCAAAGCATTACAAGTCTCTGTCACTGTGGAGTGAAGCTAGCTGTAGCTAGCCTAGCAGCTAACGTTAACTTGCTTGCTAATGCTAATTTACCAAATAATTAGTTCTGTTAAATCAATCCTATTTATTTGTACTGAAATTGTATCTTTTTTTCTGCTACTCGTGTTTTCTGAAACACGTTTGAGTGGGTTTTCTAGTGTCTTGCCCATGTTGACATAATATGGAGAATGCAGGGGCTGAAAGCTTGCAAGACTTAGGAGTTAGGTTGACGTTAGAGGCTACAGGAGGAAGTTATGGGGCTTACTGAACCTTTCTACTCTACTGCAAAATGTGTCTAATAACCCCAATCAAATTTTACACAAGGGTTTTTTTGAATGCCATACCAGTATTTTCATTACAATTTATGATTTTTATGATTTCACAGCAACATGTTTAATGTTTCCCACAATGTCATTATTTTACTATTTCTTTCAAATGGCATATTTTTGTATGATTTAATAAATGTGTTTGAATCCCACATTGATATTTTAAAGTTCATTTTAGTCCTCCTTGCATGTTTATTTTTCTGTTTCATTCCATATCTGTGCCTTGGAGAAAACAGCTGTAGCCCTCCAAGTCTAATACACTATACACACCAGCAGCCTGCACTGTTAACTTATTGAGAATGTGTATCAGTGCATTTAACATGAACTTCTCGTGAGCTCCTCAGATCTTAACCGGATCTACCTGGAATGTTGATTTATTACTCTAACTCAAACTGGTTTTGGTGTCTTGGGCATAAAAGGGTGTTGCTTTCTCCTCATAGTAAAGACACTGACTCTTGGTTTGGATGAAAACACTAGGTATTTGTCTTGTAGAACTTTGTAGTTCTACAAGAGGCCAGTATTGCAAATACAAGCAAAGAGCTTCAGTAGTTGTAATGCTAGAAGTGTGTTGCAATGACAGGTGAAGTACTTGTTGAAATCATGTTGCCTTGCTGCCATGTTATAAACCAATAAAGTACTATAACCAACAAATACCTGTTTGTCAAATTACCACAACTGAAACTAAGTGGTTTAGCCCTTTTGTTTTATTAGTTAACAGATTTTGTGATAGCACTTTGTTATATTGTTTCCACTGGTATTCAACTGGTATTCGCTTACTAGGAAATTGTGGTATCAATGGGTAGTTTTTGATACTTACTTTCAACACAATTGGTAATTTTGTATCTGGTTTGTACTAAACGGTGCCTAGAGGTTTTAATGATTCTTAAACAATCTGTAACAATCAGTAATTTAATGTTAACTAGTTGGTTATTCTTATGTAATTACATATACTTCCCAAGTAAATACTGTACCTGATCATGTCTTTGTGTGATAAATACTTTGAAAGTGCAGTTTCTGTGGCTAGCTTTGACTCTTCTGGTGACAGTTCAACCTGAGCAGGTAAACGAAAGGTGAGGGGGTGGTTGATTTGTGGAGGGGTCTTGTGTGGTATGCAGTGCAGTGCACCCTTTCAGAGTTGATGGAACCAATCAGAAGAGACCCCAGAATGCATTGTGCTTGATCTGTGTGAGCTTGGTCTGTATGCTCGCGCTCCGGTCATTGTTCTGAACCAGTTTTTACTTGGTGAGTTAAGTCAAGTGTGCTCTCTTTGCTGGCAACTGTGTTCCTTGCTGTACTATGTCTGTCTATAGTATGGTTATTGTATTGTATTTCTGTTGTAGCCATTCTTTTTCAGCCTGTCAAGGAACATCCATCACACTTATAACAAACGTGACTGAAAAGTCACTGTTTCGGCTTCAGGGTGATAAGGGGGGTAATAACTACCAAAGTAGTTAAGTTATTTAGTAATAAGTCCAAATTTGCTTATTTTGAGCCAGTTCTGTTTTAATAGGTTGAATTGTATACACTTTTGTATACAGTCTAGACATTTTTTATGGGAATGTGCTGGACTACCCTTGACATGCTGTGCTCGCTGGTTGTGTGTTGCAGTGTGTTCTCACCTACAGTGACCTGTGTCTGTGCAGGGCTGGGCTGATATAGGCTAGATTGGATTCAAACACACATTATAATACCTGTGTGGGGGAGATGTAGTCACTGCCATAGAAATATAAGTAAATTGTGTAATTCTATGGCAGTGGCAATTTTGGTCAAATGCCAATGGTGTTACATATCCCCCATTGGCACAATGCTCAGACTGGGCGTGTCTAAGTGACTTGTCCGTGTCTAGCCTCTTAATAGTCAAAAGAATCTCGGTCCAAAACGCCTCCCTGGCCCCATATGAACAGCGTGGTTCAGAGATTCTCTGCCACACATTGGGTGTGTATACATTTGGGTTTATATCAAAACTAGCCTACATAGCCCATGTTTGTTGATGACTGTGGGTTGGAAAAGGATGCCATCTTTTTGTGGTAAATAATGCAAGTGACTTCAATGGCAAATTTCTTTGAACGGGGGGGGGGTATTAGATTCACAGGAATACATCACATAAGATGAAGAAGCAATACTTCAAGCCGCAGCTCCATACTACTTGAAGAACTGATACTGTATACTGGTTGTTGGGGTGGGATTGGTGTGGGGGGTCCTTGGGTGGCTTTTAACCATTGTATTGGTTTCCTCATGTCTTTCTCAATAGTAGGAAGAAGTTGAGTCCAAATTGGATGTTGGTTAATATATTTATTGAATATTATATAAATCCTATACATTTAAAAGGGCCAAATTGGTTGCAATCAATTAGCTTAGTTTCTCAGAGATCAAATTCCATTTTAAGAAAATAATGTTGCAGAAATGCACATTTTATCTGCTTCTAACTACAAAAAATGATTTCAGAACCATCTGAGATGATATGGAATGACTCTGCTTTGCGCTCTGCTGTCTAGCTAGTTATTTTCTGCTACTGAGTTGTGACACTGATCTGCTAAATACCTTTGCTCTACTCAATTCTACTTTGTTCAGTTCTGCCAGCTATGCTACTTACAGCTATGCTGAGTTTTGCACTGCTTTATTCTGTTCTGATTGGTGTTCTACTGTGATGTGGAGCTCCTATATGTTCTGTTTTGGGCAGTTGTCTCTGAATTCTGCAGCATCATCAAAATGATTCTGAGATGTTACAGAAATACTGCACAACTGTTCCTCCCCAAGCCAAAAAAAAAATCTAAATTGGTAATAACTCCATATTGTCATTAACTGAGTAATGCATTAATTGATTGGTTTACTGGTTTGTTGTGAATCAAGGGTTTTATGCTTTTGATACCCCAGCACTGTGTTTTTTATTTTATTCAGTCTTTTAATTCACTCCAGTACAGTTGAGTATCTAAAGCATCTAATTCCGATCCAAACAGTAGTTCACATGATTAGACTTTGACGCTTTGAAGCTCTACCCACAATACCACCGCCACCCAAATGGGAAAAACATGAGACCATTTACTGAAGGCAATGTCACTATGCCTTCAGTAATGTTTCAGCACCCTCTAGTGGTTGATTATCGGATTAGATTAGAGAAAGCTACCACAGACCCATAACCTGCAATGCAGCAGAAAAGCCACACATAGTCTGCTAAAGCTTCAAATTAGTAAATGGACCACAAGAGAATAAGCTCGAATTGTATTCCATAATTCTATTTCTATGCTAGTGCCATAGTGTTACTCCCAAAATGTGAATCTCTACCTTTTTATTTCTCCACTCAACTCTTTAGAAAACACTGCCAGAATCCAACCATAGTATCTGGTCTGTAGTCAATACTGGTAAATCCTCAAACATGACTCAAGGCTCCTTAAGAAGTATCTAATTGACTGGGTGGCAGAATAGAGAACCTTGGCTAATAAATCTGTCAATATCCCCTGTTGCCTACAGCTCGAGCCAGGACTCACGGTTTGCCTGGGGCTAGAGAACTCGCTCTTAACTCCTAAATCCCTCCTAATACACTCACTACTCACAAACATACCTATTGGTCTTACTAACTGCTCACAGTGGTCTCACTGCACACAAATAGTTAGTAGAATTAAAAAAAATATATATATATATATTTTGGGACAATATTAAATATTGACAGCTTTATTAGACACGGTTCTCTATTCTGCCACCCAGTTAATAAGATACTTCTTAAGGAGCCGTGAGTCATGTTTTGACAACACTAAAGTTAACAGGTCATATATGATCCGTTTTCAATGTCTTAAGGCTTATGATATAGGATGTAGCCTATTTTCATGCTGCCGTTTCTCAAAAGAATGAATAGATGCTATTCAGTCAGTCACTATGAGAGATGCTTAGACATAAGGGGGTAAAAAGTACTTCTGGCAAGTCTTACATTGCATTACATTCTACATAATTAATAATACTGCCATTGCCATGTTTTTTTTTGTAAGGAGTTGATTGGGATCCAGAAGTCCTGATTGATGTTTGGCAGATTCCGCTTCTCTTTTAGCTGGTGAAGGACTGTGGTAGGGCACATATCCCCCACCCCATGCGTGTGTGTGTGTGTTTGCCTGTTTCCACAAACTGCCTTGCTCCTTCTCTCCAGGTCAAGTCTGTCATCAATCTCCTGTTTGCCGCCTACACCGGAGACGTCTCGGCACTAAGGAGGTACAGTACGCAGCTCTCTTACACACAGATGACACACACACTGACAAACACGGATTGAAAAGGACTGTTTAAAAAAAAAAATCGTGTTAAATTCAGAATACTTGAGTAATTATACCTTTGTTCATAATGATCTGTCTTCTTTTGTATCTCTGAATTACTTCTGTCTTCTTTCTCTGCCCGTTATCTTCGATCTCTGTGACACTGCTGACCTTTCTGTCGGTGTGTCTGCAGGTTTGCCCTCTCCTCCATGGACATGGAGCAGAGGGACTATGACTCCAGGACGGCTCTACATGTTGCAGCAGCAGAAGGTGCGTCTCACAGCCTCCCTTTCCTGTCACACACGGGGACAAATTGTGTATGTCAGGGTCCTCTGGGAGGGATTGGCAGACTCAGCCCCCTCTGTTTCGTAGGGGTTCATTTGCTGTCCCTTGGCAGCTGCACTGCGTAGTGTGTGACGTCTTTGCTGCAGTGAGTGTGTTTTTTGTTTCTTACGTAACTCCGCCATCTGCTCTACTTTCAGGACATGCAGAGGTGGTGCGCTTCCTCTTAGAGGCGTGCAAGGTGAACCCTGTTCCCAAGGATAGGTAAGCCCACAGAAACGTGTCTGTCTGCCTTTCTTGTGTGTGTGTTTAGGTGTGTTTTTTTTTTGTGGGTGGACGAGAGACAGTATCATATACTTGAGTGATAGTAAGCGTTTACAATATACAGTCTACAATACAAGTGTACTCCCACTCCAAAATAACACTTTTGTTTGTACCCTGTCATTTTCACAACAACTAGTGTTAGCTCCCAGAACTATGCCTTTGTAGGCCAGTCTAACCCCAGTCAGTCACGCTCGTTATCTTCCCTATAGGTGGGACAACACTCCAATGGAGGAGGCCTTGCACTTTGGCCATCACGACGTGGTCACCATCCTCCAGGACTATCAAAACAAGTACAACCCACAAGAGGTCCCCAAGAAGGTCAAGGAGACGACGGAGAACAACCTAGACGGCCTGCTGTAGTGTAGCCTCGCCAGCCAGCAGGTGGCACCACGCTGCTTTTATATCATCTCTACTAAACTAGACTGCTGTTTTTGTGGTGGGATGCGCTTTTTGGAGTGACTTTTGTCGACTTTGTATGACGTCGTATTTCTGAACCGTGTGTTTGATTGAACGTGTGTTTTTTTAATATATTTTTTTATACTCCCTTGTTTTACCGTAAGCTTTTTTGCTTTACCTTCGTCGTGCGCTTTGCTCCTTTTGCGACCGTGTTGCTTACTTTTGCTGTATCTTTCGTCTCTCTTCCATCACCAAGTATGTGTGGTGTGTTAGGGTCCCAAATCGAAGTGCACAATCTGATTGAATCTTTGTGACAATGGTGTACAATATAAAGTGATATTATTATACATATTCTCCTACATGTAAATTGTATATTTATCTACTGTTGAAAGTTAATTAATTTCATGATATCAAGGACCAATACTTACTGTAATTTAATGTAATAGATCATCATGCAGTTTGGTCTTCTTCCTGGAGGGCCACAATGTCCAGTAATCTTTGGCCAAATCAGGCACTCTCTATGGAGTGATATGATGTTGAATCTGAAATGACATTTATGTTGGCACTAATGTCACTCTGTACCATTCCAGCTACAGTGCTTCTTTTAATGCCTGATTGGACAGTTAAAATAAACGGTAGGACACGATGGGCCACCACTAGGGTAGAGGCACTATATGGTCCTGTAGCCTTCTTAGTCACATGTAAAGGATGCCAGATGTTACCAGACATCCTATGCTTCCACTAGTCCGGGTCAAACTTGTCTTGACTTTTATCAACCCTACTGCATAGGAACTATATGCCCTTCAGCTTTCATTTCAATATCATTTTTCTGTACTTGACTTTGTTTGGGATGAACTCAAGACCCTCTTATTTGTATATATTTTTTGTTGTCTGTTCTTTTTCTGTATTATTTTCTCATGTGTAACAGTGGAATTGTACTTCCCTATAGCTAAATACTGTATGTAATGCGCACAACACAGGCGGTTGTCTGTTTGTAGAGAGGAGGTAGGTAAATCAGGAACTGCCGACAGAACAGGGGAGTACCTGTGTCCCCATGATAAAACACTAGTCTGCCATCACTTGTCTGATGTCATACAGAATACTTTCTATCAAACCAATACAACAGGACTAAAGCCTACAAGTAAACCATCTACCCACTCTTCATCGGAAGCACTTTTTTGAAAGGAGGAAACCAATTGGACATGTTTGTGTAAAAGAGTGGGCTAATGTGTTAAATACATAAACATATGGCAGTCGACATGAATTGTGTGTGCAATCGGCCAGGAATCATTTTTCGTCAGTAGTAGTTCAAATCAGCTGGTGTGTAAAGGACCCTATCACACAATATAAACAAGGCTTAATTCAGGATTAGAATTATAGCATAGTCAAATTCCATTTAATTTCCAAAGAGTCTAAGAGATGAATGGAAAGTCCTGAATTACTTATTGTATTTGTATGTTATGCTTTGCTACTTGAATATGCACAGTAGCATTGTATCCTGTATTATTGACAGGTGCAAAAACAGTTGGTTGATTTTAGTGTGTCAGTTTTGTGCATAGCCACTCATGAGGTCCAATATGAATGTCAAATCCATCCAGTTGAATGACGCACAGTATGACATGAGCGATACCAAAAACATAACCACTTGCAGTCAATTTACAACCCGTGTTTATCTTTTAAATTGTTAACGTGAATGTTAAGACCGCATGAAGCAATACTGTACAATAGATCAAATTATAAATGAACAACAGTGGTAGTATTTTTCCCCATAAGACCTATGTAGCATAAAGAACAGCTTCATTGACACAATGGAGAATAACCTTACGCAATGTTCTATTCCAGATAGATAATGAATACACAGATGGAATATCAAGTGGATTGGAAAACCCTGTCCTCTATGTACATAACATCTCTACCACTACTTGTTGGTCTCTGTAAGGCAACGTGACCGGTTTTCAGCAACTCCCCAGATCTGTCTGAGACGGTGACATTGTGTATAGGGAAATGTTCAAATGAAAGCCAAAGAATGAGAACGATAACAGAACATGTTGCCACAGAAATTCAACCTCATTCACCACTCCCAGTAGTCTGGGAAACACAAGACTTGAACCCTCCAACCAATCACCATAACACTGTCGTATCTGTGACATACAGGAGAAGGTCTCAAAATCAGACATTGGTTTTGCTATTGTTATACTATGCCTGTTGTAATGGATTGGTGATTCAGTGAAAGGTAACCTTGCCTGTGACCTGATAACTTGTCAGCTGCCTAGGCTTTAGCTCAGAGGGCAAACACAATATTGAGGCTTGCAGGAGACCGGAGTTTGAACCCCTGTAGATCATATGGACAGATGGTTCAAGTCAGGTGTCACCAGTAGTTGCAGACCAGTCTAAAGTTCCAACTAAAGACAGTTCTGAATGTATTGCTAAACACGGATGTCCTTTTCTGTTCATATTTTAGGGTATACTTGATGTGCAAATGTGCGATTGCTCCTGGCAGTGGAATATATACACACATATGATATATTTATTTTAATAAACAAGGTTAAATAAATCAAAGCTATTCAGGCATGTGTGAGCCCTCTTCTTTGTCCTTAAATTAAACAGTGAAGTCCAAACATTTACCATTCATTTCTATTGGGCACAAAATAATCAAACAACCAAAACAAACAGCAAACCCATACAAGTGTGGAGAGTCACAAGCTTGGAATCATTGCGTGCTAGGATTATGGGACCATATTCTAAACTTGACTACTTAAATTCACGTAAGGGAATTTGTCACATTAACTTTTGGTCCCCTAAAATGAAGGGACTGTGCAAAAAGAGCTGTAATTTCTAAACGGTTCCCTCGATATGTATGAAAATACCCTCAAATTAAAGCTGACAGACTGAACTTTAATCTCATTGTATCATTTCAAACCCATGGTGCTGGAGTACAGAGCCAAAACAACAAAAATGTGTCAAATGTCCCAATACTTTTGAAGCTCACTGTATAACAGCTTAACCATTCCACCTTAAGTTATTACACACTACATATGCATTCACAAAATATTATCCTGTCACACAAGAATGACATTCCTTAATACAAACAGCTGGAGTTGAAGCCCCAAAATCTCATGCATGTACATTAAAATGACAGACTATATATGTATACAGTTTTAGTTGTATTTACAAAGGAAACCCAACAAATCTCAACTTAATCAACATCCTTTTTCTGGGATGTCTTCAGATCAGTTCGGTGCAGGGGGGTAACACGTTTTCCAAGGGGCGCTGCCTGAAGAGGGCAGGTTAGTTTGGGAAAGCTTTGCACATCTGTAGGGAGAGGGACATGAGAAATACCAGAATCAAGGACAGTAATGGGCTGCATCTCAATAGTGGAATGCTGCACTTTTGTGATTGCATTGAGTGTGTACTGTCACATTGTAAAAATGCATGGATTATCCCTACCCTTGCATGAAAGGTTTGGAAATACATGCTATAGCTATGATGCTAGTCCAGCTGTTTTAGGATGATTAGACATGTGTTCTGTCTGGCTCTAGCCTACCACACTCAGTGTGCGGCTCTGCTGTCTGGTTGAAACCTACCATAGTCGGCTGATGTTGCCCTTATTGAAACCTACCACAACAATTGCATACTCTTTCTCATTGTCTCCTTCTCAAAACCCATTGGAGGAGAAGGTCAGGGAGTTGGGACCTCTGGCTTTCTCATCCAATGGGTTTTGAGGAGAGAGTATGCAATTGAGATCTTCCCAGCATCTCTAATATGTGTGCGGCTGGTGCTGTCTGGCTGAAACCTACCACAGTATCAATCTCAGCAGGGTTAATAAGCCTGGTCAGCTCTCCGTACACTTCAGGACTCATGGGCATCATGGTGTCCTGTAGTCTGGAGTGGCTGAGGAGAAACCCAACCAGCAGAAAATATCAACTTTAGACGTGAATAACTCAAATCAATAAAACTCAAATCTAGAGGTAATTTGGCATTTACTGTACCTTGGTGTTATCATTATTTATTTACACCTTCATTTGACCTTTCATTGTACTTTGGGCTAGGTGGGTGTGTGTGTGTGATCTAAAACCAATGAAAGCCTATATGAAAACACTAGAAGGTGTTTCATAACAAGAATCACACTTACAATTCAGACACAGAGATAAGCTCCCTCTTAACGTAGCCAGCATCAGACTCACTCTCCAACTCCATTGGCTCAGCGGCTGGGAAGGTCGAAGGTTATACACATTTAGGGATCATAAATCAGAACCAAGACATTACCAGTGGCCAGTATTTCAAATGGGAAAAATTGTGGCACAACAAAATATGAAAAAGTATGCCTCAGTATGCAGTGAATATTGTGTATAAATAGCTTTGACTGGAATTGGAAGTCCACAACCCCATTTTGACCTTTTTAACTACTCAATCTTTCCTCAAAATATATACACGTTTGGGCTGCGGTCGAGTGTTAGTTACCTTCTGTGGGGCGGCTGTAGTAGCGTGCTAAGGCGCTGTCTTTGGGGATCCTGGGGTAGAGGTAGACCAGAGGGTTCTCAGGGATGTTCTCGGCAGCCATCACCTTGTAGTTGTGGAGGATGTCAGGGAAGGAGACGGCGGCCAGCTCCTTCTTAGTGTAGGGCTCCACCGTGTGGAAATGGACATCTGCATGCTCATAGTTATACATAAATTAACACACAGAATGTGTTCGCAGTCAGATTACCTGGTCAAATAATACAAAACGGAAACCCATCTACAAGGAGAGATAGACGGACACACATTCATAACGTGTAAAAGAAACAGCAATCACATGTTTTGTCTGTCTGTGCATGGGTATGTATGTATAGGCCATCATTGTAAATAAGATTTTGTTCTTAACTGACTTGCCTACTTAAATAAATGTTACAGAATAGCTACAAACACACACCGTCATTGGAGTGCTCCACCCAGGTAAAGGTGACGGCTCCCTCCCGGCTGCTCTCGCTGAAACGCAGCAGGAAAGTCCCAGGCTCCTTGTCCTTCAGCAGGGCCTTCTCTCTCTCCTTACTGACAAAGCCCATGATGCACCTACATCCCAGAGATTCAATGGATTATTGCACAATAAAGTCACTTTTCACAAAACGCAATGTAGACCTAGGCTTCAGAAAGGCATACTGAAGAAATGCGAGTTTGAGCGGTGTGTTGCTGAGGTACTCTAGACGTATTCAGACAATGTGAAAATCAAAGCTCTTACCCGTCATTCCACAAACACAGGAGGTGTCTCTTGATCAGGTCCAGGATTCCATCGATCCACAGCCAGAAGGGAAAGCTCCTCTCATTCACATTCTGCTCAGGCAAAGACACACTTACTACACAGCTCATAGTAAAACACACAGGGGTTGGCAAAAACGGCAAACTTAAGGTGTGATGCTCACCTTGCAGAATTTGGTCCAGGGGATGAGCCCATTAGGATTTCCTACAGCCTCTCGACCTGTCACAGGAGCGTCCTAGTATTATTGGTTCACTTTAATGGAATGACCTTAGCTTACACTTATGAGCATTACATGGACACATGTCATAAGCTGTTACATTTACATAACACCTGACATTTTTTGTCATTTAGCAGATGCTCTTATCCAGAGCGACTTACAGTTAGCGCATTCATCTTAAGTTAGCTCGGTGGGTCACAGGGGCCGGAGCTTGGACTGGGCTGAGCGGGAGGGCCAAGAGACCAGAGGTGGCAGAACGGAGTGCTCGTGTTGGGGTGAAGGGTTTGAGAATAGCCTGAAAGTGAGGAGGGCAGTTCCTTTTGCTGCGCCATAGGCAAGCACCATGGTCTTGTAGTGGATACGAGTTTCGACTGGAAGGCATTGAAGTGTGCGAAGGAGCGGGGTGACATTGGAGAACTGGGGAAGGTTGAAAACCAGGCGGGCTGCAGCGTTCTGGATCAGTTGCAGGGGTTTGATGGCAGGAGATGACAATTGCCTGGATTAGGTTGCGATTGAGGTGGTGGGCCAACATCCAAGCTGAGATATCTGTCAGGCACGCAGAGATGCGTGTCGCCACCTGGGTGTCAGAAGGGGGGGAGAAAAGTAGTGGAGTGTCATCCGCATAGCAATGATGTGACTTGGTGTATAGGAGAAGAGGAGAGGGCCAAGAACCGAGCCCTGGGGGACAAGAGTAGTGAGAGTACGTGGTGCAGACACAGATCCTCTCCATGTCACCTGGTAGGAGCTGCCTGACAGGTAGGATGCAATCCAATAGTGTGCAGAGCCTGAGACGCCCAGCCCTGAAAGGGTGGAGAGGAGGATCGGATGGTTCACGGTGTCGAAGACAGCGGATAGATCTAGGAGGATGAGAACGAGTCAGCTTTGCCAGTGCGGAGAGCCTCCGTGACAAAGAGAAGAGCAGTCTCAGTTGAGTGACCCGTCTTGAAGCCTGACTGGTTAGGGTAAAGAAGATTGTTCTGAGAGAGTTGATCAGAGACAGCACACTAAAGTGTTTGGGAAAGAAAAGAAAGAAGGGATACAGGTCTATAGTTTTTTTTTAACGTCAGGGTGGGGGGGGTCGAGTGTTGGTTTGAGGGGAACGACTCGGGTCAGAGGGGACGCAGCCAGTGGTCAGAGATGAGTTGAGGGAAGTGAGGAATGTTGATGTTCCTTTTTTATATGGTGAATAGATCTTAAGCAACAATTGCATTGTTAGCCATTATCTAAGATTACATAGCTAAATCAATTGGCCAGCTAAACTCACTTGCCAGACATAAGTGTCAAGAAAAACTATTGGCCATCTCACCTACAGTTGAAGTCAGAAGTTTACATACACCTCAGCCAAATACATTTAAAACTCAGTTTTTCACAATTCCTGACAGTCAATCCTAGTAAAAATTCCCTGTCTTAGGTCAGTTAGGATCACCACTTTATTTTAAGAATGTGAAAGGTCAGAATAATAGCAGAGATAACGATTTATTTCAGCTTTTATTTATTTAGTCACATTCCCAGTGGGGCAGAAGTTTACATACACTCAATTAGTATTTGGTAGTATTGCCTTTAAATTGTTTAACTTGGGTCAAACATTTCGGGTAGCCTTCCACAAGCTTCCCACAATAAGTTGGGTGAATTTTGGCCCATTCCTCCTGACAGAGCTGGTGTAACTGAGTCAGGTTTGTAGGTCTCCTTGCTCACACACGCTTTTTCAGTTCTGCCCACACATTTTCTATGGGATTGAGGTCAGGGCTTTGTGATGGCCACGCCAATACCTTGACTTTATTGTCCTTAAGCCATTTTGCCACAACTTTGGAAGTATGCTTGGGGTCATTCTACATTTGGAAGACCCATTTGCGACCAAGCTTTAACTTCCTGACTGATGTCTTGAGATGTTGCTTCAATATATCCACATAATTTTCCTCCCTCATGATACCATCTACTTTGTGAAGTGCACCAGTCCCTCCTGAAGCAAAGCACCCCCACAACATGATGCTGCCACCCCCGTGCTTCACGGTTGGGATGGTGTTCTTCGGTTTGCAAGCCTCCCCCTTTTTCCTCCTGACATAACGATGGTCATTATGGCCAAACAGTTCTATTTTTGTTTCATCAGACCAGAGGACATTGCTCCAAAAAGTACCATCTTTGTCCCCATGTGCAGTTGCAAACCTTAGTCTGGCTTTTTAATAGCGGTTTTGAAGCAGTGGCTTCTTCCTTGCAGAGCGGCCTTTCAGGTTATGTCGATATAGGATTCGTTTTACTGTGGATATAGATACTTTTGTACCGGTTTCCTCCAGCATCTTCACAAGGTCCTTGGCTGTTGTTCTGGGATTGATATGCACTTTTCGCACCAAAGTACGTTCATCTTTAGGAGACAGAACGCGTCTTCTTCCTGAGTGGTATGATGACTGCGTGGTCTCATGGTGTTTATACTTGCGTTCTATTGTTTGTACAGATGAACATGGTACCTTCAGGCGTTTGGAAATTGCTCCCAACGACAAACCAGACTTGTGGAGGCCTACAATTCTTTTCTGGGGTCTTGGCTGATTTCTTTTGATTTTCCCATGATGTCATGCAAAGAGGCACTGAGTTGGAAGGTAGGCCTTGAAATACATCCACAGGTACACCTACAATTGACTCAAATGATGTCAATTAGCCTATCAGAAGCTTCTAAAGCCCTGACATCATTTTATGGAATTTTCCAAGCTGTTTAAAGGCACAATCAACTTAGTGTATGTAAACTTCTGACCCACTGGAATTGTGATACAGTGAATTATAAGTGAAATAATCTGTCTGTAAACAATTGTTGCAAAAATTACTTGTGTCATGCACTAAGTAGATGTCCTACCCGACTTGCCAAAACTATAGTTTGTTAACAAGACATTTGTGGAGTGGTTGAAAAACGAGTTTTAATGACTCCAACCTAAGTGTATGTAAACTTCCAACTTCAACTGTATGTCTAACCAACTAGCGCTCCTTTATATCACAGACGGCTTTGCGGTGGCTGTGTCGTGGCACAAAACCACTCCTAGTCACAATACGAACTCCCTCTCCCAGACTCACCCAGGAGCTTGTCTCCCAGCATGCCCAGCTGCTCGTCGTTGAGGCCTCGTTTGGTTATGGAGGAGAACTGCCAACTCAGCACCTTCGACAACTGGCTCCAGGTGGCCTGGGGAGGGCTCAGGAAGAACGACAGATTCTGAAGGAGGAAAGAGAGGGACAGAGATGATCAGCTGAGCTGGGTTGGAACAAACCCCTGCACATCCAGTAGCTCTTCAGAAATTGGCAGCCCATGGATCACATGACGGAAGAAAGCAGGAAAGGAAATATTTTGTGAGGTGAGGGGTTGGGTACCTTGGACTCACTGGTCAGCATGTTGTACCACATGACAGAGGCCCAGGCGCTGGGCAGCTGGCTAATGTTGGAGATGACCACAATGGGCAGGGATGTCGTCTGGACACACACACACACACACACAGTCAGAAGGGAAAAGGGACATCAGTAGACAGTAAGGTACCTTAGTACCTTAGTATGTACTACTTAGAAACATTGCTACCATGACTGTATACCATGTTAGTAAAAGCTCCACAAACTAGACTTGTTCTCACCTCCAGGTTGACCTGGAGTCCTGGCTGAGTGAGTTGTGTCTCAAAGCTGATGGAGTGGAGCTCCTCTGTCACTATGAGAGGACCCTGAGTGGACACACACACGCAGGTTCTCTTTTGACAACGATGATAAGCTATTAAAGACTGTAGCTTAGCTTAGATACAGCATTACCACACGTATAATGATTCAAATGAAAATAATTGGTACATTTCCTTACGTCGTTTGTTCTGTTGCCTGTAACCTTTTGCTCCTTTAGTTGCTGGGGAAGAAAATAATTGGAGTTGAGATGCCACCTGCAGCACACAAATATCGGTATGACATTTACAGTATATTGTACACTGAGTGTACAAAACATTATGAACACCTGTTCTTTCCATCACATCGACTGACCTGGTGAATACAGGTGAAAGCGATGATCCCTTATTGATGTCACTTGTTAAATCCACTTCAAATCAGTGTAGATGAATTTGGAGGAGACAAGGTTAAAGAAGTATTTTTAAGCCTTGAGACAATTGAGCCATGGATTGTGTGTATGTGCCATTCAGAGGGTAAATGGAAGGTGAATGGGCAAGACAAAAGTGTTAAGTGCCTTTGAACGGGATATGGTAGTAGGTGCCAGGCGCACCGGTTTGTGTCAAGAACTGCAACGCTGCTGAATTTTTCACGCTCAACATTTTCTCGTGTGTATCTAGAATGGTCCAACGCCCAATGGACATCCAGCCAACTTGACACAACTGTGGGAAGCATTGGAGTCAACATGGGCCAGCATCCCTGTGGAATGCTTTCGACACCCTGTAGAGTCCATACCCAGACGAATTGAGTCTGTTCTGAGGGCAAAAGGGCGGGGGGAGGCATCTCAATATTAAAAAGGTGTTCTTAATGTTTTGTACACTCAGTGTATATCGCTGTGACCAGTGGTAGGTACAGTATTAGGGGACTCCAAACCGAGTCGCCTGACACCAAGGCAAGAAACGCCACAACCCACTCTCTTAGGAGAGTTCGTAACAGACTAACGACCACTACAATTTGGCCAGACAATTTCTTTCAGTCAGACCGTCTGGATTATGGCGCACCCTGCCAACCAGTGTGACCGAGTGCAGTACCTTTGAAAGCTTCAAGGCAAACCTGTAAATGTGGCTAAAGGCAAACCAATCATGTGAACATTAAGACATTCTGACTCTTAAGATGCCAGCTACTGTAGGACCAAGGGACATTTAAACTGCTATGTAATATTACAATTATGTTGTTTATCGTTGCATATTTAGATTGTTATATATACACACTGTATATATTAGTGTGTTATATTGAAGCATTGTAATTACATATTGATGTTGATTGTTTTCTGCCCAGGGACTACAGATGAAAACGAGCCATCTAGCTAAATCTGGTGCAATGGCATGTTGTACATGGTCCCTGACAAATAATACAATTATTAAATACAGGGTATGACACAACAACGTTGTATCAATTCATACCAGGTGTCTGAATTCTGCTGCCAAGCTTCCATTGGACTCCTCCATGTTCATAACCTTAGAATTAGTTCCAAAGATGTTGAATTTCCGGAACCTGGACAATGACATCAATTTAGAGGAAATGTAATCACTTCGAGGCTTTTTCAGGTATAGGTTGTAAAATGAAGAGCAAATGAATTCCTACCCTCTCACTGTATTCCTCTCAGTCACGTCCCTAAAGAAAGACAACTCAAGCTTTGACTCTTGTCATTGATCAAATAGAATTCATTACTTCTGAACGTGCGGTGTCATCTTAATACAGGGCCTTCGAGGTAAAAGGTTACAGAATCAAGTATACTCTCAGGGCAGGTCACTTCTATAACACACACACATTCACTTACTTGTCAAACAGAGCTTTGACTTTGAACTGGTAGTTGAACTCCTGAAGCTTCACCAGCAGTCTGGGGATAACATTGTTAAAATAAGGTTGTTCAGGTTTGCAGGCTTTTGCTCCAGCCCTGCTATTGAATTGGATTGAATTTATTTTGACATATACAACTAAATGCACAATGTGGACCCAGAGGATATCACTTGAAAGTATTAATTAAAAATGGACGTTCCCAAAGTGGCCCTCGATGGTAAAAACAATAACACATATAATGATTTAAAGACAAGACAAAATAACCATAAATACATTAATTTATATTGACATCCTAAAAATTGCCACTATTCACTGCACTTCTCCCGAAAATTAAACAAATAATAATAAATCAACCATATTCATTTCACATTAAAACAATCTATTAATTGCACATCATATTGATCCTTCAAATAAATACGCTTGACCAGCAGTAGGGGGCCCAAGGGGCAGTGGAGTGGTTTCCCTTACGTAGACAACCTTGTCCAAAAGAACAAAACTTTGCCTGCTTTTTAAAAGCTATTTTTACTTTTTCTTTGCTTGATCTCCAGGGGAAGGCTGTTCCATAGACAAATGCCTGTATAGAAAAACGTGCTCCTCGCAGTTCTGTTTACTCTGGGGATTTTACAAGACATAACACGATAGCTCTGGTATTGTGTTATGTGTTGGTTATATACCATATCAATGTGTTTTTTCCATGTAACCTGGGGCATGATCATTTAAGATGTCAAACACATGATTAAGTTTAAGTTGGTCCACTCTGGAGTCCAAAGGCAACATGCCCACCTTGTGGGAACTCCTGTACTACTATGTGGGTCCTAAAGGGGACATTCAGCATACCTGAAAACACATAACCCAGCTGATTCTACAAACTAATCAATAAATTATTGCACATTGAGTTTGGAGTGTGTGTGTCACTGGTGCCCCCACCTGATTTTGACAGTGAACTGCACCCCAGTCTTCAGCACCAGAGGTCTTTGGGGGTGAGTGGGCATACAGGGCTGTCTCTCCACCACGATAGAACTGAAAGACAGACACCACAGAAACATACTCTCAATCATCTGATAGTCACACTCCTATGGCACTCCACTAAAGCCTAGTCTAGACATTAACTCTGGGAGCTAACTCATGTCTTCTGGGATGTATTAGGAACCAAACGGAAGCAAAGGGAACCAAACAGGGAGGAACCTACCTGAATTTGTCCAGCAGAAACTCTAGTTTTTACAGCAAAACGTTTTCCGTTTGTAACGGTTTGGACTAATGATCACACCCCAAATCTCAGGCATGGTTACCTTTCATGCGAGCGTAGTTCACTGAACCAACTCTGCTACATAATAATGATAGATAATAATGCCACTTAGCAGACGCTTTTGTCCAAAGAAACTTACTAAACATGTGTATTAGGGTTTAATATTTTCCCGAAAATCTACACATTTATATTTCTGAGAAAATTGCAACCATCCCGGTAATATTCCCGTTCAAACCGGAAAAGCTATTTAAAATCATATAATACCAGTGATTTTTTTCATATAATACCAGGAATTTCATGGTTTCTTGTTTTGTATTAGTCACAATTGAATCAACTCAAAGTTCTGTCAAAAAGTCACCACACAACACAATTTGTTAATTTAACCTAGTTTAAATCTAGGCCTAAAATGTAGGTGTATTGTAGTTGTGCCGCAGAGCATTATGGGGATTGTATGTGTTGAGACTGAGCATGTTCTAGATAAATGGTTGAATTGACTCCGGTCTCCCGTCTTAAAATTACTGAATTGTTATAAAGACGTGGTTATGAAACCCACAAGACATAAAAGATTGGCGACGTGTAAATCTGAACCTATGGGAACTATTCTGTCTGGAAGAAGTCGTTTTTTTACTTATTTAAAAATGTTATTTCCCATGCTGCACAGTGTATTGCTAACAGGGGCAAGTGCATAGTCGAGATAGCATTGTCATGGGATGTCAGAAAAGGATTTGAGACTGACGTTGGAGTGGGAAAACAACATGATAAAAGGGAGGAATATACCGTGAGTAAAGGAAAGGACATTTATTAAACTGTGAAGACAAACTTTAGAATAAATTAGCATGATAGCAGATAACCATAGACTTCCAGTCATTTCGTTAACGCTAACTAGCACTAGCTCGCAAAACTACCTCCAACTTCCTTCATACTGGACATAGAGACATAAAAATGGTATCCGCAAGTTAATCTGACTCTGGGAAAGTAGATAAAGGGCCTTATTGCCACAACCCCGAGGTATCCCTTTAAAAAGAATGGTGGAATCAGGATATATGGGAGACTTCAAAGTCACAGTTAACCCTGTGTTGTCTGCTGAGCAGTATCCGCTACCACACATTGACAACCTTTTTGCGGGTTTAGCTGGAAGTCAAAAGTTCAGCACAAGTAGACTTCGCAGAAGTCGATTTTAAGATGCACGTGGGTGAGTCAAAAGGAACTGCTGATCGTCGTGACACATAAGGGGGTCTTCAGGTACTGTCATCTACCGTTTGGAATCTCAAGTGTGCCAGCACTGTTCCAGAGGGAGATGGACCAGATCTTGAGTGGATTGCCAGGAGTACAATACTACCAGGAAGACATCCTTGTTACTGGGAAAGATGAAGAGGACTACCTCCAGAACTTGGATGCGACCTTGCAGAGATTGAAGGACTACAGCCTGTGAGTTCGTACGGTCAAATGTGCATTCAAGTCATCAGTTGAATACGTTGGACAGGTCAGACGCCACAGGCCTTCACAAGGATCCATCCAAGGTCAAGGATATTTTGGACACCCCAGTTCCTAAGAACGTGAGCCAATGTTTTTTCCTGGGGTTACTGAATTTCTACGGACGCTTTATCCCAATCTAAGCAATGAAGCTGAAACTGCTGCATCAGTTGTTTTGTCAGGACAAAACATGGAAATGGACAGAACAATGCGAGGAAGCATTCATGAAAACCAAGGAAACACTATTGAAATCTGAAGCACTGACACACTTTGACCCGTCATTGCCCATCCAACCAGCTTGTGATGCTAAACCCATATGGTGAGGGAGTAGTTGTGTCCCATATCATGCCTTCAGGTGAAGAGAAGCCGGTCGCTTTCGTATTGAGAACATTGAACAATTGCAAAAGTAACTACGCACAGATAGAACGAGAAACCCTCATGAGTGCGTCAGTTTCACCAGTATCTGTACAGGAGGAAGTTCACCCTTCTTACAGATCACTGTTCACTGACGAGCATCATTGAAGGAGGATAACAGTGTTGGAGGATACCAATGTTGCAACAGCTACACTCGGGTCATTGTGGAATGGCTCGCATGAAGGAAATTGCACAAAGCTACTTCTGGTGGCCTGGATTGGATGGAATTTCTCCATTGAGGAGAAAGCAAAAACATGCTCCTCATGTCAGAAGGTTCGCAACGTACCTCAACTTCATCCGTGGGATTGGCCGAAGGAAGCATGGCAACGCGTACACGTCAACTTTGCAGGTCCATTCGAAGACAAAATGTTTCCCGTGGTCTTTGATGCTCACAGCAAGTGGCCAGAGGTTGCCATCATGAGGCCTACTACTGCTGAGAAGACCATCGAGAAGCTTGGAGAAGTGTTTAGTCAGTTTGGATCGCCACTCCAACTCATTAGCGACAACGGACCGCAGCTAGTGTCCTAAGAAATGACTACATGTGAATGGCGTACAGCAGGTCCGCCCCACGTACCATCCATCTACCAATGGGCTGGCAGAGAGGTTCGTACAGACCATGAAACATGCCTTAAAGTGTTTCAGGGTCAAGGGACACTGCAACAATGCTTGAACAGCTTAATGCTATCCTACAGGAACACGCCTGACGCAACCACCAAGGCTTCGCCTGCATCGCTACTCAAGAAGAGAGAGTTACGCACAAGCTTCGACCTACTCAAACCTCCGAACTCAAAGGAGGCAGTGCGACGTCAACAGTACAGTCATCTCAAACGTTATGAACTGAGAGCAAAGGGCAGAGCTTTTAATCCTGGAGACTGTCTTAGCTAAGAACTACCTCAACGGACAAAAGTGGGTTCCTGCTACAGTCATTGCTCCGACTGGTCCTGTGTCCTACACTGTCTAGACTGCAGAGGACGTCATCTGGAGAAGGCACACATATCAGTTACTGTTGAGTAAAGCCACACCGACAGAACCACCAGTCGTGAGTGGTCCAGAACTGTTACTGGGTGACACCCTGACCCAGCAGTCGTCACCTAGGGGCTCACAGTCACCTTCTCAGGACTATTGTTCATAATGGGGACAATTTAAGTAGGAAAGGTGGAGATGTGGTGTATTGGGGTTGTGTCACGGAGCATCATGGGGGTTGCATGTGTTGAGACCGAACACGTTCTAGATACATTTTTGAACACATTCATGTCACCAGTCTCATCATTATTGAATTGTTATAAAGACATGGTTATGAAGCCCAGGAGACATAGCAAAAAAATTATGAGGTTATTAGCCGACAGCCTAGTGAAAATGTCATTGGTTTTACATGTCAGCCAGCTGGTTGGCCCTTTCCCATCCCCTTGCACCTGGCTATCAAGGAGATTTCGTAAGGTCATGGTATTGTGGTGACTTTAATCACAGGGAACAACATATCCGATTCTCCGCTAAACAGACATGCAAATAGGCCTAGTAGTGGCGATTCGGCAACAAGGATAGCACACGTGCACTCTTTTTGTTATTGTAACATCATGGATCAATGTTGCAAATGTCTATTTCCTCAAGCACATTCGTGGACACAATGTACCAGACATTTTGATAACAGTGAGTAGCTGCAGTTTATATTTTGAGACTCTGCCAGTGCCACAAAGATAGCTTGGAGATTTGTGAATGTGAGATGGAGATAGCCTTCAGTAACTGCGTCGAGAGGTTGCGTGTATAGCCTACTATTGATAGTCAGCAATGCAATTTATAGAAGGGATGTTTTCTATTGGGGACTTTACATTGAGTAGGCAAAATATGGTCGGCTGCTAGCGATGTGAAGACTGGTCTAATGTAGACTACGAATGAAGCCAGATATTGATTTGTCCGGTTCATTCATGCAGCTATTCGCAAAGCATATTTTGCATTAGTGCTGCATAAAATGTGTTTAGCATTGGTTCACGGGACCCGTCAATATTTTTATTGGGAATCGGGAAGGAGCTTGGTCGGTAAGTCCCGGTCTACTGGTTAAACCCTAATGTGTATGTGATCGCTACAAGAACATAGATATAGGTGACAGAGCGGGGTCTCACTTGACAATAAGGGTCTTGAACAGGACGAGAGCGCGTTCCTCCAGAGTGCTTTTGCACTGAGTGATGGGGTCGTTCTCGTACGTGTACTTCTGTTCCAGCTCCTGAAGCTTCTTCAGCTGCTGTCGTACCTGCTGTAAGCCCTCTGCCACCGCAGTGAACCTGCACACACACAGGGTTATGGTTGAAAGTATCTGAACAGTGTCTAAGGTTATGTGTAGTGGCAGGGGCAGGAGCTAAGATGGACAAGAGGCAGGGCTGACCAGGTTTGTAGCTGGTCTAGACAGGCATTAGGTGGACCACCGATACACGCAATCTGCTGTCTGTGCTTCCACTCAGGTATCTCCTCCGTCACCAGGGTGTACTGGATCTGCCCGGCCAAGTTCAGGATGTCAGCTATCTGATGCACCACCACCTGCAGGTCAGGAGAAAACAAACACCACAAGCTAATCATACACCACAAGCTAACCATACAGCGTACACACACACACGGATGCATACACACGCACCTCTCTGGTTTTGTTGAGGTTGATGAACATCGCTCCGATGACCATCTCCTCTTCACGGATCTCTTTCTGTACCACCGGTGTCATCCCATTCACCTCTTGTTCCACTGACAAATACATAGAGTCACAACTGATATAGCGTTAAGCATTCCCAATATGATATTAAAAAGAAAGATCTGGAATTTTACAGCACAGCTATTTCAGTCTGGAAAGTAGTTTTTAGTACAGTAGGAGTAAGTTGTTATTTCAGTACCTTCACATTGGCTAAAGCATAGACCAGGGATCATCAACTAGATGATGACCGCAAGAAGCCCAAACAGATATAATATTAGACTAAAACAATCATTTCAAACCTTGCTTACATTTGTATACGATCACGTGTTTCTCTATTATGCATAGGAAAACTTGGGAAAAGATTTCCAAAATCACTTGGAGCGGATATCCTGGTGTTTTTACAATCTTTCATGTCCAATATTTTTTTAATTCATTAAATAATATATATATATATATATTAAGTGCCTTCGAAAGTATTCAGACCCCTTGACATTTTCCATTTTTTTTTTTTTTTTTTACAACCTTATTCTAAAATGGATTAAATAAATAAATAATTCCTCAGATTTCCACACACAATAGCCCATAATGACAAAGCAAAACGTTTTGAGATTTTAGCCAAAGTATTAAAAATAATAAACAGAAATATCTTATTTACATAACTACTCAGACCCTTTGCTATGAGACTCGAAAATTGAGCTCAGGTGCATCCTGTTTCCATTTATCATCCTTGAGATGTTCCTATAACTTGAAGTCCACCTGTGGTAAATTGTACATGTCTATATAAGGTCCCACAGTTGACAGTGCATGTCAGAGCAAAATCCAAGCCATGAGGTCGTAGGAATTTTCCATAGAGCTCCGAGACAGGATTGTGTCGAGGCACCGATTTGGGGAAGGGTACCAGAAAATGTCTGCATTTGAAGGTCCCCAAGAACACTATTGGCCTCCATTATTCTTAAATGGAAGAAGTTTAGAACCACAAAGACTCTTCCTAGAGTTGGCTACCCGGCCAAACTGAGCAATCGGGGGAGAAGGACCTTGTTTAGGGAGGTGACCAAGAACCCGATGGTCACTCTGACAGAGCGCCAGAGTTCCTCTGTGGAGATGGGAGAAACTTCCAGAAGGACAACTATCTCTAAAGCACTCCACCAATCAGGTCTTTATGGTAGAGTGGCCAGACGGAAGCCACCCCACAGTAAAAGGCACATGCTAGCCCGCTTGGAGTGCCAAAAGGCACTTAAAGACTCTCAGACCATGAGAAACAAGTTTCTCTGGTCTGATGAAACCTAGATTGAACTCTTTGGCCTGAATGCCAAGCGTCACATCTGGAGGAAACCTGGCACCATCCCTACGGTGAAGCATGGTGGTGGCAGCATCATGCTGTGGGGATGATGCTGACAATGATCCTAAGCACACAGCCAAGACAACGCAGGAGTGGCTTCAGGGAAAGTCTCTGAATGTCCTTGACATTCTGGCCCAGCCAGAACCCAATCGAACATCTCTGGAGAGTTCTGAAAATAGTTGTGCAGCGACGCTCCCCATTAAACCTGACAGAGCTTGAGAGGATCTGCAGAAAATAATGTACCCAAGAAAACTTGAGGCTGTAATCGCTGCTAAAGGTGCTTCAACAAAGTACTGAGTAAAGGGTCTGAATACTTACGTAAATTTAATATTTCCATTTTTTTTAATTTGTCATACATTTTCAAAAATGTCTAAAAACCTATTTTTGCTTTGTCATTATGGGGTATTGTGTATAGATTGCTGAGGGGGGAAAAACGATTTAATCAATTTGAGAATAAGACTGTGACGTAACAAAAAATTCCAAAAGCCCTCTATATATTTTTGGGAGGCTCAATATAACTTGGGGGACCAAATAAAACCACCCGTGGGTCACCAGTTGGGGAACCTTGACATATAGCATTATCAGATCTAGGACCAGTCTAGTCTCGTGTCCCAGAGCCAGGCTGTTGAAATAGACTAGGACCAGGCTCAGAGGCTATAACTCTACAGTACCTCGGCTCAGCAGGGTCTTCTTCTTAAAGTCATGTTCATCCTGTATGTCCTCCAGTGACTTCATTCCCTGCTCTACATCCTGAAGAGGGCAGAAGTCACACTATTGGTTTTTCATGGACATCGATGATGTTTGTGAAAAACATGTTCTGTCCTACTCTTCCAGACTGTTCAACTGGCTATTTTCATATAGACAATGCCGTAGTAGACTGCATGACAAAAAGAACACAACCAATATCACCTGGTAATGGCCAAATGAGCGCACCTGTACTTGGTTCCTCAGGTTTTTGACTTTGTTGTCCAACTCTTTCTGTTTCTCCAACATCACGTTGTTTTGTGCGGACCCAACGGTTTCCTGTCAAAAACAGTTACAGACAATATGTTCTTCTTTCACACTCTGAAATGCTACTTCTGTTGCAGCAATGATTGAACATAAAATACATCATATCAGAGGCTGTTTAACACTTTTTTAATATACAGTATATACTGTATATATATATATATATATGCTGCTAAGAAATTTGCTGAAAAATCAGTTCATGGCTAAATTGTCCATGCAATAACAACTTTTCTCGGAAACACAAAAGAATGCGTCATAATCACAATTCAGTACACACACTGCGACAGACTATGCTCCCACATTTCCATAAGGCAGTATGAAAAAGGCAAGATCAGTGTCTCACCTCTTTTTTTAAGACGGAGGCCAGGATTTTCTTCTCCTCTTTCAGACATTTACATATAGTCATGGCCATGTGCAAAGGGTCCTCCTGAAAGTGGTCCTAGGAAGACAGTTAATGAACTTTAAAAGTCGAATGGGTGTTCCTTAAGGTTCTGTTCCGGGACCACTGTTCTTTTTCACATACTTGCTAGTTGCTACCTCTTGGAAATGTAATTTATTAAGAGGAAATGTCCTGCAAACCAGATAAAACATTATAGGTGCAATATGCAGAAATTGTGCCACTGTTTCCTGGTTGCTAAAATTCTAATTTCAGTTTGTGGCAAAACAAGTAAGTATAGATAATCATTGTGAAATATCATTTCAATAACCAAAAATATTGTATTTTCAGCTGTTTGAAGCTGGGATACAAATCCGAAAAAGAAGCTAAAACTAAACATATAAATGAGAAGCATAGAAAGAGCGCACATAGAACAGCTCTACCACTTCTTAAGACTTGCTTTCAATGAGAATGACAGATCTACACCTCACATTTATATGTGAATTTGGTTGGGTCGCCCAAAAACGTACATATAGCGGCTTTAAGCTTGCTAAAACAAAGGCTTATGTAACAAAGGACTGGATAGCCAGTATCCTGTTTGAAAACTCAAACAACTCAATGGTTAATGATTAGCTTAAAGAACCTCAAGATACTTTTGTGTATGTGGACACCCCTTCAAATGAGTGGATTCGGCTATTTCAGCCACACCCGTTGCTGACAGGTGTATAAAATCGAGTACACAGCCATGCAATCTCCATAGGTAACATTGGCAGTAGAATGGATTTACTGAAGAGCTCAGTGACTTTCAACGTGGCACCGTCATAGGATGCCACCTTTCCAACAAGTCAGTTTGTTAAATGTCTGCCCTGGTCAACTGTAAGTGCTGCTATTGTGAAGTGGAAACGTATCGGAGCAACAACGGCTCAGCCGCAAAGTGGTAGGCCACACAAGCTCACAGAACGGGACTGCCGAGTGTTGAAGTGAGTAGCGCATAGAATCAT
Organism: Salvelinus alpinus; assembly: GCF_045679555.1. Taxonomy (NCBI): domain Eukaryota; kingdom Metazoa; phylum Chordata; class Actinopteri; order Salmoniformes; family Salmonidae; genus Salvelinus; species Salvelinus alpinus. The sequence goes on along the minus strand of NC_092105.1, from coordinate 44,277,184 downwards.
ATGTCCTCGGTTGCAACACTCACTACCAAATTCCAAACTGCCTCTGGAAGCACAAGAACTGTTCGTCGGGCACTTCATGAAATGGCCGAGCAGCCGCACACTAGCCTAAGATCACCATGCGCAATGCCAATCGTCGGCTGGAGTGGTGTAAAGCTCGCCGCCATTGGACTCTGGAGCAGTGGAAACACGTTCTCTGGAGTGATGAATCACGCTTCACCATCTGGCAGTCCGACGGACAAATCTGGGTTTGGTAGATGCAAGGAGAACGCTATCTGCCCTAATGCATAGTGACCACTGTAAAGTTTGGTGGAGGAATTATGGTTTGGGGCTGTTTATTATAGTTCGGGCTAGGCCCTTTAGTTCCAGTGAAGGGAAATCTTAACACTACAGCATACAATGACATTCTAGATAATTTTGTGCTTCCAACATTGTGGCAACAGTTTGGGGAAGGCCCTTTCCTATTTCAGCATGATAATGCCCCCGTGCACAAAGCGAGGTCCATACAGAAATGGTTTGTCGAGATCGGTGTGGAAGAACTTGACAGGCCTGCAGAGCCCTGACCTCAACTACATTGAACACCGTTGAGATGAATTGGAACGCCGACTGCAAGCCAGGCCTAATTGCCCAACATCAATGCCCGACCTCACTAATGCTCGTGGCTGAATGGAAGCAAGTCCCCGAAGCAATGTTCCAACATCTAGTGGAAAGCCTTCCCGGAAGAGTGGAGGAGGTTATTGCAGCAAAGGGGTGGACCAATTCCATATTAATGTCCATGATTTTTTAATGAGATGTTCGACGAGCAGGTGTCCACAAGCTTTTGGTCATGTACACACTTTTAAGTGTGCCTTTAGAGGCCATGCAATTCAGTACTCATCTATAAACAAAAGCAATTTTGATCAAAAGAGTTCATATTAACAAAGAAATTTGAAGGACTAACAGTACAGTTAGATAGCAATAGAAACGGTACCATAGAGGCACAGAATAAGTTAGAGGAAAAACAAAAAGAAATGGAGGAACTTATTCAAGAAAGATCCAGTATAATATATTATAAAAATAAAGCGAACTGGATGAAATATGGGGAAAAATGCACCAAATTCTTTTTCAATCTTCAATATAGAAATGCTACCAAAAAAAATGTATTAAAACTTGTTACAAATGATGGAGTCACGCATGATTCACCAAATGATATTTTGAAAGAGGAAGTAAAGTACTTTAAGAATATGTTTTTGTTTCAGGCTCCTCCATCTCCACTAACTGAAACTAATTGTATGGATTTTCTTCCTAATAATAATGTAAAATTAACATCTGTACAGAAAGACTCATGTGAAGGCCAAATTAAAGAGGAGGAACTGCTTGATGCAATTGGGACCTTTAATGATGGGAAAATTCCAGGGCTGGATGGCATACCAGTGGAAGTATACAAAACTTTTTTTGATATACTCAAAGGACCATTATCAGCTTGTTTTAACCACTCCTATATAAATGGTAAATTATCAGACACGCAACAAGAAGGTCTGATATCATTATTACTGAAACAGGACCCAAGTGGTATATATAAAGATCCAGTCCATTTAAAAAATTGGAGACCTCTTACACTTCAGTGTTGTGATGCAAAAATCCTAGCAAAATGCTTGGCGCATAGAATTAAAAAAGTATTGTCAGATATTATTCATCCTAATCAGACAGGTTTTTTACATGGACAATACATTGGAGATAATATAAGACAAGTACTGGAAACAATAGAATACTATCAAATATCGGGGACACCAGGTCTGATTTTCATAGCTTATATTGAAAAGGCTTTTGATAAACTACGACTGGAGTTTATATATAAATGTCTAGAATATTTCAATTTTGGGGAATCTCTTATAAAATGGGTTAAAGTTATGTATAGTAACCCTAGGTGTAAAATAGTAAATAATGGCTACATCTCAGAAAGTTTTAAACTATCTAGAGGAGTAAAACAAGGTTGTCCACTATCGGCATATCTATTTATTATTGCCATCGAAATGTTAGCTGTTAAGATTAGATCAAACAATAATATTAAGGGATTAGAAATCCGTGGCTTAAAAACTAAGGTGTCATTGTACGCTGATGATTCATGTTTTCTTTTAAAACCACAATTAGAGTCTCTCCACGGCCTCTTAGAGGATCTAGATACTTCTGCTATCCTCTCTGGATTAAAACGAAATTATGATAAATGTACCATATTACGTATTGAATCACTAAAAAAAATGCACATTTTACATTATCATGTAGTTTACCAATTAAATGGTCTGACGGAGATGTGGACATACTCGGTATACAAATCCCAAAAGAAAGAAATGATCTCACTCCAATACATTTTTATAGAAAGTTAGCAAAAATAGATAAGATCTTGCTACCATGGAAAGGAAAATACCTGTCTATTTGTGGAAAAATCACCCTGATTAACTCTTTAGTCATATCACAGTTTACCTATTTGCTTATGGTTTTGCCTACACCTAGTGACCTGCTTTTTAAATTATATGAACAAAAAATATTCAATTTTATTTGGAACGGCGAGCCAGATAAAATTAAAAGGGCCTATTTATATAACGAATATGAATTCGGAGGGCAGAAATTATTAAATATTAAAGCATTAGACCTCTCACTAAAGACATCAGTCATACAAAAGTTATACTTAAATCCAAACTGGTTCTCTAGTAAATTGGTACGAATGTCTCATCCTATGTTCAAGAAGGGCCTTTTTCCCTTTATTCAGATTACACCTGCTCACTTTCGGTTGTTTGAAAAGGAAATAATCTCCAAAATATCTTTATTTTTTAAACAAGCCTTAGAAAGTTGGTTGCAATTTCAGTTTATTCCACCTGAAAGGACGGAACAAATAGTACAACAAATATTGTGGTTAAATTCAAATATACTAATTGATTAAAAAAACTGTATTTATCGAAGAAATGTTTAAAAAATGTAGAATTTTTGTGAATAGTATCATAAATAGGACTGGTGGAGTTGTCACACATGCAGCTAACACAGACATATGGAAATGTCTGCTCTACCCAAAATTACAACCAATTAATTACCACAAAAATGGAAGAGGCAAGTAGAAGGGGAAAAAGTAAGGAACTTGTATGTCGGCCCTGTATTAAAGAACATAAATGTTTCAAGAAAAGTGTGATACATAAAAACATATACCAATTTCATTTAAGGACCAAAAAACTGACAGCTGTGCCATATAAATTGCAAAATAGTTGGGAAGAGATTTTCGATGTACACATTCCAGGGCACATGGTTTATGAATTGATACGCAAAACAACGCCGGATTCAAAACTTCGAATTTTTCAATTTAAATTACTATACAAAATTCTTGCAACTAATAGAATGTTATATATATATGGAGGATACAATCTTCCCAGCTCTGCAGATTCTGCTGTGAGGAGACAGAGTCATTAGATCATTTATTTTGGTATTGTCCATATGTAGCTCGTTTTTGGTCACAGGTCCAGGAATAGCTGAAGAATTGCAACATTTGCCTAGAACTAACGCTACAGATAGCAATACTGGGTGATTTCAAAAGCCATAGTCAATCAATCAATAATATAATAATTATTTTAGCAAAAATGTTTATTTTTAATCTACAATCTGTAGAAGCTATGAGAATAGGAAGGTTCAATTATTTTGTGAAGCATCACAGCACAGTTGAAAAATATATGGAAAATAGAAATCCGAAATGGATGATGTTGAGAGATAGATGGGAGGGGTTGAATGAAGCTGAAGGGTGGGACTAATAACAAGATAAACAATGTAAAACATACGGGATCTGTAAAATGTATATAGGTTCGGAACCTTTATGAAATAGCACAGTTACAAATAGAAATCAAACTGGATGGACATCAGAAATAGAGGAAGGACTAAGAACAAACAAGAGAGAACTATTGTAAAGTAGACTGTGTCTGTAAAATGTGTATAAGATGTATAAATTGAAGGTAAAAGCAGAAGTGTTTATTAGTTTACTCCAATTGGGGGATCGGTGGTAGTGATTGCGGGGAATAATAATAAAGGTATATTCTTAAAAAAATAATAATAATAATTTTAAAAAATTTTTTTTTTTTTTTGGTCATGTAGTGTAATTTGTGTCATTACATCAGCTTGAAACATTGTTGATACCCTCGATCCTGATTGGCCCTGATCTGACAATAAAACAGCATCTCCAGAGCAGCAGTCTTAGAATCGAAGCACCAGTTTAATGGATTCATACTCAATAGCCAATGCCTGAGTGTTTATACCTTGTAAATTCAGGTCAATCCTTACAAATTAATAGCACATTCCACCCTGGCCTTACCTGCAGTTTGCGTTTAATCTTGCGTACATTGTGTTGCAACAGGAAGTTGTTCTCCAGGGCGAAGCGGCTGTACTGGTCGTCCACCTGGCCCAATAGGTCATGGAAACGGACCGTCGCCAGGGAAACGCTGGTTGCCACCGTGTCCCTGCAGGGCGTCAACCAAAAGGGCCGGGATTTTGAAATCTATTGTTATCATTTAAAATGATAGCAACCAGACCACAGAGACACAGTATCTTAGAAAGTGAAGAGTTTGACAAACTGTACATCAACAACAACGAAAGTGTCAACCTTGATACATCTCTTACTTTTACTTTCAGTTTTCTTATTACAGTAGTTGGCGCAGGCTTTCATCTACCCATGCATTTCCTGCAATTCTATGTCACGTATACTCCCTCTCTGACCTCTAGGTCATCAGGCTGTTGATTATTCCGCACACCTGTTACCATCGTCTTGCGCACCAGCGCCTCATGACACTCACCTGGACTCCATCACCTCCTTGATTATCTTCCCTATAGCTGTCACTCCCCTAGGTTCTTTCCTCAGGTGTTATTGACTCTGTTTCATGTCGGTGTGTTGTTTGTGGGTTTTTTTTGGTTTACTTATTAAAACACTCACTCCCTGTACTTGCTTCCCGTCTCTCAGCGCACTCGTTACATTCTACATATATTGCCATAGGCTGGAGAGAAGTTATTGCAGTTTTTAATATGATATTTGAGTGAGAGTGACAAGTTTAGATAGTCTAGCGGCCAGCTAATTTACCAATCTAAAAAAATTGTTGCTGACATGGCTAATTGAATGACTGTCAGTGACAGAAATAACAAGAGAATCTGCTTTTACACAAACAAATTTTGAAATTGCACCTTGTGCATTTTATACTTTTCTAACTCTCAACAGTAAGTTTACATCTTTTTTTTGGGGGGGGGGTTGATCCACGGGCCCGCCAGTTGCCCTTCCCTTACCTAGATCAACAAACAGCAGCACATTAAATTATGAGAACAGTACACAGCCTTTGAACACATACTGACTGTGTAAATGACAGACCTAGTCAGCCACTGCTGCTCACTCACCAGTCATGGCTCTCTATCCAGGCACTGAGGTACTGGCGGATCTCCATAGGGAAAGTATCATCATACAGCTGATCCACCTGCTCCAGGTACTTGGAGTCTAATTTCTGCAGCTGGAACCACTGGGCCATCTAGGAACCAGGTACAGAGACATGGCAATCATTGTTTCCCCCTGTACCATTCCATAGGCACATACAGTCAACTATAAGCTTCTTTAGTTTTTGAAGGGTTGAGGAAGAGAGTCAGCTGCTCTATAGTACTGCTGGGTAACACCAATGTTGCCTTATGTGATAATGGCTGAACTGTTTTCCATGATCTTTTTACGGCGTTCTGTGTAACTCCGTGAAGGGATATAGTTTAAACAAGCTTTACAAGTAGCTAGACTGGAATTCAATTGAAGTGCATTTCACTTTCCTACAGTGTCACAACTTAATAAGCCGTGGTGTAAGGTACTTAAGTAAAAAATACTTTAAAGTACAACTTAAGTAGTTTTTGGGGGTATCTGTACTTTACCTTACTATTTATATTTTTGACAACTTTTTCTTTTTACTCCAAATAAATAAATAAAAATGTGGGCCGTCTGGTTTGCTTAACATAAGGCAGGTATTCCCACAATGCCGTTGGGCGTACGCCAAATAAACATGTGACTCACATTTAAAAAATAATAATATACACTGCTCAAAAAAATAAAGGGAACACTAAAATAACACATCCTAGAGCGAGAATAAAGATGACATTCGAGTAGTAAGACATACAGTGGGGAGAACAAGTATTTGATACACTGCCGATTTTGCAGGTTTTCCTACTTACAAAGCATGTAGAGGTCTGTAATTTTTATCATAGGTACACTTCAACTGTGAGAGACGGAATCTAAAACAAAAATCCAGAAAATCACATTGTATGATTTTTAAGTAATTAATTTGCATTTTATTGCATGACATAAGTATTTGATACATCAGAAAAGCAGAACTTAATATTTGGTACAGAAACCTTTGTTTGCAATTACAGAGATCATACGTTTCCTGTAGTTCTTGACCAGGTTTGTACACACTGCAGCAGGGATTTTGGCCCACTCCTCCATACAGACCTTCTCCAGATCCTTCAGGTTTCGGGGCTGTCGCTGGGCAATACGGACTTTCAGCTCCCTCCAAAGATTTTCTATTGGGTTCAGGTCTGGAGACTGGCTAGGCCACTCCGGGACCTTGAGATGCTTCTTACGGAGCCACTCCTTAGTTGCCCTGGCTGTGTGTTTCGGGTCGTTGTCATGCTGGAAGACCCAGCCATGACCCATCTTCAATGCTCTTACTTAGGGAAGGAGGTTGTTGGCCAAGATCTCGCGATACATGGCCCCATCCATCCTCCCCTCAATACGGTGCAGTCGTCCTGTCCCCTTTGCAGAAAAGCATCCCCAAAGAATGATGTTTCCACCTCCATGCTTCACGGTTGGGATGGTGTTCTTGGGGTTGTACTCATCCTTCTTCTTCCTCCAAACACGGCGAGTGGAGTTTAGACCAAAAAACTCAATTTTTGTCTCATCAGACCACATGACCTTCTCCCATTCCTCCTCTGGATAATCCAGATGGTCATTGGCAAACTTCAGACGGTCCTGGACATGCGCTGGCTTGAGCAGAGGGACCTTGCGTGCACTGCAGGATTTTAATCCATGACGGTGTAGTGTGTTACTATTGGTTTTCTTTGAGACTGTGGTCCCAGCTCTCTTCAGGTCATTGACCAGGTCCTGCCGTGTAGTTCTGGGCTGATCCCTCACATTCCTCATGATCATTGATGCCCCACGAGGTGAGATCTTGCATGGAGCCCCAGACCGAGGGTGATTGACCGTCATCTTGAACTTCTTCCATTTTCTAATAATTGCGCCAACAGTTGTTGCCTTCTCACCAAGCTGCTTGCCTATTGTCCTGTAGCCCATCCCAGCCTTGTGCAGGTCTACAATTTGATCCCTGATGTCCTTACACAGCTCTCTGGTCTTGGCCATTGTGGAGAGGTTGGAGTCTGTTTGATTGAGTGTGTGGACAGGTGTCTTTTATACAGGTAACGAGTTCAAACAGGTGCAGTTAATACAGGTAATGAGTGGAGAACAGGAGGGCTTCTTAAAGAAAAACGAACAGGTCTGTGAGAGCCGGAATTCTTACTGGTTGGTAGGTGATCAAATACTTATGTCATGCAATAAAATGCAAATTATTTACTTAAAAATCATACAATGTGATTTTCTGGATTTTTGTTTTAGATTCCGTCTCTCACAGTTGAAGTGTACCTATGATAAAAATTACAGACCTCTATATGCTTTGTAAGTAGGAAAACCTGCAAAATCGGCAGTGTATCAAATACTTGTTCTCCCCACTGTATATAAAAGCAACAGATACCATTAATAAGAAGGGGCGTCTTATATGTTGAGCTACCGAGTGGATAGGACAAGCATGCCCCATACTATTGTGGAGGACTTAATTCTTCCTGCTGCCGCGGATATGGCTGGGACAATGCTGGGGGAAAAGGCCCAAAAAACTATACAGACAATGCCTTAATCAAACAACACTGTTTCACGACGCATTAGTGACATGGCAGGAAATGTTTTGAAACAATTACTGCTTCACATACAAGCCAGTGAACTATATATGTTATAGCTGGATGAGTCAACAGACGTGGCGGGCCTGGCACAGCTCCTGGTATATGTCTGTTACGTTTATGGGGGGGTCAATTAAGGAAGACATCCTCTTCTGCAAACCACTGGAAACCAGGACAACATGAGAGGATATTTTTAAAGTACTGGACAGCTTTGTGACATCAAATGGACGTTGGTGGTCAAGATGTGTTGGTATCTGTACTGATGGCGCAAAAGCCATGACAGGGAGACATGGTGGAGTGGTAACGCGCGTGCAAGCAGTTGCTCCTGACGCCACTTGGCGCAGCATCCACCGAGGGGCTCTTGCTGCCAAGGAAATGCCTGACAGCTTGAAAGACATTTTGGACACTATAGTGAAAATGGTTAACTTTGTTAAAGCAAGGCCCCTGAACTCGAGTGTATTTTCTACATTATTTAATGATATGGGCAGCAACCATGTAACGCTTTTACAACATACAGAAGTGCGCTGGTTATCAAGGGGCAAAGTATTGACACGTTTTTTTGAATTGAGAGACGAGATTTAAGTTTTCTTTACTGACCATAATTTTCACTTGTCTGACCGCTTGCATGATGACGAGTTTCTCATACGACTGGCCGATCTGGGTGATGTTTTTTCTCGCCTGAATGATCTGAATCTAGGATTACAGGGACTCTCCGCAACTATATTCAATGTGCGGGACAAAATTGAGGCTATGATTAAGAAGTTGGAGCTCTTTTCTGTCTGCATTAACAGGGACAACACACAGGTCTTTCCAACATTGTATGATTTCTTGTGTGCAAATGAACTCAAGCTTACGGGCAATGTCAAATGTGATATAGTGAAGCACCTGAGTGAACTGTGTGCGCAATTACGAAGGTACTTTCCCAAAACGGACGACACACAACAACTGGATTCGTTATCCATTTCATGCCCTGCCGCCAGTCCACTCAACAATATCTGAACAAGAGAGACTCATCAAAATTGCAACAAGCGGTTCTGTGAAATTGTAATTTAAATCAGAGCCACTGCCAGATTACTGGATAGGGCTGTGCTCAGAGTTTCTTGCCTTGGCAAATTACTCGGTTAAGACACTGACGCCCTTTGCAACCACGTACCTACAGTTGAAGTCGGAGGTTTACAAACACCTCAGCCAAATACATTTAAACTCAGTTTTCACAATTCCTGACATTTAATCCTAGTAAAAATTCCCTGTCTTAGGTCAGTTAGGATCACCACTTTATTTTAAGAATGTGAAATGTCAGAATAATAGTAGAGAGAATTATTTATTTCAGCTTTTATTTATTTAATCACATTCCCAGTGGGGCAGAAGTTTACATACACTCAATTAGTATTTGGTAGCATTGCCTTTAAATTGTTTAACTCGGGTCAAACATTTCCGGTAGGCTTCCACAAGCTTCCCACAATAAGTTGGGTGACTTTTGGCCCATTCCTCCTGACAGAGCTTGTGTAACTGAGTCAGGTTTGTAGGCCTACTTGCTCGCTCACGCTTTTTCAGTTCTGCCCACAAATTTTCAATGGGATTGAAGTCAGGGCTTTGTGATGGCCACTCCAATACCTTGACTTCGTTGTCATTAAGCCATTTTGCCACAACTTTGGAAGTATGCATGGAGTCATTGTCCATTTGGAAGACCCATTTGCGACCAAGCTTTAACTTCCTGACTCATGTCTTGAGATGTTGCTTCAATATATCCACATAATTTCCCTCCCTCATGAAACCATCTATTTTGTGAAGTCCACCAGGCCCTCCTGCAGCAAAGCACCCTCACAACATGATGCTGCCACCCCCGTGCTTCACAGTTGGGATGGTGTTCTTCGGTTTGCAAGCCTCCCTCTTTTTAATCCAAACATAATGATGGTCATTATGGTCAAACAGTTCTATTTTTGTTTCATCAGACCAGAGGACATTTCTCCAAAAAGTACCATCTTTGTTCCCATGTGCAGTTGCAAACCGTAGTCTGGCTTTTTAATGGCGGTTTTGGAGCTGTGGCTTCTTCCTTGCTGAGCGGCCTTTCAGGTTATGTCGATATAGGACTCGTTTTACTGTGGATATAGATACTTTTGTACCGGTTTCCTCCAGTATCTTCACAAGGTCCTTTGCTGTTGTTCTGGGATTGATTTGCACTTTTCGCACCAAAGTACGTTCATCTCTAGGAGACAGAACGTGTCTCCTTCCTGAGCGGTATGATGACTGCGTGGTCTCATGGTGTTTATACTTGCGTACTATTGTTTGTACAGATGAACGTGGTACATTCAGGCGTTTGGAAATTGCTCCCAAGGATGAACTAGACTTGTGGAGGTCTACAATTTTTTTCTGAGGTCTTGGCTGATTTCTTTTGATTTTCCCATGATGTCACACAAAGAGGCACTGAGTTTGAAGGTAGGCCTTCAAATACATCCACAGGTACACCTACAATTGACTCAAATTATGTAATTTAGCCTATCCGATGCTTTTAAAGCCATGACAATATTTTCTGGAATTTTCCAAGCTGTTTAAAGGCACAGTCAACTTAGTGTATGTAAACTGCTGACCCACTGGAATTGTGATACAGTAAATTCTAAGTGAAGAAATCTGTCTGTAAACAATTGACGGAAAAATGACTTGTGTCATGCACAAAGTAGATGTCCTAACTGACTTGCCAAAACTATAGTTTGTTAACAAGAAATTTGTGGAGTGGTTGAAAAACGAGTTTTAATGACTCCAACCTAAGTGTATGTAGACTTCCGACTTCAACTGTATGTGAGAGTGGATTCTCGGCCTCACTAGCATGAAAACTAAATACAGGCACAGACTGTGTGTGGAAAATGATTTAAGACTGACTCTCCAATACAACCCAACATTGCAGAGTTATGTGCATCCTTTCAAGCACACACTTCTCATTAACCTGTGGTAAGTTATTCACAATTTTCGATGAACAAATAAGGTTTTATATGTAAGATGGTTATATAAAGAGCAAAATTATTCATTATTATTATTTGTGCCCTGGTCCCATAAGAGCTCTTTGTCACTTCCTACGAGCTAGGTTGTGACAAAAACTCACACTCATTCTTATGTTTAATAAATGTACCGTGTAGTGTGTGCGTGGCAAAAAAACAAATTTGAGAGTGCGCTGACCCTGGTGCTAGAGGGGGTACGCAGCTGGAGGTTGGATGTTTGAAGGGGTACGGGACTATAAAAAGTTAGGTAACAACTGATATAAGGAATGTGAAATGATTTATACTATTACTTTTGATACTTAAGTATATCTAAAAACCAAATACTTTTAGACTTTTACTCAAGTAGTATTTTACTGTGTGACTTTCACTTTTACTTGAGTCATTTTCTATTAAGGTATCTTTACTTTTACTCAAGTATGACAATTGGATACTTTTTCCATCACTGGTTACAAGTGATGTCCAGGGACAATACTGCTGCCTTTCCTGCACTGATGAACAGTTGTTTTCTTTCATCAATAGATTAGATTACGCATTGAACCATTGAGTATCCTGTGTCTCTTATCAAGATATATTTCTAATTCGAGTTTCCTGTTCCAAATGAAGAATATACAACCATTATCACATGCTGATTGATTGAAGCAAATTATATTCAGTCAACAGCTATGGTTGTGGTGATGTGATTTTTCTAAACCTGCATCTTTGAAGCGTTGCAAGATCAACTGAAGTGTCTTTCTACGATTATGATAACGGTTCAAGCAAATACGTTCTGAAAACAGCATTGTAAGACAAAAATAAAATAAAAACATGATACAAATATGGTAATCTACTGTACCACACTTGTAGTTATTGCACATGCATTGACTCAGTATGCAATTATTAGGTGGCCTAATCACTTTTGTCAAATTAATCCGCACAAGTGACGCTATGCAAAAATATATGTGCCAGTAGCTGCCAGTGAAACCTAATACAATTTTCAAATTAAAATTATTCAAAAAAATCATTAGAAGAAAATGGCAGAAATTATATTTTTCCTTACAAAACCAAATTCTATGAACAGACAATCTATTTTGTGACAATCATTTGAAATATGTACAATATTTTACCGTTTCAATAATATATGACACAAAATTCGCTGCATGCACAATTGCTTTTTTGGGCGTATTTTCCCTGCTATGTATTGATTACAGTAACTACCAGGTACAGTAAGCTGTACCTACCTTGATTAACGTTGAAAACGGTACAAAAAGGTGAAGTCAAGATAGATGGGAAAAGGTTCCTCGACTAACATCCCCAGCCCTGTGCTTCAGAAAGCATGTGAACATTTAGGTAGGCTTTTTAATTCTGTATAGCCTATCGCAGCCAAGCTTTTGCATAGGTTCAGTAGAGAACCAATCAAAGTCCAGTGCGCGTTTTGGCGCTGTTCTTTCTATCGGGCAACCTCCCTCATCAGCATGAAGTCAGAAACTAAAACGCAACTCATTCACACCGTAAATAGAAACCTAACATATTCTTGAGAAAAAGCATTGAAAGTAATGGCACATCTTTTTGGAGTAGTTCATCCTGTACTGCAATGGAATGTTCAACATTTTAAAAAGCTAATTCATAACTCAAAAAGCTGTCTTGTTGACTATACTGCATTTATTACAATTGCTTGGCAAAGTTCAACAGTCGTGGTCGTATCTTCATTTATCTTTGCAAGTGCTCTGCAGGTTCTGTCGGCGGGAGTGGCAGAAAATGATGGAACGGCAGTGTAGAAACCATGTGGTTTCCGAGAAAGCGAAAGTAGATGGTGCAGTTCCACTGATAGGAAACAGCCTGAACTTAACCTGCTCAAATTCCAAGTCAGTATTTTTTTTCAGGAACGTACAGTGCATTCGGAAAGTATTCAGACCACTTGACATTTTCCTCATTTTGTAACAGCCTTATTCTAAAATCGATTAAATTGTTTTTTCCCCACTCATCAATCTATACACAATACCCCGTAATGACAAAGCAAAAACAGGTTTGTAGAAATGTTAGCAAATTTATTAAAAACAAAAAACTGAAATATAACATTTACATAAGTATTCAGACCCTTTACTCAGTACTTTGTTGAAGCACCTTTGGCAGCGATTACAGCCTCAAGTATTCTTGGGTATGATGCAACAAGCTTGGCACACCTGTATTTGGGGAGTTTCTCCCATTCTTCTCTGCAGATCCTCTCAAGCTCTGTCAGGTTGGATGGGGAGTGTCGCTGCACAGCTATTTTCAGGTCTCTCCAGAGATGTTTGATCGGGTTCAAGTCCGGGCTCTGGGTGGGCCACTCAAGGACATTCAGAGACTTGTCCCGAAGCTATTCCTGCATTGTCTTGGCAGTGTGTGTAACGTCCTGACCAAAGTTCTTATGTGTTTTGCTTGTTTAGTGTTGGTCAGGACGTGAGCTGGGTGGGAATTCTATGTTGTGTGTCTAGTTCGTCTGTTTCTGTGTCCAGCCTAATATGGTTCTCAATCAGAGGCAGCTGTCAATCGTTGTCCCTGATTGAGAATCATATATAGGTGGCTTGTTTTGTGTTGGGGATTGTGGGTGGTTGTTTCCTGTCTCTGTGTTTGTGTTCTGCACCAGATAGGACTGTCTCGGTTTTCACGTTTGTTGTTTTGTATTGTTGTAAGTGTTCACAGTTCGTTAAATTAAACATGTTGAACACTAACTGCGCTGCATTTTGGTCCTCTCCTTCATCCCAGGAAGAAAGCCGTTACAGTGCGCTTAGTGTCGTTGTCCTGTGGTAAGTTGTATAATCATCCTAGTCTGAGGTCCTCCAGGCGGGCTGTCATGTGCCTTTCACTTAGGAGTGGCTTCCGTCTGGCCACTCTACCATAAAGGCCTGATTGGTGGAGTGCTGCAGAGGTTGTCCTGGTAGGTTCTCCCATCTCCAAAGGAACTCTGGCGCTCTGTCAGAGTGACCATCGAGTTCTTGGTCACCTCCCTGACCAAGGTCTTTCTCTGATTCAGAGGGTTTGGTTTAAATGCGGAAGACACATTTCAGTTGAAGGCATTCAGTTGACTGACTAGGTATCCCCCTTTCTCTTTCCCTTCTCCCCCGATTGCTCAGTTTTGCTGAGTGGCCAGCTCTAAGGAGAGTCTTGGTGGTTCCAAACTTCTTCCATTTAAGAATGATGGAGGCCACTGTGTTATTGGGGACCTTCAATGCTGCAGACATTTTTTGGTAACCTTCCCCAGATCTGTGCCTCACACAACCCTGCCTCTGAGCTCTACAGACAATTCCTTCGACCTAATGGCTTGGTTTATGCTCTAACATGCACTATCAACTGTAGGACCTTATATAGACATATCCAGTCAATTGAATTTACCACATGTGAATTCCAATCAAGTTGTAGAAACACCTCAAGGATGATCAATAGAAACAGGATGCACTTGAGTTCATGTTCAAGTCTCATAGCAAAGGGTCTGAATACTTATGTAAATAAGGTATTTCTGTTTTCTATTTTTAATACATTTCCAAAAATTGTCATTATGGGGTACTGTGTGTAGATGAGGATTTTTTTTAAATTTATTTAATACATTTTAGAATAAGACTAACATAAAATGTGAAAAATTCAAGGGGTCTGAATACTTTTTTCGAATGCACTTTGTCTCTTAATAGGCCAACCACATAAATCATGATTTAGTCTGCCTATTTTTATATTGAGTTGTTTCTTATATTGATCACTTTCTGAAATATATACAATAAAACTTTATCCCTCAAGTCAAGGGGAAAAAAGCTTGGCCCCTTGCCCCTACACACATACACAGAAGCTCGAGCACGTATGCAAAACCATCAAAATCAAGTCAAATTGTATTGGTCACATAAACATATTTAGCAGATGTTACTGGGGTGTAGCGAAATGCTTGTGTTCCTAGCTCCAACAGTGCAGTAATATCAAACAATTCACAACAATACACACACATCGAAAAGTAAAAGAATGGAGTTAAGAAATATTTAAATATTAGGACGAAGCCTACAAGATCGAACATAGGCCTACAATAGAGATAATTAAAAAACATGAATGCCAAGATTATGGTACAATGCAGACAGTCAATCAATTACAATATCAGAATGTCCTTTGTCCCATTAAGCTACAGTCATTATAAAACTGTACATTTGGATCTTGGATGCTGATTGGTTGATAGCCTCGAGTTATTCACAATAAATAAAAATTCCTTGTCCCCAGGCAATTCCATTTGAATGAACAATGCACTATGGCATCTGTGACAGCACGTACAGTGTCATTGAGGCCATCTCCATTTTGAAGTATTACATTTTATTATTTTGTGTTTGAAAAAAAGCAAAGCTAATATTGGTGATTTACTGCCACTTGCAGTGCTGGAGTCCTGAACCAAATTGTGTCATTGACTTATTGTGACCACTAGAATGTGGTGATACACAGTATTTTAAAGTAATTTAAAAACCATAGTTAACCCAATTTGAAGACAATGCTCTGATCATTGGCTGATCGCTCCCAACCCATAAGAATCTCCACTCAATTGACTACTTTAAAATGGTGGAAGCCCTCAATGGCAATGTCCATGCTAAATTGGGTCATATCCACGATGAGTCCTCTAACTCTGAACCTTGCTGCCTGCCCCCTTGACCTATGCAGAATTGAGTTCTGTTATTTCACAACAGTAGTGGGTTGTGAAATAGATAATTGTTGGAATGTGGTTTTAACCAAACAGCATCCAGGAATAGACTCACCCGTTGTATTAATGTGTCCAGACAAGACTGACAGCTTCTCTGAGCCAGGCGAATTCATCATTATTATGGAGATATATCCAAAGAAATAGAAAAAAAGGTAAAACAACTTAAAATGCAGTTGGCTTTTGCCCAAACTATTCACTTTAGCTGCTCCTGTAGACTTTGTCAATGGGCAAACGCTAGTTAGCATTAGCAATGGCTCCATTAACGACCTTCAACGTATTTGAAATTGCACGCAGACATACAAAAAGGTACCCATGAATTCATCTGACTCTGGCTAAGTAGAAAAAAAGGGTTTGATTGTCAATGTCAAACAATTTATTTTATGTACTGTATGTTGGCAACCGTTTAATAGGCACTCGAACCTAGGCACTCCAAGTGCCGCATCCAGGCGTTTGAGAACAGGCTTCGTCGTGTGTAATTCATGATAATCCCCCGGGTTTTCATACTTTACTGTTTAAATGACATATCAAGGGTAGTTAGATTTTTTTTACGGTGAATAACCACCTGTGCCACAAAACATTGGAAGAAGCCGTAAACCCAAAGTAGGCCTACAACACATCATGCTACACTGTCTTGCGAAGTAAAGCCTGTAAATTAGTGTTTACACTTGACAGAAACCACTGTAGATCCGCTGATCAGTGAAATAAGGAAGCAACCTCTTCCTTCAAGGCAAAACAGTAACTTAATGGACAGGCCAAGGTACTTTCCCATTTTGCTACAATAGAAGGGAGGTACAGTAGCCACATGATGCCAACAATGTAGCAGATCAAATGCCAAGAGAAAATGAGAATCAGGAATTGCCATATGAATCGTTCAGGAAATATTGCAACATATGCGGAAACGTTGCGCTTTTGAATAGCATGACAAAAAACAAAATACTTACTTGGGAATTATGGTTGCCTGTTAAATTTTAGACAGCAAAATTAGTAATCTAACCTTGGATTACAATCTGATAAGGAGTCATTAGTCAATTAATAAAAACAAATTACTATTCCACATAGGTCAGAAATCTTTATTCAAGGAGAGAAAATCTGATGAAAAATATTGCTTTGTCCAGTACAATATTTTATCCATCCTCTGATTGTTGATCATGGCTATCTATAGGTATACTATTACTCAGTAATAAAGACAATAAATCATATGTAGTTAAACCCTTTTTCTACTCGAGAGGCCTTGGGCTCTTAGTGCAAAAATATCAAATTGGTAGCTAAACTAATGAAAAAGAATAGGATAATAAACATTCTTTGTACAAACCTTGGTTCTTGATAGAGAAGTTTTAGACTAACAGAGCCAAACAGAAATCAACAGCATAATACAAGACATTTCATAATACACACAATTAAATACATCTATTTATGAGAAGTGATATACCACTGCATGTAATATCTACTTTACAACATTATACGTTTGTATTCATGACAATGGGCTCAAAGACAATACTAGCAGTTGGATAGAAGAGCAATATATTGTGATCAGATGCCAGATCCAGTGGCCCTCAGTGGAACACAAGTCGTAGAGGAGTGAGTTACTTGGCATACTCTGCAGGTCATCTGGTGTTACTCGGAGTACGGAGAACTCATCTGTATAGCAATAGGGAAGTAAAAGCCAGACAAATGCTTAACTGATGACAATGCAACTAAAAGATAAAGATTATTTTGACTTTCAGCAGGTTCAGTCCAATGTTATTTGGAGACTGGCTTAGAGGCGCAACTGCGTCTCTGCAATGACGGATGAGTTGGCTACAGTAGATAGGCCTACAGTATGGGACTAGGCTAGCTAGCTGCAGTGTCTTTGGGGGGAGGGGGGCAATGGGGGCGGCAGCAGTGGAGAGAAAGCGATAGGGACATAAGCCAAGGGAGTGATTTAGACTAGAGAAAAAAGGATATTTAAAATAATATATCTAATAGTGGCGGTCAGCCCCATTTCAGATGAGGGAGGACGATCATTTGTTTTATGAGCATGGCCTTATTTCTATTACAGCATATTAGATTTACTTAACTACGCAAGTCAGTTAAGAACAAATTCTTATTTACAATGACGGCCTACACCGGCCAAACCAATCACAGCCGGTTGTGATACAGCCTGGATTCGAACCAGAGTGTCTGTAGTGACGCCTCTAGCAATGAGAGGCAGTGCCTTAGACCACTGCGCCACTCGGGATGACGGTTAATCATCCAGGTCAATGTAACATCGATAGGTTTAAGCTACGCCACTCCTGGGTGGCGCAGTGGTCTAGGGCACTGCGCCACCAGAGTCTCTGGGTTCGCGCCCAGGCTCTGTCGCAGCCGGCCGCAACCGGGAGATCCGTGGGGCGACGCACAATTGGCATAGCGTCGTCTGGGTTTGGCCGGTAGGGGTAGGGGTAGGGATCCTTGTCTCAGTATGTAAAAAAAAATTAAAATGTATGCACTCTACTGTAAGTCGCTCTGGATAAGAGCGTCTGCTCTTGGCCGGTAGGGATATCCTTGTCTCAGTATGTAAAAATGTAATAAAATGTATGCACTCTACTGTAAGTCGCTCTGGATAAGAGCGTCTGCTAAATGACTAAAATGTAAATGTAAAAATGTACTACATGATAATCAATTTCCCTATATCCATCATGGAGGTTGCTACAACCGAGCCTATGAATAAAAAATGTTTACAACATACAGTGGGGAGAACAAGTATTTGATACACTGACAATTTTGCAGGTTTTCCTACTTACAAAGCATGTAGAGGTCTGTAATTTTTATCATAGGTACACTTCAACTGTGAGAGAAGGAATCTAAAACAAAAATCCAGAAAATCACATTGTATGATTTTTAAGTAATTAATTTGCATTTTATTGCATGACATAAGTATTTGATACATCAGAAAAGCAGAACTGAATATTTGGTACAGAAACCTTAGTTTGCAATTACAGAGATCATACGTTTCCTGTAGTTCTTGACCAGGTTTGCACACACTGCAGCAGGGATTTTGGCCCACTCCTCCATACAGACCTTCTCCAGATCCTTCAGGTTTCGGGGCTGTCGCTGGGCAATACGGACTTTCGGCTCCCTCCAAAGATTTTCTATTGGGTTCAGGTCTGGAGACTGGCTAGGCCACTCCAGGACCTTGAGATGCTTCTTACGGAGCCACTCCTTAGTTGCCCTGGCTGTGTGTTTCGGGTCGTTGTCATGCTGGAAGACCCAGCCACGACCCATCTTCAATGCTCTTACTGAGGGAAGGAGGTTGTTGGTCAAGATCTCGCGATACATGGCCCCGTCCATCCTCCCCTCAATACGGTGCAGTCGTCCTGTCCCCTTTGCAGAAAAGCATCCCCAAAGAATGATGTTTCCACCTCCATGCTTCACGGTTGGGATGGTGTTCTTGGGGTTGTACTCGTCCTTCTATTCCTCCAAACACGGCGAGTGGAGTTTAGAGCAAAAAGCTCTATTTTTGTCTCATCAGACCACATGACCTTCTCCCATTCCTCCTCTGGATCATCCAGATGGTCATTGGCAAACTTCAGACGGGCCTGGACATGCGCTGGCTTGAGCAGGGGGACCTTGCGTGCGCTGCAGGATTTTAATCCATGACGGCGTAGTGTGTTACTAATGGTTTTCTTTGAGACTGTGGTCCCAGCTCTCTTCAGGTCATTGACCAGGTCCTGCCGTGTAGTTCTGGGCTGATCCCTCACATTCCTCATGATCATTGATGCCCCACGAGGTGAGATCTTGCATGGAGCCCCAGACCGAGGGTGATTGACCGTCATCTTGAACTTCTTCCATTTTCTAATAATTGTGCCAACAGTTGTTGCCTTCTCACCAAGCTGCTTGGCTATTGTCCTGTAGCCCATCCCAGCCTTGTACAGGTCTACAATTTATCCCTGATGTCCTTACACAGCTCTCTGGTCTTGGCCATTGTGGAGAGGTTGGAGTCTGTTTGATTGAGTGTGTGGACAGGTGTCTTTTATACAGATAACGAGTTCAAACAGGTGCAGTTAATACAGGTAATGAGTGGAGAACAGGAGGGCTTCTTAAAGAAAAACTAACAGGTCTGTGAGAGCCGGAATTCTTACTGGTTGGTAGGTGATCAAATACTTATGTCATGCAATAAAATGCAAATTAATTACTTAAAAATCATACAATGTGATTTTCTGGATTTTTGTTTTAGATTCCGTCTCTCACAGTTGAAGTGTACCTATGATAAAAATGACAGACCTCTACATGCTTTGTAAGTAGGAAAACCTGCAAAATCGGCAGTGTATCAAATACTTGTTCTCCCCACTGTAGGTGCACAGGTTGAGAGAAATTGTTGAGTAATCTAGGTGACACCGACACATTCTATACTGCCTTGCACACTTACCGGCATCTAGCTGATCTAGGGTATAATCATTAATCCAACAGTTGCAACCAATCATTTCTATTGGACAAATTCAGGTATGTTTATCGCAGTTTCATTACATTTGCTTCTGTTTAACAGAATCGGCAGAATGAATACACCCCTGATCACATGCGAACAGTTCACTTTCATAGCAGCCACATACAGCCAGCAGGATCACTTTGCCCATTGTATAATTCCTTCTTGCATCTATGTTCTTTCCTCTTCTCATCTTTCCCTTTGCTTGTGGACTTCAGTGCACAACACATAAGCTGTCTGACCAGGCGTAAAAAATAAAAATTTGGAAAAAAAACTCCTTATCATAACTGCTAACCTCGACACACTTCCTACTGTACATGGCTGTCACCATATTAGCAAACGTCATAGGAAACATATCTACTAGAACTAACACGTTAGTAAATCCACTAAACTCATGCAGTACAGTGTAGTCAGTAAGCAGTTACACTGGCGGGCACCAATGGCAATAAATTAATAAAACCAAAAGCCTAGACTTGGAAGAGTTTCAGTGTTGGATAGCCATATCTAGCTAACATAGCATCCCTCGGTTTCAACCGGGTGTTTGAGTAGGCTAAACTAGCTAGCTGCATCCGCTAGCTAACTGAAAAAAATACTAAAGAAATAAAGCTAGCTCTCTAGCCCTCACTTTATTTAAGAAATTAATTTCAAAACTGTTCAACTATAGTCTTTGAGTCAACTACTCACCACATTTTATGCACTGTAGTGCTAACTAGCTGTAGCTCATGCTTTCAGTACTAGATTTATTCGCTGATCCTTTGATTGGGTGGACATCATGTCAGTTCATGCTACAAGAGCTCTGATCGGTTGGAGGACATCCTCCGGAAGTTGACAATTGCTGTGTAAGTCTATGGAAGCGGATGAGAACCATGAGCCTCCTAGGTTTTGTATTGAAGTCAATGTACCTAGAGAAGGACGGAAACTAGCTGTCCTCCGGCTACACCATGGTGCTACCCTACAGCGTGCTGTTGAGGCTACTGTAGATCTTTATTGCAAAACGTTGTTTCAATAAATTTGGTGACGTGAATATATTTAGTATAGTTTTATCTAAAAAGGATAACTAATGTTTCACTATTCAAATTTTTTCAGAAATTCAGAGAATAGTCCTCCCCTGACTAACATATACTACATTACCAAAAGTATGTAGACACCTGCTCGTCAAACATTTCATTCCAAAATATTGGGCATTAATATGGAGTTGGTCCCGCCTTTGCTGCTATAACAGCATCAACTCTTCTTGCAAGGCTTCACACTAGATGTTGGAACATTGCTGCTTCCATTTAGCCACAAGAGCATTGGTGAAGTAGGGCACTGATGTTGGACAATTAGGCCTGGCTCGCAGTCGGCATTCCAATTAATCCGAAAGCTGTTCGATGTGGTTGAGGTCAGGGCTCTGTGCAGGCCAGTCAAGTTCTTCCACACTGATCTTGACAAACCATTTCTGTATGGACCTCGCTTTGTGCATGGGGGCATTGTCATACTGAAATAGGAAAGGGCCTTCCCCAAATTGTTGCTACAAAAGGTGAAACACAGAATCGTCTAGAATGTCATTGTATGCTGTAGCGTTAAGATTTCCCTTCACTGGAACTAAGAGGCCTAGCCCGAACCATGAAACAGCCCCGGACTATTATTCCTCCACAAAACTTTAGTTTGCACTATGCATTGGGGCAGGCAGCATTCTCCTGGCATCCACCAAACTCGGATTCGTCCGTCAGACTGCCAGCTGGTGAAGCGTAATTCATCAATTCAGAGAACGCATTTCCATTGCTCCAGAGTCCAATGGCGGCAAGCTTTACACCACTCCAGCCGACGATTGGCATTGCGCATGGTGATCTTAGGCTTGTGTGCGGCTGCTCGGCCATGGAAACCTATTTCATGAAGCTCCCTGTGAACAGTTCCTGTGCTGACGTTGCTTCCAGAGGCAGTTTGGAACTCGGTGAGTGTTGCAACCGAGTCAGTCAATTTTTACAAACTATGCGTTTCAGCACTCGGCGGACCTGTTCTGTGAGCTTGTGTGGCCTACCACTTTGCGGTTGTTGCTTCTAGACGTTTCCACTTCACAATAACAGCACTTAGTGGCAGCTCTAGCAAGGAATACATTTGACGAACTGACTTGTTGGAAAGGTGGCATCCTATGACGGTGCCACGTTAAGTCACTGAGCTCGTCGGTAAGGCCATTCTACTACCAATGTTTGTCTATGGAGATTGCATGGCTGTGTGCTCAATTTTAAACACCTGTCAGCAACAGGTGTGGCTAAAATAGCCAAATTCACTAATTTGAAGGGGTGTTCCACACACTATATATACACAAAAGTATCTTTATATATCTAATATAGCCTACAATGGGTGCATTTCAAATACACATCTTTGGCGCAGGTGTGCATGCAGTGTCTGGTCTGCACAAATTAGAAGATCATAACAAACTGTTGTGTACGCACTGCAAAGTGGAGATGGGGATCCATGTAGATGATATATATGGAAAGACTGCAAGAAGACAAAAAGAGAATATAGGCATTTTAGTAAACAACCATTGATAATTGCATGTTGTGTACCAACCAGCCCCCTGTCCCCTCCCCAGTCACCACACGTAAACATCCCCACAAAACAATGAGAATGTTGCACCCCCATAACATACTTACTCTCATTCACAGACAAGTTGCTGGAACCTAGGTGGTCACAATTCCTATATCTAAAGTACAAGTCAAACCCCTCTATCATAAACGTGTCTTGGTAACCTTCTTGCCTGTGCTCTGCTGACTGTTGTAATGTCGTCTGAAGGACTCGTCTTTGGGGATGTCGGGGTAGAGGAACTTGAGCGGGTTCTCAGGGACCTCTCCGTCTGCGATGACCTTGTAGTCCCGGATGATGTTGGCGAACGGGAGAGCGCTGAGGCGTGATTTGGTGTATGGCTCCACCGAGATTAATTTAGCCTCTCCTGTTGACACAGACACAACCAAAGAGCCAATCAGAGTTGGATGTTTACAGAATACATTTTAAGACACTGGAAGTTTAGGTGCTAATTGTTTACGTCAAATTTGGGATTTCAATGTTGACCGCATGGTTCAGATAAGATAAATGGATTCATATTTTATGAAACCACACAAATCATTTGTTTTAGGAAATGGTGTGGGGTGGTGTGACCCTTTGTGTCTAATGAGGTCCTTTATGGACAATATTTATCTCCATGAAGGGGACCCCTTTTTGGCTCAAGAGCAGATGCAAAAGTTCCATATAGCCTCTTCAAGGTCAATTTCTCACGTCGCCACAACCGAGCAGGCCTCACCACTGTCGGACTGCTTCACCCAGGTGAAAGTGATCCCACCCAGGTGGCTCTCACTGAAGCGCAGCAGGAATGTCCCAGGCTCCTTGTCCTTCAAACAGGCCCTCTCTGTCTCCTTACTGACAAAGCCCATGATGCAGCTGAAGGAAGCACAAGCAAACCACACCATCAGTTACCTTATGCAGTAAAACCCACGAATGTAATGAAGTACACTGTTCTAAAGCCCTGAGTAAATAGATTAAATCCATTCAAATGGAACTGAACCTAATGATTCATTTCCTGATTCCCGCAAAACTAGAACAGTGTAGGCCTACAGTGTCGGCCTGCCATACAGTTCTATGACCACTACCGTTTGAAAAACAGGTAGTTGCATTGGCTTGATTGATTCCTGACAAAAGCTTAAGACATTTTGCCTATTAAAAGATCTAAATATCAGCTACCCAAGTTATATCAGGAGTTATCTGGAGTCAATTTGCAATGATAATTGATGCATTTACACACTGGGAAATGCAGTGTTGGCTATGAATCAGCTCATCAGAAAAATACTTAATACCAAACGTGAAATCATTGATTATCATGACAATTTAGCAGTCGTGAGTAGTCTAGTTTAATATTGTCCATTTTATTTGGACCCCGTCCTGTTTTTAGGATATGGTGTTTGTTAAAATGTTAAGTCATATTTTCATCAAAGCACATTTAAAAAAATAAATAATAATAATTGATATGGGGCATTTAGGCTATTTAATGATGTAAAAAAAGTGTCTGTCCACATGACATCGTCATGAATTTGTTCTCTAGTCTAGGCTACAGAAAAACCACAAAAGCGACTACAGAGCGTTCGTTGGTGGAGCGCTGCATCTCTCCAACAGCGCCCTGGTTAGGCGAGCTGGGCATTGACAAGCTAAATATTTGAGAGTCCCTGCCTTTGGCAAAGTAAGCGCTGCTTATCATTGGGTGGAATCAGCACTCACCTAAATAGCCCATATGACAATGGGTGAGAAAAGTTCATTGTTTTGGGGCAGAATTATGTGAGGTGTTATGCGTTGTTGGAAGTGTGTCTTCTTGGCGAGTTTAGCTCGCAAAATGCCACCCTCGTCAATCTGCTGCTCTAGGCGGCCACCTAATCTTACTTAATGAGCGCGCCAGCCCTGGCCTAAGGGGAAGGGGATAGGGGTTGTTTCTGGACAGGCCACAAGTCTCACTTGTCGTTCCAGATGGGGAGCAGGTGCTTCTTGATGAGCTCCAGGATGAAATCCAGCCACATCCAAAAACTGAAAGGCTTCCCAGGAATATTCTCCTGGAAAAAGCAGACGGAACGGGGAAAGAGATGAGAATTACCCTCAACTTTTTACTGAAAGATGCCATAAACTTCTATAAATTTAATTTGACCACTTGAAGTAGGCTAAGAGGAAGTGAGACGATTATTCTGGAGAAGGACTCCACTAGGAGTCCACTGAAATGAAAAAGTCTGTCAAGATGGAGAATGACAGTACAGCATGTATATGAAAGCTTCTACATAAAGGAAGTATTTGTTCGTAAGACATGACATCATCCACCTTGTGTGTTTAAGACTTGCAGTAGTAGGACTATAGGAATTAGTAGGACTGCTTGACCTACCTTGCAGAATTTGGACCAGGATACCTGACATTCATTGTGGGAGGCTTGCTGACCTACAGTGAAGATTAGTCATATAATTCTGATTATCAACTAACCAGTACACATTCATACACTATGAATATTCAGCTATTATTGTACAAAAATAACAATCCTTAGATAATATAGAACGATTCCATACTTGGAAGTCAGATTCTAAACAAATCTCTGATAATTCACATTGCTGTTCTGTCAAACTTGAAAATACTTGTGATGGTGTGCCGTTCCTCATGAACTGGGCAAATGGTGTATGTATGCCAAGAGTTTCATGCTCTAATGAAATGTGTACAACTAGGCTGCTGTACCCATGAGTTTCTCTCCCAGCATGCACAGCTGCTCCCTGTTGAGGCCCCGCCCAGTGAAAGTCGAGAACTGCCAACTCAGCACTTCAGAGAGCTGGCCCCAACTGGCCCGCGGAGGACTGGCAAAGAAGTCCAGGTTCTAGAGAGAGAATTCAAAAACAACCCCCATATCCACTTGGTGAAATACCACAGTGTGCCATCATAGCAGCAAGATTTGTGACCTGTTGCCACAAGAATAGGGCAACCAGTGAAGAACAAACACCGTTGTAAATACAACCCATATTTATTTTCCCTTTTCTACTTTACCCATAGTTACAACACTGTGTGTATATATATATATATATACACACACACAGTGGGAAATGCAGTGTTCACTATGAATCAGCTCATCAAAAAAGGACTCAATACCAAACTTGAAATCATTGATTATCATGACAATAGCAGTCGTGAGTAGTCTAGTTTAGAGAGCGGCATAAAAAAATAACACCTAAAACAAAGGTAGTGTGTGTCCTCAGCTCACCCTGGGTTCGTCAGTCAGCATGTTGTACCACATGATGGAGGCCCAGCCTCCAGGCAGCTGGCTAACATTGGAGATGATCACCAGAGGAAAAGAGCAGGTCTGCAGAGAGACACACACACACACACACGATCCCTCCCAATGTGTTCTCCAATCTCATAAAACAGTTTTTTTTTTTTAAATGCTGCGTTGTCCTTGCAAGGGTAAAGTGCTAGAGTACTGAAAACAGGGGTGCCAATAATTAGTAAACTCAGCAACAACAAAAAAAAGAAACGTCCCTTTTTCAGGACCCTGTCTTTCAAAGATAATTCGTAAAAATCCAAATAACTTTAAGACACTAACAGCTTACAGACGGTAGGCAATTAAGGTCACAGTCTGCGTGAACTTGCCTTAGGCATGCTGCAAGGAGGCATGAGGACTGCAGATGTGGCCAGGGCAATACATTGCAATGTCTGTACTGTGAAACGCCTAAGACAGCGCTACAGGGAGACAGGACAGACAGCAGCTGATCGTCCTCGCAGTGGCAGACCACGTGTAACATCTGCACAGAATCGGTACATCCTAACATCACACCTGCGGGACAGGTACAGGATGGCAACAACAACTGCCTGAGTTACACCAGGAACGCACAATCCCTCCATCAGTGTTCAGACTGTCCGCAATAGGCTGAGAGAGGCTGGACTGAGGGCTTGTAGGCCTGTTGTCTGGTGAGGACCTGCCTTACATCACCGGCAACAACGGGCACAAACCCACCGTCGCTGGACCAGACAGGAGTGGCAAAAAGTGCTCTTCACTGACGAGTCACGTTTTTGTCTCACCAGGGGTGATGGTCGGATTCGCGTTTATCGAAGGAATGAGCATTACATCGAGGCCTGTACTCTGGAGCGGGATCGATTTGGAGGTGGGTCTGTCATGGTCTGGGGCGGTGTGTCACGGCATCATCGGACTGAGCTTGTTGTCATTGCAGGCAATCTCAACGCTGTGCGTTACAGGGAAGACATCCTCCTCCCTCATGTGGTACCCTTCCTGCAGGCTCATCCCTCCAGCATGACAATGGCACCAGCCATACTGCTCGTGATTTCCTGCAAGACAGGAATGTCAGTGTTCTGCCATGGCCAGCGAAGAGCCCGAATCTCAATCCCATTGAGCAAGTCTGGGACTTGTTGGATGAGAGGGTGAGGGCTAGGGCCATTCCCCCCAGAAATGTTCAGGAACTTGGTGCCTTGGTGGAAGAGTGGGGTAACATCTCACAGCAAGAACGGGCAAATCTGGTGCAGTCCATGAGGAGGAGATGCACTGCAGTACTTCATGCAGCTGGTGGCCACACCAGATACTGACTGTTACTTTTGACCCCCCCTTTGTTCAGGGACACATTATTCCATTTCTGTTAGTCACATGTCTGTGGAACTTGCTCAGTTTGTGTCTCAGTTGTTGATTCTTATGTTCATACAAATATTTACACGTTAAGTATGCTAAAAATAAGCGCAGTTGACAGTAAGAGAACGTTTCTTTTTTTGCAGAGTTTATTAATTGTTAAACAAAGTCTTTCTCTGAGCAATTGTATTAGTATAAAATATAAATGTTTCCATTTTCTTGAGCCTGCAAGGAGGCCAATAATTATGGACCTGACTGCACACAGAAAGTATATGCTTGCTGTTACAGAACTGAACAGACATCCTACCCTTACACTCGCTGGGTCTAGGGGCCCTAGGCTTGCCTAATTGTTCTGTAACCGGACTGTGTGTGCATTAATATGAGAAGTAAGCATATGCGACCAGGTATTGAATGCAAGTACCCAGGAGACAGCAAAACTACAGAGTTCAGGGCCAGCTCCGTCTTGACCTCTTAGTCGGGCCAGCCCAAGCAGTTTATCATTTGTTCAGATGGTGATGAAAATGAACATACAAAAGGGAAAACTAGAGACAGGCACACCCAAACAGACTCAAAACCAAACGAAAGGCCTCATGTCCGCCAAAGAAACAAGCAGCCTCACGGCTTTGACTGACAAACACCTTGATTGCCTGCACTTGTGGGCTTATAAAGGCTTGGCTCAGAATTTAGACCCGTTTGGTGCTGCCCCCTGGGGATGGAGTGTGGAAGTATCTAGTCATGCTCCTAAGACCTAAACTACATATTCCTTAACATTAAACATGGACTAATAATAACTGACAATGTATGCCAGGAAGACTATGTGGGGGTTCTAAGTGGTGTGTGAGGGACTATATGTGGATTATTGTAAGAATGTGTGTGTCGTATACAGGATGTGTGAAGGAGTGTGTAGACTGACTGACCTCCAGGTCGATGTTAATGCCCTGTATGTTGAACTGGGCCTCGAAGCTGAGGGAGTGGAGCTCCTCCGTCACAGAGAGAGGACCCTGGAACCAGCAGAATACACACACTTTACTAAACCTTTTCCTC
Organism: Salvelinus alpinus; assembly: GCF_045679555.1. Lineage (NCBI taxonomy): Eukaryota > Metazoa > Chordata > Actinopteri > Salmoniformes > Salmonidae > Salvelinus > Salvelinus alpinus. Next base: position 44,248,940 of record NC_092105.1, on the reverse strand, counting down.
AGAACACATTAAATACAATAGCCAAGGGCTACAAAACCTTTTTTGTTCAGTGAGTGACCCACTAAAAAGTTTCATACATTTCAATGAATGAAGGATAAGGAATTTGTCCTATTTAGCAAAGAACAGCATTCCATAACAGGGCTGGGAAAACGATCTCCAATGAAGTAATATTATTTTCTCTTCAGTATATGAGTAATAGGGCTCAGTTTGATAGTGGTATTCATTAAGTCAATTTCTGGATAAAATAAGGATCCTGTATCCTAAGATTTAGAGCATGTGAGGGAAGGCTTGACCTGAGTTTTGTGAATGAAAAGTCTCCCGGGTGGCGCAGTGGTCTAGGGCACTGCATCGCAGTGCTAGCTGCGCCACCAGAGTCTCTGGGTTCACGCCCAGGCTGGGCTGGGTTCGCGCCCAGGCTCTGTCGCAGCCGGCCGCAACCGGGAGATCCGTGGGGCGACGCACAATTGGCATAGCGTCGTCCGGGTTAGGGAGGGTTTGGCCGGTAGGGAGGGTTTGGCCGGTAGGGATATCCTTGTCTCAGTATGTAAAAAATGTAATAAAATGTATGCACTCTACTGTAAGTCGCTCTGGATAAGAGCGTCTGCTAAATGACTAAAATGTAAATGTAATGTCAAATATACAAAAATGAGTTTATTTTTATCTGTTTTTTTTTTACTCAGAAAGAGTTAAGGTTATTCATCTGCGATAAAATGATGGTGCCATCTCGAAACGTACACAAACGCACCATTGTCCTGAAAAGGAGGGGGGGGGAAATGTAACTTCAAATTGAGGGAAAACTTTAAATCCATGGTAATGTTGCCCTCTACTGTTTTAAGAAAGCAACTACCTTTTCTTTTCTTAATGGAAGTGTTTGAGTTGTGTTTTTTTTTTTAAGATATCACCTCAGGCAAAGTAATTGACCTCTAAATAAATCAGGAATTATTCAACTCTTAATTCTCCTCAGTGTCCAATAACTTTAAATGGTCAACCTCTGGTAGACCAGAATTTATATTTTTTGTAGTCATTTAAAGACTTAGTTTCTCCCCAAAGCATTTCTAAAACGGCTAACATGGAAAACAAAAAGGTTTGCACTAGTAACCACAGTCAAAAAGTCAAATTTGGCTATATCGCAAAAATTCATAAAAACAAATATTTGCTAAATTTAAGGCATAAGGTTAGCAGTGTGGATAATGTTAGGTGTAGGTTTCAAATCAGATTTTAAGAAGAAATAAGCAGCGTTTATGGCAACTAGTGTCAACCGCAAAAAAATCTGAAGGTCAAGTTTCAAAGGTCAAGCTTTCCTAAAGTTCACTGCGCTAGAGTGTAACCTTTTGATAGGCTTGAGTCACTGACCCTTAACCATCATTTAGGGAGAAACAAAAAGTATTGTTCAACTGTCATATTTCCCCTCACCTCGTTCACCTTGGTACCGTTAACATATTTCTTCTCTTTCAGCTGCTGAAGATAAATAGACAGAAATGAATAATAAAATGAACTATTCATACAATTTCATGTACAGCTAGGCCAGGGCGATCATAATTAATCATTTTTGCAATATAACAGGGTCATTGCAAACGTACAGTATGGCTGCTCCAGCCAGCCCCATTGGACCAAATTCGTTAGCGTCCACTAAACCTGTGGATTAACAGATTGAGTTTTAAATTATTATGAATATGTTAGTGGGGACAGTGAAGGTGAGAGGTTACCAAGTGTCTGAACTCTACAGATAGACAGCCATTAGATGATTCCTCCACGTCCATTACTTTGGTGGTGGAAGTCAGGATGAAGAACTGACGATGTCTGAATGGAGAGGGATGCGGTAAAGCCATAGTTAATAGTCTGAACTAAGCACACACAAACAAAATGAGCTCAATTTCAAGGTGAATTCCAGGCAATTGATCATTCTGATCACTTAAACCAGGTCATCTGATTTGTAATCAAAAATGGCTTCTCGTAATCTCTCTTTTTGGTCACTTGATATTGCCCTAAATAACAATAGAAGAAAATTCCCACTGAACAGCCCACACAAGTATACTCACACTCTGCCAGGGGGGAGGTCCCTACACACAGGGGGAAATAATATAGAACATATCAAAATTACTCAGTAATGTAGTGCCAGCTTGCTAATAAATGTCTATGAAACATTGTTTATAGAACACAGTATATCCGTGTATGCACACAGTATGTTTAACAGAACTTGCAAAGAGCAACCACTGGTTCTCTCACCCTTCAAAGTGAATGTGCCACATATTTCTGTGTTACATTGCCACCAGTGTACAAACATTGACTAAAAGATGGAGATTAAAATGCTTCTGCGGATGTCTTACTCACTTGTCAAATATAGTCTTCACTTTGAGTTGATAATCCACCTCTGGGAGTTTGACCAGCAATCTGGATATAAAACGTGATCAAAACAGAAATACTGACTAAAAACACATTTAATATGCACCCACACACACACAATGAATTGATAATCACAATTGAGTTGTGTTGCATACACATACTGTACCTGACTTTGGTGGTGAACTGCACCCCGGTCTTGATGATGAGAGGTTTTTGGGGGTGGGTTGGCATCCATGGCTGCTTCTCCACCACAAATGAGCTGTGGACATTGCACAAAGGATGACACAAAGATGGCACACAAGAGAACTACAATAGCATGGGAGCAGTTGTGTACACCACCTAGATTTGGGTGGAGGCAATATACACTGCTCAAAAAAATAAAGGGAACACTTAAACAACACAATGTAACTCCAAGTCAATCACACTTCTGTGAAATCAAACTGTCCACTTAGGAAGCAACACTGATTGACAATACATTTCACATGCTGTTGTGCAAATGGAATAGACAAAAGGTGGAAATTATAGGCAATTAGCAAGACACCCCCAATAAAGGAGTGGTTCTGCAGGTGGTGACCACAGACCACTTCTCAGTTCCTATGCTTCCTGGCTGATGTTTTGGTCACTTGAATGCTGGCGGTGCTTTCACTCTAGTGGTAGCATGAGACGGAGTCTACAACCCACACAAGTGGCTCAGGTAGTGCAGCTCATCCAGGATGGCACATCAATGCGAGCTGTGGCAAGAAGGTTTGCTGTGTCTGTCAGCGTAGTGTCCAGAGCATGGAGGCGCTACCAGGAGACAGGCCAGTACATCAGGAGACGTGGAGGAGGCCTTAAGAGGGCAACAACCCAGCAGCAGGACCGCTACCTCCACCTTTGTGCAAGGAGGAGCACTGCCAGAGCCCTGCAAAATGACCTCCAGCAGGCCACAAATGTGCATGTGTCTGCTCAAACGGTCAGAAACAGACTCCATGAGGGTGGTATGAGGGCCCGACGTCCACAGGTGGGGGTTGTGCTTACAGCCCAACACCGTGCAGGACGTTTGGCATTTGCCAGAGAACACCAAGATTGGCAAATTCGCCACTGGCGCCCTGTGCTCTTCACAGATGAAAGCAGGTTCACACTGAGCACATGTGACAGACGTGACAGAGTCTGGAGACGCCGTGGAGAACGTTCTGCTGCCTGCAACATCCTCCAGCATGACAAGTTTGGCGGTGGGTCAGTCATGGTGTGGGGTGGCATTTCTTTGGGGGGCCGCACAGCCCTCCATGTGCTCGCCAGAGGTAGCCTGACTGCCATTAGGTACCGAGATGAGATCCTCAGACCCCTTGTGAGACCATATGCTGGTGCGGTTGGCCCTGTGTTCTTTCTAATGCAAGACAATGCTAGACCTCATGTGGCTGGAGTGTGTCAGCAGTTCCTGCAAGAGGAAGGCATTGATGCTATGGACTGGCCCACCCGTTCCCCAGACCTGAATCCAATTGAGCACATCTGGGACAACATGTCTCGCTCCATCCACCAACGCCACGTTGCACCACAGACTGTCCAGGAGTTGGCGGATGCTTTAGTCCAGGTCTGGGAGGAGATCCCTCAGGAGACCATCCGCCACCTCATCAGGAGCATGCCCAGGCATTGTAGGGAGGTCATACAGGCACGTGGATGCCACACACACACACTACTGAGCCTCATTTTGACTTGTTTTAAGGACATTACATCAAAGTTGGATCAGCCTGTAGTGTGGTTTTCCACTTTAATTTTGAGTGTGACTCCAAATCCAGACCTCCATGGGTTGATAAATTTGATTTCCATAGATTTTTGTGTGATTTTGTAGTCAGCACATTCAACTATGTAAAGAAAAAAGTATTTAATAAGAATGTTTCATTCATTCAGATCTAGGATGTGTTATTTTAGTGTTCCCTTTATTTTTTTTGAGCAGTGTAAGTCAAGTCCATTTCCCTGTCAACAAGACCATTAATGCTTCCCTATGCGTCCAGTTTTTTGGATAATTATTTTGTGATGGATATTTTATAAATTTTTTGTATTTACAAGTGTAGTTGCATCTTAAAGTTTGCAGGCCTTACATTTACGTTCAGCCTTTCTAAATTCACTTTAAGGCACAAGTGTGGTCATTTAACCAAAGCGAGACTGGCAGACAGTTTATGCTTTGTTTTAACTGGTGCCGCTGACTCTAAAGTAGTCTGACATATGCATTTAGTTAGATTAGGTAGGTATTTGACCAGAGGTGTGTGGTTTTGTTGTGGTTAGTACCTTTTGATGAGGTGGTCGATGAGGTATTTGACCTGCTCCTCCAGCTGCGGTCTCTGCAAGGAGATGGGGTCGCTCGCATAGGTCACCTTCAGGATAAGATCTCCCAGTTTGTCCAGCTGACGTTTCGTCTGGAACAGACTCTGGGCTGTCAGAGTAAACCTGTGAGAGAGAGGGGTCCCAAGTTACTGTATTTTACGATAGAGTTATGAGTTAAGAACAGTGTCTCGGGGGCCTGATTGGTGTCACGCCTTTTCTCCATCCCTAGCAAACACAGCTGATTAATCAAATTGCATTCTAAACTGAAGATCATGATTAGGTGAATTTTGGAGTCAGGTGTGTTAGCTGGGGCAAAACTGTGACACCCAATCAGGCCCCTGAGGACTGGAATTGTCCAACCCTTAAGTGATAGCAAAGCTGATCTGAAAATGACTGATTCTGGGGATTTAAACTAGGGCGTGTGTGTGTGTTCAGTGTCTTTTTTATTAGGGCTTTTACTAGTGTGTGTGTACACTATATATGTGCATGCATGCATTCCTGCACATGTGTGTTTTACCAGTTCTGGAGCTGGTCCAGTCCAGTGAGCAGTGGGCCACCTATACAGTTGATCTGCTGCCTGCGTTTCCACTCCATCAGCTCTGGGTTCAGCTGGGAGTCTATCAGAGCGTCAATCTCTTTTATCACGTCACTCATTTTAGACAGGTTCTCCTGTGGCGGAACAATAAAATCTCAATGCTGGTCTGGTCTGCGTTGTGGCTCAGTTGGCAAGCGCATGGTGCGAGCAACGCCAGGGTTGTGGGTTCGATTCCCACTGGGGCCAATCCATATGATTGTGTATGCACTAATTGATGTAAGTAGTATAAGCCCGAAGCAAATTCAATTAACATTCTTTGATATCGTAACTCACTGAACCGTTTCGCAGTGTTAAATCAAACTTGCAGTATTGTGCTTGATGCCTCGGTGCTCTCCACATGTCGCAGGCCCCAAAAAAGGAAAGTCTTTAACAATCATATCTATATACTGTAGATAAATATTCATAGAGTTGTATAGACTTAAACTGCATCAGGCAGCAATTGCATAAGTACCTAACACAGTTATAAATGACAAATGGTGGCACCAATTCAAATAAAACGCACATTCACTCCCAGATAAGGGATCGCAGATAAGGGCTTTGACTGTTTACACGCTTCACAGGAAGCTTATAGTAACAACCATATAGAGTAAAAAAGGTGCAGCTGACAAACATAGCTGATTGCTGGTTTATCTAAATGTATGTATGTTACAGTGTCCCCACACCTTCCTCTTAAAGTCCAGGTTGTTGAGAATCTCCTGCAGTCGGTTCACTTCCTGTTTCATCCCCTCTGTGTTCCTGTTCGCCGGATCTGAGGGATACAAACACATCTAATATGACAGCGTGGGGGGGAAACTGTGGTAACACTTTAAAGGGGCAATCTGGGATTTGTATGTACATTTTTAGACTTTCAAATGAATGCAGTATAGCCATTGATTATTGAAGAATATAACAAAAAGGTGGGGTGATCGCTATGTTGTAATTCAAATCCAAATTTGCCCATTTTAAGCCTATATGCTCACGATAAGTCTTACAACGCATTATAACCACATAATGCATTATACCTGCAGGGCTTAAGTAAAGTGTTACCCTTAGTTATTCAATAATTCCACCACATCAGGCCACCAGAGGGCAAGGCACAGCTATTGCCATATTACTTACAGCTATCCGATATTATATGCTCGCTATCAAATCATCTCAGATTTTAGGGGATAGGAGCTGGAAGTTGATTTCAGATTGGCCATATAGCTGACCTCGAGACTGGATAGTTTTGAAGCGGCAGTCAAAGTCATCTTGCATGTCCTCTAGACATTTCACTGCCTGGTCCAGCATCTGCACATTACTCCTGATCACTGCCACCCTGTTGTCCATGTTCTTCTGTCTCTCGAAGGCCACGGAATTCTGCAAAGACTTCTCCAACGGGCCCTGTCAAGAAGATATTGGAGGTTAACCACACACACATGTAGGATCTTAGATTTGAGCCAGTTTCCTACAGCAGGAAAATAATCCTGCAGCAACAGGATGTGAATTATTATGTGGATTATAATTAATGGGGTCAATACATTTTTCGTAAAGGATAATGACAAACTTTTGAAGCCTTTTAAACCTCAAATACACTACAAGTTTAACATTTCCTGCATTGCGGGAAAGTTCTCCAGCAACAGGGTGATCAAATTAAGATGCTACATCTGTATGCACACACACAGGCCTTTCTGTTGCACTTTAGTCTAAACTCTTCCTGCCACTTTTCCCAGGTATTTTGAGGAAAGATAGATAAGAGGGGAAAATCACGGTTTCCTGGTGACATAAGAGTGACAGACCTGTTCCTGTATGTTGGCTGACGCGATGATACGACGCTCCTCTCTGAGGCTAGTGGAGATGACCCTGGCCATGAGCAGAGGGTAGACTTTATATTTTATCTGAAACACACACACACACAATATTTGAATCTCTTAGCGAAACTGCTAATGTGTTGGGTTGACAGTCGCTGGACCTTGGTTTGAGTTCTGGTGCGGGCTAACACCCTGAATTCGCTGCAATATTATGCTACTGCTCTCTACACCGCTTGACATATGCAGGCCCCTGCCTGCATGCGAGCTAAACCCAGTCCCTCTGAAACCGTGTTGATTCAACAAGTTTGTGCCCAGTAGAAGTGCAATGTAATTTGTCAACGTATTTAACTTACTGTTGTTTTGAGGGTAACATTTAAACCACAGGATTATATCATGGTAACCCATTTTCAACATAGACAAACCTTATATAAAATATGTTGAATTTGTACCTTTAAAACAACGTCAGATCTTTAACGTTATATCCACTATCAGAAGAAAAATATATATACACTGCTCAAAAAAATAAAGGGAACACTTAAACAACACAATGTAACTCCAAGTCAATCACACTTCTGTGAAAACAAACTGTCCACTTAGGAAGCAACACTGATTGACAATACATTTCACATGCTGTTGTGCAAATGGAATAGACAAAAGGTGGAAATTATAGGCAATTAGCAAGACACCCCCAATAAAGGAGTGGTTCTGCAGGTGGTGACCACAGACCACTTCTCAGTTCCTATGCTTCCTGGCTGATGTTTTGGTCACTTTTGAATGCTGGCGGTGCTTTCACTCTAGTGGTAGCATGAGACGGAGTCTACAACCCACACAAGTGGCTCAGGTAGTGCAGCTCATCCAGGATGGCACATCAATGCGAGCTGTGGCAAGAAGGTTTGCTGTGTCTGTCAGCGTAGTGTCCAGAGCATGGAGGCGCTACCAGGAGACAGGCCAGTACATCAGGAGACGTGGAGGAGGCCGTAGGAGGGCAACAACCCAGCAGCAGGACCGCTACCTCCACCTTTGTGCAAGGAGGAGCACTGCCAGAGCCCTGCAAAATGACCTCCAGCAGGCCACAAATGTGCATGTGTCTGCTCAAACGGTCAGAAACAGACTCCATGACGCCGTGGAGAACGTTCTGCTGCCTGCAACATCCTCCAGCATGACCGGTTTGGCGGTGGGTCAGTCATGGTGTGGGGTGGCATTTCTTTGTGGGGCCGCACAGCCCTCCATGTGCTCGCCAGAGGTAGCCTGACTGCCATTAGGTACCGAGATGAGATCCTCAGACCCCTTGTGAGACCATATGCTGACACATGCACATTTGTGGCCTGCTGGAGGTCATTTTGCAGGGCTTTGGCAGTGCTCCTCCTTGCACAAAGGCGGAGGTAGCGGTCCTGCTGCTGGGTCGTTGCCCTCCTACGGCCTCCTCCACGTCTCCTGATGTACTGGCCTGTCTCCTGGTAGCGCCTCCATGCTCTGGACACTACGCTGACAGACACAGCAAACCTTCTTGCCACAGCTCGCATTGATGTGCCATCCTGGATGAGCTGCACTACCTGAGCCACTTGTGTGGGTTGTAGACTCCGTCTCATGCTACCACTAGAGTGAAAGCACCGCCAGCATTCAAAAGTGACCAAAACATCAGCCAGGAAGCATAGGAACTGAGAAGTGGTCTGTGGTCACCACCTGCAGAACCACTCCTTTATTGGGAGCGTCTTGCTAATTGCCTATCATTTCCACCTTTTGTCTATTCCATTTGCACAACCGCATGTGAAATGTATTGTCAATCAGTGTTGCTTCCTAAGTGGACAGTTTGAGAATTGATCCATCTACAGCTACCCTTTGGTCTCCCATCCAGGATTTTAATCAAACCCAGCCTTGCTTAGCTATTTTTGTCACTGACTAATACCAATGCACTATAGAGAGAATGATTGTGGAGCAATCTCCAGATAAAAACAAAATAGATTTACTGTTGCTATCGAAGTCATGCCAAAGGGTAGGTTTAACAGAGCAAATGAAATGTGACCATACTTTATCACTCATATCAATGATTCTATTTAGGACTAAATGTCATCAACAGCTATTGTTTAAAAAAAAAAAGCTTTTACAACACATAGGCCTAGTGTTGCAAGCTCTGATTGATTTAAAATTGTAGGATATTGAATTGTATAACATTACTTTTATAGTTTCAGTAACCTCAATATGGCCATGGATGTGTTACTCATTTTAAGGTTGAACGTTAGATGACTTAATATTATTGAATTGTGTTTGGTTGACATTTGAATGAGATATCTTCTGCTTGGATAGTGCCATCTGTACCATTGACTAGCTTTAAATTTCAGTTTGTTTTCAAATTAATTTGAAAATTAGTTTGATTCACGTCACCATCTCAACCAAAAATCTAACTTAAAGAATAGGGCTAAACCAGTTGCTCAGATGGACAGCAGTAGATACATCTCCTTAAAAATGTTGATATTTGGTTGCGTTGTCAACCAAACACAATTCAATAATATTAAGTCATCTAACATTCAACCTTAAAATGAGTAGCACATCCATCGCCATATTGAGGTTACTGAAACTATAAAAGTAATGTTATGTAGTCATATAAAAGCGTGCATGTTCACGATAGCATGCATAGAGTGTCGCAGGTCTGTGGAGATCTTCACAATCGCTGTAATATGCGTAGAATCTGGAACGGGCATTGATCACTTGCACCATGTACTTTTAACGTAATCTCAACTGCAATCCAGGTCATTTGGTTCTGCTATTAGATTAAGCACAGTGGACAACACAATCTGTTGTATAAATAAACAACATATCTGACATCGTATTCCCATTTGAACTTAGATTTTTTTTTTAAATGGGCAAAAGCCCAGTTTTAGACATTTGGGTGACAACTAAGCCAAAAAATCTGACATTGTTTTTCCATTGGAATTTGCTTGTCCTTTTTAAAGATGGTTGAAAGCATGGTGATAGCACATTGGAAATTCAACTAACTTTTGGCTGTCTTTTTGAGTGGGTGAATATAGGTTGTAATCTCATTGATCAACGACTCAACCAAATATTATTCATGTTGAAATGACGTGGTGTGCCCAGTGGGTCTCTGTCTCGGCTTGATCTGGAAATACGGTCCGGAGGCTCTGTACGGAGGGTGTGACGCAATTGTGGAGCATGAAGAGCCTTTTAGATTTGCCCTACTTTCTCCTTAGAATGTATAGTGTATTGACCAATAAGGAAGTATTTAACTTCAAAGGGGTTTTTCCCAGACACTGTACATCCTTGAGTAACCTGAACCCACTGTACTGTCATTGCTCTCCACCGTGTCGTAGAATTACAACATGTTAATCACATTCCTCTTATATAAGAATGTAATCCTAGAATAGTACTCACTTTTTTTTAAACAATTTGTAGAGGCAACAGAACAGAGTTCTTAGAACTCTCATGTGTCGGTGTGAAGAGAGAGAAGCCTCAGATTTAATGTTGACAGTAGATTTAAGATGGCTTGGTGATAAGACAACATTCCATGATTAGTGTGTGTGCCTGTCTGTCGGTGCCAGGGAGACCCAACCTCCAGTTTTTTTAAAGGAAAGGACCTAGTAGTGTCTGTTGCATTAGTATTCCTGTATAAGCAAGCAGTAAATTAACTAGAGACAGATATTTGGTGCCATGTAAATCTTGATGTGTGTTGCATGAGAGCACAGTGTACCTTTGTATACATTCTCTTATCTGTGAAATGTCATGAACATTCAAGAGGATGGACTTTGCTATAAAATGCTGTGGCTTAGACCTGCTGGTTGGGCTCTCAACGAATCACCTACGGGTGGGTCGTTGACAAGCCCCTTTACTGCAGTAATTAAATAATAATGTTTGATTGTTTAGAGGAAGTCTAAAATGGTCTTTGATTAGAATAATTCCAAGTATCAGGTCTGCCATCAGCAAAAACCAAAGTCTACTATGACAGTGCGAACAAGGAGACATTTACTGTAAAAAGACCAGGCCTACATGGGCCGTGTTCATTAGGCACAAAATGTAAGAAAGAGGGAAACAGGGAGGTATTAGCAGAACTTATTCAATAAGAAATGCATGTTTTGCTACAGTGTATCCTAACGAACAAAACCATGAATGGACTTGCCCTCTGTACCCCTTAATTTGTTTCTTTCGTTAGCTTTAGCGGTCTCTGTGATCTGAACCCAGTTCTGTGCAAAACGTCTCAAACACCACATGCATCTTGCCATATTTTATCTGGTTTTGCAAAATGCCGCAGATTCTCTCAAGGCATCTGTGACAAAACGGAAAGTTTTGATGTGAACATGTGAAACCTGATTTCTCTTTCAGTCTTTGTCTGTGACCAATGACAGGAGGGTGATTCAGTCTTGAAAACCCACACGATACCCTTTAAATCATCACAATGACAACTACAGCACAAACAAACAACGTCAGCTCAACAGTGTAATTCAGCCTACTGTATTCAGAGAAAGACAGTAAAACCCCCATCTATCATCCCTCTGACTTTGTTAGCTGATCAAGAGAAATCCCCTTAGAAAAATAGGTGCTGAGTGTTTGGCTCTACGAGTGTATGAAAGGCTATCTACAACCTAAAAAGGGTTATTTGGCTGTCCCCCGTAGGAGAACCCTTTGAAGAATCCTTTTGGTTTTCAGAGAGGGTTCTAACTAGAAGCAAAAAGGGTTTTACCTGGAACTTGGCTGGGGAGGCAGGTAGCCTATTGGTTTAGAGCATTGGGCCAGTAGCCAAGATTTTGCTGGTTTGAATCCCCGAGCGGTCTAGGTGAAATATCTGGCCCTAAACCCTAAATTGCTCCCGTAAGTCGCTCTGGATAAGAGCATCTGCTAAATGACTCAAATCAACAACAAAAAATTATTGTCAATGGTTCTCTTATGGGGACTGCTGAACCATTTTGTAACCTTTTTTCTTTAAGAGTGTAGCTTTAGATGAGACATAAGCACTGCAATCTTGATTTCCAGTTCTAATAGATTTGCATAGTGGGTTGAATGTATTCTTCATTCAGTGGGTCAATGCCATCACAACAAAATGCAATTCAGGTATGAAACATTGGGGAAGGGTTTTTTCGATTCATAAAATGCATTTCCATAGAATTCCCTAAATTGACTGAGTTCAAAAGAACAGACCCCAAACAGTGCTTGTATACCGTCAAGGAACACTCAGCACAAATTGTCTGGAAAGAGATATTTTCCGCCTGTCCTCTGTGCGTCATAGACATTACACCTAAACAACAACAAAATGCACATCGCCAAGCACCACCCCCAAGTCAAACCTCTCGATGTTCATGCTTCTACTACCTCTGAGAAGCATAACACGATCTGCACACACATGAAATGGAAGTGTGGAAACCACAAGGTTCTGCTGAGGTATGTCTTTCCTACATCAGTTAGTGTAAACACAGAAATATGGCCCCATGCCCATCAACCTCAAACAGCCATTTTCTATTCCTGTTAGTGTTTTAAGGTACAATTCTCAGAGAATCTAAGAAATATACTACTTCGATTACTACTTATATATACTAAATATAGTCAATGTCCTGAGAGCTCAGCAAGACTCCGAACATGTTTCTTTGATTCGCCTCAATAGGGTAAGAGGTCAAATTATGACTGGGACAACACTTATCAGTGAAAGAATACTCAGTATGAGGAAGACCAATACACGTGTTAGCCAATCCCTAAAGCTACAAAAAAAAGACATCTATTGTCTTTCACTTCCCTATCCATACTGAACACACACACACTAACAGACTACTCCAGTCATATTCAACTAGTGGACCACTGTCTGGATCCGGAACCAGAATTTTGTTTTTTTGGAACTCAGTCAGGCTTTTAATACTTATACATACACAAAAGTATGTAGACACCCCTTCAAATTAGTGGATTCAGCTATTTCAGCCACACCCGTGGCTGACAGGTGTATAAACTCAAGCACACCGCCATGTAAATCTCCATAGACAAACATTGGCAGTAGAATGGTCTTACTGAAGAGCTCAAATTACTTTCAACGTGGAACCGTCATAGCATGCCACCTTTCCAACAGGTCAGTTTGTCAAATTTCTGCCCTGCTAGAGCTGCCCCGGTCAACTGTAAGTGCTGTTATTGTGAAGTGGAAACGTCTAGGAGCAACAAGGGCTCAGCCGCAAAATTTTAGGCCACAAGCTCACAGAATGGGACCACAGAGTGCTGAAGCGTGTAAAAATCTTTCCAGTAAAGGGAAATGTGACGTTCTAGACGATTCTGAGCCTTCCACTTTGTGGCAACAGATTGGAGAAGGTCCTTTCTTGTTTCAGCATGACAATGCCCCCGCACACAAGGCGAGGTCCGTACCGAACTGGTTGTCGAGATCGGTGTGCAATAACTTGACTGGCTTGCACAGAGCACTGACCTTAACCCCTTTGGGATGAATTGGAACGCAGTCAGCGAGCCAGGCCTAATCGCCCAACATCAGTGCCCGACCTCATTAATGCTCTTGGCTGAATGGAAGCAAGTCCCCACAGGAAATGTTCCAACATCTACTGGAAAGCCTTCCCAGAAGAGTGGAGGCTGTTATAGCAGCAAAGGGGGGGACCAACTCCATATTAATGCCCATGATTTTGCAATGAGGTGTTCGACGAACAGGTGTCCACATACTTTCGGTAATGTGGTGTACTTCCCCAGAGTCAGATGGACTAATGGATACCATTTGTATGTCTCTACATCCAGTATGAAGTAAGTTAGAGGTAGTTTTGAGAGCCAGTGCTTACTAGCGTTGGCACAGCTGTTCCCATAGACTTCCAGCCATTACGCTAGACAGCAACTTCCTTCAAACTGCATGCAGAAACATAAAAATGGTATCCATGAGTTCATCGGACTCTGGGGAAGTAGATAAAGGGCTTCATTGCCAAAATCCTTAAGTATCCCTTTAACTTACTGCTGCTGAGAGTTGTAATAGTACATTTACATTACATTTAAGTCATTTAGCAGACGCTCTTATCCAGAGCGACTTACAAATTGGTGCATTCACCTTATGATATCCAGTGGAACAACCACTTTACAATAGTGCATCTAACTCTTTTAAGGGGGGGGGGTTAGAAGGATTACTTTATCCTATCCTAGGTATTCCTTAAAGAGGTGGGGTTTCAGGTGTCTCCGGAAGGTGGTGATTGACTCCGCTGACCTGGCGTCGTGAGGGAGTTTGTTCCACCATTGGGGTGCCAGAGCAGCGAACAGTTTTGACTGGGCTGAGCGGGAACTGTACTTCCTCAGAGGTAGGGAGGCGAGCAGGCCAGAGGTGGATGAACGCAGTGCCCTTGTTTGGGTGTAGGGCCTGATCAGAGCCTGAAGGTACGGAGGTGCCGTTCCCCTCACAGCTCCGTAGGCAAGCACCATGGTCTTGTAGCGGATGCGAGCTTCAACTGGAAGCCAGTGGAGAGAGCGGAGGAGCGGGGTGACGAGAGAGAACTTGGGAAAGTTGAACACCAGACGGGCTGCGGCGTTCTGGATGAGTTGTAGGGGTTTAATGGCACAGGCAGGGAGCCCAGCCAACAGCGAGTTGCAGTAATCCAGACGGGAGATGACAAGTGCCTGGATTAGGACCTGCACCGCTTCCTGCGTGAGGCAGGGTCGTACTCTGCGAATGTTGTAGAGCATGAACCTACAGGAACGGGTCACCGCCTTGATGTTAGTTGAGAACGACAGGGTGTTGTCCAGGATCACGCCAAGGTTCTTAGCACTCTGGGAGGAGGACACAATGGAGTTGTCAACCGTGATGGCGAGATCATGGAACGGGCAGTCCTTCCCCGGGAGGAAGAGCAGCTCCGTCTTGCCGAGGTTCAGCTTGAGGTGGTGATCCGTCATCCACACTGATATGTCTGCCAGACATGCAGAGATGCGATTCACCACCTGGTTATCAGAGGGGGGAAAGTCTACATCTACATTTGAAAAAGTCTAATAAATCCATTAATTTTAGACCGGTCTAAAGAAGCATGATAAGAAAATGTAGTCTATTTCAGAAGAACAGAATAGCATACTCTGAGTTGTCCTTATGTTAGGTCCTGATCTGACTATGCCAAATGGCTGTGGGCTACACTAGTTCATTTAGCAGACACGATTTGCTTAGAATTCCGTGGCATTATTTTATAGTAGGAAGAATACAATTGAACAAAGCTGAATAAAATAGGATGTTTTCGCCAAACGATTTGAGGGAGTGTGCACATGTGACTATTCTGTGTTGAGCGGTTAAGAAATAGGTATTCTTATATGCTTAATTTAGAGTTATTAATGTAACTTTAATTGTCCTACAAATGTTGGGCTATATGTTTAGATTTTTAATACATTGTAAGTCTGCATGATGATTTGAAAAAAGGTGCTAGAAAGACATGAGCTCTGCTTTGTTTTTTTGCACAGGTTGTACACACTACATCAGTCTCTCATTCACAATTTGACAAGCACTTGATAATGCCTAGAATTTCACAGCGGCATCTCCTTTGTGTGGCCGTAATGCACCCTAAAAAAACACTAAAAAAACATGCCTTTTGTGGCCAGTGGCTGTTGTGCCCTTCTCCTCGAGTGCTGCGCACTCCATCACGTGATCAGGTCTTTCTCGCAGGCTACAAGTGAAGACAGACACATCGGGGAGGCAACTGCTCACGTCCTTATCCAATTCCAAGATGCATATTGAAGATATTGGAAAAAGTGTCCACATTTACTTTGTCAGCCAACAAGATGAGTAGGCCTAACAAACAGCAAAAGTACTATCCTATGTCAATCTACTATCCCCCATAGTACAAAAGTTGACCTATTCTATTCCCTGCAAGAAATAAAGGGCATTATCGCTTTTATACAATGGGTTACCAACATGTTAAAATAATGATCAACATATTTTGATATTTTTTTATTTATTTTGATTAATTTATTCATACCATTTCATCCTTCCATTCTGTATACTTCTGGTCCCTCTTTGGACACTGTGTTAACTAACCTCCAGACGAGCTTCAATGCCATACAACTCTCCTTCCGTGGCCTCCAACTGCTCTTAAACGCAAGTAAAACTAAATGCATGCTATTCAACCGATCATTGCCCGCACCTGCTCGCCCGTCCAGCATCACTACTCTGGACGGCTCTGACTTAGAATACGTGGACAACTACAAATACCTAGGTGTCTGGTTAGACTGTAAACTCTCCTTCCAGACTCACATTAAGCATCTCCAATCCAAAATTAAATCTAGAATCGGCTTCCTATATCGCAACAAAGCATCCTTCACTCATGCTGCCAAACATACCCTCGTAAAACTGACCATCCTACCGATACCTCGACTTCATGGATGTCATCTATAAAATAGCCTCCAACACTCTACTCAACAAACTGGATGCAGTCTATCACAGTGCCATCCGTTTTGTCACCAAAGCCCCATACACTACCCACCATTGCGACCTGTACGCTCTCGTTGGTTGGGCCTCGCTTCATACTCGTCGCCAAACCCACTGGCTACCGGTTATCTACAAGTCTCTGCTAGGTAAAGCCCCGCCTTATCTCAGCTCACTGGTCACCATAGCAGCACCCACTCGTAGCACGCGCTCCAGCAGGTATATCTCACTGGTCACCCCCAAAGCCAATTCCTCCTTTGGTCGTCTTTCCTTCCAGTTCTCTGCTGCCAATGACTGGAACGAACTGCAAAAACCATCAGCAGCGTCAGAGGTTGGAGAAGCCTAATTACCGTGACTGAAGGGTCACATGGAATTTGACTGCCTCGTAAACGCCGGGGTGTGGCGGTAATACGGTCACCGCAACAGCCCTAGGTTGTACTAAATCACCTCAATGCTTGAATGCATCAATTTCAAGGAGAGACTTATCAATGTTGGATATGCATGGTGTATGGTAGGCTGGCAAACTGATTTAGCGCAGCATTCAGTCGGGTTTTAACTAGGTTAGGTGTATGCAGGGCTCTAAAGTACGACCATTTTGGTCACATATGCTCCTAAGTCATTTGCTGTGCGACCTGGAATTTTATTTTGAGAGTACTAGTGGGACTACAAAAATATATCACCCAGGATAATTCTTGCTACAATTAGGCTTTGCTGTACCGCTGCCACTGAGTGCCATACACCACAGTCCCGTACACAGCAATCAATTGCACTTACAGGCCTACGGCTGGCCAATCAGTTAGCTCAAATTACAGTGTCTGCAGCTTCCTCGAGCACACAGCAAACTTTATACTGTGAGATTTCTAAACTTTTACAACTATGACTAGAGAGACCGTCAACGAATAGAGCAAATAGCTGCTGTTTTTATGAGTGAGTTCATCTTTTGTTTTTATTCAGCACCGTCAACACTTTTTGAAGCCATAAAATGTGCTTCCTGTACTCGCACTTCAACCAGAACTGCAAAGAATGAGTAGTTGAGTGTAGGCTTGCATTGTTATTATTAGCGGAGGGATGGTGAGAGGCGGACCCTCTGCTGCTCTCTCCCCCCATCCGCTGAACCTGACCATCAGATGCAGGCACTATCAGTCCAGTAAAACATTTTTTTATAATAATTATTTACATGTATGCTCACTCAAGTAATACAATGGAGCCACTACCGGTGTGATCATATACCTCAAGTTTTGAAAGAATTAAAAAACTACCTTGCCAACAACATTGGCAGGGCATTTCAAGCATAGCCAATATGCAGTGATAATGTATTGGGCTTATAGCCTACTGCACAAACCTCATCGCTACCGAACTGTTTTTAAGTGTAAACTAATCGGAACAGTGGATTTCAGCATGCAGGTATTTGTATCAACATTTTAGCTTTTTATAATAAACAATGTATTTGAAGGGTTATTCGTTTCTAGGGCACAGCATGTGCTTCAAACGTAGCTAGAATTCATATTGGCCCAATAAAGGCTTTATCTAAATCAATGTACAAATCCGCTTTTCTGATGCTCCTGAATGTTATGTTGTGCGCCTAATTTTAAAGTTGGAAGCACCAGTGCTACCAATTATTTTTTGGGTTGTTTTTGCCCTGGGTGTATGGTATTGTAAGGGAGGTTGTTGTGGCACCTGTAACTGCTTGTTGATGTTCTTCAGGTTGTGTCTTTGTAGGAAGTTCTGTTCCTGAGAATACTGCCTGTCCAACTGAGACAGGAGATTGCTGAGGAGAACTGTCGCCATGGACTCGTGGTTTGCGGCCATATCCCTGAAAAAGGCACATACACTTTCTCTTAGCTTTGTATCCAATTTCACCGTGTTTAATCCAAATGTGATTAATAAGAACATGTAGAAGATACATTGAGTATTCAAAACATCACGAAACACCTGCTCTTTCCATGACATAGACTGACCAGGTGAATCCAGATGAAAGCTATAATCCCATATTGATGTCACTTGTTAAATCAACTTCAAATCAGTGTAGACGAAGGGGAGGAGACAGGTTATTGAGGGATTTTTAAGCAATTGAGACATGGATTGTGTATGTGTGCCATTCAGAGGGTGAATGGGCAAGACAAAAGATTTAAGTGCCTTTGAACAGGTTATGGTAGTAGGTGCCAGGCGCACCGGTTTGTGTCAAGAACTGCAACGCTGATGAGTTTCACACGCAACAGTTTCCCGTGTGTATCAAGAATGGTCCACCACCCAAAGGATATCCAGCCAATTTGACACAACTGTGGGAAGCATTGGAGGCAATATGGGCCAGCATCCCTGTGGAACACTTTCGACACCTTGGGGGGGGGGGGGTATAAAAAGGTGATGTTTTGCACCAGATTTAGCTGACAGATAACTTACAGCTGCAGTCTCGCCGGGTGAACATATAAAACATGAAAACATTATGTACAAACAGACATTTTAAAAACAGAGATCAGGGACATACAGTGGGGCAAAAAGGTATTTAGTCAGCCACCAATTGTGCAAGTTCTACCACAAAAAGATGAGAGGCCTGTAATTTTCATCATAGGTACACTTCAACTATGACAGACAAAATGAGAAAAAGAAAATCCAGAAAATCACATTGTAGGATTTTTAATGAATTTATTTGCAAATTATGGTGGAAAATAAGTATTTGGTCACCTACAAACAAGCAAGATTTCTGGCTCTCACAGACCTGTAACTTCTTCTTTAAGAGGCTCCTCTGTCCTCCACTCGTTACCTGTATTAATGGCACCTGTTTGAACTTGTTATCAGTATAAAAGACACCTGTCCACAACCTCAAACAGACACACTCCAAACTCCACTATGGCCAAGACCAAAGAGCTGTCAAAGGACACCAGAAACAAAATTGTAGACCTGCACCAGGCTGTGAAGACTGAATCTGCAATAGGTAAGCAGCTTGGTTTGAAGAAATCAACTGTGGGAGCAATTATTAGGAAATGGAAGACATACAAGACCACTGATAATCTCCCTCGATCTGGGGCTCCACGCAAGATCTCACCCCGTGGGGTCAAAATGATCACAAGAACGGTGAGCAAAAATCCCAGAACCACACGGGGGGACCTAGTGAATGACCTGCAGAGAGCTGGGACCAAGTAACAAAGCCTACCATCAGTTACACACTACGCCGCCAGGGACTCAAATCCTGCAGTGCCAGACGTGTCCCCCTGCTTAAGCCAGTACATGTCCAGGCCCGTCTGAAGTTTGCTAGAGAGCATTTGGATGATCCAGAAGAAGATTGGGAGAATGTCATATGGTCAGATGAAACCAAAATATAACTTTTTGGTAAAAACTCAACTCGTCGTGTTTGGAGGACAAAGAATGCTGAGTTGCATCCAAAGAACACCATACATACTGTGAAGCATGGGGGTGGAAACATCATGCTTTGGGGCTGTTTTTCTGCAAAGGGACCAGGACGACTGATCCGTGTAAAGGAAAGAATGAATGGGGCCATGTATCGTGAGATTTTGAGTGAAAACCTCCTTCCATCAGCAAGGGCATTGAAGATGAAACGTGGCTGGGTCTTTCAGCATGACAATGATCCCAAACACACCGCCCGGGCAACGAAGGAGTGGCTTCATAAGAAGCATTTCAAGGTCCTGGAGTGGCCTAGCCAGTCTCCAGATCTCAACCCCATAGAAAATCTTTGGAGGGAGTTGAAAGTCTGTGTTGCCCAGCAACAGCCCCAAAACCTCACTGCTCTAGAGGAGATCTGTATGGAGGAATGGGCCAAAATACCAGCAACAGTGTGTGAAAACCTTGTGAAGACTTACAGAAAACATTTGACCTCTGTCATTGCCAACAAAGGGTATATAACAAAGTATTGAGAAACTTTTGTTATTGACCAAATACTTATTTATTTTCCACCATAATTTGCAAATAAATTCACAAAAAATCCTACAATGTGATTTTCTGGAATTTCTTTTCTCATTTTGTCTGTCATAGTTGAAGTGTACCTATGATGAAAATTACAGGCCTCTCTCATCTTTTTAAGTGGGAGAACTTGCACAATTGGTGGCTGACTAAATACTTTTTTGCCCCACTGTAGCTGTGGGACCTGATAATATTTGTAAAGTAAACTTTAAAATAAAGGAGAGCCGCACACTCTAGGAGCTCAGATGCAAAAATTGAATTACCATACCCTGATGAAGACAGCTTGGCTGTCGAAACGTTGGTAATTAAATTTTTGCTTCTGAGCTCCTAGAGTGTGCGGCTCTCCTTTATTTTTAAGTTCTCTACTCCGCTAGCCAGCACCTCGCCTAAATAGGTGTGCGTTTCTTTTTATTCTAAAATATTTGTAAAGTACCCATCAAAAAATAAATATTGCACAGTTAATGCACCTATTGAGATTAAGACACAGTATTCCAGTGTTGTAGTGTAGTATTTTGACACTCCAAACCAAATGCATACATGTGTGCAAACACACATACACAGACACCCGTACAGATACACTCACCAGTCCTGGCTTTCAATCCAGTCAGAAAGCACCTGCCGAATTCCCATAGGGAAGTTGTCATCATAAAGGTAGTCCACCTGCTCCAGGTATTTGAACTCGAGCTGTTGAATTTGTTTCCATTGACTCATTCTGTGGTACAATGCCAACACAAAAGCATATTAAAAACGCTAAAATAAATTACACTTCTGAGAGGGTCATTGAAGGAGCAGTGCTTTTAGAATTAAGCTTATTTTTGTCCAGATAAGTAATAGTTTATGATTGTGCTCTTTTTGAACAGTCTACACATTATAAAACTGTGCTGCATATTGTGTTTCATTTACGGTATCAAATCAAAACTTGATTTGCCACATGGGCCGAATTCAACAAGTGTAGACTTTACCGTGAAATGCTTACTTACAAGCCAGTTCAAGGAGAATAAAATATTTACCAAGTAGGCCAAAATAAAAAGTAACACAATAAGAATAACGAGGCTATATACAGGGGGCACCAGCACCGGTACCGAGTCAGTGTGCAGGGGTACAGGCTAGTTGAGGTAATCTGTACATGTAGATGGACGCGAAGTTACTATGCATAGGTAACAAACAAACAAACAAACAGCGAGTATCAGCAGTGTTACCATCACTTCCGACTTATTGTAATTCACATTTTACAGCAGCATTAGCTTTTCTTACCTTTATTTCTGTAGCGGACCAGGATTAAAAAAAATGTATACTGTAGTCATTGACTATCAAAACATAGTTGTTTGTGAGACGTCACTGTTTGTGAAAGCTTACCTGTGACTTTCGACTCGGTGCTCCATCACATAAATATCCACCGTACACAAGTCATGAGATTGTTTTTCAGTTGTTTCCTCTTGAAGCCTTCGTGAATTCCGACCAGAGACTTCTTTTACGATGATCGTCACGTAATAGGCCTGCCCTATAGGTTTTGTCATCTTCCTCCCACACAACCTGGTCTCAGAGCATTTCGTATTATTCTGTACATAAACCCGTTTCTTATGATGTGTTAGATTTCATATGATTGCGAAAAGACAGGTGGACGGGTGGTTGTATAACAAAAATGTCTAGCAACCCAAAGGTTGAGAGTTCAAATCTTATCACGGTCAACTTTAGCATTTTAGCTAATTAGCGACTTTTCAACTACTTACTACTTTTTAGTTACTTTGCAACTACTTAGCATGTTAGCTAACCCTAACCTTAACTCGTTTAGAAAACCCTTTACCTAACTCTAACCTTAACCCTTTAACCTAACTCCTAAACTTAACATTAATCTTAACCCGTAGCCTAGCTAACGTTAGCGAGCTAACTAACTGAATGGAGTGTTTCTGGAAGTGGGCGTGTGTGGATCATCAGCAATGCTTGTAACTATTAGCTTTACACAAATCATTATTCTTCGAGTTAAAAATAAAGGTGTCATTGTATGCTGATGATTAATGTTTTCTTTTAAATCCACAATTTGGATCCCTCTACAGCCTCATAGAGGATCTAGATAATTTTTCTAACCTCTGGATTACAACCAAATTATGATAAGTGTACTATATTAGTATTGGATCACTAAAAAACACAACTTTTACATTACCGTGTAGTTTACCAATAAAATGGTCTGATGGCGATGTGGACATACTCAGTAAACATCCCCAAATAAATAAATTCTCACTCCAATACATTTTAATAGAAAGTTAGCAAAAATAATGTTTTCTTTTAAATCCACAATTTGGATCCCTCTACAGCCTCATAGAGGATCTAGATAATTTTTCTAACCTCTGGATTACAACCAAATTATGATAAGTGTACTATATTAGTATTGGATCACTAAAAAACACAACTTTTACATTACCGTGTAGTTTACCAATAAAATGGTCTGATGGCGATGTGGACATACTCAGTAAACATCCCCAAATAAATAAATTCTCACCCCAATACATTTTAATAGAAAGTTAGCAAAAATAGATAAGATCTTGCTACCATGGATAGGAAAATACCTGTCTATTTGTGGAAAAATCACCCTGATTAACTCTTTAATCATATCCCAGTTTATCTGTTTTCTTATGATCTTGCCTACACCTAGCGAAGTTACTTAAATTATATGAGGATAAAATATTCAATTTTATTTGGAACGGCAAGCCAGACAAAATTAAACGTGCCTATTTATATAATGAATATGAATTCGGAGGGCAGAAATTCTTACATATTAAAGCATT
Source organism: Salvelinus alpinus (assembly GCF_045679555.1). Lineage (NCBI taxonomy): Eukaryota > Metazoa > Chordata > Actinopteri > Salmoniformes > Salmonidae > Salvelinus > Salvelinus alpinus. Next base: position 44,225,870 of record NC_092105.1, on the reverse strand, counting down.
AGACCTATCACTAAAGTCTTCAGTCATAAAAGCAGTTGTATTTGATTCCGAACTGGCTCTCTAGCAAATTAGTAAGAATGTCTCACCCTATGTTCAAGAAAGGCCTTTTTCCCTTTATTCAGATTACAACCTCTCACTTTAAGTTATTTGAAAAGGAAATCATCTACCAAATATCGATATTTTAAAACAAGCCATAGAAAGTTGGTTGCAATTTCAATTTAATCCACACAAAAAAAACATAACAAACAATACAACAAATATTGTGGTTAAACTCAAATATACTAATAGATTTTTTTTTTTTTTTTGAAAAAGGAAGAATGTTTGTAAATGATATCATAAATTGGACTGGTGGAGTTGTCACACATGTAGCTTAAAAAATATATGGAAATGTCTGCTCTATGGAAACGTCTGCTCTACCCAAAATTACAACCAACTAATTGCAGCATTACCGCAGAAATGGAAGAGGGAAGTGGAAGGGGGAAAAAGTAGGGAACATGTCTGTCGGCCCTGTCTTAACGACCATAATTGGTTAAAGAAAATTGTGATAAATAAAAAAGTATACCAGTTTCATTTAAGGACCAAAAATTGACTGCTGTTCCCTAATATAGAGGATGCATGTCAATGATGAGAGTCAACACAATAAGCAAAATATTCCCAAATATGCAACTTGTCACGCCTGCTCTCCCTCCCTAGTGCTCGAGGGCGCCAGGCTGCCCTTCATTACTGTGGAAGGACCACCAGAGGGCAGGCTGGGCTCACGGATAGTAGCCCAACAAGGCATGGGAGACAAGGTAACCAGAGGCAATTAAGCACAGCTGACGGTACTAATGAGATATTCTCCTTCCCCTATAAGAGAGAGTATGGAACCCGCAGAGGAGGGGGAAAAACTATCTCTGGAAGATGGCCACCGAGACAGAGGAGCTATCCATGAAGAACCACTAAGCCGATGACAATCCTATGACTTTTGTTGTAGTTTAAAGATAATCGTATTATGTTCCTGTTTGATCTGGAGAAGAAGATGTATGTTTTTTCCTTGGGAGATTTTCATTGATTATGTTGCAGTGTTTGTGTTGACCAAATGCCCTCAATGGAGAACTGTGTTCAATCAAGAAAACCTACTCCTGACTCGTTTATTCCACCTTTCCGCTTTAGAGTGACTCCCAATTACTTGGTCCGCTCACATTACGCACACCTGTCACCATCATTACGCGCAGCAGCGCTCATTGGACTCACCTGGACTCCTTCCCTTTGTTGATTGCCCCATCTATAACTGTCTGCTCCCATTTGTTCCTTGTGTCTGCATTAATGTTGTTATGTGTTCATGTCCAGACGCTGTCCTGTCCTGTTCCATGTCCGTTGCCATTAAATGTTCCCTCCCTGTACCTGCTTCTCGTCTACCAGCGTTGATCCTTACACAACTATCATAACAAGCCTACTGTACCAAAAACAGTCAAATGTAACTATAATCATTTTTAAAGGTGGAGATGTTTAAATTGTCCCTTGACAATGATTTTATGTTTTATAGTTAATTTCCTGCAATTCTATACATTTTACCATGGGGCGGAGAGATTAATTTGCACAGGGTGGAGATCATTTGTTGCAGTTTTAAAGCAAACTTCCAGAAATTCTAGGTCTCAAGGGACCCTACTTTGAGCCAATGACACGTCTTTTGGACATCAACATTCTAACAGTCCAATAAATCAATTCCATATATGCTATTGGACAAATAATCCCTTGATTGTGTTTATGAAGGTCTTAGGTAACAGAATACGATTATTATTATTCTTAAAACAAGAGTTTTTATTATGTACTGTAGGCTATATGTAAACCCCCCCCACACAAAAATACAGAATTTCAAGTGTTGAATACATTTTATTCGTGGAGTGCCATTGTACAACTATGAAACAAAAAGTATGTGCGTTGAAACACAGTAACAGCTTCTTACAATGACAAAACAAATATAAATACCATAATTCAGCAAGACATGGTCCCGTGAATCGAACCCTCCATGGCGTTGCACACAACATGCTCCACCGACATACTTAACACAGTTTACTGATATTTACAAATTGTAAAGCAAAGTAAATTATTAGTGTATCCTTCATTGTGACAGATACCTCTGAAGAGACACATCCAAGAACATCACTGAAAACTAAAGTAATCTAATGAACTACACTACTGCTACTACTAGTACATCATGAAAAACACTAAAAATGATCAATTACTGCAATGACATTTATTTCAATTTTGAAATATACAGTGCCTAGTGAAAGTCTATGGCATCAACACTTGGGGCGGCAGGTAGCCTAGTGTTTTAGAGCGTTGGGCCAGTAACCAAAAGTGTTGCTAGATTGAATCCCGAGTTGACATGGTAAAAATCTGTTGTTCTACCCCTGAACAAGGCTGTTCCACTGTTCCTAGACCGTCATTGTAAATAAAAATGTGTTCTTAACTGAATTGCCTAGTTAAATAAAAACTAATTCACAGTGGAACAATGATTAATTTTCAAGCAACAACAACGAAGAAAGCAAAGTCATGTTAATCTTACGCAAAACAGCATCTGCTGTCTCAACACTTTGCAGTATTTGCAATTAATTTTGAGCAAAGTCCTGCCCAAGGATCTCCCCCAAATTTGGTTGGGTACAGCGAGTCCATGATGAGTTCTTGCCGTCTGGTTGTCCAACTGTACCACACCACAATGGGATCTCTTTGAAATTGTGACGGCAGCTCATGGTGACGTTCTCTCCCTCCAGTGTGAATGGAGGTCTGTTGGTGGGCACACCAGCAAGCACATGTATAATTATTCATGATCTATTTCATGTTATTACACATTTTCTTGTTCCACAATGAAACAAATATGTTTTGTAATTACACGTCCTGAAAGTCATCTGTGAATTACCATGTTAATAATGCCAAACATGTAACTACACAGGGCCACGTAGTCCCAGGGTTGATATGATGTTGATATGTGGATCTTAATAAACTGCAACCTGGTAACAACACTTGCAACAAGGCACACATTGCCATTAACCACTAGTCTATTGACGCACCAGTGTGTCAATCTACTGTAAGTAACATCAATTAAAAAATCCCCATCAAAATCTTAAATTTAAGATAGAAATACCTATTTTTTGCTGAGCTACGTCTTAATCCTCCCTATACGCCTATGGCGGCCTTCCGCATCTGCGGTGGAAGGTGGCTGAGCTACTGCGGTGCTTGTCAGACCATGAGACATCCCAAAAATCGGTATTCTCACAAAAACATCTGTAGCGTCCGAACCGTACAAACTAATGTGACTGTGGAAAGGGGAGATTCGCAAGAACACAATGGTGTTCTCTGTTTTGCTCTATGACCCCACAAGTGTCAGGACTTGTCTGGTAACCGGTATCCGTTTAAAACATTTATGGGTGTACGGAGGTAGTTGTGCCTACCCAAAATAAAAGGGTTAAATACAGTGCATTCGAAAAGTATTCCGACCTGGACTTTTTCCACATTTTGTTACGTTACTGCCTTATTTCAAAATGGATAAAATCATTTCCCCCCTCATCAATCTACATACAATACCCCATAATGACAAAGTGAAAACGGGTCTGAATACTTATGTAAATGTAATATTGTAAAATATAGGGGATTGGAAATTATGCAGACAATTTCATTGACGGAAGCCACAATTTACCTGCAATATTAAAGCTTATCTACCCCCTAAAAATCATATAAATAATAAATACTGGTAAATCAATTACAATTTGAATTGTAATCTGCTGTATTTATTGAGTTTCTGATCTGCTATTCAATCCAACATTAAGGTAGTTTATTCAACTGATATCTAATTTTCTGCTCACAAACCTTTTCACCACTAACTAGCTATTGTCCCTCTGTAACTTAATAGTATCACATTGTGATGTGTCTGTTTCGAGAGTCACAACAACACTTTGTTTTCTCTGGGGATTTTATCGGATTGGTTCCCAATTGTTCATAGAAAACACAAGACTGGACACATTTCAGACTCATTCTGAGAAAATGACATTAACATTTAGGAAAAGAACTAAGCAAACGTTGTAGGGTGCACCCATTGTGTAATGACAGCTGTCTTTCCACTAGATGGCCCTTATACCAAGTAAAAACATTTATTGTGAAGTTGATTATTTGAGCTCGGACACTTGATGCAATCATCCCTTTCCTCCCATAAATACATTCATATCAATTTTCAACTACATAGTGAAAGATTAAATTACATTTTTTGAATGTGCGCAGACTAGCTTATTCTGAATCTACCCTCGCCCAACAGGAGATAGAAACAGATGTGATTTGATAGTAGCCTTTGTATTGTACACAGTTTGTGAGAAAAGAGAGGAAAAGTTATTCAGTAAAATAATCTAGAATTTGATCAATTATCAGATCCACCTGTGTATTAGATGTCAATTCCTGAAGTAGAAAGTAGTTGTTTAACATTGCATAGACAAAGCATTATGTGAGACCAAACAATTGTTCTGTTGTGGGAAAAGTAACAACATGGCAAAGCACAATATGTTCTACCCAATTCAGGAAGTGGTTTGCCCAGCAGACTGTTTTACATGATATCATCCGTAAAGGTTTCACAGTGAAATCCTTCAACAGTGTCTTCTCTAGTATTCTCACTTAGAATATTAGATGAGTAGACTTCAGTAGAACTCTGCTGTCCCTTACATAGTGGACCTCAGTAAATGCCTGGATATGATGTGCATTGTATTTGTCATTGAACAAGAGAGAAAGAGAGAAAATTAAATTCATTACTTAGTGTCAAGACATATATTGCTCATCAATTTGATGTATTTGCCTCCCAAGTCCTCTCATAAACATATTTGGATGAAAGTCCCTTTTTTCTTACAAATTAGCCTTTGGGCACTTGGTCACAACATTACAAGCCATCTTTTGTTTCTTTTGGCAGCAGCTACCCTAGGATCCATGCACAGATACACATGGGAATACTCTGTCACTGGAGTGCAGAGCGCCTGTCATGGCTGCAGGGCATAATATCTTGGAGGTGGTACAATTCCTCTCTTGATTTATGGCGAAAAGAGGCCAGTAAAACAAGGGGAGAGGTCCAAGTATTCATCACAAGGAAACAGGAGAAAGCATGGAGTCCGTGGCCAAACAGAGTGGCAGGAGGGATGAGCGTAGGAGAGAGCATGAAGGAGCTGTGTGATGTGGCAGCTTTCATTCATCCATGGGCGAGTTTACTCTTTAGTGTAATGCTATTTCGACCCTCTCCCCCCTATTCTCCCTATCCCCTCTATCAGGGTTTGAGCTCCTCTCATTTCATTCTGGAGTTTACAAAGTAGTATACAAATCTCTAGTAACATGACCCAAGAAGGTTTCTGATATATACTTTCAGTTGAAGACATTCAAAGAAATAGAAAATGGTGATAAAGACATTACAAAATCGTATCCGATGTAAAACATTCAACTATGACAGCGCCTGGACTCTTGAGAGTGGGACTCTAACATGAAACACAATCATTCATCAAAAAGGCATGCATAATATCAGCTACACTAGCACTCAAACATTTAATCAGAGAGATTACGTTTTCTAATATTACATATCTTAAATGGAATAGGTTAGAAAAAGTATGGAAATACTAAATCAGTATCTAAATAAATAACCAAATGGTATGGATGCGCTGAGCACCATCTGGTGGCTTTTCTCTTTATGGCCTAACACGTCATTCACATCTGATACAATGGAGAATACAGGCAACTTGTGCTGTAGCAGTCAGTCCCTCCAAGTAATCTACATGAGACAACTGATGTGAATAGGAGAGCACTCAATGCACAGACAGGATGGTCTTTACAACAGAGGAGTAGGCGTCATAGAATACCAGTTTACCCTGCCAGCTTTTCATTTAGTTGTCTCTGTGTAGTCGATGCTTCTGTTCAGAAAGCGAGAAGTATCTGGATGCATACACAAACAAACAAAAAAACAGGACAGGGCACACACGATGATGCAATAGACCGTTTGTTTAACAACTGGTATTGCACATGTTCCTCGTGTGTTTGTGTGACTAGGAGCAGGTAGAGGTAAACTCGAACAGGCAGAGTCATTTTATCACTGAAGTCAAAAACAACCAGGCCTGACCCTGATCTGTCTTTGTTAACCAATCACAGGCATTAGAGAGTGACAAGGGGTCGCTGGGGCAGAGATTTATGGTCACTGTGTCATATGTCCAACCCTAGAGTGACCCGAGAGGGAGGCTCACAGCCTTATTTACTAGGTAATACATTTAACTGAAATTAGAATGTATAGTGACAGCAGATTGCTTCAGCTAAAACCAGATAATTGTCCTTAAAGAATAAAACTCAAAAACAGCATTGAACCTTTTAAAACACTGTGTTTCTCTGAAATCCCAGTTTAAAAGAAATGCCAAGTCAACTACACTTGAAATGAAGCGCCTGATTAAATACCTTTTAAATAAAAATGTTGTTGGTTCCACTTCTAAGTGAAAGATCTAGTTGTGTATTTGACTTTTTTTTTTCACATGTATGGAGAACATTTTCGCAACGCTTATTAATACAAAATTCAAAAGAGATCATCAAAAAAGCAGTTGTTTCACAACTCCAAGCACATTTTCAAATAACTAAGTACCACACACAAAACATTGCTTTCCTAAAATTGCATTGGCCATAACAGTACTGTAATAGCGTAGTATATGCCATTTACGTAGCAGGCGTTTTTATCCTAAATGACAACAGTGAGTCCACACATATCTGTATGTGACCCCATTGGGAATCAAACCCACCACCCTGGTGCTGCTAGTGCCATGCTCTTAGTAACTGAGCCACACATGACCCCTACAATATATAATTACAACGCAATACTGTAAAATACAATACATGATTACAATACGGGTGACAGTGTATGATCGTCATCCCCATGAGCGTGCCACACTCCACCAGGCTTGGATTCACCATCCCCAAAAAGTTTTTCACCAGCTGCATGACATATGAGGACATTTACTGCGACGTCATTGAGAACCTATGGCCAAATGCTCAAGGCTTGACGCAAACTAGTGCCTGCTAAACATTATGTTTCATTTGCTTACAGTTTTACCTATGTTGTAAATATACCTGAACAATACATATATTTTTTTGCATCAATGATTGTGAAAGATCACACCTTTGATCACACGGGATAGAAATGATGGAAATTTGATTTAAACAAATGTATGGGTCAGTTTTGATGGGTAGTGCAAGTGTATTGCCTAATGTGAAAACAGTGTAATGTACTGTAATTTACAGTACCGTAGTCTATTACATTCAAAGGGCCATTTTTAAACATGTATCTTGAAGTTTTTTAAATTATTAAATTAACTGTTTGTTAAACAACTCAATTGAGAAGATATCATTATGTTATGGCGATTAAATCAATGTTCTCATGATATTTCACAGTAAACTTATTTTGGATCAATGGTTGTGTGGTGAAAGATGAAAGCACAATAAAAGCTTTTGAATATAAGGCTTGCTGTGTTACAAGCGTTACCAGTTTGGAGTTTTGTACTAACCGTTTTGAACATTCACCACATACTAATAACAATTGGAGAAAAAAAAAACCTGTAAAACCACTCCAGTTCTTGTTCTACCAACAATTGTATTTTAATGATGGTAGTTATGTCAACCGCAATGGTCCTACTGTTAAGAACGAGTAGGCATACACAACTTTACTGTGATTAATCTGAGCTAAACCACCACTTGAATTATTATCCATTTTCCTGTGGTGTTATATATCACTAATTCCAAACCAGAGGTCTGACAGTATTTCTTTTTTTTTACAAATTAAAGGGCGATATAATCTGTAAATGATTGATGTGCTTAAAAAGTTTACTGTTTTTACTAGCCCAAGCTTTAAATCTTATCAGGGTATGGATGGATGAACTAGGGTAACAGTGTTGAAGAGCATCTACTCGGTAGATACTTAACACTTACAACTCTTTTATGTACTTTATTTGCGGATCACTTCAAGTACTTATGAGGGCTAGGGTTAGGCACCTGTGAGAGCGTGTTAGATGCTCTAATGACTTGACGCACAATGAGTAAACAAAGAATCTCTGAAAGGGTCAGCCAGGGTCAACTTTCCCTTACCATCACAGAGCCATTTGTCACCAGACAGGTCCAAAACAAATGCTTGAACGGTGTGTATTTTCTGAGTGTCTAATTTCTGTAGTCCCTCGAATGTGTGTCTACTGAGTATTCCTAATACTAAAAGAATTTCAGTCCAACAAAGACACGTAACACTCCCCAATCGTCTGGTAGCAACATAACCCTTGGAGATGCCCAATGAACCAATGAACAGCTAATGGTGTAAAGCCTCTCAGTAGGAGGGTTGCCACACGGACCTAAGTATGGCCCTGCTCCAGATGTGCCGTCCTGCATTGTCCAGAGCCATAAAGCACCCTGACGTCGCCATTATGCCTCTGGCCTTTGTGTCTTTGGCCTGTTGAGCTAAGCACTGGCCATTGACTACTGACCAGGCACACTTCCCCCCCCCCCCCCAGAAGAGGCCATCTGCCTCTGAGAGGGTTCTGCATATGCACACTGACCAAATCAGGGGAATGCACTAATGAGGGGGACTTCAGAGCCGTTAAATATTTATCCAGTGTCTCTGTCTATAAGGCTTAACGCTGTCAATACTTAGATTGTTGGGTTTACTGGTAGTTCGTTTATGGGAAGTGAAACTCACCACTGCCTTTCCACTGTACACCACAATCTTATAGTGTTCCCTTGGTAAGTTATGACCTTTTTACAAACTACTGATGTTAGCCTGATAAGACAGATCCTTCATTTCCAAATGGGCTCTACCTTTTTGAGAACTTTGGAGTGTAAGTTTCTATCTGACATTTTTGAGTTAGTTACTTATAGTTTATCTTTAGATGGTTCATGTCTGTAAAGCTAGATTTTTCGAATAGTAAGTTTTAAGTGAAAAAAAAATGAAAAACTAGAACGTTTTATCAGCATAAACCCATCTGCGAACTTGGCACTATAAGGTTCTATCTGAAATCCAATCACAAGTATCTGTAATCCAATCACAAGCCTGAAGAAAAGCCAGATAGACCAATCAGAAGACGTCATTGCCATCTCCCTCTAAGTATGGTCTAGGCTCTAAATACGGTCTAGGCTAGTTTAGCTAGCAATAATGGCATGCAAGCAAAAAACAATACTTAAAGTAAATTATGTTACCACATTATTGTTTAGTGACGACAGTCATTTGTCTGATGGGGGGGGGGGGGGGTTCTGAGCTGACATGGAATTGTTTTAAGAGGATCATATTATGGATCCTTTAGCTTTTAGATTTCGAATTTTAGGTATAAGAAAATATATGTGAAAACATTATTTGATTAAATATTGAATTTGGCCTTTACTGCTATAGCCCAGAGAACCGCATTGAATAACAGCACATTCATAAATGGCAAAAAAAGACAGTAAAATAATGTATTTTCTTGTACACATACACTACATGACCAGAAGTATGTGAACACCTGCTCGTCTACATCTCATTCCAAAATTATGGCCATTAGTTGGTGCCCTCTTGGCTGCTATAACAACCTCCACTCTTCTGGGAAGGCTTTCCACTAGATGTTGGAACATTGCTGCAGAGATTTACTTCCATTCAGCCACAAGAGCATTAGTGAGGTCGGGCACTGATGTTGGGCGATTAGGCCTGGCTCGCAGTCAGCCTTCCAATTCATCCCAAAGGCGTTTGATGGGGTTGAGGTCAGGGCTCTGTGCAGGTCACTCAAATTCTTCCACACCGAAACAGAGACCACCATCGTGTTCGTGAGTGTCTCCCCTTTCCATAGAGTGGTCAAACCGTTCGGACGCTACAGACGTTTTCATGAGAAGACTCCTTTTCAGGATGTCTCATGGTCTGACAAATACCGCTCTAGCTCTGCCACCTTTCACTGCAGGTGAGGAAGTGTGACATCGGCAGATGCTGTGGATTGAGACGCATCCAATGCAAATAAACAGACATCTTTAGCTTAATGTATTTGATGATGTGTTCTGACTCTATCTTGATAAACTAATGTTTTTAAGTAGTGTTTAAACTGGTTTACAAATGTATTAGGATTTTGATATCTGCACTTTAGATACCTTTAAGGTCAACAGGAACAGTGTTATGACCGTTTGACACAATCCGGCGTCAGCTCGGCAGTGTGCATGCAGCAGACACAGAAACAAGAGCACTCACTTCGTCTTTCTTGTTCTTCTAGTTCTCACGCAAACTGAGATCAGGGAAGTGCGACTGGTGTGGGCAGATGAGTCTGTGAGATAGTGACTTAATCTATGAGGTCTATGGATTTCACAGCAGCCCCCTCGGCTCTCAGCGTCTGGCTCATCTATCTATCAGAGGACACACCTCATTCGGCAGACAGACAGACAGACAGGGGAAGTAAAGACAGAGTTGTTGTGTGATGATGAAGCAGACAGACAACAACAGCAAGCTGGACAGGTTCAGTTAGAGTTCACACTTTCTGCCAATGGCACACCACTGTCGTCAACGTAACAGGTGTTGACTGTTTGGTAGGAGTTATGTAAAGAGAATACCGTAAAAGTGAAAAGCTGCATGTCTGCACCCATCTTGAGGCAAAACTCACTGTGGGTTCGTCTGCTTATTTGAGAACAAAAGGGTTGTAATGTGTTTATGCTCCCACACAACTGCATGTTGAAATAAAACACCTGTTTGCTCCTCTGGCCTTTGTATCTTTGGCCTGTTGAATATCAAACTTTGTGTTTGGATAGAATTATTTATTACCACACTCATCCAATGTTAAACAACTAGAATAGTATTTTGCAGCAGTAGAAATGCGTAGAGGGAAATAGTTGTCGAAGACACAACATTAGGCTATTAAACTGTATACAAAATGTATTCATTTTATGATGTGAATTATTGTAGTCAACTTTCTCAGTTACAAAGGGAATATGCCATCACAATGCCTTTGGAGAAAATAGCCTGAGAAAAAACATGATTGACGAAACAACCTTTTTTTTGCCTACTATGAAAATTTGCCTGTCGGCACTAAAAGTACTAAATCTAATGAATCATGTCTAAGAGAATAGCTTGGAAATGAGAGATGGTTGTCTTGAGGGAGAGGCAAAAGTGGTGAGTCTGTAGTTGAGTAACTATTTTTGTAGTTCTGTCAGGGAACATAGACGCTGTTAGATGAGTAAGACTAATGTACAGACTGAGCTAAAGGTCACAGAAGAGGACAATAGCAACAGTGTTGTTTGAAATACACTATATATACACACAAAAGTATGTGAACACCACTTGAAATTAGTGGATTTGGCTATTTCAGTCACACCCGTTGCTGACAGGTAAATAAAATCGAGCACACGGCCATGCAATCTCCATAGACAAACATTGGCAGTAAAATGGCCTTACTGAAGAACTCAGTGACTTTCAACGTGGCACCGTCATAGGATGGCACCTTTCCAACAAGTCAGTTCATCAAATGTCTTCCCTGATAGACCTATCCCAGTCAACTATAAACGCTGTTATTGTGAAGTGGAAATGTCTAGGAGCAACAACGTCTCAGCCACGAAGTGGTAGGCCACACAAGCTCAAAGAATGGGACTGTTGAGTGCTGAAGTGTGTAAAAATCCTCTGTCCTCGGTTGCAACACTTTCATGGTTCTCATTTTGCTTACTTCCAGTGAAGGGAAATTTTAACGCAACAGTATACAATGACATTCTAGATGATTCTGTGCTTCCAACTTTGTGGCAACAGTTTGGGGAAGGCCCTTTCCAGTTTCAGCATGACAATGCCCCCATGCACAAAAGCAAGGTCCATACAGAAATGGTTTGTTGAGATCGCTGTGGAAGAACTTGAGTGGCCTGCACAGAGCCCTGAACTCAACCCCATCGAACACCTTTTTTTTAAATAAATTGGAACGCCGACTGCGAGCCAGACCTAAGCCCCCAACATCAGTGCCCAACCTCACTAATGCTCTTGTGGCTGAATGGAAGCAAGTCCCTGCAGCAATGTTACAACATCTAGTGGAAAGCCTTCCCAGGTAGAGTGGAGGCAAGTCCATATTAATGCCCATGATGTTGGAATGCGATGTTCGATGAGCAGGTGTCCACATACTTCTAGTCATGTAGTGTACATTAAAGATCCCCCAGGGATCATAATGTCACTCATTTCGTAATGTCCAAGGACTATGACTCCTGATATGCACTGAGAAGCTCCACTAAGACAGAGCAACAACTGCATGTTCTGATGTATCTATAACCTAATCTCGTCAGATACATATGACACCAGATGGAAACATCCCAAACGGAGCAAACTACCCCTGATAATTCAATTAGTCTACAGACCCACGTGCCTCAGTCCCAAATATAAGCAGCTAGCTGGTGGACAGACACCACCCTGCAGATTGATCCCTACTAGCCCCTGGGCCTCCATGATGGATCAGACATTGATTTGATTTGAAGGAAGAGTGAAAGCCGACGTCTGTGACCTCTGTTGGAGAGGTGAACGCTGATTGAATGATGAGTGTCCAGAGGTTTCACTGAGGAACTGTAAGTTGGCGGGCAGCCTGTTCTGAACAATCACCTTTTGTACAAATAAGTGTGAAATATAAATGAACCACTTTTTCATGAAGAAACAAAAAAAAAATGGCTGTAACTACATATGTACAATTTCTGTGCAATTCATTGCCAAACAGGACCCCTTTGGGGCATTGTGCTTATTAAAACAGGCTCACAAATGTTTTGACAGTATGTTTTGATACAGATATTTCTACTGTGGGAATGACACAGATGTATACTGTATGAAGTAGCTACAGTGGCAAGAAAAAGTATGTGAACCCTTTGGAAATACCTGGATTTCTGCATAAATTGGTCATAACATTTTATCTGCTCTTCATCTAGGTCACAACAATAGACAAACAGAGTCTGCTTAAACTAATAACATAAACAATTATACGTTTTCATGTCTTTATTTAACACACCGTGTAAACACAGTGTAGGGTGGGAAAAGTATCTGAACCATTGGATTTAATAACTGGTTGACCCTCCTTTGGCAGCAATAACATCAACCAAACGTTTTCTGTAGTTGCAGATCAGACCGGCACAACAGTCAGGAGGAATTTTGGACCATTCCTCTTTACAAAACTGTTTCAGTTCAGCAATATTCTTGGGATGTCTGGTATGAACTGCTCTCTTGAGGTCATGCCACAGCATCTCAATCGAGTTGAGGTCAGGACTATGACTGGGCCACTCCAGAAGGAGTATTTTCTTCTGTTCTGTTGAAGCAATTTTGTTGTTGATTTACTTCTGTGTTTTGAGTCGTTGTCCTGCTGCATCACCCAACTTCTGTTGAGCTTCAATTGGCAGACAGATAGCCTAACATTCTCCTGCAAAATGTCTTGATAAACTGGGAAATTCATTTTTCCGTCGATGATAACAAGCTGTCCAGGCCCTGAGGCAGCAAAGCAGCCCCAAACCATGATGCTCCCTCCACCATACTTTACAGTTGGGATGAGGTTTTAATGTTGGTGTGCTGTGCCTTTTTTTCTCCACACATAGTGTTGTGTGTTCCTTCCTTCCAAACAACTCAACTGTAATTTCATCTGTCCACAGAATATTTTGCCAGTAGCGCTGTGGAACATCCAGGTGCACTTTGGCAAACTTCAGACTTGCAGCAATGTTTTTTTTGGACAGCAGTGGCTTCTTCCGTGGTGTCCTCCCATGAACACCATTCTTGTTTAGTGTTTTACGTATCGTAGACTCGTCAACAGAGATATTAGTATGTTCCAGAGATTTCTGTAAGTCTTTAGCTGACACTCTAGGATTCTTCTTAACCTCATTGAGCATTCTGCACTGTGCTCTTGCGGTCGTCTTTGCAGGACGGCCACTCCTAGGGAGAGTAGCAACAGTGCAGAACTTTCTCAATTTACAGACTATTTGTCTTACCGTAGACTGATGAACATCAAGGCTATTAGAGATACTTTTGTAACCCTTTCCATCTTTATGCAAGTCAACAATTCTTCATCTTAGGTCTTCTGAGAACTCTTTTGTTCGAGGCATGGTTCACATGCTAATTGGTTCACAATGCTTCTTGTGAATAGCAAACTCAAATTTTGTGAGTGTTTTATAGGGCAAGGCAGCTCTAACCAACATCAACTACAGGTTAGCTGACTCCAATTAGCTTAGGGATTCACATACGTTTTCCAACCAACACTGAATCTTTAAATTATGTATTCAATATAGACAAGAAAAATACAATTTTAATTGTATTAATTGTAATTTAATTGTAATTTTAATAATTTGTGTGTTATTAGTTTAAGCATACTATGTTTGTCTATTGTTGTGACTTAGATGAAAATCAGATCAAATTTGATGACCAATTTATGCAGAACTCCAGGTAATTCCAAAGGGTTCACATACTTTTTCTTGCAACTGTATGTAAAAAAAAAAAAGAGCAAATACTCAAGGCTTTTCTTGATATAGGACCAAAGTAAACACATGACCACTGACAAATATAACTGAAGTACGCACCTCTTACAGCAAGGTAGATGAACTCAGAGCATCTGCAGCTGAGAATTTTGAAAAGCTTGTGGTCGGAAAATTTCTCTGGCACTGCCTTAGCTCAAAGCAAACATTCAAGTGTCCGGGTCCTTGAAAGTTGACAATCAGTCTATACAGTATCCATGTACACATGGTTGTTGTCAACTTGTTTATCTTCAAGTTGAAAGATAGTTTTAGATAAAAGATAATTTCATCTCCACAATAAACTCACGTCTAATTAAGCAGAGTTCAACAAAGCATCTATGGCGAACTTCCAGACAGTCCTATTTTCCTTCTCAAAATACTTGCACCTCACATCTGAGTAAAAACAGATTTCCTTCAGAAAATACATTTCACACAAATATTGCCAATATTACTGAGTGAGCTTTGTCTTCTGTAAATTGTACCTCCAAACAATTACCCCACCAAAGAAAAAGCTCTGACTCATTAAAGGGCTATGTTTGCTTTCCATAAAAAGAGACAAGGTAGACACTGATCAATGAGTGGTAAACCCAAATATATTATTTACACGAGGGCCCAGATTCACAAAACACTTCTTACACAAAAATTAAGAAGCTGCTGAAGAAGAAAAAAATATGTTCATGAGATAATTCTTAAGTGCAATTCCTCAACAAAATCTTAAGATTTCACGATTTATTTTGAACTTCTCAAATATCTTCTTACAAACTTCTTAAATATCTTCATATTTTATTGCTAGGCAACCGATTTAGCTAGCTACGGCAGTCATGTTAGCATATTTCGTACTGAGATTGCTGTTCTAAAACATGTTCTTGGGTTTAAAATAATCAAAACAGAAACTTTCAGATGAAGTTTGTGAGTGAATTAAACGTGTTCAATTGCTTTCATGAGCTTTTTCTCTCACTGCCCTGATTTCACGACAAGAGTTTAGCTATGTTGGAATTAAGAAAAAATCCAATAACTTTATTTCCAAGAATCAAATTTCTTCTGAACTTTTTCTTAAGGAGAAACATAAGAAATAGTGAAAGAACATTTCCAATAACCTTTTTGAGGAATATAAACTTTGCTTAACTTTCTTCATAGGTCTATAGTTAAGGGGGAAAAATGGCAGTTAAGAAGACATTTCTTCTTAAGAAGGTTTTGTGAATCTGGGCCCTGATCTTTATTTACTCAAAAACAATCCTCAAAGGATTCAGGGAAGCAAGCAAGGAAAATAAACACTCCATATCAGCAAAGGGATCTTAAGTCTTTAACTGTCTTTGGAAAGAAAATAATTCAATTGTGCCTCAAACTATAGGAAAATAAACTTAAAGCCAGCAGAATACATAGCCCTCGGGCCCAGAGTGAGATCTTTTAGGATATGTCCACAGAGACTATACGGTGAGAAAACTATACCACTGGGGGAGTGAGTGTTGGTTACTTTGTTTTAAAACCCACCAACTTTAATATTCTGATTGGGAAACTCCCTTAATCGGACCCTCCTCCCCCCCCGGAATACAGCAATCAAGTGTTATATCATTCCCCTGTGCGTTTCTGATCGTTTGATTTCTACAGAGGACACCTAAATCAATGGTCACATCCGTCGTCAACCTTCCCATCACGAAATCTTCTAAAATAACGAACATTACCAATAATAAATCTGAGTAACTGCTTTTGTTCCTACTCAAACACAAACTCCAACTGGCAACCTATTTAAACTGGCACCCTGGAAGCACAAGACAGCTGAACACATTGTAATTAGGAGTATGGCTTCACTTGGAGGCCCATAATTATA
Organism: Salvelinus alpinus; assembly: GCF_045679555.1. NCBI lineage: Eukaryota > Metazoa > Chordata > Actinopteri > Salmoniformes > Salmonidae > Salvelinus > Salvelinus alpinus. Next base: position 44,209,576 of record NC_092105.1, on the reverse strand, counting down.
ACTTACTTCCCGGAAAAGAGAGCAAAAACGAATTAACTTAACAGGTGCCTGTTTTACTTCCTATGACCCTTTCCTGGAGACACCAGAAAAATAAATTTAAAACAACTTTACTGAACAAAAATATAAACTCAACATGCAACAATTTCAAAGATTGTACTGTTTACAGTTACATTTAAGTCATTTAGCAGACGCTCTTATCCAGAGCGACTTACAAATTGGAAAGTTCATACATATTCATCCTGGTCCCCCCCCCACAACCCTGGCGTTGCAAGCGCCATGCTCTACCAATTGAGCCACACGGGATCAACCCATTCATATAAGGAAATCAGTCAATTGAAATTAATTCATTAGGCGCTAATGTATGGATTTCACATGACTGGGAATACAGATACCTTAAAAAAAGGCCTCACAATGGGCCTCAGGATCTCGTCAGACTATTTCTGTGCATTCAAATTGCCATTGATAAAATGTGTTCATTGTCAGTAGCTTATGCCTGCCCATACCATAACCCCACTGCCACCATGGGGCACTCTGTTCACAACGTTGACATCAGAAAACCTCCCGCCCACACAATGCCATACACGTGGTCTGCGGTTGTGAGGCCGGTTAGACGTACTGCCGAATTCCCTAAAGCAACATTGGAGACGGTTTATGGTAGAGAAATTAATATTCCATTTTCTGGCAACAGCTCTGGTGGACGTTCCTGCAGTCAGCATGCCAATTGCACACTCCCTCAAAACTTAAGACATCTGTAGCATAGTGTTGTGTGACAAAACTGCACCTTTTAGTGGCCTTTTATTGTTCCACAGCACAAGGTGCACCTGTGTAATGATCATGCTGTTTAATCAGATTTTTGATATGCCACACCTGTCAGGTGGATGGATTATCTTGGCAAAAGAGAAATGCTCTCTACCAGGGATGTAAACAAATTTGTGCACACAATTCGAGAGAAATAAGGTGTTTGTGCATATAGAAAATTTCAGGGATCTTTTATTTCAGCTCATGAAACACTTAACATGTTGTGTTGATATATTTGTTCAGTGTATTTGTAAGAAGGCCCCTCGGTGTCGTCTTTCAGACTTCAAGGCACCAGAGAGTAGTAAAAAGTGTCCCTCTGGCTGGACTGATATCCATCCATTGGTACTTTGTTCTTAGCTAGTGTTTGGGACTTGTCCCTCTGTACAGATCCATGATTTAGTACAGTATATTCCAATTATCTACTCATTGAAAGGATCATATACAGAGTTAAATAGTTAATGTCATCAGTCCTAATGTGTTGAGTGGTGCTATAAATCAGGCCTGAAAGCAAATGCCAGAGGCGACAGATTTTATGCAACTTTAAGTGTCTTGGCCTGAAAGGATGTTAAAAATGCTCCACCTACGTAACATTTACAAAGCAAATGAGGATCTGATGTAATTCCTTAGTGTCAAAGATGTTGGGGGAGGTTGGGTACTAAGATGACAAATGAAATTGTTTTAAGATGGTCATACTATGGATCATTTAGTTATTTGATTTAGCATTTTAGGACCCATTTAGGTATATAAAAAAAATATGAAAAAAATGATTTGATAAGATATTGATTTTGGCCTTTACTACTAAAGCCCATAGAAACACATTGAATAACATATTCATAAATGGCAAAAAGGGCATTCCAAAAATATATCATAAGAAACAAGGTATTGAAGTGTATTTTCTAAATCTAGGAGATATTTTTTTTAAATCTGGAAATATATACAGTGGGGAGAACAAGTATTTGATACACTGACAATTTTGCAGGTTTTCCTACTTACAAAGCATGTAGAGGTCTGTAATTTTTATCATAGGTACACTTCAACTGTGAGAGAAGGAATCTAAAACAAAAATCCAGAAAATCACATTGTATGATTTTTAAGTAATTAATTTGCATTTTATTGCATGACATAAGTATTTGATACATCAGAAAAGCAGAACTGAATATTTGGTACAGAAACCTTAGTTTGCAATTACAGAGATCATATGTTTCCTGTAGTTCTTGACCAGGTTTGCACACACTGCAGCAGGGATTTTGGCCCACTCCTCCATACAGACCTTCTCCAGATCCTTCAGGTTTCGGGGCTGTCGCTGGGCAATACGGACTTTCGGCTCCCTCCAAAGATTTTCTATTGGGTTCAGGTCTGGAGACTGGCTAGGCCACTCCAGGACCTTGAGATGCTTCTTACGGAGCCACTCCTTAGTTGCCCTGGCTGTGTGTTTCGGGTCGTTGTCATGCTGGAAGACACAGCCACGACCCATCTTCAATGCTCTTACTGAGGGAAGGAGGTTGTTGGTCAAGATCTCGCGATACATGGCCCCATCCATCCTCCCCTCAATACGGTGCAGTCGTCCTGTCCCCTTTGCAGAAAAGCATCCCCAAAGAATGATGTTTCCACCTCCATGCTTCACGGTTGGGATGGTGTTCTTGGGGTTGTACTCATCCTTCTATTCCTCCAAACACGGCGAGTGGAGTTTAGAGCAAAAAGCTCTATTTTTGTCTCATCAGACCACATGACCTTCTCCCATTCCTCCTCTGGATCATCCAGATGGTCATTGGCAAACTTCAGACGGGCCTGGACATGCGCTGGCTTGAGCAGGGGGACCTTGCGTGCGCTGCAGGATTTTAATCCATGACGGCGTAGTGTGTTACTAATGGTTTTCTTTGAGACTGTGGTCCCAGCCCTCTTCAGGTCATTGACCAGGTCCTGCCGTGTAGTTCTGGGCTGATCCCTCACATTCCTCATGATCATTGATGCCCCACGAGGTGAGATCTTGCATGGAGCCCCAGACCGAGGGTGATTGACCGTCATCTTGAACTTCTTCCATTTTCTAATAATTGTGCCAACAGTTGTTGCCTTCTCACCAAGCTGCTTGGCTATTGTCCTGTAGCCCATCCCAGCCTTGTACAGGTCTACAATTTATCCCTGATGTCCTTACACAGCTCTCTGGTCTTGGCCATTGTGGAGAGGTTGGAGTCTGTTTGATTGAGTGTGTGGACAGGTGTCTTTTATACAGGTAACGAGTTCAAACAGGTGCAGTTAATACAGGTAATGAGTGGAGAACAGGAGGGCTTCTTAAAGAAAAACTAACAGGTCTGTGAGAGCCGGAATTCTTACTGGTTGGTAGGTGATCAAATACTTATGTCATGCAATAAAATGCAAATTAATTACTTAAAAATCATACAATGTGATTTTCTGGATTTTTGTTTTAGATTCCGTCTCTCACAGTTGAAGTGTACCTATGATAAAAATGACAGACCTCTACATGCTTTGTAAGTAGGAAAACCTGCAAAATCGGCAGTGTATCAAATACTTGTTCTCCCCACTGTATATATATATATATATATATACACACTACCGGTGTAACGATGTGCGCTTTAAGAAATAAACTAACCATAATCCAAAACAGGAAACTCGAACAGCACACAGACATGAAATAAAAACAATGACACCTGGGGAAGGAACCAACGGGAGTGACATATTTTTATTTTATTTTTTAAATGTTTTTTTATTTTTTTATTCATAATACAAAAATCAACTTACATTGCTACATCAAACATGTCTAGCAAACCAAACACAGGTATTAACAATACTCAAACATACAAAAAATATCAATAGAAATAAAATAATACAAAAAATAAACAATTTAAGTGCAATTATATTCACTCTGAAAAGATCTTATTATAATGATTCATAAAGATGTTATTCTTGTTGTTATTCACTAGGGTTAATGTTTTAATAAGATAATTAAATTGGTAATCAGAAAAATTTGTAATTTTGGTATAGAATTTTGGAATCTTTCTTTGTGTATAAAGTATTTGGCAACAAGAATACATTTTTTTACAATAATTTCAGTGGTTTTGTTATCATTGCAATAGTAACATATATATTTTATGTTAAAAATATAGGCAGTGTTCATAATGGTAAATAAGTACTTTGCAAGGTTTTCCCAAAATTCTGACACAAATTTACATTCAAAGAACAAGTGAGACAGATTCTCACCTTCTTTTTCACAGAAAACGCAGATATCATCAATAGCCACAAATTTGGAAATCATAGAATTACATGGATATATCTTATGTAAAATTTTGAAGTGCACTTCCTTAACTTTGTTTGGTATACAGTATTTGTAAGGCCTTACCCATGCATTTTTCCAGACAATGTCAGGAATAAGCATGTTCCAGAAAAACTTTCCTCTCGGTGTAAGTTGGTTTTGTGAATGAAGAATTTGTCTTATATATTTATTACAACAAGATCTCTCAAATAAGCCCACGCCTTCCAATCTGAGTTCTGGATAAACTTTGTGATCATTCCCAAAATTAAGATGACTTTTCATAAGTGTAGTTAGACCACTGGGAACGGCTTTGATCACAGAAATAAACTCTCTGAAAGGTATTGGAAACTCTTTCAATGTTATAAATTGTTCATATGTGAGAATATTACCCTTGTTGTCGAAAATATCAAGAACAAAGTCAATATTCCTCTCATGCCAGCTGGGGTAGAACAATGACTTATTCCTTACAGTTATGTCTGAATTATTCCACAAAAGAGCTTTATGAGGGGAAAAATTGTGCAGGAAACATATTTTCCAGGCCATTAAAGCTTGTTGGTGAAACCTAGCCAATTTAGCAGGTAATCTTTCAGGAATATATTTACATTTCAGTAAAAATTGAAGACCTCCCAATTTATTAAACACATTATTTGGAATGAAATACCATATTGAATCAGTATCGATCAAACATTTTTTCAACCAGTTTATCTTGAAAGTGTTATTTATGCTCTTTTGATAGAAAGGACAGTTTTTTTTAGTTTGTGAGACTAATTTTTCCAGATGAAGTCAAGAAAGGTCTTATTGATCTCTTTACAAGTAGCTGGATTTACACATAACGATAATGAGGGGTACACAAAACGAGACAGTCCCTCTGCCTTGGACAGAAGTACTCTCCCAAGTATAGAAAGATCTCTTTGTAGCCAATTATTAAATATATTTTTAGTTCTCTTAATTTTAGGAGAGAAATTCAAATGTTGTCTGACTAAGTGGTTTTTTGACAGATGTATTCCTAAACACAGTCCTTTACAGGAATATTTTCAATTTCTTTATCATCAGAGTCATATAAACATAAGATTTCACATTTAGAAACATTCAGTATTAAATCCTGATGCAATAAAAAATGCAGTTATAGCATTAAGGGCATGTGCGACCTGGTCTTTGTCTCTTAATATTTAATCCCATCGGTCACAATAGTGACCATAAAAAAACATATTCAGTTATAAGGCTCTAAAAATGTTACTGAATGACGTATCAATGCATTTCCAGGAAATATTGAAATAATAAAGGGTCTCAATGAAAGATGTGCAGTGTCACATGTTTAGTGTAATTTGTCACATGACCAGAGCTGTTTACTTCCTGGTTGCACCATGAGAGGAGGATGGCTGCATCAAAGCTCCCAAACAAAAGGTTTGTAAAGTATGTTAACATAAAGTTAGGACAAAGATTTTTGGTACACATCATCTTTAAGGTGTCTAGTATTGATATATGCATTTGCAATTACTCAACTTTGTTCAGTGTGGTCATAGAATGTGTAAACATGTTGACGGCAACAATAGTGACCGGCGGGATAACACAGTGCATCTAGGTATACACATAGTTATACACATACATAGTTCTTGTTTTACCTAACTTTCTACTCTGTTCTTTCTTTTAGTTTCACTTTGAGTCGAGCTCTGGATATGTTGGATCTAGGTGACTGCCCAGACAAGGCATGCAACATTGCAGTTATCCCTCAAAATGAGAAAGATGCTGTCCTGAGTGATTGAGATAGCGATGGGTCAGATATGGACTATGGACAGGCCATTTGCCAGCCAGGCTGTTGAATGCATATGCTGAACATATGCAAACAGATCATGACAGGAACAACGTTATCAGTGATGATGACCTACCCCTCACCCCCCTCATCCACAACCTCCACCACACCCCTCCATTGTTGATAATGAAGAGCCAAGGGCCTCTACCCGCCAGAGGGTCCAGTCAGAAGAGCCAAGGGCCTCTACAAGCCATAGGGGTCAGCCAGAAGAGCCAAGGGAAAAGCTGCATGTGGTCAAAAATAAAGATTGAGTGATCAAACGATCGAAAAGGCCTGCCACTGATGTGATTCCAAAACACATAGTATACAGCCCAAATATGCTAAAGTTTGGCACAAAAACACTGAGCCACGGAAGGAGATCTTTACTGGCTGCTACTGTTGAAGATCAGGCAAGATATGACAAAACTTCTCACTGGCCAATCAACACGATGCACCGGTTCCAGAGAAGTCGTCATTGTGACAAACGTACTACCTATGCATGTGAGAAATGCAAAGCGCCACTGCACATTGAGTGCTTCCAGATATACCATGGACAGTAGAAAAGGAGATAAGACCGAATGAAAAAGGGCTGAAAAAGACAAAAGAAAAATTGAAAAGTCGATAAAGGGTGATGAGAAGCAATACAACGGACTCTAGGAAGAAAAGAAAAGTAGACGAAAAAGACAATCAAAATGACTGAAATGTTTTTGGAAAAGAAGGTCAATTGATTCAAGACTGTATGACAGTAGGTCTGACTGATCACAGTTCAAAATAGTGATGCACAAACTAATCTTGCACTTGGTTCTGAAGCATACCTCTATGATATACACTGCTCAAAAAAATAAAGGGAACACTAAAATAACACATCCTAGATCTGAATGAATGAACTATTCTTATTAAATACTTTTTTCTTTACATACTTGATTGTGCTGACAACAAAATCACACAAAAATTATCAATGGAAATCAAATTTATCAACCCATGAGGGTCTGGATTTGGAGTCACAGTCAAAATTAAAGTGGAAAACCACACTACAGGCTGATCCAACTTTGATGTAATGTCCTTAAAACAAGTCAAAATGAGGCTCAGTAGTGTGTGTGTGGCATCCACGTGCCTGTATGACCTCCCTACAACGCCTGGGCATGCTCCTGATGAGGTGGCGGATGGTCTCCTGAGGGATCTCCTCCCAGACCTGGACTAAAGCATCCGCCAACTCCTGGACAGTCTGTGGTGCAACGTGGCGTTGGTGGATGGAGCGAGACATGATGTCCCAGATGTGCTCAATTGGATTCAGGTCTGGGGAACGGGCGGTCCAGTCCATAGCATCAATGCCTTCCTCTTGCAGGAAATGCTGACACACTCCAGCCACATGAGGTCTAGCATTGTCTTGCATTAGGAGGAACCCAGGGCCAACCGCACCAGCATATGGTCTCACAAGGGGTCTGAGGATCTCATCTCGGTACCTAATGGCAGTCAGGCTACCTCTGGCGAGCCCATGGAGGGCTGTGCGGCCCCCCAAAGAAATGCCACCCCACACCATGACTGACCCACCGCCAAACCGGTCATGCTGGAGGATGTTGCAGGCAGCAGAACGTTCTCCACGGCGTCTCCAGACTGTCACGTCTGTCACATGTGCTCAGTGTGAACCTGCTTTCATCTGTGAAGAGCACAGGGCGCCAGTGGTGAATTTGCCAATCTTGGTGTTCTCTGGCAAATGCCAAACGTCCTGCACGGTGTTGGGCTGTAAGCACAACCCCCACCTGTGGACGTCGGGCCCTCATACCACCCTCATGGAGTCTGTTTCTGACCGTTTGAGCAGACACATGCACATTTGTGGCCTGCTGGAGGTCATTTTGCAGGGCTCTGGCAGTGCTCCTCCTGCTCCTTCTTGCACAAAGGCGGAGGTAGCGGTCCTGCTGCTGGGTTGTTGCCCTCCTACGGCCTCCTCCACGTCTCCTGATGTACTGGCCTGTCTCCTGGTAGCGCCTCCATGCTCTGGACACTACGCTGACAGACACAGCAAACCTTCTTGCCACAGCTCGCATTGATGTGCCATCCTGGATGAGCTGCACTACCTGAGCCACTTGTGTGGGTTGTAGACTCCGTCTCATGCTACCACTAGAGTGAAAGCACCGCCAGCATTCAAAAGTGACCAAAACATCAGCCAGGAAGCATAGGAACTGAGAAGTGGTCTGTGGTCACCACCTGCAAAACCACTCCTTTATTGGGGGTGTCTTGCTAATTGCCTATAATTTCCACCTGTTGTCTATTCCATTTGCACAACAGCATGTGAAATTTATTGTCAATCAGTGTTGCTTCCTAAGTGGACAGTTTGATTTCACAGAAGTATGATTGACTTGGAGTTACATTGTGTTGTTTAAGTGTTCCCTTTATTTTTTTGAGCAGTGTATATATATATGCACTCATTGTGCAGTGGTGCTTTTTAAATATATATATATATAATTGTATTTTGTTCAGTGTAGGCCTCTACTTGAATGCATATTCTACAGGCTACCTCTCTCCTAAATGTTACCTTTATGTTCAGTGGGAATGAATCACACGACTGCTATACAGTTGTTAGTGAATGTTGCACTAAAATGTCACAATGACAATGTTACAATGAATATTGCACTAAAGTACAAGTTCAAATGTTACAATAAAGTTACAATATTAATGTTTCAATACATGTTGTACTAAAGTAACAATGTTACAATGTATGTTACAATAAAGTAACAATGTTGAAATACGTTGATGGTTGTTTTTTTTAAACTTTGCTCTCAGTTTTCATATCGGTGTCGTATAATGGTTTTTGATGTGTAAAATAGTCACACTAGAATGTGACGGGACATTCTAGTGGCAATGCTGAAGACTGCTAGTTTTAAATGTGTTAATAACTGGGTTGGGATATATAAGAACTTTGATAACTGCATAGGAGAAATATGTTAATTCAGTATACGTAACATTATCCCACCAGTCACAATTGTGACCGACCATAAAACACACTTTTTCACCTACTTTTCCATTAAAATTTCAAAAAATAATGATTGATTACTTCAAATGGTTACTAATGACACTTGATTTGGATATTTTCATGTCTGGGAAAAATTCGGGATTAAATGGGTTAAGAAAAGAGTAGTATCATCAGCCAGTTGGGAAATTTTGATTTCTTTGTTAAAAATGGTTAAGCCATACAAATTTGCATCATTCAGAATATCTAGAGATAGAAGTTCCACAACCAAAATTAATAAAAATGGCGAAATTGGGCATCCCTGTCGTACACTTCTGTTGATACTAAATCTTTTGGAAGTATTAAGGTTTAGTAGCACAGAACTATTTATATCTTTGTAAAACATGCGAATTACTTTAATAAAATTATCACCAAATCCAAAAAGTTTAAGAGACCTAAAGAGAAATTCATGTTCAATTGTGTCAAAGGCTTTACAGAAGTCCAGAAATAGGACAACCGCATCTGAGTCAATTGCATCTGAATAATCTATCAGGTCCAAGACTAAACGAATGTTAGAGCTTATGTGACGGCCCTTCATAAATCCTGTTTGAGTCTCATTTATAATGGTATCTATTCCTTTCTTAAATTTTTTGGCATAAACCAGAGCAATCAATTTGTAATCAACATTTAATAAAGTAATTGGTCTCCAATTGTCAATTAGAGAAGGGTCTTTATCAGGCTTCGGAATCAATGAAATAAGGCCCTGTTTCATAGTGGAGACCATTTCCCCATTTTTAATGCAATCTTGAAACATATTGAAAATCGTGTCCTCTAGCAACTCCCAAAACTGTCTATAGAATTCAACTGACAGGCCATCAGGGCCAGGTGATTTCCCTTTTTTCACTGAATTCAGAGCCTCTCTAATTTCTCCAATTGACACAGGTGAATCGCAAACTGAGTGGAAATCATCCTCAATTACAGGGACATAATTCTGAATGTGGCAAATGTAGCTTTCATAACCATCTTCCTGAAATTGAGAGCTGTAAAGGTTTTCATAAAAGGAATTGACAAATGATGATATTGTAATGGGATCTTTGCATAAAACATCGTTAATTTTGAGTGCAGTTATAGATTTTCTTTTGTAGTTTCTCTTTTCAAGTGCAAAAAAAGTAACTAGTGTTTCTTTCCCCCTCTTCAATCCATTTTGCTCTTGACCTTACAAAGGCGCCCTTTGCCAGATCCGTGTAAGTCTGTTCTAATTCTAGTTGTAAAGACCTGAACACAGACTCCTCTTCTTCAGATAGATTATCTTTCTTTAGAAAACTGTCAAGCTTGCTCATCATCTCCTTTTCTCTATGGTTCTTTAATTGCATCAGCTCTTTGGCGCGTTTAATGGCTACCACTCTGACTTTATATTTGAAAAATTCCCATCTACTCCCATGACCCAAGTCTTTTCTTGCAAAAATATCTTTAGCTAATGATTTGATGTTTTCAATGAGAGCAGTATCTTTAAGAAGAGTATTGTTTCATTTCCAATATCCTCGAGTACCTTTAGATTTTTTAGTAGCTTGTAAATCCAGGGAAATCAAGTGATGATCAGAAAAGGGAGCCAACTGATGATCTACATCTATAACAAATTGTAACAAAAAAGGGGAAATTAGGAATAAATCTATTCTAGATTTACGTGACATAGTTTTGTTGGTCCATGTATAACCCTTAGCATCCGGATTGAAATAACGGCAGGCATCCTCAACACAGAGATCCTTGCATAATGTAATGATAATGTTACTATTTTGAGGGTTTTGACTCGTTCTAGGAGGAAAACGATCAGCAGATGCATCAGGTGTTTCATTAAAATCCCCTGAAATAATTAGAAAAGCCTCTGAGTATTTGTTGCTTAAATCCTGTACCTTCCTGGTAAATTGGGTTAAAAGGGTCTTATAAGGAGCATGTGAGTTATGTCCGTATACATTACAGATGATGAAAATAGCATTGTCAAGTTTAACAGTTACTATGACCCATCTGCCGTTTTGTGAAGATGTGGATTCTAGAATGTCACCTTTAAACTTGTGAATAAGTGTCAAAACACCAGCAGAATGATTTGATCCATGACTGAAATAGGCCATATCTCCCCATTGTGCTTTCCAAAATTTCAAATCACTTTCACCTGAATGAGTTTCCTGAAGAAGGACAAAATCTGCGTTACTGCGTTTACAGTATAAAAATAAAGCTTTCCTTTTTGTAGGATTTCTCAAACCCCTGGCATTCAGACTAACGATATTGAGTGAATTGAAAACGAACTCCTGCATTAAAAAAGAAAGAACACAAATTAGATAACAAGTATTAATGTGAACAATAAAACAAACAGTGAACCTTGAGAGGATTACTCCGACGGAAAACTACGCTCAGCTGAGGTAGCGGTGGTTAACAGAATTACAAATCTATTTACTTCCTTTTCTTTGGCAAGTGTTCATCAGTTGTAGTTCGAACGGTACATTTATTATTGGCAGTACATTAACTGTACTCATGGTAGTACTCACAGTTCCAATTTGGTTAATGTCAACAGAGTTACCCAGAGTGACATATATAGGGCAGGTAATCAAGGAGGTGATGTAGTCCATAATGTGTCACGCCCTTTTTATGTCTCTAATTTGGTTTGGTCAGGGTGTGATTTGGGTGGGCATTCTATGTTCATTTTGCTATGTTTTGTATTTCTTTGTTTTGGCCGGGTATGGTTCTCAATCAGGGACAGCTGTCTATCGTTGTCTCTGATTGGGAACCATACTTAGGTAGCCTTTTCCCACCTGTGTTTTGTGGGTAGTTATTTTCTGTTTAGTGTTTTCTGCACCTGACAGGACTGTTTCGGTTTCGTTTTGCACTTTGGTATTTTGTTCTAGTGTTCAGTTGAAATAAAAGTCATGAACACTTACCACGCTGCGCTTTGGTCCGATTCTTCCTCTTCATGCAACGATGACCGTTACATAATGCGCGTAACGATGGTGACAGGTGTGCACCATAACGAGCAGCCTGGTGACCTAGAGGCCTGAGAGGGAGCACACGTGACAACCTGTCAAAAGTTTTAGAACACCTACTCACTTCATGAGGTAGTCACCTGGAATGCATTTCAATTAACAGGTGTTCCTTCTTAAAAGTTAATTTGTGGAATTTCTTTCCTTCAGTTGTGTTTTGAAAATGTAGGTGGGTATACAGAAGATAGCCCTATTTGGTAAAAGACCAAGTCCATATTATGGCAAGAACAGCTCAAATAAGGAAAGCGAAACAACAGTCCATCATTACTTTAAAACATGAAGGTCAGTCAATACGGAACATTTCAAAAACTTTAAAAGTTTCTTCAAGTGCAGTCGTAAAAACTGGGTCTCATGAGGACCGCCACGGGAAAGGAAGAGGCAGAGTTACCTCTGCTGCAAAGGACAAGTTCATTAGAGTTACCAGCCTCAGAAATTGCAGCCCAAATAAATGCTTCACAGAGTTCAAGTAATAGACAGATCTCAACATCAACTGTTGAATCAGGCCTTCATGGTTGAATTGCTGCAAAGAAACCACTACTAAAGGACACCAATAAGAAGAAGAGACTTGCTTGGGCCAAGAAACACAAGCAATGGACATTAGACCGGTGGAAATTTGTCCTTTGGTCCGGAGTCCAAATTTGAGATTTTTGTTTCCAACCGCTGTGTCTTTGTGAGATGCGGTGTGGGTGAATGGATGATATCCGCATGTCTATTTCCCACCGTAAAGCATGGAAGAGGAGGTGTTATGGTGTGGAGGTGCTTTGCTGGTGACACTGTCAGTGATTTATTTAGAATTCAAGGCACACTTAACCAGCATGGCTACCACAGAATTCTGCAGCGATACGCCATCCAATCTGGTTTGCGCAGAGTGGGACTATTGTCCCAAATGACCCAGATGCAGACAGTTTCGAAATAACAAAAGTTTATTACAAAAACAGGGGGGCAGGCAAACGACATGTCAAGGGCAGGCAGAGGTCAGTAATCCAGAGCAGAGCCCGAAAGGTACAGAACGGCAGGCTCAGGGTTAGGGCAGGCAGAGGTCAGTAATCCAGGGTGGTGTGACAAGGTACAGAATGGCAGGCAGGCTCAGGGCAGGCAAAATGGTCAAAACTGGAACTAGAGAAAGACAGTAGCACGGGGAAACAAAACGAACTGGCAACAGACAAACAGAGAACACAGGTACAAATACACTGGGGATAATGAGGAAGATGGGTAACACCTGGAGGTTTGTGGAGACAAGCACAAAGACAGGTGAAACAGATCAGGGTGTGACAACTATCATTTGTTTTTCAACAGGACAATGACGCAACACACCTCCAGGCTGTGTAAGGGCTATTTTACCAAGAAGGAGAGTGATGAAGTGCTGCATCAGATGACCTGGCCTCCACAATCCCCCGACCTCAACGAAACTGTTATGGTTTGGGATGAGTCGCACCGCAGAGTGAAGGAAAAGCAGCCAAGAAGTGCTCAGCATATGTGGAAACTCCTTCAAGACTGTTGGAAAAGCATTCCAGGTGAAGCTGGTTGAGAGAATGTCAAAAGCTGTCATCGAGGCAAAGGGTGGCTACTTAGTATAAAATATAAAATAGATTTTGATTTGTTTAACACTTTTTTGTTTACTACATGATTCCATATGTGTTATTTCATAGTTTTGATGTCTTCACTATTATTCTACAATGTAGAAATGAGTAAAAATAAAGAGTAGGTTATCTAAAACTTTTGACCGGTAGTGTATATATATTTTACACATTTAAACCCTTTTTTTGGGTAGGCACAAAACTACCTTCATACTTCCATTCATATTTTTAAACCAGTACCGTTTACCTTCCCCTCTCTCCACTGAGATTCTCTGCCTCTAACCCTATTACAGGGGCTGAGTCACTGGCTTACTGGTGCTCTTCCATGCCGTCCCTACGAGGGGTGCGTCACTTGAGTGGGTTGAGTCAATGACGTGATCTTCCTGTCTGGGTTGGCGCACCCCCTTGGGTTGTGCCGTGGCGGAGATCTTTGTGGGCTATACTCGGCCTTGTCTCAGGATGGTAAGTTGGTGGTTGAAGATATCCCTCTAGTGGTGTGGGAGCTGTGCTTTGGCAAAGTGGGTGGGGTTATATCCTGCCTGTTTGGCCCTGTCCGGGGGTATCATCGGATGGGGCCACAGTGTCTCCTGACTCCTCCTGTCTCAGCCTCCAGTGTTTATGCTGCAGTAGTTTATGTGTCGGGGGGCTAGGTTCAGTCTGTTATATCTGGAGTACTTCTCCTGTCTTATCCGGTGTCCTGTGTGAATTTAAGTATGCTCTCTCTAATTCTCTCTTTCTCTCTTTCTTTCTTTCTTTCTTTCTCTCTCTCGGAGGACCGGAGCCCTAGGACCATGCCTCAGGACTACCTGGCATGATGACTCCTTGCTGTCCCCAGTCCACCTGGCCGTGCTGCTGCTCCAGTTTCAACTGTTCTGCCTGCAGCTATGGAACCCTGACCTGTTCACCGGACGTGCTACCTGTCCCAGACCTGCTGTTTTCAACTCTCTAGAGACAGCAGGAGCGGTAGAGATACTCTCCACTCACAAACTTCTACAGATGCACAATCGAGAGCATCCTGTCGGGCTGTATCACCGCCTGGTACGGCAACTGCTCCGCCCACAACCGTAAGGATCTCCAGAGGGTAGTGAGGTCTGCACAACGCATCACCGGGGGCAAACTACCTGCCCTCCAGGACACCTACACCACCGATGTCACAGGAAGGCCATAAAGATCATCAAGGACTACAACCACCCGAGCCACTGCCTGTTCACCCCGCTATCATCCAGAAGGCGAGGTCAGTACAGGTGCATCTAAGCAGGGACCGAGAGACTGAAAAACAGCTTCTATCTCAAGGCCATCAGACTGTTAAACAGCCACCACTAACATTTAGTGGCCGCTGCCAACATACTGACTCAACTCCAGCCACTTTAATAATGGGAATTGATGGAAATTTATGTAAAAATGTATCACTAGCCACTTTAAACAATGCCACTTAATATAATGTTTACATACCCTACATTACTCATCTCATATGTATATGTATATACTGTACTCTATATCATCTACTGCATCTTGCCATCTTTATGTAATACATGTATCACTAACCACTTTAAACTATGCCACTTTATGTTTATATACCCTACATTACTCATCTCATATGTATATACTGTACTCTATACCATCTACTGCATCTTGCCTATGCCGTTCTGTACCATCACTCATTCATATATCTTTATGTACATATTCTTTATCCCTTTACACTTGTGTGTATAAGGTAGTAGTTGTGGAATTGTTAGGTTAGATTACTCGTTGGTTATTACTGCATTGTCGGAACTAGAAGCACAAGCATTTCGCTACACTCGCATTAACATTTGCTAACCATGTGTATGTGACAAATAACATTTGATTTGATTTGATTTAATGATCGGCTATGAAAAGCCAACTGACATTTACTCCTGAGGTGCTGACTTGTTGCACCCTCGACAACTACTGTGATTATTATTATTTGACCATGCTGGTCATTTATGAACATTTGAACATCTTGGCCATGTTCTGTTATAATCTCCACCCAGCACAGCCAGAAGAGGACTGGCCACCCCTCATAGCCTGGTTCCTCTCTCGGTCTCTTCCTAGGTTTTGGCCTTTCTAGGAAGTTTTTCCTAACCACCGTGCTTCTACACCTGCATTGCTTGCTGTTTGGGGTTTTAGGCTGGGTTTCTGTACAGCACTTTGAGATATCAGCTGATGTAAGAAGGGCTATATAAATACATTTGATTTGATTTGGATGAGTCCTGTGATGCTTGTGGGGTCGCAGAGCCCATTCATTTGTAGCCCAAATAGTTCGGACACTACCAAACAGAAGTTGGCCCACCGATGGTACCGACTTCAGACGAGTCTCCTGACACTTGAGTCTCCTGACACGTTAGAGTCTCCCCTTTCCATAGAGTGGTCATAATAGTTTTGTAGGTCAAACCGTTCGGAAGCTACAGACAGATGCTAGCTCTGCCACCTTTCACCATAGATGCGGAAGTGCGACACTGCGGTGAATTGAGACGTATCCAGTGCAAAAAAAACCTGATGGATTTTGATGTTTTTTTTTGGTTATATCATTTAAATTGACGCATAAACTCTAGGGGGATTATGTAAAACTATGTGGTAATAGTCTGATGTTTTTCATCCATGTTCACTGCATGTTTATAAGCTATTTTTGTCCTCTATATATTACTGAAACATATGTCTTCCCTTTTCAATAAGTAAAGTATCATTTGGCGTTTTCTGTAATAGTTATAATTAATAATAAAGATATACGTTTATTCAATAGTGATGATTATTCACATGTTGATATCTCACTGATTGCAAATGCAGTGGATTTGAATTCAATCTGGATTAACAGCAGGTTTATGACTTGTTCTACTCAGGCTGTCTATAAACCTTATTTACTGTCATCTGGACCATAGTTCCTCTTATCCAGGTAGATCAAGGTAGTGCTGACCTGCCCATACGTTGGATGGGGTCATCCTTCTCCTTTAAAAGCCACCAAAGCCAAATGGATGGTCTCAGACCAGTGAAAGCTTGAAAGGCAGCCTGCGGTGATCCCTTTCAGTGCCTTCTGTCATGAATAGATGCCGCAAAGAGCTCTCCTCCTGCCCATGGAAAGAGGAGCATTGAAGGAGGAGCACTCAGACTGAAGGGGAGCTATTGAATGATATGCTAAATCACCTGTCTT
The DNA here is from genome assembly GCF_045679555.1 of Salvelinus alpinus. Lineage (NCBI taxonomy): Eukaryota > Metazoa > Chordata > Actinopteri > Salmoniformes > Salmonidae > Salvelinus > Salvelinus alpinus. The sequence continues at coordinate 44,193,002 of NC_092105.1, read as the reverse complement.
TCATTGAACATTGACACACAAAACAGTTCTCATATAGAGCACAAAAAATAACTACATTTAGAATGATTGCATCAACCACTGCAACTTCAGATTACATTGAAAAGTGTAGGCCTACATGCAAAACGGTTAGAGCATCAGGTCTGTTTAAATAGTATAAACTGTACATACAGTATCAGAGATCTCAAAAAAGAAGACTTGGCGCCTTCTCTGGATTATTGTTAAGGCTATTGCACACAGCAAACCACAATTTAGCCGTTAGGAGCAAAGGAAAGGGAACCCGTGTTGCATTTATCATGGACACACAGAAAAAAACACCCTTCCCTTATACAACATAACATTGTGTTTCTCAACCACTCTTGTGGCTTGTGCTTGGGCTCGGAGCCAAATGGATATGCATTTCCCCAACAGCCCCAAGGGAAGTTTCACCCATTTACATTTTTATTGGCTTGTGCCTTTTTTCAAATTTCTACTACTGAGTGAACCCGTGTCAGGGCACACGTCAGCAGGGTAGAGATGTTCTAAAACCACCCACTTCCTGTTTCACCCGCCTTTAGAGAGAACGTTGTGTTTGCTGACTTTATACAGGTCTCTTTATGTTTCTGTATGAGAAGAGCTAATGACCGCTTATAAGCATGTAGTAAAGGATGGACACAGTCATCACTTCACTTGTACTTTCACTGCCTGTTCTGATGTAGGCAACTGCTAGCACAGAAAAATACAATGATAAAATACTTTTCAACAATGAGTTACTCCGAGTGTGTTAGGTTTATTACCAATGAGCTGTAAACATCGCCTAAGAGTCTGTCTGGCTGTTCCAAAGCCAGCAGCAACAAGGAACTGGCTTGTAAGCATTATATAGACAGGCCTCACCCTAAACAGGTGGTGAAACCAAAACCTATTTTTGTTTACACACGTTTGGGTGGCATTACTCTATGTAGAGATCTTACACAAAAAGGGTGTTGTTCATAAAACAGCAGAATACAGTGAATACAGTGTTCTTAAAACATGCGCAGACTATCTGGCAAGCGTCTTCACAGACATTTTCAATCTCTCCTTGTACCAGTCTGTAATCCCAACATGTTTCAAGCTGACCACTGTTGTTCCTGTACATAAGAACTCCAAGGAAACCTGCCTAAATGACTATCGCCCTGTAGCCCTTACATTTGTAATTATGAAGTGCTTTGAAAGGCTGGTCATGACACACATCAACACCATCATCCCAGACACCCTGGATCCACTCCAATTCGCATACTGCCCCAACAGATCCACAGATGACGCAATCTCAATTGGATGCTAAGCTACAGGACTGTTTCGCTAGCACAGACTGGAATATGTTCTGGGATTCATTCGATGGCATTGAGGAGTTTACCACATCAGTCACAGGCTTCATTAATAAGTGCATTGACGAGGTCATCCTCACAGTAACCGTACGCACATATTCCAACCAGAAGCCATGGATTACAGGCAACATCTGTACTGAGCTAAAGGTTAGAGCTGCCGCTTTGAACGAGCGGGACTCTATTCCAGACACTTATAAGAAATCCCGCTAAGCCCTGCGATAAACCATCAAACAGGCAAAGAGTCAATACAGGGCTCCACGGCCCAGTGTATCCTGTGCCTCGGCCAAGGAAGAGGCCTCCTGTATGTCTCCCCAGCCTGGTGAGTCCTGTGCCTGTGCTAAGCCCTAACCCTCCTGCATTTCTCCCCAACCTGGTGAGTCCTGTGCCTTCTCCCAGAGCCAGGCCTCCTGTGTGTCTCTTCACTCAAGTGGTGATCCATGGCAAGAAGCCTCCAGTGGTGATCCATGGCACGAAGCCTCCAGTGATGATCCATGGCACGAAGCCTCCAGTGATGATCCATGGTAAGAAGCCTCCAGTGATGATCCATGGCACGAAGCCTCCAGTGATGATCCATGGCACGAAGCCTCCAGTGAAGATCCATGGCAAGAAGCCTCCAGTGATGATCCATGGCAAGAAGCCTCCAGTGATGATCCATGGCAAGAAGCCTCCAGTGATGATCCATGGCACGAAGCCTCCAGTGATGATCCATGGCACGAAGCCTCCAGTGATGATCCATGGCACGAAGCCTCCAGTGATGATCCATGGCACGAAGCCTCCAGTGATGATCCATGGCACGAAGCCTCCAGTGATGATCCATGGCACGAAGCCTCCAGTGATGATCCATGGCACGAAGCCTCCAGTGATGATCCTTGGCACGAAGCCTCCAGTGATGATGCATGGCAAGAAGCCTCCAGTGATGATCCATGGCACAAAGCCTCCTGTGTGTCTCTCCACTCCAGCGACGCCCTTCAGTCCGGAGCCTCCAGCGACGATCCCCAGTCCGGAGCCTCCAGCGACGATCCCCAGGCCGGAGCCTCCAGCGACGATCCCCAGTCCGGAGCCTCCAGCGACAATCCCCAGTACGGAGCCTCCAGCATCGATCCCCAGTCCGGAGCCTCCAGCGACGATCCCCAGTCCGGAGCTGCCAGAGTCTCCCTCCTGTCCGGAGCTGCCAGAGTCTCCCTCCTGTCCGGAGCTGCCAGAGTCTCCCTCCTGTCCGGAGCTGCCAGAGTCTCCCTCCTGTCCGGAGCTGCCAGAGTCTCCCTCCTGTCCGGACTTGCCAGAGTCTCCCTCCTGTCCGGAGCTGCCAGAGTCTCCCTCCTGTCCGGAGCTGCCAGAGTCGCCCTCCTGTCCGGAGCTGCCAGAGTCGCCCTCCTGTCCGGGGTCGGCTGCGAGGGTCCCCAGTCCGGGGTCGGCTGCAAGGTTCCCCAGTCCGGGGTCGGCGGCGAGGGTCCGGGGGGGGGGGGGGGGGGGGGTACTGTCACGCCCTGACCTTAGAGATCCTTTTTATGTCTCTATTTTGGTTGGTCAGGGCGTGAGTTGGGGTGGGGTGTTTTTGTTCTATGTTGTCTATTTCTATGTGTTTGGCCGGGTGTGGTTCTCAATCAGAGGCAGCTGTCTATCGTTGTCTCTGATTGAGAACCATACTTAGGTAGCCTTTTCCCACCTGTGTTTTGTGGGTAGTTGTTTTCTGTTTTGTGTGAGTATCTGACAGAACTGTTGCGTTTTGTTCCACTTTTGTTTTTGTTCCAGTGTTCAGGTTTTAATAAACATCATGAACACGTACCACGCTGCGCTTTGGTCTACTCCTTCTTCCTCAGACGAACATCGTTACATTGCTGCAAAAGGTGGCTCTACAAAGTATTGACTTTGGGGGGTGAATAGTTATGCACGCTCAAGTTTTCGTATTTTTTTGTCTTATTTCTTGTTTGTTTCACAATAAAACATAATTTGCATCTTCAAAGTGGTAGGCATGTTGTTTAAATCAAATTATACAAACCCCCCAAAAATCTATTTTAATTCCAGTTTGTAAGGTAGCAAAATAGGAAAAATGCCAAGGGGGGTGAATACTTTCGCAAGCCACTGTATTATAATCTATCCTGATACCTAGTCATTTTGCCCTGCCTTCATGTAATACCTACGTCAAATACCTCATACCTCTGCACATTGATCTGGTACTGGTACTCCCTGTATAGCTCCATTCTTGTGTATTTTATTCCTCTTGTGTTACTATTTTATTATTACTATTATTTTTGAACTGCTTTGTTGGGAAGGGCTCGTAAGCAAGCAAGTCTACACCTGTTGTATTCGGACGCCTGTGATAAATAACATTTGATTCGATTTTTACTGTTTATTTTTTGGGTGGCGGAGAATCTGCTCAATTGACAAGACTGAACTTCACATGTGGAGTCTGCGGTGTAGCAGTGAACACTCCCCAGTTTTAACTACATATATGCTTCTCCCCACCGGAGCCCTGGCTTCAATCCCCAGCTCTTTCCTTCCTACTTTTTCTTCCACCTACCTGTCTCCACTTGGTGTGGTACAACTGTCTGAATAAAGTACAGTTTAATATGTTTGTTTAAGAAGATAAAAAAACATAACTTCACAAATTAGTTTTTTTTCTTCTGACAGACAGGTGATTCAGATACTGCAATGGTCCTGCTAACCAGGATATCATGACCAATGATGCCCCTGGATGAACTTTCCCAAAGCCAATCCAGTCAGTCACCCCACACCCAAGTAGGAAGTTTCTGAAGGTGCCTTCCTAAGATAAGGACACCCTTTGTCGCTATAGTGGGTCTATTGTTCACATTTTTAGGGCTTTCTTTAAATCATAAGTATTTAAACATGCATTCCCGGAAGCTTTCTGAAAGACTTTTTCTACACAAGAAGAATCATTTGGCCCATTCACAGCACAGGGTTAAAGGAGAGTTTAGCCTGGGGCTAAGCATGTGTTCACACTTGCACATTCTAAAGTGGGCAAGCATCACCCTTAGCCCAGGGTTAGCTGGACCTGTTCCGGTGCAGAGTTAGCACTTCGGGGTTAGCCCCAGAAACACAGTGCCAAAATAGCCAGTGTGAAACAAGGTCAAGAACAATGCCTTGAATGCTCACTGTCCCAATCACAAAAGCAGCACTGTCAATTAACGTTTGCTCGTGATGTCTGTAATGTGCTCTATGCGTTAGTTTGATAAGCAACTTCATACTATTTCATCCTTCCATCTGAGAACAAAAAATGTAATACTGTCATCCTTGCAAAAACATTGGCTGCTGTGCAGGCTGGCAAATGCTCAATTTTCATCTGTTTTCATAGCTTTTGTGTTGACATTTTATTGGATATATCCATGATAATAATATTGCTTCATGATTTCGCCTTGTTCAGAAAAGTTGTCTCGTTCACATAATTCTCTGGTGTAGGGCGAAATTGAATTTCAAAAGTGAAACCAGGCGGCAATTTTTACACAAACCATCAGGGTTGGAAATCAAATGCTAGGCTCGAAGCAAAAGGTAATGTGTTAACACATGTCTCATTACTTATAACATTGGTCACGTGTCAGAGATATAATCAAATCAAATCAAATTTTATTGGTCACATACACATGGTTAGCAGATGTTAACGGGAGTGTAGCGAAATGCTTGTTGGTCGCATGTTGTGTTTGTCCACGTTTTCCAAGGGCTTTGGAATAAAAGTGTGAATCCTTAGCCCTTGGCTAAAGCTTAGCTCAGGGTTAACAAATGGTTGTGTGAACACAGGCCAAACTATTCCAGGGCTAGTCTAGCATGGGGCTAGGATAGCCTGGGGCTAAGAACAATGCAGTGTGAAAAGGCCTTGGGTAGCCAGGCAAAAAAACTTAGTCCATGGTTAACAAATGCTTGTGTGAACACAGGCTAAGCTATCCCAGGGCCAGTTTAGCCTTGGGCTAAGAATATGCAGTGTGAAAAGGCTTAAGATTTTTAAGAGTGCCAATTTCATGAGGAATTGAATGAATTCTGATGACCTCCAGCTACTTAAGGCTATGTAAAGCAACACCTGTTTGTTTTTATGACTAATTGTCTACATCACCACTGTTTATGGGTGACATGCAGTGATAAGTCCCAGATCTGAACCTCTCTCCATAGGTGTCATGTTCTATTGATGCAACCCCATAATGCACCTCATCTCTCTTCACAGGAGACAAACTTTGCACAAAAGCACAGGCGGCAGGCAAAAACAAGCATGAGGGATCGCTCAACCTGACTACCTCCTACAAGCTGGCAAAAAAGCTTCCCCTCCCCCAAGACTCCACAGACAAAGATCAGTAGTACCCCTGTAAAACCATTTCAGATAATGGTGTTGTGCATTCTAATATGAATACTGAGAATACCTTTATGTTCAGACATATTGGAACAAACAATGCAACTGAGATTTATGCACAAAACAATCCAAAATTCTTACTATTGTAGGCTTAATCACATGACAACAGGAAGATTGATGGGCTCGCCTTCCTTTGATTCTTTGTTTGGGTATGGCAATGCAAATATCAGGATTTGGACTGTGAAATTTAAAATTAAAATCGACAAAACTCTTTAACAGATGTTTTATGTTGCTAAATCAACCTGTTGGCAAAGGGAACATAATAAACCGAGAGAAAATGAAATGCTCTGTAAACCAGACTGCATTCCAAATATTTTTTTTGTAGCAATCAAATGGGTATGTAGGCCTACTATGCATTCAAGACAAATATCCATTTCCAACCATCTTGTGTAATGAATAAAATGTAGATTTTTTTATTGAAGAACCACCCATTTAAATATGCTGAAACAAGTTGGCATTCCTTACAGATAAAAAAAAAAAAAAAAACTTTATTTAACTAGGCAAGTCAGTTAAAAACAAATTCTTATTTACAATAACGGCCTACACCGGCCAAACCCGGACAATGCTGGGCCAATTGTGCGCCGCCCTATGGGACTCCCAATCACGGACGGTTGTGATACAGCCTGGATTCGAACCAGGGTGTCTGTAGTGGCGCCTCTAGCACTGAGATACATTGCCTTAGACCGCTGCACCATTCAGGAGCCCAACAGATGGGAGATAAAAATCATATGTGCTACCTTAAACCCTTTATTTTGGGTTTAAGGGGTTAACCCAAAAGTAAGATTCAACAACAAAGAGTGCATCTCATTTCTATGTGGTATTAAAAAAAGTGAAGGTGATATTTGAGCGCTTCAATCATGATTAACATGTTCTCTTTGCTCACTTGCTGTGGGCCATGGATGAGTTCTGACTGGAAAACAACCATTGTTGACTCAACCTCTCCAAGGCATGGCTCATTCTTCTCTTTATCTCCCCTGCATTCTTACTTCATTTTAATACCCATTCATGACTGAAGAGTCCTCTTACGGCTGTTTACCCTTCTGATTTGTATTCTAAATAGCTCATAGATCTTTTGTATTCTGATTGTTAAATGCTATCTGCAAGCTCCCGTTGCTTACACTGGGGTCTGCAGACTTTTTCCTATAACCTTTTGGAACACAAATGTGTTATACATTGTGCGAAAAGAATAGTGCATGGCAATAAAACTAATAAGAGTGAAAAGATCACAAATTGATCTCGTTTAAATGGCCTTCACGAAAATGGCTTCAATGTCTCTTACTTGCACTCGAAACAATGTGAGCAACACTAATGTATTTCACAGTCATTTCTCTCTCGTTCCATGCATAGATTAGTGAATTATCAACTAAAACAGGATAGTGAGCACAAAATGCAATGAATAGTTGGGTAAACATTTGTACTGAAGGCACAAAAGGTGTTTATAACAGTCTTATTTACCCCTTGTTAGCCCTAGAAATTGTTTTGGAACTCATCATTGGCCCCCAAGAGTATTCTAAATCAATAAATGTTATTTTCTGAAGGTTCGCTTTTGTAATAAAAAACTTTATTCATCATTGAGTGTGGAGTCAATATTTTTTTTAAATATTTTTTTTACTGAACATGTAAGTCACTGCCTCTACATTTAATCCATCAGCACACACTTCAACCACAGGGACAGAAAACAACTGTTTGCCCGTGGCTGGCTTTGATAAGAGGACCCAATCCAATCCTTTACAGTGGGCATTCTCTCGCTCTCAGGACCCTCTCCTCAGGAGTCCAGGATCTGCAGGAAACAGAGCCCCAAAATGTGTTAGTTAAAAGAGTCGAGTTCCTAACAATACTGCCACTTCATCCCCTCTTATTCACATCAACTGCTAGTCTGTACTCTGCACTATGTATCTGATGGGATTGGTGTGGTACATAAAAACATTTGCATTACAACACAAATATACGTTGAACTGATCAAGTTGGTGGATTCATTCAATCAGTCAGTAATATCAGATTTCAAAGAGGATAACTGCATGCTACAGGCTGCAGCTATTTGGTTACCGAGTAACCCTTTTTTTTTTACCTAAAGATCATAGTGACCTTCCCCGTCATCACCCAACACTAGCCGGGGATTACTTCAACTGAAATAAGAGATGGTGAGAGTAGTTTGGTTAGAAAAGGGCGAGAAAAATGAGTGCCACGACCTGTCTAAGCACGAGCACATAGAGAGAGATATTTCAAATCCTTTGGGTCACTCAACACTTGGAAAGTGTAGACATAACAGTAGGCCTACTTAGAAAGTGACAACCTGTGGAAAAAACTGTTATCAAACATATTGAATGCCAGAAAATGCCTATCAGCACTACCAAATCCATGTTATCTATGATGTTGTGGGCTGCTATGAGACCAGGCTGGATGAAAGAAAGGTGAAACCTAATCAGTTGCACAACTCAATGCATTCAACTGAAATGTCTCCCGCATTTAATCCAACCCCTCTGAATCAGAGGTGCGGATTGGCTACCTTAATCAACATCCATGTCATCGGTCGCCCGGGAACCAGTTGTTGTTGGGGATTAATTCCCTTGCTCAATGGCAGGACTGCATATTTGTCCACCTTGAGGATTCAAACCCGCAACCTTTAGGTTACTGGCCCAATAAACTTAACTGCTGGGCTACCTGTCGCTGAGGAGTATAGTTGATTTAGTGAGAAAAGTACATAAGTGCATCAATGGCGACCCGTCATTCTGCCCCACTTGTTTAGCTACAAAAACAAATGTAAAAAAATATGCCAGTAGATTGTCGACTTGATTCATGATGATGACTGCTAGCTTGCTTACTAAGATTTTGAAAGTATGGTGTTGACATCAGTCCAATCAAAGCTACTGTAGATATAACGGGATTTTACACAATTTTATCTGTGGCCAATGACCTTGAGCCTTCTTGGATGGGCACTTCTAATGTAGCACCAAAGGGGCTTGAATTTAGATTTTTGCCTGTTTTGCATATTATTTTGGCATCAAAACAATGTAAAAAAATGTTTTATCATTGAGTTAATAAAGCTGCATACAAACATGGTCTCTTTTGGCTTTCTTCAGTAAGGCAGCTCCAAAATGCAAGTGTTTCAGCCTAGCTCAGTGCTTTCTGTGGTGGTGAGGCAGCCAGCGGAAAATACGGAGCATAGGAGTTGGTAATGTTCTCTAGTTGCGCTGTGATTGGCTCAGTGTTCTGTCACTCATGGGGACACTACGTCACAGCAAAATCTACCGGGAGAGCTCGAAAATTCAAGCCCCATTTTGAGCAGTCATCCAACTCGGAATTCCAAGTCAGGAACTCGGACCTCTTTCTAGAGCTCCGACCTGAAGATTACTAACGCCATGATTCAACATTGTTTTTTTTCCAGAGTTCCCAGTTGTCTTGAAATCACCATAAGTCCAGAGAATGCCAGACTTTGATGACAACATTTGATGATAAAATTTGCCCATGAAGGATCGCCGTGCCACTGTTCAAGTGAGCATAGCACAAGAAGATGAGTCCAAAAATGTATTGTATGCTGCTGCAGAAATGATGTAATATGCCGGGGAGATATGTATACTGTAGCTAAGAAAGTAATACTAAGTGTATGTTGCCTAGTAAGGTGTTAGTAGCCCATGTGCCTCACCCAAATATTTTGGTCCCCTTTCCCCTCATAATTTAGCATACTGTTCTGATTTGGTGGTGCACATGTTGCCTATAGGCTGTTTTAGAGAAATGTCATCATCAAATATTGTAAGTGCTTTCATTGTCCGCTTAAAGCCCCCTTTTATTTATACTATGGTTCTGACTTGGTGTACAGGGAGAATACTGTAAGAACGGCCCATGTTCTTAATTCTGTAGCTGTACATTTCAAAAGTGCTGAACAAATAGTTATTTATATTGACTATGTCCGTCTTAGCTCGGTCATTAATGCCTCAATCGAAATTAACGATTGCCTCTTATCCGCTCGTCGTCCCCTTATACGTCCCCTGTACATCTAAATTGTCAATAGAAACCACATTTGTTTAAGCGAGTCAGCCATATCAGCTATGTTTTTTTTAAATGGCATTAAATGAGGTTGAATGAACTGTTTGCTGTTAGCACGGTGTAGCAGTGGTAAGGTGTTGGGACAGCTTTATGTAGACCCTAACAGTTTGTGGGCACCGCTTGTCACCGTTATAGTCTAATTAATGTATTGTTTAGTGTTGTGTTGTGTAGTGGCTTTGTTGGCATGCATCTAAAAACATGTTTGGTAGTTTGCCCCACCAAGATGTACATGCTAAAATCGCCACTGAAGTGCACGGAGATTCCAATTAATGCCTAATTCAACACTCCATGTGTAAAATCTCTCCAATGTTTAAATATTGCAAAAGGGCTACTGCGTAGATTTCTCAAAGCCTCGTCTACGCATTCAAGTGACGTCGGCCACTTTTGTGAGAATCCTAAAAACGACATTGTGTCACACGCGACCAAGGCTCCTCCTTTGGGAGGAGCGCAAGGAGGGTAGGCTATTTAGATGCATTCGAATCCTCAGGTTACTAAAGTTATTCAGACCCGCGGAGATAACCCACATCACTGCGTTGCCACGATGTCTACTTTTTACGAGGTCGAAGTGAGTTTACCATTTCAGTCATTATTTAAAAGTATTGTAATTGTATCTATAGCTTTAATATAGACATAGGTTCTATAACACATTGTTCTATATAATAAACGAGGCTATGTTTATCAATTTACTATTTTGTATAATTCGCCGCAATTGTGGTATGTATTTTATTTTCTCTAAGTAATTTATCAATGTTTCTCAAATAACACAAATATAGCCTTATAATAGGCCTAAACTATTCCGTCATAACTAACTTAGTTTTAAGTATGTTCACAAATAGCCAATTATTTTTAATAGACTTATTGTAAACGATTATAATCTTACACTTTGTTTTTTCTTTTTTGCAGCACATATTTTTTGACAACACCAGCTATGAAGATTCAGGGGATTTTGACTTGGATTTGAGTTTCGAGGAGCCGTGCAACAGAGTCGGTGGTGATGATTTTCAAAGGATCTTCTTACCGACAGTTTATGGAATAATCTTTCTGCTTGGAATCGTCGGAAATGGACTGGTAGTAACAGTGATGGGCTACCAGAAAAAGGTCAAAACGATGACTGATAAATACAGGCTCCATCTTTCTGTGGCTGACCTCCTACTCGTCTTCACGCTACCTTTCTGGGCGGTGGATGCGGCCAGCAGTTGGTACTTTGGTGGCTTCCTCTGTACCACTGTGCATGTGATCTACACCATCAACCTGTATAGCAGTGTTCTGATTCTGGCTTTCATCAGCGTGGACAGGTACCTGGCAGTGGTGCATGCCACCAACAGCCAAACCACCAGGAAGAGGAAGCTCCTTGCAGACAGATGGATCTATGTGGCGGTATGGCTACCTGCTGCTGTTCTCACTGTGCCTGACATAGTGTTTGCCACAGCTCTGGATAGAGGCTCCAGAACCATCTGCCAGCGCATCTACCCCCAGAAGACTAGCTTCTACTGGATGGCTGCATTCCGTTTCCAGCACATTCTGGTGGGCTTTGTCCTGCCTGGTTTGGTCATCCTCACCTGCTACTGCATCATCATTGCCAAGCTGTCCCAGGGTGCCAAGGGTCAAGTGTTGAAGAGGAAGGCTCTCAAGACCACCGTAATTCTCATCGTGTGCTTCTTCAGCTGCTGGCTGCCGTACTGTGTGGGGATCTTTCTGGACACCCTAATGTTGCTCAATGTGATCTCCCATAGCTGTGCCCTGGAGAAGAGTCTGCAGACCTGGATCTTAATCACAGAGGCTCTGGCATACTTTCATTGCTGTCTCAACCCCATCCTTTATGCTTTCCTGGGTGTTAAGTTCAAGAAATCTGCCCGGAATGCACTGACTGTCAGCAGTAGGTCAAGTCATAAAGTACTGACTAAAAAAAGAGGACCCATTTCATCTGTATCCACTGAATCTGAGTCTTCAAGTGTCTTGTGCAGTTAAAAGTCACCATCCTTTGACTTTTAAACCTCAGGTTGAAACTAAGCTTTCTTTTTCAGGGACAAACTACATTTTGTACAGTTTTGACACCTTTGTAAAAAAAAAAGAAAAAAAAAAAAAAAGATGCTCTTTCTATTTGTAGTTGCCACTTACATTTTTTTTGTTCTTCTTGTCAAGAAAATAATTTTATGTACAAAGAAGATTTAATCTACAGGCAGAGCCTGATGTCCATTGACTGGTCAACTGTATATATCAATCCCGCTACAGACGCAATTCCTTGCGGACTATCATAGAAGATACATTGTTCTAACATACCATACTACTTCATGTCTGCTTAGGGATACTATTTGTTCGTTTAAAATATCTGTAGATAGTTGTTTGCCTTTTTTCTGTTTGCACTTAACTTGTGTGATTAGAAGTTATTATTTATTGCTGTCGCTCACACTGAACGTTTTGTATCATTATTTCCTATTTTGTTATAAGTGTTTGTATCATTTCAATGTCAATGCTATTTTGTTCAAGTGTTCTAAAATAAAATGTTGATAAATTACATGTAATGGCCATGGTGTTCATTGCTTCTCAACCTTTTCTCTCTAAATGAGTGACTAATGTCCCCCGGGGGCCTTGTCTGACTGAGGAGGACGACTGACCAGAGAGTCTTGTAATTGCAAGAACATCTGTGCACTTTTATATCCTAAGCAGCCGCGGCACTACAAAAGCTCTGAGGTCGGGTCAGAAGGATGAGCACCCATATGGCTGGTTCTGGAGTAAGAAAATAATGTATGTTTAGTTTAGGTAGACAAACTGCACCCCTCCCCCAATAATGTAATGATCCAGTGTGTTTCAACTTAATTATAACATTTTAAAGCAATCTATCTGCATGAGTACACAAATAGAGATGCTGACTGACCAATGTCATCGTTCCAATCCAATATTGGTGATAATAATACAATAGGGAACACATGATTTCCATTTCATGGACTTTTTTAAAAGATGTACAGCAGGGGCGGTCAACTGTTATTTAAGAAGGTCCGGTCACACATTCCCTAAGTGGCAAAAGGTCCGGATGGATATTGTCATTTATCGGCGTAGTAACAAACACCCATCTCACAATGCATGTATCCCGAAAATGTTAACACCCCTCTTGTAGGCGGAGGTAGCATTTTGCAGTTTTAAAGCTCATTTCCTGAAATTCTACACATTTGTCTTGGGGCAGAGAAAATGTGCCATTTTATAAGCTAATTTCCTGCAATTCCACACATTTTGCAATTTCTTATGTGTGTTCATATGATACCTGAGTGACTCCACAAAAATCAATGGGTGCCCCCATGGGGTCAAGGCCCCAGGGCATTTCATCTGGTCTGATAACTACAAGATTTAGATAGCTGGTTAGACTAATTTACCTAGCTAGCTAACATGGGCTAGTTTATCAACAGGACATTTCTGACAGGTTATAAATATCTCTCTAAGGTCTTTCAGTGAATGACATGACAAGTGGAAAACTACTCATGCACTACCACATTTTGACATTGCACCTTGTGGCTTCTACTATTACAAATCAAATACTGTATAACAATTATTTTTTTTGTGACCCGGGCCCCGTATTGAGCCCGTTCTGGGTCCAGATCCGGTCCGCGGTCCACTTGTTGAGTATGGCTCATGTACAGTATGTAGGCCTATGGATAGTGAAACAGAAAAAATAAGCAGACCGACTCATTAATTGATAGTAAGCCATTGGTAAATGTGAACAGTGAATGTATCCATTTGAAATGATGAAAGGCTGATGATCAAGTTGGAGACTGGAGGAAGCCAACAACAATGGATGCTGTAGTAAATTAAGATGTTGAATGGGATTCACTGCATTGTTGTGGTTACAGTCATTGCACCAGGGTCCAACTAGGAGGCATTACCATGACTTTACCTTTAAAAAAGGTGTAAATCACCCCATAAGTTTATGGTTATTTTTTAGTCTAGGTTCTCACAGTCTACTCACAATAAAACAGGATGAAATAAGAAGTGCTTTTCCTGCCGGAAATGTATTGGAATGGTCCACCTATTAGCATAAGAGCTAATTGTTCCACTCAGCTGAGGGAGAACTGGGCCATTCACACTCCATTGAGTTCAGCTGGGCTCACCACTTCTGCTTCTTAACTGCCACTTGGAAACCTCTATATGAGATTATATAGAACTGATCAAAGACTAATGTTTATACTCCATCTGAAGGTCAATGTTTTTGATATGGCATCAGAGATGTATTATATTGAAATGATGCGGAAATGATTTGTTTAGTACGACAGAAGCACAATTCAGTTGAACGCAATCATCATAATCATCATGATCCTCTAATTTAGACTGAATCATTTAGATCCATCTTGATTATCACACATACCAATGGTTTCAAACTCAAAAGTCATGTGTTTTCAGGAAGAAAATGGTCAACACATTGAGTCAAAAATGTTCTGTGATGATTCACTGGTTTGGATAGGATGTTTTTTCATTTCGAGAGGTTAAAGGCTAAAGCTGTTGACATGCACAGGAAATTGTTTCTAACCTGGGTTCATTAGCAATGTGCATTCAACTGTTTAGAGGTTCCGATCGACAGAGATATAAAGATCACATCCATTCCAAGATTTGACTCAGCTAACTGAGCTAAGATTACATTTATGGGAGATGAAAGCATAGGGTAATAGAGATCTCCTTTATATTAACCTGATGGAAGTGTTATTAGTTGGGGGTTAAAGTAAAAAAAAAACAGACAAGGTTCCTCTGGGACAGTAACCTATTATTAACGGTTACATTGTTTTGGTTGGGAAGTGACCAGCAGGAAGACTGTTTCCTGCATCAGGAGCTTCTGTGGCCAACAGCCTGTGAAAATACTTACGCCCCCCCGACTGTATTCAACCCTCCCAATGGACCACTAGATGCCTTTAAGAGCAGGGTGCCAAAGTCATTTAGTCGCAAAAGCCATTCATGTAAAATAAAATGTCCACGTGGAAACACACTGGGGATTTAGTTTGACCAATACAAGGGAACAAATGGAATAGTCCCAAAAGTGCAAACTCCTCCAAAAATCTAAACGCACTTCAAAAGCGTACACGGTTTTGAAAACATTTTGACATTACCTGTAAATTCAGGTATTTTCTATGTATTATTATTTCCTCAACTTCATGTTTGCTTGTTTTAATTCATCGCTGAACCCCCTAAAAGTAATTATAAAGTAGTTAGACCCTCAATGAACTCCTTGATATTATATAGCTTTATACAGTTGAAGTCGGAAGTTTACATACACCTTAGCCAAATACATTTAAACATTTAAACTTTTAAACTGAGTTTTTCACAATTCCTGACATTCAATCCTAGTAAAGATTCCCTGTCTTAAATACGTTAGGATCACCACTTTATTTTAAGAATGTGAAATGTCAGATCAATAGCAGAGAGAATGATTTATTTAAGCTTTTATTTCTTTCATCACATTCCCAGTGGGTCAGAAGTTTACATACACTCAATTGGTATTTGGTACCAATGCCTTTAAAATTGTTTAACTTGGGTCAAACATTTCAGGTAGCCTTCCACACACTTCCCACAATAAGTTGGGTGAATTTTGGCCCATTCCTCCTGACAGAGCTGGTGTAACTGGGTCAGGTTTGTAGGCCTCCTTGCTCACACACGCTTTTTCAGTTCTGCCCACACATTTTCTATAGGATTGAGGTCAGGGCTTTGTGATGGCCACTCCAATACCTTGACTTCGTTGTCCTTAAGCCATTTTGCCACAACTTTGGAAGTATGCTTGGGGTCATTGTCCATTTGGAAGACCCATTTGCGACCAAGCTTTAACTTCCTGACTGATGTCTTCAGATGTTGCTTCCCATATTTGCACATAATTGTCCTCCTCATGATGCCATCCGTTTTGGGAAGTGCACCAGTCCCTCCTGCAGCAAAGCACCCCCACAACATGACGCTGCTTTTCCAACAGACTTGAAGAAGTTCCCACATATGCTGAGCACTTGTTGGCTGCTTTTCCTTCACTCTGCGGTCCAACTCATCCCAAACCATCTCATTTGGGTTGATGTCGGGTGATTGTGGAGGCCAGGTCATCTGATGCAGCACTCCATCACTCTCCTTCTTGGTCAAATAGCCCTTACACAGCCTTGAGGTGTGTTGGGCCATTGTCCTGTTGAAAAACAAATGACTGTCCCACTAAGCGCAAACCAAATGGGATGGTGTATCGCTGCAGAATGCTGTGGTAGCCATGCTGGTTAAGTGGGCCTTGAATAAAAAAAAAAAATCACAGACAGTGAAAACAGCAAAACACCCCCACACCTCCTCCTCCATGCCTTACGGTGGGAACCACACATGTGGAGATCATCCGTTCACCTACTCTGCGTCTCACAAAGATACAGCGGTTGGAGCCAAAAATCTCAAATTTGGACTCATCAGACCAAAGGACAGATGTCCACCGGTCTAATGTCCATTGCTGGTGTTTCTTGGCCCAAGCAAGTGTCTTCTTCTTATTGTTGTCCTTTAGTAGTGGTTTCTTTGCAGCAATTCGACCATGGAGGCCTGATTCACGCAGTCTCTGTTACTTGAACTCTGTGAAGCATTTATTTGGGCTGCAATTTCTGAGGCTTGTAACTCTAATGAATTTATCCTCTGCAGCAGAGGTAACTCTGGGACTTCCATTCCTGTGGCGGACCTCATGAGAGCCAGTTTCATCAGAGCGCTTGATGGTTTTTGCGACTGCACTTTAGGAAACTTTCAAAGTTCTTGCCATTTTCCGGATTGACTGATCTTCATGTCTTAAAGTAATGATGGACTGTCATTTCTCTTTGCTTATTTGAGCTGTTCTTGCCATAATATGGACTTGGTGTTTTACCAAATAGGGCTATCTTCTGTATACCACCCTTACCTTGTCACAACACAACTGATTGGCTCAAATGCATGAAGGAAATAAATTCCACACATTTACTTTTAACAAGGCACACCTGTTAATTGAAAAGCATTCCAGGTGACTACCTCATGAAGCTGGTTGAGAGAATGCCAATAGTCGTCATCAAGGCAAATGGTGGCTACTTTGAATAATCAACTTTTTTAAACACTTTTTTTTTTACTACATGATTCCATATATGTTATTTCATAGTTTGGATGTCTTCACTATTATTCTGCAATGTAGAAAATAATAATAATAAAGAAAAACCCTTGAATGAGTAGGCGTGTCAACTTTTGACTGGTACTGTATATTTTTTACCTTTATTTAACCACGCAAGTTAGTTAAGAACAAATTCTTATTTAAAATGACAGCCTAGGAACTGCCTTATTCAGGGTTCATAGGCTGACAAGCTGACAAGGTTCCTTTACCTTGTCAGCTCTAGGATTCAATCTAGCAACCTTTCGGTTACTGGCCCAACCACTAGGCTACCTGCCGCCCCAAATATATTATATATACAGTATATAATTATAAACTGGGTGGTTTGATCCCTAAATGCTGATTGGCTGACAGCCGTGGTATATCAGACCGCATACCACGGGTATGGCAAAACATTTATGTTTACTGCTCTAATTACGTTGGTAACAAGTTTATAATAGCAATAAGGCACCTAAGGGGTTTGTAGTATATTGCCAATATACCATGGCTAAGGGCTGTATCCAGGCACTCCACTTTGCGTCGTGCAGAAGAACAGCCCCTAGCCATGGTATGTTGGCCATATACCACACCCCCTCATGCCTTATTGCTTAAATATTACATTTACATTATTGGAGTGTAAGCAAAACGTCCATATCTTGCATGATCTTACACACACAGAGACACATACAAAGCTCTCCCTCGCCCTCCATTTGGCAAATCTGACCATAATTCTATTCTCCTGATTCCTGCTTACAAGCTAAACTAAAGCAGGAAGTACCAGTGACTCGCTCAATATGGAAGTGGTCAGATGACTCAGATGCTAAGCTACAGGACTATTTTGCTAGCACAGAATGGAATATGTTCCGGGGTTCATCCGATGGCATTGAGGAGTATACCACATCAGTCACCGGCTTCATCAATAAGTGCATTGAGGAAGTCATCCACACAGTGACTGTACGTACATATCCCAACCAGAAGCCATGAATTACAGGCAACATCCGCACTGAGCTAAAGGCTAGAGCTGCCGCTTTCAAGGAGCTGGACACACGTATAAGAAATCACGCTATGGCCAGAGCGTCAATACAGGACTAAGATTTAATCCTACTACACCGGCTCTGACACTCGTTGGATGTGGCAGGGCTTGCATACTATTACAGATTACAAAGGGCAGCTGCGAGCTGCCCAGTAACACAAGCCTACCAGATGAGCTTCGAGGCAAGCAACACTGAAGCATGCATGAGAGCACCAGCAGTTTCAGACGACTGTGTGATCCCGCTCTCCATAGCCGATGTAAGTAAGAACTTTAAACAGGTCAACGTTCATAAGGGCGCAGGACCAGACGGATTACCAGGGCGTGTACTCAGAGCATGCGCTGACCAACTGGCAAGTGTCTACACTGACATTTTCAACTTCTCCCTGACCGAGTCTGTAATACCTACATGTTTCAGGCAGACCACCATAGTCCCTGTGTCCAAGAACGCCAAGGTAACCTGCCTAAATGACTACCGACCCGTAGCACACCTCATCTGTAGCCATGAAGTGCTTTAAAAGGCTGGTCATGGCTCACATCAACACCATCATCCCATTAACACTAGACCCACTCCAATTTGCATACTGCTCCAATCGATCCACTGATGACGCAATCTCTATTGCACTCCACACTGTTCTTTCCCACCTGGATAAAAGGAACACCTACGTGAGAACACTTCCCTCTGCAACTGGATCCTGGACTTCCTGACGGGCCACCCGCAGGTGGTAAGGGTAGTCAACAACACATCTACCACGCTGATCCTCAACACAGGAGCCCCACCTATAATCCCTGTTCACCCACAACCGCATGACCAAGCACGACCCCAACACCATTAATAAGTTTGCCGACGAGACAATGTTGGTAGGCCTGATCACCGACAACAATGAGACAGCCTATAGGGAGGTCAGAGACTGGCAGTGTGGTGCCAGGAAAAACAACCTCTCCCTCAATGTGAACAAGACAAAGGAGCTGTTCGTGGACTACAGGAAAAGGAGGAACGAGCACGCCCTCATTCACATTGACAGGGCTGTAGTGGAGCGGGTCGAGAGCTTCAAGTTACTTGGTGTCCACATTACCAACAAACTATCATGGTCCAAACACACCAAGACAGTTGTGAAGAGGGCACGACAACACTTATTCCCCCTCAAGAGACTGAAAAGATTTGGCATGGGTCCTCAGATCCTCAAAAAGTTATACAGCTGCACCATTGAGAGCATCCTGACTGGTTGCATCACCACCTGGTATTGCAACTGGTCGGCATCCGACCTCAAAGCACTACAGAGGGTAGTGCGTATGGCCCAGTACATCACTGGGGCCAAGCTTCCTGCCATCCAGAACCTCTATACCAGGCAGTGTCAGAGGAAGGCCCTAAAAATTGTTAAAAGACTCCAGCCACCTAAGCTACAGACGGTTCTCTCTGCTACTGCATGGCAAGCGGTACCAGAGCACCAAGTCTAGGTCCAAAAGGCTCCTTAACAGCTTCTACCCCCAAGCCATAAGAATGCTGAACAGTTAATCAAATGGCTACCCGGACTATTTACATTGACCCCTTTTTTTATGCTGCTGCTACTCAATGTTTATTATCAATGCATAGTCACTTTACCCCTACCTACATGTACATAGTACCTCAGTTACCTCGACTAACCCATACCCCCACATTGACTCAGTACCCCCTGTATATAGCCTCCTTATTGTTATTTTATAGTGTTACTTTTTTTACTTGGATTTATTTACCCCCTGTATTTAGCCTCGTTAATGTTATTTTAAGCTCATATTTTCTTACTCTGCATTGTTGGTTAAGGGCTTGTAAGTAAGCACTTCACGGTAAGGTCTACTACACCTGTTGTATTCGGTGCATGTGACAAATACAACTTGATTTGAAATATGACAGGATGAGATTTCCACAGCTCTGGCGGAACAATTGTTCTTTGACCTAGTTTCAGGCCGGATTGAGATAAAAAAAATTCTGTGCATCAGAGAAATAGGCCCGTCTTCTACCACCTATGAATGCTCTCTGAACAGCTGACTCTGTCTCAGAAGTAACTGTCAAGAAACGTTTGATATCAACTAACTACCATCTCAAAAGAATAATAACTGTCATGACTAAAGATGGAGTCCAAGGGTAAGAGAAATGCTTTCTCGTGTCTCAGAATGTTTTAAACGCGAAAGTTAGATACTGTAACGTTAGCTGGCTAGCTAAAGCCGGTTGTATTTGCAGATGATTGCATCAGCAATTTAATATCAGTTTTCCATGAAGATAGTAAACTAATTTGCTAGCTAGCCAGTTTAAAACAGAAAATGTCACGAATAGCAGCTACAGCCGTGAAGTCCACGTTTCTTTCTGCTAGCTTCTACAGCTAAAGTTTGACAGCTAGCTAACTTGCTAGTATCTTAACAGTAGCAAGCTAACCACCATGCATGCCAATGCTCTCTGACGGTGCCATCATGTTCAATAATACATGCCACTTAATTTAGCTGGCTAACAGCTGCTTTTCATGCGTGCTGAACCTAGTAGTTAGTTAGGTAGCTAGCTTGCTAGTTAAAACAAAGCCTTGATTTAGTGGTTGAACTTTCATTTAGCAATTTGCATTCCTCCGTACTCATAATTAAATTATGCAAATAGCTAACTACCGGTATATCGTATAAAACCTATTTGTGATAAAGGTAGTTAGCATGACATGTGCCATTCATTATTGAGTGTGGTTGTAAAGGCTCTGCAAAAGGGAAATTGTCATAACTGGGGGAATGTGTATGGATGTACAGGTTGTTTGACCAGTGGCAGTTTTCTACTCGGATCAGAGTGCACAACCATGTCATAAAGTGCAGTGTTTTCCTTAAAACAGCTAGGCAAGTGTAGGGGAAGCATTACAATTGATTTTGGGACAGAAATAAACTGACAAGTCCAGATCACTGTTTGACAGCCAGTGCTGGACATTGTATAGCATACATTAACGCTTGTCCACTTGCCGAGGCAAGTAAAACAAATTGTCAATCGAGCAGAATATAGATTTAAATTGCCCGACTGGACAATTAAAACAATTTGGATCAAAGTTACCTCTGGATGCGGTGTGTTGTGCACTGGCCTCCCAATCTCTGCAGAGCGCATCACAGTATAATTATTTTAGGCCTGCGTTGACAGGCACGAGCGGTCTTTCAATCATGCAGTCGCAAGATGCGTTTTTGAGATCAGAGCCACCGTAGCTGCGTGTGCATATTTGTTGATATTCATTGCTAGTGAGTTATTTCCCCAGTTATAGCTGTAAAAGTCATGGTGTTTGGCATGCATCCAGGTGATGCAGTGTGAGTGGGCTTTTGCCAGAGGCGAGAGAGACCTAGCAGCAGATAAAATAATGATATACAATAGACTAACAAGATAACCAACTACACAATGTGTTTTGAATTGGCTATCTCGCTAGTTAACTATTTACGTATTGGCATGTATTGATGTCATGTCCTAAATAACTTTCCCACCCGGCACTCGTGTACAACCGCAAATGGCCGCCACACAGTTGATATGGGTGCACAGTTTGAAACCACAATGCTGAGTACTCCGGTTGTAAAACGTCTCAAGTGCTCAGAATTGGGTGTTGAAATAATTCTGACACCGTTGGAAAGCTGGGATTCTCTATTCAATACTGGCCATATAATTCTAAAAACGTAAAAAAATATGATTCAAATAGCCTAATTGACAAGTAACTCCTATGTTGCCAAGCTCTCCCCTGAAAACAGAGAAACGTGTCTGAGTTAGCTACCTTGCTTTGAAGTCGCCCACCTTAGCCATTTGATCCCTGGTAATTGAATGAGGGAATTATTTTATAAAGACAAAAAAACAGCTGCTCAGCAGTCACTTGATAAGCTGACTGTGTTTGAGCAGGGTTGGATCAAAAGCCTACACGCCCAGTAGCTCTCCAGATAGAGGGTTGACCACATGTTTTATACAGTAGCCTATCAGTGCAGTATTTTACTTTGGGGGGGGGGTTAGCCTTTCTCAAGGCAACAAAGGCAGGAGATATAATACATTGGATCAGAGACCAGCAGCCTTCCATTGTCAATACTAGTGATAATAATGCTTTTTATCTTTTGAAGTGGTTCCTTGCATTATGCAACACAATTTTCAAGCACTGTTTTGGCCCATGGTGTTACAGATGTTTTTTCACTTGTAAGTGACTTGAAGTTTCGGACAAGTAAAAAATCTGTCCTATTTTTCCTATGGACAAGTGCCAATTTTTGTTGTTGCTGTCAAGCCCTGCTGTGTTCACAGCAGGTGAAGCCCAATACTGATTTTACATGAGGGCAGGGGGGTGTTCAGCAAGACACAACGTTTTGGAATGTTCATATAGAAATATTCTACAGTATAACAAACATGCCTGTAGAATAAGGAATCACGTCTGCTCTATTTAGGGGCTCCCGAGTGGCGCAGCACTGCATCTCAGTGCTAGAGGCGTCACGACAGACCCTGGTTCGATTCCACGCTGTATCACAACCAGCTGTGATTGTGAGTCCCATAGGGCGGCGCATAATTGTACCAGTGTTGTTCGGTTTAGGGTTTGGCCAGGGTAGGCCGTCATTGTAAATAAGCATTTGACTTGCCTAGTTAAATAAAAGGTAAAAAAATAAATATATATAGAAATTGCATGAATATATCTGTAACGCTTTTGTAACTGAACGTGGCCCAGGTGTCATGGGGGCAGCAGTTATCCCAAAAAGTGTAGACAGAAATGTTAAAGTAGGCCTATATATGATGAAAATTTGAAATGAGTAGGGTGCATAATCAGTCAGTTCATGTCTGATCTTACTTTCACTTATTCAACACATCAAGTCTTCCTTTGTTTTCTGTAAAATAACCCATAGTCTATCCATGATGGCACATGTTGAAGTAGTCACAGTGACTCTCTGAGTCTTTCATTTGGAGGAATATGGGCTTATTCTCACTGAATCGAGTTATCGGGAAGAAATTTCTATTTACATAATATGTACATACACTTAGAAGGTTCGGTTTACTTTCTTGCTTAGCAACTCAAAAGTACCGTAAATGTCACAATAGCCAGCCAGTAGCCAGGAGGCTACGCATGGGAATAGGGTTGCACATTTTGGGGGATATTCAGAGGTGGAAACTTTCCGTGGGAATATATGGGAATTAACGGAAATATATGCAAATTAATATGAATACCATTTAAATGTAGATGTTTTTTGCATTGGATATATTTACCATATATGGAGACAGAAACATAAACATTTTACCTTATCATAAGTAGACGTATTTGCAAATTATTAAATCCTTCCAATAGAATTTTTTAAATAAAAATTGTTACGAAATTAACTTTAATTAAAAGAGTTGACTCTTCCCATGGGATGATTTCACTGAACAACAAAAGAAAGGGAATATTGAATGATCCATCGCATCTCCCAAAAATGGTTTCAACATACATCTGTAAAATGATAGTTTCTAGACTAAAGCTTTGGTTGTCTTCCTCTCAGGCGTCCATGTCTTCTCCCTGGACCTCCTCAATGTCCACCTCTTGACTCTGAGGCCTCATCTTCACTGTCACTTTCCAACCTGGTTGAGGATGGCTCGTTGTCAGGCTCAAAAAGCCTCACATTTGCCTTGTATTGGTCAGCCTGTTGCGTGCTTTGGTGTGTGTGTGTGTTCCCAAACAAGGACCAGTTGCGCTCTGAGGCGGCTGATGTTGGTGGGATTTGGAGGATGATGGAGGTAACAGGGGAAAGAGCCTCAGATCCACAAAGTCCCTTCCACCAGGTGGCTAATGAGATATGTTGGCATGTCTGCCATATTGCATCTCCATCCCAAAGCCCTTACTTGGAAGTGTACTTCGCCAGACTGCCAAGAACCTTGCCCTCATCCAGGCCAAGATGGCGAGACATGGTAGTGATGACACCATAGGCCTTGTTGATCTCTGCACCAGACAGGATGCTCTTGCCAGCATAGTTGGAGTCCAACATGTACGCTGCGGCGTGTATGGGCTTCTGGCAGAAGTCTTCACGCTTTTGGATGTATTTCAGAACTGCAGTTTCCTCTGCTTGGAGCAACAGTGAAGTGAGCAGGGCAGTACGGATTTCTTCTCTTACATCTGCAAGCAGAGTCTGAACATCAGACAGGATGGCAATGTCTCCCTCAATCCGTGCAATGGCTACTGCTATAGGTTTCAGGCTGCTTACCACTCCCTCCCAAAATACATCATCCAGGAGTATCTTTTTGATGGGTCTGCCATTTCTTGGAGAGACTCCTTCCCCTCCAGGAGTCTGTCAAACATGATGACAACACCACCACCCCAACTGGTGTTGCTGGGCAGCTTCAATGTGGTGCTCTTATTCTTCTCACTTTGCTTGGTGAGGTAGATTGCTGCTAGATGACCCTTCACATACCTAACCATTTTATTTTATTTTACTAGGCAAGTCAGTTAAGAACAAATTATTATTTTCAATGACGGCCTAGGAACAGTGAAATAACTGCGTTGTTCAGGGGCAGAACGACCTTTTTTTTTTCCCTTGTTTGCTCGGGGATTCGATCTTGCAATCTTTCGGTTACTAGTCCAACAGTCTAACCACTAGGTTACCTGCCCCCCCCCCCTCCATTTCCTTAGCTCTCTTGTAGAGTGTATCCATTGTTTTCAGTGCCATGATGTCCTTGAGAAGCAGATTAAATACACGAGCAGCACAGCCAATGGGTGTGATGTGAGGGTAGAACCCCTCCATATTAGACCAAGCAGCCTTCATGTTTGCAGCATTGTCTGTCACCAGTGCAAATACCTTCTGTGGTCCAAGGTCATTGATGACTGCCTTCAGCTCATCTGCAATGTAGAGACCGGTGTGTCTGTTGTCCCTTGTGTCTGTGCCCTTGTAGAATACTGGTTGAGGGGTGGAGATGATGTAGTTAATTATTCCTTGCACACAAACATTTGACCACCCATCAGAGATGATTGCAATACAGTCTGTTTTCTCTATGAGTTGCTTGACCTTCACTTGAACTCTGAACTCTGCATCCAGCAAATGAGTAGATAAAGCATGTCTGGTTGGAGGGGTGTATGCTGGACGAAGAAAATTCAGAAATCTCTTCCGATACACATTGCCTGTGAGCATCAGAGGGGAACCAGTTGCATACACAGCTCGAGCAAGACATTAATCAGCATTTCTCTGACTACGTTCTTCCATTGAGTCAACAAAAACTTCGGATTTCAGGAGGACCATGAGCTGTTGCTATCGATAAGGTGTCTGATTCATAATTTTCACCTCGAATAGAAGTAGAGGGACTTTTGTCAGAGGTTGCTTGTTGTGAGCCCTGAGGGAACTTTATGCTCTTGGCCAGATGATTCTGCATCTTTGTTGCATTCGTCACATATGATTTGGCACAGTATTTGCAAATGTACACAGCTTTTCCTTCTACATTAGCTGCAGTGAAATGTCTCCACACATCAGATAGAGCCCGTTCCTGTAAAGATTAGAAAAAAATGAGTAAAAAAATAAACAATTTCATGTACAGATAAATAATTAAGCAGTTAAATTAAACAACGCCTTTGTAAGATAAATGTTTTAAAATGAAACGTATGGAAACAGGTGAATTAACACTCAGTTAGCAGGCACAAGCAAGCTGAAACCCACATGGTAGCAAAAGCTAACGAGCAGAAATTGTTAACAAGTTGGAAATGTTTTAAATACACTTTGCTGTAGGCTACTATTTACTAGTTAACAAAAAAATGTCATATAAAGTATATTCACCCCACCCAGTATTGTTATCAGAAAGCATGTAGTCCTTGGCTCAGACAGTGTAGTAGTGTGGGCTCAAGATCTTGAGAATTAGCTGTACATGTGATGGAAGAATGCACTGTGCATGCAGAGGCTTGCAATTCCATTGACTTGGGGATAGTTTAACCAAAATATGCTACAAGATCTAGCATTGCCTTATGTGTATCCCACAAAAAAAGGTTCACTGTTATAAGCTAACTTATTCAGACCCTTTGACTTTTTCCACATTTTGTTAAGTTACAGCCTTATTCTAAAATGGATGAAAAAAGAATCCTCAACAATCTACACACAATATCCCATAATGACAAAGTGATAACAGGTTTTGAGAATGTTTGAAAACTAGAAATACCTTATTTACATAAGTATTTAGACCCTTTGAAATTCAATTGATTGAACATGATTTGGAAAGGCACACACCTGTCTGTAAGGTCCCACAGTTGGCAGTGCATGTCAGAGCAAAAACTAAGCCATGAGGTCAAAGGAGAGCTCAGAGACAGGCTTGTTTCCAGGCACAGATCTGGGGAAGGGTACAACAACATTTCTGCAGCATTGAAGGTCCCTAAGAACACAGTGGCCTCAATCACTATTAAATGAAAGAAGTTTGGAACCACCAAGACTCTTCCTAGAGCTCGCTGTCTGGCCAAACTGAGCAATCGGGGGAGAAGGGCCTTGGTCAGGTACGTGACCAAGAACCCGATGGTCACTCTGACAGAGCTCTGGAGTTCCTCTGTGAAGAAGGGAGAAACTTCCAGAAGGACAACCATCTCTGCAGCACTCCAGCAATCAGGTCTTTATGGTAGAGTGGCCAGACTGAAGCCACTCCTCAGTAAAAGGCACATGACAGCCCGCTTGGAGTTTGCAAAAATGAACCTAAACAACTCTGACCATGAGAAACACGATTCTCTGGTCTAATGAAACCAAGATTGAACTATTTAGCCTGAATGCTAAGCATCACATCTGGAGGAAACCTGGCACCATCCCTACGGTGAAGCATGGTGGTGGCAGCATCATGCTGTGGGGATGTTTTTCAGCAGCAGGGACTGGGAGACTAGTCGGGGTTGAGGCAAAGTACAGAGAGGTCCTTGATGAAAACCTGCTGCAGAGCGCTCAGGACTTCAGACTGGGGTGAAGGTTCACCTTCCAACAGGACAATAACCCAAAGCACGCAGCCAAGACAATGCAGGAGTGGCTTCGGGACAAGTCTCTGAATGTCCTTGAGTGGCACAGCCAGAGCCTGGACTTGAACCCGATCAAACATCTCTTGAGAGACCTGAAAATAGCTGTGCAGCATCGCTCCCCATCCAAACTGACGGAGCTTGAGAGCAACAATTTCTAAAAACCTGTTTTTGCTTTTTCATTATGAGGTATTGTGTGTAGATGAGGGGGGAAAAACGATTTAATACATTTTAGAAAAAGGCTGTAACGTAACAAAATGTGGAAAAAGCCAATGGGTCTGAATACTTTTCGAATGCACTGTACATGGAAGCCCATTCCCGCCACCCAAAAAGAACATACATATAGGTCGTATAGGTTGTTTCTTAATTTGCATCATTGTGTGGCGATTTCCATCTATCCACGTTGCAGGGATCAGCACAGCAGGGCCGCCGGCAAACGTGTGGCGAGCTGCCATTTGCCCCGGCAATTTTGATTTGGTTTAATAAAAAATATTGCCAGAAAACCATTGAAAAGAAGGACAAAGTACTGTTTTTTTTAGACTTATTCGCCTCAGGATTTGTTTGACAGGATTTTATGTTTTCATCCTCCCTAGGGCCAGGAGTTTCTCCATATGTTTTTTTTAATTTTCCATATTACCTAATTATAAGTCCCATCATAGTTTATATAAAAAAAATGTGGGGTTGTTGTTGCAACTGCTGAATTATTACTATGTCATACCTGGAGTTTTACCTGGTTAGGTTAGCCTACCAGATCAGGAGAAACTCTGGTCCTCAGGAAAACGATGTCCCCCCCCCACCACTCTGGTACCTGTGGTGCCAACTCTGAAATCACAAATGAAAAACATAGTAGAATATCTCAACATTTTTGACTTTCGTTGTTTGACTTCCTTTTCTCAATGTTGACTTGCTTATGTCAACATTTTAAGATCGTATCAACATGTTTTTAAAGAAATGGTGGCGGAAATGGTTTTCGGTGGCTCAGTGCAGCTGGCAGGCGGCAGCTACTGTGCCAATTTCATAATGTAATAGACTGTTAGTGTAATTTCAGGTAAAACCTCAATTAAACAAGTCTCAAATATAAGGAAAATGGCTATACGTTTCAGCTGTTTCAAAAACATGGCCCAACGCGACATCTGTTCTAGCACTTGCAGCGTGATCATTTCGCAAGTTTACACAAACGGCATCAATGCCTTCTCCAGGACCTCTCAAATGTCCCTTTTCTATCGTCATTGTGAAAACGGCCTATGTTATCAGTGATGCTAGATGCCATTAAATCAGTTGCAGCCTAGTCAGGGGGGTCTTACCACCATTTTCTCCTCTCCTCATTGTGTGTTAATGCCTCTGGATATGTATATAGGTGTAAATGTGCTTAATTGCCCTCACTCATCCTGACTGTTGACATACTCGTATGGTTCCCAGGGGTTGCTTTTATAGTATTACAGGAGATAAGGATGGTATTGTTTGAAAATGTTCAAGATTCAACATCAAGAATTTTGAGTTTTGGTGTAGGATTGCCTTTGCCTAATGCCTATTATGATGTCCTTTGTGACAGGAAACAAGTGGAAGGGAAAACATTGTAAAAACACTGGCAGGTCCTTCTTTTGAAGTCATTGCTTAACGCCATCTGTTGCTGTTGTGATTGTTGTTTATATTGCTATTTATGTCACCGTTCTCCTTTTTGATCAGTGTTATTTCCTGTAGACGTTTGCTGTCAGGGAGTACAATGACACAACCCGACACGATCACAGGTTGTGGATGAGAAAAATACCTGCTGTGGATGTGCAACATGCGCAGTAATGTTATTGAGGAAGTGCAAAGTTCTTATTTTTCATGGAATCTTTGATCTCAGTCTGGAGACAAATCGCCTATGCCTACCGCTCCTTGGTGCTTACTGTAGTCATAACAAAGGCTAGACACCCTTGTAGTCCGTATGAATCATATTGACCTAGAATTTGAAGTGATCCATTTTTCCCCCAGTAGCTGTGTTTATTGTTAGCCTGGACAGAAACATGGCTCATCAACCTGTGTCATTAGCCACATTCAGAGGTGGTGGTGATGGCTGGAATACATTTTCCCACCGGTCAAAAACTTCCTACAGGAAGCCCCCAAAAATGTAGGTAGCTAGTTGACTTATGTTTTGCATTGGTCTGGACTTCCTGTTGCAGGGTCGTGGAGGAGGCGGACCAGGCCCCGTCGAAGAAAGGCCTGAAGAAACAGCAGAAGGAAGCGGAGAAAGCGGCTAAGAAGGCTGAGAAGCAGGCCAAACTGGTCAGTGGGTTTTGTATGCCTCTCTGCCCCTCAGTGCTATTGACGTGACACAATCGGGCGGGGCAGGGGGGGGGTGTCCATTGTTTTGCGATTCCTGTCGTTCGTTTGTTTTTGTCCACTCAAACAAAGAGCCATTTTCTTAAGTCGGGTATCAGTGTTGCATCGTAAGCAAGTGGGAGAAAGTTAAACTGTGTTTATGTTGTATTTTTACCCCTTTTTCTAAGAGATGTTACCCCACTCTGTGAGATGTTACCCCACTCTTCCACCAAGGCGCCTGCAAGTTCCCGGACATTTCTGGGGGGAATGGCCCTCAGTAGTTAGCTCAAGCTAACTCAGGCCCTCAGTAGTTAGCTCAAGTCATTTAATTCCAGACCAAGTGTTGGTGGTCGTGAGCTACAATCCATCAATAACAGGAAGTGTAATGTAAACAAGAAGCAGATTGGGCACGTCTGGCCATGCAGCATGCTCCTCAGACTTTTTTGCTGGTTATCTAGTGGGAACCCGTTAGCACGACAGGCTCTGGTGTCTTCTTCCCGTGGGCTCAAAACAAAAGAGAAAATCATTGCTTGCTCTAAATTTGTTGTACCTCGTCTGTTCTCCTTTTTGTTATGTGAACTTTTCGGCATGTTGTCTGTGAAGTAGGCTATGGGAGTTTTGTAACTTTTCCCACCTTGGCTTAGTGCTAGCGCGACATCTGACGGACATCTGGAATCTATTTGGTATTTCCCTGACTCTCCATCAGGCCTGTGAACCGCCCGCCTCCCCCTGGCTTTGGTAGTTAACTCAGCCTGCACACTTTTAAAATGTTTCCCTTCAGGTGGCCCCAGCTATCAATCTGTAAGTCTCTGCTTTCTCTTTGCTTTGAGCTTTGGTTTTGTTTTAGTTGTGTTAGCTGTGTTCTACCTGGTCTCCAGTAATTGGGCTCTAGCGTTCTGACCATAATCGTGAGGCTTGGCTGGCTAGGCTAATAGCTAGTTGGCAAAATAGATAATGTTAGCAGGCTGGCTAGCTTGCTGGCTAAGACAACTGCATATAGCTAATATTCTTTGATAACTGGTTAGATGGTGTAATTTCTTGAATGTGTCTGTAAGCTAGCAGTTGATAGCACTACATGAGTCAGCAAGTTGCTAATGTAATGTAAGCAGCCTGGTAGTGCTAACATTAGCAGGCTAGTAGGGCTAACGTTAGCAGGCTAGTTGGCTAGCAACCTTGCAAGTTGATTTGTAACAACACATTTAATAAGGTATTTGCTTGTAAGTTGTCTGAAAATAAAATTGAATCGACTAGTCATGAGTGCAAGTGATTTGGTTTAATTTGAAGTTATACATTTCTGTTGGAGTTTACATCATAGGGAATAGGCTGGCTTGCCGGGTCCATATTACATCACCTCCCCCGGAACAGCATTTTTCGGCATTTCTTCTGAATTTGGATCGTTTTTATGTAATAACTCAAAAAATGTAAAAGTGAGGTGTAACTTTGCATTGCGACTTTTGATGCGTATACTAATGCAAATCCGTATGTTATGTGGTTACGTTTATGCTACCTACCCTTTTAAGATCATAGTTACAACTTATATTAGTTGCAAACAGGGTGAGCAGTTGCACAAGTAAGACCCATGAGTGCACAGCCACCGCTTGCTCCTCATCTCCCTACAGTGCAGTGGCACGCATCAGTTATTTCAGATGGTGTCAACCACCGCTGCTGAAAAATATCTTAGAAACACTTAAAGTAACCTATATTTCAGATGGAATACGTTCTCCCTTGAATCTTAGAAACTGCGAAAGCATCCATCCACTTCCATGGCCATTCCACTCATTCTCCCTCTATTCCACCAGCCAATACCGTAGACATCAATTTGCAAGGGAAATTAAATGGTAGCCTAACCGTTAATGCTAACTTTCATAGTATGGAGATTTTGCATGAAGGTCGCCAAGAAGTCGTTGCACAGATAATCAGTCCACTTGCTGTTCCCAATACAAGGCAGTTTACCATTATTTAAATGCAATGTTAGGCCTATGTCCCACTGTATTGATTTGCCTCTTCTTTTCAGTCTGCTGACCAACAAAGCACAGATGATGATGTAAGTATCCTCGAGGATCAATTCTTCCATGTTTCAATTAGCTTCAGATATTAAGTACTTATTTACACCTTTTCTATATGGCGCAATACCAAATGAAAATCAAAATGTATGCACCTCTAGTGATGTTTCCTATAAAGCTACTGTATTCGAATGCTTAGCAGATAAACTCTTCTCTTATTCATCAGGATTTTGCCAAGGATCGGTACGGGTTCCCTCCGATGGTACAGTCCCAGCAGAAACTGGGTCAGTAGTACAGTCAACAACTAACTCTTCTCTTCTTTGTTCCAACATATTATTTACAGAGGATATCCCCATTTTTCGACAGCCCCCACTGTTAAGTAATATAGATAACGTGATCATATCGGAGTGACTCAGTGACATGGCGCCAGTAGTGGCAGTAGTAAAGACGGCGTAGATATCAAAGATGATTGTGGCGTGCCATAACTCCCAGATCAATGTGACAGATGGGTCGTCCACCTGTCTGCCTGCTCTTTCAGCTCCAATGGCATACAACAAAGTTGCCTTCCCACCTGAATGAGGAAAGATGGCGCGAGACAGCCTGCCTTACATGTGGGTGGAATCAGGTTCAACCAAATGGGTGGCTCACTGCCATCGGGGTGCATGTAAAGTTAAGCATGCATCAGTGACACAGGGCAAAGTGGAGTCCATTTGTCATAAGACAGAGAATGGGGTGACTTCTACGCAGGGCCGCAGAGTGTTTCATATTTATGACTTCTGCTCTCCTTGTAATATGAGTGTCTTTCCATGAATAGAGTGCCTTTTGCGTCCCTTTGATATTTTAAGGAGAAATTGCACACCGATATTGCATTTAAAAGCCTGTTATATTAAATTAGGTGCCCTATTAATATAGACCACATGGATAATTTAATCGATCACATTTTTTTATATGAATAAAGGCTTTGCTAAAGTAATCCCTTCATCCCAAAATGTCTTCAAGTTTCACCATCATTGTAAAGCCCTTGTTATTTTGTTGCTTTGACACTCATTTCTAAAGATGTTTTTTTTTTTTTATGTGATTCATTTACATCTGTCCCTCATTTTAAGGTCACCCTGTTACGTGAACTGAACTCTCGTTTTAATATGGTGAAACTATTCCTTTTCAAATATGTTTTTCAAAAGGAACATTGAACATCTAATCGTCAAATCACAGTGTAAAAGCAGGTGAACTGGTTCTACTCTTTTTTTCTTCAGTTTTGTGGTGGAAAACTACATTCAATTGCTCCTCCTTGTAACACACAACACGTTTCCATTCCCCCTGTCAAGAGGGTATTTATGGCCGTTACTTTATTTGGCACTTAGGCTTACTATAGTAATTTTTTTATTTAACCACTTGAGATGGAAAAACTAGTTTTTTGTGAAGTTGAATATGTGCTTTTTATGACTTTGACTTAAAAAACAACAACTAAGTTACACTTCTCAAAAGGCACCGAATTGGTGGAACAACCCATGAGCTTCTTTGTGTGACTGTGTGTGTGGGCAGAAGGGGGAAGGAGGTATATGGTCTTTGAAGTTTTCTTGAAAGGCACACTTTTCTTCCCGTGTGAGCCAGACAGAGGGTTGGTGCGTGTCCAGGAGCTGACACCTGAGAAGGCTGGCCAGCTGATCTGGGTGCGCGCCCGGATTCACACCAGCAGAGCTAAAGGTGAGATTCTCCATCTTTGTCCAGCTCCCAATCATATTTTCCTTTTAGTCCTCAGGACACAGCCTTCTAATCTAAATGGCGCCGTAACTGAACCTTGGGGTTTACCAAAAAGATTACCAACTGTCCTTGGGCCAAATAGTCACTATTCAGAGAAGAGCTTTGTTTTTTTCAGTCAACTCTCCTCAGGTTGGCAAATATGGAAGGTCAAAAAGCTAAAAGAATTGTGCACAATCTTGGAAAATCACAGTATGGCACCAGACTTGAGGTTTTTACCTTATTTGCGGGTGATGTGGGACATAGGGGATGGGGGTTGTGGAGTGCAATGTTTTTGCTATTATAGATTCATTACACAAGCACATGCAAGTTTCTTTTTGAAAAGTTTGAAAACTCCAACCTTAGCTCAGTTATTTAAATGGAACTTCAAATTTGGGTTAAATTGTTATTTTCCAAACTTGTCAGAGCTTGAGGCTATAATACAATGAACTCATTGAGCCTTGGCGAACTGTCGGATTCCATCCAAAATTATTAGAAACATCCAGCACGTACACAACTGTGCTAACAATATGCTAATAAATAAACCATCGTGTTATGATGATATCGTGACGGCTTCCTTCCAGGACAACTTCCGTGTCAAAATCCATTTTCCTCAACCTTCATTCAGCTCCACTGTGAAGGATGTCCTTAAGAGCAGAATAACATCCTGATTTACACTGGGATGAAGTGACTGTTTCTTGGGGATTGCAGCACCCCCCCCCCCCCACCCCCCCCCTAGTCAATGAACAGAGGAAACCACATTAAAGCACTTGGGTGGTGTCTGATGGTTGACCAACCTGGTTTACAGTCTCAAGGTGTTTGGTTGGGAATTAGCTCTCAGCCTCCTTCCATACACCTTTCTTCAAAGGGTCGTCCGTTCACGGTTCTGACAGTTACCTGGAAATGCTGTGAAAAGCGTTTTAATGGGTGAGAGGTGGAATCTGAAACAGGTATGACCTGTTGGCCTGAGAGAGTGACATGGCATTGTATAGAACCACCGTGGCATCTGTTTTGACAAGTGCGTTAGGAGTTGCTAGCCCAAATGAGAGGGCCCCTGCTGATGCCTATTGTATTGTTGTCATCGTTTTAGGGAAGCAGTGCTTCTTGGTCCTGCGTCAGCAGCAGTTTAACGTGCAGGCCCTGGTCGCCGTGGGGGAGCGTGCCAGCAAGCAGATGGTCAAGTTTGCCGCCAAGTGAGTACTAGACTGAATTTCCTGTAGGCCCCCGACAAACAATGGTGGGAAAAGCTGGCTCCTAATGGGCCCAATCCATTTTCACACATTCTGAAGGAATCAATCATTTTTCACCTCATGACAAAAGCGGCCACTTTCAGATGGGATACAGTAGTGTTTAATGGAGCCATTCCTGCCCAGATAACAGAGTAAATACAGTAGATCAGATGGGAAGGGCCTGAGCATCATTAATCACTCTTGGGTCCTCCAATTTGGAGTTTTTGGGGGAGCAGAAACATAGAATTACATGTAGAATCCCTATTAATATAATAGGATCTCTATGGGTCTGAAAGTTCGTTTACCATTTTAAAAGTATTAACTTTTAATGTGGCATTAACGTAACCACTCATGCTGTTTTCATCTGATTGCCTAACAATCACTGCAAACTAACAAAACACCCAAAAGTTTATTGAATGACAATTCAATCACTTGTAACCTGAAATGATGCGTCCACTGTCGGCGCGTCTCAGTCTCAGCCACTCATCTCTGCCTTTGAAAAATGTCACCGTTATCGTCGAACCACACCGCATTCTGAGAGTATTCCACATGATTTCAAGTCCCTTAGCACATGTTTGATGCGGGTGACTTGCGGTAATGATAACTGTAGGCTCTAACACTATTTTTCTTGGCATCTTTGTTTTAATTATTGTGACATGTTCAACCGGTACGGTGTAGCCCTACTATTTTGTTATTTACCCTTCTAGCTTACATGCTGACCAAACCGGACATGATCAGGACAAGCAGGTTGAAATATCAAAACAAACTTTGAACCAATTATATTAATTTGGGAACAGGTCGAAAAGCATTAAACATGTATGACAATTTAGCTAGCTAGCTGATTTGTCCTGGGATATAAACATTTGGTTGTTATTATGCCTGAAATACACAAGGTCCTCTACTCAGACAATTAATCCACAGATAAATGGTAAACCATATTCCTTTCTCGTCATCTCTCCTCCTTCCTCAGGCTTCTTTCTTTCTTCTTTGGACTTTATATGGTGGTTGGAAACCAACTTTATGGTGGATTACTATAGTCGTGGCCAAAAGTTTTGAGAATGACACAAATATTAATTTTCACAAAGTCTGCTGCCTCAGTTTGTATGATGGCAATTTGCATATACTCCAGAATGTTATGAAGAGTGATCAGATGAATTGCAATTAATTGCAAAGTCCCTCAGAATCCCACAAAAGGGTGCCATTTGAGATACAGATCGGGTTGAGGCCTGCAGCTTCCGCAGAGATCTAAACATCCTGCTCCCGAATCTTATCAATCCACACAATGCATATTGTACTTTTCCCAACAATTTAAAAAAAAATCACAACTATTGGCCTTAAACGGTTAATCAAATCTAGCTGTTGGACATGTCCATGTTGATTGAATTCTGGGGAAGCAGAGTAAGCTTCTGGGTCACATGGGTCCTTTCGTAATCATCAAGAGGTTAAGCCAGGCCAGTGGTGACCTATAGGGAAGAGTGTGTAATGCTTGTGTCACATAATATTTCCACTTCCTCATGCCGAGTTAAATTAGGGTTAGGGTATCCTCTGCATCAAAGTATCTTGGTTAACTTTCTCTTACTAGAACATAGTATTACACAATAGATTGAAAGGTTTCACATATCTTTATATAAGACACAGCCTAGTCAGTTGCCTTGTTTGAGCCAGAGCGGACCATAGGATCTCCTGTTCCTGTGGTGTGAGTCATCTTGATGTACAAGTACACCCCATGGACATGGCACTAGTCTAGGTAATCAAAAGTCTTACTTGTATGACTTACTCATATTAGTTGATGGGCAGTGTTCATTGTCCCTGGGCAGGCTGGCCAGGTGTTAGAGGGAGGAGGTTATTAATGTGGGCTTTTTATTTGTCTAGCTGATTCCCCCCCCCCCCCCCCCCATAGTGTGAAATGTCTGACTGAGGCAGCTGCAGTGGACTGACTGGGTTCACCATTCACAACGCTCCTGTCTCTCATTACTGCTTTTTAATGAGAAGAGGTGAAGGATCACACCGGGCTTGCTCCATCTGGCACTGTGCTATGTGACAGTTGGTATTGACAGTTCTTCATATTTCTATGAGGCTCTCCTGGGGGCTTGGACAGTGGGATAGGATAGCAGTGGCCTGCTCTTTGAAAGACTCAGCATGTCTTTCAAAGGGTTGTTTAACCTCTGTCTTATTGTTGTATGGCCACTGATGTTTTACTGTAGTTCATAGCTGTGATTTATGTGTTTGCACGTTGTCGCAATCGGATGATTAAGTGAAAAGAGAATAGGAATGTCTGACACCATGGTAACCGTGGATCAAAACAACATTATCCTGTGACATTTTGCCTCAGGAAGAGTAGCATCAAGGTGAATTTATGTAGCCACCATTTTTGCATTTTGTTTCTTTATATCGTGGTTACCAACTGCTCAACACCCCCCCCCCCCCCCCACCACCACCAATTCTTTCAGATCATGAAAAGCTCCTGTGACTATGAATCAGGGTTTTGAATGGAAACTTTCAGTACTCAGCTAGACTCCCACTCGTTTGACTTCAATTGATCTGTGTAGACTGATAACGGCGGTGCCCCCCCCCCCCCCCCCGTCTGCAGCATCAACAAGGAGAGCATCGTGGACGTGGAGGCGGTGGTGAAGAAGGTGGAGCAGACGATCGAGAGCTGCTCTCAGCAGGATGTGGAGTTGCACATAGAGAGGGTACGTCTGTCTTCTGCTCTGTCTGACCACACCACAGACAAACAGACCAACAGACATGCACACGGAGGGAGGGCAGCCGTGAATCAGAGGAGCTACTGGTTCAAAGATATCAGTCTGCGACGGTTTTTGACTGCTTTCTCTTTTTGGAATTGTGGTACTTTCCGTTCCGCCTAGCAGTTGAACCTGGAAAGTACTGTGAGTTTAGAGCGACATTCTAACTGCGAATCTAGTTGAACCAAACCTTCTAAAGAAAAATCTCACCTTTTCCCGTTTCAGATTTTTGTCATCAGCCAGGCCGAGCCTCGTCTGCCCCTGCAGCTGGAGGATTGCGTGAGGCCGGAAGGAGAGGGGGATGAGGTGAGGATGAGGGCCAGGGCTCTTGGGCCTCGCGCAGGTAGCTCTTCTTAGCTGATCAAAGGTCAAACTCATTTCATCCAGAGAACTTCCTCTGTCCTGATG
Organism: Salvelinus alpinus; assembly: GCF_045679555.1. NCBI lineage: Eukaryota > Metazoa > Chordata > Actinopteri > Salmoniformes > Salmonidae > Salvelinus > Salvelinus alpinus. Next base: position 44,155,786 of record NC_092105.1, on the reverse strand, counting down.
CTGGGTGAAAAATACATACACACCCTCAAGGCCTTCCACTGTTGTTTTTGAATATTATTGGTTCTATACTGCCATTTATTTGATTGAACCTTTCTTTAACTAGGCAAGTCAGTTAAGAACAAATCCTTATTTACAATGACGGCCTACCCCGGTCAAACCCTAACCCGGATGACTCTGGGCCAATTGTGCGCCCCTCTATGGGACTCCCAATCACGTCCGGTTGTGATACAGCGTGGAATCGAACCAGGGTCTGTAGTGACGTCTCTAGCACTGAGATGTAGTGCCTTAGACCGCTGCGCCACTCGGGAGCCATGTTTTCAGTCAGTGTCTGTATTAAGGGTCTACTCTCCAGTGTGATTCAGAGACAGCTGAAGTGTGTCAGTGTTTATGCAGTATGCCAACCCCAATGGCAGTTGTGTCTGTGGGGAGTCTGTCTGTCAGTTACAGGAACTACCGTTGGGGAGGAGGCTCTGGACTGGGCTCGGTCTGTGTCTCCGTCTTCATGTTCTGACTCAATATGAGCTGGATGTGTGGAGCTTGTTCACAGCCTGTTTTAACGCCATGAGCTCCAGTAAAGCCTGACAACCTTTGACATCCTGTGATGTAACATTTAGGAGCTTCGGTGCTCTCTTACTGTTTTATTGGATTGTAAATTGGTTTTATTAGTTTATAATAAAAAATAAAAAAACTGGTTTATAAGGTTTAAAAATGGAACAGGATAGTGATTCATTTCCGGGGGGGAAATAAACAAACATTAGAACACATGGATCATGTCACACATTATATTTCAATGTCCTACTGTGTTTTCACACGTCCAATAGTTTGTTCCCATATACTTCAGATGTGTTTTAATACTTGAAATGTTATGTAATGTGGTCAAATGATGTTGGCATTATGCGTTTACTCAGGATGGAAGAGCGACGGTCAACCAGGACACCAGACTGGACAACCGAGTCATTGATCTCAGGGTAAGTTCTACGACACTATCACACTTCAACCAGTGTTACATTCTTCCATGACAAATGAATGACACAAAAATATAATGAGTTATTCTAGATTCAAATTGGGTTTTGAAGACGCTACATTCGTATCAACAAAATATTGTGACGATGAGATGAAAAATGACAGAATCGTGGTATCATGAGTTAGCCTGCTGGTAGAGTGGAGTATAGAACTGTGCATGGGTTCAGAGGTTTTAGGAGAGGGGTTCTAAACCAGACTGTGCTAGAGGCCTCATTGTTCTGTTCTGAGGCGTACCCACACTAGTGATGTGGCAGCAGGAAAACAGCCCTACCGCTCGCCTCACCCTGGCTTTGTCACAACACCTGTTTCTACAAAATATCTCTTTGAGCTTGAGGACTTGGGCCTGTTATCACAACCACACTTAAATGAAGGGTAAACCCATAAACAGGGTTTCACACAGACAGACCCCTATCCCTAACCCCAGTCAACAATAAAGGGCAACCATAATGAAAAGGCACCTACCAACCAAGAACCGTTTCAGTGAAAATGAAAGAATTATTTCACAAATAACTTCCCTACAGGCCAGCCATTTTGTTGAAAATAAATGGTTGATACTCTCTAGGGAAATACGGTACTATCCGTCAGGCACAATATGAGTGGTGGTGGTGGCGTGTGACCAAAACCACAAGCTATGGGCTGTTAGGCACGATTGTTTTGAGAGCTTGCATGTCAACGAGAGTGACGCACGAGTTATTTCGCTCTCACTCTCTTTTATACCTCCCACCCTGGTGTGAGGACATAGAAAGATAACAGACCCCTCCTCCCAACTCATAGTAGAGAGAAGTGTTTTTTGCACAGGAATTATGTAACTTATTTGTATAAGTCTGTTTTTAATCAGGCTTTCATGTCAGTTTGGTTTGCTCACTAGGTGTATCTGCTTAGCAATTTCATCTAGTGTTATCCAGAAGTGGCAGTTATTCATCAAAGCAGGAGTTATATTCCAACCACAGTCAACTATAGGCTACATATCGGTTTACCATTTCAACCGGGGCCAGACTGGACCAGAGTTGTTGTCTGCAGATTCATTCTCTGACAATGAGAGAGTCCGAAAACTCCCGTTCAGGCATTTGGGAATGTTTAAAAGATAGAAATGTGAGCCTTCAGCTTTCAATCAGGACGCTCAGAGCTTTTTGTATTAAACTCTTTGTGTAGATGACTAAAACCAGAGATGAAACCAGATAGAACTGGTTGAATAAATTCTCAGTAATAACACCAGTCATATTAGGAAATTAGTAATCTGATCAACTGAGAACTGAGAAGAACACTCCTATTGGCTCTTAGTAGCCTTACAGTCATGAGGTTTGGGGTTTTGGCTGTTCCTCTGCTCGTTCCCAGACGTTATGTGTAATACGCAGCTATTGACGTGCCTCATCACGAGTCATTTTGATGACTGGGTTATTTTCTACGCCACTAAGTTGACCTCTGTATACAACTAGAATGAATTGCCAATGTTAGGTTTTGAAAATAAGATAGAGCTCTTTATCTCATGTTTATTTTCTAAAGGCTTAGATTAATGTGAAATGCACCCTGTCTCCACTCCCTCTTACGAAATGAAAGGTGTCGAGACTGTACAAGGCAAGATGTGACGCCAGCAGTGTTGTCTGTTCACTCTTTTTTTTTGGCATCGTGTAATATCTCTGTGTGTGGGTCATTATCTACTCCACACATTTTTGTTCAGAGGAACCTTTTATATGCTGTACGTCAGTCTTCATATCATAGAAGCTGCAACGACTGCATCCCACTCTGACACTTCAAAGTTTAAAATCAGTGTTCCATTGATTTGCAACCTTTTGAAAAATGGTGTTTGTTGGTGGAGGACCTTCTAGTTTTGTGCCAACATCAAACTGCTCAGTTTTTCTTTATTGTATTTATATACATTACCGTTCAAAAGTTTGGGGTCACTTAGAAATGTCCTTGTTTTTGAAAGAGAAGCTATTTTTTTGTCCATTTAAAATGACATCAAATTGATCGGAAATACAGTGTAGACATTGTTGACGTTGTAAATGACTATTGTAGCTGAAAACTGCACATGTTTTATGGAATATCTACATAGGTGTTCAGAGGCCAATTATCAGCATCCATCACTCCTGTGTTCCAATGGCACGTTGTGTTAGCTAATCCAAGTTTATCATTTTAAAAGGCTAATTGATCATTAGATAACCCTTCTGCAATTATGTTAGCACAGATAAACTGTTGTTCTGATTAAAGCAGCAATAAAACTGGCCTTTAGACTAGTTGAGTATCTGGAGCATCAGCAATTTTGGGGTTTGATTACAGGCTCAAAATGGCTAGAAACAAAGAACTTTCTCCTGAAACTCGTCAGTTTATTCTTGTTCTGAGAAATGAAGGCCATTCCATGCGAGAAATTGCCAAGAAACTGAAATCTCGTACAACGCTGTGTACTACTCCCTTCACAGAACAGCGCAAACTGGCTCAAACCAGAATAGAAAGAGGAGTGGGAGGCCCCGGTGCACAACTGAGCAAGAGGACAAGTACATTAGAGTGTCTAGTTTGAGAAACAGACGCCTCACAAGTGCTCAACTGGCAGCTTCATTAAATAGTACCTGCAAAACACCAGTCTCAACGTCAACAGTGAAGAGGCGACTCCGGGATGCTGGACTTCCAGGCAGATTTGCAAAGAAAAAGCCATATCTCAGACTGGACAATAAAAAGAAAAGAATAAGATGGGCAAAATAACACAGACACTGGACAGTGTCTCCAGCATCCTGGAGTCGCCTCTTCACTGTTAATGTTGAGACTGGTGTCGGTTAGGACATCTACTTTTCTAGACACAAGTAATTTGTCCAACAATTGTTTACAGACAGATTTATTTAACTTATTCACTGTATCACAATTCCAGTCGGTCAGAAGTTTACATACACTAACACGGAACCCAAAGTGGCTGCGCGCGTGCGCCATCGTGCACAAATGTATTTTGTCCCCCTACACCAAACGCGATCACGACAGGCAGGTTAAAATATCAAAACAAACTCTGAACCAATGACATTAATTTGGGGACAGGTCGAAAAGCATTAAACATGTATGGCAATTTAGCTAGTTAGCTTGCACTTGCTAGCTAATTTGTCCTATTTAGCTAGCTTGCTGTTGCTAGCTAATTTGTCCTGGGATATAGACATTGAGTTGTTATTTAACCTGAAATGCACAAGGTCCTCTACTCCGACAATTAATCCACACATAAAACGGTCAACCAAATCATTTTTAGTCATCTCTCCTCCTTCCAGGCATTTTCATCTTTGAACTTATATGGTGATTGGCATCTACACTTTCATAGTATTACCACGACAACCGGCAAAACAGTTCGTCTTTCAATCACCCACGTGGGCATAACCAATGAGGAGATGGCACGTGGGTACCTGCTTCTATAAACCAATAAGGAGATGGGAGAGGCAGACTTGCAGCGCGATCTGCGTCAGAAATAGCAATTACTTCTATTTTAGCCCTTGGCAACGCAGACGCTCGTTGGCAGTGTGGGTGCAATAATTTAATAACATATATTCCTAAATTTATTTTGCAACGCGAGCAGTGTTGTTGTAGTCATGGTATACGTTGACTGTGCCTTTAAACAGCTTGGAAAATTCCTGAAATGATGTCATGGCTTTAGAAGCTTCTGATAGGCTAATTGACATAATTTGAGTCAATTGGAGGTGTACCTGTGAATGTATTTCAAGGCCTACCTTAAAACTCAGTGCCTCTTTGCTTGACATCATGGGGAAATCAGCCAAGACCTCAGAAAAAAAATTGTAGACCTCCACAAGTCTGGTTCATCCGTGGAAGCAATTTCCAAACGCCTGAAGGTACCATGTTCATCTGTACAAACAATAGAACGCAAGTATAAACACCATGGGACTACGCAGCCGTCATACCGCTCAGGAAGGAGACGTGTTCTGTCTCCTAGAGATGAACGTACTTTGGTGCGAAAAGTGCAAATCAGTCCCAGAACAACAGCAAAGGACTTTGTGAAGATGCTGGAGGAAACAGGTATAAAAGTATCTTTATCCACAGTAAAATGAGTCCTATATCGACATAATCTGAAAGGCCGCTCAGCAAAGTAGGAAGCCACTGCTCCAAAACCGCCATTAAAAAAACCCAGACTACGGTTTGCAATTGCACATGGGGACAAAGATCATACTTTTTGGAGAAATGTCCTCTGGTCTGATGAAAGAAAAATAGAACTGTTTGGCCATAATGACCATCGTTATGTTTGGAGGGAAAAGGGGGAGGCTTGCAAGCCGAAGAACACCATCCCAACCGTGAAGCACGGGGGTGTCAGCATCATGTTGTGGGGGTGCTTTTCTGCAGGAGAGACTGGTGCACTTCACAAAATAGATGGCATCATGAGGGAGGAAAATCATGTGGATATATTGAAGCAACATCTCAAGACATCAGTCAGGAAGTTAAAGCTTGGTCGCAAATAGGTCTTCCAAATGGACAATGACCCCAAGCATACTTCCAAAGTTGTGGCGAAATGGCTTAAGGACAACAAAGTCAAGGTATTGGAGTGGCCATCGCAAAGCCTTGACCTCAATCCTATAGAAAATGTGAGCGAGCAAGGAGGCCTACAAACCTGACCCAGTTACACCAGCTCTGTCAGGAGGAATGGGCCAAAATTCACCCAACTTATTGTGGGACGCTTGTGGAAGGCTACCTGAAACGTTTGACCCAAGTTAAACAATTTAAAGGCAATGCTACCAAATACTAATTGAGTGTATGTAAACTTCTGACCCACTGGGAATGCGATGAAAGAAATAAAAGCTTAAGTAAATCATTCTCTCTGCTATTGATCTGACATTTCACATTCTTAAAATAAAGTGGTGATCCTAACTGACCTAAGACAGGGAATTTTTACTAGGATTAAATGTATGGAATTGTGAAAAACTGAGTTTAAATGTATTTGACTAAGGTGTATGTAAACATCCGACTTCAATTGTATATACAGGTTTGAACACACCTACTCATTTCAGGAGTTTTCTTTATTTTTTACTGTTTTCTACATTGTAGAATAATAGAGTAGACATAACTATATGAAATAACACACATGAAATCATGTATTAACCAAAAAAGTGTTAAACAAATCAAATATATTTTTGATTTGTCAAAGTAGCCACCCTTTGTCTTGATGACGAGTTTGCACACTCTTGGCATATTCTCAACCAGCTTCACGACATAGTCACCTGGAATGCTTTTCAATGAACAGGTGTGCCTTAATTAGATGCACTATTGTAAAGTGGTTGTTCCACTGGATATCATAAGGTGAATGCACCAATTTGTAAGTCGCTCTGGATAAGAGCGTCTGCTAAATGACTTAAATGTAATGTAAATGTAAGTGCATTTTTGGAATTTCTTTCCTTAATGCATTTGAACCAATCAGTTGGGTTGTGACAAGGTAGGGGTGGTATACAGAAGATAGCCCTATTTGGTAAAAGACCAAGTCCATATTATGGCAAGAACAGCTCAAATAAGCAAAGATAAACGACAGGCCATCATTACTTTAAGACATGAAGGTCAGTCAATCTGGGAAAAAAAGTGCAGTCGCAAAAACCATCAAGCACTATGATGAAACTGTCTCTCATGAGGACCGCCACAGGAAAGGAAGACCCAGAGTTACTTCTGCTGCAGAGGATAAGTTCATTAGAGTTACCAGTCTCAGAAATTGCAGCCCAAATAAATGAGTTCAAGTAACAGACACATCTCAACATCAACTGTTCAGAGGAGACTGTGTGAATCAGGCCTTCATGGTCGAATTGCTGCATGGAAACCACTACTAAAGGACACCAATAAGAAGAAGAGACTTGCTTGGGCTAAGAAACACAAGCAATGGACATTAGACCAGTGAAAATCTTTCCTTTGGTCTGATGAGTCCAAATGTGAGATTTTTGGTTCCAACCGCCGTGGCTTTGTGAGCCGCAGAGTAGGTGAACGGATGATCTCGGCGTGTGTGGTTCCCACCGTGAAGCATGGAGGAAGAGGTGTGCTTTGCTGGTGACACTGTGATTTATTTAGAATCCAAGGGCCACTTAACCAGCATGGCTACCACAGCATTCTGCAGCGATACGCCATCCCATCTGGTTTGCGCCTAGTGGGACTATCATTTGTTTTAAAACAGGACAATGACTCAAAACACAACTCCAGGCTGTGTAAGGGCTATTTGACGAAGAAGGAGAGGAAAGGAGTGCTGCATCAGATGACCTGGCCTCCACAATCACCCGACCTCAACCCAATTGAGATGGTTTGGGATGAGTTGGACCACAGAGTGAAGGAAAAGCAGCCAAGTGCTCAGCATATGTGGGAACTCCTTCAAGACTTGAAAAAGCATTCCAGGTGAAGCTGGTTGAGAGAATGCCTAGAGTGTGCAAAGCTGTCATCAATGCAAATGGTGTCTACTTTGAAGAATCTCAAATATATTTAGATTTGTTTAACACCCCTTTGGTTACATTCCATATGTGTTATTTCATAGTTTTGATGTCTTCACTTTTATTCTACAATGTAAAAAAATAAATACGAAAAACCCTTTGAATGAGTAGGTGTGTCCAAACATTTGACTGGTACTGTATATTTATATCTCCTGCGATTGCATAGAATGCTTCCAATCCTTTATACTGTACATGTTTTATGTTATGTGTCTTGTGTAGCAATCCGTCACCACACATGAAGTTCCCTCTCAGGAAGTTGAATTTAATTGACTGCTTTTTTTTCTCTTTTTTTTGGCATTGTGTGTGTTTCTGCTTGTTTCTCCTCTGGTAGACAACGACCAGCCAGGCCATCTTCCGCCTGCAATCCGGAGTGTGCCAGCTCTTTAGAGACACCCTGACCAACAAGGGCTTTGTGGAGATCCAGACCCCCAAAATCATTTCAGGTACCAGCACTGAGCTCATATAAAGCAGCGCAGGCTCGACTCTGACTACCTGGTCATTTGTGCTCTTTGATGAGCTGACTCTCAATTGCACTTCACAAGCGTGAGCACATAGACAATGTGTGACCATGTGTCACATTTTGTAGCCATAGAAATGTGTAACACAACAGTGTTGTTTACTACAGTACTTGCTACCACAACCCCAAATGTGATAGTTTTTTAAAACTGAGCTGTGGTGAAACAAGTGTTGCTTTCACTTCCTCATCTTTGGTAGGAGCCAATGGCATTCAACCCAGCCTGGCATTGACGCATTTAAAATTGCCGCCTTTTCGGGTGAGAGCAGCTGCGGATCAACAGTGTGCGCTAATCTAAAAACCGCATTCACCTCTGCCAACACCCATCACATGTACCCTGTACAAAATGTTCTATGTGACCACCCTTCTGTAAAGGAAAACACATCAGACAATCTACTACAGTGGGGAGAACAAGTATTTGATACACTGCCGATTTTGCAGGTTTTCCTACTTACAAAGCATGTAGAGGTCTGTAATTTTTATCATAGTAAAACTTCAACTGTGAGAGACGGAATCTAAAACAAAAATCCAGAAAATCACATTGTATGATTTTTAAGTAATTAATTTGCATTTTATTGCATGACATAAGTATTTGATCACCTACCAACCAGTAAGAATTCCGGCTCTCACAGACCTGTTCGTTTTTCTTTAAGAAGCCCTCCTGTTCTCCACTCATTACCTGTATTAACTGCACCTGTTTGAACTCGATACCTATATAAAAGACACCTGTCCACACACTCAATCAAACAGACTCCAACCTCTCCACAATGGCCAAGACCAGAGAGCTGTGTAAGGACATCAGGGATAAAATTGTAAACCTGCACAAGGCTAGGATGGACTACAGGACAATAGGCAAGCAGCTTGGTGAGAAGGCAACAACTGTTGGCGCAATTATTAGAAAATGGAAGAAGTTCAAGATGACGGTCAATCACCCTTGGTCTGGGGCTCCATGCAAGATCTCACCTCGTGGGGCATCAATGATCATGAGGAAGTTGAGGGATCAACCCAGAACTACACGGCAGGACCTGGTCAATGACCTGAAGAGAGCTGGGACCACAGTCTCAAAGAAAACCATTAGTAACACACTACGCCGTCATGGATTAAAATCCTGCAGCGCACGCAAGGTCCCCCTGCTCAAGCCAGCGCATGTCCAGGCCCTTCTGAAGTTTGCCAATGACCATCTGGATGATCCAGAGGAGGAATGGGAGAAGGTCATGTGGTCTGATGAGACAAAAATATAGCTTTTTGGTCTAAACTCCACTCGCCGTGTTTGGAGGAAGAAGAAGGATGAGTACAACCCCAAGAACACCATCTCAACCGTGAAGCATGGAGGTGGAAACATCATTCTTTGGGGATGCTTTTCTGCAAAGGGGACAGGGCGACTGCACCGTATTGAGGGGAGGATGGATGGGGCCATGTATCGCGAGATCTTGGCCAACAACCTCCTTCCCTCAGTAAGAGCATTGAAGATGGGTCGTGGCTGGGTCTTCCAGCATGACAACGACCGGAAAAACAGAGACAGGGCAACTAAGGAGTGGCTCCGTAAGAAGCATCTCAAGGTCCTGGAGTGGCCTAGCCAGTCTCCAGACCTGAACCCAATAGAAAATCTTTGGAGGGAGCTGAAAGTCCGTATTGCCCAGCGACAGCCCCCAAACCTGAAGGATCTGGAGAAGGTCTGTATGGAGGAGTGGGCCAAAATCCCTGCTGCAGTGTGTGCAAACCTGGTCAAGAACTACAGGAAATGTATGATCTCTGTAATTGCAAACAAAGGTTTCTGTACCAAATATTAAGTTCTGCTTTTCTGATGTATCAAATACTTATTTCATGCAATAAAATGCAAATTAATTACTTAAAAATCATACAATGTGATTTTCTGGATATTTGTTTTAGATTCTGTCTCTCACAGTTGAAGTGTACCTATGATAAAAATTACAGACCTCTACATGCTTTGTAAGTAGGAAAACCTGCAAAATCGGCAGTGTATCAAATACTTGTTCTCCCCACTGTATATGACATGAACGTCTAACACGTGCGTAAATAAGTTAATGGCGCTGTTAGGAAATGGTGTCATCACATAGACGACTTGAAAAAAGGCCGTTCACTACAGACAGATGATTTTTGTGCCATGTGTTGCTTCTCTCCTGGGATAGTTGACTAAAAGGTGTCTTTCTCCTCTCTAGCTGCCAGTGAGGGTGGGGCGAACGTCTTCACTGTGTCCTACTTCAAAACCAGCGCCTACCTGGCCCAGTCTCCCCAGCTCTACAAGCAGATGTGTATCTGTGCTGACTTTGACAAGGTGTTCTGTGTGGGACCAGGTAAGGCAGCACCTTGTGAAGAACCAATGGTCTAGCGGGAATGCTACTAGCCAGGCACGTGTACGCTACTCACCACCGGAGACCGGGGTTCAATCCCTGTGTCCACCCTTACTTATGTGTTCCATCTGGTCTGTCTCCCCCTTTGTTTCCAACTGTCTGGATAAAGTAAAAAAATAAATAATAATATTAATCTATATATAATACCACATCTCTAAGCCGTTCACCTATCTCCCCTGTATCCAATAATGGGAATTAATTTGGAATATTGGGTTGAATACACCAGTCAGTCTAGTTATGTAGTCAACAAACAAACAGTGGCTTACACAATATTAAACCTGGGCAGATAACTGCAAACACAACACATTTTTACACATAGACGGTGTTGTGATAGGGCTCATGTTGAGCAATAGGAAACATAATGTATCTGACTGGCTTGTGTAAGGTTGCACAATGTCTCTTTGTGAGGTAGGTCAACACGGCCTCACCTGGCCGGATCCACATGTAACCAGAGGAGTATTGACCCCCCCCCCCCCCCCCGTAGTCTCACATGTCTAGGCTGTGTACCAAATGGTGCCCTATTCCCTGGTCAAAAGTAGTGCACTATAAAGGGAATAGGGTGCCTCTAGTTTATCTCTGGGGTGATGGATCTAATCTTCATACTGAAATACGACGTCGCTGTTACTAACTGAAGATGTTCTCCGTTCCAGTGTTCAGAGCAGAAGACTCCAACACCCACCGTCATCTGACAGAGTTTGTGGGCCTGGATATTGAGTTGGCGTTCAACTACCACTATCATGAAGTGATCGAGTCCATCACCGACACCATGGTTCAGATCTTCAAAGGACTCCGAGACAAGTAAGCTGGGATTCACTTTTAACACATATTTGCAAACAAAGTGAGTTAGTATGGTTTAAACTTTCGAGGGCCTGTTTCAGGGCTGTAACTGAGCAAGTGGATGAGCCCCATATAAAGTAAATGCGTGCCTCCACCACCATCTCCTGGTATGAAATGGCATTGCATCTGTGCTGAGGGAGCAGGTGGTATTTGGGTAATCTCTCGTGGACATACTACTTAAACATAAGTGGTGCCGTAGATCTGTCATGATACAACGGGATGCGTGAGATAACGAGCAGCTTTCAGTCCGGCGCATTGGACAAATCCCGATTTCACAGGTGTTAGCATCTTTTGAATTTCGGAAGGGGAGGGGACATTTGGCTCATCGACTTGCCAGTAATTTACAAAGAGAGGGTAGAGCGCTTCGTTCCAGTTCCGATTCTCATTCGATCTCTTCTCTTAACACGTATGGACCCAGAACTTACTCGAGTATTTGATCAATTGCGCAAGACTTTAGTTCTGGGTTAACCAAGATTAGTATTTTATTTGAGTGACCCAGTTGTGTCTGCGCTTGTGTGACTGTGTGTTTTAAGGGAAAGTTTTCCTTTTAACAATAGAGGCACTTTATCAACTTCTACTGTCCTCCAAGAGTTGCTGAATTACCTTTTTCACGTGTGTGTGTGTCTGTGTCGTGTGTGTTGGCCAGGTTCCAGACAGAGATCCAGACGGTGGGGAAGCAGTACCCCAGCGAGCCATTCAAGTTCCTGGAGCCCACTCTTAGGCTGGAGTATTCGGAAGGCGTGGCCATGCTCCGGGAAGCCGGGGTGGAGATGGGAGACGAGGAGGACCTCAGGTCAGTAGCAGGTCAACATAAGACATTAAAATGGGTCGGCAAGTAGCATAGCGGTTAAGAGCATTGGGCCAGTAACCGAATGGTTACTGGTCGAATCCCAGAGCCGACCAGGTGAAAAATCTGACAATGTGCCCTTAAGCAAGGCACTTAACCCTAATTGCTCCTGTAAGTCGCTCTGGATAAGAGCGTCTGCTTCATGACTAAAATGTGAAAAATAAAAACATGTAAAGAGCAAATAAAGGCCTTTTTTTTTTTTTTTTTTACCTACTGAAAATAACATGATCTTTTAAAACGTTTTTCATAGCACTCCCAATGAGAAGCTGCTTGGTCGTCTGGTGAAAGAAAAGGTATGTTATGTTCAGTTTCTTTGTCAACAGATTTTAAATTATTCTAGATGGTACGTGCTGAGCATTTTAGGCTGCAAAGCAGACTAACTCATCTCTTTATTGCCTTTCTGTTAGTATGACACTGACTTCTACGTGCTGGACAAGTACCCCCTGGCAGTGAGGCCCTTCTACACCATGCCTGACCCCAACGATAAAGTATGCAAGTCACTAAACACAGACATACACACACCACACTTCACCAGGTTGATCATGACACCATTGTGGCAGGACATTGGCAATGTTATACCAGAGGTGTAAATGACTTGACTGATGTTTCCTCCCAGAAATACTCCAACTCATACGACATGTTCATGAGAGGAGAGGAGATCCTCTCTGGAGCCCAGAGGATCCACGATGCCCAGCTGCTCACTGAGAGGGCCATGCACCACAACATTGGTAATGAAACAACTCTGACCAATATGGCTGCCCTGAATAACAAGGCAATCAGTAACTCAAGCTTCTTTTCTTCTCTTAAGCGATTGCTAGAGAATCTGCATATTATTACTGTGTTACGAATACACTGGTGGCTGGTGCTAATATGTAAAGTGGTGATGCTAGTATCAAATATTACAATGATTTGTGTTGCTGCAGACCTGGAGAAGATCAAGTCCTACATTGACTCCTTCCGATACGGAGCTCCCCCACATGGAGGTGGTGGCATTGGTAAGAAATAAAATACTGACTCTAAACCTTGGCCCATACCCTCTCAATAAGAAAGACCATTGTCAATCTAATCTAAATGCACTCATTGTAAATATATTCAAAAAGAAATCCATTGTACATCTATTCTAAATATACTCATTGTAAGTATACTCGGCATGGAAGACGTTGTCAAGGTACTCTAAATATAGTCATTGTAAGTGCACTGTAATGCTGGCATGTGAATTGTTTCCCTCAGGACTTGAGAGAGTCTGCATGCTCTACCTGGGTCTTCACAACGTCCGCCAGACCTCCATGTTCCCCCGTGATCCCAAACGCCTGACCCCCTGAGCGGCTATCGATCGCCATTGGACACAGATGCAGGACACGGGGAAACTACATTTTAATCTCCAACACACCAGACAGAGGAGACATTAGTGGCACAACACTGAAGTGCCACTGTGATTAACAAGAGAATAATAGATAATCAAGCCAGGCTACGACAGTTACCAGTATTCAGTTATAGAAAATGACACGGGAAGAAATAGAACCATAATATAAGGGATAAATAATTTGAAGACATTATAGAAGTGGAATATGATTTAGAGATGCAATAACTTAGAATTAGCTTGAGTGCCTGTCTGTTTCTGCTATCTTGCCAACTGCTTATGGACTTGTCATGCCAAGTTTGGCTTGACAATGGAGTAGGCAAAAGTACAAACAGTTTCCAGGCTTCCCTAGGCTCACCAATGGGGATAATAAATCTGTGTTTTATGTCTAACACTTTTCTATAGGGTTTATCAACTTTGATACCAGTCTTTGTCAGAGTACAGAGGTATGACTAATAAATAGTCTTGGTCTGGTGACATAATTTTTAATTATTGCAATTGTTTTTAAAGTAATTGGAGGAAAAAATAAATAAAAGTACTTCCAAAAAGCTTGTTTCGCTTTCCATCTTTGCGCTCTTATTTCAAAAAGACAATCCTTAGTTTCGGGGTGCATACATCTGTATTGGGTTACTGGAGTCCCTCGGTTATATGATATCTCGATCGCTCAAGGAGCCACTAACCAAGTCATTGAAAACAATGGGGGGAAACAACCCCTATTATATTCTACACGTTCTTTGCTATGGGTAATGTGCTAAGGAGCTTGCTTTGTTCATCACTATAAGCCCTGTCACTTGAGAAACATTCATGTAGAAGTCTTTTGATTACCTTTCAGGAGGAATGCTGTCATGTTTGAAACATACTTCAGGGTTTGTTACATTTTGACATGAAGTGCTTTTTGTAAGGAAAAGGACCATAGTGAACTGGCACAGTGTATGAAATCACCCATTCTCAGTAGGCTCATAATTGGAGAAGTTCACACACTAATAATCTGTATAAGAGAACATGCCTTTTTCATTACTTCCCATCTCTATGCCATCCTGATTCAGTTGGGTTGAAAAAGTCCCCATGCAATAATTGCTTTCTCACACAAAAACTGCATGACAAACAGAACCTTGAGATATTGTCTTTAATTATTGATTCTGATAAAGTAAACTTTTCTACAGTTATCACATTTCCAATTGAGGAAAATGGAAGCGATGTTAGAATATACCGTCATTTGTTTTATAAACTGGGTGGGTCGAGCCCTGATTGGCTGACAGACGTGGTGTATGCTAAAACATATTTTTACTGCTCTAATTACGTCGGTAACAAGTTTATAATAGAAATAAGGCACCTTGGTGGTTTATGATATATGGCCACCACGGCTAAGGGCTCTGTCCAGGCACTCTGCGTTGCGTCACGCTAACAGCCCTTAGCCGTGGTATAGGCCATATACCACACCCCCTCTGGCCTTGTTTAACTATAACACCACCAATGGATGCATACAAAGACAGTTTATTGAGCCATTTTGACAATGCATTAATTATGTTTTCCATTCTTACAGTTTAAGGAAAAAGGCAACGAAATGTATTTTAAACATATGTAGGTCAAATCAAATGCGATTCAGACAATCATGTATGCATATTGCATTCATAACTTACCAAATCATCACATAACCAACATCCATTCTGGGAATAATAAGTAAATATACTATAAATATATAATCTTAATTGAAAGTTTGCAGCACTCTCATAGGGTTATGTTAATGGATTTAAAAGACAAAAAAATAAGTATAATTTACAGTCCTGTATGAGCAGCAACAGTTTGAGGTGAAAAAATACAATATAAGAAGGATCTATCCACACTAGGTCGTATGTCATCCTCCTGCCTTTAATCTGTGGAAGCCCCAACTAGTTGCAGGAGGAAAATGAAGATCTGGACAATATCAACATAAAGTGAAAGTGCTCCAAAAACATACTCCTCTGGGCTGATGGAAAGCTTGCGGTTTCCGATGAGAAGCTGGGTGTTGTATGCTAAAAACTACAAAATAAAAATGGTTAATTTCATACATACAGGTTGGTTCAAGAGAAATGAAGAAAGTCACCATTCTATTCCCTTTGATATATATAAGAAAAAACAAACTCACCAGGGTGTAAACGACAGCTCCAATTGCAGCATAGAGCATATGAAGCCATGGGACCTGTGAGTGAAAGAAAACACAGGACATTTTGTATGTATAGGCCTTCATTTCTCAGATTCGTGCAAATAGAGACAATCAAAGTGCATTAAAATGTGAAAGATGCATGCATATTACTATTAATGCACTTCAACTTTTGACCAAACTGAGGCACTTACATATTTAAAGGATAGTACGATGGCTGTGATGATCCCAGTAACCAAGACTACGATGGCAAGAATACTGAAAAGTCCCCCACAAGATGTAAAATCCACCTGTCGTAAGCATAGACATATACAGTTGAAGTCGGAAGTTTACATACACCTTAGCCAAATACATTCATCACAATTCCTGACATTTAATCCTAGTAAATATTCCCTGTCTTAGGTCAGGTAGGATCACCACTTCATTTTATGAATGTCAAATGTCAGAATAATAGTAGAGTGATTTATTTCAGCTTTTATTTCTTTTGTCACATTCCCAGTGGATCAGAAGTTTACATACACTCAATTAGTATTTGGTAGCATTGCCTTTAAATTGTTTAACTTGGGCCAAATGTTTCAGGTAGCCTTCCACAAGCTTCCCATAATAAGTTGGGTGAATTTTGGTCCATTCCTCCTGACAGAGCTAGTGTAACTGAGTCAGGTTTGGAGGCCTCCTTGCTCGCACACGCTTTTTCAGTTCTGCCCACAATTTTTCTATAGGATTGAGGTCAGGGCTTTGTGATGGCCACTCCAATACCTTGACTTTGTTGTCCTTACGCTATTTTGCCACAACTTTGGAAGTATGCTTGGGGTCATTGTCCATTTGGAAGACCCATTTGCGACCAAGCTTTAACTTCCTGACTGATGTCTTGAGATGTTGCTTCAATATATCCACATGATTTTCCTCCCTCATGATGCCATCTATTTTGTGAAATGCACCAATCCCTCCTGCCGCAAAGCACCCCCACAACATGATGCTGCCACCCCCGTGCTTCACGGTTGGGATGGTGTTCTTTGGTTTGCAAGCCTCCCCTTTTTTCCTCCAAACATAACGATGGTCAGCAGCCGAAAAAGATAGCCAATTGGGCGGGGGTGGGAGTCAAAAACTATATCCTTCTTTAGTAGACCAAGCGTGGAGGGGGAAATATCAGACACATTTACCGAATCAGAACCGATCAGGACTATTCAGAAAAACCTCTGATGTAGGAGAGAAGAATAGACATAAGCCCAGGAAAGATGAGTTCCTAATGGCAGTGCTAGAAGACAGAGCCAATAGAGATAAGACAGTGAGAACAGGACTAGGGCAGACAGAAAGGGAAAGTCAGAGGGAGGGAGAAAGGGAGAGAGAAAATGTTTCAATTGTAATAAAGACGGACATTTCGCTAGAGAATGTAATGAACCTTGTAGATAAAAAGGGCCATAATCACCGCGATTGTAAACAGAAACCTTCCAGCAAGGGAGGAAAGGGGACAGATAGAAATAATGAGAAATGTTATAATTGTAGCCAGAGCGGGCACTTTGCCAGGGATTGTGAGGCACCGTGTAAATATTGTAACAAAACAGGTCATAATAACCGAGAGTGTCTAACCAAGAAGGATAGAAAAGGTTTCAATTGCGATGAGACAGGACATGTCGCCCGGGAGTGTAAGGCTCCCTGTAAACATTGTGACCGAGTAAAAAAAAGTCAAGAGAGGAAAGGAAGAGAGAGAACTTTTTGGTTTGATTGTTTAGGTAACACCAGTGGATTTGAAGAGGAAGTTAACGTATTCTAAACATTATAATCTGTTTCCATTACGTGGAACCATGTCCGGTCGGTAAAGGGGATTGCAGGTTAGTTAATATTATTTTAAAGGGACAGTGCACGTTAATCACAGTTGTGGGTATCTAATGAAAGGATATTCCTATTAAGAATTTTGGGAGACTGTCTGCGAATGGGTTTCACATATGACCAGTGAGGAGAATAATTTAAAAGGAATGATTATTAGGTTTTGTTTGTAGTCAACGGTTGGATTTCTGAGTCCGGGTAGTCTGACAAAGTGGTTTTTCTGGGAAAAGGAATGCTTCATTGTTTTTCTTTGGAAATGTTTCCCGGGGCTGTTATCTTGAAGGGAGCGAGTGAGACAGAGGCATGTTTCTACCAAAATTGCAAAGGCCTGGATATGTTTGTTTTTAGCCTTTGGGTTTGTGGATGTTTCCATTTTCCTAGAGAAACGATATCTAAAAGGGGTACACACATGTGAAATATGAGAAGTTTTATTTTTTGAGTTTTAAAACACGTGAATTCTTTTGATAAGGGAATGTACTGGGAACCTGGGATACAACATGTAAGAAATTGTTTGATGGTTTTTCTTCAATTTGTCTAATATAGTATGGAAAACGAATGTAAAAGGGTGGTATGACTCTTGATCTCTATCATGGCTTTCCCTTGTGCTCTGATCAGCCTCATGGGAGGGCCATTTGGATGGAGAATTAGAGGTAATTTGTGATACTGATTTTAAGGAAAATTGAGTAATTGATAATTATGAATAAGTTTATAGTTCTTTTACATAGTGTAATTTGAACCAATGAGAAGAAAGAAATGGCATAGCCTTGGATTAACGGTAGATTTATGTTAAGTATTTAGAACATAATCTAGGCCAACAGGACAGGGATAAATTACATTTGTGTTGATTCCGAATTATTGAGAACACAGAGATAACCTTAATCAACCTATGTAATTACTTTAGAGATGGCCACCATAGACAGGTAATCTTTCCAGAATCTATGAGTTCAGACAGTAAGACACTTAGTCAAGATTTGGCAACAACCCATATAATTGACAGACAGAAGAGGAAGCAAAAAGGGCTGTCGGAAAGCAACACCCACACACACAGATTCTCACTTGAAGGAGGAAGTTAGTATAGACAAAGAATTACTGCAGGAAAGTCAGCTTTGAGCCACAGTTAAGGAAGTTACTAGATTGGCACAAAGGCAACCTCTCTAATTTTACCTAAGTCATTGTTTAGATGTGATCAAGATTGATACATGGGCGGAGCCAGGTATCAACGGAGGGATGAGGGCCTAGTGGCCTATTGATGGCCCAGTGGCCTAGGCAGGATAGGAAAGATGTCGTGGCCTAGTGGCCTATGTGATAATGAACTACTAATTAAAAAAATACAAAATAAAATTGTAATAAATAAGCTAGAATATTAGGTCAAGATAGTATCCCTAGAGTGGTTTACTAGGATATATGCCTTTAAATAATGGATGACATTTTAGCTAATCAGGTAGAACAAATAAAATGCCAGAGTTAGGGACCAGAACAAGTAGACAAGTAGACATAGAAGTTGAAGATATACTAGCAGAACCCATGAGAAGACTTTCTGGTAACCAAACCCGTATGCCCAAGATTTTGTGTCCAACAGGTGAATGACAGGAGAAGGTGATTCACTCAATCCAACCAGGAGACTGGGGGGGGTCCAGTCCCTGAGGAGAATAGACGGGAAGCAGCCCCGTTGGGAAGGCCCATACCAGGTTCTGTTAAACCACCGCTTTGCCATTAGAATAGCTGAGAGTCACTTGGGTCCACGTTACCAACTGCAAGAAGGTATGTACCCATATAAGCACTGCTGATCACACAGAGTTAGGAGAAGAACCGAGAACCAACAGGGTCCGGGGGTTACCTCCTTAAACGAAGATTTCCTACCCCGACAGTTCCTCACCGTGTGTGCTCCTAGAAGTGTGAGTATGGGGTGGTACCTAGCAGACCGACTAAGGGCAGGAGGGGGTTGGCGGTTTTTGGGAAGAGTAGGGGCTCTGAGCTGCATCCTAGTCTTTGAAACCTTTCTGATACATCCAAATCCACCACCTGTAGGTACTAATTCTATGACGCCATTGTCATTGATAAGAAGTAAAAGATAAACTATATAATTCACTAATGAGTTACTAACAAAATAAGAAGATCAAGATGTAGGATTTAAGGTAAACATTAAACAATTCCCTAGGAAAGCAAATAACTGTACAGGGATTGGGATGGCCAGATTGAAGTACTCAGCCAACCCACCTCGGTTCACTTTAACTCCTGATGAGTACCAGTGTTAAAGATACAAGGATGGCACCGAGAACTTAGATGATTTGAATGGCTGAAAGGTAATCGTTAATGTGACGGACTTAGGTTTGGAAGGACAGGAGACAATTCTTAACCTCACAGCACCTATAACTGATGTAGGGTGGGCTCGTACCAGCAAAGGACGCATACGACAGAAACTACCAAAAAGGGTGGTCGGGAAATTGCGCCCCGGGGTTATTGGTCAAACCAGTTCGAGTTAGTCATCAGAGGTCAGTTATAGGAGGCTAAAGTAGGCACAAGAGGAGTTTTGACCAGGATGGGAGTTTAGATGGATGCTATTGGCATCCTCAGGGAAGTTACAGATGAATACAAAAATATGGATCAAATAGGTGAAGACTTAACAACTACATTATATTGGTGGTTGACAATAAATACAAATGTGGATTGGATTAATGACATCTATGATAAGCAACAGAGATTCGTGAATGAGACTGGGGATGCAGTGAAGGGTTCTCTGACCAATTATCCGCCACCTCCCTCATGGCCTGGTAAAATAGACTGACTCTCAATATGTAAATTGGCAGAAAAGGGCGGGGTATGTCGAATGATTGGGATTCATTGCTGTACGTTTATTTTTTAACTAACACAGCTCCAGACGGATCAGCGACCAAGGTTCTGGCAGAGAACTATGGGGTGGATAATTCTCTTACAAATTGATTTGACAGTATGTTTGGGAAATGGAAAATTGTCATAATCACTGTGTTGTGGGCCACTTTCACCTGTATGAGTGTTTTTGTTCCGTGTGAATACTGTTTGATTCTGGGTGTGAAAGGTCTCATTTCCAGAAATCGATGACACTACAGATGATGAGATACGGACCGATTCCGAGCTCTGACCAGTGGAAAGATGAATACATGTCCCCAGACCTAATAGATGGACCCGGCTCCTTCTCATACGAGGAGCCTAAGCTGGATGAGACAATTTTTAATGTTTAGGTTTTTTAGGTTGTTTATTGTTTTTATGTTTAGACTATTTTTTGATGAAGAATGCAGACTTCCAGGCCTAGGGGAAGACTCTGTGTATTTTAATTATGAGGAGCCAATGGTAGATGACTGTTTTCAATGTTTAATTAAAGGCTGTTTATTTCATGAAGATTATGATGAAAATCCTAAAACGAAAGAGTTATAATTGGATTAATTACAGAGAACAGTCATTGATGAGGAATCTAATGTAAATACATGTATTGTTTTGGTATAAAAATTTATGTTTACATATAGTGTTTGATATGTCAGGATGAATTATTTAGTCATTAAGGGTGGATTGTTAAGATATTTTATTTACATTTACATTTAAGTCATTTAGCAGTCGCTCTTAAATTCAAGGTTTAAGATAAATGATTAAATAATTCTACCCAGAAACTTAACCATTAGGATTAGAGGTTATGTGGCACGGACAAGGGGTAATTAAAAATGATAACCATTGGGGAAGAAAGGAATGTATGTGTGTGCCGAAAGAAAGCAAAGAGACTCCTTAACCTATGTTTGAACCGACCCAGCTGTAACTCTGTGGAGATAAAATAAGACAGCGAGAGCCCCTCCAGGTTTTCCGTATCTGGGGGGGACTGGAACTGTCAGCTAAGTGGTAATAAACTGTGGTGAGACTTCAGGAGATAATCCAAATATAGTGTGTAATGTATGTGCATTAGTTTAAGAGAAGGGATAAAAATAACTGTTTTGTATATGCACAGGAGAGCTCTCTCGAGAATAAAGCTATTGATTAATTTGGAGACTGGTATTTGTCTATTTTATGCAAATAAGAACCTTACAAATTCTTAGAAACGGACAGAGTGTTTGCTTTGTTATAATTGAATTGGTTAACAAACACATAGGAATAAAATTCCTCTATCACCCACTGGAATTGTGATCCAGTGAATTATAAGTTAAATAATCTGTCTGTAAACAATCGTTGGAAAAATTACTTGTGTCATGCACAAAGAAGATGTCCTAAACGACTTGCCAAAACTATAGTTTGTTAACAAGAAATTTGTGGAGTGGTTGAAAAACAAGTTTTAATGACTCCAACCTAAGTGTATGTAAACTTCTGACTTTAACTGTACATGTTATTCACAACATTGGTCAAACGACAATCATTAAGGTACACAAACGACCCAATAGTTGGAATGTTGCATTTAATTTTTTATTTATTTAACCTTTATTTAAGTAGGCAAGTCAGTTAAGAACAAATTCAAAATGACGGCCTACCAGGGAACAGTGGGTTAACTGCCAGATTTTTACCATGTCAGATCTGGGATTCGATCCAGCAACCTTTAGGTTACCGGCCCAACGCTCTAACCACTAGGCTACCTGCCGCCCCAATAACTTCATATGAAAGGTCTACAAAAATTAACAACCATGGAATGTGCACAATAAACCCAGGGAATCAATGTATGCTATTTATTTAGACAATCGATTACATAAGGAGGAATTGAACAAGATCTTACCCAAAATGTCATGAATATTTAAAAGACAGTCGCCCATTGTAATCCTAGACAAAAGAGTCATTTGACACTGACAACAAAGACACTCTCACAAGCTAGGTTCTAAAGAGGCAGTTTTTTATACACGTACCTTAGTTTGAAAGCAGAAGATGGTGACAATTATGCACACTATTGCTGTTATTCCAATGGTCAGAAACACTGCTTTTGTGTCATAGTAGCTGCAAGAAATGCAAAGTAGATTGAGTCACAAAACAAACATTACTACTTCACCTTACATGAGTATTTCTAGTCGTATTATGTAAAAGAAAATTAAAAAATATGAAAATTCTATAACAAACCTTGATATTGTTCCTGTCATGTAGGACATGGCCAGTGTCTAAAATATGACATATAAAACATTAAAATCATAACATATCTATACAGTAATGTAAAGTCAGCAAAAAAAGAAACGTCCTCTCACTGTCAACTGCGTTTATTTTCAGCAAACTGAACATGTGCAAATATTTGTATGAACAAAAGATTCAACAACTGAGACATAAACTGAACAAGTTCCACAGAAATCTAACAGAAATGGAATAATATGTCCCTGAACAAAGGGGGGTCAAAATCAAAAGTAACAGTCAGTATCTGGTGTGGCCACCAGCTGCATGAAGTACTGCAGTACATCTCCTCCTCATGGACTGCACCTGTTTTGCCAGTTCTTGCTGTGAGATGTTACCCCACTCTTCCACCAAGACACCTGCAAGTTCACGGACATTCCTGGGGGGAATTACCCTAGCCCTCACCCTCCGATCCAACAGGTCCCAGAAGTGCTCAATGGGATTGAGATGCGGGCTCTTCGCTGGCCATGGCAGTACACTGACATTCCTGTCTTGCACAGAACAAGCAGTATGGCTGATTTCCTGCGTGGTGGCATTGTCATGCTGGAGGGTCATGTCAGGATGAGCCTGCAGGAAGGGTACCACATGAGGGAGGAGGATGTCTTCCCTGTAACGCACAGCGTTGAGATTGCCTGCAATGACAACAAGCTCAGTCCGATGATGCTGTGACACACCGCCCCAGACCATGACGGACCCTCCACCTCCAAATCGATCCCGCTCCAGAGAACAGGCCTCGGTGTAACGCTCAGTCCTTCGACGATAAACACGAATCAAACCATCAACCCTGGTGAGACAAAACCGTGACTCGTCAGTGAAGAGCACTTTTTGCCAGGCCTGTCTGGTACAGCAACGGTGGGTTTGTGCCCATAGGCGACGTTGTTGCCGGTGATGTCTGGTGAGGACCTGTCTTACAACAGGCCTACAAGCCCTCAGTCCAGCCTCTCTTAGCCTTTTGCAGACAGTCTGAGCACAGATGGAGGGATTGTGCGTTCCCGGTGTAACTCGGGAAGTTGTTGTTGCCAACCTGTACCTGTCGCGCAGGTGTGATGTTCGGATGTACCGATACTGTGTAGGTGTTGCTGTGGTCTGCCACTGCGAGGACGATCAGCTGTCCGTCCTGTCTCCCTGTAGCGAAGTCTTAGGCGTCACAGTAAGGACATTGCAATTTATTGCCCTGGCCACATCTGCAGTCCTCATGCCTAAGACACGTTCATGCAGATGAGCAGGGACCCTGGGCATATTTATTTTGGTGTTTTTCAGAGTCATTAGAAAGGCCTCTTTAGTATCCTAAGTATCCGTCTGTAAGCTGTTAGTGTTTTAACGACCGTTCCACAGGTGCATGTTCATTAATTGTTTATGGTTCATTGAACAAGCATAGGAAACAGTGTTTAAACCCTTTACAATGAAGATCTGTGAAGTTATTTGGATTTTTACGTATTATCTGTGAAAGACAGGGTCCTGAAAAAGGGGCGTTTCTTTTTTTGCTGAGGTTTAGTTCCATTATGTGTTAAGACATGATATAGAGATTCTTTTTTGCAAGCATTACTTACAAAAATGGCCAGCAGCACAAAGTTCCAAGGAAAGCGTCTCCTAAACAAAGATTATTAAGATCAAAAGATAAATATCATTATCTGATGTTTAACGGTGTACTGTTGTGTGCAGAGTATAAAGAGGGCATGGATAATCTTACCCTGGCCCTTTGCAGCAGACAAGAAGGCAGTAAGTGACTAAATAAACAGCGCTGGAAGAAAAAGATGCCATTATTATGAAATAATATTGCTCATGTTTTATTATAATATATAATTCAAAAATAATGAATGAGTAATACATGTAGTTAGGAACCTTAATGGAATATGAAGTACTTACAAAGATGCCCAATACACGGCTGGGTTCCTAATGACAAACGCACGGACTTCCTCACTGTAATACAGATAAAATGCTAAAACGTTAGCATTACACAAACAGAAAACTAAAACAGAAAAGACCTCACATTGATATTACATGGTATGACAGAGATAATACAATGTCACACTGTTGACACTTACACAAATGTAAACACAGCCACGATTGATACAGTGACGATGAGCTGAGCAGCCAATATTAAGTACACCTGTTCCAACACAAAAAAAAGGGGGGTGAATTCTGTCATGATCACAGCCAGTATAAGTAGACTGAGTGATTAGGAAGTCGATGTGTAAAAGGTATAAGATCTCATACTTTTCGGATGAATGCATGTCGAATAGAAATGCTTTCCCATGCTGTAGAATATGCAAATTCATCGTCTTCCACTGCATTAAAGACATGAAGTCAATAATGACCAAGTAAAACTATTTTGACAAACTTCAGATATTAACAGTATATATTTTTTATATTCTGTTACATAATATGTCATATATTATACTGTACAGTAAATAGCTCCAGAACCTGTGTTGGAGGTGGGCATTCCTAGAGGAATGGAATAAGGCATCCCAGATGGAGGGTAGCCCAGAGGGTACCCTGCTTGTCCTGGGTATTGTGCTGAGGACTGAGCAGGGTATGGTCCATATGCTGGTGGGGGCTGTGGGTAGTTCCCATGCCGGGGCCTGGGGCCATGTAGTGCATCTTCATAGGCTGGAGGGAAATCCGACTTTGACATTATGACATGCGATATGGGCACCTTAAGAGGGGGTAAGAGGGAAACATTATGCCGCGTTCAAAACAACTGCGAACTATCTCCGACTTCAGTGCGTTCAAGACAACTGGCGGGGGAAAAAAGAGCTCAGACTGGGAAAAATCGTTTTGAAGGGTGATCCAACTCAGAAAGATTTGACCTCGTTTTTTAGACCATGCCAATGACATCACATATTTTCTTCCCATAATGCTATATATACATTTTCAGAAATGTTGGTAAATTAGCTTTTCTTGTTTAAATAAACTATGAAAGAGATGTGTGTTTTCTCACTATCTAATCATGACATGATGTTCAATGACATATAGCCTATGTGCTGTATTTGTTAAGAATCTATCACTTGATGGGTTCATTTCTCAGAGACCAATAATCCTGTTTTTTTGCTAAATGCTATATGTTCGCCTCACTCAGAGAAATAGGTAGTAGCCTCCTACTAGATTTTGCACAGTCCAATGAAACAAATAACTACATTTTTAAATTTAATTAATTAATTATAAAGAACTGTACAGATCCATACATTTGTGACATCAATACAAAAAATGTAAATGTTTTCAATATTGTATACAGTAATATCTGTACGTAAAACATTTACATTTTAGTCATTTAGCAGATGCTCTCCCAGAGCGACTTACAGTAAGTGCATTCATCTTAAGATAGCTAGGTAAGACAACCACACATCACAGTCAAATGTACAGGATAAGAACATTCCATTTCAGCTAAACTATGGATAGGCCTATATTGTGCAAAAAAAACACATGTTCATACACATCTAAAATCTATGAATAAAAAATCTGAGAACAGTAATATTTTACATACACATGAAGGTACCCATAAGCAATAATTTCTGATGAAAAAACACAAATGTTAAATTTTTTGGGGATATTGCGTTTTGGAAATACACTATGACTAGCAGGGTATTTAAGGTTTAACATATACAGCCTCGGGAACTTCAGATAGGGACTCCTGCATGATTCAGATGACAAGTTTGATGTTAATGATGACATCACATTTACCACAAATACCCAGCAGACCACACTGTCTGGCATGACAAGCCTTCTAGCATCAACTGTATAAATGCGTATAACACCATAATAATCGTACAAAATGTGAGTACAAAATAGCCATCCAGATTGTTATAACAAAGTCTGAATTAAATTTCATAACGTAGTTTCGACTAAAACTTAGCAAAAACATTAAGACGCATGTATACTCACCAAGTGGATTCTGATGAGATATCGATCTGCGATGTAAAACACCTAACGGTTAAATGGTTTGATCATTTAGCTTGGTCAAGTCTGGGACACTGTTCCTGTGTCGCCTACATTTCACGGAGTTGTAATGAGATCTTTACCCAACATGCCCCCTGCTGATGCATTCTAAATTTGTAAGAAAAAAAGTGTGGTTATTTTTGTTTTGTTCCAAATGAACAATTATTTAAGTTTTAAGGCCTGTCATTAAAACCATTATTTATTCACCTTTATTAAGACATTTTGAGACCATTTGCTGGATAAATTATTTTAATACCTATCCGAATAACGCAGGATTACTAGATACATTCCAATAGGCACTACCAAATAGCAACATTTCCGCTGAAGTTACACTGTAACAATGTGTCAACAATGTTTCATAGTTCGATACAATATTAGTTACATGTCATACTAGTAACTTAGGCGTCACTAGGTATCGCTGTTTGGAAACAAAGTGCGACACAGGCCCAATTCCCGTCGCTAGTTCCTACTCTCATGTTTATATATTTGAAAGGAAAACAATGTACACAATTTTGGCCAAAGTTCCACTATGTTCTATTAACTGGTAGTCTTGTAAACATCACAATATGTATTGCATCCAAATCGTTTCAGATACTTACTGCAGAAGTGGAAAATAACAATTAGGCGATAGTGACCGAAAAGTGACTGGGCCCATAATCACCCAACACCACTAGTCTCGAAAAACAGACCCGAAGCATTGGAAAATTGTGGGAACGCGGATGTCTAGACTAGAGACATTTGGGTTTAGTTGTCAGTTTCTTTACTTGTTTGTAGACTCTTGACCTGTCGGGTGTAAACTGTATGTGTTATCAATATTCAATTAATATAACTGACTAGAAACTACATTCAGACTTGGCTATATGGTTCGCACTGACATGGACAATACATGAAAACGCCTATAAGGACACGCCTGACGCCCAACCCTATATTTCATTTCAGAATGTATAGGTTAGGGTTTGGTTTAGATAAGGGTCCGTTTTAGGTTTTTGCTAGTCGGTTTAAGCGTCAGCGGTGTCCTAATTGTGCTTTCAAGGAAACTGGGAAAAACGGGGTCAAATCATGACGTTAGTGATTTTCAGGTCGGAAAGTCGCAGCTCTAGTAAGAGGCGCCAGTTCCGGACTTGAATTCAGAGTTTGATGACCGTTCAAACGATTTTTTTCTAGTCGGAGCTCGTTTTCCCCCCCAAGTTCCCAGTTGTCTTGAACGCACTGAATTTGGAAGTCAGAGATTTCTCAATTCCGAGCTCCCCGTTTTTTTGAACGCGGCAATAGTCTCTCCCACAACACACTGGAGGACGAGGAGAAACGTAGGCTACACGTGTGTCGTGAAAAACATTAGCGTGAGCAACAATAGTGGAATCGGCGATTCGCCTTCAAAATAAAAGTCCCAAATTGAAACCACCTCAAACGGATACAAATAGTGAAAACATCCCACAATTTGACTAGATAATGCTGAACACGGTTTGAATGGTGTTACATACATTCAACAAAATATATTTATTAGTTAATTTGACCCCCCCAAAAATGTTTCAAACTGTATTTAAATATTGTATCCCTATTCTTTTTTCTTAGATTTTCTTAAAATGTTTGTTTGACATTCACTTGCATTGTTAGAAGCTAATGACATAAGCATTTCGCTGCACCGCTATAATACCTGCTAAACTGTGTACGTGACCAATAAACTTTTATTTGATTTTGATTTGATTTGTGGATGTATTTTAATTCAGAATTGCATTGGGGGCATACTTATATGCGCTGTACAGCCTATCCTATGTATTATGCACAGTGCTTGACTTGGACTGAAATACACTGAGTTTACAAAACACCCGCTCTTTCCATGACATAGATAGACTGTCCAGGTGAATCCAGGTGAAAGCTATGATCCCATATTGATGTCACTTCAATCAGTGTAGATGAAGGGGAGGAGACAGGTAAAAAAAAATATTTTTAAGCCTTGAGACAATTGAGCCATGGATTGTGTGCCATTCAGAGGGTGAATGGGCAAGACAAAAGATTTAAGTGCCTTTGAACTGGGTATGGTAATAGGTAGCAGTAGAACATTAGAAGTGATTGGTACTCACCTCACCATCAAGCACTGATTGTGCAACTATGAAATTAGGTGCCAGCCTACTCAGTGACACCCACAGAACACAACTATGTAGAGTTTACACAATTATTAGCGTCTACATAGCTACATAGTTGTGTTCTGTGGGTGTCACTGAGTAGGCTGACACCTAATTTCATAGGTGCATAATCCATATGTTAGGCTGTACAGTGCAATATGAATGTCCAAAACACACAATAGACTGACTGGGATGGTGATTTCCCACAGTCAAAGTCCCCCAATAAGAGCTAAGATGCTAATATTTGGGTAAACTCTACATAGCTGTGTTCTGGGTGTCACTGGAGTAGGCTGATACCCCATTTCATGGGTGCACAATAGGTTAGGCTATACAGTGCATACTGTAAGTATGCCCCCAATGCTATTCTGAAGTCGAATACATCCACAGTGCGGTTTCAACAGATTTTTTAAATGTGGGGGTCAAATGAACTAATAATTGCAATGTTGTTAAATTTATATAACAACATTTCAACCTCGTTTATCTTGTCAAATTGTTGCATGTTTTCAACAGTTTTAGTTTCAATTGGATCCTTTTTTTTTGAAGGCGAGTCGACGATTCCACTATTGTTGCTCACGCTAATGTTGGTCACAACACACTGGTGAAAAACCTCCGAGAAATGTGACGAAAATTGAGTCATATGTTGCACCGCCCACGCAATATGGCGCCTCCTGACTGGTCGGTAACCCTCATTGCAACTGCATCATTTTGCAGTGTGTTATGTTTATGTCTTCGGTTTAGGCGCACAGGACGTACCATTTGGAAAAGCTTTTTTGGTAAAATAATGGCACGCACAGACAAACCCCTGTTTCGGATCGCGTAAGTTGGTTGAAGCTTCAGTATTTCCGAATCAAAATGTATTTTTTCCATTGTCGTTTCTCACTTCTTACAAAATGAAGCGATGCTTCTGTTAGCTAGCGAACTAGTTACATCTGTCATAATTTTGCCTGCAAATAATGTAGCTATGGAAATAACTGAAATAACACAGGCTGTTACATTTTAGGTATACATTGTACACAAGAACCAAACTTGGTTATATGTACTACAAGAGGCAGATGAGGAAGGCACGCGAGCAGTTCCCGACTGGACATTCCAGAGCACAGCCCATGGAATTTAATGGTAACGTTGGCTGTGGTTCCAACAGGCTACTCATGTTTAGTCATTTAATAATGTGAGCTAGCATAAAGATCAGTGCATCACTTACACGTCTCCTGTCACTCATCTATCTACAGGTATTAAAATCATGCCCATTTCAGTACTGTCTGATAACTACAGCTACCTTGTCATTGACGTGGCCTCGAGCGTTGCGGTGGTGGTAGACCCTGCAGACCCACAGACAGTTCAGGTGGGTGACGGGTCATGGTTATGCCTTCTTTGAAGATATTCTTTCTGACCATTTTAATACTCTCTCTTGAAATAGTTGGGACACTATGAAGACTATGTCATGTAAACTTAACAAAGCATCTGGTGAGCTTAGCATTTCATAGGCCTATGCTACAGTGGATATTCAGTATATAAGTCAGCCTTCACAAAATAATTTGGGGCATCGAGTGATTGAAACCCAGAACACTACACTATTAAATGTAAATATGGATGAGCCTCTGAAAGGGCTGACTGTCATAATGTCTCATCTCATCTGTGGCACTTCCTCTTGGCCTCAATAAGACCCTCTTTGATTGGATGTAGCCGGCTCTGGTTGCCAGTCTGGCCTCTGTCCCATACACATACAATGATTGCTCAGTCTGGAGTAGGCCACACTGTGGTTTATGGTGTCCTAGATATATCCACAGCATGTTTCATATAAAAGTGCATGTTTCATATAACATTTTCGCCCAAATGACTTCAAACATTTCATGTCATCTCTAGTTATTATATATAATACAACAGCACTTTTCAGTTCCAGTCTGTGTTTTACGTCAATCTAGTGTAGCCTATATCTATCTAGTGCTTTAAAGTGGTGGGTTTTAGCCACGGTCGTGATATGAATGTTTATACCCTGTCGATGATAATTGATGCCTCTGTCTGTAATCGTTTAGGCAGTCCTTGAGGAAGAAGGGGTGATGTTAGAAGCGATCCTCTGCACACACAAACACTGGTGAGGACCCGAGAGCGTCATTACTTTTAATGCAAAAATACTTGTAGATAGAGGATTAGATGAACTGGGTTGTAGGTGTCATACATATCAATGGACCTGTTCAATATTTTGTTGTTGACACTACATTCAAGTGTTATAGGTCACATTGCAATGTGATATTAAGTTGACATGTTCTGTGTTGTTCATCTACACACATTTTTATAATGTGATATTAAGTAGCTGTTTTTTTTAAATATTTTTAATAGACATATTTTGTTTTATCCCTAGGGACCACAGTGGGGGGAACAAAGGACTTAAAAAACTGTACAGCTCATGTCGTGTTTATGGAAATGCAACTGATAACATTCCTGGCCTCACACAGTAAGTCTAGGCTACAGCTGCGTAGTGAGTCACGATCCTATCTTTGACAGCTTTTCCGCTCTATTTGGAGTTTCAGCCTTCATCTTACGTCATTATGTTCTAGTGAAAATTGTAGTTATGGCAACATGATATGGGAAATTGCATGTATTTTGCCCAATTCTGTGATTCAAAGTCATAGAGGAGGTTGGTATGTCTCATTGAAGATCTTGATCGAGAGGGCAAACATGCATTTCACTTGCTAAACAGAATGTCACCAGTAGTTCTCATGGCACTGTCCTTTAATATGTCTACTATGGATTTGTGGAGAATCCTCAGTCTCAGATTACATCAAATCAGAAAAGGTCAAATGATTCACTGTGACATCACAGCTTCTCACTATTATTGGCTTGTATTTAGCATGTTAATCAGTAATTCATATATCATCAGTGCTTGACTTGGGATGGAAGAAGTACTGGAGCTGTCTTTTTCCATTATGCGAAAGAGATCTGAGTAGTTTCTGTTAACAGTTCTTACACATTTTCCATGACTTCTCCGTGACTTTTAACCACATTTTCATGACGACTATTATAGCCTACATGAAAAAGTAAACATTATTGACACTGGAAAGCTACTGTGTCTGATCCCATGTAGACCTACCACCTCCTGCCGTTGTGCCCTTGATCAAGGCACTTATCCCCCCCATATAGAACTGCACTGTTAGTCGCAAGTGGTAAACCTTCCATCTGGAGAGCTCCTGGGTGTGCAGGCTTGTCTTTTTCAACATTACAACCAAATACTTTTGTCTTTATGAAATGATTCCCTCATTCAATAAATCAGGGATCCATTGGATAAGGTAGGCTACTGCGAAGCAAGATATCTAACTAGACATGCGGTCGTTAAGACACTAACAGCTTACAGACGGTAGGCAATTAAGTTCACAGTTATGAAAACTTAGGACCCTAAAGAGGTCTTTCTACTGACTCTGAAAAACATCAAAAGAAAGATGCCCAGGGTCCCTGCTCATTTGCGTGAACGTGCCTTAGGCATGCTGCAAGGAGACATGTGGACTGCAGGGCAATCCAGGGCAATAAATTGAGGACTGCAGGGCAAGCCAAGGCAATAAATTGCAATGTATGTACTGTGAGATGCCTAAGACAGCGCTACAGGGAGACAGGACGGACAGCTGATCGTCCTCGCAGTGGCAGACCACGTGTAACAACACCTACACAGGATCGGTACATCCGAACATCACACCTGCAGGACAGGTACAGGATGGCAACAACAACTGCCCGAGTTACACCAGGAACGCACAATCCCTCCATCAGTGCTCAGACTGTCCGCAATAGACTGAGAGAGGCTGGACTGAGAACTTGTAGGCCTGTTGTAAGGCAGGTCCTCACCAGACATCACTGGCAACATCGTCGCCTATGGGCACAAACTCACCGTCGCTGGACTAGACAGGACTGTCAAAAAGTGCTCTTCACTGACGAGTCACGGTTTTGTCTCACCAAGGGTGATGGTCTGATTCGTGTTTATCGTCGAAGGAATGAACACTACACTGAGGCCTGTACTCTGGAGCGGGATCGATTTGGAGGTGGACGATCCGTCATGGTCTGGGGCGGTGTGTCACAGCATCATCGGACTGAGCTTGTTGTCATTGTAGGCCATCTCAACGCTGTGCGTTACAGGGAAGACATCCTCCTCCCTCATGTGGTACCCTTCCTGCAGGCTCATCCATGACCCTCCAGCATGACAATGGCACCAGTCATACTGCTCGTTCTGTGCGTGATTTCCTGCAAGACAGGAATGTCGGTGTTCTGCCATGGCCAGTGAAGAGCCCAGATCTCAATCCCATTGAGCACGTCTGGGAACTGTTGGATTGGATGGTGAGGGCTAGGGCCATTCCCCCCAGAAATGTCAGGGAACTTGCAGGTGCCTTGGTGGAAGAGTGGGGTAACATCTCACAGCAAGAACTGGCAAATCTGGTGCAATACATGAGGAGGAGATGCACTGCAGTACTTAATGCAGCTGGTGGCCACACCAGATACTGACTGTTACTTTTGATTTTGACCCTCCCCTTTGTTCAGGGACACATTATTCCATTTCTGTTAGTCAGATGTCTGTGGAACTTGTTCAGTTTATGTCTCAGTTGTTGAATCTTATGTTCATACAAATATTTACACGTTAAGTTTGCTGAAAATAAACGCAGTTGACAGTGAGAGGACGTTTCTTTTTTTGCATAGTTTTATAAGGCTAAAATATTCCTGTTTCGGGGAAGATCTATGCACCGCAAGTTATTTGTCAATTAGGCAATTTTTTTGAATATTTTTAACATTGCAATTACATGGCTACTGTTTAATAGAGGGGAATTCCAGCTTTCCAAGGTGGCAGATTTATTTAAGCTACACCGTGCCGGTGGAAAGGCAACAACAAAATGAATGCTTAGTTAGCTATAGTTAATGTATAGCAGTTATCTCGCTAGTTGTGTTTTGAATTGGTGATCTATTTACTCTGTCATTATTTTATACCTGCTGCTGAAATGTCACGCTCTCCGTCCTTGGGCAACGGCCCACTTGCACTGGCACACGCAGCACCACAGACACGCACTGAAAGGTCAATCCGATAATGGCTGATATGTCGTTTTTTAATTGATTGATCATATTTAAGTGTGCTTTCATTAACTACATTAACAACAATTAGGAACCTAATTTCCATGACTTTTCATGACCTTACAAACCTTAATTTGACAACTTGAAACAGCGCATCATGCCATACAGGCTGGCACATTCTCAATCTGCGCAATCTTGAACAGCCTACTGTCACTCTCAGATTAGCGGCAAATAAACTTCAACAAAGCGGAATCAGGAAATGAATGCCCAATCACCATTGCTATTCAATGAAGGTCCCGCCTTCATTCCGCCTTGATCAAACTTGTTTGCCTCTGTGTGTGAATCTGGGCCAGCGATAGGCTACTTTGTTTTTATAGAGGAGTCAGTATGCAAATCCCCCAAAATTTGAAGTGCCGGTACAGTGTTCCTGGACAGCTCCAGCCCAAGTCAAGCACTGTATATGATACATTGGGGGTACAGCACTGTGGTAGACTAGCGTCCTGTCCAGGGGATGTACTTGTACATCCAGCTGACTCACGCTACAGAAACAGAAGACAGGCTCCTGCTCCTTTAAGCCGTTCCAATTCACACAAACCAAGGCTTGTGCAAGGCGACTTATTTGTACTTTGAAGCATCTCACTGTTATCTGAGTGGTGTGAAGAGGTAAGCAGTGGTATGTGACTCGAATATGCACATCAACTGGCCAGGTGGTCACATGCATGAAGCCTTTTGTCTTCTGCTTGGTTTCCAGCCCACTGACAGACAAAGACTCCATAGACGTGGGCCGTATGCACTTCAAGGCACTGTTCACACCTGGACACACAGTGGGTCATATGATCTACCTCCTGGATGGTCGTACCATAGGAGCCCCCTCCAGCCTGTTCTCAGGTGACCTGGTGTTCCTCTCTGGATGCGGTAAGTCCAGCTCCAAATCAGCTCTGTAGTTAGTTATTTTGAAGCTTTTAGTGAGCAATGTGCACGTATTGAAAAGCAGGTTCACAGTTGTTCGGCTTCTGTAGCTGTAATGCACTATGTTTGCTTTGAGTTTCATCCATTGTGTCATGTGTGTGTACATAACTTGGTAATTGCGGTAGATGATCTATTTTGTCTGCAGGGAGGATGTTTGAAGGCAGTGCCTTAACTATGCTGTCATCACTAGACACGGTCGGCTCCTTAAGTGATGAAACCCTCTTATGGCCTGGTAGGGGAATGAGCTCCTCCTTTTTGTTTGCATTAAGTGCAAATGTATGCATTAGAATTACAAACACAATATTTCAGCACCAGTCGTCTGAAAGAGTTGTATTGATGTCTCTGTTCCGTGTGTACGGACTTGTATTTCCCAGGCCATGAGTATGCAGAGGACAACCTGATGTTTGCTGCCGAGGTGGAGCCCCACAACGCTGCCAGGGAAAACAAATATCAGTGGGTCCTACAACAGAGAGGTCAAAAGCTGTGTACGGTACGGAGAATAATCCATCCTCATTGTTATTCCTTACTGGCATCAAATCCCAAAGGTATTCACTATCCCGGGCTGTGTGGAAGAGAGGCTTGTCAGCAGCCCACAGGGCAGTCTTTGTCAGAATGCCTTTGCACTCCCTCCTCTCACTGAATGCTCCCATCTTTGGTGGTACAACAGTACTACTGTAACTATGCCGAACGTGTTAAACAGCGCAAATCAATTCTCATAACCTCATGTCTATGAAACCTTTATATGTAGGAGACTAAAAATAGCCCTACCATCAGTGATCCCATCCTCCTAGTGTCTTTGATGTTAGTGGATGCAGATTCCAGCGGTGGAATGCATGCCAGACTAGAGCTGTGGGTGGGGTTTTCATTTGGTCAGGAGGATAATACCCAGTTTTTGCTGTGTATTTGACTAATCTGAGCTGCTGGGATCAGGGTGTGGGTCTGATGCCTCTGCCCTCAGGGGAAGCTTTACTAACAAGCAGGGTGTCTGTTATGAAAATGTGGCGCTGAACATTTGACCTGCAGCATTTACATTTTTTTAATTGACCGGACGTTTGAGAAATTTACCGGACCCATATGCATTGGGTGCGTAACCTAATTAGGGCGTCCACTAACGGTGCTCAGAATGTTAGAAATCACATTTAGATTATGGTAGTTAAACATAACATGCAAGTTGAGGATGCAATGACGTGTGTCCTTACCGCGCACTTTGAAAATGTTCGAGTAACGGTCCACATCCTCAGCCAACAAGACGAGTAACGAACAGTCAAATCACTAGTCTATGTACGGACGGTGCGTGAGTTTCAAGTTTGGGGAAGCGCATTTTCACCATAAAAATGAACCTTTATAATAAAGCATTCCATGCATCATTGTATTTGCCGACTTATGTGATGAGTAGATTGGATAGTCATAATTTAGGCTAATAATATAACTCAATCACTGTTTGCAAAAAAAGGCTGTTCAATGCATGGCTGAGCGTGTATAGCGGAGAGGTACGTTTCTTCTTTCTTTGCACGGGAAAAACACATTTCATGCAATTCTACTGCACTTTATATGACTGGAGACATTAGCAGAATCTTTTTTAATACGACAAATTCCAGGTTAGGCTACTCTGATCTGCTTGTCAGTGTCAGCAATCAAAACGACGTTGTCCTATGAGAAGGGGAGACACAAATAGAATATGACGTCTGTCTAAACTGGAGGAGGAAATGATTGTCCAAAAACAAACGTTTAAGTAGCACTGAGCCAACAATGATAGAGTGAATATGTGCAGTGCGCACTTACCGGCGATATGGCCGATGCTCTTCGCTGGTGCCAATACGGTAGGCTATAGGCCTTCTGCTGTTCGGTCAATTAAGTTGAGACTTTTGATAACTAAAAGACAGATTAGTCTTTTTATTGTCTTCTCTTTACAGCAATAGCCATTTGCTTTACGAACAATGTTTTGCGTCAATTGAATTTTGAAGAATTGCGATATGCCTGGCTGGGCCTCATTACTCAACAATCATGTATTTGGTATTTTCTGGGCGCACTGCATAAATAGCACTCTGCCTCTCCTTCCAACTGTTAAATAAAGGTTAAACAAAAATAAACTGTAGGCAATACGATTTTAAAACAATCCACAACTTTTTTTTTTGTAAGGCTATGGGAAGCTAATGATCCTCTGTTGCCAAGTCATACTTTAGTAGCCTATTTTGAATGATTTGATTTATTTCTGTATTGACAGGAGTAGGCTAATTAGGCTATATCATTTTGGCAATTTCATTCAATTTACGTAGGTTCATAGGTGGAGATGTTGTTTCCTACCCGCACCACCTGGGGGCGGCCTGTCAGAAAGTCCAGGACCCAGTTGCACAGGGCGGGGTCGAGACCCAGGGTCTGGAGCTTAATGACGAGTTTGGAGGGTACTATGGTGTTAAATGCTGAGCTGTAGTCGATGAATAGCATTCTTACATAGGTATTCCTCTTGTCCAGATGGGTTAGGGCAGTGTGATTGCGATTGCGTTGTCTGTGGACCTATTGGGGCGGTAAGCAAATTGGAATGGGTCTAGCTCATTTACCTTAGCTTTCTTGGGAACAGGAACAATGGTGGCCCTCTTGAAGCATGTGAGAACAGCAGACTGGGATAGGGATTGATTGAATATGTCCGTAAACACACCAGCCAGCTGGTCTGCGCATGCTCTGAGGACGCGGCTAGGGATGCCGTTTGGACCAGTAGCCTTGAGAGGGTTAACACGTTTAAATGTTTGTCACGTTGGCTGCGGTGAAGGAGAGTCTGCAGGTTTTGGTAGCGGGCCGTGTCGGTGGCACTGTATTGTCCTCAAAGCGAGCGAAGAAGTTGTTTAGTTTGTCTGGGAGCAAGACAATGAATCTGGTGTAAGATCAGAATGTTTAGCCTAAAATGTTGCTATACTATTATTTATTAACATTATTAGCGCAGCAATTCGCACAAGGCAGTAGGCTATGGGCAAATGTGCATTTGGTTACCAGACAATGAAAGAAAGGTGAGAACATGAGATAAGTAAGCTACTGGTTTCAATAGTTTATGGAAGTCTTTATAGAATAATTGCCTACAACGGATATGGTCGGATTTTGCCAAGGCTACTCGAAAGCAAGGTCAAATATGCGTCATAGTATGAAGTAAAATGTTCAGGTTTCAAACAATTAAGTAGCTATATGTTTTCAAAATGCATACGGCCTCCAGCTCATTGCAAAGTGTTGTGACGCGCTTCAATTACCAGTTGAGAAATAAAACTAGTAGCTCTCTTTAATTGTGGCCCCAAAACTATTTTTAACACACAATTGCATTTAGAATGGTTGTGCAATGATTGGGCTTATAAAATCACTGTTTGACAGATTTTCCATTCAAAAGCTCTGTCTCTGTATGCTGTGCTCGTGTGATAGATGAGATACATAACGAATATTTTAATTCCACTAAAATATGCACATTTACGGCATGACGGCTCAAATGTATTTCCATCAAATGGTATTTCCATCAATGAACAGGCTAAAAAGCGTTATTTCACAATGGGATTATTTTGGCAGATTTTTTGTTTTTGTTGCCCTGTTCCAATTTTATCGGCTTTTCTATTTTGTTGACGGCCAAAAGCCGGCTAACAAGTCACCCCCCAGGCAGAGACCTATTGTGACTACCAGCGAGTGTAAAGGATGTCACGCTGCTTGCTT
This sequence comes from Salvelinus alpinus, assembly GCF_045679555.1. NCBI lineage: Eukaryota > Metazoa > Chordata > Actinopteri > Salmoniformes > Salmonidae > Salvelinus > Salvelinus alpinus. Next base: position 44,117,586 of record NC_092105.1, on the reverse strand, counting down.
AGCGAGTACCGCTTCCTCCTGATTCGGCTCACAGTGAGGCTCGAACCCAGGACCTCTGCCTTTGCCAGCACACGTGACCACCCTCCTGAAGCGTCTTACCAATCGGGCCAGGCGTAAAGCTAGCTATCCGCTACCGCACGTGGTGACCCTTCAGGCTGAGGAGTACATTTTCCACATTCCCATGTGCTACACGAGCATACCTCTCTGTCTTTACATACAGTACATGCAGATCATTTCTATCAAACCATTCATTGAAGAAACATTTCAGACCTCTACTTGGAAAAGCTAAGGCAAAAACAACCTATAGTATGTTGAATTGAGAGAATGACTATTACTCTTTGTTCTTCATACATTGTTTACGTAATCATGTGGTTTCAGAGTCCCTCCACCATTGGAGAGGAAAAGGAGTACAACCCATTCCTGCGCATCCACTCCTCTGAGCTGCACCAGGCTTTGGGCCTCCAGCAGGACCAGGATGAGGACTGGACACTGTTCCGGGCTCGGGTCTTGGAGGAGCTGCGAAGGCGCAAGGATATTTACAAGGGCAGATAGAGATGAGAATACATTTGAACAAAATGCCTTTAGGTGAATTAAGCCAATAGGGAACTCTATATTGATGTAATGTGAGGTTCAAAACAAATATAGGCAGATGGCATTTTTTTTTTAAAGAATGCCATGTTCCGTTCCATTCCATGTTGGTTGTTCTTTACCTTCCAGCTCTAATATTGCAGGTGACAAATATGAAACCTATTGCTTGAAATATGCACACAGAAAAGTTTAGTTCAGGACACTAGTTGTAGTATCTCACTGTAAAGTTGATCTTGTGTGTGTGTGATTCTAAAAGTTGACATGGCCAACAAATGTATTACTGTAATGCAGCAGTCTTTTCAAACAATTGTACCATTTCTGGTACTCAAACTAGACTGTGTCTAAAAGACTTGTTTGCACATTCATGTTATTTGTTGTCAGATTTCATTAATATTGAACTATGAAGATCAAGGGATAGGTACTGTTAGTTAGCTGCTATTATATATATTTTTTTCGACACGCGGTGTAATAGGAGTAAACAGATTGATATTGGAAAAACTGCATTATATTTTTTACGGTTCAATTACAAACTTCAGGCAGGTACATGCGTGTTAACTCAGTTTTACTGGACCATATTGATACCACTTCAGTCAATGGGCACATGTTTCTATCTTGTATTTTGGCTGAATTGATACTGTATCTCGACATTGTATGCTGTGATAAAATTATTAAGAATTGTTGCCATTTTATGATTTTTTTCAAATGGCTGTAGATTAAGTTATTATTGTTATGTGCAGAAATGAATTCAAGAAACCCTCTAGTTTATAATAATTACAATATTCTTTATAGGTGACTGCTGACTTCTGAAAAGTTAAATATTTTTTATAACTACTTTTCTTGAACGGGTTACTTACAAAAGTTAGATATCCTTTATATTGCATTGAAGGAGACGATTACAAGTCATCATCAATAATAAGTTTGATATTTGGTAGAAGATTGAGAGCACTGGTTATTTGATGAAAATGAATAGGATTTTATTGCAATAAAGATTTTCAAATAAAAGTTTTTGTCACATGCGCCGAATACAACAGGTGTAGACCTTACAGTGAAATGCTTACTTATCAATAGTGCAAAAAAGGTGTTAGGTGAAAAATAGGTAACTAAAGAAATAAAAACAAGTGTAAAAGAGAGGCGAAATACAGTACAGTAGCGAGGCTAAGTACAGACACCGGTTAGTCAGGCTGATTGAGGTAGTATGTACATATAGATATGGTTAAAGTGACTATGCATATATGATGAACAGAGAGTAGCAGTAGTGTAAAAGAGGGGGTGGTGGGTGGCGGGACACAATGCAGATCGCCCGGTTAGCCAATGTGCGGGAGCACTTGTTGGTCGGCCCAATTGAGGTAGTATGTACATGAATGTATAGTTAAAGTGACTATGCATATATGATAAACAGAGAGTAGCAGCAGTGTAAAAAGAGGGGTTGGGGGGGCACACAATGCAAATAGTCCGGGTAGCCATTTGATTACCTGTTCAGGAGTCTTATGGCTTGGGGTTAAAAACTGTTGAGAAGCCTTTTTGTCCTAGACTTGGCACTCCGGTACCGCTTGCCATGCGGTAGTAGAGAGAACAGTCTATGACTGGGGTGGCTGGGGCAATTTTTAGGGCCTTCCTCTGACACTGCCTGGTGTAGAGGTCCTGGATGGCAGGCAGCTTAGCCCCAGTGATGTACTGGGCCGTACGCACTACCCTCTGTAGTGCCTTGCGGTCAGAGGCCGAGCAATTGCCGTACCAGGCAGTGATGCAACCAGTCAGGATGCTCTCGATGTTGCAGCTGTAGAACCTTTTGAGGATCTCAGGACCCATGCCAAATCTTTTTAGTTTCCTGAGGGGGAATAGGCTTTGTCCTGCCCTCTTCATGACTGTCTTGGTGTGTTTGGACCATTCTAGTTTGTTGTTGATGTGGACACCAAGGAACTTGAAGCTCTCAACCTGCTCCACTACAGCCCCGTTGATGAGAATGGGGGCATGTTCGGTCCTCCTTTTCCTGTAGTCCACAATCATCTCCTTAGTCTTGGTTACGTCGAGGGATAGGTTGTTATTCTGGCACCACCCGGCCAGGTCTCTGACCTCCTCCCTATAGGCTGTCTCGTCATTGTCGGTGATCAGGCCTACCACTGTTGTGTCGTCTGCAAACTTAATGATGGTGTTGGAGTCGTGCCTGGCCATGCAGTCGTGGGTGAACAGGGAGTACAGGAGGGGACTGAGCACGCACCCCTGTGGAGCTCCAGTGTTGAGGATCAGCGTGGCAGATGTGTTGCTACCTACCCTCACCACCTGGGGGCGGCCCGTCAGGAAGTCCAGGATCCAGTTGCAGAGGGATGTGTTTAGTCCCAGGATCCTGAGCTTAGTGATGAGCTTTGAGGGTACTATGGTGTTGAACGCTGGGCTGTAGTCAATGAATAGCATTCTCACATAAGTGTTCCTTTTGTACAGGTGGGAAAGGGCAGTGTGGAGTGTAATAGAGATCGCATCATCTGTGGATCTGTTGGGGTGGTATGCAAATTGGAGTGGGTCTAGGGTTTCTGGGATAATGGTGTTGATGTGAGCCATATATGTCCAATATTTCACGGCTAAGGGCTGTTCTTAGGGCATAGCCCTTAGCCGTGGTATATTGGACATATACCACCAAGAACAACACTTAGCTGTGGTATATTGGACATATACCACAAACCCCTGAGGTGCCTTATTGCTATTATAAACTGGTTATCAATGTAATTAGAACAGTAAAAAGTATGTTTTTGTCATTCCCATGGTACACGTCTGATATACCATGGCTTTCAACCAATCAGCATTCAGGGCTCAAACCACCAAGTTTATAATTGTAAATAAATCCTGTTTGTGCATTTGCATAACTACAGATAAATCCAACAGGAGAGTTTGAGTGATAAAAGTTGGACAGAGGATCTCGAAATCTCTGCAAGCAACACTTGGAAGAATATAAAGAAACGAATGTTAGGCAATTTTTTGGCAATTGTGCCGTTATTATGTGCCATATACAGCTCTGGAAAAGTCTGCCTGACTCCAGCCTTGCTGAAGCACCCCCAGATCATCACTGATCCTCCACCAAATTTCACAGTGGGTGCGAGACCTGGAGAGGCCTACAAGCCACAGTGTCTCGCACCCACTGTGAAATTTGGTGGAGGATCGGTGATGATTGGGGGGTGCTTCAGCAAGGCTGGAATCGGGCAGATTTGTCTTTGTGAAGGACGCATGAATCAAGCCACGTACAAGGTTGTCCTGGAAGAAAACTTGCTTCCTTCTGCACTGACAATATTCCTCAACTCCAAGGATTGGTTTTTCCAGCAGGACAATGCTCCATGCCACACAGCCAGGTCAATCAAGGAGTGGATGGAGGACAACCAGATCAAGACCCTGTCATGGCCAGCCCAATCTCCAGACCTGAACCCCACTGAAAACCTCTGGAATGTGATCAAGAGGAAGATGGATGGTCACAAGCCATCAAATAAAGCCGAGCTGCTTGGATTTTTGCGCCAGGAGTGGTATAAAGTCACCCAACATCAATGTGAAAGACTGGTGGAGAACATGCCAAGACGCATGAAAGCTGTGATTGAAAATCAGGGTTATTCCACCAAATATTGATTTCTGAACTAAAACATTAGTATTGGTTTGTTTAAAAATGAATATTAACTTATTTTCTTTGCATTATTTGAGGTCTGACAACACTGCATCATTTTTTGTTATTTTGACCAGATGTCATTTTCTGCAAATACATGCTCTAAATGACAATATTTTTATTAGGAATTTGGGAGAAATGTTGTCAGTAGTTTATAGAAACAAAAATGTTCATTTTACCCAAACACATACCTATAAATAGTAGAACCAGAGAAACTGATAATTTTGCAGTGGTCTCTTAATTTTTTCCAGAGCTGTATATATACAGTACCAGTCAAAGTTTGGACACACCTACTTATTCAAGGGTTTTTCTATATTTTGACTATTTTCTACATTGTAGAATAATAGTTTAGACATCAAAACTATGAAATAACACATTTGGAATCATGTAGTAACCAGAAAAGTGTTAAACAAATCAAAAATATATGATGACAGCTTTGCACACTCTTGGCAATCTCTCAACCAGCTTCATGAGGTAGTCACCTGGAATGCATTTCAATTAACAGGCGTGCCTTGTTAAAAGTTAATTTGTGGAATTTCTTTCCTTCTTAATGCGTTTGAGCCAATCAGTTTTGTTGTGAGAAGGTAGGGGTGGTATACAGAAGATAGCCCTATTTGGTAAAAGACCAAGTCCATATTATGGCAAGAACAGCTCAAATAAGCAAAGAGAAACGACAGTACATTACTTTAAGGTGGGTAAAATTTTAAGAACGTTGAAACATTCTTCAAGTGCAGTCGCAAAGATCATCAAACGCTATGATGAAACTGGCTCTCATGAGGACCGCCACAGGAAAGGAAGACCCAGAGTTACCTCTGCTGTAGATGATAAGTTCATTAGAGTTACCAGCCTCATAAATTGCAGCCAAAATAAATGCTTCAGAGTTCATTGTAACAGACACATCTCAACATCAGCTGTTCAGAGGAGACTTTGCAGCAATTCATGGTCGAACTTCTGCAAAGAAACCACTACTAAAGGACACCAATAATAAGAAGTGACTTGCTTGGGCCAAGAAACACGAGCAATGACATTAGACCGGTGGAAATCTGTCCTTTGGTCTGTTGAGTCCAAATGTGAGGTTTTTGGTTCCAACCGCTGTGTCTTTGTGAGACGCAGAGTAGGTGAACTGAAGCATGGAGGAGGAGGTGTGATGGTGTGGGGGTGCTTTGCTGGTGGCATTGTCTGTGATTTATTTACAATTCAAGGTAAACTTAACCATTATGGCTACCACAGCATTCTGCAGCGTTACGCCATCCCATCTGGTTTGCACTTAGTGGGACTATCATTTGTTTTTCACCAGGACAATGACCCAAAACACCCCCAGGCTGTGTAAATGCTATTCGACCAAGAAGGATAATGATGGAGTGCTGCATCAGATGACCTGGCCTCCACAATCACTCAACCTCAACCCAATTGAGATGGTTTGGGATGAGTTGGGCTGCAGAGTGAAGGAAAAGCAGCCAACAAATGCTCAGCATATGTGGGAACTCCTTCAAGAATGTTGGAAAAGCGTCCCTCATGAAGCTGGTTGAGAGAAGGCCAAGAGTGTGCAAAGCTGTCATCAAGGCAAAGGGTGGCTACTTTGAAGAATATAAAATATATTTAGAATTGTTTAACACTTTTTTGGTTACTACATGATTCCATATGTGTTATTTCATAGTTTTGATGTCTTCACTATTATTCTACAATGTAGAAAATAGTAAAAAATAAAGATTATTATTTATTTTTTTATATTTTTTTTTATATAGAAATGCCATAGAAATGCCATGCAGTGCAATTTAGAAGTAGCTCAAAAACCCACCACCTGTGAACAATACATTTTCACTAGCATTGTTTTCAAAGTAACACAATTTGGAGGGAAAACCGTGAACATGGATGTCTTACGCAGCGGGTTAGAATAAATAACGTAGCAGTTTAGGATAATTAGGCTAAGGTTAGAAAATGGGTTAGGGTTACCTAACATTTTCTGTTAACCTGCTACGAAAAGTCACTTCCGGTCGTAGCTGTACTCTATCCAGTCACAACCCATTCATCCCGATTAATTCACGCCACTGGGGCAAATATTTTTTATAACTAATGCAAGATAGAGCAGCACCTGCCGTTTTGAATAGTAGCAAATGACTCACAGTGGGCAGAGCCAAGCAGAAGCTAGAGAGAACCAATGGGCTCGTTCTGGCAATTATTTGCATATTTCCGTTGGGGAATACCTGCTCTTTGAAGTGCTCCTGAACAACACAATTTTGGGAAACTTTGACGAAGGGTAAAGTCTACAAAAACGGATTCCTCTCTGTTTGTTGCAGGTATGGAGATCAAAAGCTTCATGGTTAGAAAATTAGCAGAATGTCGGCCAAAATCCACCCCTCTCCATCTTCTCCCATTTGGTAGGAAGTGGAAACGACAACCGGATGCTTCACATTTATACATCCGTTGAAATATCTGGCTTATTGTTCTATGACTGAGGTATAAGGTTCTCTTTCTGACACACAAAATAACTCAAATTCCCATAATCCTCAGTTTTACGCGGTGACGTATTGAGCATAACAAACAACTCAGGAAGAGCATATTTGATCCAGGTTAGACAGCTACCTACACATTCAAAATGCTGAAGGCTGTGATTCTCATTGGAGGCCCGCAGAAAGGTACGTGTTAAATACATCACTATTTTACAAATGCCTACATGTTCATTCTCCAGTACTGCTATATAGCCATGTATCTTGCTAACGTTAGCTAGCTAGCCAGCCTTGCTCTAAAGGGCTAAGTTTAGCTAGCTAGTTGTAATGAATGACGTGGAGTGATCATGGAAAACCTCAGGTGCAGTTTGCCTATCTAAACATTCTAGCAATAAGCATTTTGTCGAAAAAGCAAGCAAACAAACGATTACATGGGCTGACAGCTTACCATCAAGATAGTTGATAGCCTGGCATAAACATTCTGTGCTAACTACCAGTACTTGCATTGGCATTAATTGAACGAGGTGGGTGCGTTCAACTCCGTAGAATATAATAGGTTGGAGTGCTTTTTACTACATCAGAATCTAGAATGGAATAATACGTTTTTCCTTTTCCTAAGGTAACTTCTGAAAATGTTATGTGATCAACTGAGCAGGTGACTTTCATTGTCATACAGGGACACGGTTTCGACCGTTGTCATTTGAGGTCCCAAAACCCTTGTTTCCAGTTGCTGGTGTGCCCATGCTACAGCATCACATTGAAGCATGTGCCAAGGTCAGTTAGCACTGATAAAATGATCAATTTCTACATCTTCATTGGTAGAAAGAAACATGTTTTTAATTTTCCCCATAGGTGCCAAATATGAAGGAGATTTTGCTTATTGGCTTTTACCAGCCAAATGAAGAACTTACCAGATTCATTTGTAGCGCACAGCAGGAATTCAAAATCTCAATCAGGTAAACAAGAGGATATTACAGAAATGTCCTAAAAAGAACATAGAACACATTCAGAATGGATGGATCATTGATAAACTTGTTGAACCTTTGTAGGTATTTGCAGGAGTATGCTGCTTTGGGCACTGGGGGTGGAATCTACCACTTCAGAGATCAGATTCTATCTGGTGGCCCAGAGGCATTCTTCATCATGAATGCTGACGTGTGCTCTGAGTTTCCTCTACCAGAGATGCTCAACTTCCAGAAAGAACACGGAGAGCCAAGCAGTTTCGTCATCCTGGGGACAACTGTGAGGAGACATCCATGATTTCTATGGCTCAATACAGGGAAAGTTGGCCAATGAACTGTTGGGAGTATGTTTGATGGGGACATTGGGGTATAATTCCTTTGACTTTCATTTGTTTCTTTGTTTTGCAGGCAAACAGAAAGCAGTCCATGAATTATGGCTGTATTGTGGAAAACCAGCAAACAAATGAGGTGATGATGCAGCACATTTTAGTCATGGGCAATTCCACAGTAACAGAATTTGCGCTGAGACTCTATCTTTCACTTTATGTATGCCAAACAAAAACCATTGATTTAAAAGTTTAACAAACCATACAACTCTATGCACAAGGACTACTTTTAACAATTTACACTGGACATTTTGCAGATGCAAAGTTAGGTAATGGAATTTCTGTAAAATCGCCATGTCTTCAAAACTCACATATGCTCCAAATTTAGATTCAACAAAGTCTGCATAAAGAATGGGATGTCAGCTATGACATGACACGTTGACTTTGAAAAAAATATTTTGTTATTGAACTACAGTAAGTGAAGTGGATTTATACCCGGTAACAGAATTTTATCATGGGTCCTTGATCTTTACTACACAGAAATGCATAATTAAGGATATGAATGTCATTCTCGTCATGGTGATGTATCCTAAATAGGTACACAAAGGTTTAAATAGGCAATATCCCCTTAGCATATTTGGGTATTATTCAACACACTGGTTATTCTTTTAATGAGCTCTGCCTTCAAACCGGCCAAATCTGAACCAATTATAGACATCTGTGTTTCACAAGTTTGGACATCAAAGTACAACACAGTAGAATTCAGTACAGTTCAGTAAAATATACACTGATGAACAAAATATTAGGAATATTAGACTGACCGGGTGAAAGCTATGATCCCTTATTGATGTCACTTGTTAAATACACTTCAATAAGTGTAGATGAAGGGGAGAAGACATGTTGAAGGACTTTTAAGCCTTGAGACAATTGATCGTGTATGTGTGGCATTCGGAGGGTAAATGGAGGGTGAATGGAGGGTGAATGGAGGGTGAATGGCCAAGACAAAATATTAAGTGCCTTTGAACGGGGTATGGTAGTAGGTGCCAGGCGCATCGTTTTGTGTGTGTCAAGAACTGCAACGCTGCTAGGTTTTTCACGCTCAACAGTTTCCTGTGTGTATCAAGAATGGTCCACCACCCAAAGGACATCCAGCCAGCTTGACACAACTGTGGGAAGCATTAGTTAACATGAGCCAGCATCCCTGTTGAACGCTTTCGACACCTTGTAGAGTTCATGCCCCGATGACTTGAGGCTGTTCTGAGGGCAAACGGGGGTGCAACTCAATATTAGGAGGGTGTTCCTAATGTTTTGTACACTGTAGTTCAGTAGAGTACTTTAAAATACAGTACATTAGTGTGCTCTACTGTGTATTGTACTGAACTCTACTATACTTTTCTTTACTGTACTGGGCTGTCCCAACTTGTGAACCCAACTGGTCTGTGACTACTATGATTTCCCATTGTAGCCAATTTAATTGCAGAAATTCTGTTATTAATTTTTATTTATATACACACTACCGTTCAAAAGTTTGGGGTCACTTAGAATTTATTTATTTTTCCCATTAAAATAACATCAAATTGATCATAAATACAGTGTAGACATTGTTAATGTTGTAAATGACTATTGTAGCTGGAAACGGCAGATTTAAAAAAATATATAAAAAAATAAAAATGTATTTTTATGGAATATATACAAAGGCGTACAGACTATAGAGGCCCATTATCAGCAACCATCACTCCTGCGTTCCAATGGCACGTTGTGTTAGCTAATCCAAGTTTATCATTTTAAAAGGCTAATTGATCATTAGAAAACCCTTTTGCAATTATGTTAGCACAGCTGAAAACTGTTGTTCTGATTTAAGAAGCAATAAAACTGGCCTTTAGACTAGTTGAGTATCTGGAGCATCAGCATTTGTGGGTTCGATTACAGGCTCACTGGCCAGAAACAAAATAACTTTCTCCTGAAACTCATCAGTCTATTCTTGTTCTGAGAAATGAAGGCTATTCCATGCGAGAAAATGCCAAGAAACTGAAGATCTCGTACAACTCCCTTCACAGAACAGCGCAAACTGGCTCTAACCAGAATAAAAAGAGGAGTGGGAGTAGTACATTAGAGTGTCTAGTTTGAGAAACAGACGCCTCACAAGTCCTCAACTGGCAGCTTCATTAAATAGTACCCGCAAAACACCAGTCTCAACGTCAACAGTGACGCGGCGACTCCGGGATGCTGGACTTCTAATCAGAGTTGCAAAGAAAAAGCCATATCTCAGACTGGCCAATAAAAAGAAAAGATGGGCAAAAGATCACAGACAGAGGAACTCTAGAAGGCCAGCATCCCGGAGTCGCCTCTTCACTGTTGATGTTGAGATTAGTGTTTTGCGGGTACTATTTAATGAAGCTGCCAGTTGAGGACTTGTGAGGCGTCTGTTTCTTAAACTAGACACTCTAATGTACTTGTCCTCTTGCTCTCTCCAGAAATTCTGTTACTGGTTTGGTAACGGAATTGAGTTAATCACGTAATAATTTATAAACAAAATTGATATCATTACAAACACTAATTAATTGATAGGTCTACCTTCTGAACTTTCATTAGGGAGAGATGTGAAAATATCTTAAAGATATGGGTTTTTGGTAACGGAATTTTAAGGCAATGTTTCTTAAACTTACAGAAGGCAGAGCAAATTCTAACAAAACTAAACGTGTTGATATTAGTTGGCAGGGGTCTTTACTTCATGATTGTGTTTTGATGTAAATACCTTCAGACTTTTTCTCCTAGATGTTTTCTATGACCCCTTATCCATCTATTTGACCTAAATTCAAAGCCTTTGCTTATTTGTAATTTTTAGGATGGAAAATGGTTGAAAAATGTCTGCCTCCATTTTTTCTGAAGTAGACTTACCCTTTATTTGACATTTTTGTCATTTAGCAGACATACTTATCCAGAACAATTAGGGTTACGTGTCAAGGGCACATCGACAGATTTTTCCTCTAGATGGCTCAGGGATTTCAACCAGCAACCTTTTGGTTACTGGCCCAACGCTCTTAACTGCTAGATTACTTGCCATCCACTTCATGTTGGTGCTTTTACATGCTTTTCTACAAACATTTGACAGTTCTTACTTGATTCAGAAAGTAATCTCCTGCTCTTATTTCAGGTTTTACATTATGTGGAGAAGCCTAGCACTTTTGTTAGTGACATCATCAACTGTGGAATCTACCTGTTTACCCCAGAGATCTTCCAACACATTGGGGCAGTCTTCCAGAAGAACCAGCAGGACATGCTGTTGTGAGTGGGAGGGATCCCTCGGGGACCCTATCGCGGGAGCATAGAGATCCTATTAAGATCCTAGGATTTCTATGCGTGGGAGTGGTGCATGTGCATTTGATCAATTCCTATCCTTGGTTGTCCTCATGTCTTTATTTTCCCTTTCCCCTTTCCTGCCATCATTCCGTTTCCCATCACCAGATATCCATATGAGGGGTAAGTCGGTACAGCTAGGCTGCACAGTGTGGTTGTAGAGCTGGGCATTAGTAAAATACGTCACACAAAAATATGTATCTAGAAAGTGTGTTTCTTCATGGAGTCAATACCAGCACATGGGGTGATACAGTTCTTAAAGCTGCAATATAGCACTTTTTGGGCGACCTGACAATTCACAGAATGAGTTATAGATCTGTCATCCTCATGCAAAGCAAGTCTAAGAAGCGGTAGATGTTCTATGTGCACTATTTCTATGCCTCCTGTGTTTAAGTCTTTTGTACACCAGCTTCAAACACAATATTTTTGGTTATTGAAAATATTTCACAGCGATTTAGATGTAGAATGATTATCTATACTCTACATTGGAAAGTTTGACAAAACAAGCACACACTGCACATCATCACTTTTCAATATAAGTTGGCATAGATTTATACAATTGGTTATTAATCACATGTACAATCATTTCAATAACATTTGGACACATTCAAAGGGGTTGTGATATTTGTATATTAAGATTCTTTGAGTATGTGTACCATTACTCAAGTCAAACATGTTGCCTCTGATTCTTCTGTCAAATAAATGTTCCTGTCACAATCCATTTGAATACTACTGTGGTTGTCAACTTAACACTCCATGTATCCTTAAGCACTTGGTGAATCCTACTCACTTTTGTTTACAGCCCTTCAAACTGTCTTGTTGCCTTTCAAAAATGTACTACAGAATAGTCTCATACATTGATCTCTTCCTCAGAGATGAGCAGACCAATGGCAACGGCTGGCATCGGGCTGAGGCCATTCGGTTAGAACAGGACATTTTCACAGCCCTGGCTGGGCTGGGCAAGCTCTATGTCTACAAAACACCTGCCTTCTGGAGCCAGATCAAATCTGCAGGGTGAGTAAGTCGTCTCCGTCAGTGAAACCTGAAGACGTAGTGTACTGTCATGAATCTCCTTCGACTCATTTTTGTTAACAGGTCTGCAATATACGCCAGTCGGTTGTACCTTAACCAGTACCATAAAACACATCCTGAAAGACTGGCTACAACTGAGGATGGAGGGCCTAGAATAACTGGTAAACTAATCCAGTACTTTTGTTAGCTTTGCAGTTTCTGGTTTGTTTACACACCAGTGATTTGGTTTTGTGTCCCAGGAAATGTTTACATTCACCCAACAGCCAACATTGACACTACGGCGGTGGTAAGTGCTTCTTCCTCGGTATTACTTACACAGCACAAGACAACAAAAACATTTTCCTAATAATGTTTTTCTATAGTTAGGTCCCAACGTCTCCATAGGCACAGGAGTGACCATCGGGGCTGGGGTGCGTGTGAGAGAGTCCATCATCCTCCACGGGGCTACCCTACAGGCAAGCAGTTACCAGTGGCAAAAGTCATTGTTTAAATTTGCCAGTTCCCCAGGAGAAAAATTAATGCTTAACTGGCTCTTCCCATGATAAATATAAAAATGTGAGCTATGATCATGTCCACGTGTTTTAAAGTAGGATTGATAATTGAGTGACCCAATTCCATTGTCATATGGTTCTTTTTAGGATCACAGTTGTGTGTTGAACTGTATAGTGGGGTGGGACAGCACTATTGGCAAGTGGGCCAGAGTTGAAGGAACTCCCAGTGACCCAAATCCAAATGACCCCTATGCAAAAATAGACAGTGAAACACTCTTCAGAGATGGAAAACTCACACCATCAATCACCATTCTTGGTAAGTTTCAAATACTTTTACATTTAACACTGAGTTGAGCTGTGCTGGCTTGGTTACGCATACACCATAGTTTCTGAAACCGTGCTGAAAAGGACTACAATAGAGCTAGCACAGTCCAACGTTAGTGAAAAAGATATTGGATACGTGTTTAGATCATGTGAAATAATTGTATACAAAAGTTAAACGACATACCACCTGCCCAGACCCACTCATCACTTTCTGCCACATGGCCTCAAACTGCACCATTCTGTTTGTCGTCCACGCTTTTTCAATATTTAGTGTGTACGACAGGATTGGCTGATTTCCAGTTGACAAGGTTTTAATATTGCTCTTTTTTTCCCCCCAGGTTGTAATGTGACTATCCCATCTGAGGTGATCATACTCAACTCAATTGTTCTGCCACACAAAGACCTCAACAGGAGCTTCAAAAACCAAATTATACTGTAGATAATTTGCTGCGTTCTGTGTTCATTTAGTGTCAAAGTAAGGATTGTAGCTTGAAGAACAATGTCACTGCCTCTGGGTTATTGTATATAAGATGACACTAGGTGTTTGGAAAGATTGTAGGTTTTAGCCTTTATGAATTAACGGATGTTATGAGATGGTTTGGAGGATGATAGTGGGTTGGTTATTTACCTCACCATGAATGTCATCCCGTAACCTAACACCCGCCTGTGTTTCGGTAAAAAGCTGAGGAATGAGCCTGGAGAAATGTAACCACTCAATTTCAGAGCTATGGATGCAACCATGTTGAGGCTAGACAGTGTTTAAACATTGGAGTAAAACAAGCTTTTATTTTGGGTTCTGATGGGGTACAACAGTTGAACTAAGCACATGCATAAGTTAATCTTCAAGAATCAAAATGGGTGTGTTCACACAATTAAGTCAAATGGATGTAGCAACTAAGGATTCTAGTTTCACATTTCTGCACTATCCCTATGATTAGCTCTACCATGTAAGAGAAATTAAAACAATGGTTATTTTGGCATAGGGTTTGCTAGCATTACTTACCATTTGTTGGTGTCAACCTAGTTACTGAAATGTAATCTTGAAAAAAAAGTGAAAGTCTGCAGCTGATTTAGTCAGATTGCAAAATTAAAGGAATTGGTTTGTTTAATTGTGAGGGGTAATTTGGGGGCCTTTTTACATGTGCTTTGATTAAAACATGACCATTAATTGCAAGCGTTTACATTCTTCTTTGAAAGAAATTACTCAGTTTATTTTGGTTAAAAGGGGCAAGCAGCAGTTCGAAATAACAAAGCGGCAACCCTGCCTGTTTTGGTAAATAGCCGAGGGATGGGGCTGTTGAACTGTACCACTTCAAATAGACAACGCTAGGGATGCAAGGACTGACCAACCATGAGATAAACAGTTTAACCTTGAGGCTAGTGTTTGTCCAAAAATGAATGTACCAATTGCAATCAAGAAATGTTTGCCTTCAATTTGAACATGGCAGGGAACCTAAAGATTTGGGGCTGTAGGAGAGATTTACTTTAATGAGTTGCCTTTGATTTTGTACATGTGACAATCAAATGGGAAATTGTTACCCAGTATAAAATTGTTGCTGCATGCCTAATTTGCTTCAAATCAAGCGTTCCTGGTTTTAAAAATACAAAACCACCATTTGTAACTAAATTGCAACAGTCTGTGCCAAGTATAGGAGAAAAGGTGTTGATTGTCACGTTCATGCAGAAGTCTCATTTCACAGATCTCTCCATTTAGAAACAGTATTACAACAGTTTCATAACGTAGTTTATTTAAAGTTTCTCATGCATTAGTGTGGTTCCTAAAATGTACACCGTTCTAACCCTTATACTCCATGTTATGATACGAAACATTTTTACACTGAAAAGATAGCCAAATGTGAAGTGCTTTAGTTACTCATGAATATACCAACAGTCTATGCCACAGAACTAATCCAACTTAGTCTGGAAGCCAATGATATCAGTTGGGGGATGTGAAGAACTTATTTTTGCCCGGGTCAGTCTTTGCCCTGTTACTGCAAAAAACAAAACCCACCACAAGTGACAAGATTGGTTCTTGTAACAATGAGAAGAGCTAGCAAATCATTGTCATACATCCACAAAACTACTTGAGCAAATTACAAAAATGTTTTAATTTAAGAAAAAAAATCTAAAGTGGTCTTACGTATTGTTGAAGGCATTCTTCATTCTGCCCTTCAGGGAACCACTGGTTGGAGTCTTGGGGTATTTACTCAGCTCTGGGGAAGTCAGCGGTTTAAACAGACGATCTGAAGAGATGGGAGATGCATGTTAGAGGCACCATGATGATTTAGCATTTGTCATAGTCCAGCATCATGTACACAAGTAACTCCCGTGACATTTGGGTGAGGGCTGTTGAGTCACCATTGATGGAAAAATGTAACAGCACAGCAGCTTAGTGTTGCTGACAAGTTGTGCGTTTACCTCTGTCTGTACTATGGCTCTCGCTATTGATGTTGGCGTCGACAACTGATGATATAACTTGGTCCCTCGCCACCATGATGAGGCGTTTCCAGTACTCAGCAGGGAACGACAGCATTCTGCCTATGACCTGAGAGAGATTAAATCAACAAACCGGTTTCACAAATACAGAGGCATCACGCCGAATTCAAATTGTATTACCATCTCTATGGGTGACATTGACAGTGGAAGTGTTTCAGCACCGAATCATTGGAAATACTGTGGCACTTCAGGAACACTGCTAAATACTGGAATAGTGACTCAATTGCATTACATTCATGCACAAGACAGTGCCCACCATTGGCTGAATGTTTGTGTCCCTCATAATGGTCATTGGGGAGGGCTCTGCCATTCCATGTCCAACAATGGTTGGTCCAAACACTCTGGACAAATTGTTCTTGTCCATCTGACAGAGGGGGCTCTGCATGACTCTACAGTGAGAGGGGAAGGCAGTGTGCAGTATTTTTTATTAAGACAACCTCATTAAATATAGACTTCCTGTTTACTCATGCAATAAAATGCACCTGAGTGGTCCAATTTTGCTTAACTACAATTATCGTGACACGTTATGGAACTCGACATTTATGGGACTGCAAGTTGAGAAAATGGTTCAACGTCACAAATCAGTGCCCGATCATGGCGAGAAACCAATCACTAAAGCCAGAGGTATCCCATCACCCATAGGCGTTACCTCTGCAGATGAAGCATGAGGAAAGCCAGTGTGTCTCTGTTGGGCTTAGGTAGATCCCCTATGGCCCGGTACATTATTGCTGCGCTGTTGTCATCATCTGGAATCTCTGTAATTGATACACATCCCATCAGCGAAGGCCCTTGGGACACCATAGCATAGAGAACATCGTAACAATGCTGAGAGATACAGTACACCTCAAATCTATACTCACTCAGCAGATTGTAATCTTTCAGTTGATTCGCTCACTTCATTATGACCGAGAAGGCCTCTGGAGAGTGTAGAAATTATAGTTCTCTGTAGCATTAGCATATATCTATTATTGGCTGCCAAGGAAGTTAGACAAAGCAACCCTCAGCTCCCTCAGACGTCAACGCAATTGACAAAAGAGAGGTGCTATGTCCTAAAGTCAAATCGGCTTTTCTAAGAGGCAGCGAGAAAGACTAATTTAGATTGGATAATTCCCGGCACGGTGCAAATTACCACTTACCCTTCACTCAAGATCATATACAAGATTGAAGTGAATATGCTGAAAGTAGACAAACTGGGCTGGGAGAAATATTGAGCGTTGATTGTTTTTACAGTCATCAGGGAGTTTGTCGGGAATTACAACGAAATAACCATCTGCCCTAAATGGATGAGCTTAAGTAAACGCATTCCATGTCTCCAGCACTTTATACCTAAAGCTTTCCAAGGCGATATTGAGATCATTAAAAGTCCATCCATGAGTTACTGCCAAATGCATTCCATTTATGTAGATTACATAGATCAGATACTCTAGTGCGGCTTAAAACCAGAAGCCAAATCACAAAGTCTGAGTTCAACACTCAGATCCTGCTTTTAAGTTCTGGGTCCATACGTGTTAAGAGAAGAGAAAACGTGGAATGAAGAATTCCACCTTCTCTCTTTTCAAGTTACGGGGAAGTCTATGGGCCAAAATGTCCCTTCTGAAATTTTAAAGATGCCAACACCTGCAGAAATCATGATTTATACAAAGCACCGGAACTAATGCATCCCGTTGTATCATGACAGCTCTACGGTACCATTTAGGTAGTCTGAAAAAAATCTCGTGGACAGACTACTACTGTATTGGTTCTGCACAGTGGTTATAACCTAGTGCGCTTCGGTGTTAATAATCCAATACAATTGTAATCACAGCTGCTCAACAGGCAATTAAGACCACCGCAAGAGAGGTTGACTATTGTATACCCTCCACTTGAAAAACTATGGCTGCGTTTAGACAGGCAACCCAATTCTGATATTTTTTCCACTAACTGGTCTTTTGACCAATCATGTCAGCGCTTCACATCAACTCTTTTTCAGAGCTTATCCGATTGGTCAAAATTTGTGAAAAAAAATCTGAATTTGTCTGTCTGTAGACGCAGGCCAAGTGTCCTTTCCATTTGGTGGTGTGACATCTTAGTGACAGTGGAGGAGTCCCAAATGGCACCCTATATATAGTGCACTGCTGTACTACTGTTGACCAGGGCCCGTGTGCCATTTGGAACAGTGTGTGGGAACACATACCACAGGCCTCCATGAAGGTTCTATGCAGCCTGAAGGTGATGAGAGGCTCCTTCAGTTTCCTCAGGAAGTCCTTGAGAAGTCCACAGACAACGTGGATCTCACCCACTCTACTGAGCATGAGCGGCCTTTTCCCATTAATATATCTCTCCCTCAGCGCCTTCACCATACGCTCACCCCCAGGAACACGGTAGATGCCTTTCTGCAACAGAGGGAGGAGGAAGTCAAACTTATGTTGATAACTAGGCAAATATAAAACATCTGAATGGAAAGTATTCCATATTGAGAACATACCTCCTCTAATCCTCTTTTCTCAATTTCATTCACGCACTGAACAATAATCTGAGGGATCCTAGGCTGGGTAGGTGGGGCAAAGCTCTCTAACGTGTCCTGCAAGTGAATGTAAAGAATATATATATACTCATCTCAAACAGAACAAAGCAAGGTTGGAACCTTAGGGAATATTGAGTTGAGGTACCTCAGACCCATGAGCTCCACATGAGGCAGAGCAGCTTTCCAGGCACTTCGGTTTACATTCGGGATGCGCTACCACACGGCAGTCCCTGCACTTCACAGCCATCTTCCCAAACCGGATCCTCTTCCCACATGGAACACACGTTTCTGGACGAATCACCTGAAAAGGGCCCAGATGGTTAGAAGTTGCATTCACATTCTAAATAGTACTAACAATTCCTATTCAAGAGTCCATATGTTGTGTAACATGAGACGGGAATCCATGAAACAGTTCTTACCGTTTTAGACAGGAAGTAGTGTCTCAAAGTTTTGCTAACAGTGGGAGTGAACACCTGGTTAAATCTAGGCTCTGTGGTGGACTCCATTTCTGTCATGGTGTCAGGCTCCATGGTAGTTTCAGGCTCCACGGTAGTTTCATGATCAACAGCGGTTTCATCATTGGGAGTCCACACGGACGTTTGCTCTGAAGAACAGAAATGTTGACAATTTCATTGAATGGGAATTGGGAAACATCGCTTGAGCCACAGCGACCGTGGAGTACATCTCCCTTACCGCCAACAGATGAAATCTGGTGCTCCTTCAGGTAAGTCCTGGGTGGTTTCTCAGGTGTTTCCTGGGTGATGTCGATCACCATGTGAATTTGACCTCCGCTCTCTGGGGTTGTGACGGACGCGGTCACAATCGTAGTCTCAACTTCCTGAATAAGAGTGCGAAACACTTGCCATTGTCACGATTCGTATTTCATTAACTAACCTGATCTTTCCATGCTAACGGAGTTAGTCAGTGCTGAATTGTTTGTTCCCTCAGAGTGAAGTGGTCTCTACAGCACATGTGGAAGAAGGAATGTGACCAAGGTAGACAAAGACTGCATCCCAAATGGCACTATTTCTTACATACTGAAGTAGTACACTATAGGAAATAGGGTGACATTTCCACCTGTGCACTGAAAGGATGACACCGAGCAGAGGCCCTGGAGACTGACGAATGAGCCACCTAATAGCAAGTGACAACCCACTGGGCACAGACGTCAGTTCAACGCCTAGTTGACCGAGTTGTCAACTAACGCGAATGCAACAAACAAATGTCACCATGTCATTGGATTTAAGTTAAAAATATGAAATTGCGTTGACCATTTCAAATCCAAGCAGTTTTCCATGTGGATTCAGTCACAGATATCTGGTTGAAATGACATGGAAACAACATTGATTCAGCCAGCTTTTGCCGAGTGGGTAGGTCCAGGGACCCAATGGCCAGGAACACAGATGATTCTGCAGAATACACGTCTAACCAGGAACTGCTAATGTTTTAACTCTATTCTAAACCATCATGGGTGCAAATTAACAATTCTCTGTTAATCCAGCAAGGTTCTTTCTATCCCACAAAATGTTCAATGATTTATTTTCAAAAAGACACAAGCTCTAATGACCTGCTGATAAAATGAATGTATACGTTTGAACTAAAAAACCTTTTCATATTTTTGTGCTTAGGGCTTAAGATAGACTGGCTGAACCAAGTCACCATCTCCCCGGTGAAAAGGCATTAGTTCCACTCCAGCTGATTCAAATAACTTTCCCGAAAACTAGACTGCCATTGCATTGTGAAGCCAAATACGTTTTAGCAGATGATTGTGTAAAACCAGAGGGCATCCATTTTTAAACAAAGGAATAAGCATCAATTTGCAACATGAACAATTCAGAGTCCATTTTTTGTGGTTGAAACCGAAACCCCAGTGAATTTTTCTTATTATGAAAGTTAACAAATCCACGAACCTCAATGTTGCAGCGTTATGTTTATGAAAAGAATGTTTGGTCAAATCACTCATATTTAGCCTTTGCGTACCTTTTCAATTGGTCTTCTTTCAAGGAGATCGTCTGATCGGCCACCTACTCTTCCCCTCTTCCCTGCGTGCGCACCTACAGTCGGTCCCATGGAGGAGCGCTGGTAATGCCCAAGAGTGCAGAATATGGGTCAAAGCACCATCGTAATCACAGCTTCAACCTCAAGACGTCCACACTTACCCTTTTTTCCCTTGCTCTCGACTTAAGTGGTTTCACAGCTGTCACATCCAGGTCCTGTTCATATTGAAACAAAATGTTCACGGCAAAAGGTGACACATGGACAAGCCACATCCAGCTTTGACATTTAATTATGTGGATGTTCAGTCATAAATACCAACAAAAAACACCTACCATGTCATCATCAGTTCTATCATAACTAATATCAGAGTGAGACAGGAATGAAGACTCATCGATGACAGATAATCTAAAGAGAAAGCAGAAGAAACAAAATAAAAAACAAAATAAAGGAAATATGAAGTAATTTAAAAAGTAATGGCTATACGTGTGATACCGTTTGCTCTTGTGCTGGGTGACGTTGGCTCCCCTGTGGTTGAAGTTGGCCAGCAGAGATCTCTGCTCATCATTCAGACACGCATTGGACTTGCTGTCGTGGACCAGTATGTCACACATCAGTTGCATCTGCCGCTGCTGTGTAGGAATACAACATGACAGACCGTTAAAGGAGAACATGCCCCATCTTCATACACACTTTACAAATCAACCCATGCATTTATTTATGAACGTCGAAGTGCATCACTGACAAGTTCACAAGTTTCACGCGAGGTATAATGGTGCTACTACATTTTCCATGAATAGGACACCGGCCATGACATTGTGAAAGACATGGACTTCTAACAGTGTAAATCATGAGTTCCAATAGGACAGTGCAACGAGGTTAAAAGGAGCCATACCAGGTACTGAAAGTCTGCCTCAGCCTTATAGCGCTTCTTAATCTCCACATCGACCTGGTTGCGACAGTGTTTTAGTTTGACCTCCAGGGCAGCCTGGGCTATGTCGGACTTCAACAGTAGCGCCTTGTGCCTCTTCAACTCCAGCTCTGTATGTAGCCATTTCTTCCTTGTGGCATCATAGTTATTCACTACCTCAATAAACTCTGGCGGAAAGAGAAGACAAGTGATGAGGCTTGGGTCAGATACCAATTTGAACACCATAGGCAGCAAGAATTGCCTGTTCCGTGTGTGTATATATATATAACGCCAGAACAAAAAGGATATACCATAACAAGAAATGAGTACATGCCAAGTCTGGTCATAACATCCCACTACAAATCACACATGAACATGTCTTCTAGTGGAATACACCTTGAAAATATTCTCAAGTCACATGTCTGAGACTATACTGTAGTGTACCATTCAACATTGTCTGTTCACATTTTAGGAGCCGTAACGCTTCCCGAGCTGAAAAAAAGCAAAATAGCATGTACACACAAAAATGGATTTGACTGGACATTCACTTATTTAAGTCCCAGGTAAACCCATGGAATGTTAACATCTGAACAGGAATATGGTATTGCAGAGAGGACTTCTAATTCTGTGAAACAGACACTCTGGCCAAAACCAAAATGTATAGTGTAGAGCCAGAAACAAAAACCTGCATTCTGCAACAAGTTCACAACGGCTATTCAGATTGCATTCTTACCAAGTTCAGTGTTGTTCATTGCATTTTCCTCCACAGCAATCCGTTGAAGGCACAGAGAGAGAAGTTCCCTGATAAAGGCTTCGCCCATTATACTGATGGATAGAATAGTTTGCATCTAAATACATTGAGACTAAATTCAGAGACGCATAGCGCAATGGCATAAAAATCGAAAACTATCAATAGGCCTACACTACAGCTCCTCCTTACCTTTCAGGTAGGACGCAGGGTGTCAATTGAACATGCTTTCGGGGAGCCAAATAAAAGCCCATACCAAACACTGGGATAATCCAAAATGCACCTAAACAGGTAGGCTATTTCATGAATTTAAATTAATAAATCAATCAATAATCGATACGTATCACTAGTTTCAAAATCACTAGCCAATAAATAATACATTACAACAAATGGGGATATAATATCACATTAAAATTTGAGGACTAAAATAAGAATACACACCTAAACATAGAACATTCTAATTACAAAGCGCTCGCACCTGCTGCTGGATGTGTGGACGTGACCACCCAGCGCGATCCCGTTGCCTGTCCACAAACAGCTGTGGTGTTTAGTATGCCTGGCCTACCGGTCGGCAATATAATGTAACTTCTTAACAATATTATTTGATGTTAACATTTTAGCCTACACGCTAGTAACATCACAAACATTTACAAAAACTGTTGGTGCTGAATCAGTAGGTCTGTCTGGGCATAGGAGGCAACGATGAATATCGAGTCTCCTGTCTAGCCCAGTTAGCTACCGTTCATTCCCCCCATTATACTAGTGATGTCAAGGGCATAACTTTGTTTTGGATATTGGGGGGTCAGGGTCAATGGGTTCCAGTGTCAAAAACACCTCCAGGGGGGTTTGGAGCGTGCCCCGTGAGATTTGTTGTTTTAAATAGCTGTTTCTGTAGAATTTGAAGGCAAAATACATCCAAAAATGTCCTGATAATTCCGTCAATATACCCCAATCACCATTTTTATCACCATCCCAAAGTGCAATTTTAACCTTCCCAAAATAAAATACTTCATTTATTTTTGTTTGATATGCCAACATATGTCTACCGTAGGACCTACAGTAGGTCATTCACAGTGATTTTAAAGGCTAATAAGAGTACTACTGAAATAAATAAACGGGGCTGTCCAGAAATTCTAAGCCAGAAATTCACCTCTAAAAAGGCCAACATTGGAATAATATTCAAGTCTATTTAGCATAAATGTATAGGTAACTTACAAAATAAAGGGAACACTTGCGTAAATGAGGTATACAAAGTATATTGAAAGCAGGTACTTCCACACAAGTGTGGTTCCTGAGTTAATTAAGCAATTAACATCCCATAATGCTTAGGGTTTTGTACATGTAGGATATAAAAATGCCAGGTTGCCCATTATTTTGTCTACCATGGCAAAAGAAGAGAGCTCAGGGGTCTCAAAGGAGCATAGGGGGTTTAAAGGGCGAGTATGCGGGCGGGCGGGCGGGCGTCTCAGTCACCAGATCTCAACCCAATTGAACACTTATTGGAGATTCTGTAGCAGCGCCTGAGACAACCACCATCAACAAAACACCAAATTATGGAATTTCTCATGGAAGAATGGTGTTGCAATCCCTCCAATAGAGATACGGACACTTGTAGAATCTATGTCAAGGCAAATTAAAGCTGTTCTGGCTGCTCGTTGTGGCCCAATGCCCTATTATGACACTATATTGGTGTTCCCTTTATTTTGTCAGTTAGGCCTACCTGTACATAAATAATTAGCCTACATTTCAAAGTGTAGCCTAGGATATATGTACACATTGATGCTGATATGAGGGAGGCACCAGAAAATGTAGCCAAACTTTTAATTACATAAATTTAGGCTAAACGCCAGTCATGTTTGACAAATATAATGTAGGATTATATTAACATTAACGTCTAAAGGCTTGATTTTGTTGACATACTCAAGGAACAGTTTGTTCAGATCAAATGGTCACAAGAGTGGGGAGAAAGGCTTGTACACATCACCCACCTTGCAATCTGAGCAGAAGCAGTCAGCATTTTGAAACTATTTAATCATAAACTTAATTGTTTAAAACCTGGAGGTGTTATGCAATTTTATGAGTCATGTCTTAACTTGTTTTAAAGTAGCCTATGCAAAATCAGACCTAGTTGCAAAATCCGACCTTTTTGCCATTGAAACCAACATTTCTCTCATGTTCTGTTGGATTTCAAATGAACTTTTTTTCATTGTCCAGCAGCCAAAGACACAATCCTAGTCATATTAACAACCCATGCCAGTTGTTTTTTTATTTTACCAGGTAAGTTGACTGAGAACACATTCTCATTTACAGCAACAACCTGGGGAATAGTTACAGGGGAGAGATGAATAAGCCAATTGGAAGCTGGGGATGATTAGGTGGCCATGATGGTATGAGGGCCAGATTGGGAATTTAGCCAGGACACCGGAGGTTAACACCCCTACTTTTACAATAAGTGCCATAGGATCATAGTGACCACAAAGAGTCAGGACACCCGTTTAATGTCTCATCCGAAAGACAGCACCTTATACAGGGCAATGTCCCCAGTTACTGCCCTGGGATATATATTTTTTGACCAGAGGAAAGAGTGCCTCCTACCAGCCCTCCAACAACACTTCCAGCAGCTTCTGATCTCCCATCCAGGGACAGACCAGGACCAACCCTGCTTAGCTTCAAAGACAAGCCATCAGTGGGAGGCAAGCCAGCAGTGGGATGCAGTGTGGTATGTTGCATCTTTGGATCTCCCCTCTTTCTAAATTTTAAATTGATATTTTCCTCTCTGTCACATGAAACCGCCTGCATGTGCAGTGCACTTTTTAGAACAGCGTGTTCCCGCTAATTGCATTTTGGAACATTTGTACGAAGCCTATGGGCCTACTGCCATGTGCGCATTGCTGCGCAACTAAAAGTGTATTTGTCTGTGGGGGGATACAATCATAAAATGAGGAACTGAGTCACTGCGGTGCGATGCCACATATTTCCAGTAGCTTCCTGGCATTTTACAGTGGGGATTTTTTCTCTCTCCAATCAATCAAACGAATCATGGTAGGATGTTAAGGGGGGTCAAATTTACCTGTTTCTAATACTGGGGGGGGGGGGGGGTCATGACCCCCATCCCCCCTGCAATTTACGTGCCTTAATGATGTGCAGTTTGTGAATGATGTGTTCTTTTTGAACAACTCTTTTTACTTACTTGAGAGTCATGATCTGTTTTTCAGAGTGACTCATTAATTTTAGTCATTCATTTGACTTGCAGTAATGATTTATACAGGAGGATTAATACATGCTCCTCCGGCTCAGCAGCTCCAACTGTCTATCATGTGCACGCAGAAAATTTGATCATGCATGCAGGCAGCATAGAGAAGAAAAGGGCATGTTTAGTACTGATAAATGATTGCATGGTGCAATAATGAATGCAATTAATTGATTATTGAATGTTATCGATGGACACAGCTTTGTAGAACCAAAACATACACAGCCTGCTTCTGCTTAGCACTCAAACTGGAGAACTAATCATATAGGGGGGGCTAATGCAGTTTGCAAATGATATTGTGCTCATCTCCCTTGTAGACCTCGATTCAAAGGTATTCATAAATAATCATATTTTCAGGTCTCTCCAGAGATGCTTGATCTGGTTCAAGTCCGGGCTCTGGCTGGGCCACTCAAGGACATTCAGAGACTTGTTCTGAAGCCACTCCTACATTGTCTTGGCTGTGTGCTTAGGGTCATTGTCCAGTTGGAAGGTGAACCTTCGACCCCATCTGAGGTCCTGAGTGCTCTGAAGCAGGTTTACATCAAAGATCTCTTTGTGCTTTGCTCCGTTCATCTTTCCCTCGATCATGACTAGTCTCCCAGTCCCTGCCGCTGAAAAACATCCCCACAAAATGATGCTGCCACCACTATGTTTCACTGTCGGGGTGGTGCCAGGTTTCCTCCAGACGTGACGCTTGGCATTCAGGCTAAAGAGTTCAATCTTGGTTTCATCAGACCAGAGAATCTTGTTTCTCATGGTCTGAGTCCTTTACATGCCTTTTGGCAAACTCCAAGCAGGATGTCATGTGCCTTTATTGGTTGGTGGAGTGCTGTAGAGATGGTTGTCCTTCTGGAAGGTTCTCCCATCTCCACAGTGGAACTCTGGAGCTCTGTCAGAGTGACCATCGGGTTCTTGGGTACCTCCCTGACCAAGGCCCTTCTCCCCCGATTGCTCAGTTTGGCCGGGCAGCCAGCTCTAGGAAGAGTCTTGGTGGTTCCAAACTGCTTCCATTTAAGAATGATGGAGGCCACTGTGTTCTTGGGGACCTTCAATGTTGCAGAAACATTTTGGAACCCTTCCCCAGATCTGTGCCTCGACACAATCCTGTCTCGGAGCTCTACGGACAATTCCTTTGACCTCATGGCTTGGTTTTTTCTCTGACATGCACTGTCAACTGTGGGACCTTATATAGATTATATAGTGTGTGCCTTTCCAAATCATGTCCAATCAATTGAATTTACCACAGGTGGACTCCAATCAGGTTGTAGAAACATCTCAAGGATGATAAATGGAAACAGGATGCACCTGAGCTCAATTTCGAGTCTCATAGCAAAGTGAATACCTATGTAAATAAGGTATTTCTGTTTTTTATTTTTAATACATTTGTAAACATTTCTAAAAAACTGATTTTACTTTGTCATTATGGGGTATTGTGTATAGATTGAAGAGGGTAAACAATACTTTTATACATTTTAGAATAAGGCTGTAACATAACAAAATGTGGAAAAAGTCAAGGGGTCTGAATACTTTCTGAATGCACATCTAATGAGAATTCCACTAGTTCCTCAATGTACACTGAACATAAATATAAAACGCAACATGCAAGAATTTCTAAGATTTTAGTGAGTTACAGTTCATATGAGGAAATCAGTCAATTGAAACACGTTCATTAGGTCCTAATCTATGGATTTCACATGACTGGGAATACAGATATGCATCTGTTGGTCACAAATATCTTTAAAAAAGGTAGGGGCATGAATCAGAAAAGCAGTCAGTATCTGGTGTGACCAACATTTGCCTCATGGAGCGAGACACATGTCCTTCGCATAGAGTTGATCAGGCTGTTAGCTGTGGCCTGTGGAATGTTGTCCCACTCCGCTTCAATGGCTGTGCAAAGTTTCTGTATATTCGCAGGAACTGGAACACGCTGTTGTACATTTAAATCCAGAGCATCCCAAACATGCTCAATGGGTGACATGTATTTTGAGTATGTAGGCCATGGAAGAACTGGGACATTTTCAGCTTCCAGGAATTGTGTACAGATCCTTGCAACATGGGGCTGTGCATTATCATGCTGAAACGTGAGGTAATGGCGGCGGATGAATGGCACAACAATGGGCATCAGTATCTCGTCACGGTATCTCGGTGCATTCAAATTGCCATCGATAAAATGCAATTGTGTTCGTTGTCCGTAGCTTATGCCTACCCATACCATAACTCCACCTCCATCATGGGGCACCCTGTTCACAACATTAACATCAGCAAACCTCTCGCCCACACAACACCATACACGGTGTCTGCCATCTCCCGGGTACAGTTGAAAACTGTCAGACAGTTTCTGACAGTTTGTGCATAAGTTATTCGGTTGTGCAAACCCACAGATTCTTCGGCTGTCCGGGTGGCTGGTCTCAGACAATCCTGCAGGTGAAGAAGCTGGATGTGGAAGTCCTGGGCTGGCATGGTTACACGTGGTCTGCGGTTGTGAGGCCAAATTCTCTAGAATGACGTTGGAGGCGGCTTATGGTAGAAAAATTAACATTCTATTCTCTGGCAACAGCTCTGGTGGACATTCCTGCAGTCAGCATGCCAATTGGAGACTCCCTCAAAATTGGAGACATCTGTGGCATTGTGTTGTGTGGCAAAACTGCACATTTTAGAAGGGCCTTTTATTGTCTCCTTTGACAAGATAATCCGTCCACCTGACAGGTGTGGCATATCAAGAAGCTGATTAAACAGCATGATCATTACACAGGTGCTCATGAAACATGGGACCAACACATGTTGCGTTTCTAATTTTGTTCAGTGTATTTAAAAAAATCTTTACAGTTCTCTCCCTTTCGATAATCACAGAGCCTCTGCTTTTATAAGCCTATCTCTGCATTCTATGCTAAGTTCTTTAGCTGCCATTTGCTCACGGTGTAGGCTATCATGCAATGTGTCCATTTGGCAGAGGGAGGCGCTCTTGCATTAGATACATTTTCAGTTTTAGAGTTGGCATCATTTTCATTTATATTTAGGGAATTTAGATTACCAACATGACAATGATTTTGAGATACAAATACGTTATTATAATTGAAATGAACTGTTCCATGAAAATGTGCACATGAAAATCATAACTAGCATGCAGATCAGTAGAAATAGTAAGATTAGTTGTAAATTGGCACTCCACATGAAAAAGGTATACGACCCCTGGTTCTAGCCTATTACTGACAACTGTAGGAGCGATACATGAAATGAGTTGCAAAATGAATAGGAAATATAGTCAAGACGTTGACAAGGTCATAAATAATGATTTTTAATTGAAATAATAATTGTGTCCTTCTGTCACGACTTCTGCCGAAGTCGTTGCCTCTCCTTGTTCGGGCGGTGTTCGGCGGTCGACGTCACCGGTCTTCTAGCCATCATTGATCCATTTTTCATTTTCCATTGGTTTTGTCTTGTCTTCTCACACACCTGTTTTCAATCCCATCCATTACATGTTGTGTATTTAACCCTCTGTTTCCCCTCATGTCTTTGTCAGAGATTGTTTATTGTCAGTGTTGTTTTTATGTGTATAGGTGCGCGACGGGTCTTCGTACCCATATTTGTTTATGTTCTTTTCTTATTAGTGTTATGGAGCATGTTACTTGGACATTCATTAAAAGACTCCATTTTACACTCCGTTTGACTCTCCTGCGCCTGACTTCCCTGCCACCTATACACACGACTCTGACACCTTCAAAGTTTGCTTTCGTCAAAGAATCCTCCATTTGCAGCAATTACAGCCTTGCAGACATTTGGCATTCTAGTTGTCAATTTGTTGAGGTAATCTGAAGAGATTTCAACCTATGCTTCCTGAAGCACCTCCCTCAAGTTGGATTGGCTTGATGGGCACTTATTATACTATGTACTTGGTTTTTTACCAAATAGGGCTATCTTCTGTATACCACCCCTACCTTGTCACAACACAACTGGTTGCACAAATGCATTAAGAAGTAAAGAAATTCCACAAATTAACTTTTAACAAGGTACACCTGTTCATTGAAATGCATTCCAGGTGACTACCTCATGAAGCTGGTTGAGAGAATGTCAAGAGTGTGCAAAGCTGTCACCAAGGCAAATGGTGGCTACATTGAAGAATCTCAAAGATAAAATATATTTCGATTTGTTTCACACTTTTTTGGTTACTACATGATTCCATATGTGTTATTTCATAGTTTTCATTTCTTCACCATTATTCTACAATGTAGAAAATAGTAGAAATAAATAAAAACCCTTGAAAGAGTAGGTGTGTCCAAACTTTTGACTGGTACTGTAGATGGTAAAATATCAAATTTCTGGACTGCAACTTTGTAAGATCGTGCCCCCCCACCCCCCCACAGGCACTTCTCGCTCTACAAACATTGACAAGTAGGTTATATTATATTTATTTACTTCAAATAATGCATGAGACACCTTTGCTATCTGTCTCCGTAGTCAATAAATAGTGAAACACTAAATATGATATACTTTGTTCTAACCTACAGTTGAAGTCAGATGTTTACACACTTAGGTTGGAGTCATTCAAACTTGTTTTTCAACCACTCCACAAATTTCTTGTTAACAAACTATAATTTTGGCAAGTAAGTTAGGACATCTCCTTTGTTCATGACACAAGTAATTTTTCCATAAATCGTTTACAGTTAGATTATTTCACTTATAACTCACTGTTTCACAATTCCAGTGGGTCAGAAGTTTACATACACTAAGTTGACTGTGCCTTTAAACAGCTTGGAAATTTCTAGAAAATGACGGCATGGCTTTAGAAGCTTCTGATAGGCTATTAGACATAATTTCAGTCAATTGTAGGTGTGCCTGTGGATGTATTTCAAGGATCCTTCAAACTCAGTGCCTCTTTGCTTGACATCATGCTAAAATCAAAAGAAATCAGCCAAGACCTCAGAAAAATAATTGGAGACCTCCAAAAGTCTGGTTCATCCTTGGGAGAAATTTCCAAATGCCTGAAGGTACCACGTTCCTCTGTACAAACAATAGTACGCAAGTATAAACACCATGGGACTACGCAGCCGTCATTCCGCTCAGGAAGGAGACGCTTTCTGTCTCCTAGAGATCAACGTACTTTGGTGCGAAAAGTGCAAATCAATCACAGAACAACAGCAAAGGACCTTGTGAAGATGCTGGAGGAAACAGGTACAAAATGTACCACAGTAAAACAAGTCCTATATCGACATAACCTGAAAGGCCGCTCAGCAAGGAAGAAGCCACTGCTCCAAAACCACCATGAAAAAGCCAGACTACGGTTTGCAACTGCACATGGGAACAAATATTGTCATTTTTTGAGAAATGTCCTCTGGTCTGATGAAACAAAAATAGAACTGTTTGTCCATAATGACCATCATTATGTTTGGACGAAAAAGGGGGAGGCTTGCAAGCCAAAGAACAGCATCCCAACTGTGAAACATGGCAGTATCATGTTGTGGGTGTGCTTTGCTGCAGGAGAGACTGGTGCACTTCACAAAATAGATGGCATCATGAGAGGAAAATTATGTGGATATATTGAAGCAACATCTCAAGACATCAGTCAGGAAATTAAAGCTTGTTCGCAAATGGGTCTTCCAAATGGACAATGACCCCAAGCATACTTCCAAAGTTGTGGCAAAATGGCTTAAGGACAACAAAGTCAAGGTATTGGAGTGGCCATCACAAAGCCCTGACCTCAATCCCATTGAAAATGTGTGGGAAGAACTGAAAAAGCATGTGCGAGCAAGGAGGCCTACAAACCTGACTCAGTTACACCAGCTCTGTCAGGAGGAATGGACCAAAATTCACCCAACTTATTGTGGGAAGCTTGTGGAAGGCTACCTGAAACATTTGACCCAAGTTAAACAATTTAAAGGCAATGCTACCAAATACTAATTGAGTGTATGTAAACTTCTGACCCACTGGGAATGTGATGAAAGAAATAAAAGCTGAAATAAATCATTCTCTCTACTATTATTCTGACATTTCACATTCTTAAAATAAAGTGGTGATCCTAACTGACCTAAGACAGGGAATTGTTACTAGGATTAAATGTCAGGAATAGTGAAAAACTGAGTTTAAATGTATTTGGCTAAGGTGTATGTAAACTTCCAACTTCAACTGTATATGCATGAAACATACATTATGGAAAACATCCCTCACACTCAGTCAAAGTTAGTAGTAGAATAATGGATTGGCGAGAATTTGGGGCCGTGAACGTTTAAAAGGTTAGTAGGAAAGTTCTACCCTGACTTTGAAAAATAAATTTAGAAATCTATGTTATTCAATTATTGCACCCACACAGCTCGCGCTCAAGGAGGTTCTCCGTTGCCAAGGGCTAAAATAGAAGTCCTTTCTATTTCTGACGCAGATCGCGCTGCAAGTCCTGCCTCTCCCATCTCCTCATTGGTTTATAGAAGCAGGTACCCATGTGCCATCTCCTCATTGGTTATACCCAGGTGGGTAATTGAAATACAAACTGTGTTGCCGGTCGTCGTGGTAATGCTATGAACGTTTAGATGCCAATCACCATATAAGTTCAAAGATGAAAAAGCCTGGAAGGAGGAGAGATGACTAGAAATGATTCGGATGACCGTTTTATGTGTGGATTAATTGTCAGAGTAGAGGACCTTGTGCATTTCAGGTAAAATAACAACTGGGGCGGCAGGTGGTTAGAGCGTTCGACTAGTAACCGAAAGGTTGCAAGATCAAATCCCAGAGCTGACAAGGCAGTTAACCCACTGTTCTAGGCCGTCATTGAAAATAAGAATTTGTTCTTAACTGACTTGCCTAGTTAAATAAAGGTAAAACAATATATATCCCAGGACAATTTAGCTAGCAAAAGCAAGCTAGCTAAATAGGACAAATTAGCTAGCAAGTGCAAGTGTAACAGTATAACTTTAAACCGTCCCCTCGCCCCGACACAGGCGCGAACCAGGGACCCTCTGCACACATCAACAACAGTCACCCACGAAGCATCGTTCCACAAAGGTTTCAGAGCAAGTGACATAACTGATTGAAACGCTACTAGCGCGTACCCGCTAACTAGCTAGCCATTTCACATCCGTTACACTCACCCCCCTTTCAACCTCCTCCTTTTCTGCAGCAACCAGTGATCCGGGTCAACAGCATCAATGTAACAGTATAACTTTAAACCGTCCCCTCGCCCATACCCGGGCGCGAACCAGGGACCCTCTGCACACATCAACAACTGTCACCCACGAAGCATCGTTACCCATCGCTCCACAAAGGCCGCGGCCCTTGCAGAGCAAGGGGCAACACTACTTCTAGGTTTCAGAGCAAGTGACGTAACTGATTGAACCGCTACTAGCGCGTACCCGCTAACTAGCTAGCCATTTCACATCTGTTACACAAGCTAACTATCCATAAATGTTTAATGCTTTTCGACCTGTCCCCAAATTAATGTAATTGGGTCAGAGTTTGTTTTGATATTTTAACCTGCGTGTCGTGATCGCGTTTGGTGTAGGGGGACAAAATAAATGTATGCACGATGGCGCACGCACGCAGCCGGTGTGGTTTCCGTGTTAGCCTAATCATTTAAACCACCTAATATATTCACATTCCCTGAACATTTAGTATTTGAAACTCAAACATTCCCCAACTGCTTTGACTAAAATCCTACAAAATCTTTATCATTCTCCCTACCTTATATTCCAATGCATTCAACATTGTGCATGTCCACAATGGTATTGGGCAGCTGCTGACTCATCTGATTTAGAAATCAAACTCTGGTCATCTTATCGCAGAGCACATTGTATACAGTTTGCCTAGCCTTTTTTAAAGACTGTATTGCAAGGTATATGTGTAGGATATGCCGTGTTGGATAATATGCATTTGCAGCTGTAACGTTCGTTTTTAAACCTCCATTTTAGCATACATGACACACCACACATCTGTCCATTTACAGTACATGCTTTTAATTGTGTTTCTATGCAAATTATATGATTGAATGTTTATTTAAGCCTGCAGCTAGTTAATTGAAATTAGACATATAACCATGCCAAAACATGATTAAAAAATGTAATTCACAGACAGAGTGCTAGCTAATGAAACACTAGCTTCTTGATCAGGAAAATTGACATTTACAGTAGCTAGGCTAGTCAAACTGTAACATTGGCTAACGTTCAATAAATTGGCTAAGTGGTCAACAGAGTTACCTCTTCATATGATCAAGACAATTTGCATTGCATGCTGTATATTTCAAGTGCACTCAAACAGATATTTATGTTACTTCAGTCATAACACACAGAGAGCAGCCAGAGTTTTCAGGTGAGGCTGTGTTTCAATGACTGTCTGTCTGTGTTTACATCTTAAATAGAAGCCGGCCATTGGCTGCCTTCATCACGAGGCATATGTACGGGAGTTCTGATTGGTTCCAAGTTTAGCACTTCGGCAAATTTGCCTGAGAAATAGTGTTGAAATATACTTTTATGAGAAAATGTGCAAGAATTGCCAATACATTTTATAGTAAAATAATCTGCTCCTCCCTAGACGGTTTCGGCCCACCACCTAGAAGTCATAATTCTGAGATAGTAGGTCACAGTGTATTCTGTGTTTGAATCAATCAATCTGATGTCAACACACACACACACACACACACACACACACACACACACACACACACACACACACACACACACACACACACACACACACACACACACACACACACACACACACACACACACACACAATGTTTGATTGACTATAGGACATACACCTCATACCGTCATGACCTACTGACTTACAATCTCATAATAACGACATGCTGTCTCATAATTATGACTCACATATCTCATAACTATGACTTACTATCTCATAATTATGACTTACTATCTCACAATAATGATTTACTATCTCATAACTATGACTCACATATCTCATAATAATGATTTACTATCTCATAATTATGACTTAATATCTCATAACTAAAAGTTTTTTGGGGGCGGTGGGAACAAGCTTCCATAGCAAACAGTTATTGCATAGCCTAGTTGGGATTGAAAATTTCACCTCGCAAACACCTTAACTACTCTTCTGCCACCAAATCAGGTGAGGTTGAATTGAAATATGCAAAGAAATGTCTAGGCTACATTGCTTTTGTTTACTAGGCCTACATGAATAATGTAATGTGCATTATTGCAGTGCAAGAAAATATAGGGTTGGGTTATGTAGGTTGGCTGTGAAAACCTCTGTAGGCGTATGAGTAGGCCTAGTCTAAGGTTGATTTTATTGTGAGGCTTTAGTCCCTTCCATATCCATAGCACAAATTGAGGAAGTGGCAGAAACCAAACTACTAGGAGTGCAGCTAGACAACTGCTTATCATGGTCAGCTCAAATAATTAATCTATTTAAAAATATATATAAACTGCATGCATGATCAGAAGGATAGCTAAATATTTACCGGGAAAGATTCTTAATCGGGAGTCAGGTGAACTGTTGTTCTGTGGTCAAGTTAAATTAGGAGGCTGGAGATTGCACAGAACAAAGCAGCAAGAATTGTTTTAAGGTGGAGATATGCTTCTTCTGTTGGTCCCGTGTGGCTCAGTTGGTAGAGCATGGCGCTTGCAACGCCAGGGTTGTGGGTTCATTCCCCATGGGGGGACCAGGATGAATATGTATGAACTTTCCAATTTGTAAGTCGCTCTGGATAAGAGCGTCTGCTAAATGACTTAAATGTAAATGTTGTAGTCATGCTCTTGGTCGGTCATCAATCAACAAGATAATAAAAAAAACATGCTTATTTTATTTCACAATGCACACCATTTAAAATGGTCAAACTCTATTCACAACGGTATTTAGTTGGTAAGAGACAGACATTCTGTAAATACTAGGAATAGATTTCCCACCATCTATGTGTTATCCTGACAGAAAAGAGAAATAGGCAAAAAGAACATTTCGATTTAGAGCGGTAAAGAAATTGAATCATTTATCTGAGCAAACCAGAAACCTTTCAATATATAAATTCAAACAATACTTTAAAACCATTTAACTATAATAAATTGGAAGGTTGTGCGGGACTATGGTAGATGAAGGAATCAATCTATCTTTTCAGACCGACATATTGACTATCTGGTCATTATGTCAGTGTCATTATGTCTGTTTGTAACAGTGAAAATGTGATCGGATTATAAATTGCATTTTAATGTTTAAGGACTCTTGGAAGATTAGTCCAAACGAGGACTAAAGGAGATCCTAACAAAAGCAAATCAAATCAAGCACTGGCAGTTTCCAGAAAGCAGAGGGTGGATGTTCTCATAAGCATCATGATGTTAATGAATGCTGCTGCAATGCATTCACACATTATTCTGAAGAAGGTACATCATTCATTTGATTGGAGAAAGTAATGCTGTCACTTATTTACAGGAGATGGCAGTGTGATTATTTTCATTATTTCCATAAAATCCTAATTTTGCACATTCGGTACATTTAAGGTTAAAGCGTATCAGGAACTTGGAACTCAGACAGCCACCGCATGATAATAAGTGTTATATTGATGTGTTGTCAAACTATAGTTATGTTCACTAACAAATCTCAGCTACCCTGCTCTGACTGAGCACAAGGGGTATGTTCAAAATCAAACAGTTGTGAACGTTTTTATCACTACGCAACGCGTTTCAGGTTTTACTGTACATCATGGAGTCTGGATAACATATTCAGCAACGTGCCCATTACATTTTTACTAGACCCCGACTGTTCATAGGCCTACTTCATCTGCAGAAGAAGAAGAAATGTTTGTCACCCTGCAAGAATATGTTGTATAAGCCTGGTTAGACAGAGAAACTGGTGAGGCTAATTGTTTTAAGAGACATTTGAAATAGTTGCAAATAGTATATATTTTTTTAACAAACCATAATGTACTATTTTTTTTTTGATAAATGTGTGCTGGGCTAGTCTGACGTTGACTCAGTTACTGATAGCCTTTTTATTGACTCAGTGCACCGGACAAAAAAACCACTCTAATGGTTGCATGGAATAGCCTTGGGTGACGACATAATGGCCATTGACGGTGCATTTTACAGGCTAAGAAGGCCTTTTCTGCATTGTTTGTTGATTCTCTACATTGGCGTATAGAAAACCAAATCAAACCAATCTGCTGTTTTAATCGCAGTACGGTCTAGACGGCCACAGCAGAGTTTATTGTTTGACTAATAATACAGACTTACTTGTGGTATTTTTATTTAATCAATGGCCTCAGATGGTGTTTGCATAGCTCCATACATAACACTTGCGTACTGCTCCTGTAGTGCCAAGGTGATGTGGGATATTGTTTTTTCCCCCCAGTAGAGGGCACTGTGGATATTCATTCTAGGATAGCCAGTAGCCAGTACCTCGTTTTAGTGTGTGGTAGTGTGGCCTCAGTGATTAGGACGATGTTTGAGCAAAGCTTTGTTGTGTTTGGTTGGCTTTACGCTACTCGCAAGAAAAAAATAAGCTCCCTGCTGATATCAAAGGTGTTGGTCCTTTTTTCTCAGTGTTGAAATTACTCTATTACACAAACAGTAGTTCTAGCTGGCTAGGAATCACTTGAATTAGAGACCCATATTTTGACGTGAAATGAGGCCCTTGAGTCTAATGTAGATCACAAGCAACACTGCTTGGTTAGCTCCAAGTTTGAGACACAGGTGTGAAACTGTGATTTTACTCTTGCCTTGAGCGTTTATTCATTATGAGGTAAACACAGACATTGTTGTTAAGCTCTTAATTAGTTTGAAGGTAATTAGCTTCCTATTCATACTGATTTTTGATTATTAGACAGATTGGAAAGTAATTTAAAGTTAAATTACAGTGGATCTACCTCTTTATGTGACACTGGTAGAGATTTTACCTTTGAATTAAAGCTTTCCGCTGTTACACAAGAATGTGTATTGCCTATTAGTTGTAACACAAACGTTCCAAAAAAATAAAATAAGGAAAGTACACTGGCTACAAATAAGTACTTCATATTACGGCTAATGCTTAGCAGAAGTGCATCTGTAAATGTTTTTGAATATTTAACATAAGTCTGAGTGCAGAGCAAATCTGAACTTCCCATGTTTTTAAAGAACATTTTAGAAAAGGTGCAGTATTAGATACACATTTTGACTCTCTGTGATGCAAATATGGTACACTACATCTAGGAGAAAGATAATGTGTAATCTTGCAGGTGAGCCATCACTCCCACCCCCTTACCCTATTTTAGTTGCAATATGTCTATTTGAACGAGAATAGACTAGAGGTATTTTAATGAATCCTTTGTATAAAGCAATTTCTATGTATCTTTCTCTTTTACCCACCTCTCTATCTCCGTGCCCTCTTTCTCACACACTTTTATTCTCTCTGTGCCCCCCTCTCTTCACCCCATGCATATAATTCCAGTGTGATTTTAGAAATTGAGTTTTGGTCTCTAAATTAAATGCTCTCCCAGTGCCATGTTGATAAAAATGTCATTCTGATAGGGAGTGTTGCGTTGAATGCAAAATCTGTTATTCTCCGGAGTATATTCCTATTTGCATTGTTTAGAAAACCCTAAAAATAATCAATTGGGTGATAATAAGACATTTGATTCATGAAAGCCTTCATTTGTGGGGGAAATTGACATTGCAAATGATTTTCCTTGGATTAACACACGTTACTGCTGTTAATGTTTGTAGAGAGAAAATTGTTTTTTGCGTCGTCTTAAGCATACCATTTAAAGCTTAGTTTTCTATTGTGGTATGAGTTCCACTATTGTTGATTGGTTTCTGCCAAATGTATAAATTGGACATCAGGGAGATGCTATGTCAATGTAAATGTACTATATAACAAACTATACACAGATGAAACTTAGTTGAAATGACCATCTAAAAATTATCCCAAATGTATTCAGAATTAGCCGTGTGTTTAGCTTCAATTTTTACTCTACTCTGTAGTCTTGGTAGGGCCACTAGCTGGTCATTGCACCTGTACACAGCCCATCTGTAAATAGCCCACCCAACTACCTCATTCCCATATTGTTCTTTTTTTTTGCTCCTTTGCACCCCAGTATCTCTACTTGCACATTCATCTTCTGCACATCTATCACTCCAGTGTTTAATTGCTAAATTGTAATTATTTCGCCACTAGGGCCTATTTATTGCCTTACCTCCCTAATCTTACTACATTTGCACACACTGTGTATATACTTTTATTTTGTGTTATTGACTGTATGTTTGTTAATCCAATGTGTAACTCTGTGTTGTTTGTGTCGCACTGCTTTGCTTTATCTTGGCCAGGTCGCAGTTGTAAATGAGAACTTGTTCTCAACTGGCCTACCTGGTTAAATAAAGGTGAAATAAATAATAAAATAAAAGATGTCACTTGCGCATTTTAAAGATTATTTTTTGTAATGAGAGTCCATTTGGGCAACTTTTGTTTCTCGCCTCAGTGATTCTACAGTCTTGACCTCCTCTTTCTCACTCTGAGTCCTCATAATTCATTTAAGCTGGTTTCACATCCAGTCCAAAGCACAACTAGTCTAAATAAAAGGAAGAATATGTCCCTAAGAGGATCTAGTATTATGAAGCATTAAGGCTAGACATGAACACAATCTCAACCATCTGTAAGGAAATTATACCTTTCATATATCAATTTGTGCTATATTGTTTGTCTTCTTACCCAGTAGCTATCAGTGGCAATGCACTTACAATAGGCAGTTTTGTTTGCATAAAATAGAATTTTGCTAAAATTCACGGTTAGCCAAGACGACTGATGCAAGTTGAGTAGTATTAGGTTGGGATATTACGTCTTAAGTAAGGTTGTTATGCAAACGTCATTGAGCAAAGACAATTGGTTCTTGTTCATGGGCATGGGTAGGCTATTTACTGTAAATTATTTTACCATCAGAAAATGTGTCACTGTTTGATACTGACGCTTGCTATTGACAGGCCTGCTTGTGCCAATCTGGAACGGTGGTCACCCCAGAGTCTACATCAAATCTCTTCAATTGGAATGACACCATCTACACTGAGAGCCACCACTCTGCTAAGTACAGAACATTCACTTAGTGATGTACTTTGCTTAAACACTGCTGGGCCGGTGAGACATTGATTTTAGTGTGTAGCATTTCTGTCTGTGGTGCTGTTATGAAGGTCGAGGTGTGTACTAAACAAGGGATGCATGGCACTCCAAAATCCTCTGGGATCCATTATCAGCATCGCTGATGCAGGAAATAGATTCAATGTAGAAAATAATACCTTTGAATAATTAATTTGTTTTCAATGTGCCACTAACAGACTGCACCCAGGGGAGGTGGAGCAGGTAAGTTTACAAGTGCTGTTTAAAAAGCTTTGGGAGACCTTGGGACTGTCAATAAGAAGGCAAAGGAGAGAGATTTAAAGCAGTTCTTTAGCGTAGAAAGCATTCAAAACATTGGATCGTTGACATTGAAATCAGATGAAAACAAGAGTGGGGTTTGAGTATGTTCAGCGTACAGCATGTCAGTCAGCTGCAGGGTCAGAGGGTCAAGTGGTCAAATTGTGTGATGACATCAGTCTGGTTGCTGAGGACATTTGGAATTGACATGTGAGAATCTGACGGCTCATGTCTCAGGAGGACATGGGTTTAAATACTATTTCAAATACTTATCTGTGGTTGATTGAGCTTGCCTGGCTTAATAGAGCCAATAGAATAATCGCCAGAGTTATGGCACTCCAGGCAGACTCGGGGACGCTAAGTATTTTAAAGATTTCAAGTAGTATTTAAACCCAGGTCTTTTTTTAGCTAGTTGTCAGAATAAGACCCCAAATACTTTGAGGCATGCTGATTGCTTCAAACATTTGCTGAGGTGTGTTTCTGTGTCAGTTAAGCCAATGAAAGGTGACTATTCACTAGACTGTGGCAAAGCAATGCATAAATGAATTCATGGGTTTTGTATAGATGCAAATTGGAATGTTTGTCGACAGAGGAGGTTTTTTGTAATGTTTTAATGTATTCTAAAGAAGCTTGAAAGATAACCTACAATGGGGGCGAAATGTCAACTTTGAACACGCAAATCTTGTTCCGTCTCGTACGCAGCCCTTTTAAAATGCTTTTCTCCACTGGCTGTTTCCAGTGAGAAGGAGATGTTCAGTACAAATGTCACTACTTGACCTTTTGGTTGCCATTCCATTTAATTAAAGGACGCTAGCATAGGCTTCCCATAAGCCTTCCGAGATGTTTGGTATTAGCGAAATGAAGTGTCCCAATTAGGAATGAGAAATTAAGTGTCCCAATTTTGTCATGTTTTATGTGACTTCAAACCACACTATATGCCCTGATATGTTAGTTGAATCAGCAAGCATGTTGAACTACTGACAAGCTTTGAATAGAACACTTGGCAGCCGAGCACTTCATTTGTTGATTTTGTGGAAATGTCACAGTTTCCCAAATCTTCTATTTGAACATCACCTCCCGCTGCAACTGCTCACTTAGTCAGACTGTCAAATTACTGTTAAGGTTGAGAGGCATCCATCAGCTTCCATCGGACGTGTTCGTTTTTATTTATTACAAGTTATTTTCTTCATTCATGATGTTTCTCCTGAGAGCAACCATCGTTTTTCTGTGAAAACACACACACACAATTAGTGTGAAAACAGGACCCATATGAATTCAGAGTGAATCGGGAGGGAGAGAGTGGTACAAGAGGAAACAGTGAATTCAGGAATGGACTGAAAGTAAACCAGACATAATGAAGGAATCTCTGTTCTACATCTCAGGAAGCCCGTTTATTCTTTATTCATGTTACGTTGATTTGAATGTGTCTTTGTTTGGTTCTTGAATGAATGAAGACACAAGTGGAATTGTGTCATAATGACTTCTGAGGATAGTCTCCCAGCTGGGCGGCTGCTTGTAAGCCCAGCGGTTGTTTGTTGTTTGCATTATATGTATTATGTAGTGTTTGTTGTTTGCTCTGAATCAGATAAGAAGTATGCACATGCATCTGAATACTGTATCTTGCACAAGATTGGTATTCATGCACATTTCCTATGAGAGAGGTGATGATGCCACAAATATACTGTTCTGTTATGCCAACGTATTATACCCCCATGTAAATTGGGTTGTGGTCTCTATTTAGTGATAACGGGTCACTTGAAGCTCAATGCTCATGCTTATGATTAGAGCCTAGTCTGGACATGGCACTACATTAACTCTAGGATGTAGTTGTTTATTTTAGTTTTAGGCATCTTTCCAAATACAATGAGCTCCTGGAAATGTTTGTTCTCTCTTGGTTGAGCCCTTAAGACCACTTGCATTAGACTGCATAAATTAGACTGCTATCAGCCCAAGAGGTTGGGCATTTTTTCCTGATATTTCATAAATAATGGCAAAATTCCAGGTGGCTGAAAGCCCTCAAAGTCATTTTGTTCAGAGTTGGAGCTCCAAGGACTGTGTTTATTGGTGCCTTGGCTGATAAGGTAAGAAGGGACAATTCATTACATGCCAGAGGCCAGTGTTGCTAGATTTCGCTTCATTGTTCAAAATGTCTCTGAAATACTTTTTTTGAATGACCAAATATAGGCCTATTTACCCCCCCCCCCCCCCCCCCCTATCTTGTTTCCATGCTAACCTGTGTTTACTGTTTACACACTAACTATCAAACGAATGAGCCCTTATCATCATATATGGTCAAGATAGTAAGTTAACACAGCTTTTTCAGTGTGCACATTCTTGATTGGTGGAAGGACAATTATTTGCATAGTAGTACTGATGCAACCTTTTACAATAGTTTCTGAGAGTATTGAGTTTAATCATCATGTTGAACACTAAATAATCCCTTAGGAAGCGTTAAACTTCTAGACTTATTACACAGCCTATTGTTTACATTTGTTTGCAATCAGTTAAACGCAGAAGAGAATTTCAGTGTGAGAAAAAAACTCAGCTCATCATTTTGTTACCCTAGCCAGACATGGAAATATTAATTAGTTGGGATTCGTCATTTATGGAAGCTAATTACACAAAGTACATGGTTTTTAGGCATATCTGGGAGGATAAGGAGTGTAGGAAATCGTGATATTTCTGCTCAGCCTGCTTGGGGTAATTTGGATTATTATGAGGGAACTTTAGCAAATTGAGTCGGATTAAAAAATCATTATCAGTCTCTAATGAACATGCAGTTTGGCCTGTGATTTAATTGTGAGCACAATTTTAAACAAACAGGATGAAGAGATTACAGTAAACAATCACAATTTATTCTATATATTTCTGTGTCAAACGCCACAGCACAATTTAATCAGGGAATGTCACGCGAATCACTGCAGGTCTTACAGAAAGACAGCAGGTAAACCTGTCCATGTCTCTTCTGCTTGAGGCAGATATGATATGTTTTAATTAAATGTCCTTGTCCCTGTTGGACCGTGTGTATTATTATTTCCATTTATTCACATTATTCTTTATTTCATGGGCCACACTCCTCTCTGAAAAGTCAAATGATATCTGGCCAGAGGTGTCTTCTTCCGTTTCTTTTCACATTATGTGCGTTTTATTTTTGTTCCAATCGTCTGTGATGCGGAATGATACATTTAGAACTCACTTGAGTGAATACGTTCCAGAGTCCATTACTCTGATGGTAAAAAGTCTTCAAAGAATGAAAGTGGTGAGCCGGTACCAGCAATTAGAATGTCTTTAATTCGCTATGGGACAGCAGGATGAAAACCGACACTTTTGCACTGTCATTCCTCATAGGCCTGCTAATAAACTGCTCACTTGTACATACTTCACGTGTCCTGCTGGCCGCTGGTTCAGACTAATGCAGTTTGTTCTAACGAATGGGAGACATCGTCAAGTTGGCCGCTTCCCCCGCCCCCAAGTATTTGTTCATTTAAATGGTACAGTTTAGCCAAATCTAATAATGGAGAGGTACTGAGGAGAGTATGGGGAACAATCACAACTCTCTTAGAAAGTATTTGTCTTTAGTAACTTGCCTTAATGTAACAATGGTCAGTGTCTAACAGAGTCTAGATATTCTGGATGTATAAAGTTCTCTGTGCCC
Organism: Salvelinus alpinus; assembly: GCF_045679555.1. Classification (NCBI taxonomy): domain Eukaryota; kingdom Metazoa; phylum Chordata; class Actinopteri; order Salmoniformes; family Salmonidae; genus Salvelinus; species Salvelinus alpinus. The sequence goes on along the minus strand of NC_092105.1, from coordinate 44,074,534 downwards.
AGGTTTACAGCAATTTACAGCAATATAAAGATGAACTATGATGTCTGCAACAGATACTCAGACATCAATCTTCTTCCCACAGATAATATGATCCGGCGCAGTATAGGGGCTATCCAAGCTTGAGCACAACTTCTATTAAATTGTTGCCTCTCCTGGACATTTCCATGACCCTGTACCCACAGCAGCCATAGAAATACTACGTTGAGAGGTAGAGCTGGGACTTGGAGCCGCAGGAGAGAGAAATGAAAGGCATTGGAGTTAATTGGAAGCTAGCTAGGCCAATGCCAGATCAATTTTATTTGAGCAGGTTTAAGAGCCTAGGTTCTACAGGCGGCATGTTGCTGTCCTCTCACAGACTCATGCATTACAAAAGGGGATATGACAGAGGTTATGGGGGAGATTATATATTGAACAGTTTATTTTTTATAGGAATCTATGATTTAAGATTCGACGGGATATGTTTTCCCCGGGAGCTTGGTCGTTTTTCTCCAAACACTGTACCACAAATCCTTTGACCCAGCTTGAAGTATGTTTGGTTAATTGCAATAGTTTCTGCCCCTTTAACTACCGAATGATTTAACATATGAACTTTATGTAAACAATGCAAATTGTAGTGACCTTCAGAGTGAAGAATCGATGAGGTTCCAAGCATCATCCTGTTTTCGGAGAGTTTCTTAGATGTATTATTGGATGAAGTTTGAGCATCGCCGAGGGAGATGATTGTGATCCTTTGACAGGCAATACAGTACAATATCTCGCCTGACAGTACTGGATACTGGAAGGTTGGCTAAGAGGGTGTTAATCTTGTAGAGATGGCAGGCAGAGAGGACATGCTGTGTCTTGGCTGCACTCTGATCAGTGTCGGCAGGACATCACACTCCCTATAGTGAGATGTCTCACTGGGTTGGGGGTTGTTTGGGAGGAAGCCAGAGCCCACTTCTTTGTTTAACAGCAAATCATTGCCTGGCCATGAGTGGAAGGATGGCAAACACTCTAAAATATCTATGTTGATATAACCATAATGTTGAACAATCTATCTACAAGGACTTTGTAGTCAATATTTAGCTTGAGTATTTTTCATTGAAGATATTTTACTGAGTAATACTCAAATGGAACATGAACCACAAAAACTGTAGGCCTGAAACATATTTTCTCAAGGTTGCTCAACAGTGCTGTCAAACAAATACTATGTTTTTGGATGCTTTCACGCAAATCTGTTCTAATGTTGCTAAAGCATGTCCCATTTTGCTGATCAATAAGCCCTTATCATGCCTGTTATCTGAACCAGAGGGAACAAAGGCCATTAGAATAGCTTCCTGCACTCATTCAACCAAAAGAGAAAGCTTTTTATATGGACATTTTTACATCTATTCTACTTTGTTTTTCATTTATGATCTAGATATTTGATTGCATTTTTCCTGTTGTGAGGAGCTTCGTTGATGATAAAAGGTTTGTTGATGGAAAGGGTAATGTGGTTGACTTTCCTACTGTGGTTTCTTTCCCTGTGTGTAATCCTCCGATGGTAATTTTGAAACAGTGGAGTGGCTGTGTCTCTCCGATGCCAGAGATACACACTCAGTGGCCTGTTTATTAGGTACACCCATCTAGTACTGGGTCGGACCCGCCTTTGCCTCCATAACAGCCTGAATTCTTCGGGGCATGGAAACATTGCTCAATTGGTATCAAGGGACCTAACAGGTGCCAAGAAAACATTCCCCACACCATTACACCACCGCCGCCAGCCTGTACCGTTGACACTAGGCAGGATGGGCCATGGACTCATGTTGCTTACGCCAAATCCTGACTCTGCCATCAGCATGACGCAACAGGAACTGGGATTCGTCAGACCAGGCAATGTTTTTCCACGTCTCAATTATCCAGTGTTCGCATGCCCATTGGAGCCGCTTCTTAAGTTTTTAGCTGATAGGAGTTGAACCCGGTGTGGTTGTCTGCTGCAATAGCCCATCCGTGACAAGGACTGACAAGTTGTGCATTCCGAGATGTCGTTCTGCGCCATTATTTGCCTGTTTGTGGCCCACCTGTTAGCTTGCACGATTCTTGACATTCTCCTTCGACCTCTCATTAAAGAGCTGTTTTCACCCACAGGGCTGCCGCCTACCAGATGGTTTTTGTTTGTCCCACCATTCTCAGTAAACCTTAGACAGTGTTGTGCATGAAAAGCCCAGGAGGCCGGCCATTTCTGAGATACTGGAACTGCCATCGACGATCATACCACGCTCAAAGTTGCTTAGGTCACTCGTTTTGTCCAATCTAACATTCAATCGAACAGTAACTTAATGCCTCAATGATTGTCTGCTGTCTGTTAGGAGCGAACCATTTTTGTAAATTGGGTGGTGTACTGAATAAACTAGCTACTGTGTATAAAAGGCAATTAAATCCACTTCAGTCTTGTTCACTGTATTATTGACTGTATGTTTGTTTTACTCCATGTGTAACTATGTGTTGTTGTATGTGTCGAACTGCTTTGCTTTATCTTGGCCATGTCGCAATTGTAAATGAGAACGTGTTCTCAATTTGCCTACCTGGTTAAATAAAGGTGAAATAAATAAAATAAATAAAATTGTTAGTTGGCTATGAGGTATCAAATGTTAACAACACATTTGGGTGTCCTATTCATACTCGCCCCGAGGAGCTGAATATGCCAGAAGATTTGCAGAGGTTTCCCAGCAGAACGTCTCTCCATGGTCTACTACATGCAGTCAGCTGTGGTTCCTCCAGCATCGGGCTCTGCCTTTCTGGCTTTCTCCGGGTCATTCTGCTTCTTCTTCTACCACCGCATCTGTGGTATCACCTACTACTTCTAGTTCCATCATATCACCAAACTTGATGAGAAGAGACCAACAGAGATACTTCCCTGCCGAAACCTTCTGCAATGTCAATACGGTTCGACTGTCTGCGCTGGCTGCATACGATGTGGAGCATGTTGGGAAGATGTGGGCTCCTTCCGCTGAACACAAAGCGAAACCTGACCAACCATGTGGATCAGTCGAACGTAAAGCAGACCTGTTCTCCATGACCGAAGAGGAGCGCCACCTTTGTGCGTTTGACTGGACCGACCTGTACGAACGTCTTGTCGCTTGCATAAAGCCCACTGCACGGTCGAAGACCGAGTCAGTGAGCCATTTTTTTCCTGCCTTTGAACTTAATCATTTTAGTGGAGGTTTGGCCTGAGGCCTGCAGGGTGTATGGAAGATGTCAATGAACCAAGAAATATGCATACAGGCCTCCGTCTATTCATGAATCAGAGATGTTCCAACTGACCAGTCAACTGTTGTAAAAAAGTGATTTCATAGTCAAAGAACAATATATGGCTACTTTTGAGTATTGAGGAACACGACTTCTACTACCTTTTTTAAATAAGCTCTCTGCAAACTCTTGCTTTTTTGCCCATAAAGGCACTAACTACACATCAAAGCTTGAAATATATTCTGTTTGAAGTCCCTTTTTCTACTTCGGTATTTCCAAAAGCAGTTCATATCATTTTTAGACCACCTGTCTTCTATTCCTGAGTGCACATGAATCCTTAAATATGGGCTAAAGGAGGCTGTTGGTAAGACTGTTGCAGACGGAATAGTCTGTCATGCTCAGCTTCCCTATCTGATACGAGTAGTACTCAGAATAAGCCTTTTCCACATACCATACTGTACTAATACACTTCATACACCATCGTATTAACCCACAGTCAGTAAATAAAGTCATTAATTGCACTGCTACATGACGTAGACACATGTTCTGAGCTACCTGTTTCTCGCTAGATGTACTCATACTGCACAAAACTTTTGCCCTTATCTGGTATCTCAGTGTGTTGGTAGGGTGGATTACTCTGTAATGATATTTACAATCTTTCTCTATGTGATTAGAGATCTAAGATCATCAAGGCAGATTAACTCTCCCCTTGGTGTAAATAACCTCCCCATTTTCTCTTCACCTCCACGGCAGCGACTGACAAGGCATTAAGTCGTGAAGACTTTATCCTCCGCTCCAGTGTTTGGGGTTTAATTAAAACTCTGTTCACTCAGGAGAGTGTGTCACCACATCGAGATATCTCCCGAAAAGGTGAGGTTCCAGCTATATCTTATCAATCTGATTGTCATAACCTCGCAGTAATATATCGGTCGCACTGTTGTGTTGGCGAGTCATATTAATGAAAGCCATACAGTACCTTAGACATACTGCACTGGAGGGAATATGAACAACTTGAGAAACACCATCATTAACTTACCAAGAGAGGATAAAACACAAACATCGGAATAAAGCTTTGATGGATTTTGTACGTTACAAATACAATGTTAATTTGCCATGTTAGCTGAATGAGAAATGTATAAAGCTTTATTTGAACTCGTCCTTGGATACGATGATATTGCGGGTACATTTGTACAGTTTGCCCATTTGTACAATGTCCAGTAGCAGATGGTCAACACTTGACAATTGGACTATTTCTCACAACGCTACTCCACTTGCCCCTGGGATGAATACAGAGAAAAAACAAAGGTATAGTAAGTAGGCTAGTTAGTTTCCTTCTCTGTATTAATCGGCATCTGAGGTTTCCTGTAGGACGTGTAGTTTATGCCGGCACATCTCATGTTCCAGTGCCTGTGGGGGGGGAACTGTTTTTCTCTGCAACCTTGTGGCCTGTAGACAAGTAATTGGTCTCTAGATTATTCATGTTGATTGTCATGGAGCGTTCATCAAGCAAGTCTAATTGACATATGGAAATCCTTCTCTCTCACCCGTGTAAACAGCACACCCCCAGAAATGCCTCGGCACAGACATTCATGATTTGTAATTTACTAGTGTACATGATTAGACTTGCAGACCTTTTATCCTAATAGTAACTGACATTATGTAAACAGAGTCCCTTGCAGTTGGTATTGACCGATTCTGACTTGCTAGCTAATATTGATTGATGGGCTTGTTAGGTAAGTTGTATTGTCTATACATTTACATTTGTACATTTCAGTCATTTATAGCAGATGTTCTTATCCAGAGCGACTTACGGGAGCAATTAGGGTTATGTGTCTTGATCAAAGGCACATTGACAGATTTTTCACCTACTCGGCCTCGGGGATTTGAACCAGCATAATTTCGGCCCAATGCTCTTCACCGCTAGGCTACCTGTCGCCCTCTCTATATGGAGAAAAGGCTTAGATTAGGCTTGTTTTAGAGGTTTGATGTGTCGATTTGTCTATTACAGTGGTAGGTACCGGGCTACTACTGATGATCAGATCAATGCGGCCTTACAATCTCAGCACTGAGATTGGCTGCTCGATATTGGCGTCTCGGCACATTGCACCAGGGTTATAATTTATGTTTTAGAGGTCGGAAATGCAAGCTTATGTACCAGTATGGAGGTCAATCATCATTAATAATAATAAATACAAAAATACAATTGTTGCCCTTTTTCTTTAAGCATAAACCACAAAATATGAACTTTCCTGTCAAGAAAGAATAATGCTTACATCTCCCAGACATGCACAAGCTGAAATATATTTACAGAGTTGGTATATCTAATGAATTAAATGCAAAGCTAGTGTCTTTATACCTGACTGGCAGTGTCTTTAAGTTTTTAGCACAATGTATTGCGTGTTTGGCTTTAGCAGTGGTAAATAGGAGTGTAATGAACCAATCCAAGATGGTGTCATGCAGGGGAACATTCCCATTTCCAGCTCAGCAGGTATCCATGGCAACCCTAATTCTGCAGGTACAGCCAGATCGCTGGTGGTAATTGCTTCAAACGGATGCATTCTTTTACCAAATTGACCTTTATCAAAACCTTGAGTCATATTAATCTTCTGTTTTGTCGCCATTAGTCTGACTCTGCAAAGTCATCCTGATTTATGGCAGTGTCTGGAGGCAGGCTCCAGACACCAGGTTTCGAAACAGGCCTGTGAATGTCATCATTTCATCCCGTCTATCAGAAAGAAAGAAAACAACTGACTGTCACTGAACCTTTGCTGTTGGTTGAGTGGTTATGAAGGGCCTGTCGGCCATTAAGTTCACTTTCGATTAGATCATCTTCCATTTCCAATACAAAAGACAGTAAATCACTGAAAGTGGATAAAACATTTGCAATGATATCAAGGAGGAAGTGGATCGACATGGACATAAACTAATGTTTCAGACCTGATTTTATAACTAGCCTAGAAGTTTATTATTGCAACATCGTTGTCTTGTATTTCTTACAATATTCCCACAACGCTTTCAGAATATTGCATGAAACTCAAACTTTTAGTGAATTGGCATATTGATGATAGTTATTTAATTCAATAAAATGTACAAACTTTTGTTCACAGTCCGACACGTGTGGAGTTTTTGGTTTAGAACATTCTATTTTAGAACCACATGCTTCTTTGGGCCAGACTGGTTGAGAACACTTGCATAAGACCCATTACTAATAGAAGATTAATCTTTGAGAAGCTTCTACCATCCTCTGACTAGTAGAAAATTGTCTTGTCAGGGTTTTGGGCTGGTAGCTTAGAGTGTTAGGGAAAGATGCCTCCTACCCTGCTTCTACCTCCTATGCATCAGAAATCCGTAGTGTTTATCATCAGAGATTCAGAATCCTCAGATTATCTATGTGTTCCGGCAGCATGAGGGAAAAGGCATCAGCTTCCAATTTTCTAGTATCAAAACAGCATTTTGTCAAAGTTTGATGTGCAATTACTTTCCCCACAGCTCACAGTTCATGATTCCACCCCCCCAATCTTTGGGAAATGCACTGGCCTTAAAAGCTTTTCACTAAGGTCTTACAGCTGTTCTATAAAGATGTAGCCTATTGGATTAAAAGCATTTTGTGCATTTATCACATTTAAACCACAATCTCAAAAGGAAAATAACATGGTGGCACACTGAGAATCAATAAAGTATATGTTTTCATTCTAAAGAGGACACTTGCCTGTCCATGTCCCTCACACGATAGTGACAAAATGTTTCATTACTTTATTTGATATGTTTCTCTCTCAGTAACTGTTTGTGATTTTATTTGAGGGCATGTTTTCACTCTAGCCACATGGATATGATATATCCTCAACCAACCCATTGGTTTGCTCTTGGCATATCATTAGAGTCAAAGACTGGTCTGTGATCATTAACAACATGATATTTCTGTCAACAAGCGGCGTTACAGTGAGTGACCTAGAGTAGCTTCATTTGTCCGGCTTTTTTTTCTTCATCTTTAGCTATGACCCTAAAGCTGTTTGCTAACCAGAGGAGTCGAGAGGGGACTCAATTTACTTAAATGACTCGCTAATAGCGTTTAATGAGCTGTGTTTTGGCATGATGATGTCTTCCGGAGCTTGTTTGCAGAGCGAGGCGATCTGACACCACCCGTCTGCAACCCACCGCAGAGTGTGTGTGTGAGGTGGCGTGTGTGTGAAGCAGTTTGTGTGAGGCGATGTGTGTGTTGGGTGCTGATCACAGAGAGCCAGCCTCGCAGGCTTAATGGAGCCAGATGTACTGTACCAAGGGACTCCCTAAGGACCTGCATCTCGCAGGCCTGCCTCTGGAAAGCCGCAGTCCAGAGAGACCCTGGCTATTTTAAATCCCCTACAGGGAGAATCAGTTAATGTGTTTCTAGGAAGCCATGCAGTCATGAATTGAACCAAGTGATTACGCTGGAAGTTGAGAGAAGAACCTCCCAGATAGCAAGTCAACAGGACCAGGGTGTATCATTCTCAGGACCAGGGTGTATCATTCTCAGGACCAGGGTGTATCATTCTCAGGACCAGGGTGTATCATTCTCAGGACCAGGGTGTATCATTCTCAGGACCAGGGTGTATCATTCTCAGGACCAGACAACTGGCTGGATCAACAACTGGCTGGATCATCAACTGGCCAGGAACCCAAAGACCTGGACATCCTTAGCATTATGGGTATGCTAGGGTCTCAACTCTATGGCTTCTAGTACCCTGAAGAATATTTCTTAAAATAAAGATTCAGCCTTCTGATTTCTCCCCAAATGAGCTCCAGACCATGTTGTCTCCATGGTCTGTTACATCATTAGCACCTATGACCTGATTTAAAAAAAAACCTGGTTGCATCTGTCTTTTACTCTTTTAAGTACTATAAATAACCTATCTTGGATGTGTTATTATCTGGTACAAAATGAGCATGCCTTTTATTATTTCACCCATCTTATCACGTTAGTTATGTGTTTGATCTTTGCATGAGACGAATTAATGAACTTCAGTCCGCCCCTTGACTCCCTGCTGCTTTGGAGGATTTCTCTATTAAGATTCTATTGGAATCTCTTTTGGATTCTATTGGAATCTCTTTTGGATTCTTTTGGAATCTCTTTTGGATTCTTTTGGAATCTGTTTTGGATAATATTGGAAACTCTTTTGGATTCTTTTGGAATCTCTTTTGGATAATATTGGAATCTCTTTTGGATACTATTGGAATCTCTTTTGGATACTATTGGAATCTCTCTATTAATAGACATGTCTGGTATCTTTGGTAATTACAGTCATCTGTTAATATTTGACACACGTAAAGCAGGAATCTAAAATATAGCTGAGATAATGTCGATATTCATTTGCAGGTTTAGCCTATAGGTGGCGCTACCGTCTTCGATGATGCCTGGATCAAATGGTACTATGTCAATAATTGTTTAGTTTGACAAATTATACAAGTGTGCCAATTTTCACATGTCTATACCACAGTGGTACGATTTTATTTGCGCTTATCTGCTGTCCTAACTGTGTCTGTTTGTCATGCAATTAGGGGGGTGGCAAATCGAAATGTTACAGGAATGCCTGCGCTCCGGTTGAAATTAATTTCCCGGACCACGGTGAACTTTGGATTTAATAAGCCATTATCAAGTAATCTGTATTATGGTTAAATGCAATAACTACTGAACACACACACATTTACAAAAGGAAAGCCTAATGAGGTTTGCATGACTTATAGTCTGTCTTGCAGTCTGTTTCATTCATATTCATGAAGATTGATTTGTAAAAAATATTATTAAAGCTACTGAACCATCATTTGACTAATAATCATAGAGCAACCTCAACATTTATATTACCCTCCCAAGTCCTTTTTATTCAGCACCCAAAAACCTTTGAGCCTCCCCGTCATCTCTGGGTAGCTGCATGCCTGGAATGTTAAACTCATGAAGAATAGTCTATTTCGCCTGCTTTCTCTCCCTCCCCTGTGTTAGTAACGGGAAATCCCCATATACACAGCTTTGTTGATACACTATATATACAAAAGTATGTGGACACCCCTTCAAATTAGTGGATTCAGCTATTTCCGCCCCACCCGTTGCTGACAGGTATAGAAAATCGAGCACAAAGCTATGCAGTCTCCATAGGCAAACATTAGCTGTAGAATGGCCTTACTGAAGAGCTCAGTGACTTTCAAAGTTGGCACTGTCATGGGATGCCACCTTTCCAACAAGTCAGTTCGTCAAATTTCTGCCCTGCTAAAGCTTCCCTGGTCAACTGTAAGTGCTGTTATTGTGAAGTAGAATCATCTAGGAGCAACAACGACTCAGCTGCGAAGTGGTAGGCTACACAAGCTCACAGAACGGGATCACCAAGTGCTGAAGCGCGTAGTGTGTAAAAATTGTCTGTCCTCGTTTGCAGCACTCACTACCGAGTTCCAAACTGTCTCTGGAAGCAACGTCAGCACAATAACTTTTCGTTGGAAGCTCCATGAAATGGGTTTCCATGGCCGAGCAGTTGCACACAAGCCTAAGATCACCATGTGCAATGCCAAACGTCGGCTGGAGTGGTGTAATGCTCGCCCCCGTTGGACTCTGGAGCAGTGGAAACTGTTTTCTGGCAGTTCAATGGACGAATCTGGGTTTGGTGGATGCCAGGAGAACGGTACGTGCCCCAATGCATAGTGCCAATTGTAAAGCTTGGTGGAGGAGGAATAATGGTCTGGGGCTGTTTTTCATGGTTCGGGCTAGGCCTTAGTTCCAGTGAAGGTAAATCTTAACGATACAGCATACAATGACATTCTAGACTATTCTGTGCTTCCAACTTTGTGGCAACAGTTTGGGGAAGGCTCTTTCCTGTTTCAGCATGTCAATGTCCTCGTGCACAAAGCGAGGCCCATACAAAAATGGTTTGTTGAGATCGGTGTGGAAGAACTTGACTGGCCTGCACAGAGCCTGACCTCAACCCCATCGAACACATTTTGGATGAATTGGAACGCCGACTTCGAGCCTGGCCTAATTGCCCATCATCAGTGCCCGACCTCACTAATGCTCTTGTGGCTGAATCGAAGTCCCCGCAGCAATGTTCCAACATCTAGTGGAAAGCCTTCCCAGAAGAGTCAAGGCGGTTATAGCGTCAAAGGGGGGACCAACTCCATATTAATGCCCATGATTTTGGAATGAGATGTTCGATGAGCAGGTGCCCACATACTTTTGGTCATGTAGTGTATTTCAGATTGAAGTGTGGGTGGAAAAGGGGATGATGCCTTTACAGCTACTCACCCATACCATTCTGTTTTATGCAAAACAAACATGAGTTTGAAGTACGCCTCGTGAAGTTGGAATATGCAGTATTAACTTTTAAACAGCCATTTTTGTCTAAACTATAAAAAATAAAAAATTACAATTACATGTGAATTCACAATGCAGATATTGTCCTGCTCATGACCAGTATGGGGCTATTTAGTTCCATCTACGCGGTCAGGGCTACCAGACGACGCTCACCTTCCTGCTGTCCCCCACCCACTCAGCAATAATGGTAGTTAATGCCGTTTTTAGGTTCTGTGCTGTGTGCCATTCCTCCATGTTCTCAGTTCTCAGTACATGGGACTTCGTGTCCCACTTGTCATCAATATTATGGCTCGATGCAGTGATGTATGACAGCATGTTCATAGAAGTCCAATAATCTGTAACCACGTATGGGGGTGTTTGAGAGCTTGTACTTTGTACATGCAGAGCAATCATTGTACAATTTCTCCATCCGGGCCATCGCGGTTTTTAGACATGGCATCTTGTAGTCCCGTTCTAAATATGCCACCAGGGTATTGAAGCCTCGTCTACCATTGACAATGGCTGCATATCAACTGTAATCATCCCTGCTGGAAAAAACTGCATAGACCAGCATACATTTCAAGCTGGTCCATGCTGGTCTATGCTGGTCAGTGCTGGTTGGATGCTGGTCAAGCTGGTCTGACCAGCATGTTCTAGCTGGTTCTGCTGGGTGACCAGCATGGTCTAGCTGGTTATGCTGGCAGACCAGCCTTCATTGTATTTACGTCGTGACCAGCCTTCTTTGTGTTTTTTTCTGGTGACCAACCTTCGCTGTGTTTTGGACGCTGGTGACCAGCATAAGCTAAACTAAACCAGCATCAAGTCACATTATGCTGGTTTACAATGTTGTTCAATTCCTATTGGATTCCAGCCAGAGTAGATTCCCACAATCTGCATACAGAATAACTACCGGGGTTAGAAAGATAAATTAATGAGACTACCTAAACCATCTAAACTGGAACAATCATTTCAATAACAGATGCAATAAATCCAACTAACATATTGGATTTGTTTATAAAAGTGTATGTTATGTATATTTGTGCAGCATAAGATACATGAATTTATTGATTGATTAATGCACATGCAAAAACACATATATTGCAAGAAACAATTCAAAAAATCTAACTGCAATAGAGCATGCTGGTAAATATGATAATGATGGGTGTGGTTTTGCAAACCAGCAAAATTATGGTTAGTTGGGAGTCAACCTCACTTGGGATTTGAACTCCTAACCTCTCGGTGCGAGCAACTTTAATTTTCTGCTACGTCACTGGATCTGTTGGTATAATAAAGATTGTAAAAGCATACAACCCATGGACATTCTCTCATTTGTCTCTATGGGGGAACTCTTTTGGGTGCCACATAGAACTCTTTGATTTGTCCCTGTAGGGAAACACTTTTGAGTTATATAGAACCCTCTCAAAAAGAACCCTCTTGTTCCAGGTAGAACCAATTACAGGTTCTACAGTTATACTTATAGGATACTTCAGATGTGCTTATGGCACACTCTATTACAAATTACCTGTAATTTGACAGTAAGTTACCTGCTACTGAGTTGCAGTAAAAATACAGTAGTTTTACGGTTGGATTAAGGTGTTATTGTTTTACCTTACTTTCACTGCACTTTGAAATATATGTGGAGCTATGTACTGGTGTGGGCCCATTAACATTTTTGGGGGCATGGTCTAAAAGTGTTGTACCAGTTTAAGTTGTTTAATCGTTATGTTGATGAAAGTTGAGCATCTCATTTGTCCACTTTGTAAAACTCAATCTTTGTAAAATCTGGTGACAATCAAGAGCTGCACTGTTAATTAAGAGGCTGCTGTGCATTTTCCAGTATCTTAAACTTCTCTAGGGTAGGGGGCAGCATTCGGGAATTTTGGATGAAAAGCATGCCCAAATTAAACTGCCTGCTACTCGGGCCCAGAAGATATGATATGCATATATATATAGATTTGGATAGAAAACACTCTAAAGTTTCCAAAACTGTTAAAATAGTGTCTGTGAGTATAACAGAACTGATTTGGCAGGCGAAAACCTGAGAAAAATCCATTCAGGAAGTAGTTTTTTTGGTGGTTTTGTAGTTTTCTATTCAATGCCATAACAGTATCCATTGACTTTGGACTCAAATTGCAGTTCCCATGCCTTCCACTAGATGTCAACAGTCTTTAGAAATTGTTTCAGGCTTGTATTCTGAAAACTGAGTCTGAATGAGTGGACCCTAAAGTGTCACAGAGCTTTTTCATGCGCGCGACCGAGAGAGTGCCTTTCTTGTTTACCTTTTATATTGACGACGTTATTGTCCGGTTGAAATATTATCGATTATTTAGGCTAAAAACAACCTGAGGTTTGAATATAAACATCGTTTGACATGTTTCTATGAACTTTAAGGATACATTTAGATTTTTTGTCTGCCTGTTTTGACTGCGTTTGAGCCTGTGGATTACTGAAGAAAACGCGTGAACAAAACAGAGGTTTTTGGATATAAAGAGACTTTATTGAACAAAAGGAACATTTATTGAGTAAATGCATGTCTGCTGAGTGCAACCATATGAAGATCATCAAAGGTAAGGGATTAATTGTATCTCTATTTCTGACTTGTGTAACTCTTCTACTTGGCTGGTTACTGTTTGTAATGATTTGTCTGCTGGGCTATGTTCTCAAATAATCGTATGGTATGCTTTCGCCGTAAAGCATTTTTAAAATCTGACACCGTGGTTGGATTCACAAGAAGTGAATCTTTAAACCTATGTAAAAGCTGTTTTATTTTCTGAATTTTTATAATGAGTATTTCTGTATTTGAATTTGGCACCCAGCAGTTTCACTGGCTGTTGAAGAGGTGGGACGCTACCGTCTCACGTACCCTAGAGAGGAAAGCTTCACCCATTTTGAGTGTTATATTGTTTTTGTGTATCACTGAGCAAAGTTCTATTGATTCCCGGGGTCATTTCATGTTTTCATGTGTATCTGAGCTATTGCTGTTCAAGCAGGCCAAAATTTGTCTGGTATGACGTAGTATTGTGATAAAGCTGCTCTTACTAAACTGGAAGTTAATAGGAATATGACTTTTAGATTGCAAAAATGTCTATCATACATGTCAGATTTCAGTACTGGCCAATGTCATAACACGGGAGGTTGTCTACTCTCGAATGAGCCATAGATCATATTTTTTAGATCTTCCTATCGCAAAAAATATGTGTAATTTAACAGAGGGTCCACCACAAATCTCCTATTTGTCTGCCTCTTCATTCTAGGGTGCATTGCATTGCTGTTGCGGATGTCAAACTGCAAGACACATCGATCTGCAGGTTGAACATGGTGATAGTGCTGTTTGTTTAGGCGATTTTACTGCTAACTAGCTACTTCACATGCTTTGGTATTATTGTATGTAGCTACATTTGCTAACTAGCTAGCCAGCCAGCCCATAGAGAAAGCATTGCATTGTGGGTTTTGTAGTCAACTTGAACGACTTGAACTTGAACAGATTTTCACAACGATTTTCACATTGCTACCAACCTTATTATGACGGATTTAAAAAAATATTTGTTCACCAAAAATATTGTTCTCACATATTAGTGTTATTTAACACTGTAAATTATAGGAATTTGTGGTTTTGGGTGAATTTTTCCTTTATTGGCAGTTGGTCATCGGGAAATTCATTTAACTTTCAACTTACTGTCAGCTTGCTGCAAGTAGTTATTGTAAAATTCACAGTAACTTACTGTGGCTGATTTCTGTCATGCTCACTGACCTGAGGGTGTGGCAGGAAGGTCAGTTTGCTATCAACCAAGAGGTTGAGGCCTGGTGAGGCTGAGTCCCGTGTGTGCTCACCACAAAGAATGCTTAGTAGTTTTCACCCAATGTTATAAGCTTTCTTGTAATAAGAAAAGTTAAGTGAAGGTACAGTGAGTTACTGTGCATGTAAAAACATTTTTTTTTAACTTTTTACCCCTTTTTCTCCCCAATTGGTAGTTACAGTCTTGTTCCATCGCTGCAACTTCCATACAGACTTGGGAAAGGTTAAGAGTTATGTGTCCTCCGAAACACAACCCGCCAAGCCACACTGCTCGCTTAACCCGGAAGCTAGTTGCACCAATGTGTCGGAGGAAACACTGTATACCTGTCAACGTGCATGTGCTCTGCCTGCCAAATGAGTTGCTAGAGCGCATTGGGACAAGGACATCCCATCCAGCCAAACCCTCCCATAACCCAGACAATTGTGCGCTGCCTCATGGGTTTCCCGGTCACGGCCGGTATCGAACCTGGATCTGTAGTGATGTTGCTAGCACTGCAATGTGCCTGTGACCACTGTGCCACTCAGGAGGCCGTTACTGTGCATTTCACAATAACTTATTGACATCTTGTTGCCAGTTAGGTTGCCAGTTTTGCCAGTGAGTTACTAGCAGTTACTGGCTATTATGTTACTGTGAATTTTACAATAACTTACTGACAGCTGGTTGCCAATTAGGTAATGTACAATTCAGAGCAACTTCCACACTGTAAAAAAGTAATGTTGTTTTTACAGTAACTTACTGACAGCCATATACCTGTAAGTTACTGTAAAAATGGTACAGTATGTTACCGTAAATTCCAAAGAAACTTTGCTTTAACAGTACATTACTGTAAACTTTGGCAAGTTACCAAAGTTTATATTACTGTAAACTTTGGCAAGTTCAAGTTCAAATCCCCTAAGAATGTATGCACGTTTTACATCAAGGGTGCCTGAGCACTTGACTTGATTCTGGGCAACTTTTAGCAAAGTGTAGAAATGTATTCTTGCCGTTAAATGTGTGGCCAATCTCTGTCATGCCCACAGACCTGGTGGTGTAGAAGGAAATGCAGGTTATTAGCAGCCAAGAGGTTGTAAGCTCAAAAAATGAGGTATAGTCTCAAGTAACCAGAATTAAGCAGCATACTGTCCATTTACAGCAATAACACCTTCATCCAGCTGTAAAAATGCAGTAACTTGATGTTTACCTTACTTTCACTGCAACTAGTAGCCTGTAGTGTACTGTCAAATTACAGGAACTTTTTAACAGTGTAGCATAACATGGCATAAAAGGAAAACATGGTGCAGAGTTAAAGAACAGGATGGTTCTTCACAACCATCACAGCACTAAAGAGCCCTTCCTGGTATGTAAAAAAATGGTTACACATCACCCTCACCCCTGACAAAGAACCCCTCAAGAACCTTTTTTTTTGTGTGTATACTGGTCTAGCGTTGTCTGGTCAAACTGGTCTGCAAAACCACGCCCATCATTATTAGATTTGCCAGCATGCTTTTTTGCAGTTTAAAAAAAATAAATGTTTGTTTCAATATCTATGTTTTTGCATGTATGAAGGCTGGTCAGCAGCCTATGCTGGTCTATGCTGGGTTGCTGTTTGTTTTCTTGTAATCAGCATTGTGATTTTATCACTTCGTCCCTCATCACACTTCTTTTGTGTGAAGAGCCTGTCTAATGTCTGTTGTTGGAGGCCTGTGCTGCTGCCAGCAACGGTTTGGATCCCACTGTGCCTCCCTTTCATATAGTTGAGCATTGCACCTGCATTGCCACAGTTGCTCAATTCCACCTCGCAAAGTTTGCATTTCACCACCTTCTTATTTAACTCCTCAAAATATTGTCATATGGAACTTAGCTGCTGTTGCTTCCCTGTCTCACTCTCTGACATTTTTCCAACTGTTAATGATGATGACGTGCAGAGGGCTTTATATCCGTGGTAAATCATTTGGAAGATGCATATCTCCTACTAACGTCACAGCGTTGTTGCGTTAGGTGCTGTATGTTTCATTTGTATTTTTCCCGTTATGATGATAGTTGGGACCTGTTAGTGGTAGTTTTGTGATAACTGCACTGTGATTTTAATAAAAATAAAATAAACAATTATTTGGTTAGAGATTGTTTTTTAATTAAGGATCCACCCCTTTTTTTTTTTAAATGTTCGCCTAAAATGACATACCCAAATCTAACTGCCTGTAGCTCAGGCCCTGAAGCAAGGATATGCATATTCTTGATACCATTTGAAAGGAAACACTTTGAAGTTTGTGGAAATGTGAACGAATGTAGGAGAATATAACACATTAGATCTGGTAAAAGGTAATACAAAGAAAAAAATATTTTTTTTTACCATCATCTTCGAAATGCAAGAGAAAGGCCATAATGTATTATTCCAGCCCAGTTGCAATTTAGAGTGTGGCCACTAGATGGCAGCAGTGTATGTGCAACGTTTTGGACTGATCAAAAGAAACATTGCATTTCTGTTCAAAATGTTGTATCAAGACTGCCCAAATGTGCCTAATTGGTTTATTAATACCTTTTCAAGTTCAAAACTGTGTACTATCATCAAACTATCATCAATCTCTGAAACTGGAAACACTTATCTCCCTCACTAGCTTTAAGCACCAGCTGTCAGAGCAGCTCATAGATTACTGCACCTGTACATAGCCCATCTATAATTTAGGCCAAACAACTACCTCTTTACCTACTGTATTTATTTATTTATTTTGCTCCTTTGCACCCCATTATTTCTGTCTCTACTTTGCGCTTTCTTCCACTGCAAACCAACCATTCCAGTGTTTTTATTTTTTATTTTACTTGCTGTGTTGTATTTACTTCGCCACCATGGCCTTTTTATATTTTTATTTATTTATACATATAGTTGTTTGCCTTCACCTCCCTTATCTCACCTCACTTGCTCACATTGTATATAGACTTATTTTTTTTCACTGTATCATTGACTATATGTTTGTTTTACTCCATGTGTAACTATGTGTTGTTGTATGTGTCGAACTGCTTTGCTTTATCTTGGCCAGGTCGCAATTGTAAATGAGAACGTGTTCTCAATTTGCCTACCTGGTTAAATAAAGGTTAAATAAATAAATAAAATAAAAAACAATATCATGGAATTCTTTCACTGTAATAGCTACTGTAAATTGGACAGTGCAGTTAGATTAAGAAGAATTTAAGCTTTCGGCCAATATCAGATACAGTATGTCTATGTCCTGTTACTTGCAACCTCATGCTCATCTCATTAGCCTACGTTAGCTCAACTGTCCCGCAGACGGGACACCAATCCTGAAGAAGTTCGTTCTTAACGTTTTTTCTTAATGTGTCAAAGTTAGTAGCGACACGTGTTGATGCTTGCCAAAATTCACTTAAGGTTTTAATATTTTACGTTCCGTGGTAAAGTCCGCCCTCAACAAACAAGATGTACTTCATCACTCTGCCATATGCTTTGCCACTAGTGCTCCATTCCAAGCCCATCACTGTGACTTATAGTATATTCATCCATTAACTGACCATCCCTACATGTACAACGTCAAACCCACTGGCTCACATCCATATACAAATCCCTCCTCAGCAAGACCCCTCTTTATCTCAGCTCACTACGAAGACTCCCCACCACCATCAGCAACCTGAGATCCAGCAATTACTGTACATAAACCTGGCAATCTCCAAGACATGCAGTATCTTTGGTGAAAAATGCTTTTCAATTATCCGCCGCTAGAGACTGGACCATCCTTAAAAAAAAACACTGAAACTAAGCTATTTTGTGTCCAGTGGTGCTTTTAAAAACAAACTGTCTGAGATTTGAACAGATAACTGCATTTGTTACCGCCTGCCTCTTAAATACTGCCTATTACTAAATGTCTTACTGACCGTTTTACTGACTGTCCATTGTGTATTTTTGACTGTTGTTTGAATGATATTGTTTAATCTATTTGTGTGTTGTGTGTGCTGCGCTCGCTCCCTGAATAGGTCATCATTTTAAATGAGAATTTGTTCTTAATTGACTTATCTGTATAAATAAAGGTGAAAAAACAAACAATTATCTTAAAAATGTAGCGAGAGATAAAATACATCCAATAGCTTCTGAAACATTTCAACGCGCTGATTATTTAATCCCACGTTTGAGTTTTCTATTAAAGATTAGGACAAAGTTGGAGAGACATGGATGGGTTTTATCCCTGCATTGTCTGTGTTGGTTTGTATGAGCACGTCGACATGAATGTAGAGAATTGCTGTAATGAAAATAAAAGGCATAGGGGTATTGGAGGCACATTCATGTCCAGCTGTAGAAGCATTCCAGGTCTGAGTAGATGACATTAGATTCCCTGACCAGCTCGATGGGCCTAATCTCTGTCTTGTTTCAAGAGAAACACACACCAGGCTGCCATGCTGATAATTACAGATATGGCTTTGAGGTTTTGCCCTGTAATTCTACGTGATGGACACTAATGACATTGAAAGACTCCATCAGTGTTATCTCACTGTTATCGGTATGGATTCCGTCTGCATGTGTGTTGCCATTATCGCAGCCACTGCTGTCGTCATTACCACCGCCGCCATGGAGACCGAGGGCGGACAAGGTCTCATCCATTCCAAACCCATCAGCCACTGGGAATTATTCAACCCTGGACTGGCCTTCTGTCCTCCGCTGGACATGCCAGACCCACTGGCCCAGAGTCCATACTAGGGAGAGGGGGCAGGCGCGACATCCTCCTGCATCATACACTAGTTTAGAAAATCGATGGATCTACTGGGCAGTGAGGAACACAGGGCAGTGGAAGAGGGGAAGAGGCAGGAGAGAGGGAGGAAGGGGGAAGCAGGGGCTTCCTGTGTGTGTCCAGCAGGCCAGAGAGCAGCCTCATGTTTATGGAGAAGTGTTGAAGAATGCAGGCAGGGAGGCAGGAAGGCCACCATGTAGACTGAGATTGTCTAGGTTCCCCCAGCAGGACTCTGGCGCACTGAGATTAGCTGTGCTGAGGGTCAGCGTCATATTGGGCTTCATGGTTCATCAGGCAACCCCGATGGAAGTGAGTTTGAATGTGTGTGACATGCTGGGATCAACCTGAACTCTGTCGCTCTCACCAAAGGAAGAAGCTTTAAAGCCTGCGGTGTGACTAAAAACACCTGCCTCTCCACTTCCAGTCTCAAACCGGTAGGATGAAGTGTAGCCATTTCATTACTATAGGATGAGTTGAAAGGCATGGTGTGTATGCATTGTACAGCCAACACACATCTGAAATGGTGCACAGTCACTTGAAAAAAACGAATGTTCAGATGGGAAGTCATTCTAGAAGAAAATCTGAAATTGGTACTGTTTCAGGGCATTTGCTTGTGGAGATTGGAAGAAGTGCATATGATTCTGTTGACTATACAGTATACTCAGTGGAGGCTGCTGAGGGGAGGACGGCTCATAATAATGGCTGGAATGGAGTCATTGGAATGGCATCAACCACAACCATGTGTTTGATACCATTCCATTGACTCCCTTCTAGCCATTATTATGAGCCGTCCTCCCCTCAGCAGCCTCCACTGAGTATACTGTCTAATACTGTATATGAAAAGGATATAAGAATGTCCTATTGGTGCCGTCTGGGATTGACATGAAAAGTTTCCGATAGTTTTGCTGAGCGGTGTTGTTTTCTACTGAAAAATAAGACGGTCTGAGCAAAAGCTTATCAAAGTGTATCCTTCTCCACGGATAGTCTGTTCATTCAGTTTACTGTGACACACTGTGGCATCCTTCATCTGATCTCAACAAAATGTGGTTTATTGTCCTTGTTCCAATGCCAGGGTCCTCTCAGGTGAGGACAGGGCCAGCGGCCCGTACAGCTGAGATGGAAGACTGGAGGGATAATATGTGTATCTCTGGGGTTGACGGATTTCATCCACTATGATCCCACTCCTTCACTTTCATTCACTTTCACTATGATCCCACTCATTCGAAGATAGGCCAGCGTATTATGGACTAATTTACAACTCAAAACCCCTAAACTCTTATCCAAAACTCCCCCGGAATCTACAGGGGGCCATGCCAGCTCTGAGACTCACAGGCTGACAGATGGACTGGAAAGGGTTCCAGCTACATTTGGATTAAGGACTTGTTTTAAATATTGAAGTAGCCCTCCATTAGGATTTGTTATCCATGTTGCATATGCTGTACTAAATTGATTGATCCAGATTAATAATGAATATTCAGTTATCTGTGAGTCATTTTCTACGATTTACTGTAGTGTGTTTTCATATTTATTGGCTATTCTGGTCATACATCCGCATACATTTTTGTTGTTGGACAGAGTTTGGCACTATGAAAGATTGTTTGACAAGGTCCAACATTGACAAGGACTTCATTGTCCCTGTGGAGAAAATGTGTTGCAGTATCATGCGCACGTTTAAAATGGCGTTAAGAAACAGGAAAAGTACCATAGACAACAAACAAATGCACAACAGTTATATACAGTATACACCAGCCTGATATCAACATTAACTCAAGCTTTTTAGGAGGGATATCACACATGGCACAAACGATTGTCTGGATCTGTCTTTCCTGCAGGGAGGTGCCCCCATATCTGCACCCAGAGGGGAGTAGTTCAAGGTCCAGGGGAGAATCCCAATAGCCTACTCCTCGCATCCTCTCTCCTAGCCTTCTCAAAACCCATTGGAGGAGAAGATCAAAAGGGAGGGACCTCTGCTTTTCACATGGGTTTTGATAAGGAGAC
Organism: Salvelinus alpinus; assembly: GCF_045679555.1. NCBI lineage: Eukaryota > Metazoa > Chordata > Actinopteri > Salmoniformes > Salmonidae > Salvelinus > Salvelinus alpinus. Next base: position 44,053,514 of record NC_092105.1, on the reverse strand, counting down.
AAGTAGAGAGGACACGAGGAGTATGCAATTGAGATCTTCTCCAGGTACAGGGGGTGGCTTGGGTCTAAAAGGATTCAGTGACCCTTGCTTAAAGATCTAATCCAAACCTGTCTGTCTGACTCCAAGTACCTTGCTTGCTGTAGTGATAATCCGTCTGCGCACCTTAATTCTTACACATACACTATACCAGTGTTTTCCAAACTAGGTACTGGGGACCCCAAGCAGTGCACATTTTGGTTTTTGCCCTAGCACTACACAGCCAATTCAAATAATCAACTCCTCATCAATCTTCGATAATTTAATCTGCTATGTAGTGCTAGGGCAAAAAAACAAAATGTGCAGCCCTTGGGGTCACCCAATAACAGAGTTTGGGGAAACGCTGCGCTGTACTGTATATGGTGAGCCTAAGCCTTGTCCGAGCCAGAACAGGCCATAGGACAGGACCCTATCTCCTGTTTCCGTAACGTGAGGCAGCTTGATGTACAAGTATCCACCCTGGACAGGATGCTTGAGGGGAGGTAGAAATACATGTAGGTCCTCTTTCCTTGCGTGCCTACAGTAAAATGAGTGTTTACTGCCATGCTTCTATTTGAACCATTGCCCTGACGTACTGTAATTGACTGTGTAAACAATACAACATTCCTCCACTTGGCTTCTTCCAGTAGCACCTTCAGATATTACATTGGACATTATTCTCCAGTTCTACATTCTCAAATGGCTAGTAAAGGGGGAAGGCTTAATCATTACTCTGCTGAAGATACATTTGAACTCTATACCTTATCTTAATAAAGATAGTTAAACACAATCATAATGGTATTTAGCAATCGCTGTAATGCATAATATGAAATAAGTCATTTTGCGACTAATTGGCATAAAAAATGGCTGGGCTGCTGTGCCTTCAGTCATGAAGTTCAGGCGCACTCATGTAAGCAGCCTCTGGGCTTGTAGCATGAACATATTGGAGCAGGGAGTACCACAATAGCTTGGGTATGCTAAAATGGAGGCAATTGAGTATACTGACGTTCAGCTACTTTGCTTAGAAGAAGTATAAGACAGAAGTAGGTAAAGGGAAAAAAGTAGGCCTAGATTTAGTATACTAGTATACTTTGTGTTGGAAAAATATTCAACTTCGATGTGATAGTTTGAACTGTTGAGTTGAGCTACATACATTCCCCTTGTTAGGCTTTGAACAGATACAGGTTTCGTTGACTAACCAACAGACAGCTCTTTTAAAATGAATGTCATTTGCTAAGTTGATTGATGCTCTGGGAAGCCTGAGCAATCTACAAAACCATTGCTCAGTAAAAGAGTGTGTGAACGCATCACTGGCCCAAATACCACCAGGCTGGCTAACATTTCTAATCTGTTTTCCATCACACACGTAGCAGTTATTTTGGAGATATTTCTTCCACAAGTGACTTGCACTTGGTCGCCATCTGTATCATGTTGATTTAAAGACGCTGCTTGTGCATAGTGTGATCAACTGTGATCAAGTCATCTACATATGAAGTAGCAACTGATTTTGATGAATCTGTGGCGTTTATCGAGTCTGCATTACCTCTGTAATTTGAATATGTTGTCCATCAAGAACCCTTTTTAAAAGCCTAGAGATTTAAACGCCTGCTCACTCCGGCCCCCCACCCCTCTCTAACCTTCCCCTCCCACAGATTGGTCCCACAGCTTCATCAATTAGCAGTGTGGTCACCATGCTGACAGAGAGCATCTTGGTTTCTGCGTCAGGTTCTAATAAAGGTCCAGCGGTGTGCCCTGACCCATGTCACCTTGAAACGTGTTTACTTAGCTCAAGTGTGGAGGATTGGAGGGTCATGCCCCCGCCTTGCCCCTGTTGGCCTCTGCCTGTCACTGGCCTCCTGTAATCACTAACTTATTTACAGTCGCCTCCCATCCCGCAGCCTCTGATTGATGGCAGGCTTCTCATTAACGCCAGGCCAAGGCCTCCACACCAGCCAGAGCCACGTCCAGAGCCATACAGCCTAACCCAGCCGGCAGCCCATCCTCTCAGCTCATCTTTAAGCCAAGCATACCTACCTCAATTAAACAAACCCCTGAAAGAAAACTGAGAGGAGATGGAAACAGCACTAACCCTAGCTCCTTAGCTTTGAGTTGTTATTATTTTAGAAAGTGTGTGTGTGTGTGTGTGTGGGTGTATAATAAAGGGAGTGAGAGAATGTGAGAGTGTTGAGGGGGGAGGTGAGTGGATGTGAATGATTTATAAGTGTAGCTGGACACTTAATAATTACTTAAAACACACACATAGATCACCTTTACAGTATTTCTGTCACGCGGTGGTGCAGGAATGGAAATGACACGTGATTGATGCCAGGAAGCACAGGCCCGGCCCAGGGGGAACGCGGTGCAAGGTCTTACTTATAAAATCATCAATCAGAGAGCATGCCCTCCCTGTGAAACGGGGGTGTGAAACACCAGCGGTACCCCTCGCCTCACACCGCACTGCACTGTGCACCATGGAGCACTGCCTACCTGCCTGCCTCAGAGGGAAGGGGCTTCCTTCTGTTGATTAATGAAGACATTGGTTGTGCCCGAATACCCATTCTAGCGTACTACATACTTACAGTGCCTTCAGAAAGTATTTAAACCCCTTGACTTATTCCACATTCTGTTACAGCCTGAATTCAGAATGGATTAAATAAAAAACGTTGTCACCCATCTACACATAATACCCCATAATGACAAAGTGAAAACATGTTTTAGATTTTTTTTCTAACTTATTGAAAATTAAAACAAAAAGAGCTAATTTACACCTTTTGACAGCGGTTACAGCTGTGACTATTTCTGGGTAAGTTTCTAAGAGCTTTCCACTCTTGGATTGTGCAACATTTGGCCATTATTATTTTCAAAATGCTTCAAGCTCTGTCAAATTTGCTATACTAGACAACCGTTTTCAGATCTTGCCATAGATTTTCAAGTAGATTTAAATCAAAACTGTAACTTGGCCACTCAGGAACATTCACTGTCTTCTTGGTAAGCAGCTCCAGTGTAGATTTGGCCTTGTGTCTTAGGTTATTGTCCTGCTGAAAGGCAAATTAATCTCCCAGTGTCTGGTAGAAAGTAGAATGAAACAGGTTGTCCTCTAGGATTCTGCCTGTGCTTAACTCCATTCCGTTTCTTTTTTATCCTGAAAATCTCCCCAATCCTTAATGATTACAAGCATACCCATAACATGATGCAGCCACCACTATGCTTGGAAATAGAAATGGAGTTATAGGCCTACTCTGGCTGGTTATATGCCTCAGGACTACCTGGCATGATGACTCCTTGCTGTCCCCAGTCCACCTGGCCGTGCTGCTGCTCCAGTTTCAACTGTTCTGCCTGTGGCTATGGAACCCTGACCTGTTCACCGGACGTGCTACCTGTCCCAGACCTGCTGTTTTCAACTCTCTAGAGACAGCAGGAGCGGTAGAGATACTCTTAATGATCGGCTATGAAAAGCCAACTGACATTTACTCCTGAGGTGCTGACTTGCTGCACCCTCGACAACTACTGTGATTATTATTATTTGACCATGCTGGTCATTTAGGAACATTTGAACATCTTGGCCATGTTCTGTTGTAATCTCCACCCGGCACAGCCAGAAGAGGACTGGCCACCCCTCATAGCCTGGTTCCTCTCTAGGTTTCTTCCTAGGTTTTGGCCTTTCTAGGGAGTTTTTCCTAGCCACCGTGCTTCTACACCTGCATTGCTTGCTGTTTGGGGTTTTAGTGTCTGTACAGCACTTTGAGATATCAGCTGATGTAAGAAGGGCTATATAAATACATTTGATTTGAAATTTGATTATAGGCAGACTATCACATTCAACATATACCTTAGTAGAACATATAGCCCATCTATCCTATTTTAAAACAACTGAAGACAGAAACAGATAACTTGGTTCCATTTCAACATATTTATTTGTGAAACCAAAGTGCTGTAACATATATTAATTAAATTAAATAGCCGTAGGCTTACACACACACCAAAACTTTTCAAACGTTCAAATCAAAAGAGTATCGCATAGTTGGGTGCATCGCAAATTCAGAACCGCTGGACAGCAACATAATAAACTAAACCACTGATCATTGGGAATGAGATCAGAATGACTGCTAAGGCTTGATCCAGAAATGTAATAACTAAACTTAAACAATCCATATGTTGGAATCAAACGACCTGATTAACATGACATCAATAACGCAGCCACATCCTGAGTCCCCGGTGCCGACAGGCAGAAATCAAAAGATGGTTTAGCATTTAGTTTAAAATACTTTCCCGTGAGAAAACAGAAATCCACTTAAAAAAATTAAAAACAAGACTTATTTTGTCAAAGATGTAGCCCACGATGCAATACTCATGATCATTTTAAGGAAAACATTTTAACTCCACCGCAGAAGCTTTGGGCATTATCGCAATTAGGTAGCCTAGTTTTGTTGTGAAAAAGTGTGCATCGAATTCTACTAGATGAAGAGCCGAAATGAGTATAACATCCTGGAATTTAACCATACGATTCATTTTTTTTTGTTGCATACTATGAAACATTCTATTTTCGCATATTGAGAATGCGTCATGTGTGATTGCGTTGTTTCCCGCTATTCGTTGATTTCGGTAGCACATCCCCATATCTAATTGATCAGCTGTTTTCAAAGCCAAAATGAGTATGACATCCGGGTATACTAGATTTTCGAAATGTCACATACTATTAAACATTGTTTTTTTCCGCATACTCAAATGGCCTACTATTTAGTATGCAAGTATGGGTATTCAGACAATTCCATTGACACCACACATGTCTACAGTACAGTACACTACACTACTGTACATAGGCTACAGCACAAATACTTATTGTTTAAAAATCAAAATATTCTATCCAATATAGCTGGCTTGGTTTGTGGGGGTCCTATTGATGTGTAGTTGGTTTGGAGGAGCAATTAAGTACAGTGCATTCAGAAAGTATTCAGACCCCTTGACTTTTTCCACATTTTGATACTTTACAGCCTTATTCTAAAATTGATTAAATCAATGTTTTCCCTCATCAATCTACACACAATACCCCATAATGTCAAAGCAAAATGTTACCTAAATACCTTATGTGCATTCAGAAAGTATTCAGACCCCTTCCGTTTTCCCACATTTTGTTACATTTCAGGCTTATTCTAAAATGGATTAAATGAGAAAATGTCCTCATCAATCTACACACAATACCCCATGATGACAAAGTGAAAACAGTTTTGTAGAAATTTTTGCACATTTATTAAACATTAAAAACAGAAATACCTTATTTACATATAAGTATTCAGACCCTTTGCTATGAGACTCGAAATTGATCTTAGGTGCATCCTGTTTCCGTTGATCATCCTTGAAGTGTTTCTACAACTTGATTGGAGTCCACCTGTATTAAATTCAATTGATTGGACTTGATTTGGAAAGGCACACACCTGTCTATGTAAGGTCCCACAGTTGACAGTGCATGTCAGAGCAAAAACCAAGCCATGAGGCTGAAGGAATTGTCCGTAAAGCTCAGAGACAGGATTGTGTCGGTGCACAGATCTGGGGAAGTGTACCAAAAAAATGTATGCAGCATTGAAGGTGACCAAGAACCCGAAGGTCAGTCTGACAGAGCTCTAGTGTTCCTCTGTGGAGATGGGAGAACCTCCAGGAAGGACAACCATCACTGCAGCACTCCACCAATCAGGCCTTTATGGTAGAGTGGCCAGACTGAAGCCACTCCTCAGTGAAAGGCACATGACAGCCTGCTTGGAGTTTGCCAAAAGGCACCTAAAGGACTCTCAGACCATGAGAAACAAGATTCTCTGGTCTAATGAAACCAAGATTGAACTCTTTGACCTGAAATCCAAGCGTCACGTCCGGAGGAATGCTGGCACCATCCCTATAGTGGAGCATGGTGGTGGCAGCATCATGCTGTGGGGATGTTTTTCAGCAGCAGGGACTGGGAGACTAATCAGGATCGAGGGAAAGATGAACGGAGCAAAGTACAGAGAGATCTTTGATGAATAGTTGCTCCCGAGCGCTCAGGACCTCAGACTGGAGTGAAGGTTCACCTTCCAACAGGACAATGAACCTAAGCACACAGCCAAGACAATGCAGGAGTGGCTTCGGGACAAGTTTTTGAATATTCCTGAGTGGCCCAGCCTGAGCCCGGACTTGAACATGATCGAACATCTCTGGAGAAACCTGAAATGGCTGTGCAGCAACGCTCCCCATCCAACCTGACAGGGCTTGAGAGGATCTGCAGAGAAGAATGGGAAAAAATCCCAAATGCACGTGTGTCAAGCTTGTAGCATCAAACCCAAGAAGACTCAAGGCTGTAATCGCTGCCAAAAGTGCTTCAACAAAGTACTGAGTAAAGGGTCTGAATACTTATGTAACTGTGATATTTTTAAAAAATTGTTTATGCTTTTTCATTATGGGGCATTGTGTGTAGACTGATGAGGAAAAAAACGATCTAATACATTTTAGAATACAGCTGTAACATAACAAAATGTGGAAAACGTGAAGGGGTCTGAATTAGAGGTCGACCGATTAATCGGAATGGCCGATTAATTAGGGCCGATTTCAAGTTTTCATAACAATCGGTAATCGGCATTTTTGGACACCGATTGTGACCGAGTTTTTGTTTATTTATTATTTTTATTTTTTTTACCTTTATTTAACTAGGCAAGTCAGTTAAGAACACATTCTAATTTTCAATGACGGCCTAGGAACGGTGGGTTAACTGCCTTGTTCAGGGGCAGAACAACAGATTTTTACCTTGTCAGCTCGGGGATTCGATCTTGCAACCTTCCGGTTACTAGTCCAACGCTCTAAACACCTGCCTTACATTGCACTCCACGAGGAGCCTGCGTGGCAGGCTGATTACCTGTTACGCGAGTGCAGCTATAAGCCAAGGTAAGTTGCTAGCAAGCAAATCAAATCAAATCAAATGTATTTATATAGCCCTTCTTACATCAGCTGATATCTCAAAGTGCTGTACAGAAACCCAGCCTAAAACCCCAAACAGCAAGCAATGCAGGTGTAGAAGCACTAAACTTATCTTATAAAAAACAATCAACCTTAACATAATCACTAGTTAACTACACATGGTTGATGATATTACTAGTTTATCTAGCTTGTCCTGCGTTGCATATAATCGATGCGGTGCCCGTTAATTTCTCATCGGATCACAGCTTACTTCTCCAAACGAGTGATGATTTAACAAGCGCATTCGCGAAAAAAGCACTGTCGTTGCACCAATGTGTACCTAACCATAAACATCAATGCCTTTCTTTAAAATCAATACACAAGTATATATTTTTAAACCTGCAAATTTAGTTAATATTGCATGATAACATATTTGAACTAGAGAAATTGTGTCACTTCTCTTGTGTTCCGTGCAAGCAGTCAGGGTAAATCCAGCAGTTTGGGCCGCCTGGCTCGTTGCAAACTGTGTGAAGACCATTTATTCCTAACAAAGACCGTAATTAATTTGCCAGAATTGTACATAATTATGACATAACATTGAAGGTTGTACAATGTAACAGCAATATTTAGACTTAGGGATGCCACCCGTTAGATAAAATACAGAACGGTTCCGTATTTCACTGAAAGAATAAACGTTTTGTTTTCAAAATTATAGTTTCCGGATTTGACCATATTAATGACCTAAGGCTCGTATTTCTGTGTGTTTTTATGTTATAATTAAGTCTATGATTTGATGGAGCAGTCTGACTGAGCGGTGGTAGGCAGCAGCAGGCTCGTAAGCATTCATTCAAACAGCACTTTCGTGCGTTTGCCAGCAGATCTTCGTTGTGCTTCAAGCATTGAGCTGTTTATGACTTCAAGCCTATCAACTCCCGAGATTAGGCTGGTGTAACCGATGTGAAATGGTTAGCGGGGTGCGTGTTAATTGCGTTTCAATCGGTGACAGCACTCGCTCTGAGACCTTGAAGTAGTTGTTCCCCTTGCTCTGCAAGGGACGCGGCATTTGTGGAGCAATGGATAACGATGCTTTGAGGGTGGCTGTTTTCGATGTATTCCTGATTCGAGCCCAGGTAGGGGCGAGGAGAGGGACGGAAGCTATACTGTTACACTGGCAATACTAAAGTGCCTATAAGAACATCCAATAGTCAAAGGTATATGAAATACAAATGGTATAGAGAGAAATAGTCCTATAATTCCTATAATAACTACAACCTAAAACTTCTTACCTGGGAATATTGAAGACTCATGTTAAAAGGAACCACCATCTTTCATATATTCTCATGTTCTGAGCAAGGAACTAAAACGTTAGCTTTTTTACATGGCACATATTGCACTTTTACTTTCTTCTCCAACACTTTGTTTTTGCATTATTTAAACCAAATTGAACATGTGTCATTATTTATTTGAGGCTAAATTGATTTTATTGATGTATTATATTAAGTTAAAATAAAAGTGTTCATTCAGTATTGTTGTAATTGTCATTATTACAAATAAATAAATAAAAATCGTCCGATTAATCGGTCTCGGCTTTTTTTGGTCCTCCAATAATCAATATCGGTATCGGCGTTGAAAAATCATAATCGGTCGACCTCTAGTCTGAATACTTTCCGAATGCACTGTATGTCTCCCATTATTTAATGTCCACAAAATCCACATACACTGTAGTGAGGACCATTTGCAATATTGATGGTTAATAGGTGTTCTGGCTGAGGTCTTGTGGTTAAATGGTAGGACTGGCCAGGCAGGCTTATTAAAAAAATAATAATGTACACACATGCACACACACTCATTCTCTCTATCTCGCTCTCTATCTCTCTTTCTCTCACCCCCCTCTCTCTTTCTCTCTCTCTCTCTCCATTTCACAGTCCTTTGATAATGAATTCAAATGGTTTTGGTTGTTGAGTCATGCAGTATTATCTCAGACGGCCATGCTGCCTAAAACCAGGGCTTTACTTGCTGTCTCGCTGGGGGATCACAAATAGTGGAAATGAATCACACATTAAAGTAAGGCTGACAAATGTATCCTGGGTTCTAGGGTGCTGATAGTTTCTCTCCTGCCCTAACCGTCTAAACTGTGTTTGCAGGAGGGAAAATACATCCAGGGAGGCTCTAGATTAGCTCTGAGCGTATCTGCAAATATACCATGAACGGAATACTGTGCCTTTTTGAGGATTTGGTTACAATATTGTAATTTTTCGTACCTAACACAAACCTAATGTCATGGTCTACTAAGCAGAAATGGTCTCGTATACAAAAATGTTCTCTTTCAATTATCCGTTTCGATATCTCACAGTAGGATTTACCAGAATCTCTAAGTGCTGTAGCTCGACTAACTAATCATACACGTCTGTCGGAGACAGACAGGTCGAGTGGCGAATGAGGGACAGACTCCCCTCATTCTAAAGAGGGCAGTGACCAGACTCGGTATTGATTGAGGGGGTCAAATACTTATTTCCCTCATTAAAATGCAAATCAATTTATAACATTTTTGACATGCGTTTTTCAGGATTTTGTTGTTGTTATTCTGTCTCTCACTGTTCAAATAGACCTACCATTAAAATTATAGACGGATAATTTCTTTGTCAGTGGGCAAACGTACAAAATCAGCAGGGGATCAAATACTTTTCCCCCTCACTATATCTGATGGATTTCACGTTCCGTAAGCTTATGTTCGACGTGCTGCCTCGCTCTATTCGTTCGAGGTGACTGGTTCTCCTTAGTTGACCTGCAGGACGCTTACTTTCACAAAGGCATTCTGCCAGCACTCAGGAGGTTTCGAAGGTTTACTTTTCAAGGCACAGCCTATGAATACCTCACTGTCCTTTCTGGGTTAGCGCTAGCTCCCCGAACGTTCAGCAAATGTGTAGAGGCAGCCCTCAAACCCCTGAGAAACAAGGGGCTGAGAATCTCCTCCTACACAGACGATTACTTGTTTGCTCCTCATCCTGGGAGCAAGCGGTACTAGACACAACTTCCCTTGTAACTCACCTCCCCGGGCTAGGGTTCAAAGATCAATCAGAAAAAGAGCTGTTTGGTGCCAACGCGGAGAATAGAGTGCCTAGGCGTCAAGCTGTATTCTCTCTCTTATCAGGCAACACTCTCGGATGACCGGTAAGCAACACTCGTCGTTCTGACAGGGCCCTCTTCCTGTTCCACATGGGGCGCTTGGTCATGTTCAAGATCCGCCTCCGAGTGCTGGGGTTGATGGTATCTACCGTCTCAGTAGTACCTCTTGGCATACTGAGGATGAGACTTCCAGCACTGGGTTTTTGCCCTATGTCTTTGTACATGACACCTCAATCGTTTTTGGCGCTCACCTAAGGATAACGGCAACGAGGAATGTGGTGACGACAGATATGTCACTCACGGGCTGGGGCGCAGTTCATGAGGAGAATGCAATAAACTGAATTTTGACCCCAGAACTTCGCATTGCTCCCGTAAATGATCTTGAATTGCTGACAGTGTTTCTTTCACTGAAACACTTTCTACTAGGGGTTTGCCGATAACTCGGTCAAAACGAGTATCGTAACGGATATGGAGATTTTTACGAATACGATTATGATACGAGTATCTTTTGTAATTATCCGTGATCTATTTTATTAAATTTTTTCAGCTGCCAGCCCGCATCTTCCACTCAAACAGTGTGATGCGCTGTGTGCTCTAAACAACTATTGACTAGTTAATCTGTCTGTAAAGAAATGGGCAGGGTATCAGTTGAACCTGCTGCAATGATTGGATATGAACAAGCCACTCGCCGTCGGCTCTCATTTCCCCAGACAGACACAGAGGTTGCTGTTTCACTCAGTAAGTCACTCTTCTCAGTGCACAAGTCTCCCTTTTTCCAAACATCCTTCAGAATCCGCAACTAGTCATTGTTGTTCAATCTAGTTATTTTCTGTAGACTTTGCTCAGGCCATATGGTTGTTTCTGTCTGTCTACTTGGCATTGTTTAGTAGGCCTACTTTGTCTGTCTGTATAATTATTCCATTTCTGACGACGTCTACCGTTACGTCGTGATCCAAGCCCATGCTTCTTGCTATTATTGTTTATTCTTCCCAGGCATGTTGACCGAGCGACAGATCATTAAAACATTCAATTACAAATGCAGATTGATTGATTGCACAAATGTTGTGGCATAAGTGTCGGGAGAGAAAAGCTCTGCTCCTCTTGGAAGTAAAACAATATATGGGGCAAGAGAATTAGCCTATCTTCTAAATCTGTGTCTGTAATAAATGCAGGCAATAGTAGCCAGGCATGCATTAGTGTATTTATTAGCCTTATTAGCCTTTATCATACTCGAATACGAGTATGACGAGATCAGCACACCCCTACTTTCTCCCCTCCCTTCGGAAATGTCAGGTCTTGACCAGAACGGACAACACGACTGTGGTGGCATACATCAACCGCCAGGGTGGCACTCGCTACCTGCGCTTACACTTACTATCCATCAGGATTATTCCATGGAGCAGAGCACACCTACTATCCCTACAAGCGACTCGTGTCAAATCAAATCAAATTGTATTGGTCACATACACATGGTTAGCAGATGTTATTGCGAGTGTAGCGAAATGCTTGTCCCGGGCGTATTGAACTTAGGAGTGGACTTATTGTCCAGAGGGTATCCCCATCAACTGGACTGGAGACTCCTTCCCCAAGGTGGGAAGCAGATCTTGGAGAGATAGGGTCTAGCATCCATACATGTCTTTGCATCGCAAGACAACGCACACTGACCGCTGTTCTTCAGCACTAGCAGGAGACACATCTCTGTGGGGTGGACACGCTGGCGCACCGTTGGCCCGAGGGCGTTGCTTTACGCTTTTCCTCCCCTCAGCCTCATACTCCCCACTCCAGCCAGAGTGAGGGAACAAGGCTTATCCCTCATCTTGGTCGGTCCTCCACGGCACGGCAAGCTCTGGATAGGGGAGATCATTCTGCTGTACAATGAGCCATGACAATTCCCGTTCTGCAGGAGTCTGCTGACCCAAGCGAACAGAGAGATTTTCCACCCTCACCCGGACGCCGTTGCCATCTGGGCCTGGACTATTGAGAGGCCTGCCTGTCATTGAGACTACCCAGAGTACTAGAGCCCCTTCTACATGCTCACTGTATGGAAACAAGTGGTGCGTTTTTGAGAAGTGGTGTGACCAAAACAGATCCTCCCTTACCAATGCTCTGTATCCAAGGTTTGGTGCACTCTGCAAGACATTTTGGCCTATAATAGCAATGGGTCACAGCCTTCAGAGGGCCTGAGGGCTCATTCCACTAGAGGTATGGCTACCTCTTGTTCAAGGGCATCTTGCGATACGGCTTGTAGGGGCATCCCCTCATACTTCTATGAGGGTCTACTAGATGTCACTACACCTTCATTGGTGCATGCTCTCCACAGTGTTGGGGTCTCTGAGCATCGCTACTTAGAGATTCTGATGAATCCCACTGTGAGATACTGTATCTCACTCATATCAGAGAACCGTTGCGAAATCCCAAGCTTACCAGAGGCCTCACCTGCTTGGTTTCTCTTAGTTATTGGACTATTTTGAAACAAATAATATTTAAGTAAAATGAATGAACACAGAAACAATTAAGGAGGTGAATACCACCGAGCTTTATTAATTCTCAGTGTTTGTTTACACATGTGGCCATGGTTCATCAGGAGAGAAAAAATGCACATAAGCAGGGTTTAATGGAACCTCAGATGTCTTTTTTTAAGCACAAATGTGCCTCATTAGTCAAACTAATTATCATACATTCTGAATGTACATTTGCTCTGTCATTTTAGTCTTGTGTTTTTCTTCCAGTAGATGTGTTAGTATTGACTCTGCCTTTCGGGGATTGCAGAACTAGAAATGTTGAAAAGCACATTTCAGTTTTTCTGACTGTGTCAGCCATTATTATCATATTATGATGCAGGTGAGGCGTGGGGAAGGGGCGGTGAGGGAAGGGAAGGGGCTGGAAATTTACATTCTTGTTTTAATTAACTTCAAGTTAAAATGGCGTGAAATTGAAAATGATTATTGCCAAAGTAAATATGCCTAATTAGGATAGGATGACTGTGAGTAAATTATTTTATAACCATTGTTTATTTGAAGCTGTGAGTCACCTGGGTTAGATTTGAGGAATGAATCTCGGTGTCAGAAACCCGAAAGCTGAATTTATGGAAGGCATTTATGATGGGTGACAGTCTGTAGTAAAGAATTGTGCTAATAAGTTCCACATTGTAGGCATATGGGGCAATCGTGCTTGTGGGGAGTCAGAAGTCCGACAAATTCTTCAGCCAATAAGATTTTAGCTAGCTTGATAAGATGGCTAATGTTGTTAACAATAAAGTTAGCTAGTTTGCTTAACTTTGACAATATGGTCAAACTATTTACATTAGCCACATTGATACGTCTGTAAATGTCAAAAACATATTTGCTGCATTGTTCTGGTTGAAAAGGTGAGTGGTGACACATCACAACTCTGGTAATAACATTTTCTCTGAGTTTCCCACTTGTAGTTACGACTTGGAGGGTAGTTCATGTTAAACGTCCCAGTCGTAACTTCTGATAACTCCAACAGCATGTGATCGTCACATAAGGTTGTCCAACACCTGTTTATAATGTTTTTTTAAACATCTACTTTAGCTACAAATGTTATTTTTGCGGCGCCTATTAGTTTAGCTCTGTCACAGCCTCACAGAGGCAATTTGTGAGGCAAGAAAAACATACACTTTCACTTGAGAGGATGTGATTGAAGTTCACAACACTCTTGAGACTCTCGAGACAAAATAAAGACATTTATGTCTGAAAGAAGGTTCACAGGAAGAACGATATTGCTTATTAGACGGTGGAACACTTATGGAGACAGTTCTGAGCCACACTTTTCATTTTCCCATCAAAGCGGCGCAGCAGAACAGAACAGAACGAGGGGCTGCTGGTGGTGACAGAGAGGGATCTGACACAGCCTGATGAATGGGCCTGTCAAATGAAGGACAATTTGATCGCGTTCATTGGCTTTCCTTTTAATCTTACTGATTGCATCATGAGCAACGATGCATGCATAGACATATGCTTAGGCATTAACATTTGGAGTGGCACATTCTGACAGGCTCTCCTTCTGTGGTGATCCATTTTTAACGGATTTGTTGAAAACTTGACGTCCTTTGGCATAGACACCATACCAATTTACTGCTTTTATCGATTTCCTTTCTCAGACATTCCAAAATGAAGTATTTAAGGAATACAAAATTCAAATGTGACAAAAGTATAACACTTGAGTTCCCTAAGCATGGAACGGCACATTTCACTTCCTGGTTATGCCATTGTAAAAGCAATGTTCGCAATTATTCCTCAATGCAGTTGATATTTGGTTGTTGTTGCCATTGTCAGTGTTTGTGTTAAAATGTATCTACTGACTGACTGGACCGGAACGATATTTAACCTCAAAAACCTTGGCTATTGAAGTCACTGGAGCAACTTCAATCTCTGTCTCCCATTTGATCCTCTGCCATGGTGGATCACATCAAATAATAAACCCAGCTCCACAACTCTCCTCCTCCTGGCCACTGTCCAAAGCAATTAGATTCCTCCCAACAAATTCCTCTTTGTGGCAAGATGGGAAATTCAATTCCACAAAGTTTGAAGGTAGGCAAAATTCCATGTTTTGAATCTTTATTCAAAGGCTAAATGCTTTTTTCCCCTCCCCTGTTCAATTTGGTCATTCTTTTTGTGTTCCTCTGAGGCACAGCATCATGTAAAGTCCTCCATGAGTCTCCGGCCGTGTACGAATACCATAGTGTACGCCACGCTTATCCGTCGATATGGCTTTGTACTCAGGTTGCATGGTTTCACAATGCCGTTATTCCGTTAAAAACGTATCGTTGATAAAAAAGCGAGCCCTGGGCCTTTGACCATTGAAATCCCAGAGAGTAGAACCGAGATGTAATCATATCCGTATCCTTGCCCTCTTACCAAATAATAATTAGTCCTCCACACGCTGTCTCTGCCGGTGTTTAAAGAAGCTGTTATCGAGGAGAGAATTAACAAAATAAACCTCTGTTCAGATCCAGAGGGACACTGTGAAGTGCACTTAGCTGGAGCCCAAAATGACAGCGTGTACTCATGTTCTCAAGAACTGTAGTGGCTGTTCAGCCGAACCCATTTCTCTCTTCAGCAGAATGAATGCTGCCTTTGTGAGGACCGACATGAGGAGAGTGTGCTTGTCAGAGTGGGTGTCCAGTGTAATCTCAATCATCAATATTATCTTCATATGTAGAGACGGATTAGACCCATCTACAGAGAAGCTAAACGATATGGCGGACATTATCGATGTGGAGGATGCACAATATATCTCCCCTAGCTCAATTTTCTCACAGCCCTTGATATCTTTCAAGTTTGTTGTTGTTTATTTATACATATGCTGAGGAGCAAATGAGTGCAGGTTGATGGACAGGCAACCAGTAGAATTACAGGACTATTTGACGGAAACCCGCAATACAAATGGCCTTTGCTTTGGCTGAGTGTGAAATGCCACTCGTTCCCTCATCCCCTTCTCCGTTGTTAAGCTTCACACACTTCACACGTAATTACAGTTCAGATACACTGCTTTTTCCTCTTCCTTTGGTGGTATTTGTTGACTAAATAAAACATCTCCTTTGGATATGCTCCAATTAGTGACTTGCTCTGCCCATTGTTTACTGTTTGAGGGCTGTAGGCTGTATGCACACTCCCAGGCATCCTCTCCCGCTGCTTCTTTTCCGTTTCTGTTCTACACACAAACCACAAAGCACTAAAGACCTGACATGGCGGAGATGGAGGCTAGTTCAGGCAACCCCCCTGCAACAGGAAAATGGCACTGTTTCAGTCCAGTCTTAAAGGAAATCTCAATGTGCACAATGCTATTAAATATGCAGAATAGATACGCGTCTGGTTGAATGACATACCGTTTTTTTTTTTTTACAGTCATTTTTAATTAGTGTGACCAAAATCATTTAGGGTCAGGTTACAATGGCCAATCTGAATTGACATGAATGGATGAAATACTAATTCTATACATTATATGTTTGATTTTCTACATCATTCCATGTACAATAACAATGTTTCTTTTTTATGATTTTATAATTGTGAGGAGGTTTGGTCATACCCTTAAATATCACCTCCGAAACCTTTTGATTTTAAATCTTTTGCTTTCTCCAGGGTTTAATTGGTGTAACGCCAAAATGATGAATGTATTTTTTTGTCAGTAACACTACTACAACAACAACAAAAAATATCCTATTTCCAAATATCTATGTAGATAAGTGGGCAGCTCTAGCAACACTGACATGAGGTAAAACAACTTTAGTAAATTCAAACATATCTGGAGAGCCCAACCTTAACCATAACATGGCAGTGATTATTTTAACCCTTGCAACTTGTTAGAACTTAGGATAGTACTTATACTGTATAGCCTAAGTATTGATACTCATCATTCTATAAAGGGTTAATGAGACTGCCAAAGACTGCCATACTTTAGAAAATATGGATCTGATTAGAATCTTGCATCTCAAATGTAATAATGTAAATCCAAGTGTATTTCCATGGCTCTATATCCCTTCAAATGAGCCCTAAACAGAACTGGACGCCCTCTCTGTGAACCTGCTCTAGCAAACCATCCATATCCATCACGCAGTCACTCATGCTGCTGTCTCCATTAGACATTTACATGTTATTCATTTAGCAGATGCTCTTATCCAGAGCGACTTACAGGAGCAATTCGGTTTAAATGCCTTGCTCAAGGGCACATCGGCAGATTTTTCACCTAGTCGGCTCGGGGATTTGAACCAGTGACCTTCCGGTTACTGGCCCAAAGTTCTAAACCGCTAGGCTGCCTGCCTCCCAACATTAGCACATATTCATCTAGCAACCATTTAGGACAACTAGACAACGCTAGCATGGGGCATGTTCTCCAAAAATACACTGTTGTTACTCTGATCGAACTGAATACACACACACACACACACACACACACACACACACACACACACACACACACACACACACACACACACACACACACACACACACACACACACACACACACACACACACACACACACACACAACGCTATTGTAGGCTCATCTTGCCATTTCACTTGCCAGCTGTTTACGTCGCTGTTCCCACTATGATAGTATTGATGAACAATAAAGATTTCCCTCCCTTCAACTGGCTGTGAGGCATTTCACCAGTCTAAAGAAGCAGTGGTAATATGAGCCACTCTGAATGCGTTGACGCCGTTCTGAACAAGCCGAAGCTTTCCTAGGAAAAAGCTTGTTGTAATCGTATCCCAGGCAGACCTAGGCCTCATTTCAAGATACAAAGGTCAGGCGCAAAATGAGGAAACACTCCTTTTAATAAAAGACCGAGAATCCACAGAGTTGTATTTATGAATGTAGCCGGTGGGCTTTTTGTACACTGAAATTTGAATTTGGTCACAAAAAGGACAAACAGCATTTGTTTAGAATGACCTTTGCCGCTCCAGACCACTTCAAAGTACCTGGAAGTAGGTTTAACAGTTCATTTCCTATTTGCCTCTCTGCCATTTTCTAATAATTGTTTGCAATTGTCTGTCCCTTTGTGCAAGAATCGTGGCTTTGTGATGCTCTAACGATTGTTTTCACTGTCACAATAGTCAGTGTCCTCAGTATCACTGATACAATGGAGAATTGGACTACTCTGTAAATGGGAAAGAAATTCAGATAGATCGCATTTATTCTGAAAATTACACACCTCTGCCAAAAGCACTGTTTCCCAATTTAACACCCATAAGTCCATTTTGACTATAACTCCACCCAAACTGATATGTAGCTCAGCAGCTGCTGATGTGCTAGAATCAATGCTTCCAGAAACATTGTGAATAGAGAAATCAATTATTGTTTAAACACTAGGCCCGAGCGTCCAGGAATCAATCGATGAGGTGTATTACAGCTCAGACACTCTTTACTATACTGAAAAACTGTTATTTTTTTGTAGAAGGGACACATTAATAGCCTGGTAGCTGGTCTAATGCAATACCTTGGGCACAGCTGAAATGGCTCGTATCGTTAGGGGTCTCTGCTCTAAGATAATGCTCACAGTTTGGTCAGGAGTATGTTTTGAAGTCTCAGTCCTCGTACTGGTGTGCAGAGAAGGAACATCAGGCTATATGCTAACTACGAAGGTCATGTAACTAAACATTTTAACACCATCTCCCACATAGCCTTGCTTCTATTCATCTGTTATGCACAGGTGGAGTAAATACTCGTTTAATGCCAAGGTCTTGCTGACATATTGCCTGGGGCACCATTCAACTCAACGTTGGTGGGACATTTCCAAATTATATGGCATAGTATTACAGGGTTGTCATTTTCTGGCACTAATCCATTGTGTCTTTCATAGAGTGCTTGGCCTTTCTGCAATCGACACAATAAGCATTTGCCACCACGTTGAGCTTACAGTGCATTCGGAAAGTATTCAGACCCCTTGACTTTTTCCACATTTTGTTATGTTACAGCCTTATTCTGAAATTGAATAAATAGTTTTTTCCCCACCTCATCAATCTACACACAACACCCCATAATGACAAAGCAAAAACAGGTTTTTCGATTTTTTTGTAAATGTATAAAAAAAAACGGAAATATTATATTTACACACCGTAAGTATTCAGACCCTTTACTCAGTACTTTGTTGAAGCACCTTTAGCAGCAATTACAGCCTTAAGTCTTCTTGGGTATAACTCTACAGCCTTGGCACACATGTATTTGGGGAGTCTCTACCATTCTTTGCAGATCCTCTCAAGCTCTGTCGGGTTGGATGGTGAGCGTCGCTGCACAGCTATTTTCAGGTCTCTCCAGACCTGATAAATCAGGTTCAAGTCCGGGCTCTGGCTGGACACTCAAGGACATTCAGTGACTTTTCCCGAAGCCACTCCTGCATTGTCTTGGCTGTGTGCTTAGGGACGTTGTCCTGTTGGAATGTAAACTTTCTCCCCAGTCTGAGCACTCTGGAGCAGGTTTTCATCATGGATCTCTCTGTACTTTGCTCCATTCATCTTTCCCTCGATCCCTGCTGCTGAAAAACATCCCCACAGCATGATGCTGCCACCACCATGTTTCACTGTCGGGATGCTGCCAGGTTTCCTCCAGAAGTGACGCTTGTTATTCAGGCCAAAGAGTTCAATCTTGGTTTCATCAGACCAGAGAATCTTGTTTCTCATGGTCTGAGAGTCCTTAGGTGCCTTTTGGCAAACTCCAAGCAGGCTGTCATGTGCCTTTTACTGAGGAGTGTCTTCCATCTGGCCACTCTACCATAAAGACCTGATTGGTCTTAAAGACCTGACCTGAGTGCTGCAGAGACGGTGTTCCTTCTGGAAGGTTCTCCATTCTCCACACAGGAACCCTAGTGCTCTGTCAGAGTGACCATTGGGTTCTTGGTCACCTGCCTGACCAAGGCCCTTCTCCCCCGATTGCTCAGTTTGACCGGGCGGCCAGCTCTAGGAAGAGTCTTGGTGGTTCCAAACTTCTTCCATTTAAGAATGATGGAGGCCAGTGTGTTCTTGGAGACCTTCAATACAGCAGAAATGTTTTGGAACCCTTCCCGAGATTTGTAACTTGCCACAATCCTGTCTCGGAGCTCTACGGAGAATTTCTTCGACCCCATGGCTTGGTTTTTGCTCTGACATGCACTGTCAACATGCACTGTCAACCTTATATAGACAGGTGTGTGCCTTTCCAAATCATGTCCAATCAATTGTAATTTACCACAGGTGGACTCCAATCAAGTTGTAGAAACAACTCAAGGATGATTAATGGAAATAGGATGCACCTGAGCTCAATTTTGAGTCTCATAGCAAAGGGTCTGAATACTTATGTAAATAAGGTATTTCTGTTTTTTATTTGCAAAAATGTCTAAAAACCTGTTTTCACTTTGTCATTATGGGGTATTGTGTGTAGAGTGATGAAGAAAATGGTTTATTTAATCCATTTTAGAACAAGGCTGTAACATAACAAAATGTGGAGGAAGGGAAGGGGTCTGAATACTTTCTGAAAGCACTGTATATTTTCGTCAAGCAGGCCACAGTGATTAATTTTGTTGTCTAACATAAGTCTATCAACATGCACAAAATATGTCTTTATTTTCTGCTACAGTAAGAGGGCAGTGTGCATTGACCCATCATTTTAAAAATATTTTTTTCACATACTGGGATTTTAAAAAATATGAGCAGCAATTTTTCTAATTTGGCAAGACTACATTTTTGCTTGGGTATTCATATTTTTTCATGTGTTCATTTAGCAATTATGCCGTTTTAAGACTTCATACCTTGCAGTCATAGTCAGTCACCTATACATCACATGCTGTTGTGACTTTAAAGGATTGTGGAAAAAGCTAATTATATTCAGTATTTTGCAGACCTATTCTTTTGTTATGCCACACAGCACATTGCTGATGCCATTATGATCGAAGGTGAGCAATGCGCAATCTAAGGGTGCATCACAATGATATCTCCTTTCTGAAGTGTGCACTCGTTCACTACTTACCATAATTCTAAGAACATTGGATTGGTGGAGGCATGGGCTAGTGGGACTTTCCACAATACTTTTTAAACCAGCCATTTCCTTTCAAATCAGTGAAGGGAAGTGAGCAAGTGAACACTTTGGGAGGAAGGAGAACTAATTGGTACATAACCGAAGGGAAATGTTGGTATTGGAAGCAAGGAATCCAATGTTAGATTAACTGAAAAAGGAAATCGTACTGGGTTCCTAGAAGTTTCACATGAAGAAAGGCGCATAGACGGTAACCACAGGGTAGACTGGCGGATTTGGAAATATATGGGCATTGGCCTTGTCTCTCTCTGTCGAATGTGCTTCAGCTACAGCCCACTTTCACAGTCGGAACGTTCCTTAAGACATCAATTTGATATTAACATGTTATTTTCCCAACAAACATGGCTCCCTCTCGCTCTGCTTTTGCAGAGCGTGTTTGTTTGATGATAAAAAAATACTTTCTAGTTTGGGGAAGTGCTCTTTTGGATTACCTGGCTGCTACTGAAGCTTTTAGCAGTCAGAAATTACAATTTCCCTGAGTATAAAGAGTTGTTACCTACAGGTTTCAGCTTTTATTTACAGTGTAATGCTGTATCTACTGCTTGCTGTTATGTATAGACATGTTTTATTATTTTTATTAAACATGGACATTTCTAGGAAAACAATTCATTTTATAAGACACTGACTCACGTTCTAGTCATACCTTACAGCAAATTGAAATGATCTGTCGTCAGAAGCCCTATATGGAATTTTATAAGCCTGGTAGTTTGGATACTAGATGCTGATTGGCTAAAACAGCATTCAGACTTTTGCATGTGAGATCATGTACCATGACTAGGACGTTTAGCCTTTTCACCGTGAAAGCCGTGGTATATGAGACCGTATACCACGGGTATGACAAAACATGTATTTTTACTGTTCTTATTCCGTTTGCCACCAGTTTATAATAGAAATAAGGCACCTCGGGGGTTTGCGGTATGTAGCCATTATACCATTGGCTAAGGGCTGTATCCAGGCACTCCGCGTTGCGTCAGGATTAAGAACAGTCCTTAGCCGTGGTATATTGGCCATATACCACACCCCCTTGGGCCTTATTGCTTTAGTATACAGTATGTCAGACAGCTACTGTACAACCACAGTCTAAACCTGTAGTCCACCTTACCCGACACCCTAGACCCACTACAATTTGATTACCGCTCCAACAGATCCACGGTGATTCCATTGCATTATCCCATCTGGATAAGAGGAATACCTACAGTATGTGAGAATGCTGTTCATTGACCACAGCTCAGCCTTCAACACCATAGTGCCCTCCAAGCTCATCAATAAGCTCGGGGCCCTGGGTCTGAACCCTGCCCTGTGTAACTAGGTCCTGGACTTCCTGATGGGCCGTCCCCATGTGGTGAAGGTAAACAACACCACGCTTATCCTCAACACGGGAGCCCCACAAAATGAAATGAAATGAAATTGTATTTGTTACGTGCGCCGAATACTACAGGTGTAGACCCTTACAGTGAAATGCTTACTTCCAAGCCCTTAATCAACAATGCAGTTAAGAAAAATAAGTGTTAAGTAAAAAATACATAAGTAAAAGATAAGAATAACAAGTAATTAAAGAGCATCAGTAAAATAACAGTAGCGAGACTATATACAGGGGGTACCAAATCAAATGAAATTTTATTGGTCACATGGTTAGCAGGTGTTATTGCAGGTAGAGGGAAAGGCTTGTGCTTCTAGCTCCGACAGTGCAGGAAAATCTAACAAGTAATATCTAACAATTACACAGCATATACCCAATACACACACATCTAGTAAAGGAATGGAATTAAGAACATAAGAATATAGTACCGGCACAGAGTCAATGTGTGGGGGCACCGGTTAGTCGAGGTAATTGAGGTAATATGTACATGCAGGTAGAGCTAAAGTGACTATGCAGAGATTATAAACAGAGAGTAGTAGCGGCATAAAAAGGGGGGGGGGGGGGGGGGGGGCGGACAATGCCAATAGTCTGGGTAGCCATTTCATTAGCTGTTCAGGAGTCTTATGGATTGGTGGTAGAAGCTGTTAAGAAGCCTCTTGGACCTAGACTTAACAGTCTACTTAACAGGACCTAACAGTCTATGACTAGGGTGGCTGGAGTCTTTGACAATTTTTGGGGCCTTCCCCTGACACCGCCTGGTATAGAGGTCCTTTGTCTTGATCACGCTGAGGGAGAGGTTGTAATTTTTTAAAATATTTTTTTATTTCACCTTAGTTTAACCAGGTAGGCCAGTTGAGAACAAGTTCTCATTTACAACTGCGACCTGGCCAAGATAAAGCAAAGCAGTGCGACACAAACAACAACACAGAGTTACACATGGAATAAACAAACATACAGTCAATAACACAATAGAAAAAAAGTCTATATACAGTGTGCAAATGGTGTGAGGAGGTAAGGCAATAAATAGGCCATAGTAGCGAAGTAATTACAATTTAGCAAATTAACACTGGAGTGATAGATGTGCAGATGATGATGTGCAAGTAGAAATACTGGTGTGCAAAAGAGCAAAAAAAGTAAATAAAAACAACATGGGGATGAGGTAGGTAGATTGGATGGTGTCACGACTTCTACCGAAGATAACCCCTCTCCAGGTTCGGGCGGCGCTCGGCGCTCGGCGTCGCCGGTTTACTAGCCGCCACCGATCCCTTTTTCCTTTTCTGTTTTTTTTGTCTGTGTTCATTTTCACACCTGGTTTCAATTGCGTTTATTTCTGTGTGTATATAGGGCACCTGTTACCTGCCTTATTTCGTGCGGGATTAAGCTTGTGGGGGTTGTTGCGCTCGTTTATGGTTGATATTTCTTGTTCTCGTTATTACGCACGTGTAGTTTATTTTCGGAACTGAGTTTGTTCCTCCGTGCGTTTGGCACGAGTTTCGGTTTTGTTTTACTGATCTCCTCTGTGAACTGTGGGACCTTATATAGAGGGATCTGTGCCAATTTTGTATTGGTGGACTATGAATATATAATTATTATATTAAACACGCTTCTCAGTATCCCTGCTCTCCTGCGCCTGACTCCTACACCTCTCACCGAGACGCACCTTATCACAGAATCCCGCACCCGAAATATGGAGTCAGCAGGAGCAGATGCACTTCCAGGGTCCGTGGAGGAGCGAGTTCAACACCACACGGCAGTGTTACACCGGCTGGGGACCGCCATGGATCAGGTGATGGCGACGATGGAGAGATGGGAGAGAGGTGGCCTTCCCACACCTGTCTCAGCCACACCCCAATCAGTACCACTACCCTCTCCTTCATTGCCTGAGCACAGTGGGATTCGACTCGCCCTCCCGAGGGAGTACGATGGGACGGCGGCAGGGTGCCAGGGGTTCTTACTCCAGATGGACCTATACCTGGCGACCGTTCGTCCGGCTCCTTCGGGAGGTGAGAGCGTGAACGCCCTCGTCTCCTGCCTCTCAGGTAAAGCCCTGGAGTGGGCCAACGCGGTATGGAACGATCCTGACTCGGCGAGGGACCACTACCCAGAGTTCACCCGCCGCTTTCGGGCCGTGTTCGATCACCCACCTGAGGGTCGAGCGGCGGGTGAACGGCTGGTCCATCTGAGGCAGGAGAAGAGGAGTGCTCAGGACTTTGCTCTTGAGTTCCGGACCTTGGCCGCTGGCGCGGGATGGAACGACAGGGCCTTGATCGATCACTATAGGTGTAGTTTGCGTGAGGACGTCCGTAGGGAGCTGGCCTGTAGAGACACCACCCTCTCCTTGGACCAGTTGATCGACATGTCCATTCGGTTGGACAACTTGCTGGCGACCCGCGGACGTCCAGATCGGGCTCTGTCAGTTCCATTCCCCAGCTCCACCACTCCAACACCCATGGAGCTAGGTGGTGCTGCAGCGAGGGCGACCGGAGGAGGGGGCCTTTCCTGTGCCAACTGTGGTCGCAGAGGGCACACTGCTGACCGGTGCTGGGGGGGTCCTCCAGGGAGTCGAGACGCCAGGCCGAGCACTGCTCGGACACCTCAGGTGAGTCGGCACCAGGCTCACCCAGAGCCCCCTGTTGGTCACATGTATGTATGGATTGTTTTTCCTGAATTTTCCCCTCTTTCCCGGCATAAGGCGCTAGTAGATTCAGGCGCGGCAGGGAATTTTATTGACCGCGGTTTAGCGCACAGGTTAGGGATCCCCCTTGTTCAGCTTGACAAACCCTTCCCAGTGCATGCCTTAGATAGCCGACCATTAGGGTCAGGGCTAGTCAGGGAGGCCACGGCTCCACTGGGCATGGTCACGCAGGAGGGTCATGAGGAGAGAATTAGTCTCTTCCTCATTGATTCTCCTGCGTTTCCGGTGGTGCTGGGGATCCCCTGGTTGGCCCGTCACAACCCCAGGATTTCGTGGCAACAGAGGGCTCTACAGGGGTGGTCGGAGGAGTGCTCAGGCAGGTGTGTAGGAGTTTCCATCGGTGCTACAACGGTGGAGAGTCCAGACCAAGTCTCCACCGTGCGCATTCCCTCAGAATATGCCGATTTGGCTATCGCCTTCTGTAAAAAGAAGGCGACCCAATTACCACCTCATCGACGAGGGGATTGTGCGATAAATCTCCTGGTAGGCGCTGCACTTCCCAGGAGTCACGTGTATCCCCTGTCCCAGGAGGAAACGGTGGCTATGGAGACATACATATCTGAATCTCTGGGGCAGAGGTACATTCGGCCCTCCATCTCACCTGCCTCCTCGAGTTTCTTTTTTGTGAAGAAGAAGGAGGGAGGTCTGCGTCCGTGCATTGACTATAGAGGTCTAAATTCCATCACGGTGGGGTATAGTTACCCGCTACCTCTCATTGCCACGGTGATTGAGTCATTTCACGGAGCACGGTTTTTCACTAAACTGGATCTCAGGAGTGCATATAACTTGGTGCGTATCCGGAAGGGAGATGAGTGGAAGACAGCGTTTAGTACCACATCCGGCCATTATGAGTACCTCGTCATGCCGTACGGGTTGAAGAATGCTCCAGCAGTCTTCCAATCTTTTGTAGACGAGATTCTCAGGGACCTGCACGGTCAGGGTGTGGTGGTTTACATCGATGACATTCTGGTCTATTCCGCTACACGCGCCGCGCATGTGTCTCTGGTGCGCAAGGTACTTGGGCGACTGTTGGAGCATGACCTGTACGTCAAGGCTGAGAAATGCTTGTTCTTCCAACAGGCCGTCTCCTTCCTTGGGTATCGCATTTCCACATCAGGGTTGGTGATGGAGTGTGACCGCATTGCAGCCGTGCGTAATTGGCCGACTCCAACCACGGTAAAGGAGGTGCAGCGGTTCTTAGGGTTTGCCAACTACTACCGGAGGTTTATCCTGGGTTTTGGGCAGGTGGCTGCTCCCATTACGTCACTGCTGAAGGGGGGGCCGGCGCGTCTGGGGTGGTCGGCTGAGGCGGACAGGGCTTTTTGTCGCCTGAAGGCTCTTTTTACCTCGGCTCCCGTGCTGGCGCATCCGGACCCCTCTTTGGCATTCATAGTGGAGGTGGACGCATCCGAGGCTGGGGTTGGAGCCGTGCTCTCCCAGCGCTCGGGTACGCCACCGAAGCTCCGCCCCTGTGCTTTCTTTTCTCGGAAGCTCAGCCCGGCGGAGCGAAACTATGACGTGGGGGATCGGGAGTTGCTGGCTGTTGTCAGAGCTCTGAAGGTGTGGAGACATTGGCTTGAGGGGGCCCAACACCCTTTTCTCATCTGGACTGACCACCGTAATCTAGAGTACATTCGGGCAGCGAGGAGACTGAACCCTCGTCAGGCAAGGTGGGCCATGTTTTTCACCCGATTTAGGTTTACCATCTCCTATAGACCAGGCTCCCAGAACACTAAGGCAGACGCACTGTCCCGACTATATGATACGGAGGAGCGGGCCATCGATCCTGCGCCCATCCTCCCGGCTTCTTGTCTAGTGGCACCTGAGAGGTGGGAGGTGGACGCAGACATTGAGCGAGCATCGCGTGTTGAGCCTACTCCACCACAGTGTCCAGCGGGACGGGTGTACGTTCCGCTGGAGGTTAGAGACAGGCTAATTTGGTGGGCTCACACGTCCCCCTCCTCTGGTCACCCGGGGATTGGTAGGACGGTGCGATGTCTTAGTGGGAAGTACTGGTGGTCCACTTTAGCCAAGGACGTGAGGGTTTATGTGTCCTCCTGCTCAGTGTGCGCTCAGTGCAAGGCTCCTAGGCACCTGCCCAGAGGGAAGTTACAACCCCTTCCCGTTCCACAGCGGCCTTGGTCACACCTGTCGGTTGACTTCTTGACCGATCTGCCACCATCACAGGGCAACACCACGATCCTGGTCGTTGTGGATCGGTTTTCTAAGTCCTGTCGTCTCCTCCCTTTGCCCGGTCTCCCTACAGCCCTACAGACGGCGGAGGCCCTGTTTACTCACGTCTTCCGGCACTACGGGGTGCCTGAGGATATTGTTTCTGATCGGGGTCCCCAGTTCACGTCCAGGGTGTGGAAAGCGTTCATGGAACGTTTGGGGGTCTCGGTCAGCCTTACCTCTGGGTTTCACCCCGAGAGTAATGGGCAGGTGGAAAGAGTGAACCAGGATGTGGGTAGGTTTCTGCGGTCATATTGCCAGGACCGGCCAGGGGAGTGGGCGAAGTACATCCCGTGGGCAGAGATGGCCCAGAATTCACTCCGCCACTCCTCTACGAACCTGTCGCCCTTCCAATGTGTGTTGGGTTATCAGCCGGTCCTGGTACCATGGCATCAGAGCCAGACCGAGGCTCCTGTGGTGGACGATTGGGTGAGACGCTCAAGAGAAACCTGGGAGGCCGCCCACGGGTACCTTAAACGGGCCGAAGGGCGGCAGAAGGCCAGTGCCGACCGCCACCGCAGCGAGGCCCCCGTGTACACACCGGGGGACCGGGTCTGGCTCTCGACCCGAAACCTGCCCCTCCACCTGCCCTGCCGGAAGCTGGGTCCGCGGTTTGTGGGGCCATTCAAAGTCCTGAGGAGAATAAACGAGGTGTGTTATAGGTTACAGCTCCCCCCTTATTACCGTATTAACCCCTCGTTTCATGTGTCTCTCCTCAGGCCGGTGGTGGCTGGGCCGCTTCAAGAAGATGAGGTGCGGGAGATCCCTCCGCCCCCCCTGGACATCGGGGGGGCGCCGGCGTATGCAGTTCGGTCCATACTGGACTCGAGGCGTCGGGTGGGGGGTCTTCAGTACCTCGTGGACTGGGAGGGGTACGGTCCGGAGGAGAGATGCTGGGTGCCGGTGGAGGACGTACTGGATCCACCTATGCTAAAGAAGTTTCACCGCCTCCATCCGGATCGCCCTGCGCCTCGTCCTCCGGGTCGTCCTCGAGGCCGGCGTCGTCGCGCTGCGGGAGCCGCGCGTCAGGAGGGGGGTACTGTCATGACTTCTACCGAAGATAACCCCTCTCCAGGTTCGGGCGGCGCTCGGCGCTCGGCGTCGCCGGTTTACTAGCCGCCACCGATCCCTTTTTCCTTTTCTGTTTTTTTTGTCTGTGTTCATTTTCACACCTGGTTTCAATTGCGTTTATTTCTGTGTGTATATAGGGCACCTGTTACCTGCCTTATTTCGTGCGGGATTAAGCTTGTGGGGGTTGTTGCGCTCGTTTATGGTTGATATTTCTTGTTCTCGTTATTACGCACGTGTAGTTTATTTTCGGAACTGAGTTTGTTCCTCCGTGCGTTTGGCACGAGTTTCGGTTTTGTTTTACTGATCTCCTCTGTGAACTGTGGGACCTTATATAGAGGGATCTGTGCCAATTTTGTATTGGTGGACTATGAATATATAATTATTATATTAAACACGCTTCTCAGTATCCCTGCTCTCCTGCGCCTGACTCCTACACCTCTCACCGAGACGCACCTTATCACAGAATCCCGCACCCGAAATATGGAGTC
The DNA here is from genome assembly GCF_045679555.1 of Salvelinus alpinus. Taxonomy (NCBI): domain Eukaryota; kingdom Metazoa; phylum Chordata; class Actinopteri; order Salmoniformes; family Salmonidae; genus Salvelinus; species Salvelinus alpinus. Next base: position 44,025,083 of record NC_092105.1, on the reverse strand, counting down.
AGCAGGAGCAGATGCACTTCCAGGGTCCGTGGAGGAGCGAGTTCAACACCACACGGCAGTGTTACACCGGCTGGGGACCGCCATGGATCAGGTGATGGCGACGATGGAGAGATGGGAGAGAGGTGGCCTTCCCACACCTGTCTCAGCCACACCCCAATCAGTACCACTACCCTCTCCTTCATTGCCTGAGCACAGTGGGATTCGACTCGCCCTCCCGAGGGAGTACGATGGGACGGCGGCAGGGTGCCAGGGGTTCTTACTCCAGATGGACCTATACCTGGCGACCGTTCGTCCGGCTCCTTCGGGAGGTGAGAGCGTGAACGCCCTCGTCTCCTGCCTCTCAGGTAAAGCCCTGGAGTGGGCCAACGCGGTATGGAACGATCCTGACTCGGCGAGGGACCACTACCCAGAGTTCACCCGCCGCTTTCGGGCCGTGTTCGATCACCCACCTGAGGGTCGAGCGGCGGGTGAACGGCTGGTCCATCTGAGGCAGGAGAAGAGGAGTGCTCAGGACTTTGCTCTTGAGTTCCGGACCTTGGCCGCTGGCGCGGGATGGAACGACAGGGCCTTGATCGATCACTATAGGTGTAGTTTGCGTGAGGACGTCCGTAGGGAGCTGGCCTGTAGAGACACCACCCTCTCCTTGGACCAGTTGATCGACATGTCCATTCGGTTGGACAACTTGCTGGCGACCCGCGGACGTCCAGATCGGGCTCTGTCAGTTCCATTCCCCAGCTCCACCACTCCAACACCCATGGAGCTAGGTGGTGCTGCAGCGAGGGCGACCGGAGGAGGGGGCCTTTCCTGTGCCAACTGTGGTCGCAGAGGGCACACTGCTGACCGGTGCTGGGGGGGTCCTCCAGGGAGTCGAGACGCCAGGCCGAGCACTGCTCGGACACCTCAGGTGAGTCGGCACCAGGCTCACCCAGAGCCCCCTGTTGGTCACATGTATGTATGGATTGTTTTTCCTGAATTTTCCCCTCTTTCCCGGCATAAGGCGCTAGTAGATTCAGGCGCGGCAGGGAATTTTATTGACCGCGGTTTAGCGCACAGGTTAGGGATCCCCCTTGTTCAGCTTGACAAACCCTTCCCAGTGCATGCCTTAGATAGCCGACCATTAGGGTCAGGGCTAGTCAGGGAGGCCACGGCTCCACTGGGCATGGTCACGCAGGAGGGTCATGAGGAGAGAATTAGTCTCTTCCTCATTGATTCTCCTGCGTTTCCGGTGGTGCTGGGGATCCCCTGGTTGGCCCGTCACAACCCCAGGATTTCGTGGCAACAGAGGGCTCTACAGGGGTGGTCGGAGGAGTGCTCAGGCAGGTGTGTAGGAGTTTCCATCGGTGCTACAACGGTGGAGAGTCCAGACCAAGTCTCCACCGTGCGCATTCCCTCAGAATATGCCGATTTGGCTATCGCCTTCTGTAAAAAGAAGGCGACCCAATTACCACCTCATCGACGAGGGGATTGTGCGATAAATCTCCTGGTAGGCGCTGCACTTCCCAGGAGTCACGTGTATCCCCTGTCCCAGGAGGAAACGGTGGCTATGGAGACATACATATCTGAATCTCTGGGGCAGAGGTACATTCGGCCCTCCATCTCACCTGCCTCCTCGAGTTTCTTTTTTGTGAAGAAGAAGGAGGGAGGTCTGCGTCCGTGCATTGACTATAGAGGTCTAAATTCCATCACGGTGGGGTATAGTTACCCGCTACCTCTCATTGCCACGGTGATTGAGTCATTTCACGGAGCACGGTTTTTCACTAAACTGGATCTCAGGAGTGCATATAACTTGGTGCGTATCCGGAAGGGAGATGAGTGGAAGACAGCGTTTAGTACCACATCCGGCCATTATGAGTACCTCGTCATGCCGTACGGGTTGAAGAATGCTCCAGCAGTCTTCCAATCTTTTGTAGACGAGATTCTCAGGGACCTGCACGGTCAGGGTGTGGTGGTTTACATCGATGACATTCTGGTCTATTCCGCTACACGCGCCGCGCATGTGTCTCTGGTGCGCAAGGTACTTGGGCGACTGTTGGAGCATGACCTGTACGTCAAGGCTGAGAAATGCTTGTTCTTCCAACAGGCCGTCTCCTTCCTTGGGTATCGCATTTCCACATCAGGGTTGGTGATGGAGTGTGACCGCATTGCAGCCGTGCGTAATTGGCCGACTCCAACCACGGTAAAGGAGGTGCAGCGGTTCTTAGGGTTTGCCAACTACTACCGGAGGTTTATCCTGGGTTTTGGGCAGGTGGCTGCTCCCATTACGTCACTGCTGAAGGGGGGGCCGGCGCGTCTGGGGTGGTCGGCTGAGGCGGACAGGGCTTTTTGTCGCCTGAAGGCTCTTTTTACCTCGGCTCCCGTGCTGGCGCATCCGGACCCCTCTTTGGCATTCATAGTGGAGGTGGACGCATCCGAGGCTGGGGTTGGAGCCGTGCTCTCCCAGCGCTCGGGTACGCCACCGAAGCTCCGCCCCTGTGCTTTCTTTTCTCGGAAGCTCAGCCCGGCGGAGCGAAACTATGACGTGGGGGATCGGGAGTTGCTGGCTGTTGTCAGAGCTCTGAAGGTGTGGAGACATTGGCTTGAGGGGGCCCAACACCCTTTTCTCATCTGGACTGACCACCGTAATCTAGAGTACATTCGGGCAGCGAGGAGACTGAACCCTCGTCAGGCAAGGTGGGCCATGTTTTTCACCCGATTTAGGTTTACCATCTCCTATAGACCAGGCTCCCAGAACACTAAGGCAGACGCACTGTCCCGACTATATGATACGGAGGAGCGGGCCATCGATCCTGCGCCCATCCTCCCGGCTTCTTGTCTAGTGGCACCTGTGAGGTGGGAGGTGGACGCAGACATTGAGCGAGCATCGCGTGTTGAGCCTACTCCACCACAGTGTCCAGCGGGACGGGTGTACGTTCCGCTGGAGGTTAGAGACAGGCTAATTTGGTGGGCTCACACGTCCCCCTCCTCTGGTCACCCGGGGATTGGTAGGACGGTGCGATGTCTTAGTGGGAAGTACTGGTGGTCCACTTTAGCCAAGGACGTGAGGGTTTATGTGTCCTCCTGCTCAGTGTGCGCTCAGTGCAAGGCTCCTAGGCACCTGCCCAGAGGGAAGTTACAACCCCTTCCCGTTCCACAGCGGCCTTGGTCACACCTGTCGGTTGACTTCTTGACCGATCTGCCACCATCACAGGGCAACACCACGATCCTGGTCGTTGTGGATCGGTTTTCTAAGTCCTGTCGTCTCCTCCCTTTGCCCGGTCTCCCTACAGCCCTACAGACGGCGGAGGCCCTGTTTACTCACGTCTTCCGGCACTACGGGGTGCCTGAGGATATTGTTTCTGATCGGGGTCCCCAGTTCACGTCCAGGGTGTGGAAAGCGTTCATGGAACGTTTGGGGGTCTCGGTCAGCATTACCTCTGGGTTTCACCCCGAGAGTAATGGGCAGGTGGAAAGAGTGAACCAGGATGTGGGTAGGTTTCTGCGGTCGTATTGCCAGGACCGGCCAGGGGAGTGGGCGAAGTACATCCCGTGGGCAGAGATGGCCCAGAATTCACTCCGCCACTCCTCTACGAACCTGTCGCCCTTCCAATGTGTGTTGGGTTATCAGCCGGTCCTGGTACCATGGCATCAGAGCCAGACCGAGGCTCCTGTGGTGGACGATTGGGTGAGACGCTCAAGAGAAACCTGGGAGGCCACCCACGGGTACCTTAAACGGGCCGAAGGGCGGCAGAAGGCCAGTGCCGACCGCCACCGCAGCGAGGCCCCCGTGTACACACCGGGGGACCGGGTCTGGCTCTCGACCCGAAACCTGCCCCTCCACCTGCCCTGCCGGAAGCTGGGTCCGCGGTTTGTGGGGCCATTCAAAGTCCTGAGGAGAATAAACGAGGTGTGTTATAGGTTACAGCTCCCCCCTTATTACCGTATTAACCCCTCGTTTCATGTGTCTCTCCTCAGGCCGGTGGTGGCTGGGCCGCTTCAAGAAGATGAGGTGCGGGAGATCCCTCCGCCCCCCCTGGACATCGGGGGGGCGCCGGCGTATGCAGTTCGGTCCATACTGGACTCGAGGCGTCGGGTGGGGGGTCTTCAGTACCTCGTGGACTGGGAGGGGTACGGTCCGGAGGAGAGATGCTGGGTGCCGGTGGAGGACGTACTGGATCCACCTATGCTAAAGGAGTTTCACCGCCTCCATCCGGATCGCCCTGCGCCTCGTCCTCCGGGTCGTCCTCGAGGCCGGCGTCGTCGCGCTGCGGGAGCCGCGCGTCAGGAGGGGGGTACTGTCATGACTTCTACCGAAGATAACCCCTCTCCAGGTTCGGGCGGCGCTCGGCGCTCGGCGTCGCCGGTTTACTAGCCGCCACCGATCCCTTTTTTCCTTTTCTGTTTTTTTTGTCTGTGTTCATTTTCACACCTGGTTTCAATTGCGTTTATTTCTGTGTGTATATAGGGCACCTGTTACCTGCCTTATTTCGTGCGGGATTAAGCTTGTGGGGGTTGTTGCGCTCGTTTATGGTTGATATTTCTTGTTCTCGTTATTACGCACGTGTAGTTTATTTTCGGAACTGAGTTTGTTCCTTCGTGCGTTTGGCACGAGTTTCGGTTTTGTTTTACTGATCTCCTCTGTGAACTGTGGGACCTTATATAGAGGGATCTGTGCCAATTTTGTATTGGTGGACTATGAATATATAATTATTATATTAAACACGCTTCTCAGTATCCCTGCTCTCCTGCGCCTGACTCCTACACCTCTCACCGAGACGCACCTTATCACAGATGGGCTATTTACAGATGGGCTGTGTACAGCTGCAGAGATCGGTAAGATGCTCAGATAGCTGATGTTTAAAGTTAGTGAGGGAGATATAAGTCTCCAACTTCAGCGATTTTTGCAATTCGTTCCCGTCATTAGCAGCAGAGAACTGGAAGGAAAGGAGGCCAAAGGAGTTGTTGGCTTTGGGGATGACCAGTGAGATATACCTGCTGGAGCGCGTGTTACGGGTGGGTGTTGTTATCGTGACCAGTGAGCTGAGATACCTAGCAAAGACTTATATGATGACCTGGAGCCAGTGGGTCTGGCTATGAATATGTAGCGAGGGCCAGCCGACAAGAGCATACAGGTCGCAGTGGTGGGTGGTATATGGGGCTTTGGTGACAAAACGGATGGCACTGTGATAGACTGCATTGAGTTTGCTGAGTAGAGTGTTGGAGGCTATTTTGTAAATGACATCGCCGAAGTCGAGGATCGATAGGATAGTCAGTTTTACGAGGGTATGTTTGGCAGCGTGAGTGAAGGAGGCTTTGTTGCGAAATAGGAAGACGATTCTAGATTTAATTTTGGATTGGAGATGTTTAATATGAGTCTAGAAGGAGAGTTCACAGTCTAGCCAGACACCTAGGTATTTGTTGTTGTCCACATATTCTTAGTCAGAACCGTCCAGAGTAGGGATGATACTCTGGGTGCGTGCAGCGATCGGTTGAAAGCCGGGTGCGGGCAGCGATTGGTTGAAAAGCATGCATTTAATTTTACTAGCTTTTAAAAGCAGTTGGAGGCCACGGAAGGAGTGTTGTATGGCATTGAAGCTCGTTTGGAGGTTTGTTAACACACGTTATCCTGGCACCACAAGGCCAGGTCTCTGACCTGTCCCCTATAGGCTGTCTCATCATTGTTGGTGATCAGGCCTACCACTGTTGTGTCATTGGAAAACTTAATGATGGTGTTGGAGTCGTGCCTGGCCATGCAGTCTTGAGTGAACAGGGAGTACAGGAGGGGACTGAGCACGCACCCCTGAGAGGCCTCCGCGTTGAGGATCAGCGTGAAAGATGTGTTGTTACTTACCCTTCCCACCTGGGGGCGGCCCGTCAGGAAGTCCAGGATCCAGTTGCAGAGGGAGATGTTTAGTCCCAGGGTCCTTAGCTTAGTGATGAGCTTTGAGGGCACTATGGTGTTGAACGCTGAGCTGTAGTCAATGAATAGCATTCTCACATAGGTGTTCATTTTGTCCAGGTGTGAAAGGGCAGTGTGGAGTGCGATAGAGATTGCATCATCTGTGGATCTGTTGGGGTGGTATGTAAATTGGAGTGGGTCTAAGGTTTCTGGGATAATGGCATTAATGTGAGCCATGACCAGCCTTTCAAAGCACATCATGGCTGCAGACGTGAGTGCTACGGGTCGGTAGTCATTTAGGCAGGTTACCTTAGTGTTCTAGGGCACAGGGGTGCGTGCTCAGCCCCGTCCTGTACTCCCTGTTCACCCATGACTGCGTGGCCACGCCCGTCTCCAACTCAATCATCAAGTTTGCTGACGACACAACTGTGGTAGGCCTGATTAACAACAATGACGAGACAGCCTACATGGAGGAGTTGAGTGACCTGGCGGAGTCGTGTCAGGGAAATAACCTCACCCTTAACATCAACAATACAAATTAGCTGATCATGGACCTCAGGAGACAGCAGAGAGAGCACGCCCCCATCCACATCAACAGGGCCGCAGTGGAGAGGGTGAAATGATTCAAGTTCTTTGACGTGCACATCCCTGATAACCTGAAATGGTCCATTCAAACAAACAGTGTGGTGAAGAAGGCGCAACAGCTCTTCAACCTCTGGAGGCTGAAGAAATTCAGCTTGGCTCCTAAGACCCTCACTAACTTCTTGAGAGCATCCTTACTGAGAGCATCCTGTCGGGCTGTATCTCCGCCTGGTACGGCAATTGCACCGTCCGCAACCGGAGGGCTATCCAGAGGTTGGTGCAGTCAGCACAACGCATCAGCGGGGGCACACTGCCTGCCCGTCAGGACATCTATAGCACCAGATGTCATAAGAAGGCCAAGAAGATCATCAAGGACCTCTAGCTACCCAAGCCACAACCTATTCAACCCACTACTATCTAGAAGGTGGAGACAGTACAGGTGCATCAAAGCTGGGACCAAGAGACTGAAAAACTTCTATCTCCAGGCCATCAGACTGTTAAATAGTCACCAACAGCCAGCCTCCTCCCAGAACCCTGCCCTGAACCTTAGTCACTGTTACTAGCCTGCTACCACTCTGTACTCTATCCTGCACCACCTTAGAGACTTCTGCCCTATGTTTATAGTCAAAATATGTGTAAGTGACCCATACAATTTGATTTGATTTACACTTAGTAGTAATAGTAGTACTAAGTAGACCTGGGTGATATGGACAAAATTCATATCATGATAAATTGACAGAATTTTTACGATAACAAATTAGTTAAACGATAATGTGCACCACAGTTGTTTAAAAAAAAAATCAGTTCAACTGCTACTACTACTTTGAATGTTGGTTGCTGTCAATTGTCAGATTTAAAACGCATCCATATATTCAATTTAAAACGTCACATTTCACTAGTAGGTCCCTATAGGTTATTTATTGTAATGTACGACATCAGCAAAATGTCCGCGATAAGTCGGTGTCAATCATTTTCAGTTTTGTAACGGCTTTCGTCGGTGGAAGGAGAGGACCAAAGCGCAGCGTGGTTAGTGTTCATCCTAATTTAATAAATCCAAAACTGAACACTTCAAATACAAAAACAACAAAAGTGAAAACCGAAACAGTTCTATCTGGTGCAGACACACAAAGACTGAAGACAACCACCCACAAAACCCAACAGAAAACAGGCTACCTAAATATGGTTCCCAATCAGGGACAACGATTGACAGCTGCCTCTGATTGAGAACCATATCAGGGCAAACACAGAAAACCAACACAGAAATAGAAAACATAGATTACCCACCCAACTCACGCCCTGACCAACTAAAACAAAAGACAAAACAAAGGAACTAAGGTCAGAACGTGACAAGTTTACCGTCCCAGCTCTAGTCCTTAGTCATCAATACGGCAAATATCAAGCAATTTACCAAAAGGAAGTGATTACAATGATAACTGATTAGACGGCATCTTAATATGTAGCTTTTCTCACCTTGCTCTTGATCTGCCTGTCAACGCTGCCTGCCAATCAAGTACACCGGAGTGACTGATTAGATTTTAAATGCAAAACAGTGAGGATGCTCTAAAACTATGGGACTGATGAGTACCCGGTAGTTTCTTCTCCTGCAACAACAACCTCTTATAATAGTGAACAAGATGCTGGTAGTCTGACTGCACACAGCGGGGACAGATCTTCCACATTCTCCTCCTCCTGTTAGAATGCTTCCAGTAATCGAACGAATTACCCCCGTCCAAATTAGAAGCACCATGTAAGGGGTCCCCGCCTCATAAGTGATGAATGAATCTGATTACGTCCCAAATGGCACCCTATGCCCTAGGACACTACTTTTGACCATAGCCCTATGGGCATATACAGGGAATAGGGTGCCGTTTAGGACACATCCTCTGTCTTCAGATCAAGCGATCTCTGGCTGGGGTTTTCCTGAATAGAGCCAGAGGTGGCGGGTTATTTATCAGAAACGTCCTGCATCACAGCAGGTGATGCAGTTAACACACTGGAAAACTGGGTTGAATCATGAAACAGAGCAGCTGCCCTTCAGCAATTAAAGTTATGAACCCATAAATCACAGCTAATAGGGCCTAGACTGTAGTGGAGTGTAAGGAGCACAGACTTATGGACCTTACAGTCATTTAGCTGGGGGTTTTCCAATACAGTGAATTCATTACATCGGGTGTGGACTTTGATTATTGGAACTTATTGGAATTGGAATTTCTAAACGGGAAGTTGAAACATAATTTTACTTTCGTTTTTCAAATGCGTTGTTGATTACATCAGCACTCTGTATGAAATTGCACTGAGTTGGGATCTTTTTTCAGTGCTTCAGTAAATACTTTAAAATGACCTACACAGGGTCATCATTTTTAGCCTTTCAGCAAAGGATAGAGTGTATAGAGAGCCTTTACAAACAGTTAGTCACCTCCTGTCTTTAACCCCTGTAATTCTAAAGGGGGGTTCTAAACTGACATATGGAATTGTTTTAAGATTGTGACAGTAATGCTTGTACGAACTCGAACCCAGACGCAGAGAAACACAGCAAGCAGAGGTAAATCCAGAACTTTTACTTAGAGTCTTAAAAGAAACAAGGCAAGAGCACACTTACAAAACATGAGACCAAAGCAACGATACAGGCCAACTGACGAACCTAAATAACCAGGCAACCTGGTGAACAGAGAAGGTAATTAAACACAGGTGAAACCAATAAGAAATAATCAGGGTAACCTGGAAACTAGAAAGGTAAGGGTGCCCTCCAGCAGTAACCTGAGGAAACAACACAAAAAAACAGAACCTGTGACAAAGATGGTCATACTATGGATCATTTAGTTATTTCATTAAAAAAATGTTGGACCCATTAGGTATCAAACATATATAAATATCGAATATTGAATTTGGCCTTTACTACTATAGCCCAGATAAATGCATTGAATAACACATTCATAAATGGAAAAAGAGACCGTCATGGGTGAGTGGGGTGAGTGGGTCATGGGTGACTCCTTCCATGGGCGGAGTACGCCCAGAATTTGTTAAGTCACTCCCCCACCGGGCTGACTCCCTTCCAGTGTGTTCTGGGTTTTCGGACGGCCCTGGCTCAGTGGACCCCGGGCCAGACCGACGCTCCTGCGTTTGATGAGTGGTTCAGGCGCCAAGAAGTCTGGAGCGAGGCTCACGTCAGACTCCAGTGTGCCATCCACCGTAAGAAGGAGCAAATAGACCGCAGTGAGACTCCAGTGTTCCATCCAGGGGATCGCGTCTGGCTCCCCCCCGGGTTTGTGGGGCCATTCAATGTTCTCCGGAGGGTCAATGCGGTGACTTATTGGTTACAGCTTCCCAGTGGTTACCATATCTCACCTTCTTTTCATGTCTCCCTTCTCAGACCGGTGGTTCCTTGTCCCTGGCTGATGCTGTTCCCCACGACACTTACCACCTGCTTCTCAACTTCCAGCGTCTACGTGACAGAATGAGTAGGTGTGTCCAAACTTTTGACTTGTACTGTACAGTATATATACATACACACTGTATATATATATAACAAATTTTTTGTGTGTTTAAAAAAAAAAAAAATTAACCACTTTTTCTGGGTAGTTACATTTTTATTTCCGGTCACTGTTACCTTCAGACAAGTCCGTGACACTTGAGGGGGTCGTAGAACAAAATGGAGAACATCATCGTATTTGTGAGAATCTCCCCTTTCCACAGTGTGGTCACCGACTTCAGACGAGTCCCCTTACAGTTGTGGGGGTCAATAGTTTGTAGGTCAAACTGTTCGTTTTTGTGAGAAGACCGATGTTCAGAATGTCTCATGGTTTGACAAACATCGCTCTAGCTCTGCCACCTTTTACCACAGATGCGGAAGTGCGACATAGGCGGATACAGTGGATTGAGATGCATCTAATGCAAAAAAAGATATGTCTAGCTTAAACGGACACATTTTGATTGTGATTTTTTTATTATGTTAGTTAGAATCGAATCTAGGTTAATGCTGCTGCTGTCTGTCTGTCTGGTGGAGAAGTGTATTTCTCTAAATACCAAGCCAGCCCCCAGCTGCTGCTGGTTGTCTCCTCTCCTCTCCTCTCCTCTCCTCTCCTCTCCTCTCCTCTCCTCTCCTCTCCTCTTGTGGAGATCAAACAAGATGGGTGGTTTCCTAAGGAAAATCCCCCAGTTCAACAGCTTGCTCCCAGGCGCCCGCTTTGCTGCAGAACACTTCTAATGGAGACAAGTCCATGCAAAGGTTAATCCTCTTAGACAAGGAGCAACAGCAGCTCAGGTGTGACAAGCCCTCCCCTGTTCTGTTTGTCCACAACGCCTCTGCAACCTGAGGCTAGACCAGCGTCACCATGGCGCTGTGTTTGTTTGTTCAAATATAAATCACTAGGTTCCTGCAGTGAATAGAGATGTAACATGCAGTATCGTTACGTAATACTAGCATCACCATTACGTCTGTCTCTCTGTCATTAGACGCATGGCATGTTAGCAGAATTGTAGTCCGCATCGTCTATACCAGGGGTACTCAAGTACTATTTGAGAAGGTGCCGTCACACAAATTTCCTAGGTGGCAAAGGGCCGGATGGATAATGTAATTTATCGGCGTAGTAACAAATCCTCACCTCGCAACCCATGCGACCCCGAACTGTTCACACCCCTCTTGTTGGCGGATAGAAAATGTTGCAGTTTTTAAGCTAATTTCCCACAATTCCACACATTTTGCATGGGGCAGAGATTTTCTTTACTGTTTTAAAGCTAATTTCCTGAAATTATATGCATTCTTCCATGTCTTATGTGGGTTTATATGAGTCCACGGGTCGAAGCCTGACCGACAATTATTATATATTTTTAATATATATATTATTTTTTTTCACGACCTGCGGTCTGTATTGACTCCGGTCGGTGTACGGATCCGGTTCGATGTCTGCCAGTTGAGTACGGGTGGTCTATACTGTATGCAGGCATCCATGTTTGCTGCTTTACCTTAGCCGAAGGATGTAATGGCATGACATGGGTAGCACAGGTCTGGTAGCTACTAAGCTACATTCAGTACATGTCTTTTTTTCACTGGAATGTTTGTGTTGAATTAGTTGTCCTCAGGGCTCCATTGAAAATGAGTCCCTGGTCTCAATGGGCTCCCCTGATTAAATAAAAAAATACAAATAAAAACGTATGTTCAACACTCTGTTTTTGCACACGCACATAGTTAGCTGTGCACCCACTCTCATTGAGGGTGGGGGTGGGGCAGGCATCTTTCACCCGCATGGCCACAGGGACAGGTCAAGCGGTCATGTTGTCAGTGTTTATTAATGGTGACTGCGGAGCAGAGTGACAGCAGGGTGCTCTCTGTGAAGATGATGATGCCGTATTGCTTTCCATGAACACCCTCGGTGCATGCATATTTATGACCCGCTGGCTGTTCCGTTGCCTTGACGCGTGGTGGAAATATCTGTTTAACACCCTGCCTGGCTGCCTACCCAGGCAGTCCTGGCAGTAAACGCCCACTTTTAGTGCTAATACTTCTACCGCCTCACTGGTGGTCGGTAGAACCCCGAGAATGACTGTCATTGAAATTGCTTCATTTGGAAGTTGAAGTTGAAGTTAGGATGAGAGAAATTGCTCAACAGCAGGCCGTGCATTGGACAGTCGAAGAAAAACTGCCTATTCTATTTGACTTACTAAAAAGCTCATTCACAGTCCCAAATAAATCATTACTGTACTGATGTCAGCAATTCGCATTAAACAGGAGTGGTTCTTGACCATCGATTTAATTAATTTGAACTAATTGGAGGGACAGATTGATTTGTGACATGATGACACGTGTATGTATTAAATATTAACAGCCATCAGTTCCCTCCAGACGAGGCTGGAATTTGAAAGGGCAGCTCATTAGATGCCATTTACTTGATTAATAACGGCCTCTCATTGCTCGCCAACATTTTTGTTCCTGTTTGTCCATATTTTGTTCCCAATGCATCTTCTTTGACGTTCTTTCCATAGGAAGCTACTGGCTCATGTGCTAAGTCATTTGTTTTCTAAAACTGAAAAAAACATTAATCTCATTCTTGTTGTAACAGTTTCTTACGGGTCAGATCATATCTAATTGTACAATGGCGTTATCATCAAACCTAGTTAAAATAAGCCGACGTAATGCATTGAGGTCCAGTTTCCCAGACACAAATTAAGCCTAGCCCAGGAATTAAAAGCGTTTGCAATGGAGATTCTCGATTGAAGTAGCTTTTTACTCCAGGACTCTGCATAATCTGTGTCCGGGAAACTGGCCCACCGAGTATATGCAATACTACAATACTGAAAAGCCTATAGACATGCATTGTCTCCCTCCCTAACAACTACAGCAATTTTTTTTATGTATCTCCCATAAATGTTTACTAGGGACTTTATCTCCACGCTCTGATTTGTTGTTTAAAGCACCAGTTTGAACAGAGGTTCTAAATCAGAGTACTTTATTGTTATGCACTTGTTTCCTTTTGAACAACCGGGAAAATAGCAAAATAAGATGTAGCATTTATCTTCATGACACAGGCAGAATGTTATATGATAGTCTTTGGCACTGTAAATCCAAGGGCTCTCCTCAGCTCTGCCTGCTGAATATGTTAGGAAGTTGTATTTCACCAGGCTCCTGCTATACAGGGCTGTAGCTGAATGTAGAAATATTAAATGCGGTCTGCAGACAATGTCACTCCTCCGTACAGTATCTCTCTCTCTTAACCAAAGGCCACCTTCTGCTCTCTAAGTCGATTGGCTTGTCCTGGCTCTTCCCCTTTCATAAGTGCTGCTGCTGAGATCTTTAAAGCTAGTAAAATGAAATGCATGCTCTTCAACCGATCGCTGCCCGCACCCGCCCACCCGACTAGCATCACTACTCTGGACTGTTCTGACTGTATATACCTAGGTGTCTGGCTAGACTGTAAACTCTCCTTCCAGACTCACATTAGGCATCTCCAATCCAAAGTTAAATCTAGAATCGGCTTCCTTTTTTGCAACAAAGCCTCCTTCACTCGTGCTGCCAAACTTACCCTCGTAAAACTGACCATCCTACCGATCCTTGACTTCGGCGATGTCATTTACAAATTAGCCTCCAACACTATACACAGCAATTTGGATGCAGTCTATCACAGTGCCATCCGTTTTGTCACCAAAGCCCCATATACTACCCACCACTGCGAACTGTATGCTCTCGTTGGCTGGTCCTCGCTACATATTCGTCGCCAAACCCACTTGCTCTGCTAGGTATAGTGCCGCCTTATCTCAGCTCACTGGTCACCATAGCAACACCCACCCGTAGCACGCGCTCCAGCAGGTATATCTCACTGATCATCCCAAAAGCCAACACCTCTTTGGCCGCCTTTCCTTCCAGTTCTCTGCTGCCAATGACTGGAGCGAATTGCAAAAATCACTGAAGCTGGAGACTTATATCTCCCTCACTAACTTTAAGCATCAGCTGTCAGAGAAGCTTACCGATCGCTGCAGCTGTACACAGCCCATCTGTAAATAGCCCATCCAACCAACTACCTACCGCATCCCCATATTTGTTTTTCTGCTCTTTTGCACACCAGTATTTCTAATGGCACATCCTCATCTGCACGTCTATCACTCCAGTGTAAATTGCTTAATTGTAATTACTTCGCCACTATTGGCCTATTTATTGCCTTAACTCCTTACTTAATTTGCACACACTGTATATAGATTTTTCTATTGTGTTATTGACTGTACGTTTGTTTATCCAATGTGTAACTCTGTGTTGTTGTTTTTGTCGCACTGCTTTGCTTTATCTTGGCCAGGTCGCAGTTGTAAATGAGAACTTGTTCTCAACTGGCCTACCTGGTTGAATAAAGTTGAAATAAAAAATAAAATAAAAATCTTATCAGCTGTGAATTCACGCATGTTGAGGCATTTGCTCTCAGGCACCGTGGAGGTGGCTGAAGTGGATGGCCCTAGTGTTTGGGCTCAAGAAATGATGAGCGAGATGGCCTCTGGTCTGCTGCTGATGTGACAGTGACACACCCCCAAACCCAAACCTGACCCAAACCCGAGATCAAGCCATCCCTGTGCTCTTGTCTAGATATGGGGATTCGATTGTAAATTCCACAATTTGGTCATGCAGCCAAATCAGACGCTCCTCCCTCCCCCTCTTCCATCATTTTCCCAATGGGATGCAATTCGTTAAATACATTAAAACTCCAATCTAGCCACCAAAATGAGAATAAATCATTCTACCAGCTCTGCTGAAGGGGGGACTGATTATTCCACTGCGTGACCAGTAACGGGGGCATTATTTCAAAGCCTACGTCTGGGGAATGCAGCCACACATTCCCATTGACAAATGCACAATTATTTTATCAAACACCTGCACATTTAGCTATTTTTGTTGTATTAGTCATCCACTTATTTTGAAAAAATATATAATTATGCCACTTTATTTCAAATCTGCTATTTTGAAGATTGAGATGGATGTACTACTCTGATTCATGTGTCATATAGTTTGTTTGTCGTATCGCACTAGACCTTCATGGAGCCGTTAAGGCCAGGGCTCATGCTTTGGTAAGTTTTACAGAGCATCTCTTTCCGTTGCCATCCTCACTGTTTGTTGATAATTGCACCTAGGCCACGGAGCTCTTTAGGGACATTCCATATGATTTCAATCACTTTCTGACTGCCCCCTTTTTTACTTGAATGAAACCTTTCATACATGCCCATGGTAGAAGTGGTCAGAAAGTGACATTTTGGAGCTGAATGCCAAAGAATTCAGCAGATAGAGCTGCTCAAAGTTGACCCGTTTTGCAGACCCCACCCTACCGTAAGCCGTCCATGTCTTCATCACTGAAAAAAATAAACGGTTGAGTTTGATTCTCAAACTATAATGTCATGTTTTAAGTTTTAATGTAAATGATCTAAAACTCTAATTAGCTTAGACCCTATTTTACATCATCTGAAGTATTTGTGTTTTGCCCATCATCTGTTGAGACACGGCATACTATTGAATACACGGTGAGTGTCATTTCAGTTATAGAAATAGAATTCATAGAATGGACCTATGGCTTCAGACCTCTGGTGCACTATTGACATTTACATTTAATTGAAACTTTAACTTCCAATTACTACCAGTAAGATGGCCGCCGGTCAGTGGCGATTTTAGAATGTAAATCTTTGTGGGGCAAATAATTATTTTTTATTTTTATGCAAGCCAGCAAAGCCACAACACAACACAACACTAAACAATACATTAATTCCACTATAACTGTGACAAATGGTGCACACATTGTTAGGGCTTACATAAAGCTGTCCCAACAGCAGAGCTTTCTTTTCTGCACCATGGAGTGAATCCTTACCACCTCTACACCTGGCTATCAGCGGAGCCTAGTCTGGCAGCAAAACAGTTAATTCAGCTTCATTTACTGCCTTAAAAAAAAAACATAGCTGATATGGCTGACTTGTTTAAACAAATGTGGTTTCTACTGATAATTGAGATGTACAAACTATGGCATAAGGGGACGATGAGTGGATAAGAGGCAAGACATTAATGAGCGAGCTAGGACAGATGTAGTCAATATAACTATTTGTTCAGCACTTTTGAAATGTACAGCGACAGAACTCAGAACATGGGCCGTTCTTACAGTATTCTCCCTGTACACCAAGTCAGAACAGTAGGATAAATAAAGGGGGCACATCAGCAGAAAATGAAAACTCTTACAATATTTGATGATTACATTTCTCTAAAACAGGTTATAGGCTACGTGTGCACCACCAAGTCAGAACAGGAGTTATGAGGGGTAAATGGAGACACACTAGGGTGAGACACATGGGCTACCAACGGCTTACTACATAACACACACTTAGCATGACTTTCAATGCTAGCATATTACATCATTTATACAGCAGCATATAATACATTTTTGGACTTACCTTGTTCTGCTGTGCTCACTTATACAGGAAGGTGGCACTGCGATCCTTGTGGGCAAATTATCATCAAAGTCTGGCATTCTCTGGATTTATGGTGCTTTCAAGACAACTTGGAACTGGGAAAAAACAAGGTTGAATCATGACGTCAGTGGTCTTCAGATCAGAGCTCTAGAAAGAGGCCTGAGTACCCGACTTGGTATTCTGAGTTGGATGACCGTTTAAAATGTATTTTCCCAGTCGAAGCAACATTTTTTCAGAGTTCCCAGTTGTCTTGAACTCATTGAAGTCTGAGATTTCCCAGTTCTGAGTTTCAGTTGTTTTGAAACCTGACAGAAGTCTTCCTGGATTGACAGCATGAATGTTTATCCTTTTAAGCTTGAACAAGAGACCCATAAAGCCAAACTTGGACCACCCACTCCACTGAATAGCAGGCTGGTGATTGCTTTGCAACGATTGCATTAGCCACTGATTACTTCCAAACCACTCATTGTTGAATTTTCGATTTCCAACTTGTTGTGTAATGTTTAGGTACAATGGCCGATGAGCACCGATATGTTTTATCTATAATTTCTGTTCATATGACAAGGATTGAAAAGGATTTGCCAGTAAATTGCCGACGTGATTCATGATGATGACTGCTTGTCTACCTTGCTAGTTAAGATTTTGAAAGTATCTATTTTTTTTCATGTCTTTAAAAAAAACTATGTTTTATTATGAACACAACAAATACAAAAACAGAAATATACAAACACGAGTACATAAACCTAACATATCGAATACATTTTCAAGTTGTCAAAAAGGTTGAGGGTGCGTATTGCATTTTTGTTTTTACATTTACTGATAATTTCAAAATAATATTTCAATTCTGTCTAAATAGTGTGAATAGGGGTTTGTTTTCTGCTTCATTTTATAGATAAAGAATCTTCCAAAACTAATGAACAATGAAAGTTAAATCAGGGTCCATATCATTTGGACCAAAATAAAACATAATATCAGAGTCTCTCAGATTAACATTAATAGTCGTTTTTTTTCCAATAAAATCTTCTCACTCACTCCAAAATCTTCTGACATAAGAACAGTCCTAAAATAAACGGTCAACAGTTTCTGGGTCACAACCACAAAATACACATTTGTTGTCAATAGCTATTTTAAATCTGTGTATATTGAAGGTCTTTACAGAGTAGATTCTATGAATGAGTGTGTAAGATAATTCTTTCACCTTATTAGATATACAACATTTGCCAGACAACAACATGACTTTGTTCCAGTTAACTTGTCCTTTGGCTGCATTCCAGTACATTTTAGCAGAGGGAATAGTAACATATTGACATAGTTTCCTTATATACATGTTATTACATTTATAGTTTAAAATGTCAATTCCTTCTAGTTGTATTGAGGCTACAGAATTCTCAACAGTTGCACTTGGAGTATTGTTATATTCTCCTAAAAGAAGAATAGCACCTTTAGGGACAGCTCTAACAAAAATGTGATGCTTCTCAGGACTGAATGTAACATTGTGTGTTCTCATGAATTCTGGATAATCACATAGTTGTCCATCATTATTCAATAATTGTTTAACTCAGATGATGTTGTTGTCAAACCAGTTCTAGAAAAACAAAGAATTATTTATTATTCCAGATTGTATATCTATGTGAGGAAAAATGATGTTTGTACATGAGTTTCTAAGTTAGAAGTACTTGTTTATGAAAGTCAGCAAGCTTAATAGGGATTTTACCCACATCAAAGTTGCATTTGAGTAAGAATTCTAGACCACCAATCTGTTGGAATATTAAATTAGGGATTATATTCCAAATGCAATCCTTATTTCTTAAATAGGTTTGTGTCCATTTGATCTTAAAGATTATCTTAGTCGTTTTGAAATCCAGAGCGTTCAACCCTCCCTCACTTTGGGTGCTACATATTACCGCTTTTCTTAAATAATGAGGTTTATTCCTCCATGTGAAGTTAAATAATTTAGTATCAACCATTTTAGTTACTGACAGAGCAACATCCAAGGCAAATGAGGTATAAACTAATCTGGACAGACCTTCAGATTTTGATAAAAGTACACGTCCAGATAAAGAAAGATCTCTTAATTAATAACCAGGAGTTAAATCTCTTTCCAATTCTCTCTACAATAGGAGAGAAATTTAAGTTGGCCCTTTCTTTCTGATCTTTGCTAACTTTAATACCAAGATATGTGATCACATCTTTTACAGGGATATTCCATACTGAGTTTAAGTCACATCTTTTCAACGCAAATAATTCACATTTCCCAATATTCGGAGATAAACCAAATACACGTGAGAAGGTATTAATACACTCAACAGCTTTCCTGGCGTCATTATGATCTTTCAAAGAAAACAGTGGTGTCGTCAGCCAATTGTGAACATTTGATCTCTTGTCTTGTATCTGAATTCCCCTAAAACTATCCTTATGTATATGAAGTGCCATAACTTGTGTGACCTATAAAAATAAGAAAGGAGATATTGGGCATCCTTGTTTGATTCCGTGTCTAATGTCGAATCTCTGTGAAGTTCCATGGGATAATTTAACAGAGCTGTTGCTATTATTGTAAAGTGTCTTAATTACACTTTGAAAATATTGACCAAAACCAAAATATCGAAGAGTCTCAAAAATAAAATAATGTTCAACTGTATCAAAAGCCTTGTAACAGTCTACAAATAAATAAAGCCATCTTCCATAATGTGCTCATTGTTGTCTATCAAGACCAATACTAGTCAAATATTATTACATATATGTCTGCCCGTCATAAAACCAGACTGGGTATCATCAATGATTTAGTCAATACCTGTTTTAAGTCTTTCTGCAACGATGGATGCAAGTAGCTTTCCATCATTGTTCATTCATGTGATTGGTCTCCAATTTTCTAACATCATAGGATCTTTGTTTGGTTTGGGGATTACAGAAATGAGGCCTTGTGTCATAGAAACAGGCAGGACCCCGGAATCAATTGCCCCCTTAAAAACATTAAATACAAATTACACAATATCCCCCTAAAAATATTTATAGAATTCTAATAATGCCATCATTCCCTGGAGATTTGTTCTCTTTTAACTTGCTGATGAATTTTTTTAGTTCATTAATAGAAATAAATTACTCACACGACTGTTGGAGGTCTTCACCTATGAATTTTGCATTGTCTTTGACAGAGTCTAGAAAGGCAGATATGTCACTAGTAGGACAGGCATTACTGGTATAAATGTAACCATAGAATTCTGAAAAATATTTTCAAATATATTTGGGGTTTTCCTTTTCTTTGCCATCTATATTAAGTTCATGAATAGATGTAAATTCAGATTTTTTTCTCTCTAAATTGTAAAAGTATTTTGTGTTTTTTTTCACCTTCCTCCAACCATCTCCTTCTTGATCTTACAAATGCACCCTTTGCTCTCTCTTCATACATTCGGTCCATTTCTAGTTGTAAAGAAAATAACTGACCCTTTCCTTCTTCATCAAGGTCCTCCATAGAGATTAGAGAAAGTATTTCCTTAACAAGTTCATCTTCCCTCAATCTTCTAAGTTCAGCAATTTCTTTACCTATCTTCATGGCTGTTTGTCTTATTTCATACTTCATTAATTCCCAATATTTTCCATAAGACTTAAATAGTTGGGCTTCCTACAATTTTCTTGTATAATATCTTTGGCATCCGTCTTGAAATAATCATCTTCCAACGGTCTATTATTGCGTTTCCAATAACTCTGATTTGGTTTATTAACTTCAGATCCATTAATATTTAAAGGTAAGAATCTAACTTTATGATCAGTAAGAATTGATGGTTCAATTGATACCTTGACTACAGTGTTATCTAATGAATTAGAAATCAACCAGAAGTCAATTCTTGACTGTCTGGACATGTCAAATCAAATCAAAGCAAATCAAACTTTATTTGCCACATGCGCCAAATACAACAAGTGTAGACTTCACCGTGAAATGCTTACTAACAAACCCTTAACCAACAGTGCAGTTCAAGAAAAATAAAATATTTACCAAGTCGGCTAAAATAAAAAGTAATAATAAAAAGTAACACAATAACAATAACGAGGCTATATACAGGGGGCACCGGTAGTGTGCGGGGGTACAGGCTAGTTGAGGTAATCTGTACATGTAGGTGGGGCGGAGTGACTGAGCATAGGTAACAAACAAACAGTGAGTATCAGCAGTGTATAAAAGGGAGGGGGTCAATGTAAGTTGTCCAGCGGCGATTTTTATGAATTGTTCAGCAGTCTAATGGCTTGGGGGTAGAAGCTGTTGAGGAGCCTTTTGGTTCTAGTCTTGGCGCTCCGGTACCACTTACGGTAGCAGAGAAAACAGTCTATAACTTGGATAACTGGAGTCTCTGACAATTTTATGGGCTTTCCTCTGACACCGCCTATTATATAGGTCCTGGATGGCAGGAAGCTTGGCCCCAGTGATGTACTGGGCCGTTCACACTACCCTCTGTAGCGCATTACGGTCAGATGCCGAGCAGTTGCCACACCAGGCGGTGATGCAACCGGTCAGGATGCTCTCGATGGTGCAGCTCTAGAACCTTTTGAGGATCTGGGAACCCATGCCAAATCTCTACAGTCTCCTGAGGGGGAAAAGGTTTTGTCGTGCCCTCCTCACGACTGTCTTGGTTTGTTTGGACCATGATAGTTCGTTGGTGATGTGGACACCAAG
This sequence comes from Salvelinus alpinus, assembly GCF_045679555.1. Taxonomy (NCBI): domain Eukaryota; kingdom Metazoa; phylum Chordata; class Actinopteri; order Salmoniformes; family Salmonidae; genus Salvelinus; species Salvelinus alpinus. Next base: position 44,004,042 of record NC_092105.1, on the reverse strand, counting down.
GAACTTGAAACTCTCGACCCGCTCCAGCCCTGTCGATGTTAATGGGGGCTTGTTCGGCCTGCCTTTTCCTGTAGTAGAAAAATATTTTATTTTCCAATGATTGCACGTTAGCAAGAAGAATGAAAGGCATTGGGCGATTACTCGCTCGCCTCTGGATTCTCAGAAGGATCCCCGATCTGTGTCCCCTTTTCCGGCATCTTTTCTTCATGCAAAAGGAGTGGACCTGGGCCTGTTCCAGTGAATGCAGGATGTACTGTTTCTCCATGTGTCCTTTTTATCAGGATATTTAGATCTCCAAATATCGACTAATCCAAGACCAAGACATTGATGATTAAATATAGGATTAACAATGCTGGATCTGTTAGGAGGGGCATATCTGTCAATCATCACATTAGATACAGAATTCAAATCTCCACCTAAGATAATTTTGATATCCTGAAATACACCTATAACTCTCTTCTTCAAATTCTTGAAATAGTATCCTGTTGTTTTGTCAGTTGTTGGATGCATAAATATTCCCTAATAAAAACATTTCACTGTTGAAAATCACTGTTAAAATTAAACAACGTCCAGAGTGGTGAGTCTTACTACTGATGACTTTCCCTTTAAATGCACCTCTTAAAACTGCTACACCTGCAGGTTGGTTGTTGCCATATGATAACTAGATATCGTTACTGAAATAGATTTTTTTTTTAAACTAAATCGGAAGAACAAGTCTCTTGTAGAAAGTAAGTCTGCATTAAACCGTTTGCAATACACAAAAATAGCCTTCATTTTGAGTAAATTACAAATACCCCTGACATTTGTTGAACAAAGAGATAAAGACAAACTTCAACCAACAACCTTGTTATGCTAATATAATATTTTCCTAAGGATATGTAACTCAAAAGGATTTCCATCCCATTATTAACCTCTCCAACAAAAAACGAACAAATACTGGTCATAAAGTTACCAAAGTATTCTTACCACCACAAGGGAGAGACATTGGTAGACTTTACAATAAGTAGTTATTCACCCATAGTTAGTGTTTAGTTTACCAGTTCTCAGGTCAGCCTTTTCTCATTCAAGTCGTTTTGTAAATGTTTTATAATAAAAGGCTACGTTTCACCTGGCAATTAGGCAGTTTTTAGGCCTACCAGTTCTGTCCGAGTTAGACTCTGGCTCTCTCTCAAATGTTCTGATTTGGCCGCATTTCTTTCCCGTCGATGATCACTCTTGCACCGACAAAAAATGCCGTTTTCCCTGCCTTTCGAGCTGCAGCCACCATCATCCACAGTTTCTCTCGTGTCACTTTGTCCGCTGAGGTCAGATCCTCCGTGAACCTCAATTGTTGCTTGATGAGAAACTCACAACTCTTCGCTCGCCTCCAGTTAAGATCCTGTGTGGATCTGTTGGTGAACCGGATGATGGTGGTTCTCGGTCTCTTGTCTTGATCCTTGGGTCTTCCCAAACGATGAACAATGTCCACATTTTCCTGAAGTTTGGCTTTTGATTGGGGAATGACAGCTCCACAGATGTCAACAACTCTGCATTTGATGTCCTCACCAGTCTGTTCTGGAATTCCATGGTGCCTCAGGTTTCACCTGCGCTGGTATCTCTCCGCCTCATTCACCTTTTGCTCGAGTTCAGCCACCTTCTTTTCATTTTCCTGGCAGATAAGTTCCACTTTCTTCATGTCACTTTTGATGGTTCTCACTTCTCCAAAGATAAAGTCAACAGATTTTTTCATGGCCTCAATTTTCATCGTATTCTCCCGAACCATGTCCTCCAAGCCATTTGCCCTTTCATCTAGCTTTGCTGTCAAAAGCATTACAATATTGTTTTGCATCTCAAGAAGTGACACACCCTCTTGGCCTCTCATTTCCCCCCCCTGGGGCTTGATTGGAGTGCTGGGGTCATAAGGTAACGGCCTGAGCTGGGGACTGGAGGGTCGCAAGTTGTGAGCATTGTTGTCTGTGTTCACCAAATGTTCATCACCCATAGCAGTATTTCCCCCCACAGTTACATTTTGAAGAGGAGTACCCAAAACCATACCATCTTTTACTGTTAATTGTCCATCTGATGATTTCTCCATTTCTTTTCTTTTGGTTCTGGTCGTGGAAGTTTCCATGTAAAATTAGACAAGCTCGTTTTTGAGCTATTGTAGCTAGCTGATCTGGCTATCTAGTGTTATCGCTAAATTAATTGTTATAGAGGGGAATAACTTGCAGAAAGTAATCAATTACTTTGATAAACAAACTAAACCATTTTCATACGAGGTTTTATGACCTTAGAAATTACCAAATGGTCATATTTGGGTAAGGAAATACAATAATTCCTTCTGCTACCAAAAATGTAATCTGCACTGACCAACTAATTTGCGCGCCACCCAGGATTTTGAAAGTATGATGTTGACATGATCAGTAAAATCAAAGCTATGGTAGATATAACATTATTTGATGTCATTTTATCTGTGGCCAATGACCTTGAGCCTTCTTGGATGGGCACTTCTAACTCTATGGCAGCACCCAAGGGGCTTGAATTTTCGAGCTCTCCCCGTATATTTTGCAGTGATGTACTGTAGTGTCCCCATGAGTGTCGGAAAACGGAGCCAATCGTGGCATAACTAGAGAACATTACCAACCCCTCCGCACCATATTTTCTGCTGGCTGTCCCACCACCATAAAAAGCACTGAGCTAGAATAAAGCACCTGCATTTTGGAGCTGCCTTACTCAAGAAAGCAAACTGTCACGCCCTGGCCTTAGTATTATTTGTTTTCTTTATTATTTTAGTTAGGTCAGGGTGTGACATGGGGTATGTGTGTGTTTTGGGTGATTATATGGTATAGGGGGTGTTGGTTGTAGTGTATGGGTTTGTGTTGAGTGTATGTGTCTAGGTATGTCTATGGTTGAGTGTAGGTGTTTAGGAAAGTCTATGGTTGCCTGATTTGGTTCTCAATCAGAGACAGCTGGTTATTGTTGTCTCTGATTGGGAGCCATATTTAAGGTAGCCATAGGCTTTAGGTGTTTGTGGGTAATTGTCTATGTTGAACGTTTGTAGCCTGTGTGTGTGCACTACGTTTATAGCTTCACGGTCGTTTGTTGTTTTGTATAGTTTGTATAAGTGTTTCGTTTCGTGTTTCATCTTCGTCGTTCTAATAAAAGAAGATGTATTCATATCCCGCTGCGCCTTGGTCCGTCTTTCCTCCACACGATCGTGACACAAAAAAGAGACCATGTTTGTATGTGGCTTTATTAACTCAATAATCTATATTTTTTTTTACATTGTTTGCTAACTGATATGTGTCACATATTAATGCCAAAATAATATGCAAAACTGGCAAAAACAATAATAAAAAAATATATATAAATATACAGTACTAGTCAAAAGTTTGCAGGGCAGTCATCAAGGCAAAGCAACTTTAAAGAATCTCCAATATAATATATATTTTGTTTAGCACTTTTTTGTTTACTACATGATTCCGCATGTGTCATTTCATAGTTTTGATGTCTTCACTATTATTCTACAATGTAGGAAATAGTAAAAAATAAAGTTAAACCCTTGAATCAGTAGCTGTGTCTAAACTTTGACTGGTACTGTATATATATATATATATATATATATATAGCTAAACAGGTGGGGCTCAAAGCTGCCCTGGTGGAGCCCCACCTGTCCTGAATGACAGGCCGCCACTGCCGCCGGTCAACCCACCGTCGAATGTCAACTTGAATGGGCATCTATATTCTATTATCTATATTTCTATGATTTCAATGCCAGTTTAATTCTATAACAATGGATATTGTCACCTTAGTCAACATTATTTGATGTGTAGACCTCAAAGTTGAAATTTCAAATGTATTCACATTTTAGTACATTCACTGCTAATTCATGACACCTATCCTGTATTCAATAGTATGCTGTGTCTCAACTGATGGTGGGTGTAATATTCATATGTGTAAACATACTGAATTGTAATTGGATGCATTTTACCGCCATATCATACTGTGCTATGATTGGTTAAGACCACCCAAATGGTTAGGTGATGGTCAGTTTGATCCTGGTTGGCGATACGTGAACATGCCAGTTATAGCTAGCTAATAAAGAGCTACGTTAAGAAACATCCTGTAGTACTGCATTTTATTATTTTGTACAAAGTGTGCAAAACAAGATAGTGGGCACAACACAAACACATCAGATTATGTAAAATAGGGTCTAAAATGCAACATATATAAACATGAAAAAAATCTGATTTAACTTTTTTTTATTTTTATAATTGGCGTAAAAGCTAAAAAAAAAAAAGACAACTTTATAATTTAAAAAAATTTATTTCAATAAATCATTAAACAGTTTGACAACTATGTTTGCAAGCTTTCAAATGATATCAAACTCAAATGTTTTATCTTTTTCAGTGATGAAGACATGGAAGTCTCACGGCAGGGTGGGGTATGCAAAACGGATCAACTTTGACCACCCCTATCGCCTGAATGTGCATTCAGGTCCACAAAGTAACTTTCCGACCACTTCTACCATGAGAAAACATGTATGGAAGGTTTTGTTCAAATCAAAAGGTGTCCGGTCAGAAAGTGATTGAAATCACATGGAACAGCCCTATACAGTCAAGGGCATGGCTTGGATTCATGCCATTTATAAGTTAAGTGGGGAAGGGTTCACAGCGCAGCCACAGCTTTAAGACCGTATAAAAGTTATATATCCTCCATTTTAATGGGGTCCTTGGTAAGAATCACCATATCACATTTTGATGCATAAATGCTTAAAAATTAGGCTAGTCAGTTTACTGCTCTGCTAAAGAGTACCTACAATATAATGACTTTGGCACTGGCATAGAAATGACCATCAAGGTCACTTATCCTGTGTATCACTGCTTCAGTAGAATAGACAGAAAGTAGAATTGACAATGATTATATATGATAAAGAGCATTATTTTTCATAAGATACACAGCAGTTGCCTTTTGGAGAGTCAGGAAATATGTTTCAAGGGAAATGGTTGAATGGCAAATATCTTGGATGATGCTGTTCTAGTTCTATGAGCGATGATTGTCTATCTACAGCCCCCAGAGTCAATTTTACTAATGCACATGTATCACTTTTCGAACCAAGTTTTTGCAGCCCATCCATGGATGGCTGGGCTGTCTCTTTGTTTTTCTTTTCCTCCAACATGCAGGTTGTTGCTCCCTTTTAGTTTGATTAGGCTACTGAGTATTTGGTGCTGCAGAGACGATGGGTTGTTTGTTTTCTGACTAAAGAGATCTGGCGGTGTTAACGTACTACGTTTAAGACACCCTTGATTTGGGTTCTCAAGACAACGGCATGATTTTCACATAAGTAAGATGGCGTCTGAGTTGAGGCTTGATTTATGTCTGCTTGTTGGGCATCGGAGGTGTCTTTGATTTATCATGCTCAGGCACAAACAAACGTAATTTACTTACTTCCTTATTGTGCTTGTTGTCGTGTTACCCAAGGCTATTTTGAATGGGTCTATTTAAGTCTTCTAACTGAATCTTCCATTTATAGGCTGAGAGGTAGAGGAAAGTGAGAGCGAGGAAAGCAATAGGCACTCTGCTTTGTGATTGGATGAGAAAAAGTAACCAAGGAAACAACAGTGCTTAACGTGTCCTGAATTGGTTTAAAGCCATTTAACTGCAATCCGAGTTGCAACATTGGTGAAGTAAACATGATCAATCAGTGATGAGGCACAGCTCAATATGTTTGAACACTGTGCCCTATTTCTGTATTCCCCATATTACGTTTATGTATCTGCAATGTTGCAAGTGGGCCTGCAAGAGTATTTTATGGAAATTTGGAAAATAATTAAGGAAAGCGTTTCAAAGGTACGCTCATAAATAATGTAAATTTGGCGTTAAATGTCCCTGACAGCCAATGCTGGCGCTGCAGAAAGGTTGCCCTAGGAAAGGCTGAGCTGGTCTGTCTGGTCAGGTGGACTCCTTGGAGTGCCATAAATTGACAGGAATGGGAGACAGTGCAGAATAAATGGGATGGCTTGAGTGACAAACGTTCCCTAATAATGTGTCCAACGGGGAGATCTGATAGCCTACAGGAGGGTTGAGAAATAAATGAGTTACCACATCACACAAAACAATCTTTTTACCTCCTCAGATCTGTCCAGAATACATTTTAGAACTAATTTATGGCTTCAGAATAGATGGTCTTTATCAATCCCGTTTGATCATATTGATAAACCTGAAAACAGATGATGGTATTGATGATGGGTAACAAATCCCTCTCTCTGAAACCAATAATAACTGATACGAGCTCTTCTTTTGTGCTATGTACATATCAACAGCAGAACTGACAAAGTATTGCCACACTATTCAATACTAGTCGCTGTCTGTTTGGCGTGTTGTACAGTAGGCCCATGTCCCGCAGCACCAGCTTCACCATATCAAACCTCTACCAGTCACAGAGAAACCCTCACCTCTCTTTTCCTCTTCCCTCAAAGCCTAGTGAGCAAGGGTTATGTAGGAGAGCTTTAGTGACAGTTACCCATCATTAAAAGGAGTTCTTACTCACGTCTTGATTTTATTTCAAAAAAACATTTAAGACAAGACCATTTGTCTCGCAACGTCTTTAGCAGTTACTGCTTTGTTTCTACGCTTTGTTTCACAGATATTCTGGAAGTCCTCGCTATGTGAAGTTGAGCTATACTGCCATTATAGTTTTTGGACAGTTTTTTTCTTGAAGTTTTTCACTTGTTTATGCAACAGCTTTAGTCACTCAGGATTATACCCGGAGTCAAGAAGACCCAGTAAGAAGGCCCAGTAATGTCTAGTTTCTTCTCCAGAGAGCAGAGCATTGCAGTGCAAAGCAGCCTTCTTTCTAAGTGTTGGTTTAGCCTGTGGGCCTGTGACGGATGAGTGCGATGTCTCTGGCCCAGATCTCCGGGAGTGTGTCCCCTTTGATATTCCCTGACTCCGGGGCGTGCATAAGCGCGTTGAGCAAAGAAGTCAAGGTCACTCCCACTCTGTCGCCAGCCGCACACTCATGAATATTATGATTAATCAGAGTCTTTTGGCTTGGAGTAATAACAAACCCGACATTGTTGTGGTAAGTGTATAACCCGTAGATTTGACTCCGGTTGTGAAGAGCTATCTGTCGTAAGCCCCATTGGCGCCGTTTACCTTGAATGAAAACAAAGGCTTTCTCCCAAGGCACTCGTTTGTCTAGTTTAACTCATTACAATCTATTAGGGTGAATATTTTATGAATATTAAATATCGGGAACTGAGGTTATACTGAGTTCCCACTATGGATTATCTTGCTCTTTTGTAGGCAGTAATTAATGTATTTTTGTTTTTGTTTATTAATATTGATTCCTCCGGACAATTCTTTCATGTTTTCACATTTCATGGGGGAATGGTGCACGCTACAGTAAATAAATCGATCTCATGAAACATGACTAAAAAATGGTTACATAATCAATTCGCCCGCCTTTTTTAAAATCGGTACGTTTAATTGAGTAATTCCATATCATAGTTGCAAAGTAGTCAGTCTATCAGAGTATTCAGGTATGTCGATAGCACAGTACCAACAATTATGAGACTTAATGTCACACTCGGCGATGCTTGTAGAACAGTGAATAGTAGACGTCATTTCACGTGCAATTAGGCAGAGTGAACAGATCGGAGTCTCTTTATTATGCGACAGGAGACACTTTTTTTCTTTTTCTTTATCAACTCCACTCCAGCCACGGGGAAGACACTATTTCACATAGCTGAGGGTCCATTTGTCATGATAGTGTAATGTTACTGTTGATTTTTACAAGCTGTAAAACATGAACCTCTCAGCGATGTGTGTTCAGAACAATTAACTTGTCCAACTTAGAGCCAGCGTGATGGCTAATTCATGAGCAGTCGTGTATTGGTGGTGTGGAACGGCATCGGAACCACCAAGACGGGTTCCTGTTGCAGCCAAGCTGTCACTGTCTCTGTCATGATGTGCCCAATCTAAAGGCCTTGTCCCACCGAGGGAGGCCACCCCTCTTTACCTGTCACTGTGTTAAGTGGAAACAGGTGTCTCATTCGATGCTCTCCAGCTCCCCAGTAACCTTCTTTATTTATTTAAATTCTCCTGATGGTCCTGGTTTGCAAATGGAGTTGTCCCCCCCCCCCCCACTGCTGGTTTACAGGAAATGTCTGACAGCTCTTGAGAGGTCCTGGGGATGCTTTGATCGGTATTAGACATGGTTTCACACACCCAGAGGATTGGGACAAGTTCGAGTAGGCCTGCTTTCTCAGAGTTAGTTATTGTCGTGTTCATTTTTAAAGGGGTAGTTGGCAGTGGCATTTGGTGAAGGAGGACAATATATTTTTGTTATGAGTACGGCCTTATTTCTATTACATCATATTGGTCATTCATATTCTATTCACCCAGCTCAATGTAACATCAATAGATTTAGGCTACTACATGATACTCGAATTTCCCTATACCCATCATGAGGTTGCTACAACCTAGTCTATGAATTAAAACTTCTTAGGGCTAGGCCTCTATTTTCTCAATTTCTGCCTGATTGGCATGCCCAAAGTAAACTGCCTGTTGCTCAGGCCCTGAAGCCAGGATATGCATATAATTGGTATCATTGGAAAGAAAACACTTTCAAGTTTGTAGAAATGTTAAAATAATGTAGGAGAATATAACACAATAGATATGGTAGGAGAAAATCCAAAGAAAGATTGTTTTGTTGTTGAGAGACCATGCTCTTATAAGGGCATACTCAATTCTAGCTCCCATGATGCAATTCCTATGGCTTCAACAGGGTGTCAGCAGTCTATGTTCAAGCTTTCAGGCTTGTAACGAATAACGAATAAGAAACGAATAAGAAATATCAGTTTTAGTACAGGGACACAGTCTTGGAAATTTGTGTTTTGCGCGTGCCATGAAGACAAGACGCACCTGCTAAAATCGGATTCCTATTGAACATACTTCTTTCTTTACATTTTAGGTTATCTGAGGAGTAAATAGAAACGTATTTTGACTTGTTGAAACAAAGTTTAGGGGTAGATTTTCTAATTCCTTTCTCTGCATGTTGAACGAGTGGATTACTCAAATCGATAGCGCCAACTAAACAGACTTTTTGGGCTATAACGAAGGATTTTATCTAACAAAACAACACTAAATGTTACAGCTGGAACCCTTTGGATGACAAATCAGAGGAAGATTTTCAAAAAATAAGTGAATATTTAATCGCTATTTGTGAATTTATGAAACCTGTTCTGGTGGAAAAATATTTTGATGTGGGGCGCCGTCCTTAAACAATCACATGGCATGCTTTCGCTGTAATAGCTACTGTAAATCAGACAGTGCAGTTAGATTAACAAGAATATACGTTTTCAACTGATATAAGACACTTGTATGTACCTAAATGTTTAATATCCATCATTTTTATGATTATTTATTTGAATTGTGCGCCCTCCAGTTTCACCGGAAGTTGTCCAGCTAGCAGGACGCCTAGCCCTAGTTTACAACAGGCCGAGAATTTTTTTTGTAATCAAGGTGACAGACAGTGACAAATTCAATACCGCCTTGAACACTCTTGCCTGCATCTAGCTGATCTAGGGCTTAATCATTCGTCCAACAGTTGCAAACGAGAGTTTCTATTGGACAAATTCAGGTATGTTTATTCCCGTTTCATTCCCTTTGCTTCTGTTTAAAAAAAGTTTTTCAACAGAATCGGAGGAACGAATACAGACAAACTTCCAAACAGGAATTGAGAATTCTGAGAAGGGTCGATGTTAAAGTCATCGCCTATTCAATTCCCTGTAATATATCTGTTTGCACTTCCTACGCCTTCCACTAGATGTCAACAGTCTGTAGAACGTGGAATGAAGCCTCTAGTGTGATGTGGGGCCGGATGGCAGCTATTTGAGTCAGTGGTCTGGCAGAATGCTAGTTCCTGGTCATGCGCGCTAGTCATGATATGGCCATGTCTTCCATTACTTATACAGACATGAAGAAATGCTCCGGTTGGAACGTTATTGGATATATATGATAACAACATCCTGAAGATTGATTCTCTACTTAATTTGACCAGTTTATTCGACCTGGAATATAACTTTTTGAAGTTTTCGCCCGAGTTTGCCTGGACCGGCGCTAGCGTTTGGACACGTAGCACTAAAAGTGCTAGCAAAAGTAGCTAATTGGACACTAGTAATGGACATTATCGAACAAAACAACGATTTATTGTGGAACTAGGATTCCTGGCACTGCATTCTGATGAAAGATCATCAAAGGTAAGGGAATATTTATGATGTGATTTCGTATTTCTGTTGACTCCAACATGGCGGAGAAATGTTGTGTATTTCTGAGCGCCGTCTCAGATTATTGCATGGTATGCTTTTTCCTAAAGTAAAAAAAAAATCTGACACAGCGGTTGCATTAAGAACCAGTGTATCTTTAATTATATGTAAAACATGTATCTTTCATCAAAGTTTATGATGAGTATTTCTGTTATTTGACGAGGCTCTCTGTAATTACTCAGGATATTTTGGAGGCATTTCTGAACATGGCGCCAATGTAAACCGAGATTTGTGGATATAAATATGCACATTATCGAACAAAACATAAATGTATTGTGTAACATGATGTCCTATGAGTGTCATCTGATGAAGATTATCAAAGGTTAGTGATAGGTTAGTGAAGGTTAGTGATTCATTTTATCTCTATTTCTGCTTTTGTGTGACTATCTTTGGCTGGGAAAAATGGCTGTGTGTTTTTGGGATTTGGTGGTGATCTAACATAAATATATGTTGTGTTTTCGCTGTAAAACATTTAAAAAATCGGACACGATGGTTGATTAACAAGATGTTTATCTTTCATTTGCTGTATTGGACTTGTTAATGTGTGAAAGTTACAGATTTCAAAAAAATATTTTTAAATTTCGCGCGCTGCCTTTTCAGCGGAATGTTGTGGGTGTTCCGCTAGCGGAACCCCTGGGCTAGAAAGGTTAAGAGTATCTCTACCGCTCCTGCTGTCTCTAGAGAGTTGAAAACAGCAGGTCTGGGACAGGTAGCACGTCCGGTGAACAGGTCAGGGTTCCATAGCCGCAGGCAGAACAGTTGAAACTGGAGCAGCAGCATGGCCAGGTGGACTGGGGACAGCAAGGAGTCATCATGCCAGGTTGTCCTGAGGCATGGTCCTAGGGCTCAGGTCCTCCGAGAGAGAGAAAGAAAGAAAGAAAGAGAGAATTAGAGAGAGCATACTTAAATTCACACAGGACACCGGATAAGACAGGAGAAGTACTCCAGATATAACAGACTGACCCTAGCCCCCCGACACATAAACTACTGCAGCATAAATACTGGAGGCTGAGACAGGAGGGGTCAGGAGACATTGTGGCCCCATCCGATGATACCTCCGGACAGGGCCAAACAGGCAGGATATAACCCCACCCACTTTGCCAAAGCACAGCCCCCACACCACTAGAGGGATAACTTCAACCACCAACTTACCATCCTGAGACAAGGCCGAGTATAGCCTACAAAGATCTCCGCCACGGTACAACCCAAGGGGGGGCGCCAACCCAGACAGGAAGATCACGTCAGTGACTCAACCCACTCAAGTGACGCACCCCTCCTAGGGACGGCATGGAAGAGCACCAGTAAGCCAGTGACTCAGCCCCTGTAATAGGGTTAGAGGCAGAGAATCGCAGTGGAGAGAGGGGAACCGGCCAGACAGAGACAGCAAGGGCAGTTCGTTGCTCCAGAACCTTTCCTTTCACCTTCACACTCCTGGGCCAGACTACACTCAATCATATGACCTACTGAATAGATGAATCTTCAGTAAAGACTTAAAGGTTGAGACCAAGTCTGCGTCTCTCACATGGGTAGGCAGACCATTCCATAAAAATGGAGCTCTATAGGAGAAATCCCTGCCTCCTGCTGTTTGCTTAGAAATTCTAGGGACAATTAGGAGGCCTGCGTCTTGTGACCGTAGCGTACGTGTAGGTATGTACGGCAGGACCAAATCGGAAAGATAGGTAGGAGCAAGCCCATGTAATGCTTTGTAGGTTAGCAGTAAAACCTTGAAATCAGCCCTTGCCTTAACAGGAAGCCAGTGTAGGGAGGCTAGCACTGGAGTAATATGATCAAATTATTTTGTTCTAGTCAGGATTCTAGCAGCCGTATTTAGCACTAACTGAAGTTTATTTAGTGCTTTATCCGTATAGACGGAAAGTAGAGGATTGCAGTAGTCTAACCTAGAAGTAACAAAAGCATTGATACATTTTTCTGCATCATTTTTGGACAGAAAGTTTCTGAGTAGGCTAATCTAGCTAGCTAAGTAAGTGAAAGAAAAAAATACTACGAAAAATAGCTATCTCCCTCTCTCTTTTGCTTCTCCTTCATTTTTAATAAATGTTTTTGATCAAACTGTTCAACTATTGTCTTTCTCTCTCTTTCAGTCAACTACTCACCACATGTTAATCACTGCAGTGCTAGCTAGCTGTAGCTTATGCTTTCAGCACTAGATTCATTCTTTGAAACTTTGATTGGGTGGACAATATGTCAGTTCATGCTGTAAGAGCTCTGATATGTTGGAGGACGTCCTCCGGAAGTTGTTATAATTATTGTGTAAGTCTATGGAAGGGGGTGAGAACCATGAGACTCCTGGGTTTTGTATTGAAGCCAATGTGCCCAGAGGACAAACTATCTGTCCTCCGGCTACACCATGGTGCTACCCTAAAGAGTGTTGTTGAGGCTACTGTAGACCTTTGCAAAACAATGTTTTAATCAATTATTTGGTGACGTGAATATATTTTGTGTAGTTTTATCTAAAAAGGATAACTTTTTTAATGTTTCACTATTTTATTTTTATGAAATTCACTGAGGAGGATGGTCCTCCCCTTCCTCCTCTGAGGAGCCTCCACTGGTAGTTGGATAGTGGGATATTTACATTTGAGAGAGATTATTTTAGTATGCATTTTTTTCTTGTCTACATTTTCTTAATATTCCTGTCAGATCTCAGAGTCCATAGCAGATCTGTCATCCATCTTGCCTGTATTGATTTACAGTCCAGCCTGCATCTTTCACTAAACTCCTCTCCTCAATTCCTGCTACGGAGATTTTCAGAGCATTCCCTCTTTATCTTCCCTTGTTTAATTTTGCTGCCCCCCCCCCCACCCCCTTTCTTTGAGGACAAATCCCCCTGAAGAATCTCAGAATACAACTGTTTTATCATGGATGTTGACCTTTAATTACAAAACGTTCATGACCTGGAACCTTATTTTTTTTTTACTTAAGTTGACATTTATAAATGTCGAATGTCCCTCTGAATTGCTTTTTGTTGAAGTCACTGTATTGCAGGACCAGATAGCATCAGTCCATTTGTTCCAGACTTTAAGTACAGGTTCCGTGGGCAGGCACGGCGTGAGAGGAGGACAATGTTACGGGTCCAGCTTCTCTGCAAGCTTATCAGAAACAATAGCGATGGAAAGGAGAGGTAACGATGGTACTCTCCCCTGCTCCTCTGTTTGTGTACCCAGGACAAGAAATCGATACTGCCGGCTTCAGAGACTATTTTACAGTCAGGGCACCTCTCAGCTTAAATGTTTGTCTGTTTTAGTCAATGACACTTCTCTACAAACTATTACCCACCGGGAATGGAGAACAAACGTGAAACAAATAAACCAGACGCCGACCCATCTTGGCATTGTTTGCGCTTACAGATGGAATCCTGATAGTGAGGACATTTTCTTTGCACAGCGCCAAAGAAAAATCTATCACGGCCAAGATCCGAAGCCATTCTACTATTATTACAGCCTCAGAGGAAATATTACTTGTGATAAAGGAGGATTTCTCGGCTGATATGCAATCAAGGTTACCTAGAACTTAGCGATGCCTCTTGTATGACATGCAAAGCCAGCCAAAAGAAGAAAATAGTTCAGCCCGAAAACTCATTTCGGCTTTCACTGGACCGCCAGTAAACAAGAACAGTACTGATGTGATCATAATTCTCTTTCTCTCTCCGCAGTCTACTGTAGTGTTCCCCAATGCCTCTGTGGTTCTTACTGGGGTGGCTCTCTTTTTGCCTGTTTTTTTTGTTGACGTCTTTAAAAAAGGGAAACAGCATATATTCAGGAAAATGTATTGAGGGGAACAACCAGAAGTCAATATGGGTGTCATAAATAAGTTCAATCTCCAAGTACTCTATCTGTGTTGCCTCTCCATGGTTGTCATGGAATAACATGCTAATAATTGGGTTTCTGCAGGGAAACTTCAGAACTTTAATGACACTTAGACACTCACAGACATAATGCATTGAAAGTGACTCTCGTAGCTGCAGAACAGGAACATTTACATTTGAAATAGTATTTTTTCTCCTCATTTATACCCCCCCCCATACATTTCAAGACACTCATATTCCCTGACTTTTAAGCACAGTATTTTCAGAAAATTATTTAGTTTGAACTTAAATAACAAAAGGACCTGTTTCTAACAAAGCGCCTCATTTGACAATTCTTACTGTTACTGGGAAGAAAAGGAGAAGAGAGACTGAGGTTTAGTGGTGCAGACAAGCCAGCCACAGCCTCACACTGCTCACCTGGATCCAGGCAGGACCGAAATAGCACTAAAAGCACCCTCTCACTTTGTAAATGTTTCTTTGTTGCTCTGTCTCTTGCATCACTTCTATGGCTGAAAATCCCATGGCTTATCTCTCAAGAGATTTCGCCACATCACTGACTGGTGGTTCTCCCACCTAGACGTTTTAAACCCTGAGATTCTGGGACCATGCCCCTATAGACCAAGGGCTGTCACATTGATTCCTGCATAAATGTATTGTTTTGAAAAACTGCTTTTATAAAGTGGTATAGCAACAAGATTCATGTCGCCTGTCACATAGCTTGTCAAATAGCAGGGATTTAAAAAATATATATAGGTATGGAAATTCCATATCGTTCAATCAACAGGGTTTTCCACCATTCCCACTAAATATTTCTCCCACTAAATATCTCTCCTTGGTACTGTCATGACTTTAGAGACAGTTTAGTTTGAGGGGGAATAGTATGGCTTGTTGAGAGTGTGACGTCAGTAGTGCACTGCAATGACTCGTCCTGACAAGGATGGGGATCCTCCCTCTCGCTGCTGGAGTCTGATTGAATGGGCAGTCACGACCATAGGAATGTCCTTCACAATGGCCAGCGAAGGACAGCAAGCAAAATGTCTCTGTAGGAACTTGGCAGAAACAAAGGCAGGATACAAAACGCATATGGGCCACACCTACAGTTGGCCTAGTCGGTGTGCACACAGTACAGTGACTTTAGTTCAGTCTTGTTAAGTCAATTTAGTATTAAATATTGAAGTGTTTCGTTATATATTTTTCCCCAGATAATTTTTATGTAGAAATTGACTACATAATGTAATTCAGCATTGACAATATAACAACCTCTCGGGTATATGAATAATAAAACAAATTTGGGGGCAAGGACTGTACTGAACAATATTGTGGTGTCTTTTTCTTACCCCTTGTGTTCCTCTAGTTCCCTGTAGTTCTCCAGCAGTAGTGACGGATTCTCTTTGGCCCAAGCTGTTCCTCAGGGCTATCAAAACCCATTTACTCAGAGTAATGTGGTCCATGGAGCCTACATGGAACTGCCAATACTCCCCTCAGCTCCACCATTTATCATGTTGTACATTAGTAGACTTGTTTGATTACACCTAGTTTATGTGAACATGTAATTATGTCATAGTAAAATCCTCTCCTGCCACAATCATGAAAACAGTTGTCGTTCATTTCTATTTTGGAAGCAAACTATGGTAATCTAAAAGTGACAAGACTCCCTTGCCTCTTTTCCTTATAAACATAGCTTTCATTTGAGAAGATACGCATTCATGTTGCTACTTACAAGCAAAATACACAGTTTGGAATATAGACAGGCTGTCCCCTTAGTCGTAGACATAAGATATCTGTCTCCCCCTTTACCTTCATCCATTTTAGGCAGGGCCTTGTTAAATATTTGCAGAGTGCCAAGGCACACAGAAGCCATGGGATCATCCCCATTACGAATGAGCCGGGCCCCTCTTTTAAATGTTAATTGCCTTCCCTCATGCTTTCTCATTACACCCATTCTAAATGATGTGCTGTAAGCTCCAGTGAAAGTGTTCTAATTTATTCTCCAGAATGGCATTGGAGATCCACATAGTTATATTCCCATCACAAATTTGCCATGAACGAAAAGGAATTGCCCCGCACATGATTGTTCAGCCAAGTTTGAGCGAAATAAACAGAATGTGCCAGCATCATGAATGACGACATGCATTGTGGAGTGTAGTGTATGCGCTCATTAGGTTGGTACAGGGATGCTTGCTGTCTATATGCCATATCTGCTCTCAGCTCACCCACTCGGCTACTGCATAATGCATAGGACTAGCTACACTGTTAAAGATCAGCGTTCCATATTGAGCCAAATGAATCATTATTCACTTGTATGGGTAAAATGTTCAAAATAAGAATTGTGTGCATATTCAATGTTTCTTACGATGAGCAGCGTTAACCGACTTGGGAAGTATGTCATTTTTGTTTCATTTAGGTGTTCCAATTGTTACCAAAGTGACCCTACATGATGCAATCTTTAATATTTTTATGCAGTTCGTGTGGTTGAAATGTAACATTTATGGAATAGCATTTGTTACCGGTGTAATACTCTAATAGTAATGGCTATATCAATTATGAACAGTAACGTACTTCATCTCTCCCAACATTTCCTTTCCTTAACCAAATCCCCAAACAGGATTTTGATACACAACAGTAATTGCTTCAGTTTGATAACGTTCAGAATGTTGCTCGCATTATAAATGTCCCTCTAGTTTGTCATTGTGTTTTTCTTTTGTAATCACAACGCATACATCCGTAAACAACTTTGACATTCCTTTTTAGACATTTCCCTCCAGCCCGTTGGTCTGGAATTGAAAGGGTTTGGGAGAACAGTAACGGACAGACCTCTGCAGTGCTCTTTGTTATAAGCATGTTTCTCCGCAGATCCATCTGGGGTGCTGGGTGTCAAACTCATTGCAGAGAGGAAGATGAGTATGCCAATCGTCAGGGCCCGGGGCTTTGCACCTCACGTCGTCAACATCGCTCCAGTCCTCTCCTACTGTAATGCCATCTGGCAGAAAGGTCAAAACAGGCTGATCCCAGCACAAGACTTGGGGGTTAAAAAAAAACACATTTCAGGGTTTATATAATCCCCAAACTCAGTGATGTATCTCGTCTTCCAGACGATTCGGCATCAAAATGCGGTAGGGGAGGTATTTAAAGCGTCCATGTGAATGCCTTGGCTGCATAAACATGCCCTGTATTAACTCTCCATATGCCCCCTCATCACAGTCCTGGCTATGATGCAGATTAACCGACTTGTCTGGACGGCATAGACGGTTTTTCCCCTCCTTCACAATGAAATGGAACTGATGAGAGCTTGGCAGGATGGTGTTTCTGCACCTTATATTTATGGGGATTCCAGTTTGGTGAAAAGGCTTTCCCATCGTGAGTCAACCTAATTACGAGGATATATTAGTTGTACAAGGAGGTGTCCGCTAGTCTGTCACTCTGCCCACATGTCCATATGAGCAGATATCCCATACCTGAAGGGAATCCGGATGACATCCTCACCAAAGTAAGGAGAAAAGAAGCTGTCACAGATAGACAACCCTCTTGTGATCTCTTCCATTAGTCTAGTCAAACGTTCAGCGCAGGCCTTTTTTAAAAAGTTGCACTCTTTTTTTCTCACATTGTATCAAGATGCGAGGACATAGTGAGGGAAGAATAATGAGCTTCATTATAGGAATCCACCCACTTGTCACGATACGTCTTGACCATTACCGCTTCAACTTGTTATCTTTAATACTTAATTAACCTGGCTGAAGAGCAGCTGGTGGAGTTATCCAAGATGGGTAAAGCGGCAGCATCTTGCTGGTTGCCTTGGAAACCTTGGATTTTAAGCACCAAGCACTGGGCAAAGTTGGATGTTCAAAGGAGCATCAGCACAGGGCGAAAAAAAAGTTAATTGGTTTTGGAGATTGAACCATAACTGACCAAGAGTTGCTGTTGTGAGAGGAAAAGAAAACCTCTCGAAAGTTTTATAATCTGAGGCCTCACAGAAAATAAGGACTCCATTCCTGACATGTACAGGAATATGCTGCTCTAGTCTAGGGACGGCGATTCAGGATAAGGGCTTAAGTCTGACACAATGTGGCCATACAATAGATGGATCTGAAGTCTTGGGAAATCTGCGGTGGAAAGCACAGATGTAACAGAAATCCCCACTATAAGGAAAGGGGCAAAAAGGCAGTTATTTAACCAGATGCCCCACTCAGCAGAGAGGGGATTAAAATGCACTGCTGCTTATCTTCCTTTAAAGACCTTGACTTTCAAATCACAGGTTCCCCTCAAACCACGGTGCCAAGGTCAGCTTTTTTACTAGTGCTCCTTTGTGTGCTAATGAGAATGCAGAAGAACTATTTCAGAGACGGGGATTTAAGTGTTCTCTCTTCAAAGTCTGTGTCTATAAAAGAAAGAAATACACGGCTAGTGACACATGCATTCTGTGCTGAACAATATGGCAAGGGGAGGTGAA
Organism: Salvelinus alpinus; assembly: GCF_045679555.1. Taxonomy (NCBI): domain Eukaryota; kingdom Metazoa; phylum Chordata; class Actinopteri; order Salmoniformes; family Salmonidae; genus Salvelinus; species Salvelinus alpinus. The sequence goes on along the minus strand of NC_092105.1, from coordinate 43,985,462 downwards.
TCACTCTTCGATGTGTCAGCATGTTCAAGTTGGACTGAGAGCAGATCTTTGGAGGTTGCGGCTAAAGGGAGAGGACATTGGCTGCGGTGAGATTGAGTGGCATAGCTGCCTAAGTTTGCCCACGTTATTTATATTCTGTTCCACTTAATAATCTTAGTCAACAATGCTAGTCCAGTAAGGGCACAACACAGTATTTCCTTGTAATGCTAGTGACCTGTGATGCAGGAGGCAAATTACACTACATCCAGTCCCAATGTAATATTTCCTGTAGGATAGTGAGTGTAATGGACTGTGCCCAAGTTCAAGGTATCGAGTTGTGCACATAAGAATGGTGTCATAACCCTTGCTTGTGTGTGCATGCATGGGATGCATTATTGCTAATGGTTGCATGTGTATGTGAACCTCTGCCTGGCTCATTCCTATTCTGCACGTTCCACTATCTTACCGCACTCTCCTTCTGTGATGTGACTTGTGGAGAAATGGCATTTATAACTCCTACACTGGTGCGAGAAAGAATCCCTGATGATCAGCAGAGTTCTAGAAGCGTGCTAGGAGATTGTGTAGGCCACAGTGCTCCTCCGGTCAATGGAAGTTGATTGGGGTCCCATGGTCATGAGGTCAAATCAGAGCCCTATTCATGTCGGTGTACTTAGTAGGCAGGGCAAACCCGTTTTGGTGATTTCTGGTATATCTTCAAAATAAATCCATCGCAGCACATTTTTGGACTCATTCAGCAGTTTTTACCTGATTAAGTACACTACCATTGGAAATGAATGTTGAAAAGTTCCGCTCATATTCCTAGAACTTGAAAATGTCGTCGCTGATTCCCGTTGACTAGACATTTTGATAAATAGCCCAATGTCAAAACACAGTTTTAACGTGTCCAAATCAATAACCGATATGCAGAAACAGTTTGTGATATGTTGAGAACGTAAACATACAATGTACTATCTATACATACTGTGCATGTGCCACAATAGTAATCATATTACTTTGTATTTTTAAAACAAGCACCTTATAAACTGCACAAGCACCAAAACCCTGTTGTTTTGACAAGTGGCAATAAATCACTGATATCGATTAGGGTCGTAGGTGCTGATGAAACTAACAAAACAAAAAAACACATGGAAACTGGATATCTTTTTTTACATCACTGGTTAGAGAACAACCTGCCGATGACAGTCAGCTACATTTTGAAGTGATGCATTTTGATTTAGGGGTTAGCAAAACAGAAAGAGAAAAGCAAGACTTATTTGTCAATCACTCGTATCGATATCATGTTGAAATCAATTGTCCTAGAGGTGGAAGATGAGGTTGCACGTCTTGCTAAAACGAACACAGCTCAAAAACCACACGGAATCTGGGAATAATGTGTTCATCACCGGTTAGAGGACAATTTGTAGAAGACAGATAGCCACATTTTGAAGTGTTACATTTTGATTCAAGTGGGTCGCCAACGCGGTAAGTGTAAAGCAACGTTTTTTAGTTAATAACTTCCATCGATATCACGCTGAAATCAATAGAGCAGGGGGCAAGTGGTTGCTATGTCACCCTTTAGTGTGGCCAGTGAAGCACATGAACGTCACTCATGACTTGTAGAAGGCTTATATCTATATTTTGCAATGTCAGATGTTGATTTCGGGAACAGACTGCTTTTTCTGTTAGTTAACTTAAACGAATCACAACGCGGCATAAGATATCAACAGTGAGAACGGTTGGCTGCTATTTAAGTGATAGTTTGACTGTCAAGCCCATGTATTGGTGTGTGGTCAATGACTTTCATAGAGAGACCACCCTGAAGTCCTGTGCATCCGGGAGCATGTGACAAAATCAACGGTACAAAACCAAAGATATTGAACTGTTTGAAGCAATCAGTCTTAAGTCATCTTAATGACTATAAACTTTTATACTAAAACCACCAATCTGAGATAAAAAGGATGTGTAATTCCACTAAATTTTATGGGTGAAAATGCAAGCTTGTGTAAGGTAGTAACACAAACTGTCCACATTAGGTAAATTAGCACAATATACTTTAATTTAATACAGCAAAATAATTAAACATGTCAATTTAAGATAATGATATACAGTGCATTCGAAAACTATTCAGACCATTTGACTTTTTCCACAGTTTGTTATGCTACAGCCTTATTCTGAAATGGATTACATAAATTTTTTTCCTCATCAATCTACACACAATACCCTATCATGACAAAGTGAGAACAAGTTTCATTTTTATTTTGCTAATTTATAAAAAATACAAAACTGAAATACCAAATACCGTATTCAGACCCTTTGCAATGAGACTCGAAATTGAGCTCAGGTGCATCCTGTTTCCATTCATCATCCTGGAGATGTTCTACAACTGTATTGGAGTCCACCTGTGGTAAATTCAATTGATTGGACATGACTTGGAAAGGCACACACCTGTCTATATAAGGTCCCACAGTTGACAGTGCATGTCAGAGCAAAAACCAAGCCATGAGATCAAAGGAATTGTCCGTGGAGCTCCGAGACAGGATTGTGTTGAGGCACAGATCTGGGGAAGGGTACCAAAAATTGGATGCAGCATTGAAGGTCCCCAAGAACACAGTGGCCTCCATCATTCTTAAATTGAAGAAGTTTGGAACCACCAAGATTCTTCCTAGAGGTGACCAAAAACCTGATGGTCACTCTGATAGAGCTCTAGAGTTCCTCTGTGGGGATGGGAGAACCTTCCAGAAGGACATCCATCTCTGCAGCACTCCACCAATCAGGCCTTTATGGTAGAGTGGCCAGACGGAAGCCATTCGTCAGTAAAAGGCAAATGACAGCCCACTTGTAGTTTGCCAAAAGGCACCCAAAGAACTCTCAGACCATGAGAAACAAGATTTTCTGGTCTGATGAAACCAAGATTGAACTCTTTGGCTTGAATGCAAAGCATCATGTCTGGAGGAAACCTGGCACCATCCCTATGGTGAAGCATGGTAGGGGCAGCATCATGTTGTGGGGATGTTTTTCAACTGCAGGGACTGGGAGACTAGTCAGAATCGAGGGAACGATGACAGAGCAAAGTACAGAGAGATCCTGCTCCAGAGCGCTCAGGACCTCAGACTGGGGAGACAGTTCACCTTCCAACAGGCCAACGACCCTAAGCACACAGCCAAGACAACGCAGGAGTGGCTTCGGGACAAGTCTCTGAATGTCCTTGAGTGGCCCAGCCAGATCCCAGAATTGAACCCAATTGGACATCTCTGGAGAGACCTGAAATGAGCTGTGCAGCAACGCTCCCCATCCAACCTGACTGAGCTTGAGAGGATCTGTAGAGAAGAATGGGAGAAACTCCCCAAATAAAGTTATGCCAAGCTTGTAGCGTCAAACCCAAGAAGACTCGAGGCTGTAATCGCTGCCAAAGGTGCTTCAACAAAATACTGAGTAAAGGGTCTGAATACTTATGTAAATGTGATATTTCAGCAAACATTTAAAAAAACCTGTCTTTGCTTTGTCATTATGGGATATTGTGTGTAGATTGATGAGGAAAAATGACTTTTTAATACATTTTAGAATAAGGCTGTAACGTAACAGAATGTGGAAAAAGTCAAGGGGTTGAATACTTTCAAATACGCTGTATGTTGCCCACTCAAACTATTGCAACAAAGGCATCTATTTCTCAGCATTTAACCAGAGTTAAATGCTCTCAAACAATGTAACCATGCGCTCTAGACTAGAGCATCCATAGTGTTCATGCAGCAATCTCAACGTTTGACATCCCTGTACTTAGAATGACTTGAATTACAGGCACACCTTACCAGGAACACTCATACACACAACCCTGTTACTTCATAGAATGTAGGTTCTACCATGTTTAATGCTCCCCATATAATTACATATATAATAAATGAAAGGATCTCTATGATGCTCCTATGCTCTGAGTTGATATTCATGTCATAAGAAGGAATTCCCCTCAACCACAAATTGAGGATTGGGGAAATCAATCATTCTTTCCCATTGTAAAAGAACCAACTTTGTCGATTTTTTTGTTATACAGAAATAGCAAAAGTTGTTTAATAGTTGTTTAATATACACGAAACCAGTAATAAATCCCGACCTATGGTTCACAATGCTCAGACTTTGGGAAATAGAGCCTGCGAGAACAGCCCTGTGGCTTCAGGCTTTTCGGCATCGGAAATGTGGGGACCCGGTGTCCAAGCAGGCTACAAGTAGCTACACTGAACAAAAATATAAATGCAACATGTAAAGTGTTGGCCCCATGTTTCATGAGCTGAAATAAAAGATCCCATAAATGTTCCATACGCCCAAAAAGCTAATTCATCTCAAATTTAGTGCACAAAGAATTTCATGTTCATTTCTCTACCGTAAGCCGCCTCCAATGTTGTTTTAGAGAATTTGGCAGTACCTCCAACTGGCCTCACAACTGCAGACCATGTGTATGGCGTCGTGTGGGCGAGCGGTTCTCTGATGTCAACGTTGTGCCCCACAGTGGCGGTGGGGTTATGGTATGGTCAAGGCATAAACTACAGACAACGAACACAGTTGCATTTTATCAATGGCAATTTGAATGCACAGAGATATCGTGATGAGATCCTGAGGTACATTGTGTTATTGACTGTACGATTGTTTATCCCATGTGTAGCTCTGTGTTGTTTTTGTCACACTGCTTTGCTTTATCTTGGCCAGGTCACAGTTGTAAATGAGAACTTGTTCTCAACTGGCCTACCTGGTTAAATAAAGTTGAAATGATTTTTACAAAGAAATTGTCGTACCATTCATCCACCGCCATCACCTCATGTTTCAGCATGATAATACGCAATTCCTGGAAGCTAACATTTTTTCCTGTTCTTCCATGGACGGCATACTCACCAGCCATGTCACTCATTGAGCATATTTGGGATGCTCTGGATCGACGTGTACGACAGCATGTTCCAGTTCCCGCTAGTATCCAGCAACTTTGCTAAGCCATTGAAGAGGATTGGGACAACATTCCACAGGCCACAATCGACAGCCTGATCAACTCTATGTGAAGAAGATGTGTCACACTGCATGAAGCAAATTGTGGTCACACCAAATACTGACAGATTTTTTTGATCCACGCCCCTACCTTTTTTAAAGGGGTCTGTGACCATCAGATGCATATCTGTATTCCCAGTCATGTGAAATCCATAGATTAGGGCCTAATGAATTAATTGCAATGGACTCATTTCCTTTTATGAACCTTTATGAACTGTAAAATCTTTGAAATTGTTGCACGTTGCATCGATATTTTTCCCCAGCATAGTCCGCTTGTTTGTGTTGTTGATCTTGGCTAGCTTGATGTTCCGGTCAGTAGTTGGCTAGCACTCACGTGGCTGCTAGCATTGTCAAGAATACAGGCATGTGGGAAGCCCGACAATATGCCATTTTTCTAAGTAGTGAGAATGCTCGGGAGATGGCAATGTTGAAAATAATAATAAGAGGACACGGAAAAAAAGGTGAAGTTTTTGCTGTGTGCCAATTGGGTTGTTTTCCCCACAGGTGGCAGGTGTTCTATCTAATTCCTACTGGGACTATCCTCCCAAGACACACTGCTAGAGCCTCTGAATGGCAAGGGGATTCCTTGGGTGAAGGGAAAATGCCTTTCTACTCTACTGGATTATAGCTAAATAAACCCCATCTGGGAGATTGGCAGGAATCAATGTAGTAATTATAGAACGACCATAATTCAGGAATTAGAGAAATGGCAAAACCACAGTCGCAATTTTGCCCGGGTTAAAGTAGATAAATGATCCAATTATTAACATAGTTGCATTTTGATGAGGATATGAGTCATTTATTTTCAAAAGAGACGAAAAGGCATTTCCTATATACTAATGTCTAATTGTCATCATTATTTCCTGTAGATTATTCAATCAGGAATGAGTGATAGGGTTGAACAATAACCAAATCCATATAGGTTTAGACTGTCAGAAAGACACACTCTGCCCACAATATCAGTTTTGTATTTCACAAAACCTGTTTATGTCCATTTAGGCCAGGCAGAAAATGTCAGTATGAGGGTTTTGCACTTTTTTCTTAGCTCTAGAGCCCACTTCAAAGCCATTAGGCCTTCAGAATAAGATTAGTATTCCCTTCACATGAACACATGGCCGTAAACTATGGAGGTTGAATTATAGGAGAGGTTTATGCTGTAGGTAAGGCCAGAGAACACATTACTCTTTCATTATCTGTCGATACTGTGGCACAACAACTGATGGAGGAAGGATTAGGCAACAGTAAACACAACTTAACATATAAGGCCACAACATGTAAAATAGGATAAAATGGCAAAATACTTATCTGTGGGTAATTACATTTTTGTTTTTGCGATCTATTTTACTGTGGCTTAGTAAATGCTCTCAGTGAATATAAGTTGACATTACATTCACGTGCATGATTTATGTACAGTGCATTCGGAAAGTATTCAGACCCCTTGACTTTTTCCACATTTTGTTACGTTACAGCCTAAAAAGGATTAAATAAAACCATTTCCTCATCAATCTACACACAATACCCCATAATGACAAAAGGAAAACAGGTTTTTAGAAGATTTTTTTTAGAAACAGTTGACAGTACATGTCAGAACAAAAACCAAGCCATGAGGTTGAAGGAATTGTCTGTAGAGCTCAAAGACAGGATTGTGTCGAGGCACAGATCTGGGGAAGGGTACCAAAAAATGTCTGCAGCATTGAAGGTCCCCAAGAAAACAGTGGCCTTCATCATTCCTAAATTGAATACGTTTGGAACCACCAAGACTCTTCCTACAGCTGGCTGCCCGGCCAAACTCTGCAATCGGTGGAGAAGGACCTTGGTCAGGGATGTAACCAAGAACCCAATGGTCACTCTGACAGAGCTCCATAGTTCCTCTGTGGAGATGGGAGAACCATCCAGAAGCACAACCATCTTTGCAGCAAACCACCAATTAAGCCTTCATGGTAGAGTGGCCAGAAGGATGCCACTCCTCAGTAAAAGGCACATGACAGCCCAATTGGGGTTTGCCAAAAGGCACCTAAAGACTCTCAGATCATGAGCAACAAGATGCTCTGGTGTGATGTAACCCAGATTGAACTCTTTGGCCTGAATGCAAAGTGTCACGTCTGGAAGAAACCTGACACCATCCCTACGGTGAAGCACGGTGGTGGCAGCATCATGCTGTGGGGATGTTTTTCAGCGGCAGGGACTGGGAGACTAGGCAGGATCGAGGGAAAGATGAACAGAGCAAAGTACAGAGAGATCTTTGATGAAAACCTGCTCCAGAGCGCTCAGGACCTCAGACTGGGTCGATGGTTCACCTTCCAACAGACCAACGACTCTAAGCAAACAGCCAAGTCAATGCAGGAGTCTCTGAATGTCCTTGAGAGGCCCAGCCAGAGCCCAGACTTGAACCCAATCGAACATCTCTGGAGAGACCTGAAAATAGCTGTGCAGCGACGCTCCCCATCCAACCTGACAGAGCTTGAGAGGATTTGCAGAGAAGAATGGGATAAACTCCCCAAATACAGGTGTGCCAAGCTTGTAGCGTCATACCCAAGAAGACTTGAGTCTGTAATCGCTGTCAAATGCACTTCAACAAAGTACTGTGTAAAGACGGTTTTTGCTTTGTCATTGTGGTGTATAGTGTGTAGGTTGATGAGGGATTTTTTTTAAATACATTTTTGAATAAGGCTGTAACGTAACAAAATGTGGAAAAAGTCAAGGGGTCTGATTACTTTTCCGGATGCACTGTATACTTGTAATTCAAATGTCTTTACTACCTTTAATGAATAATTTATTGAAACAAACATTTACTAGAATGTAATAACACATTTGTCTTAACACATCTGTCTTAGAGCAGTCTCACTGCAATAATAACCTATCATTATCTATGAAGTAGTCAAATAATGGTATTCAATCATTTGGGAAAGAACAATAGATTACTTAAGGGGGCTGTTGCGTTTGAGGGATACTTTGGGTTTTTGGCCCTTTATCTACCGCAGAGTCAGATGAAATCATGGATACAATTTTTCTGTCTCTGTGTCCAGTTTGAAGGAAGTTAGAGGTCGTTTTGTGAACCAATGCTAACTAGCGAGCACAATGACTTGTAGTCTATGGTAACAGCTAAAATGGAAGTCTATGGTAGCAGCTAGCATTAGTTAGCAATTGCGCTATTGCTAGTTAGCAACTTCCTTCAAACTGCAGACAGAGACTTAAAAATGTTATCGACAAGTTCATCTGACTCTGGGAAAGTAGAAAAGGGCTTAATTGCCAAAATCACAAAGTATCCCTTTAAGAGGAAATCAACTCAATGTGTTTTACAATAAATGAGATGATTGTGGAATACAGGAAAAGGAGAACCGAGCACTTCCCCATTCTCATCAACGGGGCTGTAGTGGAGCAGGTTGAGAGCTTCAAGTTCTTTGGCGTCCACATCACCAACAAACTAACATGGTCCAAGCACACCAAGACAGTCATGAAGAGGGCACGACAAAACCTATTACCCCACAAGGGAAACTGAAAAGATTTTACATGGGTCCTCAGATCCTCAACAGGTTTTACAGCTGCACCATTGAGAGCATCCTGACGCGTTGCATCACTGCCTGGTATGGCAACTGCTCGGCCTCCGACCACATGGCACTACAGAGTACAGTGCGTATGGCCCAGTACATCACCGGGGCCAAGCTTCTTGCCATCCAGGACCTCTATACCAGGCAGCGTCAGAGGAAGGCCCTATAAATTGTTAAAGACTCCAGCCACCCTAGTCATAGACTGTTCTCTCTGCTACCGCACGGCAAGCGGTACCGGAGCGCCAAGTCTATGTCCAAGAGGCTTCTAATAAGCTTCTTCCCCCAAGCCATAAGCTCCTGAACAGCTAATCAAATGGCTACCCAGACTATTTGCATTGCCCCACCACCCTTCTAAGCTGCTGCTACTCTCTGTTATTATCTATGTATAGTCACTTTAATAACTCTGTACATATTACCTCAATTACCTCGACACCGGTACCCCCTGTATATAGCCCCGCTATTGTTATTTACTGCTGCTCTTTAATTATTTGTTATTCTTATCTCTTACTTTTTTTATAGGTATTTTATTAAAACTGCACTGTTGGTTAAGGGCTTGTAAGTAAGCATTTCACTGTAAGGTCTACACCTGTTGTATTTGGTGCATGTGACAAATAAAAAAAGTTTTTATTTCATTTGAATAAATACCAGCTCAGCCCCAACAGCTTAAATAAACCCTGGCCAGCAGCTAATGTAGAATTGACTTTGAATTGTATTGAAACAAGGTGACCTAAATGACCCCTCTTTTATCCACTTGGGCTCCTGAGTGGCGCAGCGGTCTAAAGCACTGCATCTCTGTGCAAGAGGCATCAGTACAGTCCCTGGTTCAAATCCAGGCTGTATCACATCCACCGTGATAAGAGTCCCATAGGGCGGTGCACAATTGGCCCAGCATTGGCCGGGGTAGGCTGTCATTGGAAATAAGAATTTGTTCTTAACTGACTAGCCCAAGTAAAATAAAATAAAAATCCCTTAACTCAAACAGGAATCATCAGGAAGTGGGATTCTGTCAGTTTGGCTAGCCATTGTTTAGAGAACCCCGACAATGGAAGACCGCATTAAAGGGAGTAATCATGGCAGTATGTATAGGTGTACGTTAGTATATAATAAAGTGATGACAACTGGGTCAAGTGGAAAACTTCTTGTCAGCACGTTACTTATTTGATTTTGTTGTTGTGGTGTTCGGCGTTTATACTTCTGTCAAAAAATCGTCATGTGTATCATATAGCTTGATATGTTTGTCCTTTGAGAGTTATTATATGCAGACTGCTTTCTTCAGTTTTATGTATTTTTTCACAACGCTGCCTGAGGAAGACTGCAGTTGTGCTTCCTGATGTACTATGCTGACTGCTCCAATATATACGTATGTATCCTTTTGTAAATATTTTCTGTTAATAGTTCACTAAAGTTTATTGCAAAGTACCGGCCACCTACTCGTCTTCTTTCTATGTAGTTTTTATAAAAATGTCAGAGTTGGTCTTTAACAGTATTCTCTCTATCAATATGGTTGCCTATACTGTAAATGTACTGTCCAAAACAAAAACAAAATATTTTGCAATGTCTCTCATGAGTGTACACAGCATATTGGACAGTGGTGGGTCTGATATGACCTGAGAGAAAGTGGCCCATTTGTTTGTCACATTCTACCCCTTCCACCATTAACCGAGCTGAACCATTACAAGGAACTATCTAGCCCAGGGGTATTCAACTGGGCGTCCCATAAGGGGCCACAGAGGTATTGCAGGGCGGCTGCAAAAATATACACGACCGTTCAAAGTTTGGGGTAACTTAGAAATGTCCTTGTTTTTTAAAGAAAAGCAAAAAAAATTGTCCTTTAAAATAATATCAACTTGATCAGAAATAAGGTGTAGACATTATTGATGTTGTAAATGACTATTATAGCTGGAAACGGCAGATTTTAAATTGAATATCTACATAGGCGTAGGCGTTCTGTGAAGGGAGTTCTGTAGGCGTTCTGTGAAGGGAGTTCTGTAGGCGTTCTGTGAAGGGAGTTCTGTAGGCATTCTGTGAAGGGAGTTCTGTAGGCGTTCTGTGAAGGGAGTTCTGTAGGCATTCTGTGAAGGGAGTTCTGTAGGCGTTCTGTAGGCATTCTGTGAAGGGAGTTCTGTAGGCGTTCTATGAAGGGAGTTCTGTAGGCGTTCTGTGAAGGGAGTTCTGTAGGCGTTCTGTGAAGGGAGTTCTGTAGGCGTTCTGTAGGCGTTCTGTAGGCGTTCTGTGAAGGGAGTTCTGTAGGCGTTCTGTAGGCATTCTGTGAAGGGAGTTCTGTAGGCGTTCTGTGAATGGAGTTCTGTGGGCGTTCTGTAGGCGTTCTGTGAAGGGAGTTCTGTGGGCGTTCTGTAGGCGTTCTGTGAAGGGAGTTCTATAGGCGTTCTGTGAAGGGAGTTCTGTAGGTGTTCTGTGAAGGGAGTTCTGTAGGCGTTCTGTGAAGGGAGTTCTGTAGGCGTTCTGTAGGCGTTCTGTAGGCGTTCTGTGAAGGGAGTTCTGTAGGCGTTCTGTAGGCATTCTGTGAAGGGAGTTCTGTAGGCGTTCTGTAGGCGTTCTGTGAAGGGAGTTCTGTGGGCGTTCTGTAGGCGTTCTGTGAAGGGAGTTCTGTGGGCGTTCTGTAGGCGTTCTGTGAAGGGAGTTCTGTAGGCGTTCTGTGAAGGGAGTTCTGTAGGTGTTCTGTGAAGGGAGTTCTGTAGGCGTTCTGTGAAGGGAGTTCTGTAGGCGTTCTGTGAAGGGAGTTCTGTAGGCGTTCTGTAGGCGTTCTGTGAAGGGAGTTCTGTAGGCGTTCTGTGAAGGGAGTTCTGTAGGCGTTCTGTAGGCGTTCTATGAAGGGAGTAGTACACAGCGTTGTACCAGATCTTCAGTTTCTTGCCAATTTCTCACATGGAATAGCCTTAATTTCTCAGAACAAGAATAGACTGACGAGTTTCAGAAGAAAGTTCTTGTTTCTAGCCATTTTGAGCCAGTAATCGATCCCAGAAATGCTGATGCTCCAGATACTCAACTAGTCTAAGGAAGGCCAGTTTTACGGTAGTGCATGTAAAAAATATATTCATATTATTTTTTTATTTTTATGAAAATCGTTTTCGTGATTTCTTTGACAAGAGTGAAACTTTCATGACTCCACTTGAAATGTCATCCACAGTGAGATGTATACATACAGTAGGTCTACCACGCTAATCAATAGACTTACCTGTCCTACCGTGAGTCAAGGAGGAGATGGAGCCATTAACCCAGCTGAGGTACCTAAAGAACTCTGAGAGAACCACATTTAGAGCAAAAAGTTAATTCATACCAACCTACCTTGTTGTTTTGCCACAACTTTGGAAGTATGCTTGAGGTCATTATCCATTTGGAAAACCCATTTGCGACCAAGCTTTAACTTCCTGACTGGTGTCTTGAGATGTTGCTTCAATATATCCACATAATTTTCATACCTCATGATGCCATCTATTTTGTGAAGTGCACCAGTCCCTCCTGCAGCAAAGCACCCCCAAAACATGATGCTGCCACCCCAGTGCTTCACGGTTGGGATGGTGTTCTTCGGCTTGCAAGCCTCCTCATTTTTCCTCCAAACATATCGATGGCCATTATGGCCAAACAGTTCTATTTTTGTTTCATCAGACCAGAAGACATTTCTCTAAAAAGTATGATCTTTGTCCCCATGTGCAGTTGCAAACCATAGTCTGGCATTTTTATGGCGGTTTTGGAGCAGTGGCTTCTTTCTTGTTGAGCAGCTTTTCAGGTTATGTCGACATATGACTCAACTTACTATGGATATAGATACTTTTGTACCTGTTTCCTCCAGCATCTTCACAAGGTTCTTTGCTGTTGTTCTGGGATTGATTTGCACTTTTACGCACCAAAGTACGTTCATCTCTAGGAGACAGAACACGTCTTCTTCCTGAGCGGTATGATGGATGCGTGGTCCCATGGTGTTTATACTTGCGTACTATTGTTTGTTCAGATGAACGTGGTACCTTCAGGCGTTTGGAAAGGATGAACCAGACTAGTGGAGGTCTACAATTTTTTTTCTAAGGTCTTGGCTGATTTCTTTTGATTTTCCCATGATGTCAAGCAAAGAGGCATTGAGTTGGAAGGTAGGCCTTGAAATACATCCACAGGTACACCTCCAATTGACTCAAATTATGTCAATTAGCCTATCAAAAGCTTCTAAAGCCATGACATAATTTCCTGTAATTTTCCAAACTGTTTAAAGGCACAGTCAACTTTGTGTATGTAAACTTCTGACCCACTGGAATTGTGATACAGTGAATTATAAGTGGAATAATCTGTCTGTTAACAATTGTTGAGAAAATTACTTGTGTCATGCACAAAGTAGATGTCCTAACCGACTTGCCAAAACCATAGTTTGTTAACAAGAAATTTGTGGAGTGGTTGAAAAACGAGTTTTAATGACTCCAACCTAAGTGTATGTAAACTTCCGACTTCAACTGTAGTTCCGAGGGCTGGGGGTAAATTGAGGTCCCATCTGGCTGGGGGATCTGTTTGTTACCTTCCTCAAAGTGTTTTGCAAATGGTTTACTATTCCCAATAATTTAGCCTGCATCCCACATGGCACCATATTTCTTATATAATGCACGACTTTTAAACAGAGTAGTTAAAAGTTGTGCAGTAGGGTATAGGTAGGGTATAGGTTGCCATTTGAAATGCAGCATTAGACACTTAAATGTCAAAGTTTACTCTACTCCACCTCTTGAGAATAGGAAGCCAAATGACATATTTAAATCCCAGAACTCACTCATTCTGAACTAGAATCCCTTTTCAAGTCCTTGGCACAGAGGGGAGCTCATGCAGAAGGGATTTACCCTATCCAACCATTGTACCTGCAGTAAATAATAGATTTGGAGAGATTTGACAAAATGGCAACAAAAAAAATTGGAAATCTCCCAGACATAAGACATGTCAAGTTAACAGACATAAAAAAGAAACCAAGCTTGGAGAAAATTGGATTTTAGAGAATGCCTTGTCTTGCTAAAAAAATGACCCGTCAGAAAGTGTTAGTGAAGCAGACTGGCTTTCATTATATCAGTCATTTAGAGCTATTGAACCATGAAGATTGGTTAAGTGATATTATGTTAACCTCCTGTTCTACATCTAGAGTGAAGATTAAATGTAATTAGGGAGCTTTTGTAATGTTCCGCACTGTCCCCTAGTAATTGATGAGTGACTGAAGCTATTTAGTGTGTGTCTGTGCTATTGTTCTGATTCCAGGCAGTGGCATATGCCATTTTACAGTGATTGATTGCAAACACAGCAATTCGCTATTTCACTCCTCCTTTATGCTCTGAATTTGGGCTCATATTGTGTTGGAAAATTTTGTGTCACATGAGGAGTTTATCTATATTCTGTTCTATAATAGTATATATTAAGAATTCTGCAATATTCCTAGTTACGCATGAATTAATGTTAAAACCAAATCGACCTACTATCACATCTAAGCCAGTATAACCAATTTCGATAAAACTCAGCAAATCTACTTGGATGGAGGTCCACAATCAACTCTCTGCATCTCGTAATGCTAGCTAGCCAAAATGACCCAAACAAGAGTGCAGTCGTGGCCAAAAGTCTTGAGAATGACACAAATATTAATTTCCACAAAGGTTGCTGCTTCAGTGTCTTTAAATTTTTTTGTCAGATGTTACTATGGAATATTGAAGTATAATTACAAGCATTTCATAAGTGTCAAAGGCTTTTATTGACAATTACATGAAGTTGATGCAAAGAGTCAATATTTGCAGTGTTGACCTTTCTTTTTCAAGACCTCTGCAATCCGCCCTGGCATGCTGTCAATTAACTTCTGGGCCACATCCTGACTGATGGCAGCCCATTCTTGCATAATCAATGCTTGGAGTTTGTCAGACTTTGTGGGTTTTTGTTTGTCCACCCGCCTCTTGAGGATTGACCACAAGTTCTCAATGGGATTAAGGTCTGGGGAGTTTCCTGGCCATGGACCCGAAATATCGATGTTTTGTTCCCCGAGCCACTTAATTATCACTTTTGCCTTATGGCAAGGTGCTCCATCAAGCTGGAAAAGGCATTGTTCGTCACCAAACTGTTCCTGGATGGTTGGGAGAAGTTGCTCTCGGGAGGATGTGTTGGTACCATTCTTTATTCATGGCTGTGTTCTTAGGCAAAATTGTGAGTGAGCCCACTCCCTTGGCTGAGAAGCAACCCCACACATGAATGGTCTCAGGATGCTTTACTGTTGGCATGACACAGGACTGATGGTAGCGCTCACCTTGTCTTCTCCGGACAAGCTTTTTTCCGGATGCCCCAAACAATCAGAAAGGGGATTCATCAGAGAAAATGACTTTACCCCAGTCCTCAGCAGTCCAATCCCTGTACCTTTTGCAGAATATCCATCTGTCCCTGATATTTTTCCTGGAGAGAAGTGGCTTCTTTGCTGCCCTTCTTGACACCAGGCCAACCTGCCTGTTGCCATTCCTGAGCAAGCTCTGTACTGGTGGTGCCCCGATCCCGCAGCTGAATCAACTTTAGGAGACGGTCCTGGCGCTTGCTGGACTTTCTTGGGCGCCCTGAAGCCTTTTTCACAACAATTGAACTGCTCTCCTTGAAGTTCTTGATGATCTGATAAATGGTTGATTTAGGTGCAATCTTACTGGCAGCAATATCCTTGCCTGTGAAGCCCTTTTTGTGCAAAGCAATGATGATGACACGTGTTTCCTTGCAGGTAACCATGGTTGACAGAGGAAGAACAATGATTCCAAGCACCACCCTCCTTTTGAAGCTTCCAGTCTGTTATTCGAACTCAATCAGCATGACAGAGTGATCTCCAGCCTTGTCCTCGTCAACACTCACATCTGTGTTAATGAGAGAATCACTGACATGATGTCAGCTGGTCCTTTTGTGGCAGGGCTGAAATGCAGTGGAATTGTTTTTTGGAGATTCAGTTCATTTCCATGGCAAAGAGGGACTTTGCAATTAATTGCAATTCATCTGCTCACTCTTCATAACATTCTGGAGTATCTGCAAATTGCCATCATACAAACTGAGGCAGCAGACTTTGTGAAAATTAATATTTGTGTCATTCTCAAAACTTTTGGCCACGACTGTATATATGGACATGTTGTGCACCATAACTAAATGTTGACGATATCCCACATTTTCCACAAAATATACTGCAGATAGCAGCTAAGTTCAAAGCTAAAAGCAAACTTTGGGAAACTGCAGCACTGCTAACTCTCACGTGTATTACTTAACTTACTAGCTTGCTACATATGTAGCTACTTGATAGCTATCTACTCCATAATCAAACAATCTTGGGGTAGCTAAGGTAAGCCAGCTAGATACAGCTAGAAGGTTTGAGTCTGCCTTGTGGTGAGAAGCCTACAGTACATGTTGTTTGAAGTACAATAGACTAACATAGCTATTGTAGTAGGTCAAAGCTGTGAGTCTATTAAACCTAAGTTGTGCATGTGTGAAGTTAGACCTCGCGTTGCTTGTCAGACCAGCCTAACTTCTCACTTAAAAGGGTGTTTTTGTGCTTAATTTAAAGTATATTCTGTATTTCTTTATCCAGTATGGCCGTACAGATATGATAGACTCCCCGGCAACATCTTGGAACAAATATGGAGGCAGGAGATGGATGACAAATGTCATTTTTGTTGCACAAATGCCTACATCATATTGAAGCGTGGACTCCCTGACCTTTTAAAAAGCTCTATGAATGATATGTATTCACATGAAATTATGTGTTGTCAGCCATTCCTCTGGACTCTTCTTTTTGTAACTCCCCTTTTATACTTCGGGGGAACATTTTCCACTGATTGCAGCTTTCACAACCAGTTGTGAGATCTTTATTTGATGCATGCAGATGCATGTACATTTGGACAGTACATGGGGACAGTAGTACAGTAGTACAGATATGGCCAGAGATAGTGGTTAATATGTTTTTCTAAGATATGGGAAAGTGGGTATGGAACACAAACGAATCTAAAAGTACTTTCACTCATGTTATTTTGGTATCTTGGACAATATGCTACAAAGGAGAGCAGTACACTCTATCCTCCATAAGGGAAGAAGCAATTGAATTCTGCTCTGTCTTATGCTCATCATGGACAGAATGGGATGGCCCAAACAATGTGCAAATATGCCTCAAGCTATGTTAACTACCGTAAGTAGCATGTAATAGCAAGCATTTTAATTGATCAATTAATTTAATGACAAGATATAGATCTAAATAAAACTGCATAATCTCCTAAAACCGTGGTGATAATCTTCCATTCCCTGTTCATGTCACGTGTACCGCATGCATGCATATGCATCAGAGTTGTTGAAAGTCACCTTTCTCACCGTTTCTCAGTAGAGAACACGCGTATTTCAATAGCTTTTGGCAAGGATGCTCCTTTTCCACCCATGTTAGGGGATGAGAGTGGTTTTGGGGCTGGAGAGGCAGATGGGCCCTCATCTTTCCCTCTCCACTGATGGCCTGACCTCTGCGTCCCCTGAAAGCATGATACCACCAAGGGCTCTGATTAAGACCAGTGCAGCCTGCATGGGGCCTGGAAAACCCACTGTGCAGGTGAGAGAGGAGGCAATAGAGTGGACATGATTGACTATGCTGCACACTCTGGCCGAGAGTTGCAGTTCTAACAGATCGAGAGAGTCCTCCCCATGTTTTCTGCTCTTTGGCTAATTAAGTATTATTATCCAACACAGCAGGAAGTACCTGAGAGATAATTGTCCACAGCGACAGCTAAATGTCCCAATCTGGAGGTTGAAGCCAGGAGCACTAGGAAAGGTCAGACACCATTATGTGTTCCGCTGCTGATCTAATTATTGCTACCATCCCTCACAAGGACTCCATTAATTCAAATTCCAAAATATTTCTTGGATGTAGTCATATTATTTGTTTTACTCTGTCGAAAACCTTTTTTTTTAAGTGAAACAAATTCTCTCTTTAAAAAAAAGTGAGTTAATGTGTCACCTGAAAGCAGCTATTTTGGTCTCTGTTTGAAAATGTATTTTTATGTAGCCCTAGCCCTTGTTGGCATATTCTGTATTTTAATGTCTATGCATAATAAACAAACTGCTTTATTGTGGTGAATTGCTGTTTTGTCATAGTTTTTGAAGACATAAATTACATCGTATCCATAGCAATGCCATGCAGACTTGATTCGTTGCTTTTCTCTCATGCTAATGTTTGAATTCTCTGTGTTATGATCAGATGCAAAAGGTCATCTCAGAGCCACGAAGGTTACCTAATGTTCACACCTTGGTTACGTTTTACACTGATGCCTGATTCACATTGGACTTCTTTCATTTGCAACCTTGGTAATTTACCAAAATGCACCTATGAAGAGATCAAATGACAGAGCATTGCAGTACATTTTCACATCACAATAGATTCCTGCCCCCGCTGATGATAAAGACATTTTGGATCTGTTTGGGCAGAACGGGACTTTCCTTGGTGAGAATGAAAGTCACGTACAATGTGAATAACGGTAATCAACAAGTAGCTAGCTGCACATTGTACTCTTATACTGTATTACATTTTCCTTTTGAAGTACTCAAAGCCGTTGATATACTTTCAATCGAGTGGGTTCTAACTTCCTGTTTTCATTCAGAAGAAATAAAACCGACTCCCATTCATAGCGACTGAACAATATGAAGTTCTGGCTCATGTAAGATCACACCAGCATGTTCTGAATGGCTCAAGTGTACCGTCAATCCAATTTAGTTTGGAACAACTGAACACATTTGAACCAGAAGGGTGTCTTGTTCTGGAAAGTAATAAACGTCTACAGCTTACAACTACATCAACACATTTGTGCCCAACAGATGTTTGAAGCAAGACCTTGCCAAATTGTGTAAAATTGATCTGTCTTTCATTGCCTTTGTGAGGATCCCATTATCGGGTGACTCTTCTGCAATATTTATTCAGTTCACCCCTCTCTGCCCCCTGGCTGATCCATCCATGCTCCCCTTGTACCTCCTTCAGCTATCCAATCACTCCCCAATGCTAATGAGCAGCTTAGGTGCCTGCTCTCCTGTCCCTCAGATATCATGGCTGGAGACGGGCTCATTGATTGGAGTAGATTGATCAGGCCAGAGATGATACAGCAACATTACATGATTTATTCTGCCTCTAATACCCTGTGTCAGGGCCTCTCCCTGAGGATGCTGTTCTCCAAGCATGTTGTTCTTTCATCATCGGGAGGATCAGAACCTCTTTACAAAATGCAACCTCAACTTTTCTCGCAGGATGTGGCTGTGACACTCTTCACTTAGCGGGGAGCCCGGGCTGTTTTGATGAATTTTTACACCGTCTCGAAATTGTCGTCATTTATATTTAATAAGTTATTGTTCTAGGACTGTTTTTTCTTCTTCTCCCCTTCTCTTACAGCCGTTTGTTTGTCTTGCATTCGGTAGTTGCTATGTTAAGGCAATTTAATGAGCTGTTTCCCCACCTCTGAAAGCCAAGACGGCACAAACAAACACAATGATTCTACCTCTCAAAATAACTGGATTAGCGATAAGATCCAGCCAGAGAGACAGTTTTCAACTTTTAACTCTCTTCCCACCACCACCAACCTCCCCCAAAACAGAATAGAATCATTATCATCGTCACTGACTCTCTGTTGTGTGAAATCCTAGTGAGCCTCACAGGGCTGGAGTGAGTTTACACAGACTCTACCGAGGCATGTGTGGTGGTGAGGTACACAGCTGGCGGCAGAACATGCCCTGTTGTTGTTTGGGCTGGAGGGCAGGTGAGGCTCTGTCAGAGCAGGGGAAAGATTGGGTGTGTGATGCCCGTCTTGTTTGTAATGCTGATGGGGAGGGGAAGAGGGTCAGCGGTCCCTCCCAGGCTTCCCTCCACATCCCATCTGTCCTGCACTGACAGCCTGTGAGCCCAATAACAAGTCAGCATCTGTCCTCTAATGAGGCTTCCCACTCTGCATCAAGACATCAAACACAAACATATAGATAATCAAGGCAGGGGGAGAGGTGTCCCATGTGAAATATAGCCGTATCAGTCCACTTAATCACAATGTCTCCAAGTACAAAGTAAGCAATTATCACAAGATGGCTCGGAGCTCCTTGCTATTCATTTTACAACACACACAACTTGGCTTTATCAGTGTAAACTTTGCTTTGTAAACCCCCAAAAATCTTTCATTTGTAAATATATGTCCCCCCCCCCCTCACATGTATCATGTTTTTCCTCCTGCTGTCTTCTGTCATCCATTGTTTTCAACTGGACTGTTATTCTGTGTGTCGGATGCAAACGTATCAGGGTCAGTCAGTCAACGTTCTCCCCTGGCATTACAGGCCATCGCTATTTTGGCCGGCCTCCACAGAAAACCTGACACTCCCATGAACTCTCGAAGAGGGAGAGGGATTTTTATTAAGAAGCTCTTAAAAAGAAAGTGCATGTATTATTTACAAAAAGCTATGTGTTGTAGAAATTGCGCATGAATGATTTTTGTGAAAGGAGATTCAGCCTGTGACATTTAGCTTTTGTTCCACTTGCTTATGGGAGAGAGTGCCTTTCTTTCTTGGGGGAAGGGTGTAGGGAGGGGAAGGGGTGAGGACACAAAATATCATACTGTTGGGAAGTTAGTCTGCTCTACTCTGGCTGTGTCCTTCACTAACTGTAGATGCAGAGCTCTGCCATTTTGGTTGTCAAGACTTGAAAACCCTGCATATTGTCAATAACCTCTGTTTTTTTATTTGAGGTTTTGTCAATAATGTTGCATTTGTTAGCCTTGGTCTAGTTTTGGTTCCCTTAAGAATAGTAGTCTTTCATCTGAACTGTAGCTGAGAGCAGCAGATTGGCAGCAATACACTGCCAGGGAACTAATATACTGTGGTCCTCAACATTCTCTGTGAGAGCACTACTAGGAAGGGATGTGCACTTTCCGTGATCTCTCCCCATGTTATTCACATATCCATGGATTTTATGGACTGAAACATTGAAGATATACAGTACCGTTCAAAAGTTTGGGGTCACTTAGAAGTGTCCTTGTTTTTGAAAGAAAAGCACCTTTCTTGTCCATTAAAATAACATCAAATTGATCAGAAATACAGTGTAGACATTGTTAATGTTGTACATTTTTGATTTTACCTTTATTTAAGTAGGTAAGTCAGTTAAGAACAAACTCTTATTTTCAATGACAGCCTAGGAACAGTGGGTTAACTGCCTTGTTCAGGTGCAGAACAACATATTTTTTACCTTTTCAGCTGGGAGATTCAATCTTGCAACCATTTGGTTACTAGTCCAACGCTCTAACCACTAGGCTACCTGCCGCCTATTGTAGCTGGAAATGGCAGATTTTTTATGGTATTTCTACATAGGCGTACGGAGGCCCATTATCAGCAACCATCACTCCTGTGTTCCAATGGCACGTTGTGTTAGCTAATCCAAGTTTATAATTTTAAAAGGCTAATTGATCATTAGAAAACCCTTTTGCAATTATGTTAGCCCAGCTGAAAACTGTTGTTCTGATTAAAGAAGCAATAAAACTGGCTTTCATTATACTAGTTGAGTATCTGGAGCATCAGCATTTATGGGTTCGATTACAGGCTCAAAATGGCCATAAACAAATAACTTTCTTCTGAAACTCGTCAGTCTATTCTTGCTCTGAGAAATGAAGGCTATTCCATGCAAGAAATTGGCAAGAAACTGAAGATCTCGTACATCGCTGTGTACTACTCCCTTCACAGAACAACGCAAACTGGCTCTAACCAGAATAAAAAGAGGAGTGGGAGGCCCCGGTGCACAACTGAGCGAGAGGACAAGTACATTCGTGTCTAGTTTGAGAAACAGACGCCTCACAAGTCCTCAACTGGCAGCTTCATTAAATAGTACAAGCAAAACACCAGTTTCAACGTCAACAGTGAAGAGGCGACTCCGGGATGCTGGCCTTCTAGGCAAAGTTGCAAAGAAAAAGCCATATCTCAGACTGGCCAATAAAATGAAAAGATTAAGATGGGCAAAAGAACACAGACACTGGACAGAGGAAGATTGGAAAAAAGTGTTATGGACAGACGTATCTAAGTTTGAGGTGTTCGGATCACAAAAAATAACATTCGTGAGATGCAGAAAAAATGAAAAGATGCTGGAGGAGTGCTTGATGCCATCTGTCAAGCATGGTGGAGGCAATGTGATGGTCTGGGGGTGCTTTGGTGGTGGTAAAGTGGGAGATTTGTACAGGGTAAAGGGATACTGAAGAAGGAAGGCTGTCACTCCATTTTACAACACCATGCCATACCCTCTAGACCAGACATGGGCAAACTACGGCCCGCGGGCCACATACGGCCCGTTAGGCTTTTTAATCCGGCCCGCCGAACTTGTCCAAATTATAGTAAAAACCTCCTTTTTTTCCCCTTTCCCTGCAATGCCCACGTTTCCCCAATAGATGGCGCACTCAAAACACATTGACCGTTGTTGGAGTGGCGCGTATTTCTCTTTATTTCACTTTAATTTTCACTTCGTTTCACGTTTATTAACTGATAAGGGCTATTTTTCACATTTGAAAGACAGTTAATAAATTGGGTTGTAGTGTTCTTACTGTGCTATGAGGTTTGCACACACTACATTTAATGCTTTAGTATATCCGGCCCAAACACTCCCTCCAAATGCTCCTGGCCCGGCCCCTCTGTCAAATTTTAGAACCCATTGTGGCCCGCGAGTCAAAAAGTTTGCCCACCCCTGCTCTAGACAGTGCTTAATTGGAGCCAATTTCCTCCTACAACAGGACAATGATCCAAAGCACAGCTCCAAACTATGCAAGAACTATTTAGGGAAGAAGCAGTCAGCTGGTATTCTGTCTATAATGGAGTGGCCAGCACAGTCACCGGATCTCAACCCTATTGAGCTGTTGTGGGAGCAGTTTCAGATAAGTAAGAAGTGCCCATCAAGCCAATCCAACTTGTGGGAGGTGCTTCAGGAAGCATGGGGTGAAATCTCTTCAGTTTACCTCAACAAATTGACAACTGGATTGCCAAAGGTCTGCAAGGCTGTAATTGCTGCAAATGGAGGATTCTTTGACGAAAGCAAAGTTTGAAGGACAGAATTATTATTTCAATTAAAAATCATTATTTATGACCTTTGTCAACGTCTTGACTATATTTCCTATTCATTTTGCAACTCATTTCATGTATGTGTTCATGGAAAACAAAGCCATTTCTAAGTACCCCAAACTTTTGAACAGTAGTGTACATGAGTAAGACATTGTGCATTTTTAAATAAAGCAGTGTACTGCTTCTTGAATAAAAATGATCCTCGGGGCTCTGAAAATAATCAGTGAACCTTGAGCTTTCTGCTCATGTGTGCAGAGCATGTCAATTCCTCAGTCCACTGCGTTGGTTACACTCTTTCTTTTTCTCCCTTGGGCAATGGGCTCCATTCATACATACAGCAAAATGAGTATCCATATGGTCCTTCAGTAGATAGTCTAACCTTAATAATGAGAGCTCTCACTAGGCCCTGGCACTTTGGACTTTCATGTTGTATTAGACCATGGTAGCAGGATTTGTGCTGGCCAAGGCTGAACTATGCGACTGATCCGTACCGTGTCCAATCTCAGCATAAATGTGGGGAAAAGTCTGGTGTGTGGCTTTCAATGTCATACCAGTTATTTTAGCAATTTCAGAGGAATTAAAAGGAAAAAAAGTCTCAATCTGTAATGAATTGTGAACCGGATGTAAAGCCGAAATTCCAATTCTATACTTAGCAGCAAGGTTGGCCTCAGTACAAATATCAGGGCAATATGTTAATACATTCACTGCAGTGTATGTCTTTTTTTATTTGGATCCCCAGCAGTATCTACTCTTCCTGGGGTCCACAAAAAACACAAAACATGACATATAACAAAACACTAATACACTGCTAGACAAGGACAGTCACAGAAATATAAAATACAACGTTATACAAACAATACAACAAAATAATAGTGTGTTAGTGTGTCTGTTTGTGTGTGTCCCCTCCCGCTGTTCCATTATTACCTGATGTAACAATATTACCTCTTTTATTTATATATATAATTTTTACCCCTTTTTCTCCCCAATTTCGTGATATACAATTGGTAGTTACAGTCTTGTCCCTTCTCTGTAACTCCCGTACGGACTCGGGAGAGGCAAAGGTTGAGAGCCATTCGTCCTCCGAAACATGACCCTGCCAAGCCACACTGCTTCTTGACACAATACTCGCTTAACCCGGAAGCCTGCCGCACCATTGTGTTGGAGGAAACACCGTACAACTGGCAACCGTGGCAGCGTGCACTGTGCCCGGCCCGCCACAGGAGTCGCTAGAGCGCGATGGGACAAGGATATCCCAGCCGGCCTCATGGGTCTCCCGGTCTCGGCCGGCTGCGACACAGCCCGGGATTGAACCCGGATCTGTAGCGACGCCTCAAGCACTGCGATGCATGATGTAATCTCTCAAATGAAATAAAGACGAAGAAAGAAATCCCCACAACGATCCGTCAGTTTAAACTAGAGATATCCGTCGTTTTTTGCAATGGATGCTTCTCAATACGCCCCATCCACCAAAGTTCCACATCTGCATCTTGTGTGAAAGGTGGCAGAGGTAGAGCAGCGTTTGTCAGACCATGAGACATCGTGAAAATTGGTTTTCTCACGAAACCATCTGTAGCGTCTGAACAGTTTGGTATACAAACTACTATGACCCCTCTATGGAAAGATGAGACGTTTTGCTACGACCCCCACAAGCGTCTTGGGACTCGGCAGATCAGCTGTACTGACAACTTCTGTCTGTAGCGTCGGAACTGTTTGGGCTCCAAACAGGTACACGTCGGTTGTTTTGCTCTAGGACAACCACAAACCTCACAAGACTTGTCTGAAGGTTCCCCAGTACCAGTTTAAAAAGTTTATGGAAGGATATATGGAGGGGTCAAATACATGTAAAAAAATATATAATTTCCTGATCTTTCTAACTCTCTCAGATATAGGACAGACAGTTATTTTGACCAATCAGATCAGCTCTGAAAAAGATCTGATGTGAAAAGATCTGACGTGATTTGTCAAAAGACCAATTAGTGGAAAAAGTATCAGAATTGGGCTGTATGTGTAAACACAGCTTTAGTGACATCTTTTCGTTGTTGTTGTTATCTTACCTTAATTTAACACCTTAATCTCCCAAACTGGGATCTATGCTATTTATTCCTTAAAGAATGGTAAATATCAACACATCCTTCCATTTCTCACAGTCTCCTATCCTCAAATGAGGAAAACCAACTAGAAATACAATATTGTTTTGATGAAATGTAAATCTGACATTTCCCTGGCCGGTTTCAGGCAGTTGGATTGTCTGTTTGGTGCAGATAAACACCTTTGTTACTGCTTGTTACCTCACCTGCATTCAAGGAACATTTTTAACAACTGTCAGAGAATTAATACCTCTCTATCAACAATTACATAGCCTCAGAGTCTCAAAGTTAATTTGCTTGTGTAGCAGCAAGGCTGGCTAGGGTCTGTCAGAATGTCAAACTTCATATCTCATAGTTGCACTCTTGGGAATGAATAGAAATGCCTGTGTGGAAAACATTCACCCCAAGGAAAAGTTTATTCAACAGAGATAAAAGAAAATATATTTCTTCCCAAGATAAATCAAAAATATATTGAACTGCAAAACGGAAGCGCAACATTCTGGATTTATTATGTAGCACAAAACTGAAAAGTGAAGATAATTCTCCAGTTCTACACCGAACAGAGATAAAAACGCAACATTCAGCAATTTTTAAGATTTTTCACATGACTGGGAATATATAAATGCATCTGTTGGTAAGAGATACCATATAAAAAGGTAGAGGTGTGGATCAGAAAACCAGTCAGTATCTGGTGTGATGACCACTTGCCTCATGCAGCGCGACACATCTCCTTTGCATAGAGTTAATCAGGCTGTTGATTGTGGCCTGTGGAATGTTGTCCCACTCTTCTTCAATGGCTGTGTGAAGTTGCTGGATATTGGTGGGAACTGGAACACGTTGTCATACACATCGATCCAGAGCATC
Source organism: Salvelinus alpinus (assembly GCF_045679555.1). NCBI lineage: Eukaryota > Metazoa > Chordata > Actinopteri > Salmoniformes > Salmonidae > Salvelinus > Salvelinus alpinus. The sequence continues at coordinate 43,959,886 of NC_092105.1, read as the reverse complement.
CCAAACATGCTTGATGGGGGACACGTCTGATGAGTATGCAGGCAATGGAAGAACTGGGACATTTTCAGCATCCAGGAAGTGTGTACAGATCCTTGCGACATGGTGCCGTGCGTTATCATGCTGAAACATGAGGTGATGGCGGCGGATGAATGGCACGAAAATGGGCCTCATGATCTCGTCACGGTATATCTGTGCATTCAAATTGCCATTGATAAAATGCAATTGTGTTTGTTGTCCGTAGATTATGACTGTCCATACCATAACCCCACCACCACCATGGGGCACTCTGTTCACAACGTTGACCTCAGCAAACTGCTAGCCCTCACGACGCCATACACGCTGTCTTCCACCTGCCCGGTACAGTTGAAACCAGGATTCATCTATGAAGAGCGCGCTTCTCCAGCATGCCAGTGGCCATCGGAGGTGAGCACTTGCCCACTGAAGTCAGTTACAACGCCGAACTGCAGTCGGGTCAAGACCCTGGTGAGGATGACGAGCATGCAGATGGGCTTCCCTGAGACGTTTTTTTGACAGTTTATGCAGAAATTCTTCGGTTGTGCATGCTCACAGTTCCATCAGCTGTCTGGGTGGACAACTTCTTTGCTCGCTTTGAGGACAATGCAGTGCCACCGACACGGCCCGCTACCAAAACCTGCGGGCTCTCCTTCACTGCAGCCAACGTAAGTAAAACATTTAAATGTGTTAACCCTCGCAAGGCTGCCGGCCCAGACGGCATCCCTAGCCGCATCCTCAGAGCATGCGCAGACCAGCTGGCTGGTGTGTTTACGGACATATTCAATCAATCCTTATCCCAGTCTGCTGTTCCCACATGCTTCAAGAGGGCCACCATTGTTCCTGTTCCCAAGAAAGCTAGGGTAACTGAACTAAATGACTGTCGCCCCGTTGCACTCACTTCTGTCATCATAAAGTGCTTTGAGAGACTAGTCAAGGAACATATCACCTCCACCCTACCTGACACCCTAGACCCACTTCAATTTGCTTACCGCCCCAATAGGTCCACAGACGATGCAATCGCAATCACACTGCACACTACCCTAACCCATCTGGACAAGAGGAATACCTATGTAAGAATGCTGTTCATCAACTACAGCTCAGCATTTAACACCATAATACCCTCCAAACCCGTCATTAAGCTCAAGACCCTGGGTCTCGACCCCGCCCTGTTCAACTGGGTCCTGGACTTCCTGACGGGCCGCCCCAGGTGGTGAAAGTAGGAAAGAACATCTCCACCCCGCTGATCCTCAACACTGGGGCCCCATAAGGGTGCATTCTCAGCCCTCTCCTGTACTTCCTGTTCACCCATGACTGCATGGCCATGCAGGCCTCCAACTCAATCATCAAGTTTGCCGACGACACTACAGTGGTAGGCTTGATTACCAACAACGACAAGACGGCCTAAAGGGAGGAGGTGAGGGCCCTCGGAGTATGATGTCAGGAAAATAACCTCACAATCAATGTCAACAAAACAAAGGAGATGATCGTGGACTTCAGGAAACAGCAGAGGGAGCACCCCCTATCCACATCGACGGGACAGTAGTGGAGAAGGTGGAAAGTTTTAAGTTCCTCGGCGTACACATCACGGACAAACTTAAATGGTCCACCCACACAGACAGCGTGGTGAAGAAGGCGCAGTGGCGCCTCTTCAACCTCAGGAGGCTGAAGAAATTCGGCTTGTCACCAAAAACTGAGTGGATGCTGCCAACATACTGACTCAAATCTCTAGCCACTTTAATAATTAAAAATTGGACGTAATAAATGTATCACTAGCCAATTTAAACAATGCCACTTTATATAATGTTTACATACCCTACTTTACTCATCTCATATGTATATACTGTACTCTATACCATCTACTGCATCTTGCCTATGCCGTTCGGCCATCGCTCATCCATATATTTTTTATGTACATATTCTTATTCATTCCTTTACACTTGTGTGTATAAGGTAGTTGTTGTGAAATTATTAGATTACTTGTTATATATTACTGCATGGTTGGAACTAGAAGCACAAGCATTTCGCTACAATCGCATTAACATCTGCTAACCATGTGTATGTGACAAATAACATTTGATTTGATTTGGATGGTCTCAGATGATCCAGCAGGTGTAGAAAAATTTCCGGGATGTTTTATTTCAGCTCATGAAACATGGAACTAACACTCTACATGTTGTGTTCATATTTTTGTTCAGTATACTTACATGTTGTTGATTTTGTATGTTGCATACAGTATCAAGTAATTCCTTCCATCACAATAGTTTTTTAAATTGACAGAGGTGTTGAATAGCCTGAAGCCAACGAGTGGCATTTGCTCGGCTGCTGCTACCAAAATATATTAAATGTAATATGATATTTACTAGGGCTGAGAATTGCCAGGAACCTCACGATACCATCTTATCATGATACTTAAGTGCCGATGCGGTATGTACTGTGATTCGTACGATTCTATATGTATTGCGATTCGATTTTATTTTATTGATATTTGATGTTCCAATCATATTGTTCACTTTATGTCTGCTGCAGAGAGCGTATGACAAAATGGGATTTGATCAGTCATGGAAATGAAAGACACTATGAAATAGTGTCGGCTCACTATTTAAAAAGTAGTTGGAGAACAAGTTATAGAATGAAAAACACCGGCGTTTTGGGACAGATACAGCTGACTAGCGCTAGCTAATGCTATCTAAACAAATTGATACTTGGAGTCAAAGAATCGATATAATATCGTCCAAAAATAATATTGTGATGTCTTAATGTATAGATTTTTTCCCTAATCCCTAATATTTACCATAGTCTCTAAGGTTCACTCAGTCACTTCACTGGAGTTCTATTGAATCCTATCATCACAATAACTTTCTTTAAGATTTTATGATTTTTACCCCACGTCTTTGAAATACACCAACCAATCAGAAACACCCTATATTCCATGTTTGATTTGTGCGTGAACAATGGCTGCTGAAAGGTTTGTAGTTTTTGCATCTCAACATAAAGAAGGGTCTGACAAAAAGCACAAAGTTGCTGAACTAAGGTACAACACACGGCAGGGAATTACCATGCTGCTGGGAGTGGCAGGTGCTTCCTTTCACAGCTTATCAGTAGCACCATTTTCCTTTTTACTGGGATAAAAAGACTACAGCTACTAGCTGCTATCAAATACTAGAGCTACAGTACCGCTGGATGTACCCATTCCTCCTTATTTTTGAGCTCTCAAAATATTTTAATAATGTGATAAAAACAGCAAAAAGGCTGTTTATAATCTATGCTCAACAAAAATTCTATTCAACATGTAAAGGTCCCATGTAAAGGTCCCATGTTTAATGAGATGAAATGATCCCAGACATTTTACATACGCACAAAAAGCTTATTTTCCTAAAATGTTGTGCATGCTGACTGCAGGAATGTCCACCAGAGCTGTTGCCAGATCATTTCATATTCATTTCTCTACCATAAGCCGCCTTCAATGTCGTTTTAGAGAATTTGGCAATAGCTCCAACCAGCCTCACAAACGCAGATCACGTGTAACCACTCCAGCCCAGGACCTCCAAATCCGGCTTCTTCACCTGCGGGATCGTCTGAGACCAGCCACCCCGACAGGTGATGAAACTGTGGGTTTGCACAAGCAAAGCATTTCTGCACAAACTGTGAGAAACAGGAAAGCTCATCTGCGTGGTTGTCATCTTCAACAGGGTCTTGACCTGACTGCAGTTTGGCGTCGTAACCGACTACAGTGGGTAAATGCTCATCTTTGATGTCCACTGGCACACTGGAGAAGTGTGGTCCTCACGGATGAATCACTTTTTCAACTGTACCGGGCATATGGCAGACAGCGTGTATGTCGCCGTGTGGGTGAGCGGTTTGCTGATGTCAACGTTGTGAACAGAGTGCCCCATGGTGGTGGTGTGGTTATGGTATGGGCAGGCATAAGCTACAGACAACGAACACAATTTAATTAAATCGATGGCAATTTCAATGCACAGAGATACTGTGATGAGATCCTGAGACCCATTGTTGTGCCATTCATCCGCCGCCATCAACTCATGTTTCAGCATGAAAATGCACAGCCCCATGTCGCAAGGATCTGTACACACTTCCTGGATGCTGAAAATGTCCAAGTTCTTCCATGACCTGCATACTCATCAGACGTGTCACCCATTGAGCATGTTAGGGATGCTCTGGATCAATGTGTACGACAGCATGTTCCAGTTACCGCAAATATCCGGCAACTTCGCACAGCCATTGAAGAGGAGTGGGACGACATTCCACAGGCCACAATCAACAGCAAACGGTGGTCACACCAAATACTGACTGGTTTTCTGATCCATGCCCCTACCTTTTTTTAAGGTATCTGTGACCAACAGATGCATATCTGTATTCCCAGTCGTGAAATCCATAGATTTGTGCGTAATTTCCTTGTATGAACTGTAACTCATTAAAACTTCTCTTGGATAGGGGGCAGCATTTTCACGTTTGGATGAAAAGCACATCCAAATTCAACTGCCAGCTACTCATCCCCAGAAGATAAGATATGCATATTATTAGTAGGAAATAGGAATAGGAAACACTCTGAAGTTTCTAAAACTGTTTGAATCATGTTTGTGAGTATAGCAGACCTTATTTAGCAGGCAAAACCCCGAGGACAAACCATTCAGATTTTTTTTTTTTTAAGTCACTCTCTTTTCAATGGATTTTCTTTGGGAATCCAGATTTCTAATTGACCTTCTTGCAGTTCCTACCACTTCCACTGGATGTCAACAGTCTTTAGAAATTGGTTGAGGTTTTTTCCTTTGTGTAATGAAGAAGTATGGCCATCTTGAACGAGGGTCACTGGAAGTGTCCTGTTAGTTAGAGGCGCATGACCAGAAAGCTAGCTACAGTTTGTTTTAATCCTGTATTGAACACAGATCATTCCGTCTTCAATTTTATCGATTATTTACGTAAAAAAATACCTAAAGTTGTATTACAAAAGTAGTTTGAAATGTTTTGGCAAAGTTTACAGGTAACTTTTGAGATATTTTGTCACGTTTCACAAGTTGGAACCGGTGTTTTTCTGGATCAAACGCAACAAATAAATTGACATTTTGGATATATATCGACGGAATTAATCGAACAAAAGGACCATTTGTGATGTTTATGGGACATATTGGAGTGCCAACAACAGAAGCTCGTCAAAGGTAAGGCATGAATTATATTTTTATTTCTGCGTTTTGTGTCGCGCCTGCAGGGTTGAAATATGCTTATCTGTCTTTGTTTACTATGGTGCTAACTCAGATAATAGCATCGTTTGCTTTCGCCGAAAAGCCTATTTGAATTCTGACATGTTGGCTGGATTCACAACCAGTGCGGCTTTAATTTGGTATCTTTCATGTGTGATTTAATGAAAGTTTGATTTTTATAGTAATTTATTTGAATTTGGCGCGCTGCATTTTCTCTGGCTTTTGGCCAAGTGAGACAGTAGCGTCCCGCCTAAACTCAGATTTTTGGATATAGATATGAACTTTACCGAACAAAACATACATGTATTGTGTAACATGAAGTCCTATGAGTGTCATCTGATGAAGATCATCAAAGGTTAGTGATTAATTTTATCTCTATTTCTGCTTTTTGTTACTCCTCTCTTTGGCTGGAAAAATGGCTGTGTTTTTCTGTGGCTATGTACTGACCTAACATAATCGCAAGGTGTGCTTTCACCGTAAATCCTTTTTGAAATCAGACATGTTGGCTGGATTCACAACAAGTGTAGCTTTAATTTGGTGTCTTTTATGTGTGATTTCATGAAAGTTTGATTTTTATAGTAATTTATTTGAATTTGGCGCTCTGCATTTTTACTGGCTTTTGGCCAAGTAGGACGTTAGCGTCCCACATATCCCAGAGAAGTTTTAACATCGTTGAAATTGTTGAGCTTTATGAAAAAAAATCAGTTAGTGGACTGTGTTTTTTTGGGTTGTAAGATGAAAAAAACTGTCTTGGCTGAATACAAATATAACTCTCTCCAATACAGTATGTGAAATTGTTGAATTTGCCAGATGTGGCTGCTATATTTTTTGTAGGCAAGAATGAGGGCTGTACCCCTCCCCCGGGATGATGATCTGCCCAGTCGTCCGTGTGGCTGTTGTAAAGAACCTCAGCATCTTCGGGGTATTTCTAAACAAAATACTTCATGTCCGGCAGACCTCACTGCCAGAAGCATGGTTAATCCATCTAAACATCATTCCCACCAAGTGAATGTAATATTCCTTAGATACAGTATCTCAATGTATCTGTACGGAATTATGATCAACGGTCCATCCCTTTAAGGAGTACAACCCCTTGTTGAAGTGACTACCATGACATTGATCAAGGGAGAAGGGTCAAGGATATGGCTTCAGCAGTTACTCGAGGGCACTTTGTCAGCTCTCACTGTGGGTGGGAATTTCCTTGGCTCGCACAAACTAAGCGTATATTGATTGTTCTTGTCTTTTCAATCAATATCTGAATTCTTGATAATTTCTTCTTTCTATAATTTGACAAGATTTCATGCTATTCGGTTATTAACTTTCAAAAGTCAAAAATAACTTTCCTGCTGTTTCAGTTTTATTTAGTCCCCCCAGTCTATATAGTGAGTGAGTAAGAAAGGGGAGGGTCAGCGGAAATATGTATTTTATGAAGCTTTTAAAAGCCTCATTGTCCCAGTAGTTCCTTGTTCAATCTGTAATTATCCTATTTCTCTACCCACTCACCATCTCCACTTGAGAGGACTTGGCACGTGTGTTGAAAGCGTTTTAATTCATCTTCAAATATGCCTTTTTCCTCTACAGGTCCCAGCCCTGTGTGATGTGAATCACATGACTAATCCAATTTAAAGGGGAATAACATGCATTAGGGAGCCCACTTTTGTGCCTCCTATTTACATCATTTTGTTTGGCCATTAATAACATGAAGGCGCACACTGTAAAAGAGGAGGAGTGGGGGTGAAGTGGGGGAAATCAATACTTTATTTCAACATCTCCAGCGTCATCATGGTCCCAGATCAGAAGGCGTCCACTAATTCAAATTCGTGCTGGAGCCTGTGACGCTACCATTAATTCCTGATAAGAAAGGACCGTTGTACTGCCTTCCTTAATCTCTGACGGACGCTTCAGCCGGATCGATAGTCTTTTACTTTTTTTTTGTTCCAAAGAGGAGATTGATTGCTAGGAGTTGCCTGGTCCTCCTTTCCACTTCTCTCACTCCTCATTATTGTTCCAATTAGGCATTCTCTGGGGGGGGGGTTCAAAATTAGTGACACCCTGCAATTCACATAGAGCACCGGATGTTTGGCAGAACAACCTTTGACCCTAACGTATTACGGTCAAGGAGTAAGACTGTTTCAAACAAGTGGATTAAGCAGGAGCGGGCTGTGGGAAGCACAGGGACGTACAACGGGGGAAGTTGCGGCTCGCGCCAGTGAGGAGGAAATAATCACAATGTTGCCTTCTCATTAATTATTAAGTAGCCCCCTGCCTCTTTTAGCTTGACTCAAAATGCTGCATTTTCATCTGTGGGTCTGAAGCGGAGAGCAAGGGTGTTTCTTTGACAGCTGTATTACTGCTGATAAGCAAGACTCTGCGAGATGATCAAGTACTGAGACACGCATCCAGAACAGCAGCACAGCAGCACTATTCACTACGAGCGGTGGCAGTCAGTAGCAGCAGCAGGAGCAGTAGCAGCACTAACAGCAGCAGCAGCAGCAGCAACAGCAACTCTCTCGTGCCTTTTTCTTCTTCTTTGTGGAGTTGTAATCTGTTCTGAGGACAACAGCCAGAGAAGACGGGACAAGTGGATCAGGGCTGACAGCTGTCATCAAAACAACCCCAAACGCAGAGCTGGCTGCCCACATGCCGATCGAATTTGTTTGCAAAATCAAATTTGCAGAGGAGGATGAGAAGCAGAAAGGCAAGCAGGATGGGGACAAGGAGAGCCTGATTGAGGAGAGCTGCACACCTCCAGCTAAGGACCTGGTCGGCTTCGCCAAATCCAGCTCTCTCCACGGGATTAACCACATCTTTGTCTCGGGGCGCCTGGGCATTAGGCAGACCCTCTGGGCACTTGCCTTTTTGGCTTCTCTGGCACTCTTCCTGTACCAGGCAGCAAAGTGTGCCATCTCTTACCTGGAGCATCCCCACGTCACCGCTCTGAATGAGGAAGCGAGCCCTGAGATGGTCTTTCCCGCTGTGACCATCTGCAACATCAACCGCTTCCGCTTCTCCGCTCTCACCGACGCCGACATCTACCACCTGGCTAACCTCACAGGTCTACCGCCAAAAAACCGGGATGGCCACAAGCCCACTGATTTGGACTATCCTGCACCGGACATGCAGGACATCTTCAACCGGACAGGACATCAGCTGGAAGAGATGCTGAAGAGCTGCAACTTCAGTGGACAGAACTGCTCTGCTGAGGACTTCTCTGTGGTAAGTTGAAAAGTTTCCCAAAGTAGCTGACATACCTGTTTCTTGTTCTGAGAAAAAACATTTAATTCAGTGTTCTTCTGAACTAAAACATTACAGACACTGAAAACACAGGGCATTAGAAAAATAAGTACACATATGTTTGGAAGTTAAATATTCTGCATTTGATCAAAAACATAGATCCTTGGACACTTTTCTTGTGTTTGCAAAACACCTGGATGCATGAAAGATAATGTTGGAGTCGGCTATATACTTTAAAGGCAGTGTAATTTAAATTCTCTGTGTTTTAGTGTTACTTCAAGAGCCATGTGCTTTTTACTGGGAAAAGCTTAAATAAATAGGATTCAGAGCTCTGTGTCTCTGTTATCTTTCATCATATACAGGGGAGCAACAGTTCTCTGATGATTTCCTAGCGTTTGAGAATGTAACGGCATGGAACAACGGCTCTGGCTGCTCTTAAGAGAAAAATTGTTTGCAACTGAGAGAGTACACGGCCACAAAATCACCTTTTAAAAGCTAACTTCTCTCTCCCTCACGCCCTCTCGCTCTTTCTCTGTCTGGGATTGTGGCTCCCTAGCTCTCACAGCTCTTGTACCTTTCAGGAGGGAAGGAGTAATGTTCCACCAATGTTGTATTTCAATCTCGCTGCTGTTAAGATTAAATATTTATAGACAGACATACATGATTTTTGCATTAGCCAGATTGACTAAAAGGAATTAAACCATTTCCATAAGCTTCTCTCACATCCAGTCAGGAATGTTCTCTCTCTCTCTCTCTCTCTGTGTGTGTGTTGTGCACTATTTATTAAAGCCACAGTCCTGATAGGAGATGGATTTTTTTCTCCCTCTCTCAAGGAGGAACAGGAATATGCAATTGCTTTAGTGATGATAAAGTACTGGTGTCAAGTGTTAATAGGGTCTGTTGAACATTGATATGCTCACCTTCCTGAGACCCAGGGATTCTCTGTTATCGTGGTATTACACAGTTTTAACCTTTGATATGCCAAGTTACAGACCAAGGAAGTAATAATGACGTGTCCTCCCTGATTTCTCTGGCTGTTGCAATGTATAGGCAGCTTTTTCCTCTTTGTAGTAATTCTGATCCTAAAGAATCACACACATAGACATTTTACTAACCCTGACATGTACATTTAGTAAGATTTACATTTTTTATTTTAACATGCCAAGGAAAATGCCATGCATCCTAGGGGACCAAAAAGATGGGCAAAGAGATGGCAAAACACTGGCAGCTGTGGAGATGTGATTCCAAAAGTTTGTTATGCACTCAGGTTCAAGCTACAGTATTTCTACACCAGCTGATGAGAATGTCCTCTGACACATTGACAGTCACTTCTCTCGCGGTCCGTTAATTAGGGGAGGATCGTGGACGCCCAGGAACGGGGAACTGTCCCGTGTCAGCTGTTGAAACCTCGCTAGTTCTCTTGGATGGGGAGTGACTTCAGCACAGATGAAGATCCCGTAGAAAGATCCTTAAGTTGCTGTTTTCTCTCTGTATAGCTCTGTGGTCTGCATTTTGGGAAGGGGGGGGGGGGGGGGGGGCTGTCAGTTAGATTTGTTACAGGCTTCCTACTGCCTCCACGCATGACATGTCATTTACTGCACCCCCAAGGGCAGCAGAACTTGGAGGGAGCGTCCGTGTGAGGAGCCAGCCAGCCTGGGTTGGGAGCTCTGAGTGAGGGCAGACAGGGATGGGATGTGAGGGATGTGCTCTAGCTAGCTAACAGATGTTAAGCCCAGCCACAGAGTCTCTTTCACACGGCATTTACTCTACTTTTCATGTGTGCGTGCCTCTGAGGTGCGTGGAGCAACAGAAGTGTGCACCACAGTAGCTGAGGCTGAATACTAATCTAACTCAATAGAAGCATGGTTATTACAGTTGAAATGCTATCAATCACACACACTAATACACTAACACACACACACACACACACACACACACACACACACACACACACACACACACACACACACACACACACACACACACACACACACACACACACACACACACACACACACACACGTGCGCTCTCCGGCTCTCTCTGTACACACATTCATTCTTCTTCTTCTTCTCATTGATTCGCATTTATCGGGATTGCCTTGTTGCACAGCGTCGTGAGATTCAATGGATGGTTTGGAGGACTCCAGATGTTTTGTTCAGGTAATGACTAAGATGGTGCTCAGGAGAAGTGTCTGATGAATGGTCTCATCGCAAGGCCCTTGTCGTTTCATTTTTTTTACCTCAAGAAACATTCCGTCTGTCTTTATCCTTTTACTGCAGTCGGGTAAATCAGGGTCACGTAGAGTGTTTCTTGGTAGTCTTGAACAAATCTACTTTGAAACAAGTGTACTCAACTCACATGGGCTAATCTGTACCATGTCAGATATGGAGTTGAAATGTATTCAATTTTGAGTTTGCATCCCAATATTACACTTTACAGTATATACATCAAAGAAGACTGAAATATAACAAAACCGTTTGACATAGAAACATCGGATTTTCAGCGCAATTTTTGAAATAATGTTGATTAATTATGAAATTATGAAAAATATGAATACATTCCACCCATGAAGCCACTAGGTCATTTGATTGCAGGAAAGAGATAGTACCTTGAAACTGCCATTTAAAAAAAATATTTTTCTACTGTTTTTAAGAAATGGTCTCTCACAACACTTGAATGGTCTCAAGTTAGACACAACACAACATTTTATTGAAAAATAAGTGTGTCACTGTGCGTCTGAATCGTGTGCTTTGAAATGCAATAATTGGAAAGGGAAAAAGGAATTCAAACCATGCATTTGCGCTCGAGGCACTCAAGACCCTACCAAGATAGAGATACATAGCAATTTATTATACAGTCTGGTGAAATGATTGTTGAAGGGAAATAGACATAGTTCTAAACCTGTGTCTTTGTCATCCAAACACAGTAGCTCCATGGAACCGTATCGTCAGAAACACCTCTGATGAAAGTGGACTATCAAAGACCTGTTGTTATTTTTCAGAAGATTGATAGTTGTATTTTTAGGAGCGGTTCTTCTGCACTGAAAAGAACATGCAAAGAAAAAGGCAGCTACCAGCATAGTCGTTTTGTTTTATTTGTACAGATACCCAATGTTAGCCATTCCCAGTCCATATTCAATTCACCAACCTGTTTTCCATAGAGGTCTTGTTGTTTCATATTGAATCTAAGAATGTGTTGACTGGTCAACAAATAGAAAAACAAATAGATGATCTATTTTAGGATGCGATCGTACATAATTATGCATCAAAATGATTTGTTTCTCTTTAATACCTTTGCTGATTGGTAGCATTGTTTGACTAGCATTTTATGCAATTTTTAATAATAAAAAAGTCATATTATTGACTGAATTAATCAGCACCAGATAGAGCTAACTCGACATGCCTTGAAAAAATATCCACATTTTATTTGTTGTTCATTTTTTGTAACCTCAGGATAATTGTTCATTCATTGTGTGGCGCTATCGTGTAGATCTGGCAGAGAGCCTTTGGCTTTTTAAACAGGATATTTTGGATTTGTTTGCTCTCTGTCGGCTCTGTTTGCAGCTGCATTCTCAGATTTATCTCTCAGCCGGGACAGAACCCTTCTGCATATATTCATGGGGTTAACTAAGTGGCGTTGGACTTGTAATGGTGTGCAGCAACCTATGAAACCTGGGTTAACGCAGTCGCCATCAAAGGTCCCCCGTCTGCAGTTTGTCATTTCTGCGTGTTAAGTCTTTGCTGAGAGGCTGCTGTGTTTTAGTAGATCATTTAAAATTTAACGACGTGAACCTGAATGGTTGACTATTCCTGATCTCCACCTCATCTATTTTGATCATATGTGTTGTGTTGGAACAAGGATGATGCAACTCAATAGTATGCAGAAGGTTTCGGCAAGCATGTATGGTGATGCTGTTGTTGATCCTTACCGAGGCTGACAACTGCCTAACTAGAGATCTGGGGCTTTGTTCATACAAGCTCCAGTGAATTTCCTATAGGCAAAAACTCCCAGTCAACAACAAAAGGCACTCTCTAGATCTGATTCCTTTGTGTCGTCCTGTGAAAAGTTTTCCCATGAACAGGTGCTCTGTGTTGTGTCTCTGTGTGGCTGGCACCCACCCTCTCCCGGGGTGGCATGTCTCTTTTGTCTTGGAGTGAGTGCTGCACATGAGCGCAGGAGTATGTGAATGACAGTTCCCCCAGTGGGTTCAGCATCTGCCCCCCCTCCCTCCCCGCATCCCTCCAGCCCCCTGATAGAGACAGAGGACTGGGGACCGTGAAAGTGACCGCTTTTCTGGAGCTCCATCTGAAACAGCCTGTCAATTAGCCATACAGTTCCACTGCGGTGGGCCTCTTTCCCTCCAGTCTTCACAGCTTACCATGCTACTCCACATTTGATGTACAGATTCACTCTGAATTCAGAGCCCATCTTCGGTTAGGATATGAGCAGCTCGCCAGACCAATGCACAGTCTGTATATTTATTGCTCCTACACGTGTAAAGAATACCCCAGTTGATCCCACATCATGCTGCTCTGATGGGGGATATGTGAAGAGTACTGGCTGTGGAACCTTTCCCAGCCCTGTCCCACACACTGTCCTCCTCCTCCACGCTGCCACGCTCACTGGAGATGAATTACAGTAAAATTGGTCGGCTGCTTTACTCGATATGCATCATGAACATCTAATCAGATAAATCCCACCTGTGACCAGTTACTGTATAATACAAAACCAAACAGTTTATTTTTGGGGGGGGATTTGGCATTTTTTTAATCATTTCTGATCACATTTAAAATGTCTTACCTCTGCAATGTTCGTAGCACTAGGCTGTATATGAGATGAAGCTAGAGCTTAGGGATGGCTTTTAACTCCGCGATAAAGGCTTCTAATGCTCTGGTGCAGTTAACCCCCGCTAACCCCTGGGAGTCTTTACTCACATACACATATGTCTTCTTTTGATAACTAGTACACCAAGCTGTTGGTGGTGTGTGCGTGTGTGTGTGTGTGTGTGTTTCATCACAGGCTGAAGGACTTGATTCAACAAGATTGATAATAACCCCTAACTTTGTGGCCCCTCCCCCTTCCAATGGATCGATAAATCCCTCAGTCAGATTGCTTCCCAGCCCTTAAGCCTGGTGTGACTAATTATCTGGTTGCTGTGTTTTGGGCCGAGTCTCTGCTGCATTTGTTAGTGCTGCCAGAGCCCAGGGTTCGAGTTAGATTTGAACATTTCTATTAGAAGAAACACAGAGTTGTTGGCCGAACTCGGTCAATATGTCAGACCTTTCCTCATTTACATGTAAAGGGTGCTCCAATGGTCTAGTACTGCTACGTATTGAACCACGAGCAGCCATTTCCACACCTCATACAATAGTGGGCTGAAAATACACTCTGCATTCTCTATGTATGTTTTCAAAAACTGTGTTTACAGTCTCCATTGGAATACAGTAGGACTGCATTCCAAGTTGCTCCCTATTCCCTTTGTGTGAGCAGTAGTCCACTCTATAGGGAATAGTGCACTAAGTAATGCGCGATGTAGAGAATAGGGTGTCATTTGGGTCGCAGCCTAGGTGATGATGACGAAAGCTGCTGACCAAAGGTGCACTGTAAACTCTTTCCTTTCTTCCCGGGGAGCAAGCCGTGAGAGTCCCCGAACACATTAGTGGAAATGCTTGTGAAAAATGAATCAAGCCTGCTTTTAGACCACACCAGATAATGGATGTGTGCCTCTCGTTTCCTTTTACCAGTATCACTTAATTACCTTGAAGGAGACCGCATATTTGAACATTTCAAAGAGATTCCAATTGTAGAAGCCATTGTGGCTGAGATTTGCATGGAAATGTCATTGATCACTTGGACTACCATTCAGCGGCAGGAAATAACAAGGAGCACAAATGTCACGGTAGCATATCTACCCCCAGCGTTATCTGTATCTGCACGAGGAACTGCCTGTGCCTGGTGTATCTGCTTGGCTGGAGAATTGGCTTGCATCCTGAATTATGTCTAATGTCACTTGGCTCGGCCCCTTGCTGATCTTTCGAGTGTGGCCTGGCCCCACACTTGCAATACATTATCGAGCGGGATTTCAATTGCTGTGCCAATTTTATATCATTCTTTGCATATTTGCCGCTATTGCTCAAAAGATTGACGCAAACCAGGTATGACCTCTATTGACGCACAGTGCCATTGGGTGTCAGGTGTGGTATTCTGTCTTGATCTATTAAATCCTAACAGTGTCCTGAAGACGACACAGAACCTAGAACCTCTTTCCCCGTGAGAGAGGTTTGGTAAAGCGTTGTGTCGTGGCTACATTTGAAATGGCTGTAACGAATTGTGGAATGGTTCATGACGGTTACATTTGAGCCAACTGCAAACACACTGCCTTAGGTTGACACCCCCACAGATGTCTTGTGTGATCATAGAAATCCCTTTTAAGTCATGTTAAAGCTCTCTGAATGATATAGGACGTAGTGTAATGGAGAATGCCTTACGGTAATGCGGATGCCCCCCAGTTTCCATCGTAGCAATCCTTTGCTAAGAGATGTGATCAAATGTGTGCCTGAAATATTCCTACAATTACGTATCGTGCAATATAGGCTAGACTCTAGAAACCATTTGGCCTGATTTAATAAGCATTTGCACTATAGTGCAAAGTTTGCCCCTTTTTAGTTTCAGAAGGGAATGAAACATAGTGACGATTTAGCTTTGTCCCCTCCTCCCCTCACTTAGAACACCAGATTTATGTGGTGGTGCACGGTAACTGTAAATTGATATCTGTTACGTTGAGTGGAAAAAGAGGGATTATATTTAAACAAGGTAAAGATGGAAATAACCTTTGAAGGTACTTTAGTTTCTAATACCTAACAATAATTTTTTTAAAAGGGATTGAATATATTCAAACAAAGTAAAGAGAGAATTTCTGAAGGTAGTTACTTGAACAAGGTTTTACAGTACCTTGAATAAAGTTATGCCAAGACCATTTTCATGATCGTTGATATATTTCTATTTCTGTACATTGGCTAATCTTTCCAGACAGACAATTTCCTCATGTGCCAGATGTGGAGATGTGATGTTGACAAACCACCCGACCTTCAGACGCACAAAAATGCCATCTGATTTATCTCCCAGTGCTTGATTTGCCACCTCTCATTTTGTCATCCTGCTAGTACATTTCACTTATGAAGTGCTTGAGGTGCAGGAAATACATTACAGTGTAATGAACTGCACTAAAAAGCAACCAAATTACTTCCTATTAGATTCCAATATGATATTAATAAATGCATTTTGTGGATATACACACATTTACACAACTTAAAGTAAACATTGTGAAACCGTTTAATTCTGGTGCTGCAGCAGATTACACGACTGGAGCCTAGACCATAACTGTGCTTGGTTGGTTCCTGGGTGGGCCGGACAGGGCCGGACTGTGTCCCTCTGGGCTGTGGTGGGATGGTCTGATCTACTCTTCCTGTCCTTTTGTCTTCTGCCTGACACAGGGCTTTCACCTTGTCTGCGTCTCAACTGGCACCATGTTCCCTGTATTGTGCTCTACATTTGACAAGAGCCCTATAGGTCCCTATGGGCCCTGGTCCAAAAAAGTGCAGTATATAGGAAATAGTGTGTCATTTAGGACGCTGCTCCTGGATTACCGTCTCGAGCTTTGAAGTGACATTTGTTGATATGCTGTTGATCATGACTGGATCCAAGGTTGTGACCGTGTGTGATGGAGCAAGGGCATCCAGCAGCATTTAGGAGGATGGTCTTTAATTCAGTGTTGACGTTCAGAAATGATTTAGATTGAACTCATATGAACCCGGCTGAAGTAGGAGGACATGTCCTTCAGAAATAGTTATTCAGTTCTGCTAATCAACCTCCCCATATGTTATTACCTAAACTAATTATACCACATTTTTCTGATTGTACATGTTTTTTTTTTGTTGTCTTAATGAGTCAGAGACGCGGCATTCCTCGCTTTAATAGCAGTGTTTGATGTTGCTAGAGTTTTATTCGTTGTCTTTGGGATTGTACTCCTCCTCCCTAACAGTGTTGTCAAGATTTATTCTGTTAATCCTAATGCATGCTGTTGAGAAGGTTTTGTGCATTTCATTGTCAATAACGTGAAATACGGCCCTGCTCCCTAAATGACGTCTCCGTTCAATAACCTATTAAAGTTGAAACACAGATAACTTGGCACGCATCAGGAAATGTCTGCTGACATTGATCCAGTGGGGAGAGGACCTAGTGGCTCCGATTAACACTGCTGTCCCTAGAGGGAAGTCCCTTTGGCCATTGATAGCAACACTGTCCTCATGTCCTGGGTTCCCCTCATGATCATAGGAACATTCTTCTTCATGAGGACCTAAGTTGGAAGTCTAAAAGGGGGTAAAGAGATACTTGGACATGGGAGAGTCCTGCCCACCACCAAACACTGTTGCTGAAAACGTATGCCAAGTGAAGAGCTTACTGGTTAGTCTCTGCTCATATCTTTATCATATATTTTTCTACTTTTAACATCAACATCACACCAGTTAGATACTGTAGGTGAAATCCAATACCCATGACTGCCTGACTATTCTTTTAAAAGATCAGAGCAGATTCTGAGAAGAAGCACCTTGTATTTTGTTGACGGTGAGATGCATAAAACGAAGCACTTATTTTAACAGCAAAATTCACAGCACTTTTGATGATCAGCACAGAGTGTGTGTGTGCGTGTGTGTGCGTGCGTGCGTGAGTGTGTGTGCGCGTGTGCAGCTGATCGGAGCACTTGAATGTAAATACTCTAATTAGAGCTTCTCCGTTTGTGATTTTCTCATCTAAAGATAAGTTAAGATTACATGTCCATTCCTGGGAGAAGAATGTAAATCGCTTTTCCTCTAAATGCCCTCGGGACACACCAAAAAAAAAGATAGATCCTTTCAAATTTGTGATCTCATCCATTTCATTACAAACACAGTGATAAGGGCATCACTTAGAATAAATATGGCCATTAATGAGGTATGGCATCCCTTCCTGTCCATGTTTACGTGTGTCCTTGACATTCTCTCTGAGGCTGCATCCCAAATAGCACCATATTCCCTATATGGTAGTGCACTACTTTTGACCAGGGCTCATGGCCTTTGCCATAGGGCTGTAGTCAAAAGTAGTGCACTATACATGGAATAGGTTGCCATTTGGTTACAGAGCTTTAGAGTAAAGGAAGGAAGGTATAATAGCATGCATCGAAACAGATCTCCAATGTCCAGGGAAGAAATAAATGTCACGCCGCTTCACTCACAAATCACCACGCTTTTTCCCTTCGTCTTTGACCTTCACCGTCGACTCAGTTCTACGGGAAATTAACAGGATGCTAATGTTTCATTAGTATGTGTACCATAATGAAAGTTCTCCCCTGAGACTGCTTGTATACTTTTTCCATATTAGCTATAATGCCTCTTAACTGACAATTAATTAGCAAGTTGAGGTAATACGCTAATATATAAATAATCACCACGACATTGAGGGACATCAGGGAAGATAATGTGCAAGAGGACCTGAGATAAAGGAGTGAGATGGAGATATATTGAACGAGACTTGTCATTATAGAAAAAAATTGTCTGCTCCTTGTGCCGAAAGAGGCCTGACAATATCATTTATGCTCGTGAATCCATTTTATTCTGGAATATTGATGATCTATTAGGTATTATCATACTTTCTGAACAGAGCTTGGGGTATTACTTGACAGCTCCTGGGGAAGCGCAACAGCTATGGATCGATATCAGCAGAGTACTATACATGACTATATTATGACTATACACTCCAGCTATAGTATAAAGGAGAGGAGAAAGGCGGATTTGAATGAGCGCCACGCCCCTTGGCACAGCTTTTTCTTCCCAAAGTGGTACTCAGTGAGCTCAGTGGGAAACAGAGTGGTCAGCGAGATTGCGTCTGTCCCTTGCTGTCCACTTCTGTGCTGGACCAGTTGGTTCGGGGGCTAAATTGGAGCCACCCCGTGTGCCAACGTTCCGTATGCTATTGGAGTGTTCCAAACGGGGGCGTTATCTGCCTCCTTTCCTGCCCCTCTGACTCAGCTTGTAATGAAGTCAAGCAGATTTCCTACTCAGAAAGAGCACCTTTTACACAATGGATTCACCCTTTAGTAGGTAGAAATCACACGGCACCGACAGAACTGGACTGCCAGTCACTGCCAGTCACTGCTCTCTATCTCTATGTTAAGGTGCATGGCATCTTTCAGGAAAAACCGGGCCTGTTTGTGGCATGTGGCATTTTTTTTTAACTATACATTTGGGAGCATAATATTTATTTTAGATTTGGATCGCAAATGAACAACGAATCACAAATGAATTATTCTGCCGTCCACAAGATTAATATCATGTACTTTTTGCTTGAATAATTAAACGTCCTGCTGGATAAATTGAGTTAAGGAAGGAAACTAAATCTGAAACCAGCAACGTACCAAGTAGGTAAAATGATGCTCAGGAGAAGTCACCTTTAACCACGCGCCTCGTTCAAATGCAGATAATGTCGGATGTAGACCTGAGACCTCTTTACACGAAACATGTATACAGATAGACACTGAATAAATAAAAAGCCTTCTTTCTCCCAAACACTGGAATAAGTTGCAGAGGATTAGCATCTCGTTACAAAGGAGTGCTGTGAATTGTGGACAAAGGGGTGTGAGGGAGCAAAAGAGGGACTGGGAGAGTTCCCTCTCTGAATATGAAAGAGGTCGTGGACGCTGGGTTCCTCCCGGGAGTGCTGGATAAACATGCATTGACTATGGATTGACAGCGCAACAGAGAAAATGTGCCAAAAATGGTTCTGTTATTGCGGCAAACTTGCTGTGAGACATGATTACACTCCCTGCTTAGTTCCGTCCGAGGTGGTGCATCCAGGTTGGATATTTCACAGCAATGTCTCCCAACCTAAACTGTGTGAGCTGTTTGAGTCAACACTACTCTTGAGACGTTGGGCGAGACAGTTTGCCACAGAGATATTTTGGCAAAAGCTACAAGTCTTCTGCTGCTGGCCAGTCTGCGTTCTGTGCCATGAACATGGAAATGCCCTTGATTCCACTCCCCACTGATAAGTGTACATGCTCAGTCGTGCAGCAAACCACGGTAGACAAGCGACTCATTGACAGTAGCTACGCTGCATCTGATTCTGAAGGACAACGAATACGCTCTCCCTAATTTGGATATTGTAGTGTGTTGTGTTTATAGTTACATGGATAAAGCAGCGCGATGATGCAGTTCTATCTTATTTTCAAGTTGCTTATGGGAAAACCTCCAGTCTGTATTCCTCTCAACTGTTTGATGAAACTTGGAAGTGGGTCTACTCAGACTCCGCTGCTCCACTCCCCACGAGGGCCACACTATCCTGTATCCTGGCTAATTTGGTAGGCAGATGTCTCAGGGCAGTGTGTGGGAAGGGTAGGAGTGAAATCCTAGATGGCCTCAGTGACAGACGGCGTCCCATTGCACCACTTCAAGTGATACAAACAGGAACTTCACAAAGTGAGTTAAATTGCATGGTCACGTGACGTTACACTTGCATCTGAGAGACTCTAAGCAAAAAAAAATTCACCATTGAATGGGGAGTGAGTTGTGTTGACCAGTACACAATGGAACCAGGGTATATCAGTAACTGTGATACATCAATTATAATGTATGGATCAGAATACACCACTAGAGTGAGGGTGAGTTTTCTTCCACAAAGCTGCAGAATTGGAGATGTAGGAATATGTCCGTGTCTGTCTTCTCCCTATGATGGCTTACCTTGCTGTACTTATCTGCTGTTGTATAGAGTGCAATCGGGAGAGAAGGGCCTTGGTCAGGGAGGTGACCAAGAACCCGATGGTCACTCTGACAGAGATCTAGAGTTCCTCTGTGGAGATGTGAGAACCTTCCAGAAGTACATCCATCTCTGCAGCACTCCACCAATCAGGACTTTATGGTAATGTGGACAGACGGAAGCCAATTCTCAGTAAAAGGCAGATGAAAGCCCGCTTGAAGTTTGCCAAAAGGTACTTAAAGACTCTCAGACCACGAGAAACAAGATTCTCTGGTCTGATGAAACCAAGATTGACCTCTTTGGCTTGAATGCCAAGCGTCATGTCTGGAGGAAACAAGGCACCACTCATCACTTGACCATTACCATCCCTATGGTGAAGCATGGTGGTGGCAGCATCATGCTGTGGGGATGTTCTTCAGCGGCAGGGACTGGGAGACTAGTCAGGATAGAGGGAAAGATGAACAGAGCAAAGTGCAGAGAGATCCTTGATGAAAACCTGCTCCAGAGTGCTCAGGACCTCAGACTGGGTTGACGGTTCACCTTCCAACAGACCAACGACTCTAAGCACACAGCCAAGTCAACGCAGGAGTCTCTGAATGTCCTTGAGTGGCCCAGCCAGAGCCCGGACTTGAACCAGATCGAGCATCTCGGGAGAAACCTGAAAATAACTGTGCAGCGACGCTCCCCAGCCAACCTGAAACTCCCCAAATACAGGTGTGCCAAGCTTATAGTGTCATACCCAAGAAGACTTGAGGCTGTAATCGCTGCTAAAGGTGCTTCAACAAAGTAAAGGGCCTGAATACTTATGTAAATATGATATTTCCGTTTTTTATATTTTATTAATTAGCAAAAATGTTTAAAAAAAACTGTTTTTGCTTTGTCATTATGGGGTATTGTATGTAGTTTGATGAGGGAAAAAACAATTTAATCAATTTTAGAATAAGGCTGTAACCTAACAAAATGTGGAAAAAGTCAATGGGTCTGAATACTTTCCGAAGGCACTGTACTTCTTAAATTTCCTCCCCACAGCAACTCCCATTCTAGCAACATGTTTACCTGCAGGGGTGGATAATTCCTTAATCCCCCGACAATTCACTAGCATTTAGTGTGTAGGATTACAGGTGGGAATGCAGAATATTGGTGATGACCTTGGTAAACACTGACAGGATACACTTTTTTATTAATATTGCTTTAGTCGGTCGAGATTTTATTATTTAAATGACCCCAGCCATTATCACCTTGGCTGCTGTAGGTTCATTCACCTCGGTCAATCTACAAACACATAACCTATTAGCTATACAGTTGTAATGTTATACCCCTGAAAGATGGGAAATATGAGAAATTATTCACACGGGCACGTAGCATCAGCTACTGTTCAGTCAGTTGTAGTGATGAATTGCATAAAATCCTCAACTCTTTACATAGATATCTATTTTGTCAAATTACATAGCATTCACATTTGTATTCCTAGGCATTACTAATTAATGGAGTACACAGATTGTCCTATTATCACATTCGCATGAACTATTAGAATATGACTTACAATTCTGTATTAATATATATATATATAGTATATATATTTGGTTTTAGTTTAACTTTCATTTAACTAGGCAAGTCAGTTAAGAATAAATTCTTACTTACAATGGCGGCCTACCCCGGCCAAACCCGGACGACGCTAGGCCAGTTGTGCGGCGCCCTATGAGACTCTCAATCACGGCCGGATGAGATTCAGCCTGGATTCCAAACAGGGACTGTAGTGACGCCCCTTGCACTGAGATGCAGTGCCTTAGACCGCTGCGTCACTCGGGAGCTCAAATGAAGGGATGTAGTAGTAAAAGCTGGGTAATGGGTAAATTATAAACTCCAGTGTACGATTGAGATGAGACAAACAACCACTGATATAAACAAAAACGTATGACATTTTTACAACTGTATTGTTTGCATTTTAATGTAGGCCTAAAGGGAACATGTGGAGATGTTCATATTGAAGCATCAACAACAACAAAAAATTGTTCCTAACTTGTTTTATAAGATTAGTAGGCCTACAGATTTTCTCTGAGGACCCCACAGGAGGGCCCTGACCCCAAGTTTGGGAACCACCGTTCTCTCTCTCTGCTTGGTTCCTCTCTCTCTATTACCCATTTCGAACAGAAGATGTGGGATTATTACCTGTAAAATTTTTTTAAGGCAATGTCTAAATGATCCCCTTTCAAACAGCCCCTTATTTATCACTTTCTTTTATACATATCAGTAGGTAACAGGCACACTGGGATTGGTGGGGGCAGGGGGGCGTTGTTTAACCAAGAGGGGTGTTTGCATTTCAAATTAGGGAGAAACAATGGAAGTGTTAATGAATTTACCTGCAAAAAAAAGCAGAGAACCATTCACATAGACCTGAAACCAGTATTTTGGTTAAAGGGTCTGTGAAAATGCATGAATCATGACTAGGTCTTTAGGTTGGTTTTATTTTCAATGTTTTTTTTTTTACCACCTTCCCCTTTCAGATATAAAAATAAAAACAGGCAAAATGAAAGCAGGCATAGTACATTAGTGGGATTTTGGTCGGTGTATGAAAGGGATATCTGTCTCCTCTGCTTCCTGCTGCATGCAGCCTGCCTCAGCCTCACCACTGAGCGCCACATTCATGTCTGTAGGCTTTGTTTAACATGAGCCAGCTAGAAGGAGGAAGTCAGAGCCTAAGTAATACTAGCCAGAGCCCTTCAAAGTTATTGCAATAGAAGTCTCTGCTGGCTGATAGCCACCTGACTGTAAGCGACTATTTACTAGTTGTGCACTCCTTCTCCAAAAGTATTTTTTGTTTGTTTTAAGGAATGGCTGTAGACAAGGAGGAAGTCGAGGGACGGTTTAAAAATTGCTTTTTGTCCGACGTCTCGCAAACTGTCAGCGTCTCTAGTTGCCTACTTGAGCCCGCTCCGAGCTGGTAGTTCGTATTTCATATCTCAGGCCCTCGAGGTCTGCGCCACGAAAGGGTGGAGTTAGCCATTTGAGAGAGTGGTGAAAGTGCTGCTAAAAAGGCAAATCTGGGAGGCAAATCCAGGGGACGCAGGCGAACGTAACGAACAAACCACTGTTCATGATTCCACTCGTTCACAAAGAGGCATATGCGATTAGATCAAGAATATAAACATTCTGAGCATTGATCAACGCTGGGAGCACTATTTAGATGTTGACCCATAGGCTAATTGATTTTCTTTATTTTGTACTATTTATATATACAGTGTATATATATATATATATATATAGTACAAAATAAAGAAAATCAATCTATATATATATATATAGACTGGACAAAAATTATGAATGCAACATGTAAAGTGTTTTTCATACGCACATAAAGCTTATTTCTCTCAAATTTGGAGCATCAATTTGTTTACATCCCTGTTAGTGAGCATTTCTCCTTTGCCAAGATAATCCACCTGACAGGTTTGGCATATCAAGAAGCTGATTAAATAGCATGATCATTACATAGATGCACATTGTGCTGGGGACAATAAAAGTCCACTCCAAAATGTACAGTTTTGTCACACAACACAATGCCACAGATGTCTCAAGTTTTTGGGGAGTGTACACTTGGCATGCTGACTGCAGGAATGTCCACCAGAGCAGCCTCTAACGTTGTTTTAGAGAATTTGGCAGTAAGTTCAACCGGCCTCACAACCACAGACCGCATGTAACCACATTAGCCTAGGACCTCCACATCCGGCTTCTTCACCTGCGGGATTGTTTGAGACCAGCCACCCGGACAGCTGATGAAACTGTGGGTTTGCACAACCTAAAATTTCGACACAAACTGTCAGAAACCGTCTCATGGAAGCTCATCTGTGTGCTCGTTGTCCTCTCCAGGGTCTTGACCTGACTGCAGTTTGGCATCGTAACCGACTTCAGTGGGCAAATGCTCACCTCCAATGCCCACTGGCACACTGGAGAAGTGTGCTCTTCACGGATGAATTCCGGTTTCAACTGTACCGGGCAGATGGCAGACAGCATGTAAGGCGTCGTGCTGGAGAGTGGTTTGCTGATGTCAATGTTTGTAACAGACTGCCCCATGATGACAGTGGGGTTATGGTATGGGCAAGCATAAGCTACAGACAACGAACACAATTTAATTTTATTGATGGCAATTTGAATGCACAGAGATACCGTGACAAGAGGCCCATTGTCATGCCATTCATCTGCCGCCATTCACCTCATGTTTCAGCAAGGTAATGCACTGCCCCATGTCGCAAGGATCTGTACACACTTCCTGGAAGCTGAAAATGTCCCAGTTCTTCCACGGCCTGCATACTCACCAGACATGTCACCCATTGAGTATGTTTGGGATGCTCTGGATCGACGCGTATAACATCATGTTCCAATTTTCGCCAATATCCATCAACTTCGCACACCCATTGAAGAGGAGTGGGACAACATTTCACAGGCCACAAACAACAGCCTGATCAACTCTATCTGTAGGAGATGTCGTGCTGCGTGAGGTAAATGGTGGTCATACCAGATACTGACTGGTTTTCTGATGCATATCTGTTTTCCCAATCATGTGAAATCCATAGATTAGGGCCTAATTAATGTATTTAAATTGACAGATTTATATATAACTGTAACTCAGTAAAATCTTTTAAATGTTGCATGTTGCATCTATATTTGGGTTCAGTGTATATATATATATATAAAATATATATATATTTTAAATTACAGAGGGTTCTTCATATGTAGTTACAGCCCTGGTTTGGTCTAGACTAGATTTCGACGACGAGGGCTTTAGATCCCAAAGACCGATGAGGTATGAAAGACTGGCAACTGCTCCTTTTAAAATATTGACGATGGGATTTGTGAGGAATATTACTCCAGCATTCTCCCCACGCTCTCAACTTTAAGATCTTTTGATCACCCACCTAGGAGACGTCCAACCCGTGATTTACCCTTCTTTTTTTATCCCTACGATCATCTATCTTATGCTAGGATATGGAGTCTGGATTCTGCCTGTTTATTCTATCTTCCTGATTACAACAGGTTCAGGCGCTGTCTGTCTTGCCTTGCTAGCAGTCAGCAGAAGGCTTTGTGGGGGTGGGTGGGTTGCAGAGGTGGGTAGTGTGGGCGGGGTGCTGCTGGTGCTGCTGGTTTAGTTGATGGTAGATTAATCTCCCACACTGAGAAATTAGGTATTGTGTTCTCCCTCTAGATACTGGAACTTTGATCAAACCCTTATGTGATTAGACGCTGACCCTGACATGACAGGCCCCAGAAACTTTTAAAAGAAGAAAAAAAAGAAGGAAAAAAACCCATTTCTTCTGATCTGACGGGTAAACCAGGAAAAGTCTGAAATATTCTGAAGGTGTCTTTCCTGCCTCTCTCACATCGTCTTGCGGGTAATAAAGATTTAATGTATTCATTTTACTCTGGCAAAAATTGCAATCTATAATGACCTGACATTTATTTTTTTTAAACTAGCCAGCAGCCTCATGATTTGAATGTTAACCAGAGTCCCGCTCAACTCCAGGTAGTAACTAGTGGGAGAGACATACTTTGAATTACACAGGGATTACACCCCTGTGAATGCATGTTTTGAATTCATCCGTATTATTCATTTGTTTATATTTTGCACATTTTTTCCATGTTGCATTTTTATATTATGTCAGAACTCTTCTCTTTGGTTTTTTAGAATATTTTATGACTCATATAACGTACACTTTGAATCAATGGCAGAAATGAAGATGGAATAGACAGAAAGGTAGTCTCTTGTTAGTGGAAGGGATATTAATTGATCTGAATGTCAAATAGAGTAGGGTGAATTAGGAAAAAGTGGGACACTTTTTGCATTTCATTCTTCTGTAACCTCTTACGACATCTATCCAGCATATTAGCCCAACACATGATACATTTCTGAAATCCTCAAGATTTTTTCCTAATCACACAAAAAGGACTAATGTTGATATTATATTCACACCCATTTGGGTACACTGAGCCAAAACCATATTTTCAGTTTGCATTTGGTTAACTGGGACAGCAGGTTAGATAAAATGGGATAGTCTTAATTGTACCCTAACGATAATTCAATTACATTGTGTGTGATTAGGAAACATCTTGATCATGTGTTGGGCTAATATGTTGGATGGATGTTGAAAGAGGTTACAGAAGACAAAAGTGCAAAAAGTTATGCTTGGTGCCATTGGTGCCAAAAATGAACATGATAACAGTACTAAAATAACCAGAGCCCTGCCTAACCTAAGTACAGGGGGTCCTTAATGTAAACTGGATCTCTTTCCATTGGAAAAACCTATAAGATTATCACCACTTTAGCTACTCAGTGATGTCCTACTTAAGCTACAGTTGAGTCAGAAGTTTACATACACTTAGGTTGGAGTCATTAAAAATCATTTTTCAACCACTCCACAAATTTCTTGTTAACAAACTATAGTTTTGGCAAGTCGGTTAGGACGTCTACTTTGTGCATGACACAAGTCATTTTTCCAACAATTGTTAACAGACAGATTATTCCACTTATAATTCACTCTATCACAATTTCAGTGGGTCAGAAGATTACATACACTAAGTTGTGCCTTTAAAAAGCTTGGAAAATTCCAGAAAATTATGGCATGGCTTTAGAAGCTTCTGATAGGCAAATTTACATACTTTTAGTCAATTGGAGGTGTACCTGTTGATGTATCTCAAGGCCTACCTTCAAACTCAGTGCCTCTTTGCTTGACATCATGGGAAAATCAAAAGAAATCAGCCAAGACCTCAGAAAAAGTTTTGTAGACCTCCACAGGTCTGGTTCATCCTTGGGAGGAATTTCCAAATGATTGAAGGTACCACATTCATCTGCACAAACAATAGTACGCAAGTAAAATCACCATGGGACCACGCAGCCGTCATACCGCTCAGGAAGGAGACACCTTCTGTCTCCTAAAGATGAACGTACTTTGGTGCGAAAAGTGCAAATCAATCCCAGAACAACAGCAAAGGACCTTGTGAAGATGCTGGAGGAAACAGGTACAAAAGTATCTATATCCACACTAAAACGAGTCCTATATCGACATAACCTGAAAGGCCCCTCAGCCACTGCTCCAAAACCGCCAATAAAAAGCCAGACTACGGGTTGCAACTGCACATGGGGACAAAGGTCATACTTTTTGGAGAAATGTCCTCTGGTCTGACAAAACAAAAATAGAACTGTTTGGCCATAATGACCATCGTTATGTTTGGAGGAAAAAGGGGGATGCTTGCAAGCCGAAGAACACCATCCCAACCGTGAAGCACGGGGGTGGCAGCATCATGTTGTGAGGATGCTTTGCTGCAGGAGGGACTGGTGCACTTCACAAAATAGATGGCATCATGAGGCAGGAAAATTATGTGGATATATTGAAGCAACATCTCAAGACATCAGTCAGGAAGTTAAAGATTGGTCACAAATTGGTCTTCCAAATGGACAATGACCCCAAGCATACTTCCAAAGTTGTGGCAAAATGGCTTAAGGACAACGAAGTCAAGGTATTGGCGTGGCCATCACAAAGCCCTGACCTCAATCCTATATAACATTTGTGGGCAGAACTGAAAAATCGTGTGCGAGCAAGGAGGCATACAAACCTGACTCAGTTACACCAGCTCTGTCAGGAGGAATGAGCCAAAATTCACCCAACTTATTGTGGGAAGCTTGTGGAAGGCTACACGAAACGTTTGACCCAAGTTAAACAATTTAAAGGCAATGCTACCAAATATGAATTGAGTGTATGTAAACTTTTGCCCCACTGGGAATGTGATGAAAGAAATACAATCTGAAATAAATCATTCTCTCTACTATTATTCTGACATTTCACATTCTTAAAATAAAGTGGTGATCCTAACTGACATAAGATGGGGAATTTTTACTAGGATTAAATGTCAGGAATTCTGAAACTGAGTTTAAATGTATTCGGCGAAGTTGTATGTACACTTTCGACTTCAACTGTAGCTATGAAGTGGGACAACAACAAAAAAATGACTGAATTACAAAATGCATTTATAAAATTGTATCTTTTAAATGTTTTATTTTGATGCACCAGTACATATGTAGTACATATGTACATTTACATCACAATTTAGCATTGTGCATTATTTATGACAGCTTTGTTCTGTTTTGATGTTCTATGAAACTATGTCACTGACCTATTCGTGTGCTTCGCAGGGTGAGCTCCCTGTTAGAAGCTTGCTCTGCCCACCTCTATGATGTCACACCAATGAAGTAATGTGATTTTTATCATGTGATTTCTCTGCAAGGGTTAGTAACAATAGTTTTGATTTTCCCTCGTCAGATCAAGAACTGAACACATCAGGATTAAGCTGTCCCAGTTTATATGACATCACACTTCTTTCGGAATTCACCCTATGTTATAGAACTACCTGATCGGTGTGTTCCGCCCATCTTTAGAGTTCAGTTCCTCCTTTCACCTTTGTTTGGGGTAAACTGCAACGCCTGAACCTCAGAGGCTGCATGCTGGCTGTGCCTGTGTCAGGTCTCAATGTATTAAGTTCAGTCTAAAGCTATTTAGCAGCTTTGGCATGGAAAGTCATGGAGATTAGAAAGAGGGTGGATAGTTGATTATTTAGCATTCTGTTTGGTTCTCCCCACCATGCCTGGAGTTGCTTAGAAGACTTGAAATGCCTGTCGGAATCTCTTTAACGTAGCGTTCTACTCCATCCTCGGGTACCTCTATTGCTTTTTACCACATCAGCCTGGCCACATTCCCATAATCTCCATTGGTAATGAGATCTAGAAGATTCAGGGCAATGTTGTTCTCTACTGAGAAGCCCTCTGCAAAAAGGAATACTTCTTTCGACAGGCTATTATGGCATTTTGAGGGCGGTGGAGGTAAAATACTGGTAAAAAATAGTACAAAAACCCCCCATTATTTTAATGCATGTACTATTAAGCTTCTTGGGTTTTACACCAAATATGTAAAAATGAGTCATGCAGTATAATTCTGAATTGATATTTTTAAACTTTATTTAACTAGGCAAGTCAGAACAAATTCTTCGGGCCTAGGAACAGTGGGTTAACTGCCTTGTTCAGAGGCAGAACGACAGATTTTTACATTGTCAGCTCGGGGATTCAATCTAACAACCTTCGGTTACTGGCCCAACGCTCTAACCACCTGGCTACCTTGATTACTGCATTGTTGGGTTTAGCGCTTGCAAGAAAGGCATTTCACTGTACTTGTGCATTTGCAGGAATATTATATATGTTTACAGGAATACAGTCCACCCCCCAAATTCAACCAAGCTTTCATATTATGTCGTGTTGATAGTGACCAATGCAGAACACAGAAAATCTCCTTAAATGAACAGATGGATATGTATTTAATATTCCATCCATCAACATAACATCAACAGTTCTAGTCCTTTTAATATTCAAATCTTTTAGCACAAGAAATATAAAATTCTATACAGACAACAGACCAGATTTTCCACATAAGAAGTGTGTTCTGGGACCTATCTGGAGATCCACACACATTTAGTAAGCTTGCCTCAACAACTCATAAGGGACACTGGCAGTACAGAAGATGTGAACGATATTCTACACAATTGGCCAAGAGATGGAAAAGACATTCAACCTCAAGGGATCCTCTAACATTAGCGCAGAATGCGAAAGGAGATGTGTAGAAATTGATTGGTTTGCGGTCGGACATGTGGCCGTGCAACTAAAGGCACAGGCTTATTTCCTCGAACTACGTCCTCCAGAATGGGAAAAAAAGTCAATGTGATAATGGATAACTTCAGCAGAATTGGATTTTGTTGTCCTTGATTGCATTCGCGGTTCATATCTCATTATCGATGTGTTGCATTAGAACTTTCACCAAATGAACAAACACTTTCCTCTCTTATTATCTGCATCATTTTGTAAGAGCATTGCATGGCATTGATTGTGTAAGTCTACTTAAAAAGAGACGGATGTAATTGCGTGGATTAAGTATGCCAAGGAGTTGACTATCTGTTAACCCCTTAGACATGTCTTTATGTGACCAGCTCTAACATAAGCCTTCATGCTGCCTCCTTCGAGAGGGTGACAGGTCATATCTGGGTGTATGGAAATGTAATACATTATTCCAACCCTGTGCATCTCAAACAGACACGGTTAGACATATCTTCACCTTTCCCTCTTTGGCGTTGTCCTTTGTTGCTCTCTTTTGTGACTTCACTCTCTTTTCAACAACAACAACATCCCTCTACTTAACTTAGCTCCACTCTCCTGCTGTCCATTCAACAGCCTTGTAAACCACCGCCTCCCACCCCAATGGAGTCCTAACGCAGTGTCTTCCCGGAGGGAAGTCAATCAAAGTCTCCCTGCAGTAAGTTATTTCTCCGGCCCTAACTGATCATTTTCCCTCTAATATCCCAGGCCCGGCTTCACACCCGGCTGATCAATGTTGTTGAAAATAGTGGACTGTCCATTCTGTCTGGGAGCAGTGGGGAAGTGAAAAACGGACTAAATGGATGACTTTGTAAAGGGAGGCGGGACCACTTGTATAACCCATGGTTCCCTCTCAAAACACATTCCCGTCAGCTTCATCACAACTACATTAGCAATTCAAAGTGGGGCCCGGGGGTTGCGAATGTTTATGTGGATGCCCAGTGCAATGAAGGTTCACATTTGTATTCTGTCACTGCTCTGTCACTCACTTGGCACTGAAGTTAGGAGGCAGCCCTAATTATAAACCTCAAACACTTCTTCAGTGGCCATACTATCTCCCTAAAAATAAAGGATGTAAGGTTCTCCTATCATGATCATTTTTTCACTCATTGCCTCCACTCCCAATGATACAAGGTTCTCCTACAGTGAGAGTATTTTTTCTCTCTCATTGTTTCCTCTCGAGCCATTAAAATGCATCTATCGGATAAATATTTTTTTTTAGATTGTGCCCTTCGTGAAAGTTGCAAGGTTCACACCTCGCACTCCCAGTAAATTATGTGGGAGTTTTTCTTTATCATCTTAAACTGTGACATGAAATGGGATCGATAATCCTAATTAGCACATCTGAAGCATCCCAAAGTAGTCATCAGAGTTTGAGATTATATTTTCAACCTCACTGATCAATTGGCTGTTTGAAGTGTCTTACTTAATAACGCTACAGTAACTCTCACCCTGTAACTTGCTAATGAAGGCTCCTGAGTCTCCCAGGGACATGTGTAGGTTCAGCCCTATCCCACTGCTTCCCACTGCTTATTTTTGCTGTGCATCAGCAGTATCCACCGTGGTCTTTAGGAAGACGTGAAAACTTGCTATCTTGATTTTTTTTGTTGCCTACTTATATACTGTGTAGATATACTGTATATATTTATGAATCAGTTTTTTTAGATCCTGGATGCCAATTGGTTGATAGCAGGGAATTATTCACCACAATACGCACATTTTCCGGGTAATGCCTGTTAAGAGTTCCTTTATATTTGATCAATGCACAGCCACTGTCCCACAGCTCAGCCAGTCAGTTTATGAAAGTATTCAGAAGTATTCAGCCAGTCAGTTTATGAAAGTATTATGAAAGTATTCAGAATTATTCAGCCAGTCAGTTTATGAAAGTATTATGAAAGTATTATGAAGTATTCAGCCAGTCAGTTTATGAAAGTATTATGAAAGTATTCAGAAGTATTCAGCCAGTCACTTTATGAAAGTATTGTGAAAGTATTCAGAAGTATTCAGCCAGTCAGTTTATGAAAGTATTATGAAAGTATTCAGAAGTATTCAGCCAGTCAGTTTATGAAAGTATTATGAAAGTATTCAGAAGTATTCAGCCAGTCAGTTTATGAAAGTAATCTCCCCTGGAAAAAAGTGTATGATTCAAATCAAGTCTTATTGGTCGCATACAGCAGATGCAGATTTAGCAGATTTAGCAGATGTTATTGCGGGTGTTGCGAAATGCTTGTCTTCCTATGTAGCTCCAGCAGTGCAGTAAGATCTAACAATGCACAACAATACACACAAAAAATTTTTTTTGTTAAAGAAGGGATTAAGAAATATAGAAATATTAGGACGAGCAATGTCAGCGTCCGGAGTAAAAATATATACAGTATATCACAAAAGTGAGTACACCCCTCACATTTTTGTAAATATTTGAGTATATCTTTTCATATGACAACACTGAAGAAATGACACTTTGCTGCAATGTAAAGTAGTGAGTGTACAGCTTGTATAACAGTGTAAATTTGCTGTCCCCTCAAAATAACTCAACACACAGCCATTAATGTCTAAACTGCTGGCAACAAAAGTGAGTACACCCCTAAGTGAAAATGTCCAAATTGGGCCCAATTAGCCATTTTCCCTCCCCGGTGTCATGTGACTCATTAGTGTTACAAGGTCTCAGGTGTGAATGGGGAGCAGGTGTGTTAAATTTGGTGTCATCGCTCTCACAGTCCCTCATACTGACTGGTCACTGGAAGTTCAACATGGCACCTCATGGCAAAGAACTCTCTGAGGATCTGAAAAAAAGAATTGTTGCTCTACATGAAGATGGCCTGGGCTATAAGAAGATTGCCAAGACCCTGAAACTGAGCTGCAGCACGGTGGCCAAGACCATACAACGGTTTAACTGGACAGGTTCCACTCAGAACAGGCCTCGCCATGGTCGACCAAAGAAGTTGAGTGCACGATGCTCAGCGTGCACTCAAACCAGAGGTTGTCTTTGGGAAATAGACGTATGAGTGCTGCCAGAATTGCTACAGAGGTTGAAGGGGTGGGGGGTCAGCCTGTCAGTGCTCAGACCATACGCCGTACACTGCATCAAATTGGTCTGCATGGCTGTCGTCCCAGAAGGAAGCCTCTTCTAAAGATGATGCACAAGAAAGCCCACAAACAGTTTGCTGAAGACAAGCAGACTAAGG
This sequence comes from Salvelinus alpinus, assembly GCF_045679555.1. Classification (NCBI taxonomy): domain Eukaryota; kingdom Metazoa; phylum Chordata; class Actinopteri; order Salmoniformes; family Salmonidae; genus Salvelinus; species Salvelinus alpinus. The sequence continues at coordinate 43,926,766 of NC_092105.1, read as the reverse complement.
ACATTGATTACTGGAACCATGTCCTGTGGTCTGATGAGACCAAGATAAACTTATTTGGTTCAGATGGTGTCAAGCGTGTGTGGCGGCAACCAGGTGAGGAGTACAAAGACAAGTGTGTCTTGCCTACAGTCAAGCATGGTGGTGGGAGTGTCATGGTCTGGGGCTGCATGAGTGCTGCTGGCACTGGGGAGCTACAGTTCATTGAGGGAACCATGAATGCCAACATGTACTGTGACATACGAAGCAGAGCATGATCCCCTCCCTTCGGAGACTGGGCCGCAGGGCAGTATTCCAACATGACCCCAAACACACCTCCAAGACGACCACTGCCTTGCTAAAGAAGCTGAGGGTAAAGGTGATGGACTGGCCAAGCATGTCTCCAGACCTAAACCCTATTGAGCATCTGTGGGGCATCCTCAAACGGAAGGTGGAGGAGTGCAAGGTCTCTAACATCCACCAGCTCCGTGATGTCGTCATGGAGGAGTGGAAGAGGACTCCAGTGGCAACCTGTGAAGCTCTGGTGAACTCCATGCCCAAGATGGTTAAGGCAGTGCTGGAAAATGATGGAGGCCACACAAAATATTGACACTTTGGGCCCAATTTGGACATTTTCACTTAGGGGTGTACTCACTTTTGTTGCCAGCAGTTTAGACATTAATGGCTGTGTTGAGTTATTTTGAGGGGCCAGCAAATTTACACTGTTATACAAGCTGTACACTCACTACTTTACATTGTAGCAAAGTGTCATTTCTTCAGTGTTGTTACATGAAAATATATACTCAAATATTTACAAAAATGTGAGGGGTGTACTCACTTTTGTGATATACTGTATATACAGTACCTTCGGAAAATATTCAGACCCCTTGACTTTTTCCACATTTAAAGCCTTATTCTAAAATTGATTAAATAGTATTTTTTCTTCATCAATCCACACACAATACCGCATAATGACAAAGCAAAAAAAGTTTTTTTTGCAAAAAAAACTAAAAAACAAATGGAAATATCACATTTACATAAGTATTCAGACCCTTTACTCAGTACTTTCTTGAAGCACCTTTGGCAGCGATTACAGCCTCATGTCTTCTTGGGTATGATGCAACAAGCTTGGCACACCTGTATTTGGGGAGTTTCTTCCGTTATTCTATGAAGATACTCTAAAGCTCTGTCAGGTTGGATGGGGAGCATCGCTGCACAGCTATTTTCAGGTCTCTCCAGAGATGTTAGATCGGGTTCAGGTCCGGACTCTGGCTGGGCCACTCAAGGAAATTCAGAGACTTGTCCCGAAGCCACCCCTGCGTTGTCTCGGGTGTGTGCTTAGGGTCAATGTCCTGTTGGAAGGTGAACCTGCTCCCCAGTCTGAGGTCTTGTGCGCTCTGGAGCAGGATTTCATCAAGGATCTCTTTGTACTTTGCTCCGTTCATCTTTGTCTCTATCCTGACTAGTCTCCATGTCCCTACCGCTGAAAAACATCCCCACAGCATGATGCTGCCACCACCATGTTTCGCCTCCAGACATGACGCATGGCATTCAACAGTTCAATCTTGGTTTCATCAGACCAGAATCTTGTTTCCCATGGTCTGAGAGTTTTTAGGTGCCTTTTGGCAAACTCCAAGCCGGCTGTCAAGTGCCTTTTATTGAGGAGTGGCTTCCATCTGGCCACTACCATAAAGACCTGATTGGTGGAGTGCTGCAGAGATGGTTGTCCTTCTGGAAGGTTCTCCCATCTCCACAGAGGAACTCTGGAGCTCTGTCAGAGTGACCATTTGGAGCTCTGTCAGAGTGACCATTCACATCCCTGACCAAGGTCCTTCTCCCCCGATTGCTGAGTTTGGCAGGGCAGCCAGCTGTAGGAAGAGTCTTGGTGGTTCCAAACTTCTTCCATTTAAGAATGATGGAGGGCACTGTGTTCTTTGGCATCTTCAATGCTGCAGAATATTTTTTGGTATCCTTCCCTAGATCTGTGCCTTGATACACTGGGATTTTGATCTGACATGCACTGTCAACTGTGCAACCTTATAGATCGGTGTGTGCCTTACCAAATCATGTCCAATCAATTGAATTTACCACAGGTGGACTCCAATCAAGTTGTAGAAACATCTCAAGGATGTTCAATGGAAACAGGATGCACCTGAGCTAAATTTCAATTCTCATAGCAAAGGGTCTGAATACCTATGTAAATAAGGTATTTCTGATTTCTTATTTTTAATAAATTAGCAAAAACGTCTAAACTTATTTTTGCTTTGTCATTATGGGGTATTGTGTGTAGATTGCTGAGGATTTACATTTGTTTAAATCCATTTTAGAATAAGGCTTTAACGTAACAAAATGTGGAAAAAGTCAAGGGGTCTGAATACTTTCCGAAGGCACTGTATAACTTATCTTTCTTATCTTATTTTGCACCGGCTATCATTTTGTCTTAACCCAACAACAGATTACTACAGGCAGAGAGGAAGAGGCGAAGCGAGAGGGCTTACTCCGCCCAAAATCTGTCCACATTAAGCAGATCAATTATTCAATTATTAAGCAAAGAGAGGAGTTTTTGTATTCAGGACCGGACTACTGTATTTAGGGCTTCAGGAGTTTTTTATTTTGGGTAAATCAGCTAACTTCCTATATTTGAACAAATTTTGGCAATGTGCAGAGAGAAAAAAAAGATATGTTTTATAATTCTATTCTACACAATTTGTCATGAGGCTAAGAGAAAATGTTGCAGATTTAAAGCTAATTTCCTGCAATTCTACACTTTTTGCCATGGTGTCGAGATTTTTTTGTTGCTGTTGTATAGCTCATCTCATGCTTTTGCACATTTTTGTAAATTGAAGAAACATTGCCTTGTGCTGTCACGGCTGTTGAGGCTGTCACGGCTGTTGAGTGAACAGGACCAAGGCGCAGCGTGGTGAGCGTACATGTTCTTTTATTTAGAAAAGACGCCGAACAAAACAATAGACACTACAAAACAAACTGTGAAGCTAAAAGCTAAGTGCCATAAACAAAGTCAATTTCCCACATAGACAGGTGTAAAAAGGGCTACCTAAGTATGGTTCTCAATCAGAGACAACGATAGACAGCTGTCCCTGATTGAGAACCCTACCCGGCCAAAACATAGAAATACAAATAATAGAATATAGAATACCCACCCCAACTCACACCAACCAAACCAAAATAGAGACATAAACAGGATCTCTAAGGTCAGGGCGTGACATGTGCCTTAATATACCATGACCAAAAAAAAACACATATCTGTAAGATATTTCCAAATTTCTCTCCCTCATGAGGAGGGAGGATAATGAAAGTTCACAGAAGTAACAAGTAAAGGTAGTAAAGTAGTGTTTTTACTTATATCAATTTTGTTTATGAATTATTAAGTGATTAAAACTCAAAATGCTGTTACCAAATCGGTAACAGAATTTCCGAACAATTGGTAACGGAATTTCTACAATGGGAAATCATAATAGTCATAAACCACAGAGTGGTCACCTGCTACTGTCCTCCCTTCCACTGGCATGCTGTTATGTTCAGCTCATAACTGTTTTCTTTCTCTTTCTGTCATCTGGTGGTCAAAGCAAGAGTGTGAAAAGTCTGGAAAACCCCTCCCTCCCTTCCCCCTCTCTCTCTCTTCTCTCTCGCCCCTTCTATTTCCATTTACTGTAACCAGCATCCTCAACCACCGAGCACTGAATGACACCTGATGTCAATGGGTGTTGAAAAGTAGTTGAAATGTGGTCAGTCCGGCCTGGCCTTGATTTCAACGTCCACAACATCATTTTTTGGTCCAGACCAGCCTTGATTTCAATGTCCCCAAACGTCTGGACTGGACTTAATTTAGCCCACACATAGACGTCCATGATTGGTTCAGATTTGGTCCAGGCCACAATTGTCTGGACAGGATCAAATCTGAACCAATCGTAGATGTCTATGTTTCACATGTTTGGACAGCACAGTGCCAACAGTAAAAAAAAAAAATAGAGTATAGTTCTATACAGAACTATACAGTACAATACAGTAGAGTACAGTAAAGAAAAGTATTTGGTCTTGTTTGGTGGCAGAGCTCATTAAAAGAATAGCCAGTGTGTAGAATAATACCCAACTATGGTTGGAGGGTATTGCACATTTCGACCTTTGTGGACCTATTTAGGATACATCACCATGAAGAGAATGACATTCATATCCATAATTATGCATTTCTGGGTGCATGTTTTGGTTTTTACTCCAGCACTCCACAGCTGATTCAAATAATCCAAGCTTGGTGATGAGATTGTTATTTGAATCAGCTGTGTAGTGCTAGGGCAAAAAACAAAACGTTTGGTCCATTAATATTAGTATTTAAAAAAAGTAAACGTCAAAATGTAAAATGTATTTTATTAGTTTGTCATACTACCGTCATCAAAATTTCATTAATTTTACCCCTTTAAAATGGACATACATTACATCCATAATTTCAAAGCTCACTATATTGAATTACACATCATTTTAAAGGCCATTTCATAGAAAATGTAACAAACTGGACTATATGTAGTAACTTTACTCTGAAGAGATTGTGATTGGGTCAAAATAGGTGTTTGGCATTTGGTAATCTAAATTCAGTGTACTTCAGGATCTTTAACTGCCATTTCCCAAAAGTCAGATTCTTCTCACTTGCCAACTAATTTTCCTTAGCTTCAGAAGCAGCCACATTCATCAAATTTGGGGTGATTATCTTTAGATATATTCTCTAGACATGCCCAGAGGGAATTGTTGATATGTTGTAATTTTTTTAATTCTAGATAACATTTTCTTTAGAAAAATTTGCCAAAATACAGATAGAAGATTGTGGATAAATACTTTTTAAATATTTCTGAGTAAATTCAGTCCTGGTCTGTCTTAAAATACAACCAAAACATTTAGGCTGACATAATCCAGTGTCCTGAAAAATGTATTTGTGTGATTTGCAAATGTGCCTATATTTAATGAGATATAGCCTCATTTTGATATTTGTATACAATATTTTAGAAAAATTGTAATACAAAACAGTATTATATTTGTGTCTACGTCAACCGGTAAAAGTTGATTGTGATATAATTAAGGGGGGAAAATCCCTATTAGTAAGTGGTGCCTGGACTTAAACTTTGAAATCAATAGTTTTTGTTTGGCATACATGTTAATCAAGTGAAAAATCGGAGTTACAGCACAATTCCGTTACCGTGGAATTACCCTACACTTTCCATCCTTTTTGGCTAAATAGGCAATTTAGTAAGAAGAATAGCACTTCATTTGCAAGCAGGGATAGGGCCTCAGGCTTGATATGAATGTTGACATTTCTAATTTGACTAATGCCTTGCCAATGTGGGACTGGCAGGTGTTAAACAGATGCAGCGTAAAGAAACACCAGAGGTGTGGCGAAGAAAAGTGACATGACTTGCATAAGCAGGTGCTGTGATTTCATGTTCAAAAAAGTACATCTAACGCAGGACTTTTGGCCATTAGCCAGTCAAGTAACACAATTTAATAAAATCCTGGGTTTAAATTACTCATATTTTTTTTTTTGTCTTGCACTCCCTTCGCTAAAGTTCAAATTCAATATACTTATGCACAGAGTTCAGGTCAGGCACTTCAGCAAACAAAGGAAAGGAGGGGTGCTCAACAACAATGACAAAAGTCCTGAGAAGGGCTTTCCAAGAAGAACTTCAAAAAGGACTTATTCGAGGCAGAAAGGAGTAAGAGCACTCAACAAAAAAGGCAGAGATTGATTTCTTTTAGCTCACTTTAATCCATTGTACAGGGTTACAACAGGTGACTGACGTTTCAACTCCAAGCTGACATCTTCCTCAGTGACCTGACCATTGCACTTAGCTCCTATTTATAGCCTAGTAGCCCATTGAGACACACCGATGTAAGAAAATAATAATAATGTTAAGGTAAATGGCATATTATAGCACAAAATAATACTAATAATAAGATTAACCATCTTTCTCATTAATCTATAGGCCATATCCAAATAAAGTATATACATAGGTGATAATTGGGTGTCTGCAACTCTGACTCTGCGGGTGACCAGAGAAACTGTATTACGCCAGTGGCTTCTATGCAGTGGCGCGCAATAGCATAGTCCGTGTTTTTACTACAAATAGCAGCCTTATGTTCTGCGATGCAGAGTTGCAATGCTTGTTTAGTTTGACCAATGTAAGCAACCCTGCAGACACATTTGAGAATGTATATGACATTTGTGGTGCTACAATTAATGATGCGTTGGATTTTGTATTCTCTACGTGTTCTTCGGTGGTAAAAACTGTAGTATTGGTTGTGTTGCTGCAATGTCCACAGTGTACTGTATGTACACAGTTGATCAAATGTGTATCTAAATAGCGCTGCATGTTTTATTCCCGCGTCATATCACGTGCCTCTCTACATAATCAACGATGTCGGCTGCTTGTTGAGGTTATTATCACATTGTTCCGAACCAGCTTTGTATTATGATGACAGCTTATTGTAGCGGGAGACTTCTATTAAGTTCAATGAGGATCATGTCAGCCCAGTTGTTAATAATACGCGGTTTGTCCGTTCCTGACCCTAATTATGTAAATGTAGCATTAATCCCCCAGAATCCCAGGGATTGTGGAGCTGAATTAGGGTCGTCGAGAGGTTAATGATGGTCGGAATTGTCTGGGTGGTTATCAACATACACTGATAACTTCCAGGACCCGTATTGGTTTTAGCTGCTGCTTTAACTGCACTGTGTAATTAGTGTTTGTACACTGTGTGCATATGATTAGCTCTCTGTGGCCCTGGCCGCCTTGTGCTTGTCAAGTGCATATTTTCTTCCTCTTGCCCTGGTATGAGACCCTATTAAGAAGAGACACACAAAAGATCTAATGTTTACTTGTTGTAAACCTGCCACCCACGAATGACACATTAATGTGACAAATCTTAGAGATGTTTTTGGTCTGAGCTTCATAATAAAATGTCATTAATAAGATGTATCGCTGCTCATTTTTATCAAAAGCTTTGAGTTGCCTGATCTTTTGTTGTTTTAGAATCAATGAGACCTTTGGGCACTTAAATGTTCAGTGAGTGGCACATTTTCTCGTAGAGCAGAAATGACTCAGATCGATGCAGGCAATAACCAATTCAAACTGATTGAACAGTGTCCTGAATCATTCCGCACCACACTCAAAACGGTACGTGATTTGTCTTTAACCAACCAGAGCACAGCACATACGTGGCAAATACATCTAATGAAAAGTTTATATATATAGAGAGAGAAAATTGGAATTAGCAACACTTGATGTTTTTGTTCCGATTTTTTTGTTGTCCTATTTGTAAAACACTTTTGAATCTCCTTACCAGGCAAACTACATGGGTAATCTATATGACATGATCTCATGGGGTTCTGATTATTACTCATCTTCATAACAACCTATCTCAGCATATCCAACGTGTTTTCCAAGATGGCGCTGCAGTGGATAGCAGCTGTTTTACGGGCTCCTGACCAATTGTTCTGTATTGCGTTTTATTTTTATCTGATCTTAAATGTTTTTGTACATAATGTCTCTGCCATCATTTCCAATGACCGAAAACAGCTTCTGAACATTAGAACAGTGAACACTAACCTTAGTGTGGATGACAATTTCTACTTCAACGAGTCGGAAGCTCCGGACGTTCTGCTTACTCCAGACCAGGCCCTAATCCCCGGGATGCGAAAGAGTCAGGCAAGGCGGAATCCTGACGAGATTACGTCGGCGAACAAACGGACCACCATTACCCTCTGTTCTGTTGGCGAACGTGCAGTCACTGGAGAACAAACTGGATTAGCTCTTTTCGAGACTATCCTACCAACGAGACCTGAAAAACTGAAATATCCTATGTTTCTCAGAGTCGAGGAACGAGGACATGAATATACTGTACATCTCGTTGGTTTTTCTATGCATCATCAAGACCGGACGGCAGACACGGGTAAGACGAGGGGGGGGGGGGGGGGTCTTATCGATCTCTAATGTTAATGAAGTCTCAATGTTAAGGAAGTGTCAAGTTTTTGCTCACCTGAGTTAGAATACCTCATGATAAGCTGCAGACCATACTATTTATTAAGAGAGTTTTCACCTATATGTTCCGTAACTCGCTATTTACCACGACAAACCGAAGCTGCACTAAGATCGCACTCAATGAGCTTTATAGGGCCATAAGCGAACAAGAAAAGAGGTGGCATTCACGCATTCACACATTCACATTCAGAGGTGGCATTTCTTGTGGCCAGTGATTTTAATGCAGGGAAACTGAAATCCACCCTTATAACAAATCCCGCTACGACCTACGACGAATCATTAAACAGGCAAAGCGTAAATGCAGGACTATGTTTGAATCCTACTACGCCAGCTCTGACTCTCGACGGATGTGGAAGGGCTGGCAAACTATCACGGATTACAAAGGAAAACTCAGCCGCGAGCTGCCCAGCGATGTGAGCCTAACAGAAAAGCTACCTTCGGGGCAAGCAACACTGAACCATGCATGAGAGCACCAGCTGTTCTGGATGACTGTGTCATCTCGCTCTCTGTAGCCGATTAAATGCACAGAGATACCGTGACGAGATCCTAAGGCCCATTGTTGTGCCATTCATCCGCCGCCATCACCATCACCTGTCACGTTTCAGCATGATAATGCAGGGCCCCTTGTCGCAATGATCTGTACACAATTCCTGGAATCTGAAAATGTCCCAGATCTTCTATGGCCTGCATACTCACCAGACATGTCACCCATTAAGCATGTTTGGGATGCTCTGGATTGACGTGTACGACAGTGTGTTCCAGTTCCTGACAATATCAAGCCACTTTTCACAGTCATTGAAGAGGAGTGGGGCAACATTTCACAGGCCACAGTCAACAGCCTGGTAAAATTTATGTGAAGGATATGTGTTGCGCTGCATGAGGCAGACAGTGGTCACACCAAATACTGACTGGTTTTCTGATCCACGCCCCTACCTTTTTTTAAGGTATCTGTGACCATCAGATGCATATCTGTATTCCCAGTCATGTGGAATCCATAGATTAGGGCACAATGAATCCATTTCAATCCACTGATTTCCTTGTATGAACTGTAACTCATTAAAATCGTCGACATTGTTGCATGCTCCGTTTCTATTTTTTCCCGCAGTGTACATAGCTGCCTCAATTACCTCATACCCTTGCACATTAACTCTGTACTGTTACTTCCTGTATATAGCCGGGTTATTTTTTTACCCATTATTGTTATTCGTGTGTATTTGTTCCTCGTGTCACTCTTTATATTTAAATTGTTGTATCTTTATCTTTAACTCTGAATTTTTGGAAAAGGATCCCTAAGTAAGCGTTTAGCTGTCAGTCTACACCTGTTGTTTTACGAAGATTTTTGATTTGATTGATTTGATTTGTGATGCATGGACCAATATGAGGTCCATGCATCACCTCTCAATGGAGAAGTATCCCATAAAACTACATCCGCCCTGGCTATTGCACTGTGGAGACCTGTAGACTTGTATGACCTATAACCTGTTGTTGTCATCATGGAAATGTTGGACCTGGAGAGGATTGAGATTAATTAAGAAGCTCACTGTCAAGGCTAAGCTCCAGTGTTCTGTGACCTATGTCTCCCATCTGATCTAACACGCCCAGCGGTGGACAACTGTGACTCTGCATAAGTAGGGTGCTCACACAATTCAGGAGGAATGGACATTGGGCTCAGGGGGACACTTGATGTTGTCATCATCATAATTAGGCCATTTTGAACAACGGTTGCCAAAGAGACTTCGTAAATGTAGGTTCCCTGACCTTTGCAAACCACGCAAATAATATTGCAGCTCATAAATTCTGTCTCAAAAGAGAGAAGTTGTGTGCATGTTGTATTTTCCTCTCTGGGCGAAGGCATTTTTTTGTGCTTTTGGAAGAGTACTTCATAAGAGCTCAATAAGATCGCTAAAAGTAGCTAGTTTGGGCCATTCAGGACGAACTCATTGTGATCGGGCTATGCGACAAGATCACGTGGACTGCTTTTGAAGACTGCTTTTGAAGAAGAGATGCAGCTTGTGTGTGTGTGTGTTCTTCTCCCGCGCGGTAGAGGTTGAGGTGTGGGAGGGAATGACTTTCATGTTAAAGCCCTCGGGGATTTTTACCTCGACTCTTCCGTCTCCCTCTGCGTATAAGAACACGAAGTTTCCGACAACCTCGTTATGCTCATATTTTGAGAACAGCATTGGCACATCATGTGCAGTAAGGACAACAAACGCCCCTTCTTTCTGCACTGGCAAAGCTGTTTCAACTCAGAATTCAATATTGTTAGATGGTGTTTTTGTCCGGCCCGCACAAATCAAACGCACTTCTGAAAGCGCAGTACAGAGAATATACTATTATGCATGTCAATATTTTCTCAGTCTGGACAAAGAAATACGAACAACTGTAACTTGGACATCATGCTTGGATGTTTTTGCTGTTTTGTTAGCGTGCGTGCCTAAGTCTTAGTATGAAGTTGTATAAATACATCTCTACTGCACGTTGAAATGTCTGTGGAAACATTTATTTTTGAAGGTTATTTTTGTCCATTTAGGCACATTCGTAATTATTCAATTAAGCCGTGCATGGATGATTAAACAATTTTGAGTTTGATTTAAATAAATTACGCCTTGGAAGTCTCCAGAGAAATGGAGTCAGATTACTTATGTACCTATTTTTCACAGACCCTTTCACTGTTTTTCTCTGTCTTTTCCTAACAGCTGTGCAATTGTATGATTGAACCGTAGAGAGTTGCGTGTTGTCTCTTACATCTTGAAATTACAACCAGCGGCCTGTGATGTGTCGTTAATATACAGTAACTTTGAATTGAACTTCCACTTTGATATTTGTGCTGTAAATTGCCACCAACCGGTAATGAGTTATCAGGAATTCATTATTGGTTTCAAGGGGAAGGGATACAAATCGATCTGGTGTCTTGATGCTGTGTAAAATATATGTCAGATTTACGGGGCTTGTCTTAGTCCTTGGCGATGGTACTGTAGATCACATCAGGGGGCAACGGACTGCAGATTAAAAATGTCATTTTCAAACGTCACACACTGTTTCGCGATATATGGCCCATGATTGAGGATCTGAGCTGGGCTCTTCTCGTTTCAGAAGGACTCTCGTCTTGGATTATGCATTGTCAAGGCTTAGACCAAGTCCCAAATGTCATTCTATACCCTTAGTAGTGCACTACATAGGGAATAAGGTGCCATTTGGGATGCACCCTCAGTAGAGGTACATGTAAATAGAGGGCAGGACTGTTTTGCTTCCTGTTGATATGGCAATACACTATCATCTCCAGAATACACTATATTCCCCAATTCCCCTCTGTGTCTTTCTCTGAGTAATGCCCCTTCACCACTCCTAAACCACACTGGCCTTTGACTCATTTACACAGATTACAGACGTGATGTTGAAACATGGGCTGGATCAGCGCCTGTCCCTCTGAGGCGTAACAAAATGTCACAATGATGGTGAGGACACAAATGCTTTATTTTCTTGGACTTTTGTTTAGCAGATCCACAGCAAATGTGATGAATGTCCTGCAGCGGGACACACATCCTACCTGTCTACCTGTCTGTGGGGCTTTACCAGAGGGAAGAAGAGAAAGCTGTGGTTTCAGATGGTTACATTAGGAGGGATGTTTGATCAGAGACGGGGCGGATGCACTCGTTGCTCGGTGTTTGGCCTCTGGAGAGTTGTGTCTGCCACTGCAAGGGAAGATGAACTAGATCAGGGACACACACACATTTAGAAGGTCAATACAGGGACAGGCAGTTGTGTGCCACTAGGGTGTAGGCCACAGCAGCCTCCACAGCCACAGGATGTACCACTGCTGTCATACTGTATACCTTAGAGATCAGACATGGTAATACACTGTAACTTTGCTGTAATGTAGAGATATTTTACATTTACATTTCAGTCATTTAGGCGCAATGAGGGTTAAGTGCTTTTCTCAAGGCCATATTGCCCGATTTTTCAACTAGTAGGCTCGGGGTTTCGAACCAGCGACCTTTCGGTTACTGGCCCAATGCTCTTAAAGGAGTAGTTCACTATTTTACAACGTGATGTGCAAAGAGAAACTCTAATCCATGGTTCAGTTTTCTTTAAACAGCCACTACAAACTTCAGCTAACCTTAGGCACCACAAGCTAACAATCAATGGAAGTGATGGAGGGGCATGTGAGCATAGTTTAAAATAAAATTATAAAATCATAAAATTGATTTAAAAAGTGTAAAAGACAAAAACAGAGACAAAAATATACATTATTTTGTCATTTAAAAAAATTGATTGGTCAAATATTTGGGGAAGCCTGGCTTCCCTTGACATCCACAGATACACACCACTGGAATTCAGTAACACTTCACTGCTGATAGCAGAGAGAAAAAGGGGAATATCAGATCAGTTATGTGTACCAGCCAATTTCAAAGGGAAGATCTTGTTCCAACATGTAAGGTAATTATAATATAACACATTGACCTTGCGCATGACCTGCTTTAAAGGAGTGCTCTGCTGACAAGCACTAATTAATATTAGCCTGCAGCAGCAATGGACCGGTGTCTTCTGGGAGGAGGTAAACAATGCTAGCGAACTGACTGAGGTCCTGTAGAACACAGCAAAGGCCATCAGTTCATCTGCTAACACCCCGGTCTCAGCCCTCTCTTTTTCCTACTCTTGTGAAAAATGAACTGGCCAGCTGCTCATACATATTACTAAATATGGAGAGTGGTTCAGCTCTCTAGTCCTGTGTAGCTCAGTTGGTAGAGCGTAGTGCGTGCAACGCCAGGGTTGTGGATTCCCACGGGGGACCAGTATGTATTCACTACTGTAAGTCGCTCTGGATAAGAGCGTCTGCTAAATGACTCAAATGTACGGTATTTCTTGATGTTGCAGGGGTGGTAGTTGCCTCTATGCTGCGCCCGAGACTTCCGTGCAGCCGTGCAGAAGTTCAACAGACCAAGAGCAGTGGCCATCAACAGGTCATTCCTAGTCGATCGCCAAACATTCCTGTAAAAAACAACCGGGAAGGCAACTGTTGCCATTTTGAATTTATGTGTCTGAAGGTACAAAATCTACATTCCCCCGGAGAGCAAATCAAGTGCACTGTAGGCCTACAGCTGGCCAATCGGAAGACTCCGATTACCGTGTGTGCAGTAATGTAGCAGACATAAAAGGAAGCTACAGCAGAGTTCATGCTGTGAGATTTACAAATGTTTAAAACCATGACTAGAGAGAGACTGTCAATGAATACAGCAAAGAGCTGCTGTTTTTATGAGTGAGTTCATGTTTAAGTTCTTACTCAGCGCTGTCAACACTCTGTAGTCAACACTTTTATAAGCCATAAAATGAGCGTTCTTCCTATTTTCACTCAGCGCTACAACAAGCACGGCAGCAGTAATGAATGAGTAGGAAAGTGTATCTATAGGCTTGCGTTGTTGTTATTATTAGCGGCTTGGGTCTTTTTTAATATCAAGGAATATTTCACTTTCTGTGTTCATAGGATTAACAACATGAGGCAGAAATAATGTGGTGCACCTCGAGTTTCACCATCAGCTGGAAGACGGTGTCCCTTTCTAGTCAGTGTCAGTGGAGGAAAGGGAGAATGGAGGGATGTTGAGAGGCAGACCCCCAGGCTGAGACTGACCATCAGATGCAGGCACCATCAGCCCAGTAAAATAAAAATAAAGCTTTTTTTTTTTTAAATGAATGCTCACTCTGCTGTGTCTCACAAGTAATACAACAATGGATATTTTACCTGTGTGATCATACTGTACAGCTTACCTCACATTTAAAAATATATAATGGCCCGAACAACAATGCATTGGCAGTGCAATTCAAACAAAACCAATATGCGGTGATAATGTTTTGGGCCTATAGCTTAATGCACAAACCTCATTGCTACAGTGCTGTTTTTAATTGGTTAATGTTGCATAGGCTCATGTTTTTTTTGAGTCTGTGAGGTAGATCTTGGTTTGCATTTTGACTTAGAAAGTAATCTTGACTTAGAAAAGGTTGGTGACCAATGTTCTCGAGTTTTCCCTGTTAACACTATCAACGTTTCCCTTTACTCTGGCAACTGTGATCTAATCAACGCAATATTATCCAATTTCAATGCAACATACCAAAACAAAATGAACTATGCAAGAGATTTTGTTGTAGGAAGAATGCATTGGATTAGGATTCTATTGCATTGACACGCACGACAACTCTACACAGACCAATGCGGCATAAACAATCAGAGCTGCAGTAGGCCTATATGCAAATAGACCATTACCATATATGGATCTGTGCCATTTACTTTGAACTGGACTTTGTTTACAGCATGAGTGGTTGTGAGTAGATGCGCTTGTTTTGAGATCAAAGCGAGAGCTTCATGTAGCCACGTGGGCACATTTTGTTTCTATCCTTTGCTAGTTAGTGAGTTATTAGCCCAGTTATGCATAATTTGTAGTCAGCAATAGGGGACTGATTGCTTCCTACAAGAGCACAGAACATGTACATTTATTGACCTCTTTGAAAAGTGAGTCAGGTAAAGAGCTTTTTTTCTTCTTAAAGGGGCAGTGTTGTATTTTGAGACAGGCTTGAATAAGCTAAGTAGCCAATAGGCAGAGGGTAGCATCATTTGTCTGATTCTCTGTAATAATGGTATTGGAATAATAATGCATTTTATTTTGTAAAGTGGTTTCTTGCATCAATCAACACCACAATATGTTCAGTCAAATGGATAAATAGGTTAATATCAAGCCCTGCATGTTTATTTTCAAAAGTCTCATGGAATGTAGGCCTATATTGAACACCACACATTGGCTGCTACTGTGGCTGAATGGTAGAACAGCTATTTCCATGTTAAAATGATATGGGATGCATTTTCTCCATTGTTTTTGATGGTAGGCAACACTCTGGTAGGACTATATTATGATCAAATAGCCACAGTAGCCTACTTGGCCACTGTTAAAACTGTAACTTAAAGCGGGTAGAGCCTCAGTGTTACCAGTAAACACACGCTGGAAGTGGCAATTCTCTACAATGTCTCAATCTTCCTACATGGATGCAACGCCTAGGTCTTTTTTGGATGGTCTATAATATCCTTTAAGTTTAGCCTAGAATTTTTCTCAGTCTCTACAATGTTGTGTTCAGCGTTTTGCTCCATCAGAATACCTGTGCACCGGAGTTCCTTTTTCAAAATATACTGTATGATATCAGAGCTTAAAACGGAATAAAGGTTTTCCTATATTTGTCATCTGGAAATGTACCTGGCCCATACCTTAGACAGTTTCTCTCACACAGGCAGCCATGTTTTTCCCTCCGTTTGCCATTTCTCATGGTCAAATCAATAGCAGTTTATCAGCTGCAGCAGGGGACTCATTTTCATCATCAGCTCATTGACCTTCTCGCTCACGAACGTCCAAATTCTTCCAATAACAATATCTACTGATAGACCTGGAGGCATGCAGCAGGGCCGAGAGATAATACTTGAGCACAGCACACCTTAATGAGCTTGTTTTGAGATTGTGCATGTCCACTGAAAACAGCTTTGTTAGCTGACATTTTGTAAAAACGGTCTGCATCACAAATGGCACAACCTATTTCCTATGTAGTGCACTATTTTTTTAACAGGGGGCCATAGGGCTCTGGTCAAAAGTAGTGCACTATATAGGGAACATATAGGGATGGTAAGGTAGCACAGCCAAGGCAAGGTTTCCCTTGATCTGTGCAGCTCTGAGGCATCATCACAAATGCTGTCACCTGAGCGGTCAGTGGGAGCTCGCAGGTGAGATAAAGGCATCCAACAGGGAGTTGGGTTTTATGTTGACATAGCACGTTTTTTTTTAACCAGTTGAATAACGTTGCTCGGCAGAGACTGGGTGAAACCTAAGGTGTACATCAATGCTTGCTTTCCCCTGTCAACATTGATATAGGCCAAAGAAAATCTTTTTTTTTTTCTTTTTTTTTTTACGGTCAACTCCTAACTTGAATTAGGATTCGGACATGTTCAGAACTCGATCTGAATAAGACATTGATTGGGAAATGATTATACATTTGTGTTTTCTGTGTGACAAACATTTGCTCCTTCACTATGTTCATGTTCTCATCAGGCCAATGCTATGAGCAATTATTTGTCAAATTCCGAGCCGAGTAATATATTCTATATATTGATCCCATTAAAACTAGACTTGTGAGGCTGGCCACTATCGCCCTGTTTTGTCCGTTGCCATGGAGACGGTGTTGCGTCGGAGAGTATTTCGGTCACTCATGGCGGAGGAATACATTTGACCGTGCCATGTTAATCACCAGTTCTGATTCGTTTTTTGTTTTGTTATTAATGCCAAGGCCAATTATGGTAAAGCCCTCACTCTGAGAATTACACTAGTGGCACAGGCTGAGTTCGCCTCTGCTTGGGTGGCCTCTGTAGTCAAGTACACACATTTCCCTCCCTGCAAAGCATACTGGAACAAATGGGGTGCCTCTGTCACTGCCTGCATCTCAAATTGCACCCTATTACTTATTACTTAGATGGTGCACTCATTTTGATCAGAGCCCCAATTCCCTAACGAGTGCACTACTTTTGACCAGGGTCCATATGGTCAAAAGTAGTGCACTAGATCGGGAATAGTGTGCCATTTGGCACATATCCTCCGTGTTCCTAATGCACCCTCATGTTATTTCCAGCTCTGCTTGTAAGGGATTCTCAATAATAGCTCATGGATGCTGACCTTTTCTGCAGATTTTTGTGATGGGATCTAAGGTGACATTCAAGTATGTCCCCTGGATCGAAGGCCTGCTCTTAGTGCCTGTTTGGGAACAGAGATGCATCTCTCTCTGGTCTGTGCTACAGCCCGTCAGACAGGGATTGAACCAGTGGTCTGCTGGTCTCAGGGTGAGCCCTGGGGCGAGACAGAGGGCCCGAGTACTGCTAAAACCTCAGCGGAGGAGTGCACTGAAAGGTGTGTGAAAATGTCAACGGGGGAACGAAACATGAACACAGGTCATTATTCTCCTGTATCCAATTGTTCCATTTTTGTTGCCCTCCACCCTATTTCATGTGATTTGAACATTTTCAGCTGTTCAATTAAACACAACTTACATTGTTCAGTAAGGCGGAGGAGAAGGCTGTGGCAAATGATATCCAGAGGCAGCGGAGTGTGTTAAAGTGGAATGCTAAAATATCCCTGCCGTGGCCTCAGCCAAGAGATGTGAGCTGCTCTAATGGAAATCAATGAAACCGCTGGCATTTAAAATGTGGCTTGATGAAATGTGTGAAGTGGCCAAGAGAAAAGGAAATTAAATGATCAGGAGAGTAAGCACACTGACGGCTGAACGTCACAGTGCGCCCCTGCTTGTTGTGCTTACTCTGTGGGACTCCTGATTCTGTGACCTAGGCTTTACCTCACTGTTGTCCAAGGGAACCTGGTTTGCATCCCAAATGGCACTCTATTGTCCTATCTAGTGCACTACTTTTGCCACCCTATTCCTTATATAATGCACTACTTTTGACTACAAAAGTAGGTAAATATAAAGCGAATAGGGTCCCATTTGGGACACTGCCCTAAGGCGCCTGGCTAAAACCTTAGAAGATGGATGCACTATATTAAGACAAATTACAATCACATAATACTGTCTGCCAGTGACGCAGTGCAAGAAGAGGGATAGAGAGTGACAAGCGACACAGTTTACCTCTGTTCTCTCAAGCATACAATTCAATGCAAATGACCTTCCCCCATTTGATAACTATTGTATAAAGTACAGGCCGACGTGTTGCAATGTCAATCTAGCTGTTTGTTTATGGCAGGGTATTAAACTGTTTACCTTTCTGACTGAGATCCCCTTTGGCTGTGGTAACAGCATTCGCCGAGGGAGGATCCTGTAGTTTCCCTGAGGTGCAGTTTTTTTGCAGACGGTATAAATCAAGTTTTAATATGATTGATAGGTGCAGGTTTAAGTCTCCAAATGACGCTACTACAGTCTAGTCTAAAGCAGCCTGCTCCTGTAATGTCTTAATACATGTGCTGTCTCTAGCTGTGCCACTCGTAGGAGCTGAAATTTCCAGTACAAATGAATAAATGATGATAGGAAATGTCTACCTCTTCCTATCAATGCCAAAATGCCCTGGTAACTTAGGGTAGATTGCCTAGAGTGTTCGTTTCTGGTGAATGTATTCATCATGTTTCTGTAACGTAGACGCAGGGAGTCAGGAAGCAGGTGCAGATGGTGAGTTTAATAATAACGAACATGAAGAGTTACAAAACAAGAGAAGCGTCTGGACATGAGCTGAACCAATACTGCCTGAAGAGTGATAATAGGGAGTGCTAGATAAAGGGGAAGTAATCAGGGTAGTGGTGAAGTCCAGGTGTGTCGGTGTGCATGATGAGGGTTGCCAGGTGTGCCTCATGATGGGGCGCAGGTGTGAGTCATGAGGGTTGGCGGAGCTAGCATGTTGGAGTGAACGGCTGTGTGTGAGAGGCTCCTGCAACTTTTTTGTGAAATAATCTAACTTAACCTACTTTATGACACTTTTTACAACAAACGTTTCTTTCTAATACAACATTGTAACTTTCTGTGTAAAAATGCCGAGTAATAAGCGACCAAAGGACAATAAATCCTTATCGGAGGCCTACTCCTCACCAAACAACGAGACAGACATGGCGGAAGGCACAGGCAAAAACGTGACACTTACAGAACTTACCCGGGCGTTGGGAGAACTACGTGTTGCTTTAGCTGAGGATCTTAAGGCTACTATTGCTGAACTGGACACCAAAATCGAGGGCACCATTCGAACTGTCGCGTCGCAGGGCCAGAGTATTGTGGACCTTGAGAGGGCTTCTGAATTCAACGCTGGTAGGATCGACGAGTTAGAGAAGCTGTGCTCGTCACTGCAGGGTAGGGTGCAGAGGCTCTCTGTGAAAGTGGTCGACCTGGAGGGCCGTTCCAGACGTAATAATCTTCGCGTTGTTGGTCTGGCAGAGGGGGTAGAGGCGGGCTCTCGCCCCACCGACTTCTTCGCCAAGCTACTGAAGGATGCAATGGGATCGGATGTTTTGGCTTCGGACCCCCAGCTGGACCGTGCACATCGCGCCCTTGTTCCGGTGCCTGGACCGGGCCAACGTCCTCGCCCAGTCATCATCTGTTGTCACAGTTTCAAGACCAAGGATCTTGTCCTGCGCGAGGCCCGAATGAGGGGCAACCTGTTACATAAAGGGCACCCCTTCCGTGTCTATGATGATTATGCGCCCGATGTGGCAAAGGACCGCGGCGCCTACAGAGATGTCATGACCAAGCTCTACAAACTCCATCTTCGCCCAGCCTTGCTCTTCCCTGCAAGACTAAGAATTACCCCGCCTTCCGGTGAGAAGATCTGGCTCTCCTCGGTTTTGGACGCAGAGAAGTTTATCCGGGAACATACGCCAATCCCCCGTACAGGTTAGAGTGCATTGTCATTGTGTGTTAGGGTCTGCTCATGGAATCGAATCCATACTATACCATAACGGGTGAAACCGTAATGAACGGTCTCAACGAGGGCTACCGAACATGTAAGATGCTGTGGAGGGCGGTCAGTTAAAGTCACTTTCATTCTGGCTGTGTTCAGAGCGATGCCTTCCAGGTTTGACCATTGACACTTTCGGTTGAACATACTTATATTCCCCCATTTTTTGTTGCTGTTTGGTTTCGTTATTTATTTTTCAATTCTTACATTTATTGTTATTACAATACCATTTATTTACTGCTTGCATGGGACTGGGGGTGACGGTTGGGAAGGGGCAGACACAGACACCTGGATAGCAAGTTGAAGTTTTGTGCCGTTCTGCCTCTGTCTTAGCCGAGGGCCGCTCTCCCGATTTAGACCCCCACCAGCCCTCGGTAGTGTCTGTATAGGTGTGTGTACATATAATTACTATTCGTACTTTATAATTATTT
The DNA here is from genome assembly GCF_045679555.1 of Salvelinus alpinus. Taxonomy (NCBI): domain Eukaryota; kingdom Metazoa; phylum Chordata; class Actinopteri; order Salmoniformes; family Salmonidae; genus Salvelinus; species Salvelinus alpinus. The sequence continues at coordinate 43,906,853 of NC_092105.1, read as the reverse complement.
TCTCTTAGCATGTTACCATAATGTATGTGTATATTTTAAACTAGTGTAGATTATTATTCTGGGGCATGAATGTTTGTGTAGGTATGTGTATGTATGCATATATATATGTATATATTTTTTTTTATATATTCTTTTACATGTATTTTGGGTGTGGTGTGTGTGTGTGTGTATGTATATATATACAGTGGGGAGAACAAGTATTTGATACACTGCCGATTTTGCAGGTTTTCCTACTTACAAAGCATGTAGAGGTCTGTAATTTTTATCATAGGTACACTTCAATTGTGAGAGACGGAATCTAAAACAAAAATCCAGAAAATCACATTGTATGATTTTTAAGTAATTAATTTGCATTTTATTGAATGACATAAGTATTTGATACATCAGAAAAGCAGAACTTAATATTTGGTACAGAAACCTTTGTTTGCAATTACAGAGATCATACGTTTCCTGTAGTTCTTGACCAGGTTTGCACACACTGCAGCAGGGATTTTGGCCCACTCCTCCATACAGATCTTCTCCAGATCCTTCAGGTTTCGGGGCTGTCGCTGGGCGATACGGACTTTCAGCTCCCTCCAAAGATTTTCTATTGGGTTCAGGTCTGGAGACTGGCTAGGCCACTCCAGGACCTTGAGATGGTTCTTACGGAGTCACTCCTTAGTTGCCCTGGCTGTGTCTTTCAGGTCGTTGTCATGCTGGAAGACCCAGCCACGACCCATCTTCAATGCTCTTACTGAGGGAAGGAGGTTGTTGGCCAAGATCTCGCGATACATGGCCCCATCCATCCTCCCCTCAATACGGTGCAGTCGTCCTGTCCCCTTTGCAGAAAAGCAGCCCCAAAGAATGATGTTTCCACCTCCATGCTTCATGGTTGGGATGGGTTCTTGGGGTTGTACTCATCCTTCTTCTTCCTCCAAACACAGCGAGTGGAGTTTAGACCAAAAAGCTCTATTTTTGTCTCATCAGACCACATGACCTTCTCCCATTCCTCCTCTGGATCATCCAGATGGTCATTGGCAAACTTCAGACAGGCCTGGACATGCACTGGCTTAAGCAGGGGGACCTTGCGTGAGCTGCAGGATTTTAATCCATGACGGCGTAGTGTGTTACTAATGGTTTTCTTTGAGACTGTGGTCCCAGCTCTCTTCAGGTCATTGACCAGGTCCTGCCGTGTAGTTCTGGGCTGATCCCTCACCTTCCTCATGATCATTGATGCCCCACGAGGTGAAATCTTGCATGGAGCCCCAGACCGAGGGTGATTGACCGTCATCTTGAACTTCTTCCATTTTCTAATAATTGCGCCAACAGTTGTTTCCTTCTCACCAAGCTGCTTGCCTATTGTCCTGTAGCCCATCCCAGCCTTGTGCAGGTCTACAATTTTATCCCTGATGTCCTTACACAGCTCTCTGGTCTTGGCCATTGTGGAGAGGTTGGAATCTGTTTGATTGTGTGTGGACAGGTGTCTTTTATACAGGTAACAAGTTCAAACAGGTGCAGTTAATACAGGTAATGAGTGGAGAACAGGAGGGCTTCTTAAAGAAAAACTAACAGGTCTGTGAGAGCCGGAATTCTTACTGGTTGGTAGGTGATCAAATACTTATGTCATGCAATAAAATGCAAATTAATTATTTAAAAATCATACAATGTGATTTTCTGGATTTTTGTTTTAGATTCCGTCTCTCACAGTTGAAGTGTACCTATGATAAAAATTACAGACCTCTACATGCTTTGTAAGTAGGAAAACCTGCAAAATCGGCAGTGTATCAAATACTTGTTCTCCCCACTGTATATATATGTGTATATGTGTGTATGTATGTGTGTATGTATGTATATATATATATATATATATAACCTTTTTATTTTTTATTTTATTTTCTGGTTGGGGGTACGTTTAATTTAGAAAAATTCTTGTTTCCTATCTAACCCACAATATGTAAATGTTCTGCTGTCTGTCGGTTGCTGATGGTTCATGTTTAGACCGGCATTGCTTAGCAATATAATCTTGTGCTGCTATATCTTGCTTATCTCAGGGATTGACCCAAGATGACGCTTAAGTGCGCAATATGTTTAAGTTGCAACTTATCCTCTTTAGGTTTATTAGATGTTAATTGAACACTTTACTCGCGGGAGCCTCCTCAGTTCATATGTTAGTAGAAGTTCTAGGATAGTGAGAGGTGAACGTATAGTTGGGATTTTATTTTTGTTTCACCTCTTGTTCGAGGTCGCGCCGTGCTTTTTTGGCATCGGCCAGACAATGTGTTTATTATTTTTATTTTTATATTTTTTTGTCTCCTATTTGTGTATGCCTGTTAAAGGTGGGTTGATCGGGGGGGTAAATGGTGGGGAAAGTAGGGGAACAGGGTGGGAAGTAAAGGTGCTTGTAGGGGGGGGGGGCTGGTTGGACACTGCTCGGGTGTAGGTGCTACATATGCTGATCGTGACGGTTTGGTGCGCTTGCTTACCTTTTTACTGAGTTACATGTTATGCAGGCCACCATAGGAACTACAAATGAGAGGGGGGCGGGGCTCACATTCACTTCCTGGAATGTCAAGGGTTTAAACGAACCAATTAAGAGAGGCAAGGTCCTAGCCCACTTGAAAGCACTCTCGTCTGATATTATATTTTTGCAAGAAACCCATCTGAAAAATAATTCTCATAGCAGACTTAAATGTAGGTGGGTGGGGCAAGTGTATCACTCTAACTTCTCTGCCAAAACGAGAGGCACAGCGATTCTGGTACGGAAAGGAATTCCCTTTCTACATAAAACCACTATTGTGGATAAAGAGGGTCGTTATGTGATCGTAATAGGAGAGATCCACTCTACTTCTGTAACTCTACTAAATATCTATGGGCCAAACATTGATAACCCCTCTTTTTTCAAAAGAGTCCTTGCCCTGATTCCAGATGTCTCCCACACTAACCTGGTCATCGGAGGGGACCTTAACTGTGTGCTAGACCAATACTTGGACAGATCCTCTACCCGGCGAACCCCCACCTCCTATTCAAGTGAATTCTTGAATACCTACATAAAGAATTCTAACTTATTTGATATATGGAGGATCACTAACCCTACGGGTAGGGAATACTCCTTTTACTCTCATGTTCACAATGTTTATACTCGAATTGACTACTTTTTGGTTGATGCTAAACTACTCCCCTATACCTGTAATGTGAGGTATCATGATATTATAATCTCGGACCACAGTCCACTCACCTTCTCCCTGAGATTGGCTGACATCGTACCAAACGAGAGGGTCTGGAGGTTGAATCCTCAGCTCCTCACAGAACCAACATTCTGTGAACATCTTAAAGACCAAATTGCATTTTTCTTTGATACCAACGACAACACAGAGACTTCCCCAACATTATTGTGGGAAACACTGAAGGCTTATTTGAGAGGCTGTATCATCTCCTTTCAGACTACCAGGAGTAGGCAAAACAGGGGAAAATTGGTAGAACTGGAGGGACAAATTCACTTACTGGATAGGGAGAATGCTAGACATCCATCTATGGAGAAACATAAAAAAATTACCTCTTTAAAATTTGAATATAATCAGATTCTCTCAGCTAAAATTGCTAAATCCTTTCTCTACGCCAAGCAAAAATATTTTGAGTTTGGTGACAAACCACACAAATTACTCGCCAGACAACTTCGAAAAAATGTGAGTGACCGAATGATTCACAAAGTTAAATCGACTTCTGGGGAATTACTCTCTTCCCCCAAAGACATCAATGACAGATTCCGACAGTTTTATGAGACTCTATATACATCTAAAGCAGATCCTAACCCCTTAATTATGCAAAACTTTTTGGAGGACTGTAATCTTCCTGCCCTGAACCAGGAAGATTCTAACTTCCTGAATAAGGAAATTTCTCTAGCAGAAATTCGAGAAACAATTAAATCTCTAAAGAGTGGCAAGACCCCGGGCCCAGATGGATACCCTGGTGAATTCTATAAAACATTCAGCAACATGCTCTCTCCCTACCTGCACAAAATGTTGGTTCAGGCCAAGGAGGAGGGAGCTCTCCCGTCTACTTTGGATGAAGCATTCATTACAGTTATACATAAGAAGGGTAAAGATCCGGAAGAGGTAGGGTCATACAGACCAATATCCCTCCTTAATACAGACCAAAAGATTTTAGCAAAAACCCTGGCTAACAGGCTTAGCACTTTAATTGGCAAATTGGTCCACTCGGACCAGACCGGCTTTATCCCGAACAGAAACTCATACTTCAATCTCAGGCGCCTCTTCAACATTATGTATTCTCAGAGGTTAACCAACATGGACCTTGCCGTGATATCTCTTGACGCCGAGAAGGCTTTTGACCAAGTTGAGTGGTCCTATCTGTTCAAAGTCTTACAGAAATTTAATATTGGAGATGGGTTCATAAATTGGATCCAGCTTTTATATAGGAACCCCTGTGCGAGAATACTCACTAACCAATCACTGTCGCCCCGATTTAACCTTTACAGAGGGACAAGGCAGGGTTGTGCGCTGTCGCCTATGCTCTTCGCCCTAATCATTGAACCTCTCGCTCAGGCGATTAGATCTGATCCAGCAATACACGGCTATAATACTAAAGATACTCTAAATAAGATCTCCCTATACGCAGATGACATTCTCCTCTATGTAACAGAACCCCAAGCTAGTATTCCAGCTATTCTTGATGTGATTAATTTGTTTGGTACCTTCTCGGGATACAGAATAAATTGGAACAAGAGTGAATTAATGCCCATACGGTTACAAAACACCTCCTGGCTAGAACATCTTCCAGTTAAGTTATCTTCAGAAAAATTTACCTATCTAGGAATTGTAGTTACCAAACAATACTCCTTACTATTTAAAGAGAATTTCCCCCCTCTGATGCAAAAACTCAAGACAAACATACAATTTTGGAGAACTCTCCCAATTTCCCTGCTCGGAAGAATTAACGCCATTAAAATGGTCTTCCTCCCACAACTACTCTACCTATACCAGAACATCCCAGTATTCATACCTAAATCATTTCATAAACAACTGGACTCAATTATCAATCCTTTCATCTGGGATTATAAAACACACAGGATAGGTAAAAAACACCTCTGCAAATCCAAGATGGAAGGAGGATTGTCTCTCCCAAATTTTATATTTTATTACTGGGCCGCTAACCTCCGCGCAGTTACGTTTTTGCTGGATGACGCACGTCCGTCACCCAGCTGGCTTAGTATGGAACGTGAGGAGTGTCACCCCTTCTCTATCGGTGCTGTGATTTTGTCGCCTGTCAATCTGGTGAGGTCACTTTATCGTAACAATCCTATTATACATAGCACAGTCCGAATCTGGAAGCAAATCAAAACCCACTTCGAGCTTAGACCAATGTCATTCATGCTCCCTGTTGCCAGGAACCCCTCCTTTGCCCCCTCTAACCTTGATAACACCTTTGAGCAATGGGGAGAGTTGGGGATAAGTACCATAGGGGATTTATATATAGAAGGGACCTTTGCTTCCTTTGAGTTGCTGAGGGAAACTTATAATCTTCCCAGAAGTAACTTCTTCAGATACCTACAAATCAGAGACTATGTTAGAAAACACCTCCCAACATTCGGGAACGCTAAGCCTTCCATGTTTGACGGATGCCTAAAAACATCCCCCACCTCAGACAAACTGATATCTCGTTTATATGATGCTTTTCAATCTGTTAGCACACCTTCTACAGATGCCATTAAGGCAAAATGGGAGGAAGAACTAGGGACTGACATCTCAGTGTCAGACTGGGAAGATAGCTTGGAGTACATCCACACCTGCTCCATTAACTCCAGACACCGTCTCATACAATTCAAGGTATTACACAGATTACACTATTCCAAAACCAAACTGCATAGGATATTTCCTGATACATCCCCTATGTGTGATAAATGTCAGGCTGCACAGGGTACACTACTCCACTGCTTTGCCCTATGCTCTAGCTTGTATGGGTACTGGAGTGGAATTTTTAGGATCCTCTCGGAAGTTTTGGAGACTTCAATTGATCCAGACCCGCTTCTGATAATCCTGGGAGTGTCGGATTCCCTAAACGGATTAACCAACCCCCAAAAACAACTCATCTCTTACAGTCTCATTTCAGCAAAAAAATTAATCTTGTTGTTTTGGAAAAAGAGGGAAGCGCCCACTACCAAATTATGGCTCAGCGAATTGGCAAACACTGTACACTTAGAAAGAATTAGATATATTCTGAACAATAAATTATCAACATTTGATCAAATCTGGCAGCCTTTCCTCTACTACTTAGACCATGTGGCGCTTTGAATTTGTACTTTTTAACGCACTCTCAACTGTAATATTTTAATCCACCCTTGGTCAGCGTGTGCTGGCACCGCCACCCGAGCAGTGGGGAGGGTAATAAGGGGTAGGGATAAAGGGGGGGAAGAAGGGGGGGAGGGATAAAGGGGGGGAGGGGTAAGGGGGGACACCTACCCTCTTTCTTTATACCTGTCCATGTTCTGTATGTCTTGTTTTGTAATATTTGTTTTGTACCCGGAACCCTGGGTCTTTTTGTTTCTGTCTGCTATTTTATGTATAGATAAGAACTGTATACCTGGCTTTTATACCGATACACCATTCTTGTATGTGTTCAATAAAAAATATTTGAACGAGAGTCATGAGGGTTGCCAGGTGTGCTTCATGATGAGTTTCCAGGACCGCTGGTTAGTAAACCAGTGACGTCGAGCGCCGGAGCGGGGGTAGACGTGACAATTTCAATACAAATGTGTGAGAACTCAATCAAAGAGGAAATAATGTTTACTGTGAATCTCTTTCTGTTGCGTGCCCACAACGTTTGTTCTCAATGTTTATGTGAGAAACAAATTCATATTCAGGCACAACATGTTCTTTGTTTGAATTGTAATATGTGAAAAGTAAAAAGTGTTCAACTCTGCCCATTCTGTTCTGTTATCACGTTGGAATTTCACCCCGGATGTTTGCATCAGATAAAAATGATTCATCTTAGAGGAGCGAGATTGTGAACGTAAAAAGGTATACAGTAGATCCATTACCTTTTTGGACGTCCATTTTGACAGACCTTATATTACACAGTGATTGGCAGTAGAGTCAAAATGGAATATAAATTCATATTACTCCCATCCTCTAGTTGTGCGACATCCAAGATGACGCCAATGACATTTGCAGTTGTAAAATGAACCTCCGTAGATACAGTAGATACATGATGCAGTCATGTTGTTAAATGCCACATTTGTTTTGAAACAAATGTCACGTTGCGTCATGTTTGAAGTTTGAGTCTAGAGCGAAAAGAGTGCAAAAGACGAATAGAAAGAGAGTGGAAGTAGATCATTTGAGTGAGCTCCCTTTATGTTTGACAGTGCGACAGCTGCTCTGATGGTTCTCGGCAGCTCTGTGTTGACTCTGTCTTCAAGGGTCGGGGCTAAGTGCCCATTAAAATCCTATGATCACTTAATACACCTGTCATTAGCCATCGGCTGTCCATTAACAGTGCAAATCATCGGGCCCTTGCTCCAGGAGAATACAGAACTTAATAGAAACCTCGGCTACATCCCAATTATCTCTCCTTCCTCCCAAAGTGTGCACTTGTTCACTTCCCTTCACTGATTTTAAAGGAAGTTACTGGTGTAAGAAATAAGGTGAAAACTCCCTCTAGCTAGCCCATGCCTCCACCAATCCAATGTGTTTAAAAGTGTGGTAAGTAGTGCACGTGTGTACATCTTAGGAGAAAGAAGATGGTATTGGGACGCACCCGCCGCCTCAAAAGCCTGCTTCAGAGATCCAACACAATAGGCCACACCTCAGATTGTTATTACAATATGTTAGAAACTTTGAGGCAAGTAAAGGCAATGTGTGAATAAATGGGAAATGAAAATGTTTCTTTTAAGGATCTCACACTTACCTTTGGCAAGACAAAAATCAATTTTCTTCTGAACAACTTTGAAGCTAAGGACAATAAACAAAAAAACTAAAAATGGTGGTCGGTGTTGTTAGGACCATAGCAAGTCAATGGAATGTTCTCATTAACAGACTCATAAAAAAATAGGTAGCTGTATGTAGAAATTGATTTTCTGGTAATTGTTTTTGTAGCTGGAGGCCAGAGATGCGGAATCGTTTAGTAGGACTGTTTATTTCTCTGAATATCAAAGAGAAAGGTAGCCCATTTCAACATATCGTTCGAAAAGACCGGTTCCTTCTGCCACTTTAATTAGACTAGACCAAACTGAAATGTGAAGTTACTCTTTGGACGAAGGAGCACGTCAATCCTTTTCTGTCACCTCATTTCCTCTCCTCTGCTCTGCTTGTTCAGGGATGGACAAACCGCATCTTCAAAACAACAAACACATTACATATTTCATATACAGTGCTTTCAGAAAGTATTCAGACCCCTTCACTTTTTCCACATTTTGTTGTGTTACAGCCTTGTTCTAAAATGGATGAAATAAAAAAAAATCCTCATCAATCTACACACAATACCCCATAATGACAGAGTGAAAACAGGTTTTGAGAATGTTTGCAAATTATTAAAAATAAAACACAGAAATACCTTATTTACATAATTATTCAGACCCTTTGCTATGAGACTCAAAATTGGTGCATCATGTTCCCATTGATCATCCTTGAGATGTTTCTACAACTTGATTGGAGTCCACCCGTTGTAAATTTTATTGATTGGACATGATTTGGCATACACACCTATCAACAGTATATAAGGTCTGACAGTGCATGTCAGAGCAAAAACAAAGTCATGAGGTCAAAGGAATGGTCCGTAGAGCTCCGAGACAGGATTGTGTTGAGGCACAGATCTGGGGAAGTTTACCAAAAAAAGTCTGCAGCATTGAAGCCCGCTTAGAGTTTGCCAAAAGGCACCTAAGGACTCTCAGACCATGAGAAACAACATTGTCTGGTCTGATGAAACCAAGTATGAACTCTTTGGCCTGAATGCCAAGCGTCACGTCTGGAGGAAAGCAGGCACCACTCATCACCTGGCCAATACCATCCCTACGGTGAAGCATGGTGGTAGTTGGGGATGTTTTTCAGCGACAGGGACTGGGAGACTAGCCAGGATAGAGGCAAAGATGAACGGAGCAAAGTACAGAGATCCTTGATGAAAACCTGAATAGAGTGCTCAGGACCTCAGACTGGGGCGAAGGTTCACCTTCCAACGGGACAACAACCTTAAGCACACAGCCAAGACAACGCAGGAGTGGCTTCGGGACAAGTCTCTGAATGTCCTTGAGTGGCCCAGCCAGAACCCGGACTTGAACCCGATCAAACATCTCTGGAGAGAAGTGAAAATAGCTGTGCAGCGATGCTCCCCGTCCAACCTGACAGAGCTTGAGAGTATCTGAAGAGAGGAATGGGAGAAACTCCTCAAATACAGGTGTGCCAAGCTTGTAGCATCAAACCCAAGAAGACTCAAGGCTGTAATCGCTGCCAAACGTGCTTCAAGAAAGTACTTTTTCTGCAAAAAAATCAAAAAACCAGTTGTCATTATGGGGTATTGTGATGTCATTATGGGGTATTGTGATGTCATTATGGGGTATTGTGTGTAGATTGATGAGGGGGAAAAAACGATTAAGTACATTTTAGAACAAGGCTGTAACGTAACAAAATGTGGAAAAATTGGAAGGCGTCTGAATACTTTCCGATTGTACTGTACAGCCCATCCCGATGCAGTGTCATGCTCAGTCAATTTTATGGCTGATCACTTAGCCTTTGGTTGTTATAAGACTTTGATGAACAATTGGGATACAGCTCATAAAACAACAGAGAACCTAGCTAGTAAATATCTACACTATTGATTAATTAAATTAATGTCTACCTAGAAGTGATGCCATTCTGTGTATGGTTTCATCATGGATAACGCACAGACTAGATTGTTTAATAAGATGTTATCATCAATGTCTGCACAATCATTTTGCTGTTCTGAGCATTTACAAAATAATTGGGATAAACATTTTTGGTAATTGACTAGTTTTCCCTGCTGTGCAGTAAGCGAAGTCAGTCTCAAGCTGTGCCTCCCCATTCAGTGCTATACGGAGCATTTTGACATGACACTTAGCAAATATGCCACTAGAAAGACCCATTCGATCCAAGGCTAAAACAAAGTGCTCATGGTAAGGTCAAGTGAGGGACGACAAGAAACAAAGGTTTTTAAATCATATAGTCATTAGTCCTGTTCCTGATTCAGTGGGCTGGGCTTTTTCTGAGTGAGGGCAGATCTAGTATTCATTCCAAATGGCACCCTATTCCCTACATAGTGCACTACATTCGACAATTTATCTCTTTTCAAAAGTCAATGTTTGACAAATGAAGACTGAGCCTGACTGTAATAAAAAATAAATGCAAAGGCTGTGAATAGACGTGAGGCTCTATTCTTCGGAAGGCGATAAGGCGGCACCGGTCAAATGTACGTTAGTTGTCAATTTCGGCATGTTAAAACTGGCTCTACACCCCTTCCGACAGGTTCGGAAATGTACCTGGCCGACATCAACTCACTTGCACTGAAGTGGGAGCGGTGGCAATAGTTGAGATTTGTCCTTAAAAACAAGCGCAAAAGTGACAATTTCATTCAGTGCAAATAGGTAGATATAAGAGTCACCAAAAGTCGGTCTTAGCGGTAACGCGGTTGGTTAAGGCATGGAATTTGACAGCGGAAACACAGCCTATCCTTCTCTTTGGAAGAAGGAACACCTGTCAATAATTTTCTGTCACCTCTTTTTCTCTCCTCTGCTCTTGCTTGGTCAGGGATGGGCAGACTGCATCTTCAAAACAACAAACCCATTTTCCAAGCCTTTCAAATATTAATGACATATTTCAAATACAGCCCATCCCGATGCAGTGTCATGCTCAGTCAATTCTACGGCTGATCACTTAGCCTTTGGTTGTTATAAGACTTTGATGAACAATTGGGATACAGCTCATAAAACAGCAGAGAACCTAGCTAGTAAATATCTACACTATTGATTAATTAAATTAATGTCTACCTAGAAGTGATGCCATTCTGTGTATGGTTTCATCATGGATAACCCGCGGACTAGTTTGTTTAATAAGATGTTATGATCAATGTCTGCACAATCATTTTGCTGTTCAGAGCATTAGCAAAATAATTGGGATAAACATTTTAGGTTTCCTGTTATTTGTGGCAGTTGACTAGTTTTCCCAGCTGTGCAGTAAGCGAAGTCAGTCTCAAGCTGTGCCTCCCCATTCAGTGCTATACGGAGCATTTTGACATGACACTTAGCAAATATGCCACTAGAAAGACCCATTCGATCCAAGGCTAAAACAAAGTGCTCATGGTAAGGTCAAGTGAGGTACGACAAGAAACAAAGGTTTTTAAATCATATAGTCATTAGTCCTGTTCCTGATTCAGTGGGCTGGGCTTTTTCTGAGTGAGGGCAGATCTAGCATTCATTCCAAATGGCACCCTATTCCCTACATAGTGCACTACTTTTGACAATGTATCTCTTTTCAAAAGTCAATGCTTGACAAATGAAGACCGAGCCTGACTGTAATAAAAAACACAAAATAAATGCAAAGGCTGTGAATAGACGTGAGGCTCTATTTTTCGGCTGGCGATAAGGCGGCGCAAGTGTCAAATGCACGTTAGTTGTCAATTTCGGCATGTTAAAACTGGCGCTCCACCCCTTGCGACAGGTTCGGGAATGTATCTGTCTAACGTCAACTTACTTGAGCTGAAGTGGGAGGGGTGTTAATATTTCAGGTGTGTCCTTAAAACAAGTGCAAAAGTGTCAATTTCATTCAGTGCAAATAGGGAGATGTAAGACTCTCCAAAAGCAGCTCTTAGCGGTAACGCGGTTGGTTAAGCCATAGATTTTGACAGTGAAAGTGCAGCTTATCTAGCCGTGACGCACAGTGTCCATTTGCACAGGAACAAAATATGTGCTTTTTGTGCCCCTGAACCTCGTATCTATGTATTGAACATTATTTTAGCCAGCTCCTGTTATTATTTTGGATGTTGTGTAAAACCCCCTCCATGTAGGCTACATGGAACGACAGATGACATGATGCCTGTGACCCTCATATCTAGAAACATTTAAGTCATTTTTCTGTAACAATTGGTTGTTTTCCATTTTATTCTATTAAAAACCAAGCCCTCAGTAGCTTACGTTAATATAACTAAAGTTAGTTTAACAGCAGTGCTTTGGTTGTCTAATCCTGGCTATGCAATGAGTCTAATCCTGGCTATGCATTAGCAAAGTAGCCTACCTGTAAAAGGTTTTCTAAATGGTCTACTTGTGAGGCTTTTGCCGTCATGCTTTTGCATTATTCACAGTTCACATATGCCAACCAATTTCGCTTGTATCCATCCCCATTTCCAAAGAGCACCTCTTGTCCGGTTACCAAAGACGTGCTCCTCCAAACATATTTGAATGATTTAGTCCTATAATAATATCTACAGTGGATATTGCAAACGTGCCTCACACATACAACACATTACATTTTAAGGGGAGCCCAGTCATTTTTATTTTAGGAGAAGTGCGATGCGTAAAGACATGTATAGCAACTACAACTAAAGCAACGACAACAATGTTGACTACCAACACTCCAAACATCTTTCGAAAAAAATGCATGTATTTTACTATTGCGAGCACTCCCCCATCCACATCGATGGGGCCATAGCAGAGCGGGTCGAGAGCTTCAACTTCCTCGGTGTCTACATCACTAAGGAATTAACATGGTCCACGACAGCCCCTGAGGAGGCTGAAAATATTTGGCGTGGACCCTCAGATCCTCAAAAAGTTATCCAGCTGCACCATTGAGATCATCTTGACACACACACACACACACACACACACACACCTACACCTACACCTACACATAACATGTGCACACATGCATACTGGCGCCACACACACACACACACACACACACACACACACACACACACACACACACACACACACACACACACACACACACACACACACACACACACACACACACACACACACACACACACACACACACACACACACACACACACACACACTCACCACATACGCTGCTGCTTCTGTCTATTATCTATCCTGTTGCTTAGTCACTTTACCCCTACCTACAAACATTAGGAACACCTTGGTAATGAGTTAATTCTGCATTGTTGGAAAAGGACCCGAAAGTAGGCATTTCACTGTTAGTCTACACCTATAGTTTACGAAGCATGTGACAAAAACAATTTGATTTGTCACTTATTTGTCACTATAACGTATTTAATAAACGGTAACAATATACAATGGACTAGGACGCAAATATTTTGTGCCCCCCAAGCCGAATTGGAGTTGATGACAACGCATCGAGACAACATCATCAAGTATTAAGTCATGGAACACGCTGATTGGCCAGTGAACGGTCAAGCCCTCGTCATACCTACAACTTATTTATTCATCAAAACCCCGTTTTTTTTAACACCACCGTCAACTATTGCACACACAATTCTCACTGTGAAAATAGCTAAAATATTTCTGACACACCCCCGGGCCTACAGTATAGCTACCACTACAGTGAGGGAAAAAAGTATTTGATCCCCTGCTGATTTTGTTCGTTTGCCCACTGACATTGAAATGGTCAGTCTGTAATTTTAATGGTAGGTTTATTTGAACAGTGAGAGACAGAATATCAACAAAAAAATCCAGAAAAACGCATGTCAAAAATTTTATAAATTTATTTGCATTTTAATGAGGGAAATAAGTATTTGACCCCTCTGCAAAACATGACTTAGTACTTGGTGGCAAAACCCTTGTTGGCAATCACAGAGGTCAGATGCTTCTTGTAGTTGGCCACCAGGTTTGCACACATCTCAGGAGGGATTTTGTCCCACTCCTCTTTGCAGATCTTCTTCAAGTCATTAAGGTTTCGAGGCTGACGTTTGGCAACTCGAACCTTCAGCTCCCTCCACAGATTTTCTATGGGATTAAGGTCTGGAGACTGGCTAGGCCACTCCAGGACCTTAATGTGCTTTTTCTTGAGCCACTCCTTTGTTGCCTTGGCCGTGTGTTTTGGGTCATTGTCATGCTGGAATACCCATCCACGACCCATTTTCAATACCCTGGCTGAGGGAAGGAGGTTTTCACCCAAGATTTGACGGTACATGGCCCCGTCCATCGTCCCGTTGATGCGGTGAAGTTGTCCTGTCCCCTTAGCAGAAAAACACCCCCAAAGCATAATGTTTCCACCTCCATGTTTGATGGTGGGGATGGTTTCTTGGGGTCATAGGCAGCATTCCTCCTCCTCCAAACACGGCAAGTTGAGTTGATGCCAAAGAACTCCATTTTGGTCTCGTCTGACCACAACACGTTCACCCAGTTGTCCTCTGAATCATTCAGATGTTCATTGGCAAACTTCAGACGGGCATGTATATGTGCTTTCTTGAGCAGGGGGACCTTGCGGGCGCTGCAGGATTTCAGTCCTTCACGGCGTAGTGTGTTACCAATTGTTTTCTTGGTGACTATGGTCCCAGCTGCCTTGAGATCATTGACAAGATCCTCCTGTGTAGTTCTGGGCTGATTCCTCACCATTCTCATGATCATTGCAACTCCACGAGGTGAGATCTTGCATGGAGCCCCAGGCCAAGGGAGTTTGACAGTTCTTTTTTGTTTCTTCCATTTGCGAATAATCGCACCAACTGTTGTCACCTACTCACCAAACTGCTTGGCAATGGTCTTGTAGCCCATTCCAGCCTTGTGTAGATCTACAATCTTGTCCCTGACATCCTTGGAGAGCTCTTTGGTCTTGGCCATGGTGGAGAGTTTGGAATCTGATTGATTGATTGCTTCTGTGGACAGGTGTCTTTTATACAGGTAACAAACTGAGATTAGGAGCACTCCCTTTAAGAGTGTGCTCCTAATCTCAGCTCGTTACCTGTATGAAAGACACGTGGGAGCCAGAAATCTTTCTGATTGAGAGGGGGTCAAATACTTATTTCCCTCATTAAAATGCAAATCAATTTATAACATTTTTGACATGCGTTTTTCTGGATATTTTTGTTGTTATTCTGTCTCTCACTGTTCAAATAAACCTACCATTAAAATTATAGACTGATCATTTCTTTGTCAGTGGGCAAACGTACAAAATCAGCAGGGGATCAAATACTTTTTTCCCTCACTGTATAAGATTTACCATTGTGTTAGGTTTGTTAAAATATAGTCCATAGCCTTTTTTATCACTGTAGTGATATTTATGTTTGTTGGATTTTCCCACATTGTACTAAGCCTCTTGGTAGTTGACAGCTGCTGAGTTTACAAACACAATTTGCAGTCTTTTTGCAGCCCACTGAACCAGGCGAATGAGCTGGAGTGTAGTGCCAAGGCTCCGGTGGCCCAGATTCATCACACCCTCTATAAAACAAACAGTGAGAGGAAGGAAAGAATGAGTGGCCAACCCCTGGGTGTCCGATAGAATCAGTGGTATGGTACTCTCCGCTCCCTCTCTATGTCCCTTACAAAGCTGAATGGGGGATGTCTGGGCTGAGTTAGGCAGGGCTGGGATGGCAGTACCCCGGATGCTGTCCCTGGTTCCCCCCTAGCTCTCCCCGGCCCGCCCGCCTCTCAGTACTGAGTGATCTCAGACAGTCAGACTGCCTGGGTGCTGAAGGAGTGTGCAGAGGCAGCAGGAGGCAGAGATAAGGCCTCCCCATACCTCCACAGATTAAACAGGCGGATTAACCTCTCTCCTCCAACACCACTGCTTTTTCACCCCTTATCTGGCCCCCTTTTTCCTCCAACATTTGGCACCATTATTTGTACAGATGTCATGATGGGGGAAATTGCTTTTTAACCCCTTGCGGCACTCCCTCTCTGGTAATTGAAGCATAAAAACAAATGGAACTGACACTGACTAAACACAAAAGTAGCATGGTGTGTTAGTCTTGGAGAGTTCAAAGTATCTTTCATTGTGTTTTATTTCCCCGTATTCCCTCCCGTTGTCCCAGACTTGACATGAGCAAGCATGGGGACATTGGAAAAAGTGCAAGCACTGCAGAGTAATCCACAGATTACAATGGAATGATCTTTGATGATTTTCTTTTTCACTCTGCCAGATTTAATAACTTTGGGAATTCAGTCGCACATCTGACTTATTCGTGTTCAATGGAATAGGGTTGCCAGCAGCACCAATAAATAGTGGCTGTGATAATGCTGTCCTCAGCTGTGCCACCCTGAAGCCACACAACAGAAATTATTTGTAGATACTTACTTTACCCCCCCCCCCCATAACCATATTCTACAAAAGTATACAGTATGTCTCCAGCCCTCAGATGTGCTTAGTTTCATGACCACTGAATGGCAATCACAATAATATATGTTAAATGCGTCCTGTTAAAATGGAATGGTTTGTATTTACATCATTTATATTCTGAGATGGCCCTTGGAGGCTTTGACCAATACCCACTGTTGTAGTGTAATCTGATTGTTTGACTTTTGACTCACAAAGATTGTTAAGGAGAGTGGTAGCTGTAATGTTCTTATAAGTCTCATTTAAGAGTACCTTCATTTCAATGAAAGATCAAATGCACACATTTCTTGTTCAAAATAAAGCAAATGAATTTGTACATTTCATTTATACATTTAGTGTTTGCAAAATGTTTATATTTCTGTCCCTAAAAGTCACTTTTTAGGATAAAATAACTGTTAACTTTGAATTACAGAAACATCAAATGTGTTTAGGATTTTGAACTGGGCAGGAAAGGGGCAGAGATGCCCTGTTGGAGGAACATGCCCCCTGCACCCCTCCAGACTCCGTGATTAGCATAGGCCCCCCTACAACCCGTTGCTGTAGGTACCTGTGATAAGAGGGCTAGTGACCAAGTGAGCTATGACGTTCCATTGATCCAGAAAATTGCTGCGGAGCCAGCCTTGAAATTAGTTTAAATTGCTGATTCAAAAAATGTTATCCGTGTTTCTGGCAAGGCTAGCGTAAACCCCTCTTCCTAATCCCTGGCTGATGTGAAAAGTTGTCAGGGATCGTGTCTTCCGCTGCCCGATTGATGGGGGAATTTGGATTGCTCGTGACAGAGAGACACACATGCAACCAACTGGGATTTGACTTGGATTGCACTTATGGCGACCAGGGTCGTGACTTGGTTTTGAATTCGAGGGCTTGAGGAATTTTGAGTGTGATCTGCAGCGGCTTTGTGCTTTTCAATTCAATTACCCACCAACACTTTCCACTGTGCCAATCTGATCCTCTCTTAGTTGTGATTTGAGTCATAACTCCATGCCTTGCTACACAGTTCAAGGATTGGGGAATAATTTAACGTCAATCATGTTTATTTTTTTTTACCCAGTTTGCTTCATCCTAAAAATAGCAGCAAAGACCAGCGTTTGAGCTGGAGATTGATGTGAAGAGGGAGCAGGCAGGGACATTTTGACACAACAATAGCCCTAATGTGGAGTAAGTCTAGCTAAGAGGATCACTAGGGCAAACACAGTAGTGGATTATACCACACATATTCTGTAATTATTACGTATTATTATCATTCCATTAAAGAGCAGAAAGAAGGTCTCAGCATACAGTACCTGTAGAAAGTTTGGACACACCTACTCATTCCAGGGTTTTTCTTTATATCTACTATTTTCTACATTGTAGAGTAATAGTGAAGACATCAAAACTATGAAATAACACATATGGAATCATGTAGTAACCAAAAAAAAGTGTTAAACAAATCAAAGTAGCCCCCCTGCATAAAGAATTTTGCCCACTATTTAATGGGAAGTGGGAACATTTATCGTAATACAATGAAAATGTAACGGAAAATTATGATTTTAACATAAAGCCACACTCCCACATTTATAGCTTGCACTCTGTAATTGTCCAAATTGACTGAGCATTCTAAAGCCTTTCCAGATAATCACCTGCATGCAGAATCTTGCTATTAGCCAGGTGTAATGGGGACTGGGGCTAACTGAATTGCTTAAGAATAATGCAAACACACCAGTAGATCACACTGGCACTATCAAACGTGCATATGTTGTATCAAGCGATCCTTGGGAAAAAGGCAGGTGTTCCATTTTATTGTCAAAGGTATATTCCGCTGTAGATTGTTGTGAATCCTGAAACAGAGCTTCTTCTCCACGGAGAACAGTTTTATATTTTCATGACTGATGTCGAACAATGTCTGGGATAAAGGATAGCAGATGGCTTTTCATCTGCCACTTTGATGGGTGATTTTTGTTTGTTTCTTTACGCCATGCAACGGGGTGTCGGCTCACTCAAAATGTAAAACTCCTTTCTCCTTTGTTTTTTCGCCCACCTTTCCTGGCAAAAGTTGGAGGGAGAAGCTTTAAATCTTACCCATAATCCCCCCATCGCTGACAGGAATAAGAATTCCGCCCTGAAGACCACTCAACAGATTTTAAGTTAGTGTGTGAAAATCCTTAAGGATAAAAGACTGCCTGACTGGATACAATAGGATTAGAACGTCCTTTAAGTGTCTATTGATTTCTGTCATCACCAGCTACATGCAGTGTATTATAGGCAGATTAGTTAGACAGTATCTGTCAACATTTAAATGAAAGGCAAAGAGGGTGGTCAAGGACTTGCATGTCTCTCAAACAGCTGCTTCAAACAGGAGGCTTCTTGGAAGTCAGGGGGTAGATTTGCCCCCACCTGACCTTGCCCTACAGAAAAAAACATGGGTAAATCCAGGGCAATGCTAAATATCTTCTACTCTGAGATGTATTGCCTCTGAGCAGATCTGCTAAATGACTTAAATGTAAATGTAAATGTTATTGCAGTTGTATGAACAGGGATCTGAAATTGTTTCTTTATAAAGGAAATTGGGCATTAATTAAACAGTGTTTTGTTGTTATACATTTACATTGACCGATTTCACAGATCTCTAATAGGCTCTGCGATTTACAAAATCGAATTGGAATTTCCCACTTCGTTTCGTAAGCAAAGATCAAAAACTTGACACTCTCCCTCATGACACTACATATTGAAAGTCATTCGGCCTTTTCCTAGTAGGCTGGTTTTGCACAAGCTCTTTGAAATGAGAAATGCATGACAATAATTGTCAGGGTGATTTGACTTCAAATGGAGTCCCACCTGTCCTGGAGACCCCAGCACACTTTGTGTCCTCTCCGTGGCCCTGTAGGGGATTGGAAATCATGAGGCCTGACAAAGTGCTGACAACTTGTCCCATGCAGACCGGCCAAGGCGTTCTCAGGTCCGTCCGTCTGTCTCAGTGAAGCGCAGTACAGATGCCACACATGCCAAACAGGATCAAAGGTAGACTACCATGATGCATTTGATAGGATAGGATTGGATAGGATGAACTTTAACGTCCCCAAGGGGAAAATTGTCTTAGACACACAGTACTGCTGTATACAAAGTAGACACTATATATCAGTGTGTAGTACTCGAGACCACATATTGAGTGTCTCGGTCTTGACTCAGACAGTGAGGACTCATAATTTCTTCCTGAGACCAGCCGAGACCAGCGGAGTAAAAAATTCATAATTTTCAGCTTCCATTCAGTCATCGCAGAAAACTGCTTTGCCAGGCCAAATATATACACTTCTTTCTTGAAATATGAATATCTTAACAGCATTATCTATTCTAGACATTTTTGCGCAGTGGCGAACCTATAGGCTTTCAGTGTGTGACAGGTTTCTGATTCTGAAAGGACAGCAACCAAATTACCAGCGCACTCCTGTAGGAGAGTGCACTTTTTGTCAAACACAAAGGGCCAGTGGTGTAGGGTTTACGCAGGTATAAACCGTATACCCAGTTTTTTTTCAGTGAGGATTGCGTGTACTCACTTCTTAATCCCTACTGATTTGTATCAAAGTAGTGTCGTGGAGGTATACGACTTATCAATTATGTAGTACAATAGAG
This sequence comes from Salvelinus alpinus, assembly GCF_045679555.1. Classification (NCBI taxonomy): domain Eukaryota; kingdom Metazoa; phylum Chordata; class Actinopteri; order Salmoniformes; family Salmonidae; genus Salvelinus; species Salvelinus alpinus. The sequence goes on along the minus strand of NC_092105.1, from coordinate 43,886,997 downwards.
AAATCATGCACAAAATACGTGACATATATTCACATGCACGTCGCACAGAAAGCCTAGTTTCAGCAGAATATCATCTGCAGGCAGCAAGAGCGTGCAGCTCTCAACTGGTTTTGGAATGGAGCAGCTCACAGACGAATGACATCGGTAGGAAAGACGTTTCAACTTATGATATCTACCAGTAAATAATAAATGAAATATTACATTTACATAAGTATTCAGACCCTTTACTCAGTACTTTGTTGAATTACAGCCTCGAGTCTTTTTGGGTATGACGCTACAAGCTTGGCACACCTGTATTTGAGGAGTTTCTCCCATTCTTCTCTGCAGATCTTCTCAAGCTCTGCCAGGTTGGATGGGGAGCTTCGCTGCACAGCTATTTTCAGGTCTCTCCAGTGATGTTCGATCGGGTTCAAGACGGGCTCTGGCTGGGCCACTCAAGGACATTCAGAGACTTGTCCCGAAGCCAACCCTGCGTTGTCTTGACTGTCTGCTTAGTGTTGTTGTCCTGTTGGAAGGTGAGCCTTCGCCCCAGTCTGAGGTCCTGAGCACTCTGGAGCAGGTTTTCATCAAGGATCTCTCTGCACTTTGCTCCGTTCATCTTTGCCTCGATCCTGAGGAGTCTTCCAGTCCCTGCCGCTGAAAAACATACCCACAGCCTGATGCTGCCACCACCATGCTTCGCCGTAGGGATGGTGCCAGGTTTCCTCCAGACGTGATGCTTGGCATTCAGGCCAAAGAGTTCAATCTTGGTTTCATCAGACCAGAGAATCTTGTTTCTCATGGTCTGAGAGTCTTTAGGTGCCTTTTGGCAAACTCCAAGCGAGTGGTTGCTTCCGGCCGGATTGGTGGAGTGCTGCCGAGATGGTTGTCCTTCTGGAAGGTTCTCCCATCTCCACAGAGGAACTCTAGAGCTCTGTCAGAGTGACCATCAGGTTCTTGGTCACCTCCCTGACCAAGACCCTTCTCCCCCGATGGCTCAGTTTGCCCGGGCAGCTCTAGGAAGAGTCTTGGTGGTTCCAAATGTCTTCCCTTCAAGAATGATGGAGGCCACTGTGTTCTTGGGGAATTTCAGTGCTGCAGAAATGTTATGGTACCTTTGCCCAGATCTGTGTATTGACACAGTCCTGTCTCGGAGCTCTACGGACAATTGCTTTGACCTCATGGTTTGCACTGTCAACTGTGGGACCTTATATAGACAGGTGTGTGCCTTTCCAAATCATGTCCAATATATTGAATGTTCCACAGGTGGACTCCAATGAAGTTGTAGAAACATCTCAAGGATGATCAACGGAAACAGGATGCACCTGACCTCAATATCGAGTCTCATAGCAAATGGTCTGGATACTTATGTAAATAAGGTATTTCTGTTTTTAATGTTTTATAAATATGCACATCCCCAAAAATGTTTTTGCCTTGTCATTATGGGTTATCGCGTGTAGATCGTTGAGGATGTATTTGAATCAATTTTAGAATAAGGCTGCAACGTAACAAAATGTGGAAAAAGTCAAGGGGTCTGAATACTTTCCCGAAGGCACTGTATCTCTTGCGTTCGCAAATTCACTCTGGCTATCTACTCCTATTTCAGAGCACTCTCCTCTGACTGGGCCAGAGCGCAGAACAACTGATGAATTTACGAACGCGCAACACTCGCTGAATGTGACCCGTGTCAGTAAACGTAGGCAAAAAATATTCAGAGTGAGGTGTTCTCTCATTTGTGTCTGGAAGTAGCAAGCTAGCAAGCTAGCCAACTTTAGCCAGTCAGCTTGGGTGCTTGGTTGATACAAGCATGCATTGGCAGGCAAGCTGCAGAAGGTCGATGACACTATAATTCCCCATCAATTATCAGTGCAAATTTGACAGCCAACTATCTGAAAAAGTTTGAGAGCGTTTATCTAATGTTTCTTTGTTAGATTTTAGCTCATCTTGCTCTGGCTAGTTGTTGATCTTTTTGTTGTTGATGTGCATAACTGCGGGGGAGAGAGCCTACCAAAGTGATTACTTTCCTCGTGATAGGGATGCACACAATCACAGCACCAGATCAGGTGTTGCTGATGTGTGCTTATACAGGTTCAGGAGTAATGCTAGGAAAGGTACTTTCTAGAATACTGGAGCCTCAGAATGGAATGAGTTGCCTCTGCCTATAAAAACAACGTCCTCTCTGGACAGCTTTAAAAATAAAGTAAAAATATGTTTGATGTCCTCTGTGCCCATATGAATAACCCATATGATGTAACTGGAATGATGAGATAGATGTTCTTCTTCTATGTTTTTGTTTTATTATTTCACTGCCATACTGTGTTTGATCTTGTATAGCCATCTTGTCTCAAGAGGACCACAATGAAAATACGTTATTTGTGTTATCCTCGATGATTTTATTCATGTGAATGTATGGCTTTTAAGTTTTATGTGTGCTTGTTTTTTTAAATGGTCGAATTAATAAACTAAACTAAAACTACCTTTTCATGGTTGTTTGATCAATAGGATTGTATAATATTTTGTGGCTTTTGGCGAATGACTTCTAATGATCTAAAGTCGCGCTGTCACAACTGCCTGTAAACACACAGTCCAGTTCAAAGTGAATGATGTTAGGCCTGTGTGGCAAATGGCTTGTTTGTATAAAGGCCTACTGTAGCTCTGATTGGCTGTTTGTATAAAGGCGTACTGTAGCTCTGATTGGCTATAGTGCACCGGTCTGTGTAGACTCCGGTCCTGGACAAGACAGATGTTTTTATTCTGTTTTATTTACTGCAATGTCTATTAATTGTCCAAACACACGGCCGCTTCCCCAGCAAATGCCTTAGTATGCGTAATTCCCAAACATACTAAGAATTCATGAAAACGTGAAAATTACCATATCTAAGTGTAATATACTTCCTGGGGGTCTAAATGAACAGATTTGAATACGATTTCATGTTTCTATAATGCTGTCAGTTCCACTTTAAATGCAACAATGTTTCACACACATAAGTTATTTTCAAAGAGATGGCTAACAACAGCAAGCGCGCTGCAATAAAACCGCAGTTCCACTCACCAGATGGTGATCATTTGAACTTCTTGTTGAAAGGTATTCTTGAAAAGGGAGATGCTAACAAATGAGCAACAACATCCTCTTTGATAACACCTGCCGCAGCCGCTGCAAAATAGTCGAAATGCTCCAGGGTTGGTCTTGAATCGGTCTCGTTTCAGGTGGTCTAAACACTGCTATATATTACACATGCAACGTGGTACATACATTGCCTAGTGAAAGTCTACACACCCCTTGCACAGTCTTCACATGTTTTTTCCTTAAAATGAAATCTACAAAGGGATTCAATTGAATTTTTATTCAAACCTCGTCTCTGATTTTCAAGCAAATGTAAGTCGGGACTGAGACTGGAACGCTCAACACCTCTTGGAAGGCCATTCTGCTGTGTCTTTGGCATTACAATATGTGTAATTGTCCCGTTGAATTTTTAAAAATCTATCCCAGGGTTAGGTTTTCAGAAGACTCAGGGTCGCCTGGGTCTCCTGACAAACTCCCCAGTCCCTGCCGGTGATAAGCATATCCATAACCTGATTATGCCACCACAATACTTGAAAATACAGAGGGTTTCACTCTGTGATGTGTTGTTTTGGATTTGACCCAAACCTGTAGTTTTTAGGCCAAAAAGTCAAAATTTTCGTATACAAAGGTCTCCCTCACCCTCCACTTGGCAAATCTGACCATAATTCTATCCTCCTGATTCCTGCTTACAAGCAGAAATTCAAGGCAAATAACACTGAAACATGCATGAGAGCCCCAGCTGTTCCGGAAGACTGTGTGATCACGCTTTCCGCAGCCGATGTGAGTAAGACCTTTAAAAAGGTCATCATTCACAAGGCCGCAGGGCCAGACAGATTACCAGGACGTGTACTGCGAGCATGCGCTGGCAATTGTCTTCACTGAGTTTTTCAACATCTCCCTGTCCGAGTCTGAAATACTAACATGTTTTAAGCAGACCACCATAGTGCCTGTGCCCGAGAACACTAAGGTAACCTGCCTAAATGACTACCGACCCGTAGCGCTCACATCTGTAGCCATGAAGTGCTTTGAAAGGCTGGTCATTCCATTATCCCAGAAACCCTAGACCCACTCCAATTTGCGTATCGCCCCAACAGATCCACAGATGATGCAATCTCTATTGCACTCCATACTGCCCTTTCCCACCTGGACAAAAGGATGCTATTCATTGACTACAGCTATGCTGTTCTTCAACACAGATGCCCCTCAGGGGTGGGTGCCCCTCAGGGGTGGGTGCTCATTCCCGTCCTGTACTCATTCCCGTCCTGTACTCCCTGTCCACGCATGACTGCACGGCCAGGCACGACTCCAACACCATCATTAAGTTTGCAGATGACACAACAGTTGTAGGCCTGATCACCGACAACGATGAGATAGCCTATAGGGAGGAGGTCAGAGACCTGGCCGTGTGGTGCCAGGACAACAACCTCTCCCTCAACATGATCAAGACAAGGAGATGATTGTGGACTACAGGAAAAAGAGGACCGAGCATCCTTGCATTCTCATAGATGGGGCTGCAGTGGAGCAGGTTGAGAGCTTCAAGTTCCTTGGTGTCCACATCACCAACAAACTAACAAGACTGAAAAGATTTGTTATGGGTCCTCAGATACTTAAAAGTTTCTACAGCTGCACCATCGAGAGCACCCTGACTGGTTGCATCACTGCCTGGTATGGCAACTGCTCAGCCTCCGACCGCAAGGCACTAGAGAGGGTAGTGCGAACAACTCAGTACATCACTGGGGCCAAGCTTCCTGCCATCCAGGACGTCTATACCAGGTGGTGTCAGAGGAAGGCCCTAAAAACTGTCAAAGACTCCAGCCACCCTATTCATAGACCGTTTTGTCTGTTACCACACGGAAAGCGTCAACGGAGCGTCAAGTCTAGGTCCAATAGGCTTCTAAACAGCTTCTACTCCAAAGCCATAAGACTCCTGAATACCTACTCAAATGGCTACCCAGACTATTTGCATTGCCCCCCTCCCACTCTTTTACACCGCTGCCAATCTCTGTTGTTATCATCTATGCATAGTCACTTTAATAACTCTACCTACAGTACATGTACATATTACCTCAACTAACCGGTGCCCACGCACATTGACTCTGTACTGGTACCCCCCTGTATACAGTCTCGCTATTGTTATTTTACTGCTGCTCTTTAATTACTTGCTACTTTTATTTCTTATTCTTATCCATATTTAAAACTGCATTGTTGGTTGGGGCTCGTAAGTAAGCATTTCACTAAGGTTGTTACCTGTTGTACCTGTTGTATTCGGAGCATTTGAGTGTTGCAACTGAGGACAGATGATTTTTAAGCTCTATTCACATCAGCACTCAGCGGTCCCGTTCTGTGAGCTTGTGTGGCATACCACTTCACGGCTGAGCCGTTGTTGCTCCTAGACGTTTCCACTTCACAACAACAGCACAGTTGATCAGGGCAGAAACTTGACGAACTGAGTTGTTGGAAAGGTGGCATCCTATGACGGTGCCACGTTGAAAGTCAGTACGGGCCATTCTACTGCCAATGTTTGTCTGTGGAGATTGCATGGTTGTGTACTCAATTTTATACACCTGCCAGCAAAGGGTGTGGCTGAAATAGCCGAATTCACTCATTTGAAGGCGTGTCCACATACCTTTGGTCATGTAGTGTAGTTACTAGAACTAACGCTTTAGCAATCCCGCTACAATCATGCCATACAGTGTACAGCCAGCAGCAAGCAGTTTAGCAGTTACACCGGAGGGCCCCACAATGGCAATAAATGAATAAGACCAAAAGCTTACCTTGACTTGGAAGAGTTCCAGTGTTGGATAGCTATAGCCAGCTAGCTAACATTGGCTTCCTCTCTATTTGAGCCGGGTGTTTGAGTAGGCTAACCTAGCTAGCTGCATTCGACGCTAGCTAAGTACATGAAAGTATATTTACTACGAAATATAGCTAGATGTCTCCCTCTCTGGCATTAACTACTTTCTATCTCTCTCTTTGATTCAACTACTTAGCACATTTTATGCTCTGCAGTGCTGGGTGGACAACATGTCAGTTCATGCTGCAAGAGCTCTGATAAATTGGAGGATGTCATAATTAATGTGTAAGTCTATGGAAGTCAGTGAGAACCATGAGCCTCCTAGGTTTTGTATTGAAGTCAATGTACCCAGAGGAGGACAGAAGTTAGCTGTCATCCAGCTACCCTACAGAGTGCTGCTGAGGCTATTGTAGACCTTCATTGCAAAACAATCTGTTTTAATCAATTATGTAGTTACGTGAATATAATTAGTATAGTTTTATTTAAAAAGGATAACTTTTTTTAATTTTTCACTTATTGCATTTTTTTCTTGAAATTCACTGGGGAGGCTGGTCGTCCACTTCCTCCTCTGAGGATCCTCCACTCCTGCCTGACACCCATAACCTTCATGGCAGTTTGTGTCAGGTGGGCAATTTGAGATTTTAGTTGGACGGATACACTACCAAACCAGACTGTGATGTCATATCTCTCAATGACCACATGGTTGAACAGTAGCATGCTTTTCTGGTCAACTCCAAAAACCCTGAGTTTACGTAGGAAATAGCGGCGTTGTTGGACAAACCTGTGCTGTGTTGGAATAGTGGACAACCACAGGCGCGTTGTCGTTTTCTTTACATTAAGGACGAGATGGTGTTCATCACACCACTGGACAAACCTCTGGATCTCTGACCTGTACACGATAGTATCAGCATCATTATACAGCAGACCAAGAATGGCGGGATCATCTGAAAACTTGACAATATACTTATCAGGATTACTGCTGGTGCATTAATTTGTGTAAAAGGTATGAATAAGATGGGATAACTCACAGAACCCTGCGGGGCCACCAGTGCTAATGTCTCTATACTCAGCAAGTGTACCGTTAACTCTAACCTGCTGAGTTTGGCTAATCAGGAATGAGTGGTACCAGCTAATGGTGTACGGCTTAACACCCATTTGCTTTAACTGACTGAGTAGGACATGTGGCTGTAGCGAGTTAAATGCTGAACTGAAATCAACAAATAACAGTCTTCTCCAGGCGCTTAACAGTTAGATGTACAATGCTGGTGATTGCTTTATCAGTCCCACAACTTTTCTTATCGGAAAATGAATCCCTGGTACCACTGGCAGACTGCTGGTCTTCTATGCCTCCACCCTCCAGCATTTTTCCTACATGCTACACTTCAATGGACATTTTAGTCCCGCAAGAAGAGTAATTCATGGATTATTTCTGGAGGAATGGCAAATTATATATTTTTTTAGACAAACGTTTATGGTGACAGATAAGGTTTGTCCATTTGATCTTCCAGTAATAGGCCTACAGTGCCAAACCCAGTGCCCACCGCCACCCAACACTGTACTATATCTGAGTTAGGTGATGAGTGCAATGAGGCCCAGGTTGGAGTTGAATGATAGTTAAAGGGCAATTGAATGTCAACTGAATCAGTCAAATATTTCATGAAGAGGAGGACACATTTGATGACAAAGAAAAGAAAGCGCCCCCGTTTTGTTTCGCTCAGTAGAGCCGCACCTCCCATCGTTAAATAGTTACCGCGCTGTGGTCTCCTGGGAAATTAAAATCATATTGTGCACAGTTTCCCTATGACTTGGAGACTCTCTGGGGAGGAGACTTTTTACATTTTCTAATAAAGGAGACTTCAAATGACTGAACAGGGGACTTGTCTTTAATTAAACTGGGAATTTGGACGGGTCAAGCTCTCATATCTATCTGTTTATGTTCTTTGTTAGAACTCCTAAAGCATGTTCAGACTTTTAGGGTCACCACTTTGGGGACTGGTCACCCCCCATGGATTGCGCAATAAGTGATTTGTGTGTTGCAATAACGTCAGGTGATAAGATGAAGAAAGATGATACAGTAAAAAATAAAGCATACAAAGGTTCGGACAAATATTTTGGGGGGGGCACATTGTCCTTTCTCTTTGATATCTTGCATCACAAAGGATTCCCAGCTAATTTAATATTTTGGTCCGTGGGACATCGACGTCGGACTTCATCATCTCATTTCACAGGTACCTCTTCATTCTTAGGCAAAGTTTAAACATTTGGAGCAGAAGTTAGACAATAAGCTTGTGGGTAGTTACAAAAAAATGTAGCACAAAAAGTGGGAAAACATTCAGGGTAATACTTGAATGATAGTGGGATGAAAGTGTGTGTGGAATAATTACATACTGTATAATCAGGTACTCATAATTATCCTCTTGATGTCTACAGTATGTTTGCTGTGAAGCATGCGTTCACGGTTGATTTTAGGGTCACGAAGGACCAACACAAACATCAGCCATACACAGTGGGTATGTCCTATATCGCCAGTAACGACAGAACATCGGCCCTCATTTTATCTTCATTTCCTGACGATTCTACACGTTGGTTGAAACCCAACAGGTGATCTACTGCACATGGCCGACGTGGTTGATTCATTGATTTATTAAGCATTTTGAACTCTAAATAATGAATGTCTGCCTTTACCCTACGCTAAGCATTAATATTACTTTATTAACCTGACACCTGTTAATCAGCCATTACACAACACTTATTCTCATTTAATAGAGGAAATAAGGCAACATTCAAAAACGTGCCTTGAAGTGCAGCAAATCGGTTGAATGTACGGTAGCCATTTTGAAAATCGGTCCCTATATCTGCATTGTGAAGTTGTGGCTCTTTTTTCCTTGAATTATAATAGTCGTTTTTTATGCTTGATCACACACAATTAAGATACACTACGTGTAGCTCATACTGCTTTCCAGTAGATAGAGCGCCTGGGGAAAAAGTGTGAGTTTAACGACTGGTCATTGACAGCTCTTCCGCTTGTTTGTCCATCCCTTGCTTTGTTGTCGACGATGGGGACCGTGGATCTGCCTCCGTCAGTTAGTACGTTTTTTTGTTAGTCACACGATATCTTAGACAGCACTGGCCCGATTTTGACGAAACTTGGGTGAATGATGCGTCTGGGAGACGGCATGTTTACCCTTGTTTTAACAAGGCCAAAGGAGGAAGCCGGAGTGTTTCACTGAGCAGAGGGGCATGGTTGCTTACATAATCCATTACCATTGCATTTCTAAGGGTCTTTCTTAACACCAGGCACCCTTCAAACCTCAATATCAGATGTCTGCTATTCAGACAAGTTCAGCGGAAGACTTTCCATCCCCGTATGAATCCTTGCTGGGCATCAAGGCGTCAAGGCCAACATAAGTCATTTGTCTTTGTTCTGGCTCCTTCATTCCATCTTTAAAAATGATCTTGAAAAAAACAAACACTGTAAATGAGTGATTGTAGATTTCCTCAGACTAAAGGAAAGTGTTTGGGACATTTCCGAGGTGGCTGACAGGGCCCAAATTGGTCATATAGTAGGTCAATGTTAGCAACAACAAAAATGTTTGACTTGGCTTTTCAACCTATGGTGACTAGCAATGTGATTATAGTAAAGGGAAGAGAGGGATGGAGAGGGAGATGGGATACTTTGGGATTTTGCCAATGAGGCCCTTTATCTACTTCCCCAGAGTCAGATGAACTTGTGGATATCATTTGTATGTCTCTGTGTCCAGTACGAAGGAAGGTAGAGGTAGCAACACATACCCATAGACTTTCAATCATTGCACTAACGCTAGTTAGCAATTGCGCTAGTGTTATTTAGTAACGTCCTTCTCGCCTTGGTGTCTATTATAGGACAATAAATTGCAGTGATTTGGACTACTCGCATTTCCTAGGGAATTCATGTAACTTCAACAGTCTGAATCCACAGGACGTAGTCTAAGTCAGAGGTTAACCGCGTACAAATCGATTTGTCAATGACATTATACTGTAAATAATACAAAATCATTGAAATTTTTGTTTTGAATGCTTATTCTGACAAGGCTATTTTGTTTTATTCCCTGTATGGGATTTGATAGCATCTCCACTGCTCACCAAAAATGTTCTACCCTAATATCCAGTTTAAAATGGATTTGACAGAAAATGTTACACCCATTTACCTTGAGGGAACTAAAAAACTGTAAAAAGAATTGTTGCTTATATGCAGGGTCTCACTGCTTATGTGTTTGTATCATCATCATTGATCATCATCTCTGGTGTTGGTACAACACAGTGGATCCTTTTCACTCAGAAGTAATTTCCCCTCACTTGACCCGTGCACTGGCATCAGTTTGACCTCCAACTCATCTTCCCCCAAGAGCAGAACAACATCAGCGCTAGCTCTGAGTTTGGCTGTAAATAAAAGCAAATGTGTGTCATCATTGCTCAACACCAGCGAGATCAAATCCACATTGACAGTTAGCGCTGTAACTGCAGGAGCCCTTCTAATATGTGTAGACCTGTGTATACCAAACGAGTCCTTCACCTGACATTAGTAGTCTACTCACCTCACAACATTCATACCAGTATGGGGTTGCCATTAGAACAAAATATACAGTGTTCACACATATTTACCTTACTAATCCTCTCAGAGAAGTCTGGCACAGAAAACCAAACAGCATTGGTTATATTTAAGTCCAACAGCTTTGGGGTGAGCTTTCTGAGACTTGACATGTAAGAAGTAGTATCCTTTTTCCCAGAATGTTAGCCACCTTGGGGTGTTATTGACTGACCACAGACTTGCCCTTGATGGGAGCATCTTGGGAGCATCACAGGCCTCTTGGAGAATATCCTTGTGTCTCATGACCCAATTTGGCAGCTCAAGAGTCCACATGCCAAACATCTGTGAGGATGGCACCCGGCGCTGCTGCTAATAGCCCATCATATATCTGGACCTGGTTGGATTGGACAGCTCCTCCACCACTCTTTGATATGTTGACCATAGAGTTGGATAGAGAGCATGTCTTTGCATCTTTCGCTTTATGGCTTAACCCAGAGGAAGTCCCACCCAGCTGTCTACTTCAAAATGGTGAAAGTAATCAATGGCGCTGGCCATGCTAAAAGAGGAACCCAATCCCAAATGGACCCCTAGACCTTTCGCCCTATGCACTTGTGGAGATCTGAGAGGATTTGACCGGTGCAATCAATATGGTAATAGCTCCAACTTGTCCTCTGATAGGTTGAAGTTCCACCATATTGCTTATACCAATCAAATCCTCTTAGGGTCTAGGGGTCCATTTGGGATTGGGCTTTGTGGAAAGTGCACCCTCCATCTAACTCTATGGTGTTCACAAAGATCACAGTGGTGGCTAGCACTAGATCCCCACAATCATGCTAACCAAAGAAAGTAATTCAAGTGTGCAAAATGTGTCATCCACTAACTTCCACACGTTCTAAGAACAAGTGTATAGGCCCGAGTAAAGATGCTGCTCGGAGGCACAGTCTGCTGACTCACAGACCATGTACCACACTGGTCCCCAGATTCATCAATATTACAAGGTAAACATTGTTTCCTTGTTTGTGTTAAGCCCACCAAAACAAGAGGTTTGGGTAAGCCTGATATGTTGCGCTTATTGCACCACCTTGTGAATAAAGGTAGTGTTGCATGTCTCATTTGGAATATCATAACATGGGCTATGGTGATCTATAAGTATTATATGTATAACTTATTTAACAACATTTGTAATAGATGTGTAATAATGCTGGGTGAGGGCATTTTCCCAAATGACCATAATCCTTACGTTTATAGTTAATGTGTTCAGTCTAGGTCTAGACTCTAAAAGGACCATTGACTGGTGAACGGAAAAAAACACTAAACCAATGAACACCATATATTTTATACTGATGTATATGATGTTTATGCTGATATACTGATTATACTGATGAGTTATGTGGTGGTAATTTGATAGTTGCTGTTCTTCCAACATGGAATTGTCAGTCTTAATGTAACGGGTGTCTAGATCTTCCTCCTCCTCGGACGAGGAGAGGAGAGAAGGATTGGAGGACCAAAATGCAGCGGGTTGTGAATACATCATGAATTTATTTAAAGACGAAGACGAACACGAAAAACACTTGGAAAATTACAAAACAACAAAACGACGTAGACTGACCTAAAACATGAGAACTTACATATAACATGAAGAACGCACGAACAGGTACAGACTACAACTAACGAACGAACAAACCGAAACAGTCCCGTGTGGTGCATAGACACAGACACGGAAGACAACCACCCACAAACAAACAGTGTGAACACCCTACCTTTATATGGTTCCCAATCAGAGGAAACGTCAAACACCTGTCTCTGATTGAGAACCATATAAGGCTAATTACAAACCCTAAACATAGAAACACAAAACATAGAATGCCCACCCCAACTCACGCCCTGACCAACTAAACACATACAAAAATAACAGACAACAGGTCAGGAACGTGACACTTAACAAATATTGTTTTCCCAGACTTCCTTCCCAGAGAAATTAAAACAACCGCGACAGTGTCTCACACCTGATTAATACCAAATAAAATGTTTGCCAGGCAAAAAAGTGGAGCCCGGCTACGCCGGTGACGACGGTGGGAGTAGCTTTCTAGCGTTGGCACCAGGGAGTCTGGAGGAGAGAGAGGTGGAAGATTGAGAGCTGGGGAAATGAAGGTCTATGTTAACGAGAGAGGTGCCTTAATTAAAATAGAAAAATCTAAACGGCAGCAAGAAAACAAGGTCGACAGTTAGACAAATGCCTCAGGCAGGGCTGTTTCTGCGCACTATGCCCAGGGCCGATTTCTCCTCTCCCCTTCAAGCTCTATCAAATATTACCAAACAGAATCACTGATAAGAACAAAGAGCAAATTGACCCAAAGGGAATAGCCTGGCACATATTTGATAAACGTGGATTCTATAAATTGGTGAGGACCCTTGTGACCTACGATAACATGCAGTCAGCAGTGCTGTTGTACTAATCTTCCCCAGTCCTTTCATCCACTCTATGATCCTGACCATTCAAGTGGAAAAAAGAGCCAGAGATTGTAGCTATAATGCCATGGGCAAGAAAAGGCACATAAGTCAACTGTCACAAATGGTTAGTGTAGTTTAGACACATGATGCATAATCCAGTAAACAAATGTGCTAATTTGAATACAGATCTGAAGGAATGATATGACTACAGAAGTACATAAAAATGAAGCACATACTGCATCAAATGTTTCCCAATGATACATGTATAGAAGCCTTTGGGTGTTTTAAAAATGGGAAGATTTAATCATTTGATTTATAGAGGAGATCAGGGGGCATCGTTTCGGTGGCCAATCAGTTGTTTCAGTCCTCCAAGACATTTAACAAAGCTTTACAAGCAAGGGAGGACTCATTTCCATTACCGGCAAAGACTGCTTAGAGAATTGTATGCCTCTGGTTATAGAAATTAATAGATCTCCGTTATATTAGTGGTATCTAATCACATTTCCAAATGGCTCATTTGTGTGCCCGTGTATACGCTGTTGGATGTTGGCACACTCTGTCAACACTGTCAAGGTAGATTTCCCCCCCATCTGTCTGAGCTGTTGCTTGCGTCCAAAATGACCTCCTGTTCCCTACACAGAGCACTACTTTTGATCAGAGCATTATGGTGCCATTTGGGACGCAAGCTTTGTCAAGTGCTCATGTGCTGCTCCATTAGCCTGTTATAATCCAACATGAGGAGAGGGAGAAGTGCTATACAGCCTGCTAGTTCCTGATGAAGTTGTGGATACCATTTTAATGTCTCCGCGTGCAGTTTGACGGAAGTTGCTAACTAGTGCTAGTGCAGTTGCTAACTGAAGTCTGGGTATGTGCTAACATGCTAGCAGATACCCGTAGACTTCCAGTCATTGCTCTAAACGCTAGTTAGCATTGGCTCGCAAAACTACCTCTAAATTTGTTCATACTGGACAGAGAGACATAAAAAGGGTATCCACAAGTTTATCTGACTCTGGGGAAGTAGGTAAAGGGCCAAATATTACTAAAATCCTGAAGTAGCCCTTTGACAATATGTGTATTCTAAGGAGTATAGTGCATTTTTTCCCCCTTCATTCCTATTTCTGGGATTGAGTGAAGGAGATAAGAAGAAAAATAAAAGTCCCAGAATTTTTGTTGTTGTTGAACAATACAGTAATTGATATTTCAGTACATATATATATTTGTAATTACCCACCTCCAACCCCCCCCCCCCCCCCCCCCCCCAATATACTGTATATTTACCAGGATATTGATGATAAACCAAACTGTGAAAAGAAAATATAACGAAACGTTTGAAAATATAGATGGTTCTTCCTCTTGGTTCTCTTCAACAGTGATTATAGACTCGATAGTTTGATAAAGGATAATCTCACCGCTGTGGCGTCTGTCCTTAAACTACATCATTTACTACAAATATCCAATTAAAATAATGATTTATAATACCGTCATAATCCACTCTGATTTTAAAGTGGTGCAAACAAGTCCTTGATGACAAGCCTTTACTTACTGCGGTGTATGCGAGAGGGATAGGCCACCACTCAAGAGATGCTGCCAGTCAGTTGTTTAAGGAAGTTAGGAATTGCTATACAATAAATGTAATGTGTTTGATAGTGTGCCAAAGTGTGCCCTAGACACCGAGTTGAGTGGCTTACCCCTGAGACAGGAGCTAATGGTGCAGAACCTTGCGTGCCTCACATTCCTATCCACACTGTTTAGACTTTATGTTTCGATGTCTCCTCCTTTTTAACCAGTGTCTGGGTGTCTGACCCATGACAAATCTCATATGTTTCATGTTGCCTCTGATAGACTCTAATAGCATACTTTGATTCTGGATTATTTGAGAATTAAGTGATTAAACTGCAGTCTAGCAGCCACTGCACCTTAAGCAGTGAGGTAGAACCGCCTCCCTTAGTTCCTTAATTCCTCTGGCACCTAGCTACTGTATGTGCTATTCAGGCGGTTGTGAGATTTCATAGATAGTCCTTACTTAATCATCCCTGCCTTGCAATTTAACACAAAAGCTACCAACCAAGACATGTCTCCAAATAGGGTTGCAAAATTCCACAAACTTTCCCAAAATTCCCAGGTTACGCAGAAATCCTGGTTGGAGGATTCCAGATTTCCTGCTTATTCCCTCTTGATTCCGTGAATCTTCCGAGCGGGATTTCTGGAAAACCTGGGAAAGTTTTGGGAGGTTACCAGTGTTTTGCAACCCTATTTGCAACTTAACACGAGAGCAACCAACCAAAAGACAAGATATGTATCCAAGGGTTGTGCAGCACTCATGTAAATATTCCATAAATGTATGCCACTGTGTGATCCCTAGCACTTTGCCAGAGGTCTGTAATGAAGCCATTAAACGAGAAAACGTTCTGTCTCACCCTTAAACCTGCGTGAGCTGCCTTTAATGGGACTCAACTGCCAATCAGCCATGCAGCATGTTCCACTACCCTCTGAAATTAATTCCAATCCTCCTCCTCATCCACACACGAAAAGAGGCCGCTGACACACGGCCACATGCTAGGAAATGGATGTCCTCTGGAGATGCGCGCAAGCGATTGTTTTGGGGTTATTTAAAAGGAAAGTGCCCGGGACTGTCATAAAGCAAGTGGTGAGCCTCTTAATGTATTTAAAATGGAGAGACAAGGGGAGAAAGAAAGCAATTTAAGGATAAAACAATGCCAAAACACTGTTAATGGCCTGACATTAAGCCCAATTAAGTTGGGTGCTAGAACAGGATAGATTTATGCAAATGAGACGTAGCTAGGCATCTTTCCAAAGCAAAGATACTGCAGCGGACTTGGGTTGCATTTTAATGTGGACAACATGTAACTATCCAGCTGTTCATGTGGGTGTTTCCCTATGAATGTGTATCCTTTTTTACTTTCTAACCTATGTCCCTCCGCAGAGGATGAGAATGTCAAATGAACCAACGACCGGGATAAGGTTCACTTGTTTATTAAGAAAATAGATCATGTCACATCATGCATAGCACCCTAGCAGCTGCATAGATCAGTGTCCAGCACCTTCTGGTTTACACGGTGCAGTGTGTTACTTACATTGGTTCACATACTTGTCTATGATTGGCTTACAGGGTTGTCTGTTAATAGATATGGCTAATACCTTGACACCTCCTCCTTGAAGATAATGACCCTTTTCCTGCTTTGTCAAGCGTACTATGCAATCTGTAATGTCAACATTAAGGTATCACTTCAACTCGAACTTCAAGTTGCTTATAGTGACTTCCAAAATAAGCAAGTCTATCAGCATTAGACATCCTTTCTATTCGTTTAACCGACCTCTCCGTACTCTGCTGATCATTCGTTTAACACAACTTGAACAACTGTAACACAATAAACATTCTTGTACATTGTTTGTTTGCATTGCCTGCTTGTAGCTCCACAATTCTTCAGACTATTATTCAGACTGTTAAACAGTCCCCACTAGTCAACCTCCGCCCTGTACCCTGCCCTGAACCTTAGTCACTGTTACTAGCTGGCTACCACCCGGTACTCTAGCCTGCACCTTAGAGGCTGCTTTTCCCTATGTACATAAAGTAATTGAACACTGGTCACTTTGATAATGTTTACATACTGTTTTACCCACTTTGTATATATATGCTGTATTCTAGTCATGACATATCCCATATAACTACTGCTGTACTCACCTTTTCTATAAATATACTGTCCATACTGTCTATACACACCATTATATACAGTACCAGTCAAACGTTTGGAAACACCTACTCATTCCAGGGTTTTTCTTTATTTTTTATATTTTCTACATTGTAGAATAATAGTGAAGACATCAAAACGATGAAATAACACATGGAATCATGTAGTAACCAAAAAATTGTTAACAGGAAAACAACCCTAAGCACACAGCCAAGACAACGCAGGAGTGGCTTCGAGACAAGTCTCTGAATGTCCTTGAGTGGCCCAGCCAGAGCACAAACTTGAACCCGATCGAACATCTCTGGAAAGACCTGAAAATAGCTGTGCAGCGACACTCCCATCCAACCTGACAGAGCATGAGAGGATCTACAGAGAAGAATGGGAGAAACTCTCCAAATACAAGTTTGCCAAGCTTGTAGCATCAAACCCAAGAAGATTCGAGGCTGTAATCACTACCAAAATGTGCTTCAACAAAGTACTGAGTAAAGGGTATACTTATGTAAATGTAATATTTAAGTTGTTTTGTTTGTTATAAATTAGCAAAAATGTCTAAAAAACTTTTTTTGCTTTGACATTATGCGGTATTGTGTGTAGATTGATGAGGAAAAAATATATTTAATCAATTTTACAATAAGGCGTAAGAAAAATGTATGTGGAAAAGTTAAGGGGTCTGAATACTTTCCGAAGGCACTGTACATAGGGCAGCAGTTTCTAAGGTGCAGGGCAGAGTAAAGTTCAAGGCAGGGTACTGCGCGGAGGCCGGCTAGTGGTGACTATTTAACAGTCTGATGTCCTGAAATAGAAGCTGTTTTTCAGTCTCTAGCTTTGATGCACATGTACAGTCTTCGCCTTCTAGATGGGTGAACAGGCCGTGGCTCAGGTGGCTGAGGTCCTTAATGATCTTTTTGGCCAATATGTGACACCTGGTGCTGTAGATGTCCTGGAGGCTAGGCAGTGTGCCCCCGGTGAAGCGTTGGGCTGACCGCACCACCCTCTCTTGCGAATCTAGCTCAGGGCTAGCTAGTCTCTGTTCCATTTCTTGGGAACCTGACACAGGCAGTGCTTGAAGATGCCGGCGATTTGTCCTCTTCTCTCCCACAACCGGAGTCCTCAGAAGGTAAGAACGTTGGGTCACATTCTCTCTCACTACCAAAGCTGGGCCTTTCCATATCTTTTCCCCCTTCCAGCTTGACCAGTACCGGATTCCCCGGTCTCAAAGTGGATAGGTCTCGTACTCCGTGACGTCTGTTAGAGGAGAAAGCATGTTGTTTTGCTGCCGCATCTCATTGCCTGATAACAGCTCTGTTTTGCCATTTCGGATTCCAGTTATTTTCCAGTGTAGGTAGTGTTGTGCGGATTTTCCGTCCCATCAGCAGCTCTGCCGGGCTCGCACCTGTAGATGTAGCTGGTGTCGCTCTATCTCATGAGAACCAACAGTGGGTCATATTGCTGTAAGATCTGTTTTGCTGTCTGGACCACAAGTTCAGCATGTCCATTCCAATGCAGCTTGTGAGGTTGTGCTCAAAGTTTTACTGTTTAATAAACTATCCAGGCTTCACTGGTTTACCAGGGTCCATTATCACTGACTATTTGGGTCGGAACCTCGAACCTGCCGAATGTCACTTTCAGTTTAGCTATAACCTGCCCTGTTGTTGTAGTAGGCAGATGTCGTATCTCTAAGTAGCGTGAATAATAGTCTGACACTACGAGGTAGTTTTGACCTTTATACTCACACAAGTCTGGGCCTATACGCTGCCTGGTCGCTCTGGGAGTGGGGTCGGACTGAGTGTCTCTTTCTGCTGTGTTTTGCGTGTCTCACAACAAAACTTGCATGACAGTACTCTGCTTTTGAAATCCGATGATAAACCTGGCCACCACACTGATGTTCTTGCTCTTTCTCTTCATTTAGTCCCTCATGCCTATCATGAATAGAATCTAGTAGTCTCATTGCATTAGTTATGACTGATAAAGCATCTTTCATAGGATAGTAGTCTAACACTGTTGCTGGTATACTTGTAGAATGTTCTGGACAGC
Source organism: Salvelinus alpinus (assembly GCF_045679555.1). Lineage (NCBI taxonomy): Eukaryota > Metazoa > Chordata > Actinopteri > Salmoniformes > Salmonidae > Salvelinus > Salvelinus alpinus. The sequence continues at coordinate 43,868,398 of NC_092105.1, read as the reverse complement.
CTTGATTTATTAGTCTCTGTACAGGGTAGGCTGTCAATCACAGTGTTTTGTCGTGACCAGTGACACAGTGGGCTGCGTGATAGTGTCTGCCACTACCAATGTTTTACCGGGTGTATATTCTGCTGTTGCCCCGAATTGCATCAATCTCAGTAAAAGTTTCTGACATCTTATCGGCACTGCATCTAAGTCTTTGCTATCTATCAATGGAATTAGGGGTTTACGGCCTGTTATTAGACTGAATGTGTCAATGCCAACTTTTGGAAATGTTCACATGCCCAAACTCCAAACAGTGTGCAACAGGTTTCCAGCTGTCCCCATTGAGCTGTAGCATTACTCCGTCTACTCTATAACTGCTCGCATCAGCTGACACCGCAGTCAACCTCCAACTGTCCACAGGTCTGGAATGTATTTCCCCATGTATTTTATCATGCCCAGGACTCTTTTCAGCTCCTGCTCATTTGTTGTTGGGTCGATCGGAGATGGCTCATACCTTTTCTGGATCTGTCCGGATCCCATTCTTGTTAACGATGTGTCCCAGGAAGTGTAGCTCACTTTTCCTAAACACGCACTTGTCCTTGTTCAACTTCAAACCAGTCTGTTCGATGAATTCCAGGACAGGCTTCAGTCGCTCATCATGCTCTGTCATGCTACTTCCATAAACAATGACATTGTCCATTTACACTGAAACGCCCTCCAGCCCTACAGAATCAATAGTTCAGTCATTGTGCATTGGATTGTCTCTGGTGCTATACTAATTCCAACAGGGAGATGTTTAAAACCGTATCGTCTGAATGGCGTTAGGAACGTCGTCAGAAGGCTACTCTCGCTGTGTAATGGTATTTGCCAAAAACCACTTGCTGCGTGGTTTTCATGAGAACACAATGGCACCTGTTAGTTTGGCTAGTGTTTCCTCAGTAGTAGGAAATATGAATCGCTCTCTTTTCACATTCTCATTAAGTTTCTGCAGACCAATGTATACTTCACCGTTCGGTTTCATCACTGTCACCATTGGTGCGAACAAGTCTGTGGGTTGTGTCACTTTCTCAATTATGTTGTTTTCTTCCATTATTTTCTGTATCAACGGCACTTAGGTAGTATGCATTCTCACTCTCGTAATCGTTTGTAACGTCCCAGTGGCTCCCAGTGTCCCTTGTTGTTGCATCTCCTGCACATCGAAACTGCCATTGGGCACCTAGATGCCACCTTGTGCTGAGCTTTACCACATTTTACGCATCTGCTGCTTGTGTGCTTTGACTAGGCATTCTCTCTCCTATTGCCTCTGTCGTGTCTCTTTCTTTACAGAAGTGTGTCATTCCTCCGTGCCGAACGTCGGTGGAATACCTCCTGCACGCTGTATGTTCCCTGATGTGTTCATTTCTCTGCTCACCGAAGTCACAGTTCTTTGTGAAATTGTAGAGTGCTCTGATGAACATTTCAGCGTTTCCCCCAGTTTCTGGACTCGCTAGTAGAAGCATGCCTTCTCATGGATGACATTTTTCTTAGCCACTAAGTTCTCTTCAAACCTAGCTGGCATTTATATTGCAGTCCTCTTTTTCATTTTCGTCAAATGTGAATGTCTTCAAAATATTTTTGGCCTCTGGGCGCATAGAGTACATGAGTCTGCTCACTTAGATGTCACTGTTTTCTTCACTTAGCTTGGTAGATATTCTGTAACACGTGAAATTGCTGGCGCCACGTGGGCCAGTCCGCTGGACACTCAGTCAACTTTTTATAGCAGGTTAAACTCCGGATTCTGTTATTTTGTCCAGCTTCTTCCCCTTTTACCGTACTGCTTCTGACAGCATGTCAAATGAACCAACGACCTGGATAAGGTTCACTTGTTCATTGAGAAAATAGACATGTCACATCATGCATAGCGCAGCAGCAGCTGCATAGGTCAGTAATTCAGCACCTTCTGGATTACACGTGCAGTATGTCCCTTACATCTGTTTATGTACTTGTCTATGATTGGCTTACAGCAGGCAAACTCAACTGGCGGACCGTGGTGTGGGTCCGGACCCAGAGACGGGTCAATACGGACTGGACAACATTGCATTTTGTTATATAAAATTAAATAAATAATTTTTAGACAGCTTTTAAAAATCAACCCGGCCTCTCTAACTCACAACCCTGTCTAATCCAATCGCATGGTTAAATGCAAATACAAGAGGCCGCGTCTTACCCAATAACTTCAATGCAAATATCCTCTGCAGAAACTTGGGATAAGCAGGCAGAAAGAAACAGAAAGATTTGACCGAGGTTCAACTGTTAATGCACAGATAGCAGGAGCTTAGTTACCAGTATCTTTTTTAATAAATAATAAAATAGTTGACGCTGAAAACTGTATATTCAAAGATGAGTGGACGGAAAAGTATATACTAACTCTCACCGCAACTAGCACAAAACCAATGTGCCTGATTTGCAGCGAGTCCGTAGCCCAATGTTGTGCCAATGTTAAGCGCGATTATGACCCCAAGAAATTTGGATGAGACGTATCCACTGAACACGAAGGTGAGAACAAACCAGATTAATCAACTCAAATCCCAATATGAGAGGCCCACCAAAGTCCTTGTCAATTGCCTGACAGACCAACAACATGCAATGGAGTGTTCACTGAGGAATATCTTGGGTTTTGGGAACCCCCACCCCCAAAAAATATCTAATGCTGAGATGGTTAAAGAAGGCATGTGTGAAGTTGCTGACACTCTGCTTGAAGGTTAACAAAAACATGAGCTCAGGGAAAATATCAAACAGAGCTCACTGTCAGATTCCACAGCAATGAGGGGAACTGAAATATTAGCTGAAGATTTAATAACTTCACAACTTGATGAGGCCATTCAGAATTCACCATGCATTTCATTAGCTGTGGATGAATCAACAGATAACACTAATAATGCCCAGCTTCTGGTGTTTCTCATATTTTATAATGAAACAAGGAAGGAATTCTGTGGGGAGCTGTTGGGCTTAACAAATCTAGAAGCACACACACACACGGGGAGAGGATATCCCATGAGGCCATCAAAGGGAGGCTGACAAAAAGCAGGATAGATCTGAAGTCTGTGGTCTCCATCATCACAGATGGAGTTCCAGCCATGATAAGAAGAGGGAGGGGACTGGTTGCACATTTGAAAGAGGACCACCCTGACCTGACATCATACCACTGCATCATCCATCAATCTGTTCTGTGTGCCAGTCTGGGAAAAGAGTATCCTGAGGTCATGACAACGATAATGAAACTTATCAATTTTTTTGAGAGCAACATCATCCCTACAACACCGCCTTCTACAAGGCTTTCTGACAGAGGTCAACGCCAATTTTGCTGACTTACTACTGCACAACAATGTAAGATTTCTCAGCAAAGGCAGGGTTTTGGAACACTTTTGGGCCATTCAGGAAGAAATCAAAGCTTTCTTATCAGAGCAAAAGAGTGACAAGGCAACTCAGTTTTTTGAGTTTTTGGAAGATAAGGAGAAGATGGGAACAGTTGCATTTTTGACAGACATTACAGCACACCTTAATTAACTGAATGTTAAACTGCAGGGATGGCACAACACAGTGTGTGATATGATAACAGCAGTCCCGGGTTTTCCAGAAGAAATTGGAGCTTTTCAAGAATGATCTCCAGGGAGAACTTGTCCACATCCCCAATCTTCTGGTGCAAATGCAGGGAGACAAAGATGTTCCCAAACCATGTTGATTTCATCCAGAAGCTGATGGAAAACTTCAAGGCTTGCTTTGATGACTTCACTGTTGGAAGAGAACTGCTGCTGCTCATCCAGAACCCCTTCTTGGTCACAAATGTGACAAAGTTGTCAGAAGAAGCAAAACAGATCTTCAGATGGGTAGATGTTGCCTCACTGCAAATGGAGTTGATTGAGCTGCAAGAAAATGTGTCTTTGAAGGAGCAGACTGGTGACTGTGACCCTGTTACTTTCTGGGGAAAGATGGTGCCTGCAGCTGATGTCCCTGTTCTCAAGAAACTGGCACTATACATCCTGACCATGTTTGGCTCCACATACAGCTGTGAATCAGCTTTCTCCACAATGAACTTTATTAAAACAAATACCGCTCTATGTTCAGCAATGAACAACGGCACCAGTGTCTCAGAGTTGCTCTCACACCATTTGTGCCAAAGGAGACAGAGACAGAAAGTGTCATTTCTCTCATTGATGCAAGGCCCAGAGTGACTTCTACATTAAGTTTGCACGGCCCACAGAGACATTCAAATTGTTATTTGTGTTAAACTCTCCTTTGTTCTCCAGAAAACATGCATTTTATTTTATTTAAATGTGTTTGTTTTTTATTCAAAGCCCATCTACAATGGTTCACAGTACACTTTTTTTGCATAGACAATTATGCCACGTTTTCAATTATCACTTTTGTTCTTCAGCAAAGTTGATGCAATGATGCACATGTTTACATTCTGAAGAAAAAAGTTGTAATTAATTCAAATGTGTCTTGTCTGATTTAATGTTTTTAAATGTACATTTTATATAACAACATGTTCCCTAAGTCGTAGACGACTGTGTTTGTTCCTACGCTGTACCACAACGCTGATAAAGGACGATATCCATCCGGACCTTTGCCACCTAGGAAATTTGTGTCACTGGACATCTGGCTTACAGGGTTATCTGTTAAATATAACCAATACCTTGACAGAGAACATTGTAGAAGTTTTGTCATGAATGTACCTATCTATTACATTCATTAAAAGTTACCAAGAACACTAGTCCACAGCATGGTTTACCTTAAAGGTGTATAGCTATAGATGCCTTTGAGGGATTCTTTTAGAACTCCCTCAGTGTGATTTGAGGATACTTTGTTCCTCCTTGGAATTGACAAAGTCAGAGCTGTTACTTTGCTAAATTTGGTGCGAGATGTAACACGGAGAAAATGCACCATCAATCACACAGACTCCTGGAGCGACGAGAGAGAGGCTCTAAAGCTGAGAAATGAATCAGTGGAGGCTCTGCCAGCAACGATTTCCAGGCTGAGATGATGGGAAAACTTCCCCTGCTCTCTGGGGACATCATTTGTGAACACCCCGGCATTCTCAAAACAGCCAAAGTTTTAGAGCAGAACTCGGGGACTCTCTGTAAGAGAGTATTCTTACTTTTTTCCCCCTTTTTTTTTTTACATTTCTAAACTTGAATCCCTCTACCGCTGTAGCCTGCTGGATCAGATTGAGTGCAGCGGTGGAGGCTTAAGTATGTCAATGAAGCAGGCTAAATCAATGATAGGTACAGCTTACCTTCTCTGCTTGCTCTGTGCCAGCCTTCCACAGATTAAACCAATTTACACTAACAGCACGTCAGTCAAAGAGGGCGGCTTGCACACCATTGTTCTCTTCATACACTATTGGTTTAGCCACAATTATACTGTATGCCTTTGAATCATTTGACAACATTGTTTTGTTCCTACATACTAGGCTACATATTCTATATGTGTACCCATTTACTGAACGATCATACAGTAGATTTGAAATGTTGACTTTTTTCTGTCAAAGGAACCGTATGGTAGGTGTGTACTATGTTTTAGTAAACATCCCAGTTTGGTAATACAGTTGAAGTCGGAAGTTTACATCTCAGTTTTTCATAATTCCTGACATTTAATCCTAGTAAAAGTTCCCTGTTTTAGGTCAGTTAGGATCCCCACTTTATTTTAAGAATGTGAAATGTCAGAATAATAGTACAGAGAATGATTTATTTCAGCGTGTATTTCTTTCATCACATTCCCAGTGGGGAAGAAGTTTACATACACTCAAATAGTATTTGGTAGCATTGCCTTTAAATTGTTTAACTTGGTCAAACGTTTCGGGTAGCCTTCCACAAGCTTCCCAAAATAAATTGGGTGAATTTGGTCCCATTCTTCCTGACAGAGCTGCTGGTGTAAATGAGTCAGGTTTGTAGCCCTCCTTGCTCGCACATGCTTTTTCAGTTCTGCCCACACATTGTCTATAGGATTGAGGTCAAGGCTTTGATGGCCACTCCAATACCTTGACTTTGTTGTCCTGAAGCCATTTTGCCACAACTTTGGAAGTATGCTTGGGGTCATTGTCCATTTGGAAAACCCATTTGCGACCAAGCTTTAACTTCCTAACTGATGTCTTGAGATGTTGCTTCAAAATATCCACATTTTCCTGCCTCATGATGCCATCTATTTTGTGAAGTGCACCAGTCCCTCCTGCAGCAAAGCACCCCCACAACATGATGCTGCCACCCCCATGCGTCACGGTTGGGATGGTGTTCTTTGGCTTGCAAGCCTCCCCCTTTTTCGTCCAAACATAACGATGGTCATTATGGCCAAACAGTTCTATTTTTGTTTCATCAGACCAGAGGACATTTCTCCAAAAAGTACAATCTTTGTCCCCATGTGCAGTTGCAAACCGTAGTCTGGCTTTTTATGGCAGTTTTGGAGCAGTGGGTTTCTTCCTTGCTGTGCGTCCTTTCAGGTTATGTCGATATAGGACCCGTATTACTCTGGATATAGATACTTTTGTACCTATTTCCTCCAGCATCTTCACAAGGTCATTTGCTTTTGTTCTAGGATTGATTTGCACTTTTCGCACCAAAGTATGTTGATCTCTAGGAGACAGAACGCGTCTCCTTCCTGAGCGGTATGACGGCTGCGTGGTCCCATGGTGTTTATACTTGCGTATTATTGTTTGTTCAGATGAACGTGGTACCTTTCAGGCGTTTGGAAATTGCTCCCAAGGATGAACCAGACATGTGGAGATCTCCAATTATTTTCTGAGGTATTGGCTGATTTCTTTTGATTTTCCCATGATGTCAAGCAAAGAGGCACTGAGTTTGAAGGTAGGCCTTGAAATACATCAACAGGTACACCTCCAATTGACTCAAATTATGTCATGGCTTTAGAAGCTTCTGATAGGCTAATTGACATAATTTGAGTCAATTGGAGGTGTACCTGTTGATGTATTTCATTTTCTGGAATTTTCCAAGCTGTTTAAAGGCGCAGTCAACTTAGTGTATGTAAACTTCTGACCCACTGGAATTGTGATACAGTGATTTATAAGTGAAATAATCTGTCTGTTAACAATTGCTGGAAAAATGACTTGTGTCATGCACAAAGTAGATGTCCTAACCGACTTGCCAAAACTATAGTTTGTTAACAAGACATTTGTGGAGTGGTTGAAAAATGAGCTTTAATGACTCCAACCTAAAGTGTATGTAAACTACCGACTTCAACTGTAAGCGCCTGTATAAGCATTTCGCTGCACCCGCGATAACATCTGCAAATCTGTGTAGGCGACCAATAAACTTTGATTTGTGCTTAAAGGGGCAATCTGGGAGTCAAACAACAACAAAACTGGTCTTAATGACTGTTATGGATGGTGTACAACAGCCAGCTGCAGAGCCAGATGACAGTGTACAGGTTTTATAGCTCAACCGTGGCTTTAATTTGTGTGTAACTATCAGTGTTGTCTCATTTTTGTCCCTAATTTAGTCGTCACACCAGTCATTATAAGGCTTGTGCTTAGGGTTGCAAAATTCTGATAATTCCCAGGATTTCTGGAATTCCTGTTTATTCCCTCCTGTTCCGGGAATCTTCCATCTGCTATTTCTGGAAAACCAGGGCATTTTGAGAAAGTTACTGGAATTATGCAACTCTAAGTGGGGTGATATTGAAGTAAAAACAGGCTTGTTTTTACAGAAACATTCTGGATTTGACACCGTTGTTATTTTACTGTCAACCCCGCTGTCTCATCTGCTCATCTTGTTTGTCATGTGATTTTCTCATCTGTCATTCTTTCATTTCACAAGGTTTATGGTGTCAAGTCAAAATAATAGACATGTGTCACTTTGGCTTGTACTGTAGTGAGATGAGGCCCATAAACAAAGAAAATTCACTTCTTAAAAGGCTGCTGTCAAGCCTTCGAATGATATTGTATATCAGTTTCAAATGCTTCTGTTTTTTTTATATTTTCTTATTCACGTAGATTAAAAGGATTTTTGTGGATTTCTGTGGAATCCTGAATGGATAATTTTATCGTAGTCATACAGTAAGTATGTAAAATATAGGTACAAGTTACAATTTGTGTTTTTGATATGTTTTTATCAGTAAAGATCAAGACTGTTGGTATATAACTCTCCCCTCAAAACACATCTCCTAGGTTTATTACAGACAGAGAATGTAAACCACGTAGACAATCTTGTTCATTTTCCAGGCCATATCTTCAACTTCATTACGACACCTCACGAGTATGTCTGTCATAGTAGAGATGGATATTGGCACGTTTATTGTGACATTTCTGATATGAACATATTCTCCTGTAGGTCTACACCAGATATGGAAAATGTTATACTTTCAACGGGAACAAGTCGACGTCCAGGAAAACCAAGCAAGGTGGAATGGGAAATGGCCTGGAGATTATGTTGGATATTCAACAGGACGAGTATCTCCCCATCTGGAAAGAGACAAGTAAGCCATAAATCTTATGTGATGTTGCGGGATCCTGTTTCTGTTGTCATAAATCTCTGAATCATGTTTGTATGGGACCCTAGCGATACATTCTTGCAATGGCACCACCATCCTGAATAATGTTTTCGTAAAATGATTACTCGAAGGGATACATCTGTTGACAGCGCTGTTAGTCATATACTATACACACACACACACACACACACACACACACACACACACACACACACACACACACACACACACACACACACACACACACACACACACACACACACACACACACACACACACACACAGGCGCACACGCACACACACACACAGGCGCACACGCACACACACACACACATTGTCAGTGTCTCATTTTTCTCATGACTGAGATAGGCGTAGTGAAAATTAGCCCTCCCCTAGGATTGATGAATAAAAGGCTGAATGAATCCACCCTGTATGTGTGTCTTTGTACTGCCTGCGCGTGCCTCTTTTATCCCGAAAGATGAGACGTCGTTAGAGGCAGGGATCCGCGTGCAGATCCACAGCCAGGATGAGCCTCCCTACATCCACCAGCTGGGCTTCGGAGTCTCCCCGGGATTCCAGACCTTTGTTTCATGTCAGGAACAAAGGGTAGGCCCCGGCACTGCTTTCTCCCAGATTACCACCCCTCAGTACTTTACCCACTTCTCCTCCTTGTGGCTCAGACACGGCTCTAATCAATCACTCTGTGCTTAGCTGACCTACCTGCCCCAGCCCTGGGGGAACTGCCGCTCCACCAGTGACCAGATGATCCCGGGATACGACACCTACAGCATCAGTGCCTGCCGCCTGCGCTGCGAAACTAAGGAGGTGCTCCGGGAGTGCAACTGCAGGATGGTGCACATGCCCGGTAAGTAGTCTACTGTAAACTTCACTCCCTACATGGCACAGACATCCATCCAACATCTATTCCACGTTGGTTCAACCTAATTTCATTGGAATTACATGGAAACAACGTTGATTCAACCAGTGGGTCACTGATATTAGATATTTTCCCCTGTTAACCATTTCATGTTCACACACTGTGTCAATATGTATGTCTAGGCATGACTAGAGTCCTATGTGGTATACCAATCTGCTTCTTTTAATTCCTTGATGAAAATCCCCTGTACAGACACACCTGACCTCTCTCCATTGAAAATATGGTGAAAAGATTTCCTGTGCATTCCTGCTACCCTGATCATAATGACGACTCTGCTCCTCTGTGCCCCCGACTTTAATGTCACCAAATCAATCTTCCCTAATGCAAATTGGAAAGGCGACTGTTCTCAAAACATTAACTCAAAGAACATTTTGTCATCTGCGTTGCCACACATATTTCCCGCGATTAATTGTGCTCCTGATGAATTCCTATCGTTAGTGCCCCCTGCGCTGTGTTTGTCACGGTGAGAAGGTAAATCGTTGATTGGTTTTTGGACTTTCTAAATATGCCTTTGGGGTGGGGCCCCGGTGCTCCATTTCTCGATGCAATCAGAGGCGGACACCCTATCCCTGGAACTCATCTTCCCATGTCTGCGTTCGTAGATGAATGATAAGCTAGTGTTCTGTTCTCAATGAGAATCTTCCATGTTGGCAGAGATACGGGTGGCGACCATTTTGTTTTTGATTGATCAAACTCATTTCATGTTTTGTACTCCAGGAACTGCCGATATCTGCACTCCCAGTAACATCAAGTGTGTTGACAAGGCGCTTGGTAAGAAATGTTTTTATTTTCTAATATAATAGAGTACAACGACAGTGAAATCAGTAACTCAGAATGTTGACTCACTTTATAAGGAAATATTGGGTTTCAGTGTATGGGTGGAGATAGCCTGGGTAAAGATTTCAAAATGAAATTGCCTCCATGTTGATATGTCAATTGTAGGAGAAGGAAATGCGCAAGCTGTGAGTGACACCGATGTTACCCAACTCCTTACTCAACTTCACGTTGGAGCTTTCACAATACATTGATATTCCTTCACCGAACCAACTCCATACGGTGCGGCCGACTCCCCACTGGCTGGTGCGGGTTATCTCTGTGCAGAGGTGCCTTGTCTCAAAGATATTATGGCGGTCATAAAAGAGACGCTTTATTGTGTGATGAGAGATATATTAGTACAATTAGGATTTTCAAGCCTAATAAGCCAGACATTTAATTATCATCTTCTTCAAAAAGAATCCAAGCCCATTTAATGGGTGGGTGAGCTAAATCTAGATATATCTTACAAGAACTGTTCATATTTATATCGGTTATATTCTCCACTCAAATAATCTGAATAAATTCACCCATTGTGAAAGGTAATAACTTAAAACATTATTTATATATTTGTATTGTATAGTTGATTTTTTTGTGTGCCTCAGTCCAAGAATAGATTATGTGTTGCCCCTGCATACAAATAACCTCATTATAAGAGTTATAAAATTGGAATTACTGTTATCAGGTCATAGACACTGGCCATTTTGTCCAACTGAATTTAATTTTGTCTTGAAAAGAGGGATGCTTGAGTAAGCCATGTATTGTGGTCTATGTTTATGTAGCATGTGAGTTTCTTTCTGATTGTGCAAATATTTGCTTTTATCGCTGTGAATGAGAAAATGTTCTTGAATGTACAGTGCATTCGGAAAGTATTCAGACCCCTTGACTTTTTCCACATTTTGTTACATTACAGCCTTATTCTAAAATGGATTAAATTATAATTTTTTCTCATCCATCTACACATAATAACCGATAAAGACAAAGCAAACACAGGTCAAATATTTTTTGTGTGCAAATGTATTAAAAAAGAAAAACAGAAATACCTTATTTACATAACTATTCAGACCCTTTTGCTATGAGACTCGAAATTGAGCTCAGGTGTATCCTATTTCCAATGATCATCATCTGTGGTCATTTCAATTGATTGGACATGATTTGGAAAGGCACAAACCTGTCTATATAGGGTCCCACAGTTGACAGTAAATGTCAGAGCAAAAACCAAGACATGAGGTTGATTGAATGGTCCGTAGATCTCCGATACCGGACCTGGTGAAGGGTACCAAAAAAAAGTCCCCAAGAACACAATAGCCATTCTTACATTGAAAATGTTTGGAACCACCAAGACTCTTCCTAGAGCTGACTGCCTGGCCAAACTAAGCAATCGGGGGAGAAGGGCCTTGGTCAAGGAGGTGACCAAGAACCTGATGGTCACTCTGACAGAGCTCCAGAGTTCCTCTGTGGAGATGGGAGAACCATCCAGAAGGACAATCATCTCTGCAGCACTCCACCATCAAGCCTTTATGGTGGAGTGGTCAGACGGAAGCCACTCCTCAGTAAAAGGCACATGACAGCCCGCTTGGAGTTTGCCAAAAGGCAATGACTCTCAGACCATAGGAAACAAGATTCTCTGGTCTGATGAAACCAAGATTGAATTTTTTGGCCTGAATGCCAAGAGTCACATAGGGGGGAAACCTGGCACCATCCCTACGGTGAAGCATGGTGGTGGCAGCATCATGCTGTGGGGATGTTTTTTAGCGGCAGGGACTGGGAGACTAGTCAGGATCGAGGGAAAAATGAACAGAGCAAAGTACAGAGAGTTCCTTGATGAAAACCTGCTCCAGAGCGCTCAGGACCTCAGACTGGGGCGGAGGTTCACCTTCCAACAGGACAACAACCCCTAAGCACACAGCCAAGACAACGCAGGATTGGCTTCGGGTCAAGTCTCTGATTGTCATTGAGTGGCCCAGCCAGAGCCCGGATTTCAACCCGATCGAACATCTCTGGAGAGACCTGAAATAGCTGTGCAGTGACGCTCCCCATCCAACCTGACAGAGCTTGAGAGGATCTGCAGAGAAGAATGGGAGAAACTCCCCAAATACAGGTGTGCCAAGCAAGAAGACTTGAGGCTGTAATCACTGCCAAGACTGCTTCAACAAAGTACTAAGTAAAGGGTCTGAATACAAATGTAAATATGATATTTCTAAAAAACTGTTTTTGCTTCGTCATTATGGGGTATTGTGTGTAGATTGACGAGGGGGGAAAAAACAATTTAATCCATTTTAGAATAAGGCTGTAATGTAACAAAATGTGGAAAGAGTCAATGCACTGTATGTGTTAGCGTGTGCACCCAATGAAATAGCCATGATTTCAGTAAGTATATTAAGCATGTAGTAACATTACCTCTGCCACACTGACCCTGAACACGGGGGCCCCACAGGAATGTGTGCTTAGTCTCCTCCTTTACTCCCTGTTCACCCATGACTGCATGGCCACGCACGACTCCAATACCATCAAGTTTGCTGATAACACAACGGTGGTAGGCCTGATCCTCAGCGACAATGAGTCAGTGACCTGGCAGTGTGGAAGTCAGTGACCAGGCAGTGTGGTGCCAGGAAGACAACCTCTACCTCAACGTCAGTAAGACCAAGGAGCTGATCGTGTACTACAGGAAACAGGAGTGGAGCGAACACACCCCCATTCACATCGACAGGGCTGCAGTGGAGTGGGTCAAGCGCTTCAAGTTCCTCTGTGTCCAAATCACTAAGGACTTAAAATGGTCCACATACCACATACAAGCAGTCATGAAGAAGACGCCTCTTTCACCTCAGTAGTTTGAAAAGATTTGGCATGGGCCATCAAATACTTAAAAAGTTCAACAGCTGCACCATTGAGAGCATCTTGACTGGCTGCGTCGCTGCTTGGTATGGCAACGGCACCTTTCCCTCGATCGCATGGAGCTACAAGGGGTGGTGCGGACAGGCAGTACATCACTGGGGCTGACCTCCCTGACATCCATGACCTCTATATCAGGCAGTGTTGAAAGGAAGTCCCGGAAAATTGTTAAAGACTCCAGCCACCCCAACCATATACTGTTCTCTCTGCTTCCGCACGACAAGCAGTATCAGAACATCAAGTATGACACCAACAGGCTCGTGAACAGCTTTCTATCCCCAAGCCATGAGACTGCTAAATAGCTAACAAAATCTTTTATTTTTGCACTGTCTCTATGCACGCTCACTCTATGCACATTCTACACACTCACACACACACACACATATTCATACTGACTCTACATACGCACACACGCTCACGTTCAAATATCATACACGCTGCTGCTACTCCGTTTATCATATATGCTGATGCCTAGTCACCTTACCCCTATACATATCTAATCGTATCACTCCAGTACCCCTGCCCATTGTAAATATGATATTAGCACTGACCCTGGAACTAACCCTGTATATAGATGAGTTACTCTTTCGTGTTCTTCTTTTTTTGGTCTACTTCATTTTTTTAATAGAACTACTGCATTGTTGGGAAAGAGAGAGCATGAAAGGCATTTCACAGTACTAGTACAGTACATGTGACAATAAAAACTTGAAACTAGTAGACATTGAATTATATGAAATGGAAATCCCACCAATTTTCATATTCATTATCTCCAGCACATAGACACTGGAGATAATGAATATGAGGATAAAAAGTAACAGAATTCCCCTTTAACTTGCTAACTGAAATACATCAACAGTGGTTATTAGGGAGGCAAAGATGGAACCCAAACACACCTGCATCCTATTTGATGGTGCCCATGCAGGAGAACAAGGGCCTCACTTTGTGCATGGCAGCTGTTCTATCGTCACTGGAGCCTATAGCTCATTTAGGATCACCTGGCTTTAGACTGGCCTACTGACCCAAGCTATATCCTAGAGCCAGGCTAACACACTGCTCTGTGTTCGAGGCTATGTTCCAGACCCAGGCTATAACACTCTGCTCTGTGTTCCAGGCTATGTCTCAAACCCAGGATGTAACAATCTGCTCTGTGTTTCAGCCCTTCTCCAGAAGAGCACTGGGGACACCTGTCCCTGTGAGACACCATGTAACCTGACCCGCTACGGCAAGGAGCTCTCCATGGTTAAGATCCCCAGCAAAGGCTCCGCTCGCTACCTGTCCAGGAAATACGACAAGTCTGAGGAATATATCAGGTAGATCTAACTTGACGATTTATATTACTAAGACCTGGAAGAGATCAGCGCTGGAAATTGGAGATATCCCCAGGGGTTGGCTACAGATCATGTGTATCTTAAATGTCGCCCTATTCATATATAGTGCACTACTTTTGACCAGAGACCTATGGACCCTGGTCGAAAGTAGGGTACTAGGTTGCTATTTCAGACGCAGCCCATGCTTTTCATGTTCACTGCTCAATGCTGTTAAAATCTTAAAGACCGCATAATCTGACAGTCATTAACTTGATTACTTTTAATTGCTTTAAGGCATGAAAGTGCCACCGTGACAATTTATGATGGCCATAAAAATGACATGGTACAGTATATGTTTTGACGTATTATCCTGTTAATATTATAGTGCTGTGGTTGAGGTTAAAAAGAAAGCGCAAGTTGTATTATTTTTCATAACACTTCACTATTGGTTATAACAACGTATAATAAACATATGCAGTTATCTTTTCTTAATGTTAAAATGTTCTCCGTCTCCAGAGACAACTTTCTGGTGTTGGACATCTTCTTTGAGGCTCTTAACTATGAAACAATTGAACAAAAAAAAGCATACGATGTTGCAGGTTTACTAGGTGAGTTTCTCTTTTCTGCCATGACCCCTTTCTCTCTCGCCATTGTTTTATTCAAAGTTTTCAACAATTGGTGTTTCATGTGGTTTAAGATGAGTCTTAATATAGAACTTTGACTCTAGTAATAAATGGAATTTGGAATCAGATAATGGGTTTTGAAATATGAGTTAATCATTGGTATCACCTGGAACCATACCAGAAGGAGGAATCTTAATACGATGTCTTCCTTTTCAGGTGACATTGGAGGCCAGATGGGCTTGTTCATTGGAGCCAGTATTTTGACAATCTTAGAAATTTTGGATTATGTTTACGAGGTACATTGTCTTATATGTGTATATGCATGAAGCTCACAAAAGATGACACATTCGGGGTTGCAAAATTCTGTTACTTTTCCCAGAAATTCTGGTTGGAGGATTCCGGATTTCCTGCTTTATACCCACCTGACTCCAACCGGGATTTCTGGAAATGCTGTACATTTCGGGAAAGTTACCGGAATTTTACAACCCTACACACATTCCAGCTGTTCTTAGTCTGTAAACCCCAAGGACACCATTCTAAAATGGCAGCCTTAATCAGTGTCAGTGGGACTTTGACCTTTTCAACTCTTACGTGAGGACTCCGATCCCTGCTAATGTGTCAATTATGAGCGTGAATGTATTCACTCGTGTTATACGAGGCTAATGATATGGATAGCCTCCGCTCGCTGAGCACTGGGATATGTCAGATGTGCCGATGGAGTGAACTCCTGACGTTCTCTCTTCTATCCCTTCATGCAGGTGATCAAGCACAGGCTGCAGCGTCTGCTGAGGCCACCGAAGGACGAGAAGAAACAACAGACGACCACTGTTGCAACTGTGGATTTGCAAGATATGAAAGCCAGTAAGGTGAGTGTGTTGCTTGTGGAGGGTAGGCATGATGCATCAGGCATGTTGTGGGCCTACACATCTACAGTATGTGCATGAAGGGAGAATGAACCTCCTAAAAATGGGGTGGTTCAGTTCACTCTAGCCGTGATGTACGACAATTTGGCACAACGGTTGTCAATCTAAATATCACTACAAGCTATTTCATTATACATCTTTATATATCACTACAAGCTATATCACTATACATCTTTATATATCACTATACATCTTTAAATATCATTATAAGCTATATCACTATAAATCTTTACATATCACTATAAATCTTTATGTATCAATATAAATATTTATAAATCACTATAAATATGTATGTATCACTACAAGCTATATCATTATAAATCTTTATATATCACTATAAATCTATATATATCACTATACATCATTATATATCACTTAAAGCTATATCACTATAAATCTTTTATATATCACTATAAATCTTTATGTATCACTACCAGCTATATCACTATGAATCTTTATATATCACTACAAATCTTTATATATCATCTTTATATATCACTATAAGCTATATCACTATACATCTTTATGTATCACTACAAATCTTTATATATCACTATAAGCTATATCACTATACATCTTTATATATCACTACAAGCTATATCACTATACATCTGTATATATCACTACAAGCTATATCACTATACATCTTTATATATCACTACAAGCTATATCACTATACATCTGTATATATCACTACAAGCTATATCACTATACATCTGTATATATCACTACAAGCTATATCACTATACATCTGTATATATCACTACAAGCTATATCACTATACATCTGTATATATCACTACAAGCTATATCACTATACATCTGTATATATCACTACAAGCTATATCACTGCATGTCTTTCTCAAGGACATCAGGTTAGTCTCCTGTTAAAAATATTGTTTTATCCCATTGTACAGGATTACATCCCCCCAGAGGCAACTCCAATACCCAGGTCCCTCTCTCATGAGGAACAAATTTACTTCTCGAGTTCATATAAAATCATCCAAAATCCTCCATTTTCCCTTGATGTAAAAAAATCATCTACATGAAATATCTACCATTACATCAAAGGTATTATCATTTTGGTTTATTCAAAGGCATTGTAATTTTGGTTTATTGAGCCAATGTTAAACTGTACATCAGTTAGGGCCAGTTTCCCGGACACAGACTAAGCCTCCATTGAACATTCTTAGGGCTCTATTCAATCCGTAGCGCTGAAGATCTGCTTTAGAGCGCCATTGATACTCTTAAGGATCCGCCCCTTTTTTCAATTTTTGCCTAAAATGACATACCCAAATCTAACTGCCTGTAGCTCAGGACCTGAAGCAAGGATATGCATATTCTTGATACTATTTGAAAGGAAACACTTTGCAGTTTGTGGAAATGTGAAATTAATGTAGGAGAATATAACACATTAGATCTGGTAAAAAAATATATATATAAAGGAGAAAAAAAACAGTTTTTTAGTATTTTTTTGTACCATCATTTTTTAAATGCAAGAGAAAGGCTATAATGTATTATCCTAGCCCAAGCACAATTTAGTTTTTGGCCACTTATTGGCAGCAATGTATGTGCAAAGTTTTAGACTGATCCAATGAAACATTGTATTTCTGTTCAACATTTTGGATCAAGACTGCCCAAATGTGCCTAATTGGAATATGAATAACTTTTCATGTTCATAACTGTGCACTCTCCTCAAACAATATAATGGTATTCTTTCACTGTAATAGCTACTGTAAATTGAACAGTTCAGTGAGTTTCAAAATAATTTAATCTTTCTGCCAATATCAGATATGTCTATGTCCTGGGAAATGTTCTTGTTACTTACAACCTCATGCTAATTGCATTAGCGCACATTAGCTCAACCGTCTCGTGGGTGGGACACCGATCAGTAGAGATGCTTAATGTACTCGCGGTCGCTGAGACTGCATTCACAGTAAGCGCTGCATATTTTGGCTCAATTGGAAATTACCTTAAAATGTATACGTGGATCTTCCGCGATACGAATTGAATAGAGCCCTTAGTCCAAGACTAATATTTATCTGTGTCTGGGAAACTGGCCCATTTTGTATATCTTATTGTGTTGTGGTCTTTGTGGCCACCAGGAGTCCAGTGATATGACCATGACCAGAAGTCATCCTGAAGGAGCCTACGCCAATACGATTCTACCGAACCACCATCTCCCCCACCACCAAGGACAGCCACATGGAGTGTTTGAGGACTTTGCCTGCTAAAGCCAGTGGCCATCTTTCCATCCTGATGACAACAAAAGTTGTCCTCTCTGGGCTGGATCGGGCATCAAAACAGACCCTGGGACCTCAGTTCTATATATTTCTTGCTGTCACCAGTGAAAAAGCTACAGCCAAAGTTGAACACCAAACCTGTGCTGCAAACAGACCACTTGTATGTAGGCACAGATTGGACCCCACATTACTGTCCAGCTGGAGACGTCCACCTTCGATCTTCCTCCAATTGACAGCTGGCCTTTCTGCGATTTCTATACTGGTTATTTTGGTACATGGTCACCACATGGGAACAAGACAAGGACTGCATGTCATTTTGAGCCATCTTGATTCATTTATACTCAACTCCAGTATCTTGATTTCTGTACTTTTCTTAATAAGTTCTCACTCAGCTCACTGTTTTGAATCATTGTAAAATATGTAATTATTTAATTAATTTAATTTCCCCTTTATATTGTATACAAGATGAGTATGAGACAGGTGGTCATATTCAATCGAACCATTATACTGAGATATCAAACAAAATCAGAGGAATTACATTGATCTTTTAGCGTGTTAAAACCATACTACCCTCGCTTTGATGATAGGGCCCATACTGCGTACCAGCTATACACTATTTAGTATTTATTAGGATCCCCATTAGCTGCTGCCAAGGTAGCAGCTACTCTTCCTGGGGTCCAAGCAGGGTTAAAACAATTACATCACAACCAAACACAACAGCCTAAATCATAAATAAAACACATCATACAATATATTACATTATTACTCTTTTATTACAAATGTACAATATAAAATCCACAACACCACTACAAATATGTGTGTGTGTGTATAGAGTGAGTGTGTTAGATTGTGTGTACGTGTTTGTGTCTCTTCACAGTCCGCGTTGTGCCATGAGGTGTTGTTTTATCTGATTTTAGTGTTCGCTTGAGTTATTTGGTGTGGAAGAGAGTTCCATGTTGTCACGGCTCTATGTAGTACTGTGAGTTTCCCAGAGTCTGTTCTCGACTTTGGGACTGTGAAGAGACCCCTGGTGGCATTTCTTGTGGGGTATGTATGGGTGTCTGAGCTGTGTATTAGATGTTTGAACAGACAGTTCGGTGCTTTCAACACGTCAATACCTCTCACAAAGGCAAGCAGTGAGGAAGTCAATCTCTCCTCTAATTTGAGCCAGGAGAGATTGACATGTCTGGTTTATGGGAAAGGTGTTTTAGAGAGTAGCATTATACATTTACATAGGTTTAACCTGAACACAAAGAGAAAGCACTGTTTTAAATGGATAATGATTAATTTAATATAACACTAATACTATTTTTTGTAATTGATTTATATATTTTAGAGAAAATGATAAAATATATATATATATAGCCGTTATGATTGTAGTAATCACACTGACGTATTTTTGTTTATTAGCGAAACCAGTCAGAAAGATGATTGGAATTGTCTAGCTCCAAGCAACAAAATGCACATAGATATGGTTAATATTACTGTCATTATTTTAATTTTATTTACTGACTTGGGCATGAGTGAAGTTCTTACAACAATTACGGTGTCCATATTAGGTCAGCATTCAAAAAGGCAATGAATAGCAAGCAACAAGCTGTGCTGTGAATCCCCTTGACATGGATGAATCATAATACACATAATTGAGCACATTCCACAGTCTGTAGTAGCTGAGCGCCTCTATTTAAAGAAAGGGCCAGAAGAGTCCTTTCCCATAAATACCTGTTGGAAGCAAAGTTGTTTCCAAAATAATAGTTTTATGTCTCCTGCACAATCTCTTGGCTTAGATAGTGAATTTGTTACAGTAAAGGTTTATCCTGGACTAAAACTGCTGTCCACTCCCGTGTAGAACAGCCTCAGTGAAAGGCCTATCACTTTGACTACTATCTGAAAATCGACTGTAGGTATACAATTTTGTATTTTGCTGGGTTATTTATTTATACCTCACATTACAGCACATGATCACATAAATAGATAAAGATGTTTGAATATAACTATTCTTTTATTTTTTTTGCTTGTGATCTTAAAAAGGTCCAATGCAGCAGTTTTTATCTCAATATCAAATAATTTGGATAACAATTAAGTACCATCCTGTGATTGCTTTAAATTAAAATGGTCAAAAATAAAGAAAAAGGTTCTTAGCAAATAGGAATTTCTCAATCAAGAATTTGGGAGTGGAGAGGGGAAAACTAGCTGTTATTGGCAGAGAGATTTGGAACTCTTTCTTATTAGTCTATGAAGTAATTGATGTCACCAGGCAGGGCAAAACTCCATCCCACCAAAACAGGCTGAAATTTCAGGCGGTCTTTCCAAACAGCCATTACACTAAAAGGGCACTATCATCATTTTCACAATTTCACAGTATTATTCCAGCCTCCGTGTGGAAATATAAAACACAGGAAACTCTAATTTTTGACCCCACTGGGCCTTTAATATCGGTAACCCTGCTGAGTGCTCCGAGCTGTGCTTTGTTTGACAAGTCCACAATGAAATGACCCATTCATCAGCGTAAATAGAATCTACTCTTGCCCATGTCAAGTAATCATGGGCCATACATGGCTTTTAAAATATTCATAATCATGTGTCACTATGACATTTTCAAAAGTTCCCAATCATGGTCTCTGATGGTACCCTATACCAAGTTTCTCCTCTGTCATCAATAACACTGAAGGACAGGTCACACACTGAGGAGATGCTGTACTAGGGTGAATGTGGGGTCAAATGATCAATGTAAAGCTTGACTTCACTTGTTACAGTCATGTACAGGCGGTCATGCATGTATAGATACAGGAAAGCCTCAGAGTCGGCCTGTGATTTCCTGTGTGTATAGCATACATGTTTGGCTTGTCTGAGAATGTGTCCATAGAATTCTGAAATAATTTGGTATGTAATATTACATCTGTGCATATTACAGTGGAACTAAATGGTGGCTGTGGAGCTGGAGTTGACCTTGCTTGATTTCCCCAGTTGACAACATTCTGTACATTACCATTACTAAATTTGCCACTGCTCGTTCTTTCCCTGAATTTCACTCTTCTCTGCTTGTTCAGTTTCGCAAATACTGTTGACATATTGTATATTCACACAATCAAAATCAATTCTCTGTAATAACAATGTGTATTGCGAATTTCTCATTTTGGTCTGAATGTTCCACATGACAGCAATAGGGGTTTCATTGAGTGAAATGGCAATGCAGCATGCACCGTCACACTGTCGACAGCTCAAGATGAAAAACGGATCAGAGCAATTCTATCAAACAGTATGACACCAATGGAAATTCACTAAGATTTACAGGAGAATGCTGAAGACATTTTGTTCAGAAGTCTGCTATTGTAACTGTTTCTTCTGTTAGAACACATTTTATAAATGTTATGGTAAGTACAAATATTAAAGTTTAGATTGGTACATTAAAATGCCTCCTATATGGTCTATTGTAAATTCACTTCTTCTTTCTTGCCTTCTTCACTTTGTTCTCGAGCTTTAAGAAGCTTAGCCGTCAGGTGTTTTCATTAATACTCACTGCGACTGTCGTCAAAATCATTTCAGAGATAAAAGGAGAAGACAACTTACGTTGCTCATACATTTACAACAGGTTGAGTGTGACTCAACCGTTTCTCTGCAGAGCATCAACAGGAACAAAACACGAGCGTTTTCGATAACAAGTTGGTGTAACTAATGTGAAAGTTGAACAGCAAAAGTTTAGTAATTCAGCTCACCTAAAAGGGTGCATCCCAAATGGCCAACCTATTCCCCATGTATTGCACTACCCATAGGGCTCTGGTCAAAAGTAATTAACTATATAGGTAATAGGTTGCCATTTGGGACACAACCCTCAAGTCTGAATTCTACAGATGAACCCTCCCTTGTGGGAGGAGAAAGTCCAAAATGGAGTGCAAAATAATGACATACAATTTGATCCCAGCTGCCATATAGTTAGGTGGTTTCACAGCATGCCTGGGGGTAGTATGTATTGGGCCCTTGAAATACACCCGCTATACATATCATTTAGCGTTTCTCATTTTTCCCCAACCAAATTTGAAAAGAACATTTGATACAAGACAAAGTAAAAATAAGATTGAGAATATACCAAATATAGCGTACTGGGTTTGAAAGTTTGAAAGTGTGTGGTTTTAAAACACTTAACAGAAGAAACTTGGTCGTCGTACATACTTTTGGCAATATTGACAAACAGCCAACGTTTGGCCGTGGCTGAATGGTTATGTGCTGTTTTGCTGACACCTAAAGGACAACGTTGGCTTTGTTGGCTCCACTGCCTCAATGTAATGTTCCGCTCACCATTTCTCCACGCTAGTTCATCACCAAACTACACATTTGAAAAAAAGGAACTAAGACAAAATGTTCATACTGAAATAGTTTATTACAATAATTCACAGTTCATTGAAGATTTCAGTATACCATTGAGTGTTTTATCTACATAACTCATTTGGATTAACATGACATGCAAAATCTTTGTAACAGAAGACTTACCAATATAGTATTTTGGCTTTCTGTTGGTAGAGAAGAACTGTTCTGCATTTGTGTAACAAATGTCCTAAGATGGGGGCAAAACATCAGTTTGTACTGTATACAGGACCTTTTCATATATATCTGGATAGCCTTGGGCCAGCTGCTTTAAAAAAGGGAGGATATGGTTTGAATTTCTAACCTGCCACGGTTTCTCAATTCAATGAGTAATGGCTTTGGTTAACACTACCATTAGAAACATAATACAGTGCACCGGACACTTCAAATTACTGGTAAATAAAATGATTGATCAAACTCTGAATCCAATACATGGAATTACAGTGGTAGTAAAAAGAAAATACATTGTGTAAAATACAAAAATAGGAAACGTCTATCACGCACACTATTACCATGTGTAAACAAAGCTAATAACAGAACAAATATATCACACACAGAGATACAAAGCAAACAAATTGGAATCTCTATTTGAGCTTCAGCCTTCTGAATTTGCATAATGTAACCTCATAGTCACTGGTGAAGTAGACACGCATTAAGAATTGTGGATGCAATTACAAAACCACTTGGAAAAAATCAGGACATAGATTTAAAATTCAAGACTTAAGGGAATAAAGTTATTTATTTTAAGTAGGTTTTCATGTCATGATAGATTGTGTCCATTTTGTTTGTCAGTATAATACAATATAAATCTAATGTGGTGTATTAACACACAAAACAGTAATGCAAGTTAAGTCTTAATGTAGTTCTTGTCACATTCAGTGTTGTTACACAGGATATTTCCTTGGTATAAGTTTTAAATAAATATAATTTAGAGCATGTATTCAACTTGCAACACGGCACAAAAATGTAATCCTTGTTCTTGATTGGAGTACATTTTTGTTATAATCTATACAGTATTGCACATATTTTTCTCGTACCTGCTGCATCCGCTCAAAAGGCCTCTGGTTGCACAATACTGAGCGGGAATTGGGGTGTGCAGCTATGTTTGATAGCAAACCATTAGATAGAGGGCTACAATGTGTTACCATTTAAATACATAATAATACTTATCAAAATAAAATAAAACTTCCATAAATGTTGCAGGGAAATGTCAATATCAAATGTAATTTCAAACTATGTACACTACCGGTCAAACATTTTAGAACACCTAATCATTCAAGGGTTTTTCTTTATTTTTACTATTTTCTACATTGTAGAATAATAGTGAAGACATCACAACTATGAAATAACACATATGGAATCACGTAGTAACCCCCCAAAAAAGTGTTAAACAATATTTGAGATTCTTCAAAGTAGCCACCCTTTTCCTTGATGACAGCTTTGCACACTATTGGCATTCTCTCAACCAGCTTCACCTGGAATGATTTTCCAACAGTCTTGAAGGAGTTCCCACATATGCTGAGCATTTGTTGGCTGCTTTTCCTTCACTCTGCGGTGCAACTCATCCCAAACCATCTCAACTTGTTTGAGGTTGGGGGATTGTGGAAGCCAGGTCATCTGATGCAGCACTCCATCACTCTCCTTCTTGGTCAAATAGCCCTTACACAGCCTGGAGGTTTGTTGAGTCATTGTCCTGTTGAAAAACGAAATTATAGTCCCACTAAGCGCAAAGCAGATGGGATGGTGTATCACTGCAGAATGCTGTGGGAGCCATGCTCGTTAAGTGTGCCTTGAATTCTAAATAAATCAGACAGTGTCACCTGCAAAGCACTCCCACACCATAACACCTCCATCATGCTTTATGGTGGGAAATACACATGCTGAGATCATTCGTTCACCCACACCATGCATCACAAAGACAAGGCGGTTGGAACTCAAATTATCCAATTTGGACTCCAGACCAAAGGACCAATTTCCATCGGTCTAATGTCCATTGCTTGTGTTTCTTGGCCCAAGCAAGTCTCTTCTTACTGGTGTGCTTTAGTAGTGGTTTCATTGCAGCAATTCGACCATGAAAGGCCTGATTCACAGTCTCCTCTGAACAGCTGATGTTGAGATGTGTCTGTTACTTGAACTCAGAAGCATTTATTTGGGCTGCAATTTCTGAGGCTAGTAACTAATGAACTTATACACTGCAGCAGACTCTGGGTCTTACATTCCTTTGGCGGTCCTCATGAGCCAGTTTCATCATAGTGCTTGATGGTTATTGCAACTGGACTTGAAGAAACTTTCAAAGTTCTTTTCCAGATTACTTTCAGACACAAAAGGTCAGTCAATGATGGAGTTTTTTCTTATTTGAGCTGTTCTTGTCATAATATGTCATAATATGGACTTGATCTTTTACCAAATAGGGCCACCTTCTGTATACCCCCCTCCCTTGTCACAACACAACTGATTGGCTCAAATGCATTAAGGAAAGAAATTCCACAAATTAACAAAGGCACACCTGTTAACTGAAATGCATTCCAGGTGACTACCTCGTGAAGCTGGTTGAGAGAAAGTCAAGTGTGCAACACTGTCAAGGCAAAGGGTGGCTATTTGAAGAATCTCAAATATATTGTGATTTGTTTAACACGTGTGTTACTTCATAGTTGGTGTTCACTATTATTCTACAACGTAGACAATAGTAAAAATTAGTAGGTGTTCTAAAACATTTGACCGGTAGTGTATATTCAGGTATATTCTGATGTAATACAGTACATACCACAATCATGTTTGCCTTTAATAACTGCAGTCTTGTTCAACTGATTTCAAATACGCACTTTAATATATTGAGATTACATGTGTAACACACCGAAACCAACAACTACTGTGAACTAGTCCAGTCACAGCTAGCCCAAGTTCAAATACTGCTCTATCGCTGCACAAAACAAAAAAATACATCACTTTCTCTTTGGAAGAGCGGGTATGGAGTGCCATCTGAAAACTAGAACAAATTCTCATTTACAATGACGGCCTATGAACAGTGGGTTAACTGGGGCAGAACGACAGATTTTTACCTTGTCAGCTCTGGGATTCGATCGAGCAACCTTTTGGTTACTGGCCCAACGCTCTAACCACTAGGCTACCTGCCGCTCCGTCTGACTTTTCTGCCTCTCTTTCTGCGCGGAGCGGGTGAAGAGCGTATTCGTCTCATGGAGCGCAAGAGCAATTATTCCCCTATCGGGAGAAATGGGCACGCATATTCATATGTTAATTGCATGCAAATAAAAAGGTTGCTTCGCTACCACGCACAACAAAAGCACAATCATGGCCTCTGATTCACAGGTTGTTGGTCACGTTAGAACAGATCCAGGGTCTGTTTCTGTGGCGGCAGAAACGCTAAGGCTCATGGTTAGTAGTTTTTGGTGATCTTTGAAACCCGGAACAGACGGCAAAAACACAACTTCTCAACACTGGACATTCTTCTCACGCCACTTAGATTACTTTTTCGTAGCAGGTTAGGAGAATTTACGCAGCAAGTTAGGAGCCTGAGGAAAAGGGTTAGCGAAAATACTCTCCTAACCTGGTACGAAAATCACTTTAGAGTGTGTCCCTTCTCAACACAGAGGTTGAAACATTCATAACCGATGGGCACTGCAACGTACAGATTTATTTGCAATATCTGGGGAAAAAATATAACATACGTTGCACAGTAATATCGCTAACGCCAACATCATTGTTTATTTTAAGTTTGATGAGACAGGACATCTGAAGACACGTTGCGTTAACCGAGTAGGCATGAGTAAATTAGTACTCCAACGGACGTAAAAGCTCAATCTTTAACCAGAGATCACTTTTTTTTCTCCTCCAAATAGCCCACTGTAAAACTATTTGGTGGAATGTGCTTTGTGGCTGCCCAAACGGGCAAGTGACATTTTGTCTATTGGACAACGTTCAAATTTGCCTCGACCCCTGTGTTCCATATGAACATGTGCATTTGCTGGGGGGGGGGGGAGAAAGAAACCAAGCATCACACCTTTCTTCTCCAAATTCCCTTTCCCCTCCATGTCTCATTCACGCAATTGCGTTCTTGAACATGTGCATTTGCTGGGGGGGGGGGGGGGGGGAGAAAGAAACCAAGCATCACACCTTTCTTCTCCAAATTCCCTTTCCCCTCCATGTCTCATTCACGCAATTGCGTTCTGACCGATCCCTCCACACAAGTGCTACGTGCACACACAAGCTCCCGTTGGGCCTACAGAAACAAATGCCTATAAACACGTATCTAACGGATTGGATACACAAGCTACATTCCATGCCAAATGAATACAGTTAAATTCAAAATGGACTGGTTGATTGAAGTTGGAAAATGTGTTCCAGCAACGAGCTGCAGTTTTAGAATAATTGTGTCCTGACTATTTCCGCTAAAGTTACTTTGCGAACTGTTAGTGCCATTTAGAATTGGTTAGCCTAGGCCATAACCCCCATAAACATACAGGTTCCACACTTAACATATGCAAAAACATTAGTTTGATGAAGACAAAGAGCGTATTTTCATCTGAATAAATAAGTATATGCCTACTCAACAAACAGATGTGGCCATAATTCATCACCATGCAGTGTTCAATGTGAGTGTTCATCCATTTAGAAACGTTTCAAATGATCACTGATGATAACTGTTCGACATGCAATGCGCATCACTTTGCACTGGCAACTTTTTTTCACTTGGAAAAATATTCCGTTCCATTTTATTCTGTTATATTACAACATGT
Source organism: Salvelinus alpinus (assembly GCF_045679555.1). Classification (NCBI taxonomy): domain Eukaryota; kingdom Metazoa; phylum Chordata; class Actinopteri; order Salmoniformes; family Salmonidae; genus Salvelinus; species Salvelinus alpinus. The sequence continues at coordinate 43,841,088 of NC_092105.1, read as the reverse complement.
TTTTTTTTTAAACTATGAAATAGGTGTTTTGACTGTGATAAGGGCTCGGGAAATAAGAGCGTATTGTCTGCTAAATTAACAAAAGGCTAAGCCATTGAACAGCCACAGCGTTCTACAAGCAAGCCCACTGCCGAGGTTACTGCCTTTTTGAAGATTGTGTTCCATAATATAACCAGTTAATATTACGGCTTCAATAAATTCATTTTAAAATGGCACTTGCATTTTTGTTTTACTATACATTTTGGTCAATTAGGATTTGGGTTATTTGAGTACTCGAAAAAAAGGGGTCCACGAACATTCAATTGTAAAATGCCCATCCCTATAACATACACATTAAACCGATCATATTCACCGTTTCAAACATTAACTTCCGCGCTGCATAGGTGTGGGATTCGTCTGTCTTTGTCCTTTTAGTGCAATGAACTTCTTTAAAACAAGAGGTGTTGTGCCTGAATTCAACCCAAAGCCTACAAGGAAGTCTGCAGTGTTGAAAGCGGGTGGAAGTGATACCAATCAGTATGTCAAGCAAAAACTCTCAACCTCTTAATTTCTATTCAGTTCGATTAACCAAAAAATTCAGAGTCTGAACTGTGCGTTAGCCTCAACAAGGACTCTCCCAAAAATATCTTCAGACAAAACGTATCTGACCAGGGGTGTATTCCGAGTTAAAACATTCAGAACGTAGCAGATATAAATGTAATGGATAAAGATGACATAATTCCCTATTCTAAGTATGAGACAATCATATCGTTTTTTTTTTTTTTTACCCCCTGAAGAGGCTCTACATCTACAGGCGTGTTTGTGATGTCACCTATGGGGACCTACAGTACAAACACATACCATCCAATCCTCCCAACCCAACAGTAATCTCATTCTGCATCTGATGACGTCAGTGACATAAAGCTTAGAGTAGAGTGAATCTATATTGCAGATGCCAGCTCATTCATTCAAATGTGAGAAGTGTTATGTGAAAGTAAGGGACTCAAATATTGATCAAATGTATACAATGTAAAAAATCTCTACTTATTTTGCTTGATATGATAACAGACATGAAAATACAAGAGGACTGACAGACATTTAAAAAAAGGCACACAGATGTGCTTTAGTAGTGATTACTAAACTGCAAAATGAGCAAGTATCAAAAGTTGTGCAGGTTTGAAGCCATACCCTCAAGAGCCACCAAGGTATGTAGAACTTTTGTAACATGTTAAAATAATGAGATGACCAACATGACCACCAAATCCGAAGGTTTAAACCACATTTGGTTCCATCGTCGTTTTCTGTACGGACAGCACATTTTTATTGTAAACATTTAGTAAAAAAGGTTTCCCGCTTAGGAATGTACTGCATTGGTTTTAAAACAAACAAGCACGCATACACACAAATCACACTCACGCAAACACACAATCGCACACATACTAGGTAAAGTTTCTAAGGAGGGTGGTGATCAAGTGCTATTTCCTTGCTCTTGTTCAAATAACAGCATGGCGAGCTGGGAACGGGATCCCAGGCCATCCAGGTTGCTCTGGACACACCTGTGGTAGATGCCCTCACTGAGCTGCGGGTTACAGGCCTGGTGGCGGTACTTCTGGTGCAGAGCCGGCTCCACAGCCCTGAACACATGCAGGATGGAGTACTTGACAAACATGTCGTAGATATCCAAGGTCTCCATGATCTCCTCGTTCTCCTGCACGTCGGAGGCCATGCGCGTGCGCGTCACCATGTAGTCGGAGTTGTAGAAGCACGCCTCCTCGAAAGAACTGCGGTCAAAGTGTCCGGCGTCCTTGACCAGGTCTACTGTGGGTGGGGGCTCCTGGTTGTGGAAGGCGATGTCTGGGTTGTAGTCCTGGAAGTGGATTGGGAAGAACACCTGCCAGTTGTTGATGGAGTTCATGCGACAACGGTTGAGGAACTCGGAGTTGACGTTGGTGTTGACGTTGGTGATGAAGAACAGCGTGTCTACTGGGTGCTTCTTGGAAATGATGTCCATGAATTTGATTTGAGAAGGGGTTTCTGTCTTGACACTTATCCACAGGATCTTCACTGCCGGATACTTGCGTTCGTATGCATTGATCTGCGCTTTAACACCGGTGAATATGTCATTCTGGTTGACCTGCTGGGCCTCGAATGGGTCGTAGATAAACAGTAAAGTCAAGATGGCGTTTTCACTGGTCTCAAACAAATTGGTGGCAAACACTTCTAGAAAATGGTTGACGGCACCCCGTTCCTGAAAAGTCAACGGTAAGATGATATGAACCCTGGTGGCCTCTGTGACATAAGGCATGGGGATGATCTCGATGCGACTCAGAGGACGCACCAGGTGGACCCTCTTGGTGATGGAGCGACTGTGGCCCTTCTGGTTGACTACCTCCAGCTGTAGGTCCAGGGTGTACTCCATGCCCCGAGTGGGGTCAAAGCGGCGGTAACCGTTGATCAGCTGCTGCTTCTTCAGGTGGAGGACAGGCTTGTACTTCTTGTTCAGCTCCCCCATGGCTATCTCGATGACGTCGGCAACATCCAACCGATCAATGCCACGCAGTTCACACTTGGGGGAGCCGTCAATGCATGAATACACCTGCTCCTCTGTGAAGTAGTCCCATCGGAGGACCTCAAAACGAGACTTCGGCTCAAACATAGGATTGATCCCAATGGGCCACTGGGCGCTCCGGTTGCCATCAAAAGCCACTTTGCTCACATTCTTTATCTCTGCCTGTGGACACATGAGATGTACAGATATAAAAATACCTCTAAAGTCATACTGACAGTGATACTGTACGGCTACAATTGAAGAGATTCTCCAGTACTTTCGTATATGTTTCAGCCAGTAGTTCTGAAAGTAGTGCTCACGAGCCAAAAGTGGTCTCAGAAAATTGCATACCACGTCACATGCAGATATTTGCACAACATCATCTCTCTCCCTCTGCTGTGTGTACATCTTGTTAGCTGTCACTCAAATGGCGAGGGGCTGAATCTCATTGGCATGAACTCAAATTGCTAGGGAGCTGGCCCACGTGGGGAACATTTTGGGGAAAATGGCACCGCAAGGCTTCCAGAAAACTTTCAGACTAGGGAATTCTGCATGAATGAACTACACAACTCATCCAGCCCAAAGCAGGAGGTTTAAAAAATACTAGTTGGCAAAGTTCCCAAGCATATCTTTAACTGCCCCTTATGTCCAACCAAGAAAACAGTCATTCACAAAACAAATATTCAACTGAAATAAGCCTTCAGCGCTTGATGTTAAATGAAAACAGACAGGGGAGACTGACCGTCGGTGTTCACTGAACAAAGGATGTTTTGTGGTGTTCAGGATCAGATCGTTTACCTGCAGCTTCTCGATCTCATCGTATGTCCTCTGAAGTTCGATTTCAGTGAAGTGTTTGTGTAGTCTGTACATCTGCTCAGGGTCAGATACCGGGTGGACAGTCAAGGCATTCTTAAACTGCACATTCTCCACCTTACTCGGATCCGAGTTCTTGCCCATCTCGTAATGGTAGTACTGCAGCCCCTGAAAACAAAACAAAAATGTACATACAGTACCAGTCAAAGGTTTGGACACACCTACTCATTCTAGAGTTTCTTTATTTTTTACATTGTAGAATAATAGTGAGGACATCAACTATGAAATAACGCATGGAATCAGGTGTAGGTGGAGACTTGACCCCTCACTGGCCAATCAGAACCTGCTCCATGGCTAAATATGTGGTTGCTTCAAGTTGTGTATTTACGGTCTTTTATGTATTGCGTTGTCATCAACGCTGATTTGAATGTAGTTTGTTATAGCCTACAGAAACAAAATAACAAAATGTATGTAGGCCTGTCCCATATTTGCTAAATATGTTGAACATGTTTGCAAGGCATATTGTTCTAAGTAGTAATTGCGACGGCTTCAATATGGAGATGTATTGTTTACCATAGCATTTTTCATTGATATATGGGCCTAGGCCAACTGTAAAATTGCATTGTCTGCCATGTCTGAACGACGGACATGCCAAACATTGTCAATAAGCAAGATTAAAGTCACTATTGATACGGCTTAAAAAGCGAGTGAATGATTATAAAAATCAAAACAGCTCGTTTTAAATAGGCTGTCTAAATATAGTTACAGCCACAACAACCGCTCCCTGTGAGGACATAATAGGCAATGTAGACTGGAGGGTTTTACGCACTTCCAAACTTTTCACAGGAGATCCAAGCAAAGATTCAAATTCAATATAAAGAGGGGGTGATGTCCCCTCATCATTATAGGCTGCTGCTACCAAATATTATGTTTTATAAATCACATCCGCTCCACAGATCGTATTCGCACTTCTCCAGAAATAGCAGACCGCTCCTAAATTGCATGCGAGCCTTGGACGCTCTCACCATGAAGCCAAGGACGTTGAATCATCCTAATAAAATATATATATATATATTTTTTAAGATATATAAATACGAGGATCACCGACCGGCACATTTCTTATGGGCATATGGACATAGGAGGTTTTATGCACGTCCAAAATAATAATGTGAGCTGGCTGAAATAAGGTATCCACTCACTGTTTTGCTGCTTCCAAATTTGATCTTTTAGTAAAGCTTTGGGTGATTTAAAGTTCATTTCAAAGCAGTCTCACGATGTGAGTTGTACTTCCACATAACACTCTCCCATGTTATTTCATCTGACTTTTCCCCTACTTCTCCTTTCTCCCTCCTGGAGTTGTGCTGGCCCTGAGGCAAGATGACCACGCAGCAGTGAAATAGGCCCTCCGTTTCTGTTCCAATACAGACTCTTAAACAAGATGGTTTCCTGCTCAAATGCCAGACCACAGGAGAAAATAAAATAAAAATGGAAGCCCAATTAAAGAGGGTATAGAACGTAACATGCCACAGAAAAAAGTTTAGGCAAACTCAAACTGTCTTGCATTAACTACTCATTATGTAAAAAAATATTCTAAATAGTATTGTGGTAGAATGGTGTATATATAACTGGTGATATTGTTGGAACAAATGCAGGTGTAATGTGCATGCGGCCACACTATGGGCCAAAACTGGTAACATATACAAACAGATTAAATCAATGTAGTTATCTAAGGTGCACAGTCTTTAAACTGTCACTTGGACAAGCAGTGTGACTGTGACAGGGCTCCACTGGGTCCCTGACTGTCAGTGCAGAACAGGAGAAGCAAAGCTCCCCGTCACAGCAGAGGGGACAAGTACCCTCAGGGGCCACAGTGTGAAGACAGGCAATTCTGTCTCTACAGAGAATGCAGTGCTAAAACACTGGTGTTATAACTCTGTTTTAGCACTAATATGGTGCAACATGCTTTATTCTATAGATGTCACTAGTATACACTTTACGGAGGCTACTTTTTAACTACAGATGTAGTTTGGAAAGAAAGTGTTCTAACGTGAGGCTGGTGGATCTTGAAAGATGGCTCTTATGTTTTGATGTTGTAGTAGATGGCCTTCAATCTTTACTATATGGTGTGCGTGTGTCTCAAGCGTTTACGGAGCAGGAACCAGCCGACTACACCGACAGATAATGAGTCAAGTTTATGAGGCTTCATAAAGTCAGGCTCCGTTTCATCTTTTTGGGGGGGGAGATGCCAGTGAGAGGCAGTTGACTTGTAGTTTCTATTCAGAGCAGACCTGGGCCAAATACACATGTTCAATTCTTGAACGTCCACTTTTGTGACTATACATTGGTTCTATTGGACTGGACGAACTAAATGAAGCGCAGCGCAAGTATTTGACATATTATGTATTCAACACGGGTCTGGTTTGTTGACACAAGAAACATTCACTTACTGAGAAACACTTGGGGATGCTTTTTCGGGCACAGATTAAGCCTAGTCGGGGCCTAAAAAAAACACTGAATAGAGAATCTCCTTACTGAATAGAGAATCTCCTTTAAACATGCTTATTTTTCTAGGACTAGGCCTAATCTATCTACGGGAAACATTCTCTTGGACAAAGGGATCATAAACCCATGGAACAGAACTCTCTTCATGGAACTCGTCTGTACAAGACAGTAGCAATACATAGCCTACCTCATGCTCATCCACACAGTTGGTGTTGGCATAATCAATGATGCATCTGCCCAGCCACTCGTCAGGCCTGGCGCTCAGGATGTCATTCCTACAGTTCTCCAGGAAGGGTTTGAGCCGGAGCAGCAGGGTACGGGACAGGAGGTATCCGAACCCACCGTAGCAGTACCTCCCCTCCATCTCCCCACCTATAAACTCCTCAGGGCTGCCCATGTAAAGCTCCCGGTCTATGCTCAGGTGATCCACCAGCTGTTTGATCCGGTCTGCCTCTGTGTAGGTGTCGTCCTGGGCCAGATAGAACCAGTCATACTCATGGACATAGTGCTCCAAGATGTACTTGATGGTCTGGAAAATGTTCCATATGAGCCTCTCGTCCCCATGGGTGACCACGAACATGCCGTGGGGCACTTTGCGGTTGCGCATGCCGGTGAAGAAGACCACAGTGTCCAGGTGGTGGCTGATGGTGCGGTTCACGGCCACTCCCATTGTGTTGATGGTGCTTTTGGACGTCAGGATCCCTACAAAGAGGCGCTCCCGGATCCCCAGCTCTGTACTGATGTACTTAGCCCTGGAAAGCATACACACTCATTAAAAAAAGAAGACGCGATCCTTAAATTGAAAACATTAAGTGTCATTCCAAAACACAGTTTCAGGAAAAAGTTGAGGGATGAGACTGGAGAAATGGAACCTAGGCTATGGATGCAAGGACCAATCATCCATGATATCAAAATGGATTTAAAACAGCAGTCGTTTACATTTACTTTGTTTACAAAACATTGGAGTTTATTTTTTGGGGTACGACAGTTGTACTAAGCTCATGAGGCATTTACGTTATATTCTTCAAGAATCAGATGGGACATATCAATCCAAAAATGTATGTGCAACAATGAATCGGTACGTTAAGCGATTGCTACTATTTTCAATGGGAAAAGTTCAATCTAGAGAATCAAGTACAAAAAAAACATACTATATAGAGATTTTGTACATATTTTTAAGAGTTCCTCGCAAAAGTATTCAGAACCATTGATTTCTTCACATTGTGTGTTACAAAGTGAGATTACAATTGATTTGTTCTTTTTTGGCAACAATTTATACAAAATACTAATGTCCAAGTGGAAGGAAAAACTTGAACATTTAATATATTAATAGAAATTAAATAGCAAATATATAGTCGTTGCATAAGCATCCAGCTCCCTATGTCAATACATGTTAGAAACACATTTGGCATCGATTACAGCTGCGAGTCAACTTGGGTAAGTCTATACTGTATGAGCTTTGCACACCTGGATTGTACAATATTAGCCCATTATTATTTTCTAAATTATTCAAGCTGGCAGAATTTTGGGGATCATGGCTAGACAGTCAATTTCAAGTCTTATCAAAGATTTAAGCAGATATACAGTCATGTGAAAAGTACGTACACGCCCTAGAAAGTATATAGATATTTTTCTTTTACATAATTGGACACATGCATATTTGAGCTAAATTCCCACCACATTCGTTGACAGGTAACCCAATTTAACAAACCACACACAAGAAAATTCACTTTGAAAATGTTACGCAATTAAAATACACAAATGCATTTTCCTTATGCAGAAACAGTTAGTACACCCCTACCTTTACCATCATATAAAATAGCTAAAATTAGAACCAGGTGCAAGTGATTAGAAAATCATTGGAGAGAAATTTAGGAGGGTCCAGCCTTCCATTAAGATTAGAAACTTGGTCTGGTTCGGTCATAACCATATGGGTGTGTGGTAACACATCATGCCAAAAGCAAAATAACTATCCGAGGCCCTCAAAATAATAATAATTAATGCCCATGAGTCTGGGAGGGGTTACAAATGCATTTCCAAGCAATTTGAAGTACATCATTCCTCTGTCCGACGGCTCATCTACAAATGGAGAAAACTCCAGGCTACTGGCAATCTACCTAGGACAGGTCATCCCACCAAATTCAGCCCAAGAGCTGACATGGGAGTTCAGGAAGGAAGAAGCCTCAAGACACGACTGACGTTTGCCAAACAACACCTGGGTAAAGACCAAAACTACTGGAACAATGTGCTCTGGACAGATGAGGTAAAGGTGAAGTTGTTTGGCCGCAATGCCAGACACCACGTTTGGCAAAAACGAAAGAACCTCATACTAACCATAAAGCATGGAGGCGGTGGCATTATGGTTTGGGGCTGCTTTGCTGCCTCAGGGCCTGGCCAACTTGCCATCATTGAGTCTAGAGGTCGACCGATTAGGATTTTTCAACGCCGATACCGATTATTGGAGGGCCAAAAAAGCCGATACCGTTTAAAATCGGCCGATTTTTATTTATTTATAATAATGACAATTACAACAATACTGAATGAACACTTATTTTAACTTAATATAATACATCAATAAAATCAATTTAGCCTCAAATAAATAATGAAACATGTTCAATTTGGTTTAAATAATGCAAAAACAAAGTGTTGGAGAAGAAAGTAAAAGTGCAATATGTGCCATGTAAGAAAGCTAACGTTTAAGTTCCTTGCTCAGAACATGAGAACATATGAAAGCTGGTGGTTCCTTTTAACATGAGTCTTCAATATTCACAGGTAAGAAGTTTTAAGTTGTAGTTATTATAGGAATTATAGGACTATTTCTCTATACGATTTGTATTTCATATACCTTTGACTATTGGATGTTCTTATAGGCACTTTAGTATTGCCAGTGTAACAGTATAGCTTCCATCCCTCTCCTCACCGCTACCTGGGCTCGAACCAGGAACACATCGACAACAGCCACCCTCGAAGCAGCGTTACCCATGCAGAGCAAGGGGAACAACTACTCCAAGTCTCAGAGCGAGTGACGTTTGAAACGCTATTAGCGCGCACCCCGCTAACTAGCTAGCCATTTCACATTGGTTACACCAGCCTAATCTCGGGAGTTGATAGGCTTGCAGTCATAAACAGCGCAATGCTTGAAGCATTGTGAAGAGCTGCTGGCAAAACGCACGAAAGTACTGTTTGAATGAATGCTTACGAGCCTGCTGGTGCCTACCATCGCTCAGTCAGACTGTTCTATCAAATCATAGACTTAATTATAACACACAGAAATACGAGCCGTAGGTCATTAATATGGTCGAATCCGAAAACTATCATCTTGAAAACAAAACGTTTATTCTTTCAGTGAAATACGGAACCGTTACGTATTTTATCTAACGGGTGGCATCCATAAGTCTAAATATTCCTGTTACATTGCACAACCTTCAATGTTATGTCATAATTACGTAAAATTCTGGCAAATTAGTTTGCAATGAGCCAGGCGGCCCAAACTGTTGCATATACTCTGACTCTGCGTACAATGACCGCAAGAGAATGTACTTTTTCGCGAATGTGCACTGCATCGATTATATGCAACGCAGGACACGCTAGATAAACTAGTAATATCATCAACCATGTGTAGTTATAACTAGTGATTATGATTGATTGATTGTTTTTTATAAGATAAGTTTAATGCTAGCTAGCAACTTACCTTGACTTCTTACTGCATTCGCGTAACAGGAGGGCTTCTCGTGAGGCAGGTGGTTAGAGCGTTGGACTAGTTAACCGTAAGGTTGCAAGATTGAATCCCTGAGCTGACAAGGTAAAAATCTGTCGTTCTGCCCCTGAACAAGGCAGTTAACCCACCGTTCCTAGGCAGTCATTGAAAATAAGAATGTGTTCTTAACTGACTTGCCTAGTTAAATAGGTGTAAAAAAAAAAAAAAGATTTCCGATTGTTATGAAAACTTGAAGTCGCCCTAATTAAATCGGCCATTCCGATTAATCGGTCGACCTCTAATTGAGTCAACAATGAATTCTAGATTGTACCAGAGAATTCTTGAGGAGAATGTTGGGCCATCTGTCAAAAAGCTGAAGCTGAACCGAACATGGATCTTGCAACAGGACAATGATCCAAAACACAGAAGCAAAGCTGCAACAGAATGGCTCAAAAATAAGAAATTGAGGGGTTTGGAATGGCAAAACCTAGATCTCAATGCTATCGAAATGCTGTAGGGGGACTTGAAGCGGGCCATGCTTGCAAGAAAGCCCTCGGAACATGACAGTTGAAGCAGTACTGTAGGAGAGTGGACAAAAATTCCTCCTAGGCAATGTAAGAGACTGATAGACAGTTAAAAGAAACAGCTACATTAAGTTATTTCAGCCAAAGGGGGAAACACAAGCTATTGAAGCTAGGGGTGTACATTTGTTGATTTTTGATGAATAGATGATTGCAAAGTATAATCTTTCGGTGTATTTTGTAAATTAGGTTACCTTTATCTGTCAATAGTGTTGAAGTGAAGATTACATATTCATCTGCCAAATATGTTAAAAAAATATTGAAAATCAGGGGCTGTGCCTACTTTTTCACATGACTAAGCCAAAACCGTAACTTGGCCACTCAGGAACATTCGCTGTCGACTTGGAAATCCCAGTGTAGATTTGGCCTTGTGTTGTAGGCGATTGGCCTGCTGAAAGGTACATTCTTCTCCCAGTCTCTGGTGTAAAGCAGACTGAAGCAGGTTTTCCTCTAGGATTTAGCATGTGCTTAGCGCCATTCCATTTATTTTTATCCTTTAAAAAACACCTCAGTATTTGCCAATGGCAAGCATACCCATACCATGATGCAGCAACCACCATGCTCAAAAATAAAGAGGCAGTTCCTCTGATGTGCCGGATTTGCACCAAGCATAAGGCTTTGCATTTTGGCATTTTTTTTTATTCCTTTACAGGATTACTTTAGTGCCTCGTTGCATACAAGATGAAAGTTTTGGAATATTTAGGTCATTATTGTGGAGTCACTACAATGTTGTTTATTCATCCTCAGTTTTCTACCATCACAGACATTGAACAATGTAGCTGTTCTAAAATCACCAATGGCCTCATGGTAACATCCCTGAGCAGAAGGACGATTATCTTTGATGTGTCTGGGTGGTTTAATATATAAACCCCACACAATTATTAACTTGACCATGCTTAGAGATATTCAATGTCTGATTTGTTATTGTTACCCATCTAACAATCACTGCCCTTCTTTATGAGGCTTATCAAAAGCTCCCGTGTCTTGGTAGTTAAATCTGTGCTTGAAATTCAATACTTCACTGAGGGACCATACAGATGTAGTATGTATGGGGCACAGATGAAGGGTTATTCATTCAAAAATCATTTACTACATGATTCCATGTGTTATTTCATCGTTTTGATGTCTTCACTAAATATATATATATATATTTACCAGTCAAAAGTTTGGTCACACCTACTCATTCAAGGGTTTTTGTTAAACTTGACTATTTTCTACATCCAGGGTAATACACAACTACACCATGGTGCAAAACTTGACTGTGCATGCTACACAAGGTTAGGCAAGCACATGACACCATATTAAAAGCTATTCTCCAAATATTCTTTCACATACAGTAGGTAGACTACATCAATACAACTTTACTATAATTTGTTATGGCCAAAAATACTGTAGTCTGGTAGCTGGAGACTGAAGGGCACAGATATGGTGAAGGTTGTAAAATTTGTGACTTAGTTTCAGGAATGTTGGCCTTTCACAGATGTTTCTGTTTTAGTGGGCATAATAAAAGTAGACTCCAAGACGGACTGATTTCCAATGTAATGTTATATTGTTCATCAATTGCTAACTGATGTTGTTTAAGTGTGCTTGACATCTATGAGTTGAAAATAATGCAAAAAAAAAACAACTGACGAAGAAAGAGGTGAAAACAACCACATGCCTAAATTAACCTAGGCTCGTAATATACCGCTGAAGGACAATTGGCAACATTGTAAGGAGTTTCTGGGAAAACTTACAATAAAATATCCATTCTGAAAAAAGTTGTGGGGCAATAGCGTCAGACAGTAAAACAGACTGTAGAAATCAACTGGAAAAATAAGATCTAAGTAGGCTACACTGTTGAAGCATGTTTATAATAACACATTTGACCTTTTCGGGTTTTAAACATCTCTTTTGAATGCTTACCGAAAAAGTTGCTTTGTTTGGCTTTGTTGGACTGGTTTATATGGCACTATTCTTGGCTCAAAATCTTCCTCGGCATCCACAGTCGATATCGAATTGGGTCTCCTCGCTCCTTTTGAATTCCCATTTTGGGCCAAACGTATTTCTTCACTCGCTTTCCCGTCGAGGACACAAGTTTCCTCTACCCAATTCACACTAAGTAAACTTAAGGTAAATCCCAAAGAAACACCGATAATAACCGGCCCGATCGGCCTCAGCAGAGAAATAAACATTGCAAATCTCATTTTCAACGTTGACTATAGACTACGTCGGTCCTCTCGCCAGCCTACACCCACCCTAATGTGTGACTCTTTGGGTAATTATATACATCAATCCAAATAGAAAATATTAGCAGCTGGTTATATTTAAAAAGGACATCCTTCTCGACTAAAAAGATGTAGGCCTATGTAGCTTCTCCCTTGGAATTAATGCAGGATCCTTACGTGTCAGTGGTCTCTAGCTCCGCCCCAATAAAACACACCAACGTCAGAAATACATTAGCATAGGCGTTTCCAGCACTCTTTCTGTAGCCTTCTGAATCGCAGAATTGGTCAAATAAAATCCACCGACCTCGCCCATGGCTAAATAGATCAAAATACTGTGGCCTAGATAAATGTTGGTTCAAAAAAAAAGGAGCTGTTTTTAAGTAAATCCTTGCTTCAGCTGAAAAGCCTATTTACAGAGGTGCGCTGTCACACTAGAGGGCATCCTAGAGTCACATTCAATCAAACACAAAGCCCAGATTTGCGGGTTAAGACAAAATCAAATAATAATGATTCACGGTTACTATGAATTCATGATACACGGTTAGTGTGTGAAATAAAACAAATATTCAGCTGCATGACTGTTCAAACATGCCCCACAAGAAGAATATTGTTGTTGTCTTCTTGACTTGGAAACCTTGGCCTGGTTTTATGAAGGGCCTGGGGTGTCACAGGCCTACAAATGCTAATTAAATAATAGAATAATGATTATGTATGTATTTTTCATAATATGTGTCTGAGAAACTGTCCCTAAGAGACTAAATAGAGGACTATGAGGATATGTGCAATTTTAGAGGATAATGCTCTCTGATTGTCACTTTTTTTTTACCTTGCAAAAATGGCCCTAAAAAGGCCCTAGATTAGAAAGAAATCGTTACGTGTGTTTAGAATGACACTGCATATCTTTCTCCAGGTCACTGTCCTATAAGCCCTGACACCTTACTAGAGGCTATGGGAACTAGGGCACATAAACGGTGATAGTGGACACTCAGTTAGATCTGACACTACAAAACAAACTTGTAGATGGTACACTGCAAAATAGGCCATATTTCCAATATATTATTGTAATAGGCCCATTTAAAATAATATCAAACATATCAACTTGGGGTAGCATTAACCTACCTGAACGAGAGCGACTCTCCGTTTGGGCTGATCTGTGACCCACTAGTACCTCCCCCGGTCAGAGGGGAATAAGGAAACCTCAAAGTTAGACGCAAGAACACTTTATTGCCATATAGACACACAAACAACAGATAGGGGCGTGGAAAGGATGTGGTTCTGTGACACAGGATAAGCTCATGGATCCAGAATAACACAGAACGCAATGGACTACGAACAACAATAGGACAACTGGAGCAATAATAACACTCATAGCAAAGGACTGTATAATAGAGCTAAATATGGAAGCATCTATCAGCAACTACACCCAACAGTAACAATAAACACACCAAGTTATAATAACAGTAACAACTCACTACTCCACGCACCCCCATCCCACAAGTCCACTCAGAGAAGAAGTGAGGAGACTGTGGCCTGCACAGTCTGAAGAGCTGCCAGGTGTCCTGCCCCCTAATAACCTACCTGCCCCCTAATAACCTATCAGCAACCACCAATCAGGGCCAGGGCACACAGGTCAGAGAGAGTTTGAGAGGCTGGTTTATAAGGTAGCCTAGACCCTCGGGCTCTGGGTCGTGGGGGATGGGGAGTGAAGTGTTCAGCTTGGGAGGTGCTGATAAAAGTCACCGGCCTATACATGAGCCTATACATGAATGGACCTTGTTAACCACTTGGTGCATTTGTTTTAGGATATAAGAAATTAGAGGTTTTGGGTTGTGCAAAATGATCTGCTTCACCCTCTCCCAATAGCTGTTTATGGTCCACCTCTTGGCAAGATCCAACATGCGACCAAATGCACAATGTCATTTGACACATATTTTCACTTTTTGCCCTTCACTTCCCCGTTGAAGCAGCAGATAGCACAGGTAGTAACCTTGGCTACTTTGCATACATGCATTGCTCGTGAAGATTTCCAAATGCATCTGTGATGCGGTATGCAAATTAAATCAAGAACATTCTCACGAGGCAGACGTGCACCAAATCACCGGAAGGTCAACCTATTTTGAGTGTTCCTTGCTATCGGGATCCTTGGGACGCCCTTACCCAATTGAATTTGAAATTTAAATGGTTACGGTAAGGGTTAAGGTTAGGGTTAGGTAAGGGTTATGGTTGTGGTTAAAGGCTCAATGCAGCCGTTTTTATCTCAATATCAATATTTCTGGGTAACAATTAAGTACCTTACTGTGAATTTTCTCAATAAAAATATACAAAAAGAGCTTTTTACTAGGACTGTCTGGGAGTGGTCTGAGTGGGAGTGGTCTGAGTGGGAGTGGTCTGAGTGGGAGTGGTCTGAGTGGGGAGATGAACACTGAAAAGTAGCTGTTACTGGCAGAGAGGTTTGAAACTCTCCTTATTGGTTAACACATTTTCTGCCTAGTGATGTCACCAGACAGGCCAAAACTCCATCCCACCAAAACAGGCAGAAATGTCAGGCAGTCTTTTCAAACATCTCTTAAACTAAAAAGGGCATCATACATTTCAACATTTCACAGTATTATTCCAACCACATAGTGTGGAAATATATATACAATTCAGAAAATCATGTTTTTGACTGCAATGGGCCTTTAAGGCTATTGTAAGGGTTAGGGTAAGGGTTTAGGGTAGGATTCTGAATAGGAAAAGGGAAATGGGGATACCTAATCAGTTGTACAACTGAATGCCTTCAACTGAAATGTGTCTTCCGGCACTAACATATTTTGAGTATGCTATCAGAGATACTCTATATAATGTGTTTAGGCTCCCGAGTGGCACAGCGGTCTAAGGCACTGCATCTCTGTGCTAGAGGTGTCACTACTGACCCTGGTTTGATCCCGGGCTGTATCACAACCAGCCTGTTGTCTGGAGTCCCATAGGGAGGCACACAATTGGCCTAGCTTTGTCCGGGTTAGGGGGGGTTGGGCCGGGGCAGGCCGTCATTGTAAAATCTAAAAAATTCTTAACTGACTTGCCTAGTTAAAAAAAGGTTAAATAAAATGATATATATATATATATAATGACGAGATGGTCTTGTTTCCGCTCTAACAATGGGAGTCGTTGCAAAGACAGGAAAAGGAGGTGAGATCAGGTGGGAACATTGTAGCCAATGAGAGGGCAGATACTCGTGTGTGAACGACAGACACAACTCAAATATAAAGTCGTTTTTCTCAAAGTTGCCAAAATGCCACGTGCGTCCATCACATATTTTTGTTGACCAAATCCGACACTCAAATACCTCCATGCCAAAAAAATCCCCACATGGTCTGATTATCGCTATATTCTCGCGTGGATAGATTTTGACGGGAGTGGGGCTTCGCTTCGCCACTGAGGCTGCTCAACTACTCAACCGCTGATTAACAAAGTCGCACTCGCAAGCAACGATCATCACATGAATTATGGTCCCCTGGACGGCCGCAGCAGTAGGCTACTGGTTTTCATTCTGATTCAGACCTGTGACACCAGAGACCGGTTCAGGGGGCGCAGAACGTTCAGAGAGATTACATGTAGCATATTGGAAATTATTGTAGCATCCACATGATCCTTAATGTAGAATACTGTAATACTGCATGGAATCGAATCGTATAGTGTTTTAATATGATCTCTATGTTTATAAATTCATGGCACATCTCATTAAATAATTGATGACATCAAAGCTCACACTACAGTGTAGCCAAGGCTGGTCATGAATTCTTTCCTCTCTTCTCTCTGAAGCGTTCTTTACATATATTTCCACAATGTGGCGCTATATACTAATAAACCATATCAGTGTTTTTCATATAGGAACACATTTCTTCTCAAGTTTTCTTTTCATTCAACAGGCCTACAAATCAGTCAAAACGAATATTTCCAAAGTAGCAGGGCTTGACTATGTAGTGTACCTACTGTACATACCATCATGAGGTATCATAATGAACAATAATGTAGTGAAGGTAATGAAAAGAAAAGTAATAAAGGAAATGTTTTTTCAAAAGTAAAGAAACTATTATCATCAATGTTGTTGTACATGCTAGGGAATGCATTTCTCCCATGGTTGCACACTGTGGACGACAATGTTTTACTACTGTACATCTCATTGTGAGCACTGTGCATGAACTGGATTTATCATTCCAGTGATCAGTGTGTGGCCTGTCAACTTCTGATCACCTCCCTGCAAAATGTGCAACACAACAAAAGACCTCTGAGTATTCTCTCCCAGGAGAGATTCACTAGTAGTACATAAATACTGTATTTCCTTTGTAAGACACCGACACCGTTGATGCAAGGCAGCACATGGAGACACATGTTCAGTGAACGGAAATTCAGAAGCAGCGCCACTTATCTCCTTTTGTCTCTTTGTCTTTTAAAACACAGGCCCAAGATAAGAACACATCTGTAGTTCCATGGCTTCGTGTAAAATGACCCTGCCCAATAGGACAGATCTTGGTGATATAAAAGCAGCTGTGCATATAAGTGATAGACACACTATCAGATAGACACTATCTGAGAGACAGTGGGTCTCACTTTCACGCAATTGATTGGACCAAACCTAATCTAATAAACAAAAGTTCAACAGTGATGCTATTATGGAGTATTAAAAGTGACGCACTTGGAAGATGCGAAAACTGCTGGAATTACTTATGTTTCTAATAGGCTGGCCCGATTCTAAGGGGACAATTTGCTGCTGAGGGGGTGATCTCATGATCAGTAAAAAATGTAACAAGTTTTTACAGTCAGAATGCGTAATCTGCACGGGAATTAGGTTTGTGTTGAGGAAGCATGCGGTCTGGACTCACCGCAAAGGGTCATAGGTGACAGTGCAGACAAGTGACATTGATTTGTAGGTGTCAACACCAACGGGCCTTGCCTATGTGAGAATACGAGACAATACTTTTTTTTCTCTGAGCAATTTACTGTTTTCCTAAAACATTTACACAATTTTGATGAAAATATTGCATCCGTCTCCCTCATTTGCTGTAGTCAGGGCATCATATCATATGACATAACACAATTTATTTTATCCAAACAGACGTAGTGTTTACAGATATGTGGTATCATGTGGCAATATCGATGTTTTCTAATACAATTTCCTTTCCGGTTGTGAAAAAAAGGACTGTGGTTTGTTTAAAAAAGGTTAATGCACATATACATCATGTGTTTTTGACTTAGCGGCAAATTTAATTTGAAATGTAATATCAAATATGATGTGTGATGGGATTTCGAATCATTTTGGATGACAATCGTAGGGGAATGTATTGACTGACTTTTTGCCAGATTAAGGGGATTTTAAGATTTGAGAAACAAAGGGCTAATGTGTGGTAGAAAGATGAAGCTCTGGCAACCAGAGATAGGAGGTGCAATCCCATGGCAGAGAGTAGGTAGCCATTTCATGGTTGGATGAAGGCAGTGTGAAAAGGTGAGTACGCTGAACCACGTTGCAAGGGCGAAGTATGAAGCACATGCTAGCAGTACAAGGGATTGTTGAAGCACTGTCAGCTAAAGACATACACTAGTTCTGCTTAGGGCTGTTCGCAGGAACACTCAGCCAAGGCCCCAGGCTCAACACCCTGCTGTACTTTGAAATGGGATCTTTATTGTCCATAAAGTTTAAGCCAAGTATGAAGAATCAGTCTTCCCTAACAAAAACACTCACCCATACAGAGAGAGAGAGGGGGGGGGACTACAAGGGGAGTAGTCATGCTTGCAATTATGCCTCAGTTAAATATAGACGAGGAGTGATAACTTAATCTTCATAACTTTCTTATATGATTATGAGTGCAATTCATATAAATAGCAGAGCATTTTTTTTGCAGGAATTCCAAAAATGTAAGGGTAGTAACGGTAATGTAAGGGTATTGTAAGGGTATTGCACTCAAAGCTGGAACATGAACTGTCTGCATGTGGTTAATAAAGAGAGACTTCAAACTTGATACAAAAGTGCACAAAAAAAATACACAGTTCAGTCTACTTTGAATTGTGTCCTTACATGTGATCTTGAGTTTACTGTAGGTCACACAACAACAACAAAAAACTTTAGATTCAATGTCTGCTTTGTCACATGACCCAATGATGACCCAATGATGATACATTGAGGCTAAGCCAGATATCACTTATTTTTTATCTAATGATAAATTGAACTATCATTACCGTGACATGCCTGCGGCTTAGACAAAACTCTTCCATATCTCACCTTTGAAGTTGGAGGGAAAACAAAAGGTATGAATCAAAGAGACCCGGACATGAGATAGCAGACAAAGCTCCTCTTATTTCCTCTTAGCCGCTCAGGGCCATAAGAGAGAGAAATGAAAAATGCAAATGAGACGAGTGAAATTACCTGTTTGCTTGTGTTTATATTGTGATTGATTGGAACACTGTATTGGAATGCAGGGGTGAATCTTTGATGGGCTACATGAAGACAGAGATCTTGAATTTCAAGTGGGATGCCCTTGGCAACTCTAAAAGGAGATAAGTAGATGGTAATCCTATCTAAAACATGTATGACACACGGGCACAAAGTGTGAAAAGATTGTAAATAATTTAATAACGACTAATATGAAAAAATAGAATGTGAGCTCAGCAAAGAAAAAGCACTGAGAAGGTTTTTCCATACAGTATAATGTAAACAAATCATAAAATATATTTCAGCACAGATGGAGGTAATAGCCCAAAGATTACCTTAGACTATTTGTCCTGAATAAATAAATACAAATATAGATGAATGGATGAGCAGAAATATATTATCTCTCACTCAATAAATATTTTTGATGAATAAGTTATTGCCTTTCCACAACTGTTAGAGTTGCAATGAAAGTTGGCTTTACTGGTCTATTGGTCTACTTTATTTCGGAAAAACAACTTTGGGTCTACATCGTTTCCCCAGAAGTATGCATGTTCACATTATCAACAGATAATGCAAATATGACAAAGGTATGCAACACCTGAAAGCTCTTATTTCTTCACTATAAACACGCAGGGGAAAATGTTTCCCTTTTTCTGCCATTCTGATGTAAAATATATTTTTGCAGGTTCTTCCAACAAATTATCCCGTTTTTCTGAGTGACAAAATAGGTTTTCACTTGGCCCGAAGCGACATCATACCAGGTGGGAGATGAGCCCATATCTTATGCAAAGGAAGTACATTCCCACTTGAAAAGTGCATTAGAGCTCCGACACCCGGATAAATGTGTGGGCTTTGCGCCTACCTGTGAATCGAAAAGTACCGACACTTCGATGCCGAGTAAAATTTTACGGTTGTTACCAAGGCCAATAGATTGTATTACTTTGGCACTAAAACGTTAGCATTGATTGTCCTCACGGAATCTGCTGGTCCTTGGGTTTACTTTTCTGCCCAAGGTCTGGCTACATTCCATCACCCCCGGGCTGTAGTACCTTGCTGCCAGATTAAAATCGCTGTGCTATTGGAATTTGGGTGTTTTAGTTAGGACGTGCTTGTCACCTCTGCCTCTGGTATTTCAGTCTTGAATCTGTCTGCCAGAGAGACGACTATGAAGAGGTTAACAAATTTCATCACGATGTCTCTTCCCTCCTGACCGTGTAATCGAACTTTAGTGGTGCATCCAAAGAGGGTTTCAAAGGACTTCTTGAGCATTTAGTGGGTGTGCTGAATCCTGCAGATTACGAACTCTGCAGGACATCCAATGAAAACAACAACACCTTAATTGAATTGGGGATTGGCGGCTCTCACTTTTTAATTTAACGTTTTTTTTTTTGAAGGACACTCTCATCATGACGATTCCATTATCTCGGACTCAACTAGCCCTGTTTTTCATCCTCTTGTGTCCGGTCAATATCATTGGGTTATGGTGGTAAGTCATGCAACAAACAATTCAAAAGTGCGTCAAGTTTAGTTGCTAATGTAAATAAAGTTTCTTAGAATACGGTGGTTTTTGTCATCTGATGTTATGTAGGTTAAACCTTGCACGCATCCATGTTGATATCTGGCTAAAGATTGGCATGATGTCAGGATGTACTAACATATATGCAATTCTGCATTTGACTCTATTGATATAACTCTATTCAAAGAGCCTCGTATTGACAAGTGTAATAACATGGTAACACTTTTGATGACCTTGACCGCATTGTGAAGCATTTGGTACTACTTAGACTACAATTACATACTAATTAAACGTTTTGGTGTTCTTTATCTATCACCACCTTCCTACTGCAAACTCACTCAAAACAATTGGAATGACCGATCAAACTATCTCTAAAAATGTCTTAACGAACCACAACATTTATTTTCAATACAGCATTTTTATTGTTGGTCACAAACTCATATCTAAAATGTGGTTAAGTAACTCAATGAAATCAACAATAAAAAACTAAAGTCCCGAATGTTATGACTCAGCTAGCCAAAAAAGATTCAGCCTCAGTTTGTGGAGGTCTGCAATTGCCTGTTGTAAAAACAGAGATATTAGGGAGGTCAGAGTTGGAATTTTTTCCTGTGGACCTTGAGGCAGTGGATATGTCATCATAAAACAATTATTTGTTCAGTACTCTGAGATGTATGAGACTTAAAAAGACACAGACAGATTTTTTTTCCTGAAGTAATTTCCACAATTAATTTGAGACACGTACATTTGAAGAGGGATGTTTAACTAAATCAAACCTTTTCAAGTTTGAAGGCCAGCTATTAGTACTGCTAAACTGTGAACCTCTCTCCCCAAAGACTAAATTGGGGTACTCAGGTGAGCACACCTGGAGGTCCTGCAGTTTGACAGGACAAAGATGCTTTCTGTTGAGAGCTGTGCATGCCATCTCACTCCTGTCTCTCTGCCCCTTGTCTTTTAAAGCAAATGGTTGTCAGCCTGACCAGACAGACAGGATGCCATTTGTGGGGGTAGATGAAACGTCCCTGAGATAAACCTCTTCTTTCAGAGCTTCTTTGATTAGGCTCTAATCATTTTGGCAGAGAGCAGTGAGACCAGAGAATTTGGAATGCCTTTGCAAGTTTCAGGACAAGTAAACTCCCGGTCCTCCTGGCTGTGTGTGGGTCATAGTCTGGCAGGCAGCCAGGAGTGTGGCCCACAGGTGTGCATATAGCGTGTGCCATTTCCACTCATCTGCTCCTGGAATGGGTCCTGGGCCAAGCTTCAGCTCTGCATCATCTGTAGAGAAGCACTTCATTATACCAGATCTTTATCGTTATCAAATCAAACATCACATTTTATTTGTCACAATGCCCCGAATACAACAGGTATTTACAGTGAAATGCTTACTTACAAGCCCTTAACCAACAATGCAGTTTTAAGAAAATACCCCCCAAAAAGTAAGAGATAAGAATAACAAATGATTAAAGATCAGCAGTAAATAACAATAGCGTGGCTATATACAGGGGGTACCGGTACAGAGTCAATGTGCAGGGGCACCGGTGTCGAGGTAATTGAGGTAATATGTACATGTAGGTAGAGTTATTAAAGTGACTATGCATAGATAATAACAGAGAGTAGCAGCAGCGTAGAAGGGGGGGGGGGGAGGGGCAAAGCAAATAGTCTGGGTAGCCATTTGATTAGCTGTTCAGGAGCTTTATGGCTTGGGGGTAGATGCTGTTTAGATGCCTCTTGGACCTAGACTTGGCGCTCCGGTACCGCTTGCCGTGCAGTAGCAGAGAGAACAGTCAATGACTAGGGTGGCTGGTGTCTTTGACAATTTTTAGGGCCTTCCTCTGATACCGCCTGGTATAGAGGTCCTGGATGGCAGGAAGCTTGGCCCCAGTGATGTACTGGGCCGTACGCACTACCCTCTGTAGTGCCTTGCGGTCGGAGGCCGAGCAGTTGCCATACCAGGCAGTGATGCAACCAGTCGGAATGCTCTCAATGGTGCAGCTGTAAAACCTTTTGAGGATCTGAGGACCCATGCCAAATCTTTTCAGTCTCCTGAGCATGAATAGGTTTTGTCATACCCTCTTCATGACTGTCTTGGTGTGCTTGGACCATGTTAGTTTGTTGGTGATGTGGACCCAAGGTACTCGAAGCTCTCAAGCTGCTCCACTACAGCCCCGTCGATGTGAATGGGGGTGTGCTCGGTCCTCCTTTTCCTGTAGTCCACAATCATCTCCTTTGTCTTGATCACGGTGAGGGAGAGGTTGTTGTCCTTGAACCACACGGTCAGGTCTCTGACCTCCTCCCTATAGGCTGTTTCATCGTTGTCGGTGATCAAGCCTACCACTGTTGAGTCATCAGCAAACTTAATGATGGTGTTGGAGTCGTGCCTGGCCGTGCAGTCATGAGTGAACAGGGAGTACAGAAGGGGACTGAGCACGCACCCCTGAGGGGCCCCTGTGTTGAGGATCAGTGTGGCGGATGTGTTGTTATCTACCCTTCCCACCTAGGGGCGGCCGTCATAAAGTCCAGGATCCAGTTGCAGAAGGAGGTGTTTAGTCCCAGGGTCCTTAGCTTAGTGATGACCTTTGAGGGCACTATGGTGTTGAACGCTGAGCTGTAGTCAATGAATAGCATTCTCACATAGGTGTTCCTTTTGTCCAGGTGTGAAAGGGCAGTGTGGAGTGCAATAGAGATTGCATCATCTGTGGATCTGTTGGTGCGGTATGCAAATTAAAGTGGATCTAGAGTTTCTGGGATAATGGTGTTGATGTGAGCCATGACCAGCCTTTTTAAGCATTTCATGGCTACAGACATGAGTGCTACGGGTTGGTATTCATTTAGGCAGGTTGCCTTAGTGTTCTTTCTTGGGCACAGGAACTATGGTGGTCTGCTTGCAACATGTTGGTATTACAGACTCAGACAGGGAGAGGTTGAAAATGTCAGTGAAGACACTTGCCAGTTGGTCAGCGCATGCTTGGAGTACACGTCCTGGTAATCCGTCTGGGCCTGTGGCCTTGTGAATGTTGACCTGTTTAAAGGTCTTACTCACATCGGCTGCGGAGAGGGTGATCGTACAGTCATCCGGAACAGCTGATCTTCTCATGCATGTTTGTGTTGCTTGCCTCAAAGCGAGCATAGAGCTTAGTTCGTCTGGTAGGCTCGTGTCACTGGGAAGCTCTCGGCTGTGCTTCCCTTTGTAGTCTGTAATAGTTTGCAGGCCCTGCCACATCCGACGAGCATCAGAGCCGGTGTAGTACGATTCGATCTTAGTCCTGAATTGATGCTTTGCCTGTTTGATGGTTCGTCGGAGGGAATAGCGGGATTTTTTATAAGCTTCTAGGTTAGAGTCCCGCTCCTTGAAAGCGGCAGCTCTAGCCTTTAGCTCAGTGCGGATGTTGCCTGTAGTCCATGGCTTCTGGTTGGGGTATGTACTTACGGTCACTGTGGGGACGACGTCCTCGATGCACTTATTGATAAAGCCAGTGACTGATGTGGTGTACTCCTCAATGCCATCGAAAGAATCCCAGAACATATTCCAGTCTGTGCTAGCAAAACAGTCCTGTAGCTTAGCATCAGTTTCATCTGACCACTTTTTTATAGACCGAGTCACTGGTGCTTCCTGCTGGAATTTTTGCTTGTAAGCAGGAATCAGAAGGATGGAATTATGGTCAGAATTGCCAAATGGAGGGCGAAGGAGAGCTTTGTACGCATCTCTGTATTTGAAGTAAAGGTGGTCTAGTGGTCTGGTTACACATTTAACTTGCTGATAGAAATGAGGTAAAACTGATTTAAGTTTCCCTGCATTAAAGTCCAGGAGCGCAGCCTCTGGATGAGCGTTTTCCTGTTTGCTTATGGCGGTATACAGCTCATTGAGTGCGGTTTTAGTGCCAGCATTGGTCTGTGGTGGTATGTAGACAGCTATAAAAAAATACAGATGAAAACTCTCTTGGTAGATACATGTGGTCTACAGCTTATCATGATATACTCTACCTCAGGCGAGCAAAACCTCAAGACTTCCTTAGATATTGTGCACCAGCTGTTGCTTACATGAATGCATAGGCCCCCGCCCCATGTCTTGCCAGAGGCTGCTGTTCTGTCCTGCCGATAGAGTGTATAACCCACCATCTTTATGTTCTTAATGTCGTCGTTCAGCCATGACTCAGTGAAACGTAAGATATTACAGTTTTTAATATCCCGTTGGTATGATAAACGTGCTTTCAGTTCGTCCCATTTATTTTTCCAGCGATTGAACGTTAGCTAGCAGGACGGAAGGCATGGGCAGATTAGACACTCGTCGCCTGATCCTCACAAGGCACCCTGATCTCTTTCCGCGAAATCTCAGTTTCCTTCTCCATCGAATAACGGGGATCTGGGCCTGGTCGGGTGTCTGTATTATATTCCTCCCGTCCGACTCATTGAGATGAACTCTTCGTCCAGTTTGAGTTGAGCAATCCCAGTGCTGATGTCCAGAAGCTCTTTTCAGTCATAATAGACTATATCAGCAACATTATGTACAAAACAAACAAAATAGCATGGTTGGTTAAGATCTGATAAGACGGCAGCCTTCCCCTCTGGCGCCATCACAGCATTAAATCAAATCGTGCACAACACTGATGCACCGCTGCTGTCTGTCACATGTTTGTGACATTTCTCACTCCCATTTCAAAGCCATGCATATTTCTGGAATTTCGCATGATTTCCATTCAAGGCCAGAAGGATCAGATAAAGATCCAATGACAGGGCATGGCCGGGGCTACTATGTACACTGTTTCACCACAGAGCATGTGGCCTCCACCAATTTCCAGACATTGAGATTTTTCAGTGCGCGCGTAGACCTCATGTTGTCCTCACTTATTGCAAGACAAACATGTGACAGACAGCTCTCTGGTCCTGGCGACACGGACCAGAGAGCTGAACACAAGCCACTCTCTAGCTAGCGTTCCAGCCTTGTCATGACTGACTTCATATCCACCATAGCCGGAATAGAGAATTAGGAGGATGAAATGCATTGTTTGCAAAGTGACAAAAAAGCCCATATATCTATGGCCATGCACTTCATAATGTCACTTGAGGTCCACACAAAGCTAGAAGAACAGCTTATCTCCAAAAGATCATGATGGCCTACATGGAGACTGACTATTTGGATACATGTCCTTTATCAGTGTTTCCCTTTCTATTTTGGTCTCTGGTTATCTCTGTGATGTTTCATGCGAGGCACTGTTCGGAGGGCTCTTGATTGCGTAGATGGTAGTGCATCCTCCTTTCTCTTATGATTAGACTCTGTTTCACCATTATCGTGTCCAGGAGCATTACTGTGACTGATAAAGGAGAGGAATAATGACACATTGCATGGACGTGGAAGATTGATTGCTTATCTGATTTTGTAGTTCCTATATAAGTGTGCTTTTACAGAGATTCCTATCCTTTATATTCAACACTGATAACACTGTGTTCCTCATAGTGAGTGTTTTGTTCAGGTCAGTCCTGGTTTGTATTGACACTGGAACACAGCATGGTGTTCAAGACAGAGAAATGTCTTCATCTACATATTGCCGGAGCCGTATTCAGACCACACGATTCGTCCTGGCCAGTGTTCGAGCTGCTTCGGCTGCTCGTGTGATATAAAAGCCTGGCTTTTGAATTGGGCGAGGAGGGTTTGCCTTTCACTTTGACAACGACACAGGACTTGGAGAAGAAACTCTGAAACATGGTCTGCTTCTTCTTTCTTTTTTTTACGAGTCTACACCTCCTGCTGTAAAACCTGGTCCCTTTTTTTGTGAGCAGCGTGCTGAGCCAATTTCAAAGCTATGATCCTGGCTCACAGATTCCCCCAGGTTTGAAGGCCATGACACATCAGACAATCAGGGGTTGTAAAGACTTGGTGTGTCTGCTAAGTTCTGTATCTGCCCATGTTACTTACACAGGGGTGTGGAATCATTGGAGTCAGATCTGTGTGGGTATACTATAGCGCGCCGGAGATGTGTTCCCCTGTGATCCGTTTCTATAGAGACGTCGTCAATACATCATCAGTAGCTGGCAGAAGGATGTCAGGATCCCGGAAGTCGGTGACGCCGGACTGTCGGAGTCAAGTTCTCACACTTTAGTGAAGATAGCTCACATTGTGGGCATTAAGCTACTGTTCACTCCCCGCTTTTAGGACAGTGTGAATTATTAGGCTTTCAATCATTTTTCGATACTTAATCTGTGCAGCCATTATGCTATTTTGTGTACAGTATGTTGGCAGTTCAGTTTTAGTTTTCCATGACGCTATGGCTAAATAAAAAGGTGCATCTAACTGTACAAATAATTGGTATTTTGATTGAATCACAGATATACAGTGACATTTCGGACATTGGTATATAAATGGTTTCGACTTAATAATGTAATTGATTTACTGGAGATGGGATGCATTCCATTTTAAGAGCAACGGTCCTGTGTCTCATGCTTCTTATCAGACCGCAAATGCTAGGGATTGGCAAGAGTGCTTGTTGGACTTGTTAAAACAAACTCACAAGGCAGATGAACGTTATTAGTCAGGAAGATTAGCTGTGACAAGGGTGAGTGAAAAGCAAGGAGGTATTCTCACACACTCCTACTCCCACATAATGATAAAAACTGACTCGAGCTTTACGGATCACACCAGCTCAACTGGAGTCAGATGCAGGGTTATTGAATAGAGGGAACAGGGGGATAGGGCTGTTCTCACATTATGTCATAGCAACTGTCACGAGAAGTACTGGCAAGAGTTCACAGTGTTGAACCTGAGGCCCGTACTCCCATTAGGAATTGAAATAAACAATTTTCCTAAGGGTAAACATACATCTGTCAACGCTAGGTAAGAAACCCGGGAATTAAGATGCAGCTCTCTAGCTCCTTTTCATGTTTCCGCATCACTGCAGCTTTACTATTTCTCTCCACACCCGATGTCAAGTAATCAAACTGCCTAATGGAAGAACACATACATTTAGCTTCAGTGATACTTATATGTAGTAAGAGTAAGACACGAACACATCATCATGTTATGCCACTGTAGTGTGATTTGTAGTCACAGTCTATCTGTTGTATGCTTCCCTGTAGGGCAGTGGGGAGCCCTCTGGTCATGGACCCCAATAGTATCTGTCGGAAGACCAAGCGACTAGCGGGCAAGCAGGCTGAGCTGTGCCAGAACCAGCCAGAGATCGTCCACGAGGTCGCCAAGGGTGCCAAGCTGGGTGTGCGGGAGTGCCAGTACCAGTTTCGTTTTCGCCGCTGGAACTGCACCAGTCAGAACAAGTACTTTGGCAAAATACTCCAACAAGGTGAGTGAGGACTTGTCATTATGGAAAATAGGACCCTATGATAATTTCCCCCTAATTTTCCCAATAACTCTACATACACACTGCCTGCCTGACATAGAAAATAATAATCTAAGTGCCTTTCAAATGGTTTAACAGTGTCTCACTTAAGACGTGACCCCTTGACCTTTGAGTGCACAGCCAATGGCCTCACTTCAACTTTACTCTGATCCAAAGTGCAGTGGAGAACAAGGCCAGCTGTTGTATGTTAACAAGACAGATTTACACTCGACTGCTCCTCTTTTGCATCAAATTGCAAACTCAAAATGATCTCCTAAATTGCTTCTCATATAACCATTGATCTCCAACATGGCCGGGGCTCTGAACTGAGTAATAAAACGAATGTAGGCCCTGCTACTATGCAATTATTGTCTTGCTTTTTGTACGTTGTCTCCTCCCGTGGCACTTTTCTATGCTTGGTTAATAGAGACCGTTCAGTGTGTACCAACAAGGAAGTGTTTTGTCAACAAACCACCGTTTAGCTCCAATATAGTGTATCCATTATTGGTTTTTATCTTCTACTATCTAGCTAATGCGTGCCCTCAGTTGTTTGAAGAACCTTTTGAGCAGGTCTTTCATATTCAAAGCAATTAGAGTACCGTTACAAGCATCCTGCTGGCGTTGACAGAATTCCTGTCCTTTACCGTCATTAATCTGACACGAGAAGTGTCCATTCTAACTTTCCCTGAAAGATTTTGTCTCGAAGAACCTGAGTAGAAACTATCTCTCGCCATAGCCATTTAATAAGTCATTACAGATGAAGCCTTTAATCTCTTGAGGCAAAGCTAAGTATTCTGCAGGCGCTTTAAAGTTATTTTGTTCGCTCGGGTGAGGAATATGTGGGTATTAAGACGATACCTTCTATAGTGCTAGATTATATACATCCTCTTCCTTTAAACTGTGGTTTGCAACGTTCCTGTTTTGTTGCTGAGAGTCAGCAGAGGGCAGAGTGCCTGTGGTGCGGTTGGTCTCCTCTGGTCAGATGTGAATCCAACCGTCAGATGAACAGCTAGAACATTGATTTGACCTGGTTTTATGTGACCGCTCTTATTGGACTGGGCCCGGTTTCCCGATAGCGATGGAAATGATGCTTACAAAAGTGTTTTAACGATGCATCTTTCCTACAACGGCCGAAGATGTAACATGACTTTCCCAAAACACCAGGCAGAAAGAACGTTCGCGAGGTGCATCGTTGGACCATTTGTTGACACTGGGAGGAAGGAAAGAACGGCAGCGCAGCTCTCTGATCAGCTTTCTCCATTCAAATCTTACCTTAACATTCTAATTATTCCACAATACTGACAACAGATCAGCTCCTAGAGAGATATCACCATATGGCTGCAAATATTGAGGTGGCTTATTCTAATGCTTACCCTATAATAATGCACTAAATCACAGATTACTTTGGCACTTCATTGCACATGTTGTTACACATCATGAAATATACTGAGGTGTTACAGACTGTGTAGCCTACAAATAGAACTCAATTGACTGAACAATAAATATATATGTATATATATATATAGGCCTATGTTGCCTATAGCCCTGCTGTATTTGTTTTTTATGCAGTCATCTCATTTTCATTTGAATCATCTTTTTATTCTTCGCTTGTTAAATTGCGAAGACAAATGTGTATTGTAAACAGCTTGATTCTATGTTTAGCAGAGATCTTCTGTGTATAAAGTGATGCGGAACGGCAAAAAATTATCTAACACCTACCTTAGCTGTTCTATGAGTGGTCTGAGACAGTCAGTAAATAACAAGTGTTTTCAAGTGCAACTTTACTTATGATGGTTTTGGGAAACAACTCGGATATTTAACGATGCTCCTACGAAGGTTCTAACGAAAACCAGTTACATGTAACTAAATGTAATCGAAAATGTAATTTACGTAATCTCCAAAAGTAATTATTTATCACGAGAGAGCCATAAACAATAACTAGTAATGCTGCATACTCCCCAAAAAATTTAATATCTCACCTTTCTGGTAAAAATAGTTATAAATTGCTGAGGTGTAGCCAATTTTGAGGACACAAGCTCAAGCACAGTACAAATACGATAAAAATATGTATCTATTTTGTATTCAACAAAACTGTATGAATAAGGCTCAAAATGACTTAAATGCTTTCTAAATATAGTATAATGAAATTATAAAATGACTAACTATAAGATTTCACCATTCTAATAACTGTAAAATACATATTTGTGTGTTTAGTGTTAGAGATCAAAACATCTGCCTCCCCGGCTGTGAACGTCTCACCGAGCTCTAGCTTGGCTTCCTGGACTCCTTAGGAGTTCATCTCATCTAAGAAAACAGAACGTGTTTTTTGTTTAAAATCTATGAATTATTTTTTGATTAATGGCTATTTTGATCTCTGAATGTGCTGTTGTGACGAAATCTCTCCTGCTGCACTACGATGTAAGGATTGCAGTCATGTGCTTTGTCAGTGGCTGCGACGTAGGGTTCAGCCAGGAGTTGATGGACAGTCGGAAGAGCGAATGAAATGGTAGGAGGGACATCCCAGCTTCAAGTGGTTTCATATTTCACATCCTACACATTGTCACACAGGCAGACAAAATATACTACTGTGTCTGTAGGAACCAGGGCTATCGCTCAATGCAAGCCATGTTGATCGACAGTGTCCACAGATCAATTCGTAAGCCAAAAATTTGATTGGAAGCGGTAGCGGAACAACGCAGACCCCTAAACAGGGAACTTTACATCTAAGAGGTTTTAAGATGCTTTTGGGAACCCAGGCTCTGATTTGTTCCCAGACAGACGGATCTAAGTAGCATCTTCGTAGCTTTAGTTGAGTGTAAATTTAGTGAAGAGTTTTTGCTGTCAGTATAAGGATTACAACGTTAGCTACTCCTTTCACCGGAGAACTGGAGAACTCAGTGAAACTCCTTGCCAAAATGGCAATTAATCATAAATTCCTCCATGTCTATAGGTATGGCTTAAGTGCTCCTATGTTTTGAAGCATTCCGAACAATTACCAAGATGTAGCTCTAATGACCATTTGTCAGTGCAGGAAGATCTGCAAGGACAGGTTCACTTCCTCACATGCACGCGGCGGGCTGGGGGTGCTGCTCAAAGTAGCTTAAATCTTTCTCCCTTTGCAAAAATAACTGGAGGCCTTTTTCTTCCTATATTCAAACATAAACCAGAGCTGTTGTTGTGTTGACTTATCAATGCCAGGGGTTGCCAGGGGTTTGCTGTGCGCTATGCTGGCTGCTTCGACATGTTGTCTCATGGTTGTAATGAAGTAATTAGACGTGCTCGGAGACAGTATGCAGTTGTGACAAGATAGAATAATCATAATTCTTCTGCCACCTCAGGAATGCAGCTTGTTATTAGCTCTGTTAAAATGGTCCTGCTTCTGTCTGCTTCTCTGTCAATCATCATTTGGGAGCTCTGCATCGTCTGGCCGGAGGGGGGCGGAGAGGTTTTCTCCAGACTCCTGGAGAGAAAACAAACACCACACATTTTAGGTCTTTCAGTATCTGTCCTTTTTTATGAATGTGACACACTTAGTCTATGTCCCAAATAGCACCCTATTCCCTATATGGTGTAACACATTTGATCAGGACCCATAGGACTCTGGCCAAACTCTCTGGATGAGGTGAGACACTGCGGCATAATGTCATGATGTCAATGAAATGATCCCAGTTAGACATGGGATAAATTGCACTGTAAAAAATTAATTGTTGTTTCAATTAAATATGATTAAGTAACTTGTTCCGCTGTCTTTTTTTTTTGTTTACTCAACTTCTTGGTCAAAGTGTTACCTGAACTTAACAAATTTGGCTCCAGCATGAGAAAACATAGGCAAGAATTCAGTCAACTTAAAGTGATGTGTTTGCTCAAATTGTCTCATATGTTCATTCAACTAGGGTAGCTGGAGTCTTTGACAATTTTTCAGAGGAAGGTCCTAAAAATTGTCAAAGACTCCAGCCACCCTAGACTGTTCTCTCTGCTACCGCACGGCAAGCGGTACCGGAGTGCCAAGTCTAGGTCCAAAATAATTTTTAACAGCTTCTACCCCCAAGCCATAAGACTCCTGAACATCTCATCAAATGGCTACCCAGACTATTTGCATTGCCCCCCTCTTTTACGCTGCTGCTACTCTCTGTTTATTATCTATGCATAGTCACTTTAACTCTACCTACATGTACATATTACCTCGACTAACCGGTGCCCCCACCCATTGACTCTGTACCGGTACCCTCTGTATATAGCCTCACTATTGCTATTTTACTGCTGCTCTTTAATTATTTGTTACTTTTATTTCTTTTTTTTGGGGGGGGGGGGGGGGTATTTTTCTTAAAACTGGTTAAGGGCTTGTAAGGGCTTGTAAGTAAGCATTTCACTGAAAGGTCTACCACCGTTATATTCGGCACATTCGGTGACAAATTCGGTGACAAATAACATTTGATTTGAACTAGAAACTATTATTTGGACATCTTACCTTAAAAAAGGCTGTGGAACTAGTTACACACAGTGCTTTTAACATACAATGTTTTCAACGTACAGATTTGACACACATTGCCGTACTTGATTACATTGTGCACGTATACAGTAATTAGTATTCAACATGTCCTCAACCTGGTATTTGAACTCAGAACCTCTTGGTTCACAGCATTACAATCTTCCTGCTACACCATCATGTCTGTGTCAACGACTGATTTCACCTGTACTGCTACACTTTGCACTTCAGAGTAAATCTCAGCTCTGTTAAAAGTACACTCAAGAAAAACTATTACATTTATCATAGTGATTAAGGAGTAACATTAAAACAGAGTAATATGTTCCGCCAACGTCAGACAACAATACCGAAAAAAAGAAAAATCACTTAAATAAGTCAATCGAAACAACGATGAGAGAATAGTCAGATTAAGTGATAATTCACAAAGACATGGTGGTGTAGCAGGAGGATCGGAATGCCATCAACCAAGAGGCTGTGAGTTCAAATCGTAATTAGTGTATGAATGAACATGCGAAATGTATGTCAACGTGTGTCAAATATGTACATTGAAAACATTGTATGTTAAAAGCACTGTGTGTAACCAGTTGCACACCCTTTTTTAGTTAAGCTGCCCCCCAAAAACAAGTTTAACAAACACCATTTTTGCCAGTTTTCTCAAGTTGGAGCTAAATTTGGGCCAACTAAATGTTTTAGTTCAGGTAAGACTTGGACCGAAACGTTCAGTAAATTAAAAAAGGCTGTGGAACCAGTTACTTAATAATAATTAGTTAAAACACCTAGATAAAAAAAAATTACAATGTGGACAAATATGAATATAACAAAACGTTACATACCACTGCGAACATTAAAGTCATGTACTATCCACTTATTTTTAGGCAATTACTTTTCTTGGTAATGATCTAACACCGTAATTGCCTTAATCTCTGTTATGTTAGAACCGATTAGCCCTGAAGTGTTAATTACACAGGGCTGATCCTGATCCTGTGTCAGGCCCTGACACTGATACCATCAAAGTGGAGATGTTGCTTCTTCCCTCTGTTCTAAACTCAGATAAAGAGGGTGTAATGGCTTTGTTGTATCAGGTAACACCGTCAATCTTTAGATTACACTCTCACGAGTCCACTGGGGCAGACAGTTGCTCCACGAGTTAAGCTACTGTAGCTAATCGTCTCTCTTGTTTCCTCAATGTCATCTTTTTATTCACACCTGCATTAAGGCACAGTAGTGTGCGTCCGTTGAACACCAATGTTCAGCTACAATCTATGCACCCTTAAACATTCCTCTGGTTGTAAGTTGAGGGCTTGAGTGGGTCATATGGCCTTGAACTCTGCATGATGAAAGAAATACTGTATGTGTTGATTCAGAGATCAACAGAGCAGCTGCATTTCGTCAATTATCGGATTATAGTCAAATCTGTGCGATATAAGGCTACGCATCATTTTTAAGGTGGAATGTGTGTCGTTTTGAGTAAGTGTGTTTGTCTGTTTGATGCATGTTTAGGGATTACCTGGTGTACTCGCTGTTCTGTACGTCTCAAGGTAATAGAATGGACATGTGCTGTACAAGACTTGAACTTCTCCTGGACTGTGGCACAGGGCAGCAAAATCAATCATCAAAATGATTCACACTCATCAGGCTGTGTCACATGTACTGCTACATAGAGGGGCCCTGGGTTTCCTCGATTCTTTTTAACCTGAATGCATGCATCATTGACTCAAAGATTGAGTATTAAAAAAAGATGGTCTAATTCCTTGCGAAGCCCCTTCTGGCACCAAGTTATCTCCCAGGCAGGCCCAGGCGTAGGCTGCTGGAGAATTCTGGGGAATTTGTGTCTCTGAGGAAAATAGAAAATGGTGTTCATTCAAAACAAGATATTTTTTTAAATATTTTTACATAACCTCTTCTCTCTTAGTCATGTAAGCGTGTTTTTATTATCTTAGTCAAGGGGATGGGTCACATTATACAACTGAACAGAAATACCTTTTGATTGTGTTATAATTTTTCACTTCACCTCTATGAATTGAATGTCTTCTGTCCAATATAGACACGATGATTGCATTGCTCATGATAAAGACGAGCGAGCCCGAGGGACATTATTGAAACACCTATTACTGTAGCTCGTCTAGACATCGACCTCCTCTGAGATTCTGTGGAGGCTGATTAGTTGTCTACGGTTCTTTTCTCTTTGCATCGTTCTAATCTCCGCCTCTCCAACTGAAACAGTAAACAGGCATGACTGTTAGACATTACCCATAATCCCTCCATTTGCGTCGCAAATGGCATCCTATCCCATAAATGGGTGATTCTACAGGAGAGGGGTACATTGCTGTCCCACCCCAAAAACAACTATTTAAAAAGAAAGTTATGCCTTGGAATGCTTTAATTCATTCCAAGGCAATAACAAACATATTGTTACATTAATATAGTATAAAGTCATTGTGTCTACACCTATGTCTATTGAGAGGTGGCTGTCCCACACCCTGACTCCTAAACTTCATGTTTGAAAATAAAGCAAATCATGATTTATGATTTTTTTTTACCAGCTATTATTTCAAAAGAACATGTTGAGTAGTTCTATAATTACATTGAAAGATGCTGATCTAATCAGTAGTTTTGTTTGTTTTTTAAAGATCTTTCCCCCCAAAAAATGCCGTCCCACCTTTTGATGACACTACCGAAACATACACATTAAAAGACTGCAGAATGAATTAAGTGATAATGCCCGAGAAGCCGGTGTTTGGAGGATATTGGCATGGGTGTTGTTAGGCCCGAGACGAAGTGCCAATATATCCTCCAAACACTGGCTTCAAGGGGCATTATCACTTTTATACAACACATTCAAATAATGATTGACATATTTTCATTAAAAACGTTATTTTGATTCATTTCTTCATACTATTTCATCCTTCCTCAATATATAGTCCCGACACAAATCTAGGGTTGTTACCCAAGCCGGCTGGTCATTCGTTCTATTGTTTCAGTTGCCAGAGACACGACCCAGTCATTCAGTCTTTTTGTTCTGTATCTATGGACGCGACCCAGTCGTTCATTCTAAATGTTCCATTGCCATACTGGCTGGCAACGTTCTTATCTCTTGCTTGCTAGCTAGCCAACGACGGCTAATTTACAGCCACGTCAAAAAAGTGCAGCCAGAATAACAGGAAATTAGCTGCATTTGCATTTGTTTAAGCTGTTTTCTATTGACATTTAATTGGATACATCCATAACAATGAGCTAATGAGGCACGATTTCACCTGGCATAGAACATTTGCTCTTTAGTCAGGTCACTGTTGTTCAGAGGAGCTAGCCAACAACACAGCTAACACAATCGTCCCAACCACTGACACTTTCATTACTATAGGACAGCTGGAGATCAAATTTGAATATTGAAACAATGTTGCAAATGTCTTTGAGACAGACAGCAAGGTTTATACAAATCTCTGCTGTTGAAAACGAAATGTTAGTCTAAAAGAAATGTGAGATAATGTCGAGATCAAGTTTATAAATTGCTTGGCTGGGCTGATGAGACAGTGAATTGCGCAGTCAGATAGAACAGAGTAAATAGGCATTTTAACGTCATAGATTTAGCTGGTGGTAACTTGTGGAATAGACACCGGCTGGAATGCTGTTTTAACCAATCAGCATTCAGGATTAGACCCACCATTTGTATAATGTGCCTTAAGCCTCACCCCTACAAATATCACCAGGTGATGGGATCGCACCCCTTTCCAGCATGGCCACATGGTGAGTAGTTATGTGCAAACATTTTAGAGAAAATTTGTGAGAAAAATTGGTAAATCTTCATGTATTTTTAAGAAATGTCACTACCGAAACATCTAATATTTCAATAGATATGTAAAGTATGGTTTTGGGTAGGGGTGTGAACGTTTAAATGTTAAAACTTTCAATTCAATTGGGATCCTTAACGTTAAGAAAAATCCCTAATGGAAAAACAATGTTTTTAGTTTTTTTCTTTCACAATATTAAAATCACTGTGCAGCTGGCTCGCCTGCTCTTTCTCTTCGCTAATGAAGCAAGTGTGTGTTCAGTCTTGGGTCTGTTGCGTGTAGAATATCCGAGCATAATCATTGATGATAGGCCCTGTTTTTACTGAAGTTGAGAAACATTACAAGCCAAGAAATTGAGAAATACAGTATTCCATTGTGTGATACAGCTTTTGATTGCCGATGGATAGGCCTAGTACACGGTTCTGACTCCGTCTGCCTGGTGGCGACCTGCCTATACTGTGCCGCTCCCCTCTCACTCCGTCCCTCACTAGCTCGCTATGAAAGATGCGTGTGTTCTCGGAAGTACAGTAACTGATCAGTCTCTTAAAAAAATACTGAATCTTAAGAGTTGATTCCTAGCTGAAGATGGGATTTCTTTCTACGAAATGTCTTAGTAAGTCACAGTATTTAACTAACTTTGAAATTCTTTAAAATGGTGGAAGCCCTCAATTGCAATGTCCATACTTAAATGGGTCATATCCATCAAGAGTCCTCTATTTATCTCTATGATTGACACTTGATTGTTAGTCCGTAATGGGTCTGTGGTCAAACGACCACCCATCATCACTGTCAAACGCTCCCTAAAACACTTCAGCGAGCAGGCCTTTCTAATCGAACTGGCCCGGGTATCCTGGAAGGATATTGACCTCATTCCGTCAGTAGAGGATGCCTGGTTATTCTTTAAAAGTGCTTTCCTCACCATCTTAAATAAGCATGCCCCATTCAAAAAACTTTGAACCAGGAACAGATATAGCTCTTGGTTCACTCCAGACCTGACTGCCCTTAACCAGCACAAAAACATCCTGTGTCGTCCCGCATTAGCATCGAATAGCCCCCGCGATATGCAACTTTTCAGGGAAGTTAGGAACCAATATACACAGGCAGTTAGGAAAGCAAAGGCCAGCTTTTTCAAACAAGAATGTTCATCCTGTAGCACAAAGTCCAAAAAGTTCTGGGACACTGTAAAGTCCATGGAGAATAAGAGCACCACCTCCCAGCTGCCCACTGCACTGAGGATAGGAAACACTGTCACCACCGATAAATCCACGATAATTGAGAATTTCAATAACCATGGCTGGCCATGCTTTCCACCTGGCTACCCCTACCCCGGTCAGCAGCCCTGCAACTTGCCCAAGCCTCCTCCATTTCTCCTTCACCCAAATCCAGATAGCTGATGTTCTGAAAGCATCGCAAAACCTGGACCCCTACAAAACAGCTGGGCTAGACAATCTGGATCCTCTCTTTCTAAAATTATCCGACGCAATTGTTGCAACCCCTATTACTAGCCTGTTCAACCTCTCTTTCGTATCGTCTGAGATCCTCAAAGATTGGAAAGCTGCCACAGTCATCCCCCTCTTCAAAGGGGGAGACACTCTAGACCCAAACTGTTACAGACCTATATCTATCCTACCCTGCCTTTCGAAAGCCAAGTTAACAAACAGATCACCGACCATTTCGAATCCCACCGTACCTTTCTCTGCTATGTAGTCTGGTTTCCGAGCTGGTCATGGGTGTACCTCAGCCACGCTCAAGGTCTTAAACGATATCAAAACCGCCATCGATAAAAGACAGTACTGTGCAGCCGTATTCATCGACCTGGCCAAGGCTTTCGACTCTGTCAATCACCACATTCTTATGGGCAGACTCAACAGCCTTGGTTTCTCAAATGACTGCCTCGCCGGTTTCACCAACTACTTCTCAGACAGAGTTCAGTGTGTCAAATCGGAGGGCCTGTTGTCTGGACCTCTGGCAGTCTCTATGGGGGTGCCACAGGGTTCAATTCTCGGGCCGACTCTTTTCTCTGTATACGTCAGTGATGTCGCTCTTGCTGCTGGTGATTCTCTGATCCACCTCTAAATTGTTATTACTTCGCCACTACAGCCTTTATCTTGGCCAGGTCGCAGTTGTAAATGAGAACTTGTTCTCAACTGGCCTACCTGGTTAAATAAAGGTGAAATAAAAATACATTAAAAAAGTCCACTGTATTTTTTTTACACTTATACAAATAAATAATAATCTACCTTAAACAACTAGGGTAGGGGGCAGCATTTGGAATTTTGGATGAAAAGCATGCCCAAATTAAACTGCCTGCTACTCGGGCTCAGAAGATATGATATGCATATAACTGGTAGATTTGGATAGAAAACACTCTAAAGTTTCCAAAACTGTTACAATAGTGTCTGTGAGTATAACAGAACTGATTTGGCAGGCGAAAACCTGAGAAAAATCCATTCAGGAAATAGTTTTATTTTTGGTTTTGTAGTTTTCTATTCAATGCCATTACAGTATCCATTGACTTAGGACTCAAATTGCAGTTCCTATGCCTTCCACTAGATGGCAACAGTCGTTAGAAATTGTTTCAGGCTTGTATTCTGAAAAATATGGAAGAGCATTCTGAATGAGTGGACCCTGCCGTGTCACAGAGCTTTTTCATGCGCATGACCGAGAGAGTGTCTTTCATGTTTACCTGTTATATTGACGACGTTATTGTCCGGTTTAAATATTATCGATTATTTAGGCTAAAAACAACCTGAGGATTGAATATAAACATCGTTTGATATGTTTCTATGAACTTTGCGGATACAATTTGGATTTTTTGTCTGCCTGCTGTGACTGTGTTTAGCCTGTGGATTACTGAAGAAAACGCGCGAACAAAACTGAGGTTTTTGGATATAAAGAGAGACTTTATCGAACAAAAGGAACATTTATTGAGTAAATGAATGTCTTCTGAGTGCAACCATATGAAGATCATCAAAGGTAAGGGATTAATTGTATCTCTATTTCTGATTTGTGTAACTCTTCTACTTGGCTGGTTACTGTTTGTAATGATTTGTCTGCTGGGCTATGTTCTCAAATAA
This sequence comes from Salvelinus alpinus, assembly GCF_045679555.1. NCBI lineage: Eukaryota > Metazoa > Chordata > Actinopteri > Salmoniformes > Salmonidae > Salvelinus > Salvelinus alpinus. The sequence goes on along the minus strand of NC_092105.1, from coordinate 43,802,166 downwards.
TCGTAAGGTATGCTTTCGCCTTAAAGCATTTTTAAAATCTGACACCGTGTTTGGATTCACAAGAAGTTAATCTTTAAACCTATGTCAAATATGTTTTGTTTTCTGAATTTTTATAATGAGTATTTCTGTATTTGAATTTGGCGCTCTACAATCTCACTGGATGTTGGCCAGGTGGGACGCTAGCGTTTCGCTAGTGGGACGCTAGCGAAACAGAGCAGTAATATATCTAGCAATTAAAAAACAATACACATAATCCAGAATAAAATAATAAATATGTTTTTTGAAGGAATTAAGAAATATCAGAACAAGCAATGTCAGAGACCGGAATATAAATATATACATACAGTATAATTGTGTGTAAAGACCGTATGGACAGTATATGAATAGAAAAGGTGTGTACAGCAGTAGTTATATAGGATGAGCTATGACTAGAATATAGTGTATACATATAAAGTTGGTAAAACATTATTCAATTGACCAGTGTTTAATGACTATGTACATAGGGCAGCAGAGTACCGGTGCAGAATAGAGTACCGGGTACTGGAGGCGGGCAGGGTACTGGAGGCGGGCAGGGTACTGGAGGCGGGCAGGGTACTGGAGGCGGGCAGGGTACTGGAGGCGGGCAGGGTACTGGAGGCAGGCTAGCGGTGTCTGATGGCCTGGAGATAGAAGCTGTTTCTCAGTCTCTTGGTCTCAGCTTTGATGCGTCTGTACGGTCTCCACCTTATAGATGGTAGCGGGGTGAACAGGCTATGGCTATTGTGGCTGAGGTCCTTGATAATCTTCTTGACCTTCCTGTGACACTGGGTGCTGTAGATGTCCTGGAGGGCAGGCAGTGTGCCCCCGGTGATGCGTTGGGCTGACCACACCACCCTCTGGAGAGCCCTGCGGTTGCGGACAGTGCAATGCCGTACCAGACGGTGGTACAGCCCGACAGAATGATCTCAATGGTGCACCTGTAGAAGTTTGTGAAGGTCTTAGGGACCAAGCCTCCTGAGGTTGAAGAGGCGTAGTGCGCCTTCTTACCAAGCTGTTTGTGTGAAAAAAACATTTTAGGTTGTCAGTGATGTGCACGCAGAGGAACTTGAAGCCCTTGTTGATGTGGATGGGGGGGTGCTCTCTCTGCTGTCTCCTGTAGTCCACGATCAACTACTTCATTTTGTTGACGTTAAGGGAGAGATTATTTTCCTGGTGTCACTCCGCCAGGTCTCTCACCTCCTCCCTGTAGGCTGTTTCATTGTTGTTGGTAATCAGGCCTACCACTGTTGTCGTCAGAAAACTTGATGATTGAGTTGGAGACGTGTGTGGCCACGCAGTCATAGGTGAACAGGGAGTACAGGAGGGGTCTGATCACGCACCCATGTGGGGCCTCCGTGTTTGAGGATTAGTGTGGCGGAGGTGTTGTTGCCAACCTTCACCAATTGGGGTCGGCCCGCCAGGAAGTCAAGGACCCAGTTGCACAGGGAGGGGTTCAGACCCAGGGCCCTGAGCTTAGTGATGAGCTTGGAGGGCATTATTGTGTTGAAGGCTGAGCTGTAGTCGATGAACAACATTCTTACACAGTAAAAAAGTGGGTGTAAAAATTCGCGTTGACTTATTTTAACCCGGGATGAGTATTTTCAACATTATGAGGAGTCAATGAGCTATAGTGTCGGAGTGTAAAATTATGCAGTCATTGCAGTGTAATTCAACTCAATTCAGTGGAATGAAAAAACATGCCAATCCTCTGCTGTGGTTGTGGATGATCATTATTTCAACTTACTTGTCAACACAATTGCTCCTGCACATCCTCAAATAATCAGGTAAGTAAGATCAACAACTAATAGCAAAGTTTTCACTTTGACATTTACTTAATTATAGAGTGATAGCCTATTGATGTTAAACCAGTGTTAAATATTATTACACATATTACACATTTATGTGTGAATTTTAACACCATTGTGAGTCAAATAAATTTTGAAAGTGTGACACTACCTGTAGAGTAACTTTAACACTATGTGGACTGGGACCAAATGTTATCTGAAACAGTGTTGAATTCAACTCTATCGGAGTTAAATTAATACTTTTATTTTTACTGTGCAGGGCAGCAGTGAAAATGCAGAAAGAAACAGAAAGACATTTATTGAGTGAAATGTATGTGTATGACATTTGATATGGTATCAATTAAGTAAGCAATTATGTTCCGAATGTATACGCCTGGTCACTACCGAAACGGCTGATATTTTTCCACAATAGAGACAAAGTGACAATTTAAACATCTAACGACATAACTAATTAGATGCATAAGTAATTCAATCAATCAATAGGTTTCAGATTCATAAAATCGACATTGAACCTTTTACAGAGAATAATAGAGATTATATTTCTATAAATGAAATTGAAAGGTTTTGAAAATCTGGTTAAAAATCATTTTTTTCCCTGTTTAGTAAATGTTGTCTGAAAATAACGTTTAAAAAATGATTCTGTAATAGAAGGTTAATCAAAATGATCACTACTGTGCGTGGTTCTCCCTTTGCTGCAACTATCACTATGTTTCGGTAGTGACAAATTCAGTGGGCTGGAATTCAGTACATTATTCCAAATATGCAATACAAACAAAGTGTGTGAGTGGTAGAGATCACAGGAGGTTGGTGGCACCTTAATTGTGTAGGACGGGCTCATGTCAAGGGATGGAGCGGAATAAGTGGAATGGTATCAAATACATCAAACACATTGTTTATGTGTTTGATGCCATTCCATTGGCTCCGTTTTAGCCATTATTATGAGCCGTCCTCCCCTCAGCAGCCTCCACTGGTAGATATGTCTATCTGACACACAGTGTGTTGTAAGACGTGCTTAAAGTTTTGGAGAAATAGGATACAAATGTGAACGAAAAACATTTAACCACCAATTTGCATCACTTCTGTAGAATGACCCATATCCACTGACTGTACAAAACCATTAAGAACACTTGCTCTTTTAATGACACATACTGACCCGGTGAATCCAGATGAAAGCTATGATCCCTTACTGATGTCACTTGTTAAATGAACTTCTCAGATGAAAGGGAGGAGACAGGTTAAAGAAGGAATTTGTTAAGCCTTGAGACAATTGAGACGTGGATTGTGTACGCGTGCCATTCAGAGGGTGAACGCAATTTAATATTAGGAAGGTGTTCTTAATGTTCTGTACACTCAGTGGACCCTGGTCAAAAGTAGTGCACTATAAAGGGAATATTGTGCTATTTAGGACGCAGACTATATGAAACTTCCTGCAAAAGCAGACATGACTGGCCTGTCTAAGAGAAGTCTCAACAGAAGTTATTGAGTTAGTCAGCTCTGTCCCTTCTGTACACTCAATTGTCCTGGGAGGAGAACATTTGTTCCCCCCCCAGATCTATTGCAGTCTAAACCTGAGATGAAACAGGGATGGTGTGTGATGGGGAAGGGCCTTCACAATGCGCACGACAGGCAGGCAGGGAAGGGCTTTATTGGAGCAGTATGTGAGGAGGACTGTGTGTTCAGGTGCTGGTCCAAGCTGGGCTGGGGATGAGGCTGGGTCTGGGCTGGCAGGGAGACGCCACACACACAGAACCGGCCTGTATGGAGCCATCAGTGGGTGTGCAGACGGACAGCTGGTATTAATATCACAGGGTGCTGGTCTGAAGGGCCCTCGCACGGCACCGATTCCGTTTCACTAGATTTAATGAATCCCATTCACTGAATCATGCGATATGGAATTGGCACAGGGCTAAGCGGTGACTACACGCTCATGTCTTCCAGCTCCAGAAAATAAATGTCATTCATTTCAGCTTCGACACAATGGACCGCTAACTGCCTACCTCCTCTTCTCCCTTATAGCAGCTAGGAACACGGCATAGACATGTCTTTTCCAAAGCAACAAAGGACAATACAAACTAGAATGATGTTGTGGTCCCTAAGATAAAGACAGAGGATCAATCTGCAGTTGCAGCCGTACATCCCTCTGGGCTAGAGTGGTAAACTCCCCTACTACACAAATAGTCCTGCAGCTGTGTACTAGCCCCCACTATCTCAGATACCAGTGGTATCAGCACGGTATGTGACCTGGGTCACTGTTCTGTTCACTCCTCTGATGACACCCCTGTGTGTGTGGGTGTGTGTGTGTGTGTGTGTGTGTGTGTGTGTGTGTGTGTGTGTGTGTGTGTGTGTGTGTGTGTGTGTGTGTGTGTGTGTGTGTGTGTGTGTGTGTGTGTGTGTGTGTGTGTGTGTGTGTGTGTGTGTGTGTGTCTTTCAGACATCCGGGAGACAGCGTTTGTGTACGCCATCACAGCGGCTGGGGTGACCCACACGGTGACTCAGGCCTGCAGTATGGGGGAGCTGCTGCAGTGTGGCTGTGAGGCAACCAGGAGCAGGGCTCCCCCCCGGCCAGCCTCCTCCTCCACCACCACCTCTGGCGAGGGAGTCAAGTGGGAGTGGGGTGGCTGCGGAGACGACGTGGAGTTTGGCTACGAGAAGTCCAAGCAGTTCATGGATGCCAAGAGGAAAAAGGGCAAGAGTGACATCAGGACGTTGATCGATCTCCACAACAACGAAGCAGGACGACTGGTAGTGAATTAACTTTTCTTTTTTTAATAAGGATTGTTGCACTCCTTTTGTACTTTTTAATCCTTTATTACAAAGGGTAGAGATAGAAAGGAAATTAAGCTGAAAGGGCCCCTTGCTGCCAGCGGTACAATGTACAGTACACGTGCTCCAGAGGCAGCAGCTTAGAACACTAGACCATCCCAGGCTGTGAATTAACTTTTTATAATTCCCCCCAAACACACTCATCTTCAATCTTTTATTTTACCTGTGCTGATTTTAAGCAAAAGTACAAGCAAGCATACATGGGAAATGTTTTTTATTATGCTCACTATCATCAAGTGAAATTCTTTCATTTATTTGTATGGCTTTCTTTAGAAACAAAGTTGAAAATTAGGCCTAAGTGCTGAAAGTATTCATTGTGTAGCTGAATGTTCCTCTTTTCGTCAAATGCATCATCCAAGACAGCCTCTAGCTATAGTTCTGTAACAATGTAAACTGATATTTTAACAAGAATCATATTTCGGATAAAAGAAAACAAGTGTGAGCTTCACAGTTTGTTTTCAAGGCTTTAAGGCAAGTAGCTGCTCCTTGTAAAACTTTAACGTTTTCAGGTCTTTGTTACAGACTCAATACAGTACATGTATGTTAAAAACGTAAAATATTGGATTCACAATGGCCTCCTTGTTGATAGGAAGAGAGGTGCATTGCACTCAGTTAGGAGGTTGTCTGCTCTTTTGAGAAGCTAATTACAGGTTATTGCTTTGAATTTCCTGGGACTTTGCTCACCCCTGTCAGTATTGCTTCATCACAGTATGTTACATTGGCACACAAGCCAAAACCTTTCCCAAGGGGTCAGAGACAGGTAAATGGGGAGGAGTGGCTGTGTAGTTGGGCCAATTATAGTCTCAGGAAGACAGGTTTTGAATTAAACAAGAAGAAGAAAAGGTTGCACACATGTAGAATAACAACAAAGTGAGGTTAAAGACTTGGAACTCTGCATGCAAAATGGGTTAATTACCTCAATTGTAACTCAATGATCTCTGTTCTGATGTCAAGGCCTGTGATCTCTGGGAAGGCCAGAGGCCGGTGGGGGAGGGGATAAATTCCTTCTGAATAGTGTCTGCTTTAATCTCACCTATCTATCTCTGTGTCTTTACTACAGGCGGTGAGGAATTATATGAGGACTGAATGTAAATGTCATGGCCTGTCCGGGTCTTGCACACTCCGGACCTGTTGGAAAAAGATGCCTCACTTTCGCGAGGTGGGTGATCGCCTGCTGGAGCGGTTCAATGGAGCTTCCAAGGTGATGGGAGGCAACGATGGCAAGACCCTGGTTCCCGTAGGCCAGAACATCAAGCCTCCGGACAAACAGGACCTGATCTACTCGGCCGAGTCGCCCGACTTCTGCTCGCCCAATAGGAAGACGGGCTCACTGGGCACGCGGGGCCGCATGTGCAACAGCACAGCCATGGACGTGAGCGGCTGTGACCTGCTGTGCTGTGAGCGTGGCTACCGGGACGAGACGGTGGTGTTCGAGGAGAACTGCCTCTGCCGCTTCCACTGGTGCTGCGTGGTGCAGTGTAAGAAGTGCTCGGTGAGGAAAGAGCTCAGTCTCTGTCACTAGCATTACCACAGTGAAGCTGGGTTGGTTTCAGGCCTGGCCTCTTCTGCCTCACACGAAAGATGCACTGAGATCATGCTCCCACAGTTCAATTCAGGAGCACACTGAGAGATTAGTGTCTTATCTAGGATCATCTTGGACAGACAGCTGCAGTGACTCTTCTCTCAAGCTGCAGAACAGTCCAGAATGGCCACTACTCCAGTGCTCACCACATAGAGCTCTATGACCCTGAAACACTGGCTCTTTTCGGCTCTTTTTCTAGAAACCCACTGGAGGAACTTACCCAACAACTGTTCCAGCTCTCCAGAGTGGAATATTGAAGGTCACATCTGAGGTTAAAAGTTCAATTTCAGCTCCGAGAACACTCTAGAACAGAACGCTTGGTCCCATCTCATAGAAGACAATCAGATAGCTTGGTACCATTCTCCGTCGTCGGTACGGAGGTCGTTGCCTCTAAAGCAGTGGTTCCCAAACGTGTTTGCACAGTGACCCACCTCAAGCCTTTAGCCATTGAACCAGAAAATAGCACAGCAACTGTTTCTAGCCTCAAACCCAATGCCAATACCGTCTAGGAACATGCTACAACCCACAATTAGGGAAACACTCTTCATAGTCAGTTAACCATGTAACTACAAGTGGGGACTATTGTAACAAAAGCATAATGACGTCTGAGTGTGGGAAATAAGACGATGGTCTTGGTAATAAGATAGTAAGCACATCAGCATGCTACGTTTCTATATACAGTAACTGGAATGTTCTGAAAAAGGAAAATGGACATGCACAACGTGGAATACAGGTATCAAGCACAAAACGTATGAAAAAAGGGAAATGTGGGGGTTATTTGTTTGGAGGACGAACCCCATCATGTTTCATGGTGAGGAGCTGAACTGACACCCGAGACTATTATTTATGAACATTTTATGACAAGACTACTCATAGTGATACGGTGAGGAACGTGCCTACCATCTCTCTGAAAAGCACTTTGGATATGGGAGCAATCTATGTAAACCATATGTTACATTGGTTGTTGTTTGAGTCGTTTGCAAATGGGGAAACGTGTGACGACTTTTTCTCGTATGAGGTGCAGTATCGAGAAAGTATAATATTAGGTTTATCTGTTTAATATACAGGGCTTTTGTAATGCACTTTCAATTAAAGCATTTGTTGCGTATAGACTTGTTACATTTAGTCATGTTGTGCAGAATGGCCATTCCACAATCACATACAATGCTGACAACGAATCCATCCATTTGTCTCTTTGATAAGTCAACTCGCTGAAGTGAGTTGGATGTCAGGAAGCCCATTTCTTTTGACTCTCTGCCTACGTTCTTCGGAATAGGCAGATCAGATCTCTGCTTATTTTTTTGGGGGGGGGATGGGGGGGGGACAAAACCTATCTTCACCGTCATTAATAATAACAATTACTTACGAAGCGTGTTATACCCAAACGCGCTGTACATTTTCACTTTTTACGTGTATAGGTCGAAGGTATTCAAGTGTACTGTGTCTTACCCTTCTTTTAGAGTGTGATTTTGTTGCTACTTACCTTTCAGGGATCCTTAAGATCTTTTGTTGGGCAAAAGAGAGAGAGAGAGAGAGAGAGAGAGTACAATGAGGGATGACATCGCTACAATTTATTGCCAATATGTCATGGTTTATGACCAGATTATTCCTTGCCAGAGGGTTCATCGTTAATATTGTTACCATGACAGTGGATACACACTGCACAGGATTACTCTGTCCTCGGAGCTACTAGTCCTGTCTGTGGAGTCAGCACCATTAGATTTTTCATTTACCTAAATGTAGTTTTTGTACAAAAGCATATCACGTTAAGGGAGAAAAAGTTGGTATAATGGAACTATTCTGACTGAGCTCTGCAACAATATTAGGCATTCTTTACATAAGCAGTAGAATTGACCACTTTACCACGTTAAGTTTGGGTTGCAGTCTACCAAATCAGGAAATCAGACCAAATGCGGCTATTCCTATGTGAGATACACTCAGTGGCCAGCTTATTAGGTACGCCCCGTTCACGAAAATGGTTCGCTCCTACAGACAGTGAGTCACGTGGCCGTGGCTTGCTATATAAATCAGGCAGACGGGCATTGAGGCATTCAGTTACTGTTCGATTGAACGTTAGAATGGGCAAAAACGAGTGACCTAAGCGACTTTGAGTGTGGCATGATTGTTGGTGCCAGACACACCAGTTCCAGTACCTCAGAAATTGCCGGCCTGGGTTTTTCACGCGCAACAGTATCTAGGGTTTACTGAGAATGGTGCGACAAACAAAAAACCACCCAGTCAGCGTCAGTCCTGTTGGGTAAAATAGCTTGTTGATGAGAAAGGTCGAAGGAGAATGCCAAGAATCGTGCAAGCTAACAGGGGGGCCACAAACAGGCAAATAACGGCGCAGTAGAACAGTGGTGTGCAGAACAGCATCACGTAACGTACAACTTGTCACGGATGGGCTATTGCAGTAGATTCCACTCCTATCAGTCAAAAACTACAAGAAGCGGCTCCGGTGTGCATGCGATCACCAACACTGGACAACTGAGGGTGGGAAAACATTGCCTGTTCCGACGAATCCCGTTTCCTGTTGAGGCGTCAGGATTTGCCGTTAGCATTATGAGTCCATGGTCCATCCTTGCCTGGTGTTAACGGTACATGCTGGTGGCAGTGGTGTAATGGTGTGTGAAATGTTTTCCTAGCAACGTTTGAACACCACACCTTGTAGAATCCATGCCCCGAAGAACTCACACTGTTCTGGAGGCAAAGGGGGTCTGACCCAGTACTAGATGGGTGTACCTAAAACACTGGCCATTATATTTTCCTCATAGAACTACTTTAGGACTTGTTGGGCTGCCAGGAGTTTTTCGTTGTTACTGTATGTATGTTTAAACAGCCCTTGTCAAACTGGACGAAAGCTGCTTTGACGTTTTCTTGATTCAAGGCAAGACCCAATTTCCAAGTTTTGAAAACGTGACTTTTGTCAGGGCACGTTGAATGATCTCAAGAGAATTCGTCCGCATTTGTTTGGATTCAGAGACAGAATTTTGACTTTCATAATTGCTTGTTCATTGATTAAACTTTTGTATTCTACAAAGTTAATTTCATAACCATGTTGTTATTTTCCAGTTACAGTATGTGTAGAAATTGGAATGAATTGACAAGTGAGTTTCTGCACTTCCTATACAAATAAAAAGTCAACTGTTCTCTCTGCTCTTGATTTTTGGGGTATTTCATTTAAAAAATATATTTTTGTTGTATTTGATGTGAACTACAACATCAACTAACTTTTTTAGACCCAGATAAAGCAGAGCTTGAGATTCATTACCCTTGTATAAACTGGTAGATTTATAGAAACGTATGTCACTTTTTCCTTCCATTGACCTTCAACACATCGTGTAAGTGTTATTCTAACTGGCTTCATACTGGGTCAGGGTTGAGGGTTTCACCTCACTCCCAATGACCATTCTCTAAAAGATACGTTCGACACTTCTGCTTCAACTATATCCTTTTGCCACTCAGCAACAAAGGTGTTGTTGTTAGTTATTTATGGTGTTGGGGAAAAAACTCCCGCTGTATTAGTTTGAGCCGTGCAAGTCGACACAAGTTCATATTTTCCAGGAATTCACATTGCAGCGGAGCCAGCAGTGTTGAAGGCAGAGGTAGGCCACAGACATGGAAAGCGCCAGGGGCGCTCTCTCCTCAAGCTGCCACGGCTCAGCAATGGTAAAGTCAGAGGAACTGCGTAGACAGTGGATAGATTTATAGAAGCTCTGGTATTAATGTGGCTGCCTCTCTCGCTCTCCCTGCCGTGTTTCAATGAAGAGGTGTACTTTTCCACATGTCCCCCTCCAAACAGTGCCCTGAGGAATGCAGTGTATTCGGAGATCTGTCTGTCTTTGCCCGCTGATTGTAAAACACACAGAGACATTAATGAAGGCCTGCCACTGTAAGTGGATATATGTCATGAGGCAGACAGTCATTTCCTTGGATCAATCAGACCAATAGGAGTCCTCCTGGGGCAGCGTCTGCTTATCGTAAGGGCAATGAATGAACTCCCGGTGGTCTAGTCACTGAGCTTAGAGGTTATCATTAAAGGTGCATAGGTCTTTAGATACTAGAACTTTTGTCCGTGTCCCAAATGGCACCCTGTTCCCTATCTAGTGCACTACCTTTTGATCAGGATCAATATGGCTCCGGTCAAAAGTAGTGAGTGCACTAAATAGGGAACAGGGTGTCATTTGGGAAACATGTTTGTCACAGAGAGTAGCTGTCAACATGGAATCCTCTCAAAGCCAGTTAAATTGACTTAAATGTGAATCTCTTCTTGTTCGCTCCTTTCATCAGGGAGATCTTTCTCTGTTGTCAGGCAGCTCGAACCGTTGCTAAGAACAAAGGAGTAGAGTGAGAGCTAGAGTAACTGTTACAACATAACTCCATAATGTTCGGTGAACTTTTGTCAATTTCTCTTCACTGAGATGCTATCGACTATAAATCTACTCACAAACGTTGTGTGAGATTTGATCTGATCCTAACCAATCTAATTATAACCCACAGAGTGTAAACCTCCGTTCTAGCAGTGTGTGAGCGCTGTTTTTGGATGAAACAATGATATTCGCGAGCGAGACGTCCCGCTGGAGCTGGAAGTTCAGCTGTTGTCTGCCTGGTGGACTGACTGAGAGGGGCCCATCATGGTCCATGGCATTATACTATGTGAGTAACACAATTACCTACATTGTATCATTACTTTGGCTGGATGAACATACAATTGAGCACTCTTTGTTTAGTAAAAGTAGACCTCCTTGTTATCCTTTGCAGTAAAAACATTGCTGCTTGGTCGGGGGGTGATTGAGGAACCTGCTGTTTTAGGTTGACTTGGCAATGCCTGTTCAAAAGAAAACAGGCTTCAGGACAGTCACTCCAGGACTGTGTCAATAAACAATGTTGTTTGGGAACACTCCATACGGGAATTCCCTAATGTAGTTGTCTCTGTCCGGAATCAAATGTTGATTTCACTGTTTGAGTACATCCCTCTTGTTGAGTATTTATGATACAGTATATGGTTCAGTTGTATGGAGTCCTGGGGCCGTATGTGTCATGCGTCTCAGAGCAGTAGTGCTGATCTAGGATCAGGTCCCCCTGTCTATGCAATCTTATTCATTGTGATCGAAAAGGCAAAACTGACCTAAAATCGGCACTGAGATTCAGGGCCAATTTAGAGGACAGTATGATCTTTTGACACAAGATGGCGCTGTTTGAACAGGGTGTTTTTTTCCTCTCCCATCTGAGCCATGCTTCAAAGACAACTCGAAATGTTGTGTCGTGAAATAGCTGGTGAATTGCGATGGATGGCTTGCAACACCAATACGTATGGGTTTGGAGCTTTTTGTTGACTGTTGTGTGGCTTTCAAATCCTCCACTCAGTATAACTCTCTGTTCAAGGCCACTGGCCAGCCATAGTAATCTGTAGTTTCTTTTTTGCCTGGTCAGCCCAGTGCACGAATGGCTCCGTCCCAAATGGCACCCTATTTCCTTATATGGTGCACTACATTGAACAGAGGAGCCCTATGGGCCCTGGTCAGATGTAGTGCACTATAAAGGGAATAGGGTGCCATTTGGGATGGAGACACTAGTGCACTGAGCTGACCAGACCTAGTGGGCCAGGTGCTTCAACAGACTGAAATCCCTGCTTTCTCATCCTTATCTTCATCTCTGTCACCTGAGATCACTCCACTTAAAGGTTTTGAAGGATGCCCAGGCCCAGCATATCTTCAGATCTCTATCTTCACCCCATTTCTCTCCTCAGATTGTTCATCGATAATGCCTCGAGCCACTCCTTTCTCCTCCTTTCTGCGGTTTATGTTCAGTTTACGTAAAGCTGTAAAAGTTCCGCTCCGTAATTTGTTGTGATCCTTTGTCTTGATAAACAAGACATTGGTAGATGATTCACAGGAGGCCACAGAGAGAGACAGTCCAGATGGTTGGGTAAGCACTGCCCACTGTCTATAGCTGAGAGAGAGAGAGAGAGAGAGACCACCATCTATAGCAGAGAGAGAGAGAGTAAGATCCCACTACAATATTCCCACAGTAGAGCAAAGCTCGGAGAGACTGGCCGTGTGTGCTTGCATGTGTTTGTGTTTGTAATTTCATTTACGATACTTATGCAATTAGCCAGCAACTGCAATTATTTGCATAATTGCACAGCAACAAACAGCAGAGATTTAAAAATTCTTATTCTATCCCAGCAAACATGACCACATTGGCTCGATTTGGGCCCCATGCAGGCAAAAATATTGGCCCCATATAGGCTGCCAACATTGGGCCAATGCACCTTTGCTCATTGGCTGGACATTAGCCCCCAAGGCATTTGCCACGTGTGGCCCTATGTGAGTAGCCCATATCTGATGAAGGCAGCCCTCACTTTGCCTGAAATAATCAAAAAAGAAATACTAGCAAATATTTCCAAATTGGCACAATGTGGGCCCAATGCAGGCTAAAATATTGTCCCCGTGTAGGCTGCCCACATTGGACCAATGCATCTTTGCCATTTATTAGGAATTTAATTCAATGCATAAATTGCATAATTTCCAAGCGTTAAAGGTATTTTTTGAATGTGATACATTATTGTATCAGAAAGACAACCAAGTTGTTACTATCATACATATATTTTTTTACAAGAGAAACTATTAAGTTTCTCATGTCACATGCACTTTTTGAAGTCTTTTTAAAGACTTCATTATTGGCTGTGTACAAGATCCCAAAAATTGGGCATCGCACAACATAATGTTTAAACTGGAACGACACTCTCAGTAACGGTTGCATAAAAATAATTGTGTGCACACCACACAATAATCGAATGAGCCCCCTTCTCTAGCTGGGCTTAGTATGGGCTATCCTATGTTGGGCTTGGTATGGGCTATCCTGTGTTGGGCTTGGTGTGGGCTATCCTGTGTTGGGGTTGGTGTGAGCTATCATGTGTTGGGCTGGTGTGGGCTAGACCTGTGTTGGACTGGTGTGGGCTAGACCTGTGTTGGGCTGGTGCGGGCTAGCCTGTGTTGGGCTGGTGCGGGCTTGGTGTGGGCTAGCCTGTGTTGGACTGGTGTGGGCTAGCCTGTGTTGGGCTGGTGTGGGCTAGCCTGTGTTGGTACTGGTGTGGGCTAGACCTGTTGGGCTGATGCAGTATTGCTGTGGGCCTGGTGTGTGCTAGCCCGTGCCCACCCTGCCTACCAAATACCCACATGGGGCCAATGGGGTCATGTTTGCTGAGATGTTTTCTGTCTTACATACTTCTCTGGTCGTATCTCCAGAATTACACAATAACAATATCAAACAAACATGTAATTATGCCCAATTAGGGATACTCAGGAGTAATTCAAGCGGTAACGAAAATAAGCGATGTTCTGATTTTCCTCAATGGGCTCTGGAGAGCCTGAGCCAGCTGATAGGTAAACACCAGCACAGAAGATTCCCTGCATATTGCCTTCCAGGAATTAATAACACATCCAATGCTTAGTTCAAACCATAAACTACTTGGTCACGGAATATCTGGGAATAACTGAGGATACCCAGACAGTATAGAATAGAACGGAATATAATAGAATGCGGTAGAATATAAATGATGGAATAGAATAGTGGACATTTTAGCTTTTTTGTTTTTAAGAGAATTTTACTTTACCAGCATGAAAATCCATTCCATACAAGACATGATACAGTGGAGCAGGAGCGTCATGCAACGCAAATATCTGAAGTGGCACACAGTACGTGAGGATGGCTGGAGGTGGTCCGTGGTCCCTCTTTCAGGAAGTTGGATAATTTTAAATGTTTCAAAGACATGAAAAAAAAAAAAAAATCTGCAATCTAGCGCCATAATCATTATGCTTAATGCTATGTTTATTTTTCCGCGTATCTAAGCATACCTCTCGAACTGTCTGTATCCTCCTGACTAGTTTTTAAAGAAATGAAATATGCTTCTCTTCATCTCAGCTCAAATCTGGGTAAAAGATTGAAAGGAATGTGAGTCATATTCAGTACATTTAGTAATTGCTTGTTTTTCTAAAGTCTACCAACCTTGCCAGAAGGTATGCCAGCTAAGATAGTTAGACAAGCTAGCTGATTGTTGTTTGGCTGATAGCTGATCCTCCTTACAATTTAATTCTGAATTTAAAAAATCAACATCACACTTGGTGTGAACCTTTTTAGTACGCTTTCACCATCACATTGAAATTATACTGTGAAATAAATGTTCATTCAAGTTATTGACATTTGTAAATGATTCCAATGTCTCGAGTACTATTTACCTTTTTATGAAATAGAGCATATTGATAGATATTAAGCCAACTTTGAATAAGACCCTAATTTAAACTGTACAGCCAACAGACCTTTATTGACGTCAGTCTTCATTGGAGACTATCTGTTCTGGAGGACATCTGCAATTTATTATTTTTATTAGGATCCATAGGGGCGTTGCCAGAATTGAAGAAAAAAAACTACAGAGCCCCTAACATAGAAATCAGAATGTTTCAGATTAAAATAACATACCGAACAATATGTGTTATTAAATGTACTAACTATAAGCTTCTGCTGCTCTATACTACAATTGTGCAGATTCTAGTTTCCGCCTTCGTCCTTTGCCTATATTAACAGTACTGCAAACATTTTTGGTTCCTAATAAAACCTAATTTTTGGTTCCTAACAAAACCTGTCTGTCATGTCATTTTTATGATGCTTTATTATAAATAACTACACAATTGGTGACTTATGTTCTAATATAGAATGTTATTGTAGTCAGTTTTAATGAAGAAATTACCAATGATCCTGTTTCAGATTGTCACGTTCCTGACCTGTTTTCTGTTTTGTATGTGTGTGATGGTCAGGGCGTGAGTTTTGGGTGGGCAGTCTATGTTTGCTGTTTCTATGTTGGTTTTGGGTTGCCTGGTATGGCTCTTAATTAGAGGCAGGTGTTTTGCGTTTTCCTCTAATTGAGAGTCATATTAAGGTAGGTTGTTCTCACTGTTTGTTTGTGGGTGATTGTCGCTGTGTCTGTGTCTGTTGCACCACATGGTACTGTCTCGTCTCGGTCGTTCCTGTTCATGTGTTCTTCGTTTCATGTAAGTTCGTAGTTTAGGTCTGTCTAGTTCGTTTTGTTATTTTGTATATTTAGTCAAGTGTATTTCGTGTCTGTCTTCGTCTTACAATAAAGTCATTATGTATTCATCACCCGCTGCGCCTTGGTCTACTCACTCACCGAAAGAGAGCCGTTACAGAATCACCCACCAAACCCAGATCAAGCAGCGGGTTAACGGACAGCCACGACAGCAGCAGTGGGAAAAGGAGGATTGGACATGGGAAGAGATCCTGGACGGTAAAGGACCCTGGGCAGAGCCAGTGGAGTGTCGCCGCCCCAAAGCGGAGCTGGAGGCAGCGAAAGCGGAGAGGCGACGTTATGAGGAGGCAGCACGGAAGCAAGGCTGGAAGCCCGCAAGTACTACCCTAAAATTTCTTGGGGGGGGGCTAAGAGGTAGTGGGCCGAGGGCAGGTAGGAGACCTGCGCCCACTTCCCAGGCTAACCGTGGAGAGCGGGAGTACGGGCAGACGCCGTGTTACGCAGTAGAGCGCACGGTGTCTCCTGTACGGGTGCATAGCCCAGTGCGGGTTATTCCACCTCCCCGCACTGGTAGGGCTAGATTGAGCATTGAGCCAAGTGCCATGAGGCCGGCTCTACATATCTGGCCACCAGTACGTCTCCTTGGGCCGGCTTACATGGCACCAGCCTTACGCATGGTGTCCCCGGTTCGCCTACATAGCCCGGTGCGGGTTATTCCACCTCCCCGCACTGGTCGGGCGACGGGGAGCATTCAGCCAGGTAAGGTTGGGCAGGCTCGGTGCTCAAGGGAGCCAGTACGCCTACACGGTCCGGTATTTCCGGCGCTACCTCCTCGCCCCAGCCCAGTACCACCAGTTCCGGCACCACGCACTAAGCCACCTGTGCGTCTCCAGAGCCCTGTTCCTCCTCCACGCACTCTCCCTATGGTGCGTGTCTCCAGCCCAGTGCCTCCAGTTCCGGCACCACGCACTAAGCCATCTGTGCGTCTCCAGAGCCCTGTACGCACTGTTCCTTCTCCCCGCACTCGCCCTGAGGTGCGTGCCCTCAGCCCGGTACCTCCAGTTCCGGTACCACGCACCAGGCCTATAGTGCGCTTCGAGAGGTCAGTGTGCCCTGTCCCTGCTCCCCGCACTAGCCTTGAAGTGCGTGCCGTCATCCCGGTACCTCCAGTTCCGGCACCACGCACCAGGCCTACTGTGCACCTCAGCAGGGCAGAGTCGGCCGTCTGCCCAACGCCTTCTGCACTGCCTGTCTGCCCAGCGCCGTCTGAGCCATCTGTCTGCCCAGCGCCGTCTGAGCCATCTGTCTGCCCAGCGCCGTCTGAGCCATCTGTCTGCCCAGCGCCGTCTGAGCCATCTGTCTGCCCAGCGCCGTCTGAGCCATCTGTCTGCCCAGCGCCGTCTGAGCCATCTGTCTGCCCAGCGCCGTCTGAGCCATCTGTCTGCCCAGCGCCGTCTGAGCCATCTGTCTGCCCAGCGCCGTCTGAGCCATCTGTCTGCCCAGCGCCGTCTGAGCCATCTGTCTGCCCAGCGCCTTCTGAGCCATCCGTCTGTCCCGAGCCATTAGAGCCGCCCGTCTGTCCCGAGCCATTAGAGCCGCCCGTCTGTCCCGAGCCGCTAGAGCCGTCCGTCAGTCAGGAGCCGCCAGAGCGGCCAGCCAGTCAGGAGCCGCCAGAGCCGCCAGCCAGTCAGGAGCTGCCAGAGCCGCCAGCCAGTCAGGAGCTGCCAGAGCCGCCAGTCAGGAGCTGCCAGAGCCGCCAGCCAGTCGTGAGCTGCCCTACAGTCGTGAGCTGCCCTACAGTCGTGAGCTGCCCTACAGTCGTGAGCTGCCCTACAGTCGTGAGCTGTCCTACAGTCGTGAGCTGCCCTACAGTCATGAGCTGCCCTACAGCCCGGACCTGCCAGAGTCCCTCAGCCCGGACCTGCCAGAGTCCCTCAGCCCGGACCTGCCAGAGTCCCTCAGCCCGGACCTGCCAGAGTCCCTCAGCCCGGACCTGCCAGAGTCCCTCAGCCCGGACCTGCCAGAGTCCCTCAGCCAGGACCTGCCAGAGTCCCTCAGCCAGGACCTGCCAGAGTCCCTCAGCCAGGACCTGCCGCCCCTTATCCCGGTGCTGCCCCTTATCCCGGTGCTGCCCCTTCATTTAGGTGGTTTTAGTTGGAGGGTGGTCATTGGGAGGGGGATACAGAAGCGGGGAGTGACTATGGTGGTGTGGGGACAGCGTCCGGAGCCTGAGCCACCACCGTGGTCAGATGCCCACCCAGACCCTCCCCTGGACTTTGTGCTGGTGCGCCCGGCGTTCGCACCTTGAGGGGGGGGTTCTGTCACGTTCCTGACCTGTTTTCTGTTTTGTATGTGTGTGATGGTCAGGGCGTGAGTTTTGGGTGGGCAGTCTATGTTTGCTGTTTCTATGTTGGTTTTGGGTTGCCTGGTATGGCTCTTAATTAGAGGCAGGTGTTTTGCGTTTTCCTCTAATTGAGAGTCATATTAAGGTAGGTTGTTCTCACTGTTTGTTTGTGGGTGATTGTCGCTGTGTCTGTGTTTGTTGCACCACATGGTACTGTCTCGTCTCGGTCGTTCCTGTTCATGTGTTCTTCGTTTCATGTAAGTTCGTAGTTTAGGTCTGTCTAGTTCGTTTTGTTATTTTGTATATTTAGTCAAGTGTATTTCGTGTCTGTCTTCGTCTTACAATAAAGTCATTATGTATTCATCACCCGCTGCGCCTTGGTCTACTCACTCACCGAAAGAGAGCCGTTACACAGATTAAAGAATCGATTACCAATTCTTATAAACAAGGCTAACCCTCTTCTTCCCTACGCATAATTCATAAATATATGCCTAAATAACATACCCAGAATAAATAAATAAATCCTGAACTTTGTGGACTGCAGGCATACATGTGGTACCTACAGAGGACAAGCATCTATGAAACTGCAACTGTAGTGTCAAGACATTGTGTGGGCATTCCTGAGTAAGTTCAACAGGAGATAAACCATAGCAGAAAATACTCTGAAACAGTATTTTGCCCATCCCTGGGCAGGCTTGGGTAGAACAGGTTAAATTAAGGCATTTGTCCTTGCGTTTGTTCCCTGTAAACAAAACTCAGAGGTTACACTGCACCAAGAGCCCAGCGTCGAGCCTTCTTGTGAGCAAACTCATAATGTCTTTAAAGTTACATTTTCTAGCTAACTGGTTTTCAATTGTAAGGATAGCAAGGCCTTTTCAACCTGTCTTGGCACATTGTAGATCTTAGATAGTTCATTATACGTTTCAGCTTACTGAAGGCACGTTCACCTCCAGCAACTGTTACAGGCATTGTGCAGAAGATTCACAGCGCAATGCACACCTCTGCAAAAATGCTCTGTAGCTGCATCTTGTGGATGGCATTTAGGAGCTCTACAGGAGAAAGACCATCTGAAAAAGTGGCACCATAATTTGCCTTTAGACGTCGCACTTCATTTTCAAATCCATCTGTGAGATCTTTGGAGTACTTGTTTCTCAATTTGTGGCAAGATACACAAATTTGGTTTTCAGTCATTTTCCTAAATGTAAGTTTTGGTGAAAACTCCTCGCATATAGCTGTAATCGTGTGGAACCGCACATCCAAATGACTGATTATACTATCCAAAGCCACATAAAACACTGTGTTGCGAAATCCCGTGTCTGACTGTTAATTTGCTACGTCATCTTCAGTCTCATCAGGGAAACGTTTTATTTTTTTCTGGCGGCTCCTCTGTTCACTGTGAAACTGAGTAGTTACACCCATTTCATTTGCCACCATGGAGGCTTCTGCCAGAAGAGCGTTCCATTGATTACGCAGAGCCTGTATTTCCTCCTGTAGTGCCTTAATGTGAGCTGCTTCAGTGTCCAGAGAAATATTTCCTGACTGAAGAATTAAGCTTCTATTCTCAATACACTGCAAAACTTCAACCCAGAAAGTGCTCAGGAAGATTGCCTTGAAAGACACGAAGTAGTGCTAAACACGGCTGCTAGAATCTTGACTAGAACCAAAAAATATGATCATATTACTCCAGTGCTAGGCTCTCTACACTGGCTTCCTGTTAAGGCAAGGGCTGATTTCAAGGTTTTACTGATAACCTACAAAGCATTACATGGGCTTGCTCCTACCTATCTTTCCGATTTGGTCCTGCCTACACGTACGCTACGGTCAAAAGACGCAGGTCTCCTTACTGTCTGAATTTCTAAGCAAACATCTGGAGGCAGGGCCTTCTCCTATAGAGCTACATTTTTATGGAATGGTCTGCCTATCCATGTGAGAGACGCAGACTCAGTCTCGACCTTTAAGTCTTTAATGAAGACTCATCTCTTCAGTAGGTCCTATGATTGAGTGTATTCTGGCCCAGGAGTGTGAAGGTGAACGGAAAGGCACTGGAGCAAGGAACCGCCCTTGCTGTCTCTGCCTGGCCGGTTCCCCTTTCTCCACTGGGATTCTCTGCCTCTAACCCTATTACAGGGACTGAGTCACTGGCTTACTGGTGCTCTTCCATGCCATCCCTGGGAGGGGTGCGTCACTTGACTGGGTTGAGTCACTGACGTGATCTTCCTGTCCGTGTTGGCGCCCCCACCTTGGGTTGTGCCGTGGGGGAGATCTTCGTGGGCTATACTCGGTCTTGTCTCAGGATGGTAAGTTGGTGGTTGAAGATATCCCTTTAGTGGTGTGAGGGCTGTGATTTGGCAAAGTGGGTGGGGTTATATCCTGACTGTTTGGCCCTGTACGGGGGTAGCGTCGGACGGGGCCACAGTGTCTCCCGACCCCTCCTGTCTCAGCAACCAGTATTTATGCTGCAATAGTTTGTGTCGGTGGGCTAGGATTAGTCTGTTACATCTGGAGTATTTCTCCTGTCTTGTCCGGTGTCCTGTGTGAATTTAAGTATGCTCTCTCTAATTGTCTCTTTTTATCTATTTTCTCTCTTTCTTTCTTTCTTCTCTCTTTCTTTCTTTCTCTCTCTCTCTCTCTGAGGACCTGAGCCCTAGGACCTTGCCTCAGGACTACCTGGCCTGATGACTCCTTGCTGTCCCCAGTCCACCTGGCCGTGCTGCTGCTCCAGTTTCAACTGTTCTGCCTGCGGCTATTGAACCCTGACCTGTTCACCGGATGTGCTACCTGTCCCAGACCTGCTGTTTTCAACTCTCTAGAGACAGCAGGAGCGGTAGAGATACTCTGAATGATCGGCTATGAAAAGCCAACTGACATTTACTCCTGAGGTGCTGACCTGTTGCACCCTCTACAATCACTGGGATTATTATTATTTGACCCTACTGGTCATCTATGAACATTTGAACATCTTGGCCATGTTCTCTTATAATCTCCACCCGGCACAGCCAGAAGAGGACTGGCAACCCCTCATAGCCTGGTTCCTCTCTAGGTTTCTTCCTGGGTTCTGGCCTTTCTAGGGAGATTTTCCTTGCCACCGTGATTCTACACCTGCATTGCTTGCTGTTTTGGGTTTTAGGCTGGGTTTCTGTACAGCACTTTGTGACATCAGCTGATGTAAGACGGGCTTTATGAATACATTTGATTGATTGATTGATTGAAGTAGCTTTTCAGACGCTTTGTCTCAGATTTGGCTTCGTTTTTCAGGCTGCAGGTAGCAAGAAGCATGTCTAGGGCCTTGATAATAGACGGTAAATGAGTTGCCACTAGTCGGACCGCAGCAATACACACACTCCATGCGTGTCTGAAAGGCGATTAAGACAGCAGCCAGTTTTTTTACTTGAGAATGGCCCATCGCTCTGGGCTGGCACTGAACAGATTGTAAAGACGTTTCACACAGTGAAAAAAGGTTGATACTTCTGAGCACGAATGAGCTGCATGTACACCCACAAGATTAAGAGTATGGGATGCACAAGGTGAGTATGTCTATGCCCAAACAGTTCGAGCTTCTAATTTTAAAAATTAATCTCTCCAGACATAAGTCTCTCACTGTTGCTGCCTGTTATAGACCCCCCTCAGCTCCCAGCTGTGCCCTGGACACCATATGTGAATTGATTGCCCCCCTGTCTTCAGAGTTCGTTCTGTTAGGTGACCTAAACTGAGATATGCTTAACACCCCAGCAGTCCTACAATCTAAGCTAGATGCCCTCAATCTCACACAAATGATCAAGGAAACATTTACATTACATTTACATTTACATTTAAGTCATTTAGCAGACGCTCTTATCCAGAGCGACTTACAAATTGGTGCATTCACCTTATGATATCCAGTGGAACAACCACTTTACAATAGTGCATCTAACTCTTTTAAGGGGGGGGGGGGGGTTAGAAGGATTACTTTATCCTATCCTAGGTATTCCTTAAAGAGGTGGGGTTTCAGGTGTCTCCGGAAGGTGGTGATTGACTCCGCTGACCTGGCGTCGTGAGGGAGTTTGTTCCACCATTGGGGTGCCAGAGCAGCGAACAGTTTTGACTGGGCTGAGCGGGAACTGTACTTCCTCAGAGGTAGGGAGGCGAGCAGGCCAGAGGTGGATGAACGAAACCACCAGGTACAACCCTAAATCTGTAAACATGGGCACCCTCATAGATATTATCCTGACCAACTTGCCCTCCAAATACACCTCTGCTGTTTTCAACCAGGATCTCAGCGATCACTGCCTCATTGCCTGCATCCGCTACGGGTCCGCGGTCAAACGACCACCCCTCATCACTGTCAAACGCTCCCTAAAACACTTCTGCGAGCAGGCTTTTCTAATCGACCTGGCCCGGGTATCCTGGAAGGATATTGACCTCATCCCCTCAGTTGAGGATGCCTGGTCGTTCTTTAAAAGTAAATTCCTCACCATCTTAAATAAGCATGCCCCTTTCAGAAAATGTAGAACTAAGAACAGATATAGCCCTTGGTTCACTCCAGACCTGACTGCCCTTGACCAGCACAAAAACATCCTGTGGCGGACTGCAATAGCATCGAATAGTCCCTGCGATATGCAACTGTTCAGGGAAGTCAGGAACCAATACACACAGTCAGTCAGGAAAGCAAATGCTAGCTTTTTCAAACATAAATTTGCATCCTGTAGCTAACTCCAAAAAATGTTGGCACACTGTAAAGTCCATGGAGAACAAGAGCACCTTCTCCCAGCTGCCCACTGCACTGAGGCTAGGTAACACGGTCACCACCGATAAATCCATGATAATCAAACATTTCAATAAGCATTTCTCTACGGCTGGCCATGCTTTCCTCCTGGCTACCCCAACCCCGGCCAACAGATCCGCACTCCCTGCAGCTACTTGCCCGAGCCTCCCCAGCTTCTCCTTCACCCAAATCCAGATAGAAGATGTTCTGAAAGAGCTGCAAAACCTGGACCCGTATAAATCAGCTGGGCTAGACAATCTGGACCCTCTCTTTCTAGAATTATCCGCCACCATTGTCGCAACCCCTATTACCAGTCTGTTCAACCTCTCTTTCGTATCGTCCAAGATCCCTAAAGATTGGAAAGCTGCCGCGGTCATGCCCCTCTTCAAAGGGGGTGACACTCTAGACCCAAACTTTTATAGACCTATATCCATCCTGCCCTGCCTTTCTAAAGTCTTTGAAAGCCAAGTTAATAAACAGATCACTGACCGTTTCGAATCCCACCGTACCTTCTCCGCTGTGCAATCCGGTTTCCGAGATGGTCATGGGTGCACCTCAGCCATGCTTAAGGTACTAAACGATATCATAACCGCCATCGATAAAAGACAGTACTGTGCAGCCGTCTTCATCGACCTGGCCAAGGCTTTCAACTCTGTCAATCACCACATTCTTATCGGCAGACTCAATAGCCTTGGTTTCTCAAATTACTGCCTCGCCTGGTTCACCAACTACTTCACAGACAGAGTTCAGTGTGTCAAATCGGAGGTCCTGTTGTCCAGACCTCTGGCAGTCTCTATGGGGGTACCACAGGGTTCAATTCTCGGGCCGATCTTTTCTCTGTATATATCAACGTTGTCGCTCTTGCTGCGGGTGATTCCCTGATCCACCTCTAAGCAGATGACACTATTCTGTATACATCTGGCCCTTCTTTGGACACTGTGTTATCTAACCTCCAAACGAGCTTCAATGCCATACAACACTCCTTTCGTGGCCTCCAACTGCTCTTAAATGCTAGTAAAACCAAATGCATGCTTTTCAACTGTTCGCTGCCCGCACCCGCCCGTCCGCTCGACTAGCATCACTACTCTGGACGGTTCTGACCTGGAATACGTGGACAACTACAAATACCTAGGTGTCTGGCTAGACTGTAAACTCTTCTTCCAGACTCACATCAAACATCTCCAATCCAAAATCAAATCTAGAATTGGCTTCCTATTTCGCAACAAAGCCTCCTTCACTCATGCCGCAAAATTTACCCTAGTAAAACTGACTATCCTACCGATCCTCCACTTTGGCGATGTCATCTACAAAATAGCTTCCAATACTCTACTCAGCAAATTGGATGTAGTCTATCACAGTGCCATCTGTTTTGTTACCAAAGTGCCTTATACCACCCACCACTGCTACCTGTATGCTCTAGTCGGCTGGCCCTCGCTACATATTCGTCGCCAGACCCACTGGCTCCGGGTCATCTATAAGTCTATGCTAGGTAAAGCTCCGCCTTATCTCAGCTCACTGGTCACGATAACAACACCCACCCGTAGCACGCGCTCCAGCAGGTATATCTCACTGGTCATCCCCAAAGCCAACACCTGCTTTGGCCGCCTTTCCTTCCAGTTCTCTGCTGCCAGTAACTGGAATGAATTGCAAAAATCGCTGAAGCTGGAGACTTACATTTCCCTCACTAACTTTAAACTTCAACTATCTGAGCAGCTAACCGTTCGCTGCAGCATAGTCCATCTGTAAATTGCCCACCCAATCTACCTACCTCATCCCCATATTGTTTTTATTTACTTTGCTGCTCTTTTGCAAACCAGTATAACTACTTACACACCATCATCTGCTCATCATCATCTGCTCATCTATCACTCCAGTGTTAATCTGCTAAATTGTAATTACTTTGCTACTATGGCCTATTTATTGCCTTACCTCCTCATGCCATTTGCACACACTGTATATAGACTTTCTTTTTTTTCTATTGTGTTATTGACTGTACGCTTGTTTATTCCATGTGTAACTCTGTGTTGTTGTTTCTGTCACACTGCTTTGCTTTATCTTGGCCAGGTCGCAGTTGTAAATGAGAACTTGTTCTCAACTAGCTTACCTGGTTAAATAAAGGTTAAATAAAAAAAAAATAAAAAAAAAATAAAAACTTGCCAGTGGATTATTTTGCAGAATGTGTACTTGAACTCCCTTCACTTTCCCTGACACATTTGCACCATTAACATAGCCTTCACCACGGCAATCTGCTATGCAATGCCATGCCCTCCCAATGCACTCAAAATCATTTCAGAAATGTCACTGCCTGTCTTTCTAGCAAAGTCTTTAAATTCAAGAAAACGTTCAATTATTTCCCATTCACCTGTTCCCTGAACTTTATCTTTGTGCACATATCTCACCAATAATACATTTAGCTCAGTATGGGACATGTCTGGAGTTGCATCACATATAACCGAGTAATAGATTACATCTTCTCTTTCATTAAGTATTGTTTTCAACACCCTTTGACCACATATTCCTATGAACTCGTTTTGGCTCTCAGGGCTGAGGTAATGAGTCAGTCGTGCTCCTTTCTTTTTGTCCCTGCCTTTCTGTAAGTGCTCGCGTAATAGCAGGTCAAAATTTGACAACAGTTCAAGTAAGCCTACAGTAGGTAATGTCCATTATGCACATCATCAAGATTAAGTGATTTCCCCCAGATTAAGTGATTTCCCCCAGTGTCCCATCCAAAATCCCTTCTACAAGTGCTCTGTTTTTATACATTTCTGACTGGATTTGTTTCTGCAGCTGACTGTCTATACCTGTAGCTGTTGTTACGGTATGCTGCAGATTTTTTCATTTCCAGTAACAGTTCTTGTGAGACACACCATCCTCGTGCTCTGGTGGATTGTCATACATTCTCCGCCATTTCAGTGATGATATCTTATGGCCATCCTTACTATTCAGAGACCTGGGTGATGGTTTACTTCGCTCATGAGAAAAAATAACACATGTAAAGGCAATATAATGCCTTTACACTCTAACTATAAATAAGCCAGTCTCTCTGCACCTTTTTTCTTCTGTTTGGTGACTTACTGTACTGTAAATAGTTGTGGAATGGCTTGCCTTCTGAGTCTGGGGGCATGATTTAATACAGTTCTGTCTCCTCACCACACCTGTTGGCTAGTCTGTGAACGATAGCTTCTCCTTCATGGTCTTGTACTTTCTCTGGCCACAGTGCTGGATCATCTAAAACCTCAACTTCCTCACTTCGAATCTGTCCATACTCTTCCTTTCCCTTACTACTTGCTTGTTCAATCTCTTCTGTCACTCCTTCACCGGCACTGCTGCTACTCTTTAACTCCTCTTCCTCCTCCCTGCTCTCCTCTGCATCAGAGTCTGTCTGACAGCTTTCTGCTGACATTCTGCCAACCTGCAACTCTCTGGGCACTAGGAAGTGAGTTAACAAAGGGGAATTTTAGGTTTAATGTTCGCTCCTACAAAGGATACCATACTAAACATCTACTACTGAAAGAAAAAAAAAACGTTTTAATGGTATACATATCAAATAGAATACGTATTTAAGTGTGTCTAAGTCATCATGTGGCGAACTTTACAATTTAAAAATGGTCTAGTTATGCTGCTGCTGCTCCAAAACAACTGCCTCCCCTCCAAGGTCCGCTGTTTCAACTTCATGTAGTAGACACACGTTGGGATCTTTGTCTACAGCAGTAGTAGCAGTAGCATCTACGGTATGGATAGGTAGGCTACATGTTAGGTTTTAATTTTAGTCTAGCTAGCGAACAAATATCACGCAAATAGTGGGGAATGCAGTTACAGTTGAAGTCGGAAGTTTACATACACTTAGGTTGGAGTCATTAAAACTCGTTTATCAACCGCTCCACAAATGTCTTGTTAACAAACTATGGTTTTGGCAAGTCGGTTAGGACATTTACATTCTGCATGACGCAAGTCATTTTTCAAAAAATTGTTTACAGACAGATTATTTCACTTATAATTCACTGTATCACAAATTCAGTGGGTCAGAAGTTTAGATACACTAAGTAGACTGTGCCTTTAAACAGCTTGGAAAATTCCAGAAAATTATGTCATGGCTTTAGAAGCTTCTGATAGGCAAATTGACATAATTTGAGTCAATTGGAGGTGTACCTGTGGATGTATTTCAAGGCCTACCTTCAAACCCAGTGCCTCTTTGCTTGACATCATGGGAAAATCAAAAGAAATCAGCCAAGACCTCAGAAAAATTATTGGAGACCTCCACAGGTCTGGTTCATCCTTGGAAGCAATTTCAAAACGCCTGAAGGTACCACGTTCATCTGTACAAACAATAATACGCAAGTATAAACACCATGGGACCACGCAGCTGTCATACAGCTCAGGATGGAGACGCGTTCTGTCTCCTAGAGATGAACGTACCTTGGTGCGAAAAGTGCAAATCAATCCCAGAACAACAGCAAAGGACCTTGTGAAGATGCTGGAGGAAACAGGTACAAAATAATCTATATCCACAGTAAAACGAGTCCTATATCGACATAACCTGAAAGGCTGCTCAGCAAGGAAGAAGCCACTGCTCCAAAACCGCCATAAAAAAGCCAGACTACGGTTTGCAACTGCACATGGGGACAAAGATCATACTTTTTGGAGAAATGTCCTCTGGTCTGATGAAACAAAAATAGAACTGTTTGGCCATAATGACCATCGTTATGTTTGGAGGAAAAAGGGGGATGCTTGCAAGCCGAAGAACACCATCCCAACCGTGAAGCACAGGGGTGGCAGCATCATGTTGTGGGGGTGCTTTGGTGCAGGATGAACTGGTGCACTTCACAAAATAGATGGCATCATGAGGGAGGAAAATTCTGTGGATATATTGAAGCAACATATCAAGACATCAGTCAGGAAGTTAAAGCTTGGTCGCAAATGGGTCTTCCAAATGGACAATGACCCCAAGCATACTTCCAAAGTTGTGGCAAAATGGCTTAAGGGCCACAAAGTCAAGGTATTGAAGTGGCCATCACAAAGCCCTGACCTCAATCCTATAGAAAATGTGTGGGCAGAACTGAAAAAGTGTGTGCAAGCAAGGAGGCCTACAAACCTGACTCAGTTACACAGGCTCTGTCAGGAGGAATGGGCCAAAATTCACCCAACTTATTGTGGGAAGCTTGTGGAAGGCTACCTGAAACATTTGACCCAAGTTAAACAATTTAAAGGCATTGCTACCAAATACTAATTGAGTGTATGTAAACTTCTAACCCACTGGGAATGTGATGAAAGAAATAACATTTGAAATAAATCCTTCTTTCTACTATTATTCTGACATTTCACATTCTTAAAATAAAGTGGTGATCCTAACTGACATAAGACAGGGAATTGTTACTAGGATTAAATGTCAGGAATTGTGAAATACTGAGTTTAAATATATTTGGCTGAGGTGTATGTAAACTTCCGACTTCAACTGTATAATAATATCTAAATAATAGCTAATTAACTATCCATAGCTGGTAGTGGTAGCTCATCATCATCATGTTAATAATTACTGCTCTGACCGAGCCAAGTGAGTCCACAGTAGGCAGCTACTACCTACAGCTAGCAAGTTATCAAGCTAGCAATATTGGGATGGTTGGCTAGAGATGCCTGATCTGATTATGGTTATTCGCTTTAATTTTCATCACTGATTTTTTGGTCTAACATTTTTTAAGTGATAAACAAATCGTTTTCTAAACATTTAGGGGCCCATACAAAGCTAGCGCTTTAAGTATAGATGTTCAGTACCTCTGCAAACGGGACATTATTTGTCTTTTTACCTAAACATGCAAACACCATCAGATAGAATTCATAGCAAGCAGTGCACTGGAATGACATTCATATGAACTGGAATGACATTCACTCTCATGGGATGGGTGGCCAAAAATAACTAACTGAAACCCACACCCCCAATAAGCTATGAATATGACCGCATTGAGGCATATGTTTCTACAGCTACATGTGTATGCAACATGCCACTGCCTACTGTACTTCATTTTTTCATTTAACAAACAGGATAGCTCATAATCCAGTGCCTCACCAGTGCCTTTATCACAGTCAACAAACCTATAGCTTTAAAACAGCAACATTTTCTCCCAGCCTCATGGCAAAATGTGTAGAATAGCAAGATTAGCTATACAACTGCACATTTTCCTCTCTGTCCCATGGCAAAATGTGTAGAATTGCAGGAAATTTGTTTTAACACAGCAATGTTTTATCTCAGCCTCATGGCAAAATGTGTAGAATAGCATGAGATTAGCTATACAACTGCAAATGTTCATCTCTGCCCCATGGCAAAATCTGTAGAATTGCCGAAATGTAACTGTTTCATGCATGTCAGATATCAGAGAGAGGCTGAGAGTGGCAAGTTTCATCCAAATGGCACCCTATTCCTTATATATAGAGCCCGTAGGACCTCAGGCGGAGACAGTGAAGGTGCATCAAAGCTGGGACCGAGAGACTGAAAAACAGCTTCTATCTCCAGGCCATCAGACTGTTAAACAGTCACCACTAGCCAGCCTACGCCCAGTACCCTGCCCTGAACCTTAGTCACTGTTCTAGCCGGCTACCACCCGATACTCTACCCTGCACCTTATAAACTGCTGCCCTATGCACATAGTCATTTAACACTG
Organism: Salvelinus alpinus; assembly: GCF_045679555.1. NCBI lineage: Eukaryota > Metazoa > Chordata > Actinopteri > Salmoniformes > Salmonidae > Salvelinus > Salvelinus alpinus. The sequence continues at coordinate 43,773,154 of NC_092105.1, read as the reverse complement.
GTCACTTTAATAACGTTTACATACTGTTTCACCCACTTTACATGTATATACTGTATTCTAGTCATGGCTCATCCTCAATTTATTTTTATTTTTTTCCTGGATTATGTGTGTATTGTTTTTTTTATTGCTAGTTGTTACTGCACTTCAAATCTGTGTACGTGACCAGTAAACTTTGATTGATTTTGATTCGATTTTTAGGACTCAAAATTAGTGCACTACATAGGCTGCCATTTACGACACACCCTATTTCAGCCTGACCTCCAGTATGTCCTTTCCAGATAAATAAACATGTAGAGTAGTGCATAGACACCACACTCTCTCTGGCTCTGACTCTCTCGCTAAAATCGAAACAAAGCACGGCACATTTTTTCAACGGCCCATGAAAAGTTGAGCTAAATTTAAAGTCTCCCCTAGGCGACACATTAGTGTACCTTCTGTGAGTCATTAAGACGGTCCTAAATAAAGTTTCACTCATCCCCAAACTATTTTTTTTGTACCGCAATGACTCGTTAATTGATTAAAACCATACTGTTCTTCCACCCAGAAGATTGCAACACAGATACAAAGGAATAACAAGGTCGGCCTAACCTTTCTATTGCACCATGCATCAGTTTAACAGCGCAGTTTCAATAATCAACATGTTTACAACATGTTTTTATAAGGTCTTGGCTTAAGACCTTAAAGAAGTTCATTCCCGGCTTTACAGAACCCTGGTATACTGTAAGTCTCTTTTTTTTAAATAAAAATTCAGCACAATATTTCTGTACAACAATCACAAAATTTCTATAGTGGTTGTTGCTATGGAAATAACAACAGGAAGGCCGAAGTATTGACCAAAGTACTGGTCTGGATCTATAGCCCACTGCAATTGTCTGAGATGTAGGCCTATTGTAGAAGTGTATTCCTCAATCATCTAATATTCCTGCATTAGCCCATAATTTCAATCTCAGGAACCGTGACTTTCTCTTATTTTGATTAAATTGTAATAATACCGATCCATTCCAAACACTGATTATTCCTCCAACTCTTAGCTATTATTTGTCTGCATGCTCCTATAAGTGGAGAGCTCTGTTCTTTTCGACATATTTTGTCTTGTAGTTTCTCCACCTCTCTTGATGTACTCTCAAGTATTTACCTATTAGCCTGTGAAATTGTTGTAATTGGCTAACCTTCTTCTCATTCCTTTACAAAACTCTCCAAGAAACATGAACTTGGCATGTGTCACGTTCGTCATACGAATGAGACCAAGGCGCAGCGGTGTATGCGTACATTCTATATTTATTTGAAGAATGAACACTGAACAAACTAACAAAACAACAAAATGAACCGTGAAGCTAATATGAATAGTGCAGACAGGCAAATCAACATAGAACAAGAACCCACGAACACAAAAGGGAAAATGGCTACCTAAATAGGATCCCCAATCAGAGACAACCATAAACAGCTGCCTCTGATTGGGAACCATATCAGGCCACCATAGACATACAAATCCCTAGACCTACAAAACCACTAGGCATACAAAAACCCTAGACAATACAAAAACTAGCATACCCACCCTCGTCACTCCCTGACCTAACCAAAATATAAAGAAAACAGAGATATCTAAGGTCAGAGCGTGACAGCATGAGCTTTTGAACTGTCGGCTGACAGTTTTCTCAGCAATATAGTGCTGTATATATCTACAAAAACTGTTAATGGTGTAAATACAGTATTGTTAATGTACATGTAGTGCAAAAGTAATGTAAATCTATTATCATAATACGGGGTTAGGGTTGGGGTTAAAGCTATTCAATTCAATTCTAATAAGTTATTGTATTCTAATATGTTTCTTTTTTCACATCTGCCAATTTTCGGATGGGGAGGGAGATGATTTTGAGAGAAGAGACATTAGATAGTGAGAGTTACCACAGCATCCTTTCTGCTATCTAGGAAACAATGCAGTACAACCTTCCACTCAAAGTTCATGGGAGATCCCCCCACCCCCTCTGCTCTGAGCATCTGAACACTAGGGGCTTTTTTTAAACAGAGATCTGTAATGAAGGACATAAATACTAGCAAAACACCCCTTAACTTTTCAAACATTTTGTTATGTTACAAGTTGGGGTTAAAATGTATTTAATCGTCATTTTTTGTCAACGATCCACATATAATGCTCTGTAATGTCAAAAAAGATTTTTTTAAATTGCAATGAAATATAAAACACTAATGTATCTTGATTAGATACACATTTAACCCCCTGAATCAATACATGTTAGAATCACCTTTGTCTCTAAGAACTTTGCATATTTGGATTGTACAATATTTGCCCATTATTCTTTAAAAAATTCTTCAAGCTCAAGTTGGATATTGATCATTGCTAGACAGCCATTTTCAAGTCTTGCCATAGATTTAAGACGATTTACAGTACCAGTCAAACATTTGGACACCTACTCATTCAAGGGTTTTTCTTAATTTTGTACTAATTTCTACAATGTAGAATAATAGTGAAGACATCAAAACTATGAAATAACACATGGAATAATGTAGTAACCAAAAAAGGGTTACAAAAATCTAAAAAGATTTAATATTTTTTATCATTCAAAGTAGCCAGTCATTGCATTGATGACAGTTTCGCGCACTCTTGGCATTTTCTCAACCAGCTTCACCTGGAATGCTTTTCCAACAGCCTTGAAAGAGTTCACACATATGCTGAGCACTTGTTGGCTCCTTTTTTTTAACCTTTATTTAACCAGGTAGACAAGTTGAGAACAAGTTCTCATTTACAACTGCGACCTGGCAAAGATAAAGCAAAGCAGTTCGACACATACAACAACACAGAGTTACACATGGAGTAAAACAAACATACAGTCAATAATACAGTAGAAAAATAAGTCTATATACAATGTGAGTAAATGAGGTGAGATAAGGGAGGTAAAGGCAAAAAAGGCCATGGTGGCGAAGTAAATACAATATAGTAAGTAAAACACTGGAATGGTAGATTTGCAGTGGAAGAATGTGCAAAGTAGAAATAGAAATAATGGGGTGCAAAGAAGCTAAATAAATAAATAAATACAGTAGGAGAAGAGGTAGTTGTTTGGGCTAAATTATAGATGGGCTATGTACAGGTGCAGTAATCTGTGAGCTGCTCTGACAGCAGGTGCTTAAAGCTAGTGCGGGAGATAAGTGTTTCCAGTTTCAGAGATTTTTGTAGTTCGTTCCAGTCATTGGAACAGTCTTTTCCTTCACTCTGTGGTCCAACTCATCCCAAATCATCTCAATTGGGTTGAGGTCGGGTGATTGTGGAGGCCAGGTCATCTGACGTAGCACTCCATCACTCTCGTTCTTAGACAAATAGCCCTTACACAGCCTGGAGGTGTTTTTGGACTCATCAGACCAAAGGACAGATTTACACCGGTCTAATGTCCATTTCTCGTGTTTCTTGGACCAAGCAAGTCTCTTCTTATTATTGGTGTCCTTTAGTAGTGGTTTCTTTGCAGAAATTCAACCACGAAGGCCTGATTCAAAGATACAAAGAAGATAGGCTTTTGAAAAAGTAACTATTCTTTATAAAATTGTACAGTTATCTTAGCTAACTGAATTGTTTACCAGTTGCTACGCAGTTACTAGGGACTCTCCTGGAAGAAGCTAGCTAGCTAACTAACAAAGAATAACAAAGAATATCTAGTTAACAGAATAAAAAAAAGACAAAATAAGGACAGAAGAAAAAGGACATCAAAGTGAAACAGTCCTCAAAAGACACAAGAGACAATAGTACAAGAAACAACCCTTCTATTGCGCTTATATTCTATTTCTATAGCTTCAAGGTTTCCAAGATGGCGTAGCAGTCAGACGTCCTTTGTCCTCGTCTTGTCTCGTGTGTATGTATTTGATGTCTTTTTGTCTTTCTTCGCATATCTTTTTGTATATTTTTTCTAGAAATTCAACTTCAAAACACTCTCCTGCAACCCGCCTCACCAAATGTGGTGCGAATCTGTTTTTTGTTAGTTTTTTTTCAAAAGTATTATTCACCTCGTATCCGAAATCCACAACAAACGCTAGCCAGAAGTTAGCCAGCTCACTAGCTAACGTTAGTATTCAGCTAACCACGGCTAGCGGTCAACAGCTATCCTTTAGCTCGGAAAGCTATCGGCAGTTTTGTACAACGCGACTCAGACCAGAGCATACCGGACCTATTTTCTCTCCATATCCCCGGATTTCTACCGCAAGCTCTGGACATTTACACCTGGATCTTGCAGCTAACTAGCTGCTATCCGAGTTACTATTGGCTAACGTCGATTCCGGAGCAAACACCAATTATCCCGGAGCTAGCCAGCTGAAGAGTTCCATCAGCCACTCCTGGGCTACAATCACCTATCCGGACCCGTTTTACTGCCGATGCGGAGCCCCACCGGGCCTTCACGACTGGAATTCCGACATTATCTGCCCGAGGGAGTTATTCAACTGGCCCCTCCATCGCGACGTAACCTGAACGCCTATCTGCTAACTGCGGCCCGCTAATCGTTAGCTGTCTTGAGCATATCGGCTGCTATCTGAACAGGTCTATCAAACAATCTTCTTGGGCCACTATAACTATAAATATTTTGACAATTGGATTGGTCCCCTCTACCACACGGAACCCACTAATCTACAGACGGAAACGCACGGGGTGGCTAAAAACAGACCTCCATCTTCTGCTAGCTTGCTACCCATGGCTCGGCTAGCTGTCTGAATCGCTGTAACCCCAACCAACCTCACTACTCACTGGACCCTTATGATCACTCAGCTAAGCATGCCTCTCCTTAATGTCAATATGCCTTGTCCATTGCTGTTCTGGTTAGTGTTTATTGGCTTATTTCACTGTAGAGCCTCTAGCCCTGCTCATTATACCTTATCCAACCCTTCAGTTCCACCACCCACACATGCGATGACATCACCTGGTTTCAATGATGTTTCTAGAGACAATATCTCTTTCATCATCACTCAATGCCTAGGTTTACCTCCACTGTATTCACATCCTACCATACCTTTGTCTGTACACTATACCTTGAATCTATTTTATCGCCCCCAGAAACGTGCTCCTTTTACTGTCTGTTCCGGACGTACTAGACGTACAATTCTCATGGCTTTTAGCCGTACCCTTATCCTACTCCTCCTCTGTTCCTCTGGCAATGTAGAGGTGAATCCAGGCCTTGCAGTGCCTAGCTCCACTCCTATTCCCCAGGCGCTCTCTTTTGATGACTTCTGTAACCGTAAAAACCTTGGTTAAATGCATGTTAACATTAGAAGCCTCCTCCCTAAGTGTGTTTTATTCACTGCTTTAGCACAATCTGCCAACCCGGATGTCTTAGCCGTGTCTGAATCCTGGCTTAGGAAGACCACCAATAACTTTGAAATCTCCATCCCTAACTACAACATTTTCAGACAAGATAGAACGGCCAAAGGGAGCGGTGTTGCAATCTACTGCAGATAGCCTGCAGAGTTCTGTCCTACTATCCAGGTCTGCACCCAAACAATTTGAACTTCTACTTTTAAAAATCCACCTCTCTAAAAACAAGTCTCTCACCGTTGCCGCCTGCTATAGACCACCCTCTACCCCCATATGTGCTCTGGATACCATATGTGAACTGATTGCCCCCTATCTATCTTCAGAGCTCGTGCTGCTAGGTGACCTAAACTGTGACATGCTTAACACGCCGGCCATCCTACAATCTAAGCTTGATGCCCTCAATCTCACACAAATTATCAATGAACCTACCAGGTACAACCCCAATGCCGTAAACACGGGCACCCTCATAGATATCATCCTAACCAACTTGCCCTCTAAATTCACCTCTGCTGTTTTCAACCAAGATCTCAGCGATCACTGCCTCATTGCCTGCATCCGTAATGGGTCAGCGGTCAAACGACCTCCACTCATCACTATCAAACGCTCCCTGAAACACTTCAGCGAGCAGGCCTTTCTAATCGACCTGGCCCGGGTCGATTAGTGACTTCCGGCGCCGAAAAGAGATGGCCGCCTCGCTTCGCGTTCCTTGGAAAATATGCAGTTTTTTGTTTTCTTATGTGTTATTTCTTACATCGGTACCCCAGGTAATCTTAGGTTTCATTACATACAGTCGGGAGGAACTACTGAATATACGATTAACGTCAACTCATCATCGTTCCTACCAGGAATATGACTTTCCCGAAACGGATCCAGTGTTTTGCCTTCCACCCAATACAATGGATCTGATCCCAGCCGGCGACCCTGTGCGACGCCGAAAAAAGGGCAAACGAGGCGGTCTCGTGGTCAGGCTTCGGAGACGGGCACATCGCGCTCCACTCCCTAGCATACTACTCGCCAATGTCCAGTCTCTTGACAATAAGGTTGATGAAATCCGAGCACGGGTAGCATTCCAGAGAGACATCAGGGATTGCAACGTGCTCTGCTTCACGGAAACATGGATAACTCAAGGGACGCTAACGGAGTCGGTGCAGCCAGCTGGTTTCTTCATGCATCGCGCCGACAGAAACAAACATCTTTCCGGTAAGAAGAGGGGCGGGGGTGTATGCCTTATGATTAACGAGAAGTGGTGTGATCATCATAACAACACACAGGAACTCAAGTCATTCTGTTCACCTGATCTAGAACTCCTCACAATCAAATGTCGACCGCATTATCTACCAAGGGAATTCTCTTCAATCATAATCACAGCCGTATATATTCCCCCCCAAGCAGACACATCGATGGCCCTGAACGAACTTTATCTGACTCTTTGTAAACTGGAAACCACACACCCTGAGGCTGCATTCATCGTAGCTGGGGATTTTAACAAGGCTAATCTAAAAACAAAACTCCCTAAATTCTATCAGCATATCGATTGTGCTACCAGGGCTGGAAAAACCCTAGATCATTGTTATACTAATTTCCGCGACGCATATAAGGCCCTCCCCCGCCCCCCTTTCGGAAAAGCTGACCACGACTCCATTTTGTTGATTCCAGCCTACAAACAGAAACTCAAACAACAAGCTCCCGCGCTCAGGTCTGTTCAACGCTGGTCCGACCAATCTGAATCCACGCTTCAAGACTGCTTCGATCACGCGGATTGGAATATGTTCCGCATCGCGTCCAACAACAATATTGACGAATATGCTGATTCGGTGAGCGAGTTCATTAGGAAGTGCATTGACGATGTCGTACCCACAGCAACGATAAAAACATTCCCAAACCAGAAACCGTGGATTGACGGCAGCATTCGCGTGAAACTGAAAGCGCGAACCACTGCTTTTAACCAGGGCAAGGTGACCGGAAGCATGACCGAATACAAACAGTGTAGCTATTCTCTCCGCAAGGCAATCAAACAGGCTAAGTCCCAGTACAGAGACAAAATCGAGTCGCAATTCAACAGCTCAGACACAAGAGGTATGTGGCAGGGTCTACAGTCAATCACGGATTACAAAAAGAAAACCAGCCCCGTCGCGGACCAGGATGTCTTGCTCCCAGACAGGCTAAACAACTTTTTTGCCCGCTTTGAGGACAATACAGTGCCACTGACACGGCCCCCTACCAAAACCTGCGGGCTCTCCTTCACTGCAGCCGAGGTGAGTAAAACATTTAAACGTGTTAACCCTCGCAAGGCTGCAGGCCCAGACGGCATTCCCAGCCGCGTCCTCAAAGCATGCGCAGACCAGCTGGCTGGTGTGTTTACGGACATATTCAATCAATCCTTATCCCAGTCTGCTGTTCCCACATGCTTCAAGAGGGCCACCATTGTTCCTGTTCCCAAGAAAGCTAAGGTAACTGAGCTAAACGACTACCGCCCCGTAGCACTCACTTCCGTCATCATGAAGTGCTTTGAGAGACTAGTCAAGGACCATATCACCTCCACCCTACCGGACACCCTAGACCCACTCCAATTTGCTTACCGACCCAATAGGTCCACAGACGACGCAATCGCAACCACACTGCCCTAACCCATCTGGACAAGAGGAATACCCATGTGAGAATGCTGTTCATCGATTACAGCTCAGCATTTAACACCATAGTACCCTCCAAACTCGTCATCAAGCTCGAGACCCTGGGTCTCGACCCCGCCCTGTGCAACTGGGTCCTGGACTTCCTGACGGGCCGCCCCCAGGTGGTGAGGGTAGGTAACAACATCTCCACCCCCCTGATCCTCAACACTGGGGCCCCACAAGGGTGCGTTCTGAGCCCTCTCCTGTACTCCCTGTTCACCCACGACTGCGTGGCCATGCACGCCTCCAACTCAATCATCAAGTTTGCGGATGACACTACAGTGGTAGGCTTGATTACCAACAACGACGAGACGGCCTACAGGGAGGAGGTGAGGGCCCTCGGAGTGTGGTGTCAGGAAAATAACCTCACACTCAACGTCAACAAAACAAAGGAGATGATTGTGGACTTCAGGAAACAGCAGAGGGAGCACCCCCCTATCCACATCGACGGGTCAGTAGTGGAGAAGGTGGAAAGTTTTAAGTTCCTCGGTGTACACATCACGGACAAACTGAATTGGTCCACCCACACAGACAGCGTTGTGAAGAAGGCGCAGCAGCGCCTCTTCAACCTCAGGAGGCTGAAGAAATTCGGCTTGTCACCAAAAGCACTCACAAACTTCTACAGATGCACAATCGAGAGCATCCTGTCGGGCTGTATCACCGCCTGGTACGGCAACTGCTCCGCCCACAACCGTAAGGCTCTCCAGAGGGTAGTGAGGTCTGCAGAACGCATCACCAGGGGCAAACTACCTGCCCTCCAGGACACCTACACCACCCGATGTCACAGGAAGGCCATAAAGATCATCAAGGACAACAACCCCCCAAGCCACTGCCTGTTCACCCCGCTATCATCCAGAAGGCGAGGTCAGTACAGGTGCATCAAAGCAGGGACCGAGAGACTGAAAAACAGCTTCTATCTCAAGGCCATCAGACTGTTAAACAGCCACCACTAACATTTAGCGGCCGCTGCCAACATACTGACTCAACTCCAGCCACTTTAAAAATGGGAATTGATGGAAATTATGTAAAAATGTACCACTAGCCACTTTAAACAATGCCACTTAATATAATGTTTACATACCCTACATTACCCATCTCATATGTATATACTGTACTCTATATCATCTACTGCATCTTGCCATCTTTATGTAATACATGTACCACTAGCCACTTTAAACTATGCCACTTAATATAATGTTTACATACCCTACATTACCCATCTCATATGTATATACCGTACTCTATACCATCTACTGCATCTGCCATGCCGTTCTGTACCACCACTCATTCATATATCTTTATGTACATATTCTTTATCCCTTTACACTTGTGTGTGTGTGTAAGGTAGTAGTTGTGGAATTGTTAGGTTAGATTACTTGTTGGTTATTACTGCATTGTCGGAACTAGAAGCACAAGCATTTCGCTACACTCGCATTAACATCTGCTAACCATGTGTATGTGACTAATAAAATTTGATTTGATTTGATTTGGTATCCTGGAAGGATATCGACCTCATCCCGTCAGTAGAGGATGCCTGGTTATTTTTTTTAAATGCCTTCCTCACCATCTTAAATAAGCATGCCCCATTCAAGAAATTTAGAATCAGGAACAGATATAGCCCTTGGTTCTCTCCAGACCTGACTGGCCTTAACCAACACAAAAACATCCTGTGGCGTTCTGCATTAGCATCGAACAGCCCCCGTGAAATGCAACTTTTTAGGGAAGTTAGTAACCAATATACACAGGCAGTTAGAAAAGCCAAGGCTAGCTTTTTCAAGCAGAAATTTTCTTCCTGCAACACAAACTCAAAAAAGTTCTGGGACATTGTAAAGTCCTTGGAGAATAAGAGCACCTCCTCCCAGCTACCCACTGCACTGAGGATAGGAAATTCTGTCACCACCGATAAATCCACTATAATTGAGAATTTCAACAAGCATTTTTCTACGGCTGGCCATGCTTTCCACCTGGCCACTCCTACCCCTGTCAACAGCACTGCACCCCCCACAGCAACTCGCCCAATCCTTCCACATTTCTCCTTCTCCCAAATCCAGTCAGCTGATGTTCTGAAAGAGCTGCAAAATCTGGACCCCAACAAATCAGCCGGGCTAGACAATCTGGACCCTTTCTTTCTAAAATTATCTGCCGAAATTGTTGCAACCCCTATTACTAGCCTGTTCAACCTCTCTTTCGTGTCGATTCCCAAAGATTGGAAAGCAGCTGCGGTCATCCCCCTCTTCAAAGGGGGGGACACTCTTGACCCAAACTGCTACAGACCTTTATCTATCCTACCCTGCCTTTCTAAAGCCATGTTAACAAACAGATCACCGACCATTTCGAATCCCACCGTACCTGCTCCGCTATGCAATCTGGTTTCAGAGCTGGTCATGGGTGCACCTCAGCCACGCCCAATGTTCTAAACGATATCTTAACCGCCATCGATAAGAAACAATACTGTGCAGCCGTATTCATTGACCTGGCCAAGGCTTTCGACTCTGTCAATCACCACATCCTCATCGGCAGACTCAACAGCCTTGGTTTCTCAAATGATTGCCTCGCCTGGTTCACCAACTACTTCTCCGACAGAGTTCAGTGTGTCAAATCTGAGGGCCTGTTGTCCGGGCCTCTGGCAGTCTCTATGGGAGTGCCACAGGGTTCAATTCTTGGGCCGACTCTCTTCTCTGTATATATCAATGATGTCGCTCTTGCTGCTGGTGAGTCTCTGATCCACCTCTACGCAGACGACACCATTCTGTATACATCTGGCCCTTCTTTGGACACTGTGTTAACAACCCTCCAGACTAGCTTCAATGCCATACAACTCTCCTTCCATGGCCTCCAACTGCTCTTAAATACAAGTAAAACTAAATGCATGCTCTTCAACCGATCGCTGCCTGCACCTGCCCGACCGTCCAGCATCACTACTCTGGACGGTTCTGACTTAGAATATGTGGACAACTACAAATACCTAGGTGTCTGGTTAGACTGTAAACTCTCCTTCCAGACTCACATAAAACATATCCAATCCAAAGTTAAATCTAGAATTGGCTTCCTATTTCGCAACAAAGCATCCTTCACTCATGCTGCCAAACATACCCTCGTAAAACTGACAATCTTACCGATCCTCGACTTTGGCGATGTCATTTACAAAATAGCCTCCAACACCCTACTCAACAAATTGGATGTAGTCTATCACAGTGCCATCCGTTTTGTCACCAAAGCCTGCGACCTGTACGCTCTCGTTGGCTGACCCTCGCTTCATACTCGTCGCCAAACGCACTGGCTCCAGGTCATCTACAAGACCCTGCTAGGTAAAGTCTACTGTATTATTGACTGTATGTTTGTTTTACTCCATGTGTAACTCTGTGTTGTTATATGTGTCGACCTGCTTTGCTTTACCTTGGCCAGGTCGCAGTTGTAAATGAAAGCTTCTTCTCAACTTGCCTTCCTGGTTAAATAAAGGTTAAATACATTTAAAAAATAATAATTCACGCAGTCTCCTCTGAACAGTTGATGTTGAGATGTGTCTGTTACTTGAACTCTGTGAAGCATTTACTTGGGCTGCAATTTGAGGTAACTATTGGTCTTCCTTTCCTGTAGCGGTCCTCATGAGTTCCAGTTTCATCATAGCATCTTTATAGTTTTTGCGACTGCACTTGACAAAACTTTCAAAGTTCTTGAAATTTCCCGGATTCACTGATCTTCATGTCTTAAAGTAATGAGGGACTGTCTGTAACGTTCGTCGTCTGAAGATGAGGAATCATCGGACCAAAGCGCAGCGTGGTAAGTGTTCATGTTAATTTATTAAAACAGAACACTAAACAAAATAACAAAGAGAATGAACGAAACGAAACAGTCCTGTCTGGTACAGACACAAAGACTGAAAACAACTACCCACAAAACACAGGTGGGAAAAGGCTACCTATGTATGGTTCTCAATCAGAGACAACGATAGACATCTGCCTCTGATTGAGAACCACACCCGGCCAAACACACAGAAATAGAAAACATAGAACACAAAACATAGAATGCCCACCCCAACTCACGCCCTGATCAAACCAAAATAGAGACATAAAAAAGGAACTAAGGTCAGGGCGTGACACTGTCATTTCTCTTTGCTTATTTGAGCTGTTCTGCCATATGTACTTGGTCTTTTACCAAATAGGGCTATCTTCTGTATACCACCCCTACCTTGTCACAACACAACTGATTGGCTCAAATGCAAAGAAAATATACACTACTGTTCAAAGTTTGGGGTCACGTAGAAATGTCCTTGTTTTCGAAAGAAAAGAATAGACTGACGAGTTTCAGAAGACAGGTCTTTGTTTCTGGCCATTTTGAGCCTGTAATCGAACCCACAAATACTGAAACTCCAGATACTAAACTACTCTAAAGAAGGACCGTTTTATTGCTTCCTTCATCAGAACATCAGTTTTCATCTGTGCTAACATAATTGCAAAAGGGTTTTCTAATGATCAACTAGCCTTTTAAAATGATAAACTTGGATTAGCTAACACAACGTGCCATTGGAACACAGGAGTGATGGTTGCTGATAATGGGCCTCCGTACGCCTATGTAGATATTCCATTAAAAACCAGCCATTTCCAGCTACAATAGTCATTTACAACATTAACAATATCAACACTGTATCTCTGATCAATTTTATGTTATTTCAATGGACAAAAAAATTGCTTTTCTTTCAAAAACAAGGACATTTCTAAGTGACCCCAAACTTTTGAACAGTAGTGTATATATATTTAAATGAGAAATACAACAACAACAAAAATACTATGTGGAAAGAAATTCCACATTAACTTTTAACAAGGCACACCTGTTAAATGAAATGCATTTCCAGGTAACTACCTCATGAAGCTGTTTGAGAGAATGCCAAGAGTTTGCAAATCTGTCATCAAGGCAAAGTGTGGCAACTTTTAATAATATGTTTTACACTTTTTTGGTTACTAAATTATTCTATATGTGTTATTTAATAGTCTAGATGTCTTCACTATTATTCTACAATGTAGAAAATTGTTTTTTTTATGATAAAATCCTTGAATGAGTAGGTGTGTCCAAACTTTTGACTGGTACTGTAAGTCAAAACTGTAACTAGGCAACTCAGGAACATTCAATGTCATCTTGGTAAGCATTTCCAGTGTATTTTTGGCCTTCTGTTGCAGGTTATTGTCCTGCTGAAAGGTGAATTTGTCTCCCTGTGTCTGTTGGAAAGCAGACTGAAACAGGTTTTCCTCTAGGATTTTGCCTGCACTTAGCTCTATTACATTTATTTTTATCCTAAAAACATCATACCCAAAACATGATGCAGCCACTACCATGCTTGAAAATATGAAAAGTGATATTTAGAGATATGTTGTGTTGGATTTGCCCCAAACATAATGTGTTGTACTCAGGACAAAAAGTTAATTTCTTTGCCACATTTTTTGCAGTATTACTTTAGTGCCTTATATTCTGTGCATGCTTCCTAGCATAGTCAGTGTAGTCAGCTCCGCTATCCCCATTGAGACTGTGTCTGTGCCTCGACCTAGGTTGGGCAAAACTAAACATGGCGGTGTTCGCCTTAGCAATCTCACTAGGATAAAGACCTCCTCCATTCCTGCCATTATTGAAAGAGATCGTGATACCTCACATCTCAAAATAGTGCTACTTAATGTTAGATCCCTCACTTCAAAGGCAGTTATAGTCAATGAACTAATCACTGATCATAATCTTGATGTGATTGGCCTGACTGAAACATGGCTTAAGCTTGATGAATTTACTGTGTTAAATGAGGCCTCACCTCCTGGTTACACTAGTGACCATATCCCCCGTGCATCCCGCAAAGGTGGAGGTGTTGCTAATATTTACGATAGCAAATTTCAATTTACAAAAAAAAAAATGACGTTTTCGTCTTTTGAGCTTCTAGTCATGAAATCTATGCAGCCTACTCAATCACTTTTTATAGCTACTGTTTACAGGCCTCCTGGGCCGTATACAGCATTCCTTACTGAGTTCCCTGAATTCCTATCGGACCTTGTAGTCATAGCAGATAATATTCTAGTTTTTGGTGATTTTAATATTCACATGGAAAAGTCCACAGACCCACTCCAAAAGGCTTTCGGAGCCATCATCGACTCAGTGGGTTTTGTCCAACATGTCTCTGGACCTACTCACTGCCACAGTCATACTCTGGACCTGGTTTTGTCCCATGGAATAAATGTTGTAGATCTTAATGTTTCTCCTCATAATCCTGGACTATCGGACCACCATTTTATTACGTTTGCAATCGCAACAAATAATCTGCTCAGACCCCAACCAAGGAGCATCAAAAGTCGTGCTATAAATTCTCAGACAACACAAAGATTCCTTGATGCCCTTCCAGACTCCTTCTGCCTACCCAAGGACATCAGAGGACAAAAATCAGTTAACCACCTGACTGAGGAACTCAATTTAACCTTGCGCAATACCCTAGATGCAGTTGCACCCATAAAAACTAAAAACATTTGTCATAAGAAACTAGCTCCCTGGTATACAGAAAATACCCGAGCTCTGAAGCAAGCTTCCAGAAAATTGGAACGGAAATGGCGCCACACCAAACTGGAAGTCTTCCGACTAGCTTGGAAAGACAGTACCGTGCAGTATCGAAGAGCCCTCACTGCTCATCATCCTATTTTTCCAACTTAATTGAGGAAAATAAGAACAATCCTAAATGTATTTTTGATACTGTCGCAAAGCTAACTAAAAAGCAGCATTCCCCAAGTGAGGATGGCTTTCACTTCAGCAGTAATAAATTCATGAACTTCTTTGAGGAAAAGATCATGATCATTAGAAAGCAAATTACGGACTCCTCTTTAAATCTGCGTATTCCTCCAAAGCTCAGCTGTCCTGAGTCTGCACAACTCTGCCAGGACCTAGGATCAAGAGAGACACTTAGGTGTTTTAGTACTATATCTCTTGACACAATGATGAAAATAATCATGGCCTCTAAACCTTCAAGCTGCATACTGGACCCTATTCCAACTAAACTACTGAAAGAGCTGCTTCCTGTGCTTGGCCCTCCTATGTTGAACATAATAAACGGCTCTCTATCCACCGGATGTGTACCAAACTCACTAAAAGTGGCAGTAATAAAGCCTCTCTTGAAAAAGCCAAACCTTGACCCAGAAAATATAAAAAACTATTGGCCTATATCGAATCTTCCATTCCTCTCAAAAAAAAATGAAAAAGCTGTTGCGCAGCAACTCACTGCCTTCCTGAAGACAAACAATGTATATGAAATGCTTCAGTCTGGTTTTAGACCCCATCATAGCACTGAGACTGCACTTGTGAAGGTGGTAAATGACCTTTTAATGGCGTCAGACCGATGCTCTGCATCTGTCCTCGTGCTACTACACCTTAGTGCTGCCTTTGATACCATCGATCACCACATTCTTTTGGAGAGATTGGAAACCAAAATTGGTCTACACGGACAAGTTCTGGCCTGGTTTAGATCTTATCTGTCGGAAAGATATCAGTTTGTCTCTGTGAATGGTTTGTCCTCTGACAAATCAACTGTACATTTCGGTGTTCCTCAAGGTTCCGTTTTAGGACCACTATTATTTTCACTATATATTTTACCTCTTGGGGATGTCATTCGAAAACATAATGTTAACTTTCACTGCTATGCGAATGACACACAGCTGTACATTTCAATGAAACATTGCCCTCGCTAGAAGCCTGTGTTTCAGACATAAGGAAGTGGATGGCTGAAAACGTTCTACTTTTAAACTCGGACAAAACAGAGATGCTTGTTCTAGGTCCCAAGAAACAAAGAGATCTTCTGTTGAATCTAACAATTAATCCTAATGGTTGTAAAGTCGTCTCAAATAAAACTGTGAAGGACCTCGGTGTTACTCTGGACCCTGATCTCTCTTTTGACGAACATATCAAGACTGTTTCAAGGACAGCTTTTTTCCATCTACGTAACATTGCAAAAATCCGAAACTTTCTGTCCAAAAATGATGCAGAGAAATTAATCCATGCTTTTGTTACTTCTAGGTTAGACTACTGCAATGCTCTACTTTCCGGCTACCCGGATAAAGCACTAAATAAACTTCAGTTAGTGCTAAATACGGCTGCTAGAATCCTGACTAGAACCAAAAAATTTGATCATATTACTCCAGTGCTAGCCTCCCTACACTGGCTTCCTGTTAAGGCAAGGGCTGATTTCAAGGTTTTACTGTTAACCTACAAAGCGTTACATGGGCTTGCTCCTACCTATCTTTCCGAGTTGGTCCTGCTGTACATACCTACACGTACGCTACGGTCACAATACGCAGGCCTCCTAATTGTCCCTAGAATTTCTAAGCAAACAGCTGGAGGCAGGGCTTTCTCCTATAGATCTCAATTTTTATGGAATGGTCTGCCTACCCATGTGAGAGACGCAGACTCGGTCTCAACCTTTAAGTCTTTACTGAAGACTTATCTCTTCAGTAGGTCATATGATTGAGTGTAGTCTGGCCCAGGAGTGTGAAGGTGAACGGAAAGACTCTGGAGCAACGAACCGCCCTTGCTGTCTCTGCCTGGCCGGTTCCCCTCTCTCCACGGGGATTCTCTGCCTCTAACCCTATTACAGGGGCTGAGTTACTGGCTTACTGGTGCTCTTTCATGCCGTCCCTAGGAGGGGTGCGTCACTTGAGTGGGTTGAGTCACTGATGTGATCTTCCTGTCTGCGTTGGCGCTCCCCCTTGGTTTGTGCCGTGGCGGAGATCTTTGTGGGCTATACTCGGCCTTGTCTCAGGATGGTAAGTTGGTGGTTGAAGATATCCCTCTAGTGTTGTGGGGGCTGTGCTTTGGAAAAGTGGGTGGGGTTATATCCTTCCTGTTTGGCCCTGTCCGGGGGTATCATCGGATGGGGCCACAGTGTCTCCTGACCCCTCCGGTCTCAGCCTCCAGTATTTATGCTGCAGTAGTTTATGTGTCGGGGGGCTAGGGTCAGTTTGTTATATCTGGAGTACTTCTCCTGTCTTATCCGGTGTCCTGTGTGAATTTAAGTATGCTCTCTCTAATTCTCTCCTTCTCTCTTTCTTTCTCTCTCTCGGAGGACCTGAGCCCTAGGACCATGCGTCAGGACTACCTGGCATGATGACTCCTTGCTGTCCCCAGTCCACCTGGCCGTGCTGCTGCTCCAGTTTCAACTGTTCTGCCTGCGGCTATGGAACCCTGACCTGTTCACCGGACGTGCTACCTGTCCCAGACCTGCTGTTTTCAACTCTCTAGAGACCGCAGGAGCGGTAGAGATACTCTTAATGATCGGCTATGAAAAGCCAACTGACATTTACTCCTGAGGTGCTGACCTGCTGCACCCTCGACAACTACTGTGATTATTATTATTTGACCATGCTGGTCATTTATGAACATTTGAACATCTTGGCCATGTTCTGTTATAATCTCCACCCGGCACAGCCAGAAGAGGACTGGTCACCCCTCATAGCCTGGTTCCTCTCTAGGTTTCTTCCTAGGTTTTGGCCTTTCTAGGGAGTTTTTCCTAGCCACCGTGCTTCTACACCTGTATTGCTTGCTGTTTGGGTTTTTAGGCTGGGTTTCTGTACAGCACTTTGAGATATCAGCTGATGTACGAAGGGCTATATAAATACATTTGATTTGATTTGATATTTCCTTTCACTATGTCATTTAGGTTAGTATTGTGGAGTAACTACAATGTTGTTGATCCATCCTCAGTGTTTACCTATCACCGTGCTCAAAAGGATATTTATTGTCTGCTTTTTTATTTTTACCCCTCTACCAATAGGTGCCCTTCTTAGCGAGGCATAGGAAAACCTTCCTGGTCTTTGTGGTTGAATCTGTGTTTGAAATTCACTTCTCGACTGAGGGACCTTACAGATAATTGTATGTGTGGTGTACAGAGATGGGATCGTCATTCAAAAATCATGTTAACCACTATGAGTTCATGCTACTTATTATGTAACTTATTTAGGCTTGCCATAACAAAGGGCTTGAATACTTATTAACTCAAGACATTTGAGCTTTTCATTTCAAATTAATCTGTAAAAAAAAAAAAAAAAAAAAAAATATCCACTTTGACATTATGGGGTACTGTGTGTCGATCAGTGACACAAAATCTCAATTTAATCAATTTCAAATTCAGGCTGTAACGCAAGAAAATGTGGAGAAAGTCAAGGGGTGTTAATACTTTCTGAAGTCACTGTAACTTCAAGACAATGATAGGTGGACAGAAGAGGTGGGATGTATCATTATAACTGACAATAAATTATATTGGGGAGTATTCAAATGAGTGAATATATAGGGCCTATCCTGCAATATGAATACAGTGTGTCAGGACAGGACACAGACGATTTCAGGAAACCGATTGCCTTGAGTCATTTGAGTAAAGCAACTCATTTTGTAAGTTAGAAGTACACTTGGCTGACTTGGGACAAAACCATTTTTTCCCCATGTCACTTATGATACATTTAATTGAACAGAAAATGTATTCGCCAGTGAATAATGGGAAACAATTAGGCTCCGTGTGTTAGAATCCTGACAGCAGTTCTGCTTGGCAGAAAACCACAGCCCACCAGATGGAAGCAGTATTTTTTGTTTTTCTTGAGCTTGCAACATCTTGCTATTTATCCTCAGAGAGGAAATGTGTCCACTGTACTGAATCTGACCTGAGGAAAGCAATATATGAGCAATATAGCAGAATAGTGACTCAGTTGTAATGGCTCACAGTGGTGGTTAACTGCAGCAGACTGAAGAAGATAGTGGGACCTTTGCAATAGAGTATATCTACCCCCAGTCTTATAGAGCCCCCCTAGTTCAGACCATATGAGCTCTTGTTGTGACTTCACATTGCCAGAATACACTGGTGGCTAAAGGTTATTATTCATATATTTTTGTTTTTTTTCACTCTCGTAAAAGCCCAAGATGAGTAATATCACATGGCTTTGAACAACTTTAGATTTTGACACAATTCACAATTCAATATCCAGTTTGTCTACAAATGAACAATCGATACGTTCAATTCACGTCTCCATCTAAACCAAAAGTTCAAGAATAGGACCAAATCGAATGAAATCAAACTTTTTAATGCACTTTTAATAAAGTTTGATTTGATTTAGTCCTATTCTTTGACTTAGATTTTTAATTGCGATGGAGACGTGAATCCAACATATTCATTATTAACTTGAAGATTACATTTGAAATCAACCAAAGCTTGAAACCCTAGGTGTCACGTTCCTGACCTGTTTTCTCTTGTTTTGTATGTCTTTATTGGTCAGGGCGTGAGTGTTGGGTGGGCAGTCTATGTTTTGTATTTCTATGTTGGGTTTTGTGTTCGGCCTGGTGTGATTCTCAATTAGAGACAGGTGTGTATCGTTTGTCTCTGATTGAGAGTCATACTAAGGCAGCCAGGGTTTCACTGGTGTTTTGTGGGTGTTTGTTTCCTGTGTCAGCGTTTGGGCCACACAGGACTGTTGCGGGTTAGTCACGTTTGTTGTTTTGTTAAATTTGTAGTGTTTGTTGGTTTGCCATTAAAATCATGAATACCTCCTACTCCGCATCTTGGTCCGATCCATGCTCCTCCTCGTCTGAGGAGGAGAACGACATTGACAGCCGTTACACTAGGCCTATAAGTATTGTCTATTTTTAGTTGAACTCTGAGTTGAATTGAAGCAATAGCGGTTGATGACTTCGCAAATGCTATTCATGGGTTTCACCTCCGTCACTCGGTCGCATAGTTGCCAATGTTGTCAATATTCTACAGACTCCGCAAGCATATATGATGCTCAAAAGTAGAACGTGTTCTCTAAATTACATTATAGGGCCTCGGGACTACAATGACATTGCTAAAGTAGGCACATATTTAGTAGGAAACAACTTTGCTGTTATCATCGTGTTGTCAAATGTACTTTAGACAGATGGCAATGTTGTCTGGCATTAGCTAGCACATTTCTCAATGAAAACCATGAATATAGGCCTAAATAGAATACTTGATATATGACTTATAAGTTCTTAGATCAACTCTCCAGTAGGAGGTGCTGCCCAGCCTATAGTTTTTTTCTGATAGTGGATATAATGTTCAAGATCTGACATTGTTTAAAATGTACCCTCAAAACAACATGTTGAAAATTGGTTACCATGATGACATAACCCTGTGGTTGAAATTTCACCCTCAAAACAACAGTTTAAATGCATGACGTTTTGCAAATCCAACGTATTTCCCATGTCACAATACATTAACAAATGAAGTTGAAACAACGTTGATTCAACCAGTTTATGCCCAGTCCCTACTGGGCACAGACATAAATTCAACATCTATTCCACGTTGGTTCAACATCATTTTGTTAAAATGATGTGGAAACAACATTGATTCAACCAGTGTGTGCCCAGTCGGTGGGTTGTCCTCCTCTGCCGCTATTAGTTACTCTGAGTGACGTAGAGGTGGGCTGGCAAAATGCTAAGTGGTGCAGTTTAGAATGCTATCAGTACAAGCAAATCATCACAAGTCAACGAGACTCCAGATAGCGCGCTATTAGTACACCCACGACTTTCGGATGTATTCCAATGCAAATATCTTGGCGGAGCTGTCGTACAATTGTGCAGATGTGCGATAGCATGCAAGCGTGTTTAGTCGTCTCTCTTCCAACGTATTATCTTCATTCAATAAGTTGACAGATAGTGCAGTCAAACTCTGTCGTTCTTTGAATGACTTGTCCTGCAGTCGTTAGGTACATCCAGCACTTTGTCAGTCTTTTATCAGTTCTCAAATCAGATCCATACTTGAGCTCAAGACCTGTCATCCTCAAAAGCGCGTCCCCCGGAACTCTGGAGTGGACAGATATTAGAGGGACATAACTTGTTATACACGCTCTATGTCATTTCTTATCTTTTGTCAAAAACAAGCGATACAATGGATTTCTCGTTCTGCCGCCTAATATGTCTTGTGATGGCAATCACTATGTTCAATCAAAGGTGAGTTGAGAAGTTTCATTTACTTACTTAAATATTTTACCTGAAGATTTCTTTGAATAGTAGTCTTTTACTTTTGCTGGTGTAGTCATTCATCTTCAATATATACTCATAAGTTAATACAATAATGAATGTGCCAGTGTTTATCTAAAGTTTGCACCACATTACAACCTACAGTTGCTACATTATATTCGGCTGTGATTTTATTTACATTTTGCAGCACCTAGCTACAGTTTACACTGTCGTCTATGTTGGCACAATCACTGTAGGTTCCTTGTAGGCATTGCTCTTGTTCACAAATCATATTGTGCAATTAAGTACTGTACAATAAATAACTCAGAGCAACTTTAACTTCACAAATCATGTTCATTTAGCATTATATGAGTTTGTCATAACTGAGTAATAAGTATATTATTGACATGATGACTAACTTTACTGTCCTAAAGATCAGACTCTTTGCATGATAATGTAATGCACATGGAGGTTTTTATGAGATGTAAGCAGCAACAACAAAAAACGATATTAGTTCCATACTGGGTCAGTGTCGGTATCCTGCTTAGGCTATTGTAATAACCCAAAGTTGATTTAAAGGGATATCAAATGTTTACTTCTGCATAACTGTTTTACTGATGAGGATGCTGTATCACAGACAGACTACATATCTATCATCATTTACATAAATGTTCCCAATGTTCCCAAGTACTTTTCTACTCAGAATCAAAGTAATGGGAATTTGCTCTTAGGAATTTTCAATGACTCTAAAAAGTTATCCCACACTTTTGAACTGAGTGTTTATTTTCCATTCTTGTTAACATGGTGTCCGTCCTCTCTGGTGACATGCCCCTTCATTCAATATCAGACTGCGAGACTTAAAGTTTGATGTCCCAGAGTGCTTTGAGACATGGTAAAATGAGTTGTAGAAATGAAATCTGTTTTTTTTATCAATGACATTTCATAAACATGTTTCTTTGATCAGTACTGGGATTACAGTAACAACTCTGCCAATATGAATGATTGCACAAATGGATATTTATGTAATGAACTTCCTGAGAATGACTGGTGTGTGTGTGTGCTCGCGCCCCCATGTGCTGCCGTGTGTGTGTGTGTGTGTGTGTGTGTGCAACAGGCAATATATTTTAGAATACATAACAATAAAATCATTAAAACTGAATTTTTCATTTCCTCAATGTACAACGTGCCACTTTTCGACCTTCAACTACTTCATGAGTCAATACTGTCAGAAACTATTTACAACCATAAACTCTCAGAAGTGTAATACTGTAAAACACCTGACTCCTGTCATGTAAATGACAGTTGTTACAAATGATTTACATGCCACAGAGGTATCAATCATGTGCTACAGTACAGACACACCTTAACATCAAACCTTCTGTGTTCCAGGGTAGATTCCAACAAGATTCTCGGGCTGAAAATCCCCAATATCGACCCCATTCTCAACGCCAACACCGTGTGCTTGACCCTGCCTGGACTGAACCACAGACAACTGGAGGTGTGCATGAGAAACCCCGACGTCACCGCCTCGGCCATCCAAGGGATCCAGATCGCCATCCATGAGTGCCAGCACCAGTTCAGAGGACACAGGTGGAACTGCTCCAGCCTGGAGACCAGGAACAAGATCCCGTACGATAGTGTGGTTTTCAAACGAGGTGAGTCACCTAACAGACAGTATGGGGTAGGGTCCCCTCCTGAGTTAAAAAAGGTGCTTCTGATTCTCACATCTGCATCCCAAGTGGCACCCTATTCCCTATAGTGCCCTACTTGTAAAACGTATTACCCTATAAAGGGAATAGGATACCATTTGGGACCTATCCCACACGTCCCCCTTTACTCATTCACTTTACACACAGCGTTTGTTGTTGGATTTCTGGCATTTGGTTATGGATGGGTATGTTTTGCCTGAGGCAAAAACAACCGTTTTTAAATGAGTTGATTCATCCGCTAAGAAATGCTTACTTTGAATGAATATTTCGTTACATAGTTGCATTATATGAAACATATTTTCTTGTACTACGTCAACAAACATACAGCGAAACGACAGATATGAAGCTATTAAGCTAATGCAAGTTTTTGTTTAGAAGCTTTTATGAGTGGGTTTTGCACATGCAGCATATTATGCATGCCCTATCTAATTGTTTGTTTGGATATCTAATTCTACTACAGGAAACATATCCTCTTTACCTCAAACATGTATCTGCTTGTTGATTTATTCTGACATACTTTATGGGGCCATATTTCTACGTTAGTCTGAATTAAAACTAGGCTACAAAGCCAGTTAGACACATAAAGTGAGCCTTCTCGAGGCCTGGCTAATGCTTTTACTCTCTGCCAGTGCAAGTGCTGTGAATTTGCTCTCAGCACTTTCCCAACTCTCAGTGGTAATACATAAACCTGTTTAGTTGGTTTCTGTAACACAAAGTGACAGTTTTCTTTAATCTTTAATTCATTTTCCCACTTCCTCAGCCATCAGTTCAGCCGGGCGTGCCTCTCACTTTAAATTATTTGTTAGATTGATTTGTTCCAGGTCTCTCGCCTCAGCCTGCTAGGGAGGAAATCTAAAACAGCATTTTCATGTCTGTGTCTCTGGGCTGCATCTAAGTGCCGTCCTCCGTCCCCCATGGAATCATGGGGAGTTGGAGAGGCGGAAAAACGACTGTGTGTGTGTGTGTGTACGTGCGTGTGCATGAGTGAGTGAATAGGGGATGATCAATGGAACGTCATCGACTATATCTTATCTATCCTCTATACCCTTGGGATGCTTTTCTTTAAGGCTTTTCTTTACAAGTCCCAATATGCATTGAACTGGGGTCATGGCCAGTTTAGGATTTGTTCAAACTTCGGCACTTTTTTTTGTCTCCAAATGTAATTTCTAATTGATACTGTATACCTATACATATTTAATAATAACAGTTACAATTGGGAGTTTTTAAATTATAAAAATGTCATCAATCGAATTCTGTCTCGATCATGTCTACTTTTTGTCATCAAAAAGTAAGAAAATCATTGTTACAAATATCACAAGTTGAAATAACACAGGATAAGTAACACTGAGCATCTCTACAATAGTGACAAATTGGGCTGTTTGTAGTAATACCGTTTTTCCTCAAACTGTAAGCAGTTGAAACAATCCCAAATCGTAATCCCCACCCGTTTCAGTAAAAAGCTGAGGGTTGGAGCTGGAGAAATGAAACCACTCTCAAATTCATAGGCAGGGCTACGGATGCAAGGACTTACCATTCATGATATCACACTTATAGTTTTAACCATGTTTTAATATAGTGTTTATTCACATCTACGACAGTTGAACTAAGGTCATGAGGCATTAATAAGTCATATTCAAGAATCAATTAGTAAATTTCATTAATTTATAAGCCTAAAAATGGATGTAGCAACTGCAGATTTCCCCTTTAATGTCTTGAGTATGTTCTACACATGTTTCTTTTACAGCACTTTGTTTTGTCTTCTGTAAGTGATTCTGAGAAGGGCTGGTTTTACAGGAACTCGGGGAGGCATGGTTACAGGCTATTAGCTCTGATCACCACTAAGGAGAGTACAGTATAGACAGACACCTGTGGTGAATATGCTCTGTATGTTACCCTGTAACCCTTGAAATGGGCAGTACTGGACAGAGAAACTCTAGGTCTATTAAGTTGCTGTAACAATGTTAGGATTCTGCACGAACAACACGAGGAAGGTCCTCAAAATCGCCTTACACATGTGAAGCCTTCTCTCAAAGATGTGTAGAATAATATGTATTTATGTGGGCGTATTTACAGTATGTACTGGCAAGTGTTGCAAAATTCTGGTAACTTTCCCAATATTTCCAGGTTTTCCAGAAATCCATGTTGGAAGATTCCCGGAATCAGAAAGCAATAAGCAGGAAATCCGAAATCCTTTAACCAGGATTTCTGAAAAAAAGAATAATTTTTAAACACTCGTACTGGTAACTTTCTGCTATTTCTTTTTGTTCTGCCTTGCTGCGTCACCCATAACATGCATGGCATGACAGAGCAGCCCATACTGGCCTGATTAGGGCTGAGACGCCGTGCGGCTGCTGTGTGTGATTTGGCAGGCAGATCAAACGGTTTCCAACAGTAGCCAGGTTAATTGTAAACATGCTGGAGAGCTCAATAAAGGGAGAGCTTTAAAGGGGATTAACAATACAGTGCTCACATCTGCTGCACCACCACCGGCCACTTCCAGCCCTGTTAATGATCACTGTCAGATCCTTATGTTGAAAGGATGGTGGGGGTTTGTTCACTCTCAGCCCCTGGGCCTGGAGACATGCAAGTGTTTGGGCTTAATTGCTATTGTCCCAGATGTTTCTGCCTCTGTTGTGCTGTGAGGAAGGGTGGGGGTTTATACGGGTACTGCAGTGTATCTCAAAAACCCATCAGGGCTCCTTGGACTTCTGTATAGCTCCACAGATAGTCATCTACTGCACTGTACTGTATGTGCAGTAGGAATCAAAAGGACTATAACAGGATAGTAACTCTGTTGTTAATCTTTTCTTTCTCTTCATCTCTTGCAGGTTTCCGAGAGAGCGCGTTCGCATACGCCATCGCGTCAGCGGGCGTGGTCCACGCCGTGTCCAATGCCTGCTCCATGGGGAAGCTGAAGGCGTGCGGCTGCGACGAGAAGCGGAGAGGCGACGAGGAGGCTTTCCGCATCAAACTGAACCGGTTGCAGCTGGAGGCCATCCACCGGGGGAAGGGCATGGTGCACGGAGTCATGGAGCACTTCCCTGCAGACCTGCCCGGGCCTCAGGACTCCTGGGAGTGGGGAGGCTGTAGCCCCGACGTGGACTTTGGGGAGAAGTTCTCCAGGGACTTCCTGGACTCGCGCGAGACATACAAGGACATCCATGCCAGGATGAGGCTCCACAACAACAGAGTTGGCAGGCAGGTGAGAGGAGGCGTTTCAGCTACTGACGAGGGCTGTTTGGGGGTGGTGGGTGGTAGGGGCTATGATAAAAAGTAGTGCACTTTATAGGAAATAGATTGTCATTTGGGATGTATTCTTAAATCATTGAGGAGTTTGAATGGAAAAGATGTTGTGGGGTAATATTTGATATGTATGCATATTATATATACAGTTGAAGTCGGAAGTATATACACCTTAGCCAAATACATTTAAACTCAGTTTTTCACAATTCCTGACATTTAATCCTCGTGAAAATTTCGTCTTAGGTCAGTTAGGATCCCCACTTTATTTTAAGAATGTAAAATGTCAGAAAAATAGTAGAGAGAATGATTTATTTCAGCTTTTATTTCTTTCATCACATTCGCAGTGCGACAGAAGTTTACATACACTCAATTAGAATTTGGTAGCATTGCCTTTAAATTGTTTAACTTGGGTCAAATGTTTTGGGTAGCCTTCCAGAAGCTTCCCACAATAAGTTGGGTGAATTTTTGCCTATTCCCCCTGACAGAGCTGGTGTAACTGAGTCCGGTTTGTAGGCCTCCTTGCTCGCACACGCTTTTTCAGTTCTGCCCACAAATTGTCTATAGGATTGAGGTCAGGGCTTTGTGATGGCCACTCCAATACCTTGACTTTGTTGTCCTTAAGCCATTTTGCCACAACATTGGAAGTATGCTTGGGGTCGTTGTCCATTTGGATGACCCATTTGCGACCAAGCTTTAACTTCCTGACTGATGTCTTGACATGTTGCATCAATATAACCACATAATTTTCCTGCCTCATGATGCCATCTATTTTGTGAAGGGCACCAGTCCCTCCTGCAGCAAAGCACCCCCACAACATGATGCTGCCACCACCGTGCTTCATGGTTGGGATGGTGTTCTTCGGTTTGCAAGACTCCCCCTTTTTCCTCCAAACATAACGATGGTCATTATGGCCAAACAGTTCTATTTTTGTTTCATCAAACCAGAAGACATTTCTCCAAAAAGTACAATCTTTGTCCCCATGTGCAGTTGCAAACCGTAGTTTGGCTTTTAATTGGCGGTTTTGGAGCAGTGGCTTCTTCCTTGCTGAGCGGCCTTTCAGGTTATGTCGATATAGATACTTTTGTACCTGTTTCCTCCAGCATCTTCACAAGGTCCTTTGCTGTTGTTCTGGGATTGATTTGCACTTTTCATACCAAAGTACTTTCATCTCTGGGAGACAGAAAGTGTCTCCTTCCTGAGTGGTTTGATGGCTGCTTGGTCCCATGGTGTTTATATTTGCGTACTATTTTTTGTACAGATGAACGTGGTACCTTCAGGCATTTTGAAATTGCTCCCAAGGATGAACCAGACTTGTGGAGTTCAAAAATTTTGGCTGATTTCTTTTGATTTTCCCATGATGTCAAGCAAAGAGGCAATGAGTTTGAAGGTAGGCCTTGAAATACATCAACAGGTACACCTCCAATTGACTCCAATGATGGCAATTAGCCTATCAGAAGCTTCTAAAGCCATGATGTCATTTTCTGGAATTTTCCAAGCTGCTAAAAGGCACAGTTAACTTTGTGTATGTAAACTTCTGACCCACTGGAATTGTGATACAGTGAATTTTAAGTTAAATAATCTGTCTGCAAACAATTGTTGGAAAAATGACTTGTGTCATGCACAAAGTAGATGTCCTAACAGACTTGCCAAAACTATAGTTTGTTAATTAATAACAGGACATTTTTGGAGTGGTTGAAAAATTAGTTTTAATGACTCCAACCTAAGTGTATGTAAACTTCCGACTTCAACTGTACTTCACATGCGACCCGTGATAAGACTATGCACTTTGTATGTTAACAAGCCTACTGTTTATCTGACTCCATAAAAATTATTCAGCAATATGCAAGAGACTATAGTTGAGTTACAGGAATAAAGCATCACGAAAAAAATAAGAATTGTCTATCAAAGGCAAATAGATGTAATTACATTGTAAAATGAATGAAGGCATTAGCTTAAGCATTAACAAGCATTACAAGACATTATCCTAGGCATGATCAGAGAGGGAGAGAGAGAGAGAGAGAAGTCAGCCTGAAAGGCCATGCCCCAAGAGTCCCAGAGGTGGAGAGAGAAAGAGAGAGTGTATCTCACCAGCTCAGGTCAAGAACAAAGAAGGGAAAGCTAAGACCCTTTTATAAGCATCTGACTTCAAAATCTGAGTTGTTGACTAATAGCATTACTGTTAAGTTAACGTCCAACCAGACGTCAGACCTACAGAATGTCAGGACAACAGAACCTCTGTTTCCCAGAGGTGTGACAGAGTGGGGGTTGGTGAGATAATGCAGCTTTCCTAAGACAACACAGAGGAAACCTTGCATACTGTTGATAAGAGTCACTTCAGGGGCTGGCCCGCCCTACAAAGACACATTACCATGAAAGCAGGTAAAGAATGAGATGATTATGACTTGAATCCTAACAGTCACGTCATTTTGAGACACAGTGTCTGATTTTATTGGCCCAGAAGTCAGTAGTTGACCTATCAATACAGATTACTCACTGATTTCTCCACATGATTCAATTGCCTTGCGAGTGTGGTCTCTTTGAGTCAGGCCTCCAATCCCACTTTATTCTTAGTAATGTTTGTAATCTGGCTGTTACAATAACACCCAAGGACGCAGCTGCGTATTATGTTCGAAAGTGCTCATAGTCGTAGTATGGTTTTGAAGATATCTATAAAAGGAAATTATTCACTGATGACGTGAAATAAATATCATAGCTGACATTTATTGGCAAACAGATGTAATTACATTGTAAAATGAATGAATTGTCGTCACCACACCTCAACTTCATGCATACATACATTTTCCTGTCATTCTTACGTTTCAAAGCAAGATGCCCCCTTATGCTTGTTGTGGATGTCTTTGACATAACTCCTGTTCAAGCGATTTGGATCTTGCAATTTATGAATGCTTTATTTAATCAACGTTCTACTACGGGCTTTCCCTGTGTAGCATGTGGCTAATAAAGAAGCTTGGTTATGATGGCCATATAGCATTGGTCTGGAATGCGAACAGTTTCCCTCAAAAAATTGGTTATACTTAACGCTAGTTTTCTTTGATTGATGTTGTGATACCATATGTGATCAATTGGAATAATATAAATGTGTTATTCCATGGGGATTTTCCCAGCCAATGGAGTTGATTTCATGGACAGATGCTTGGTGTTGACAATGGTATTATTGCTCTGGTGTAGGACAAAGTGGATGATTTGTGTCAGATTTGTGTTGCTCCAGAGATGACCAGAAGTAGCAGTATCAGGGAATTGGGTTATGGGTTAGTTCAGTATGTTTTATGAAAGAAACAAAGAAGAGAAAGTGCCCATACCTTGAAGAGTATATATATTTTTTAATATACAACAATTACTACCACTCCTACTCCTACTCCTCCTTCTACACTATTAAAACTACGACTACTACTACTACTACTACTACTACTACTACTACTACTACTACTACTACTCCTCCTCCTCCTCCTCCTCCTCCTCCTCCTCCTCCTCCTCCTCCTCCTCCTCCTCCTCCTCCTCCTCCTCCTATTCCTATTCCTCCCACTACACTATTACAAAAACAACTACTACTACTACTGCTACTACTACGCCTACTGCTAATACTGCCACTACTACTACTAATAATAATAATTATTATACTACTACTACTACTACTACTACAACTACAACTACAACTACAACTACAACTAATACTACTACTAATACTACTACTACTCCTCCTATTCCTATTCCTCCCACTACACTATTACAAAAACAACTACTACTACTACTGCTACTACTACGCCTACTACTAATACTGCCACTACTACTACTAATAATAATAATTATTATTATTATAATACCACCTTTACTACTACTACTACTACTACTACTCCTCCTCCTACTCCTACTACACTATTACAACAACAGCTACTACTACAATTACTACTAATACTACTACTGCTACTACTACTACTACTACAACTAAAACTACTACTACTACTACTACTGCTACTACTACCACTACTACAACTAAAACTACTACTACTACTACTCCAACTCCTACTCCAGCTACTACAATATTACAGCAACAACTACTACTACTACTACTACTACTACTATTAATACTAATACTACCACTACTACTACTACTACTACTACTACGCCTATTCCTACTCCTCCTACTACACTATTACAACAACTACTACTACTACTACTACTGATACTACTACTACTACGCCTCCTTATACACTATTACAACAACAACTACAGCTACTACAAGTACAACTACTAATACTTCTACTACTACTAATACTAATACTCCTACTCCTTTTACACTATTACAACAATAAAAACTACTACTACTACTACTACTACTACTGCTACTACTACCACTACTACAACTAAAACTACTACTACTACTACTCCTCCTCCAACTCCTACTCCAGCTACTACAATATTACAGCAACAACTACTACTACTACTACTACTATTAATACTAATACTACCACTACTACTACTACTACTACTACTATGCCTATTCCTACTCCTCCTACTACACTATTACAACAACAACAACTACTACTACTACTGATACTACTACTACTACGCCTCCTTATACACTATTACAACAACAACTACAGCTACTACAAGTACAACTACTAATACTTCTACTACTACTAATACTAATACTCCTACTCCTTTTACACTATTACAACAATAAAAACTACTACTACTACAGCTTCTACTACTACTAATACTACTTCTACTACTGCTACTACTACTACAACTCCTTATACCCTATTACAACAACAACAACAACTACTACTACAACTACTACTACTACTACTACTACTACTACAACTACTACTACTCCTTCTACACTATTACAACAACAACAACTAATACTACTACTCCTACTCCTTCTACACTATTACAACAACAACAACAACTACTACTACTACTACTACTACTACTACTACTCCTACACTATTACAACAACAACTACTGCTTCTACTAATACTACTACTACTAATAATAATAATAATACTAATTCTACCACTACTACTACCACTACTACTACTACTACTACTACTACTACTACTACTACTACTCCTTCTACACCATTACAACAAAAACTACAACTACTACTACTACTCCTACTCATACTCCTTTTACACTATTACAACAACTACTACTACTACTACTACTACTACCACTACTCCTTCTACACACTATTACAACAACAATAACTACTACTACTACTACTACTACTACACTATTGCAACAACTACTACTACTATTACAGCTGCTACTACTACTACTACTACTACTACTACTCCTTCTACACTATTACAACAACAACAACTACTACTACTACTACTACTACTCCTACTACTTCTACACTATTGCAACAACAACTACTACTACTATTACAGCTACTGCTACTACTACTACTTCTACTACTACTACTACAACTACTATACTATTACAACAACAACAATAACAACTACTACTACAACTGCTACTACTACTACTACTACTACTACTACTACTACTCCTTCTACACTATTACAACAACAACAACTACTACTACTACTACTGCTGCAGCTACTAGTACTACTACTACTACTACTACTACTATTACTACAACTACTAATACTAGTAATATTACTACTTCTACTACCTATTGCTACTATTGATGCACTGGACACTGATATTTAAATGACAGCAATAAGTTCTGTATGCTCCCAGGCAGCACTGTTGCCATAAACAAAAGGAGTAGTAAATTGCTCATTGTTCTACGCTTCCTCCTCAGTAATTCGGTCTTGAATCTTTCCATCAGTTACTTCTGGTTTCCTTGATTATTCAGACAAAACACACTTGTGGAGTTACTTAGCGAAGCAGGGAGAGAAAGATAGATAGAGAGCCTCAGATGATAGTAATGCTTCTCATGTGCAGCATGATAAAGCCATGCTCGGCCCTACACAGTGACCCATGAGTTTGTCCATAGCATAGCATAAATCCCTTTATATATAAAACCCTTTGGTTTTAGGAGGCTGCAGTGTTTTGACACAAATCTATCAACATAGGGAAGATAGAAAGGCATAGCTAGCTACTGACTTTTGATATATTCGACACTCAGGGTGAAATGTTGCAGGGAAGATTTCATAGTTTGGGCACATTGAAGCTCTGCTTTTGCCAGGAGGCCTATTTGGCAACAGTAGCTGATTGTGTTAGAAACATTACCTGCTGCTACTGGGAAATGCTCTGAAACTGTCAAAACCGCTTTTTGGAGACAGCTTCTTGGATCACAAGGAGAGCCAAGAAAACCGGCACTATTAACATACATGAGTTTGAAACAAAAACTTCCATTACAAGTAGATTCACAAGAGCGTCTCCAAAAAGTTGCACTGTGTCATTTAAAGGAGCTGTATCTTCAAATGTATTTCTGTAAAGCTCTATTACATCTAGTTGGAATTGAGTTTATTGTGAACCGTGTCAATGAACTCAAGTGTAGAGTATCTGAGCTGTGTTTTGACACAGATTTGACCAGCGTTGAATGCTGCAGAGTCTGTGCATCTGCTAGTCGTCTCTCAGATCAGGTTGCACAATGCTCTG
This sequence comes from Salvelinus alpinus, assembly GCF_045679555.1. Lineage (NCBI taxonomy): Eukaryota > Metazoa > Chordata > Actinopteri > Salmoniformes > Salmonidae > Salvelinus > Salvelinus alpinus. The sequence continues at coordinate 43,740,656 of NC_092105.1, read as the reverse complement.
GGCGTGTGGAGTGCAGTTTTCTTAGCACACCTCAAAATATCAATGCTTTAATGAGTTCTACACTGGGAGAAGAAAACAATTGAAGGTGTAAATGTTATATACTGAAGTAGTGTACAGAGACATCAGAGGTACAGTATGACTCAGGGAGTGGTGCATCGTTAGATAAATGCAGCCAGGGCAGTGCCTTGATTTCTTCAAACAGAGCAGAAAGCCCCCCAAATCAAAACAAAAACACTGACAGGTGAGGTCTCAAATAATACCTCATACCCTCTACCACCTCCCCCAACACCTCCCCTAAAAAAATGGTGTATACATGTCGCCTCATGCCCACCCTCTGGTTCTCACGACGTTCAGTCTTGTTAAAAGCTCTAATTAGTGGCTGCTGGCTGTTTGGAAACAGATGTTTAAACCCAGCAAAAGATTTTAGACATCAAACAGGGCGGAAAGTAAAGAGATTCGCCCTTCCTTCCCCACAAATACAGATTTCAGAGACGTTTATCAGGGGAGAAAAGTTTTAAAAATATATATAATTAAAAGCACATCCTTCTCATTCTGACTAATTTCTCTTTTCTTAATTTTAAACAAACGTTTAGCAAAATTTACTTCGCAGCAGCAGGTGCGTAACTTGCGGGGTAAGGGGGATCGTGACCCCCACCAATATTAGTAAAAGTAAAGAGATTCGCCCTTCCTTCCCCACAAATACAGATTTCAGAGACGTTTATCAGGGGAGAAAAGTTTTAAAAATATATATAATTAAAAGCACATCCTTCTCATTCTGACTAATTTCTCTTTTCTTAATTTTAAACAAACGTTTAGCAAAATTTACTTCGCAGCAGCAGGTGCGTAACTTGCGGGGTAAGGGGGATCGTGACCCCCACCAATATTAGTAACAAGTCAATTTACCCCCCCCCCCCCCCCCCCCCCCCCGATAATATACCATGATGAGTTTAATTGATTGGAAAACACTTCCCTACTATAAAGCGCCAGGCAGCTACTGGATTTATGTTGCTCTGCACAACAGTGACTCAGTTCCTCGTTTTATGATTGGATCCCCCCCATTGCCAAATACCATTTTGGTTGGTCCCCATAGGCAGCTGGCCGGTTCAGGGAAAAAGAGTTGAGTACTGCTTGTAAGAAAAATAGAAATTTGCAATTTCTCCTAATTTCCCTTTTCATCGGTCTGCATTGTATTTCTTTGGTCTGCAGTAACAGCTCAGCATCGCACACTCCCCTCTCACTCTTTCTCTTTGTGGTGTTTGCGCTCCAATGTATGAATGTTTAGAAAGTTTAAATTGAGTAAAAGTTCATGAACATTTCATAAATGTATTCCTATGTTGTTGTGTAACTAGCGAATTATTGGTTATGACATCATTTTGTGTAAAAATTGTTTTATACCGAGTGATGCAATGTTAGGTTGGCTATTTTAGCTAGGATAACGTTAGCTAGCTAGTTAAGCTAGTACCAAAGCTAGCACCACAGTATCTGGATCTTTCCCTTTTCAACTGTAGTCAGTGTTCACTCTAGTGAAAAAATAGCTAGTGCCCTTAATGGAGGTGCCAATGCCAAAGAAGAGAAAAGTGCAGGACATACGATTTTTGAGGGAAGTGCAGAGGACTGTAAGTAAATTAATGAATGGCTACATAGCTAGCTAGCTAGCTACTGTACCATTAATAATAGACTGGTACTATGTAGTCAGCTAGCTAGCTATACCTATTGCCAGACAGTAAATAAATAATTTAGCTAATAAAAGCAGAATCTAATTCATGTAAATAAGCTAACCCCATCATTGTTAAGGCTAGCTATTTTTGTATGTGATAATGGTATTTGGTCATATGATTATAGCAGGGTTCAAAGACAGGCAATAGAGAGAGTGAGAGAAGGAGAGCACCACCCATGTTGAGGCAGGGAGAGGACGAACAGGTCATCAGATGAGAATTTGAGTTATAAGGCATTATCAGTTCAACTCCTCATCTTTGCTGATTGTAGCCCAATTACTATAACAAAACAGTTGTTCCTTTTATTCTGAATTAATTTGGTTGTCATGGCAGGGGTCAGAGACAGTCAGTAGAGAGAGTGAGAGCACAGCCCATGTTGAGGCACAGGAAGAGAATGAACAGGTGATCAGGTGAATTTTGAATTTGAGTTATAAGGCAGTCTGGTAAAGCACATTGCACAGCAATTTACATTGCACACAGATTGGAACATTCGGTTCAACTCCTCATCTATTCTGAATGTATCCCAAGTGATATAACAAATGCTGTTGCCTGCATTCTGATTTCATTTAGTTGTCATTTGGTTGTGAAGACGTGGCTGTGCTCAACAATGACACAAAGCAGACTGAACCATGTTGTCGTGTGTCATATCCACCAGGAAAAGCTGGATACCAAAGATAGGAAAACAATATGCCAGAATTGAATTTCTGGAAGTGACAAGCTAAAACAGGTATTTGGCGTATTTAAGTTAATTGAGACTGAAGATCTGACCCGTGGTGAAGGGTACACAAATAGAATAATGGGTTTTGACATTTAAATGTAGTTAAAAAAAGAAGGGGTGTGGTGGTGATTTTCTGAACCGTGAAGAGTAACAACACAGTTTAAAGTAAAATAGAAACATATTGGCGTTTCAGTTGTGATTGGGGTATATTGACCAAATTATCAGGACATTTTTGGATGTATTCTACCTTCAAAATTCAAACAATAATTTCACAACTATATATATATAGATATATATATAAAATAATCTCCCGGGGTGAGTTGCCCCCAGACCCCCCTAGAGGGAAACCCTATTGACCCTGAACCTGACCCCTACCCCCCAATATCCAACACAAAGTTACGCCCTTGCACAGCAGTATGTTTGTGTATAATGATGTCATGATTGATCGGAACATAGTTTTGAGGTTCCCGCTGCATGATTAAATGTTTACAGTGGCTGTCGACAACATGGAGACATTTGCAATGGTAGTAGATTCCTTTCAACAATATTTTCATTGGAATCACTCAATTGGAACTGCACACCCACCACAAATGCTGACATCATTTCACATAGCATGTCTGTATTCACAGCTACGAGTACGAGCAACGTGCTAAGATCGTAGACGGACACATTTACATGTAAATGCAGGTAATTTCATGACAACACAAACTGAGCCTTTCTTCATACCTTCGGGATAGCTTGTTTGAGCGGCTGGTGCTGTGGGTGACAATTATCTTTCTGCTTTTATGTTGTATATTTAGATTAATGATGCTCTTTTTTCTCCTCTCTCTCTCTCTAATATGTAGCAGAGCTTATTACACATTGACTGTGTGCATTGTGACTTTTTGGTCTGGCCTTTGTAAATCCTTAATGGTTGCCTGTTGGATCTCCATTAGAGGCATGCAGCATCATCTGAGGAGAGGGAGCATTCCATTGGCCTCCAGAACAAATGTTTAAAGCACAGCAGGTGGAAACTGTTATGGGTAAAGTTTTACTAGGAAGGCCAAATTGGATCGGTGAATGTTGTGTACAATTAACAGAGAGTAATCCTGCACATGATTGGTGTGTAGTGGAAGGTTCTCATTTGGTCTCCTTATTGCTTTGAGATTAAAGGATTGTTTAGTGTCAATTGTTGCGTGTCTCCATCTTAACCGTTCTTTGATGACTTGTGTTTGATTTCAGCATCAGTGATGCTGAAACTTAATACGATGTGGGTTTGTTTATATTCTTTGAAATCGTGGCTTCACATCCCTTTATGGTTGCGGTTACATGTCTTTGAATGGAACGACATAAAGCAGTGTGCGATATAACTTCATAAAAATGGCTGTTTACGATTCCAGGACAGATATATTTAGCACAAATATCTTAGTAGTTGTAGCTAACTTCATAATTTAATGTCATATTTGCTAAACATTGAGTCATTATCGTACTGTTAATCCCATTGAAGACAGACAACATACCAGCAACAATTCACAAGTAAGACAGTCAACAGAAGACATTTAGGTCATAACATTTTAATAGACTATTAAATCCCATTTTTAATGACACAATAAGGATGACAGGAATAAGGGGATTAAGAATGATGACAATATTAAACAGACACAGCATTTGATAAAGGAAGGAGCAAGGCTTGTGTCACAAATGGTACTCTATTCCCTATAAAGTGCACTACTTTTGACCAGGGTCCTGCACTGTATTTGGGACAGAGACATAGTGAAGCATTTGAGTGCTCTGTAGACTATGTAATACCTAGTATTGCCTGTGGTCCTACTCTGCTACCAATATGTCTTATTTGATCTTCGTCTGAGGCTGGTTTATAGAGGAGTCTGTCTCACTCTTCCCCAATTAAAACAGCCCAGATGTGTGTTTCTAACGGTGGTCTGACAATGAATTTGGGGGCAAATACTTCAAAGTACATGTTTTTTTCTTTGCATAACTAAAGTGTTAGTTTATAAGACCTACATATGTAACACACACTTTTCAGTGAGACAGACAGTCAAAGGCCTGAGATAGACGCCTTTGGAGGATATGACCATGTGTAGTTGGACGTTAATGTTTCCTCATATAAGAGGGCATTCAAATCAAGGCGATACACTAGGATATTTTTTTTATTTGGCTGTCCCCATGGGAGAACCCTTTGAAGAACCCTTTTGGGTTCCAGGTAGAACCTAATGTGGAAAGGATTCGACATGAAACGAAAAAGAGGTTCTACCTGGAACCCAGAATGGTTTCTTCAAAGGGTTCTCCCATGGGGACAGCCAAAGAATCGTTATATATTTTTTTCCTAAGATGATACAGTTGTAATAGAGGTAGCAGCCTTTGGTATTGCTATACTGTATGTATTGTTTGTTTATATCATCTGACAGTGATTACCATGTATAATATAGTATCTGTTGTAAACATGATGGATTATTGTGTGAATATAATTTAGAGCAGGGGTCCCCAATTAAATTCAGCCTTGGGACGATTTTTCCTTGAGCGGAGTCGGAGGGGCGGAACATTGTTATAAATCATTTGTACACCGCAAATTGACAGCAAGAATCCCAAACAGATACAGTTCCTTCACAAAATATTCTTACCCCTTGACTTTCTCCACATTTTGTTGTGTTACATATATGAATTAAAATGGATTTCATTGTCATTTTTTTGTCAACGATCTACACAGAATACTCATAAAATAATGTCAAAGTTGAAGAAAAAGTAAAACATTTATTAAAACAAATAATGAAAAATAAAACACAAATATATCTTGAATAGATAAGTATTCAACTCCTGAGTCAATACTGTACATGTTAGAATCACCTTTGGCAGCGATTACAGCTGTGAGTCTTTCTGTGTAAGTCGCTAAGAGCTTTCCACATCTGGATGGTGCAACACTTGCACATGATTATTTTCTAAATTCTTCAAGCTATGTCAAATTGATTGTCGATCTTTGCCGGCAGATCTTTTCAGGTTTTGTCGTTGATTGTCAAGCAGATTTAAGTCAAAACTGTAACTCGGCCACTCAGGAACATTTACTGTCTTCTTGGCAAGCCACTCTAGTGTAGATTTGGACTTTTAGGTTATTTTCCTGCTGGATGGTGACTTCATCTCCCAGTGTCTGGTGAAAAGCAACTGAACTAGGTTTTCCTCTAGGATTTTGCCTCTGTACCTCCATTCTGTAAATGTTTTTATTCTGAAAAACTCCCCAGTCCTTAATAATTACAAGCATACCCATAACATGATGCAGCCACCACCATGCTTGAAAATATGGAGAGTAGTAATGCGTTGTATTGGATTTGCCCCAAACATAATACTTTGTATTCAGGACAAAAAAGTAAACATTTTTACCATATTTTTTGCAGTGCTACTTGAGTGTCTTGTTGCAAACATGTTTTGGAATATTTGTATTCTTTATAGGCTTCCTTCTATATATTCTGTAAATTATGCTAGTATTGTGGAATAACTACAATGTTGTTGATCCATCCTCAGTTTTCTCCTATCACAGCCATTAAACTCTGTAACTGTTAAAGTCACCATTGGCCTCATGATGAAATCCTTGAGCGGTTTCCTTCCTCTCTGGCAATTGATTTAGGAAGGACACCTGTAGCTTTGTAGCGACTGGGTGTATTGTTACACCATCCAAAGTGTAAGTAATAACTTCACCATGCTCAAAGGGAATTTCAATGTCTGCTTTTTTTACTCAACTACCAATAGGTGCACTTCTTTGCGAGGCATTGGAAGACATCCATGAGTCCATGCAACTTATTATTTGACTTGTTAAACCAATTTGCTTTTTCATTTTTAATTAATTTGTCCCCCAAAAATATTTATAATAATTCCACTTTGATATTATTGGGTATTGTGTGTAGGCCAGTGACCCCAAAAAATATACATTTTATCAATTTTAAATTCAGGCTCTAACACAACAACATTTGGAAAAAGTTTACTGTCTTTTATGTCCAATATGTTTTAATTAAATAAAATCACCTGCGTACCACCTATTGGGGAACCCTGCTATAGAGTGAGACCTGTACAAGACAGGCAGTGTTAGCAGTGAGCGTCAGTAATGAGACCAGTGTTAGGCTAGGTTGCATTCCAAATGGCATCCCTATACACTGTAGGCCAGCAATACTCAACTGGCGGACCGCGGTCCGTATCCGGACCCAGCACGGGTTCAATACGGACCGCGGGTACCCCCACAGGAATGCACAATTTATAGTCCAATATTTACACTCGTTTTGGGGAAGGGGGAGTCTGGTAGGAACAGTTGTGATGTGTAGCATGAATGTATATGTGTGTGTGTGTGTGTGTCACAGGAGGTTGGTGGCACTTTAATTAGGGAGGACAGGCTCGTGGTAATGACTGGAGTGGAATTAGTGGAGCGGTATCAAATACATAAAACACATGGTTTCCATGTGTTTGATGCCATTCCATTTGCTCCGTTCCAGAAATTATTTTGAGCCGTTCTCCCTTCAGCAGCCTCTACTGGTGCGTGTGTGTGTGGATGAGTGTATATCTGTGTGGGTGTGTGAGTGAGTGCATGTGTACTAAAGTGTGGAGGGTCAGTGCAGGTGGTCAGTCCAGTTCAAGTGTTCAGCACTGCGATGGCTTGTAGATAGAAACTGTCTCTGAGCCTGTGGAGAATTGCAGAAAATGTACTTTTAAACTGCAAAATGTTCTCTCCGCCCCATGACAAAATGTGTAGAATTGCAGGGAATGAGCTCTAAAATTGCAAAATGTTCTCTCTGCCAAAAAGAGGGGGTGGGAACAGTTTGAACAGTTTGGGGTCGCATGGGTCGCAAGGAGGGGGTTTGTTACTACGCCGATAAACGACAATATCCATCCGGACCTTTGCCACCTTGGAAATATTTGTGACCTCACTTTTTCAAATTGTACTTTAGTATACCTGCCATAGGCCATACGGCTTTGGTCAAAAGTAGCGCACTATATAGGGAGTAGGGCGCCATTTGGGACTTAGGAGTTGCTAATCAGTGGATGGCAGACACAGATATGAGCATCAGACAGTTCCTGTACTCTGATCTCTGTTCTCCCCTCCAGGCTTGTCTAGCCGCTGGTCCTATGAGTGAGATTCTAAAACACAGTCAGTCAGTTCCGTATCCAAAAGGGCTCTTTAAATCACTGTCAGCGTCTCTCGTCAGTCAGCACGTGAACTCAGCTCATGCTCCCAGGTGCGTGGTTGGACACGGCGTGGAGTAAAGGGAACAAGCTTGCTGATCTGATCATCATCACAGCACTCATGTCATGTCGGGCCACTTATGGCATGAGCAGGCAGGTCCCATTCCCAAAACTGTGAACAGCGCTGAGGTTTTATACCCGTTTTGGTTTCAGTTAACAAATCTTACTAGATAGACAGTTGATTGTGAGAATTCATTAAAAAAAACTACAGTAGGGATACAATTAGACCGGCCAGTTCAGTGTGTATCTAACGGGTTAAGTGGGTTACTGTTGTGTAATTACAGGGTGTGTATAAAGCCAGAAGGATGCAGTTCAGGGACGCAATGCGCTGATGTAAAAACAAAGCATTAAAGTATTTAGCCAGGTTTGTGATATTTGGTCTGAATGGGCTGTGATCAATAGTTGTTAGCTTTGGCCCCAGTGAGATCAGGTGTTGTTTCTCTTTCCGTATCATTCCTAATGGATGGTTCAAGTGGGTCAATTTATCACTCTCCAACTCTCATTCACACAGAATAGCACTTTCTCTCTATTCAATGGGAACACCTACAAGAGGCCCTGAAATGGAAACCCACAGCACACAAACCCATGCCTTAAAAAAATTCCTGCTTCTTCACAAAGTATATCTGCTTTGGCAACTGTTCAAAATGACCTTTAGTCTTAGAGTGGCTACGACCATGTCCTCGGCTCAAATCGTCAGAATGCTCTGTTTAATGGATCAGAACACAGCTGAATAATAAAGTGGGTTTCAACTCGTTTCTATCCAAAGGGAAAACACGTTTCGGGATCTCCTCGCTCTTCAGCAGATTCTATCTCAAAACAAAGACAGAGAAGCCAGCACATTAAATAGTCCAGTTTCACCCCAGCTCGTTTCAGCTGTGACTCACATACTGTACTAGTAGAAACGTAAATCCTCTGGCTTTCAGCAGACTAAACTTGTTTTCAATCGTCTTCATGTGTGTGTGTGTCCCAGGGCAGCTGGGTAGAGGCCTAGGAGAGAGTAGAATGTGTGAGTGCTGAAGGTGTGTGTTTGTGCTCGTGCTGTTGATAGGGGTGGGTGTAAGGAGCATCTGTCAGTGCTGAGGGTGGCCCCTTTTCCTGTTGGTAATTGGATCTAAAAGTTTATAACTCAGGCTGACAGATGAGTGCGTTGTTGAGAGAATGGGAGGTCTGGGAGTGTCGGAGGGACATCCTCAGTCGGGATGTGAACTTGACATTGTCATGAAAGAACGCTACTGCAGTACAGCTTCGGCGAGTCAGTTATTCCACGCAAAACTGCTCAATATTAGGCTAGTGCTACTCTACCTCCATATTTGTGATGCCTGTCATTTTTTTATGCCTAATTGGTTACTCAGCAATATGAAGCACACACACACCTCATTTTGGGAGAGGGGTCCAGGATCAAGTGGAAGGGAGTTCCACCACCTTAGAGTGAGAAATTGTGTAAATAAAGTTTATTTCTGTTGAACATTATTGCAGAACAGTCAAGCCAATTACTTTAGTGACAATTATAAGTCCTAAATGTTACCAGTTGTAGAATGAAAAAGGAGTCTAATCACAGTCTAGTTCACTTGCCTAATTTGATGAGTGAACATGTGTCCTACTACAGGATGGGATGCAGGAGGATGTTAACATGCAGTTCCCTGTTCCCCTCTGTGCAGGTGGTGATGAACCACATGAGACGGAAATGCAAATGTCACGGGACATCAGGAAGCTGCCAGCTGAAGACTTGCTGGCAAGTCACACCGGAGTTCAGGGTGGTAGGCTCGCTGCTCAAGGAGCGTTTCCACACAGCCACCCTCATCAAAGCCCACAACAGGAACACAGGCCAGCTGGAGCACGCCCACCACCCCACACACAGACAACTCAACGAGCTGGTCTACTTTGAGAAGTCCCCGGACTTCTGCGAGAGGGATCTGCGGTCCGACTCGGCCGGAACGCAAGGGAGGATCTGTAACAAGACGAGTCACGAAATGGACAACTGTGAAAGCCTCTGCTGCGGGCGAGGCCATAACATTTTACAGCAGACCCGCAGTGAACGATGCAATTGCAAGTTCCACTGGTGCTGTTACGTGGTCTGCGAAGAGTGTCGAATAACAGAGTGGGTCAGTGTCTGCAAATGAAGAAATGCAGAAATGTAATAATATACCTACCTTTTTTTTTAAACAGAGAAAGACTGCAATGCACCCCTTCCCTTTGCAATGGACTGCCATTTCCATTAGTAGAATGGATCGCACGAAAACAAGACTGGAATATAGCCAGTTCAAAGAGGTGTACAATCAATGTGTGCACAGCATGTGTCCAACCAACATAGTTCAGAGACTCTGGATCTGCACTGCCTTTCATCTCAGAAAGTGTTTTTAGGATAAATTAGATTAAAGATAGTGAAATACTTTGAATAATATTGATAACTGAGCACTCATTTATTTAAACAAGGCTTCCTCGAAAATGACAAATGGCGGATTTTGTTATCTCTAGACTAAAACAACTGCATGGGATTCCGGTAATTTAAGAAGAAGAAGACAAGCAGCAGTTGGGAAAAGCTAGAGATTGTTCCAGAATGTTACATCTACTCTTGCTATACGCAGAGCGACAGGTTAACCATGCCAACTCATTTCAAATGTTTTGTAATGTTTCAGGTTACAAAATGTGGCAATTCTAGATGTCACTCTGCAAAATGGCTACCGTGTCCCTCACAACAGTACATTTGTCCATACTGGTTAAAAAACAGGAAATGTGGACTAGAGTGTTGACTGTTGCAGGTGTTCTCTTGCATGGATGGAGCTGTGAAGACAGAGGATCAGAGGATCAAGCGATAGAGACATGAGTAGTTACAGTACACAGAATGGACATGAGAAACAGCCCGAGGGCAATGGTGGAGCTGATTCATGTCTGGAAGGCTGAAACAATGAAAAGACTGGGCCAGTTGGTTGGTCTATGTAAAATCGGGTCATCTATAGCCCTGCCTTCACACTACTAGTCAATGTTATAAAGCACTACCGTTATCTCATAGGTTTGACTCAATGGACAGTTAGAAATTGACTGGGTTGTGGTCCAAAATAGGGGAGGGGCGTTTTTCTATTGGGCACAGGGGTGGGTATAGTGCGTTTTTTCTCTGGTTTACATTCGCCCTTTTGCAGATTTTAATTTATGATTTCTTCCATCCTAGCCAAATGTCCTCATCTGCTTGTGCTTCCCCTATCAAGGTGTTTTGGTACTTCCCTTATGCACTACGCTTTTCCGCACGTTAATTATACCACAGGTCGATATAGTCTACCAGTCTAACTGTCTATACTGCTATCTATCCACCATTCATAGTGACAATAGTGGTAGGTGGATCGTTTGCAGGTTGACGTATATTGTCTTGTCCTGAAGGCAGAACTGAGTGATGTCCCGTTAGATTGGCCAGCTGCAAAGTCAAAATTGGCTATATTGTAAAAATGTATGAAAAATGCTTTTTGGTCTTAATTTTAGGTTAGAGTTAGAGTTAGTGTAGTTAAGGTTAGGGTTAAGTTTAGGGTTAGGTTTAAAATCAGATTTTATGACTTTGTGGCTGTGCTAGCTAGTGCAGAGCTAAGTCCAGAACAAGATTCATGACAGAAAATGTTAACCTGCGGATAGATTTATCCAGATCTGATATATGCTAAGTAGCAATCATACCACACATAACATCATTCAAATCAGCACCAATTTTCAATATAAGAGGAGATGCCAGGTGCATGAAAGAACAGTGAAGACATGAGACACGCAACTCTAAAAGCTCCCGCATTGATCTTGTTTAGGAACAATACAATTACCCTTCCTAGACTAGCCTACAACACCACAATCCAATGAATAATTGCATTATTGTTTTCAAGTGAGTACAAAATTCTACTCTAGGCTATAAACTGCAATGAAAATGTCATTTGAAAAATACCTATTATTTGAACATTTCATTCCATTAATTTCATTTGGATCAGTTCTCTCAAGTTGTCTTATAATATTGGAGCCACATATGCTCCCAGCAGGCCCAGTTATTCAGGAAAGCTTAAAAGGATACTTCGGGATAGACTTCCAGTCATTGTGCTAACGCTAGTTAGCATTGGCTCGCAAAACGACCTTTAACTTCCTTCAAACTGGACACAGAGACATACAAAATGGTATCCACGAGGTTCGTCTGACTCTGGGGAAGTATATAAAGAGCCTCATTGCCAAAATCCCAACGTGTCCCTTTAACACTGCTCTGCCTTCTCTCCGATCTGAGCGACTATTCCTCGCGCACCTAGAACCTAACGCTTCAATATAGCCTAAATATTTGTCATTTCACTGTTAAAATGTATTACCTTTTATGTGTGGCATAAACACAACCGGTCACAATGTTTTAATCTGGTTAGACTACTTCAAAAGCCTCCTTTAGGCTACTTGCGCACATTCGTCCAAAATATAATTCCAGCATCCAAACTGCAGATTGTGGTGTTAAAAACGCAAACCATGAAGTTGGTCTACTTTGTTTATTGGTTGTGGTGCATTGGTACAGAAACCTGTTGGTGAAAAACATGTTTTTATATATATAGAATTATAAATATAGCATCAACATCTTGAAAATTGGATTTCCCCCTAGCTGATGATTGTCTGCAGCCGGCTCTGATCGTAGTGTAGGTCTAATGGAACAGGCAGGGAGAGTTAGCTGTCCAAGGTGGTCGTCAAACCCTCAACATTCTGGCCCGTAGCCCTGCGTGGCACCGACTGCCACAAAAGCATGCAGAAGTGGCAAAGTCGATAGCCATGTTTTATAAACACAGATATTGTGATTTTGGTCATAAACACCATTTTTTGTTAATTCTGTGCGGGGGTGTACATTTTATTTTACAGTACAGGGGGAGGTTTGTGGGAAAATATTTCAAATGTTGCGGAGGGGGGCGATTTATTTTTCCTATGACACCTCAAGTTGGACCAGACCCCCACCCCCAGTACATTTCTAACTGTCCCCAATTAAGTTAGCTGTAAACCACCATTAAAGTTTGTACAGATGAATGGTTGATGTAAGTCCTTCCAAACCTAAAACTCAATGCAAATATATGGTTGTCTATACACTGTAAAAAAAAAAATATATATATATATTGTTGTTTCAACTAAATATTATTAAGTAGCTGGTACCACAGCTTTTCTTTGTGTGTTTACACACCTTTTCGGTTAAAGGGTTAACATTTTTAGTTGGGCCCAAACTTAGCTCCAACGTGAGAAAACCTAGGCAAAAATCCAGTCATGTTAAAATGATGTGTTTGCTTAAATTGTCTCATATGTTCATTCAACTAGAAATTATTATTTGGGCATCTTACCTAAAAAAAAACAGCTGTGGAACTATTTAAACAGACACAGTGTGTTTAACATACAATGTTTTCAACGTACATATTTGACAGACATGCTTACCTCGCGCATGTTCGTTTATAAAGTAATTCATATTCAACGTGTCCTCTGAACTCACAACCTCTTGGTTTACGGCATGCTAATCTTCCTGCTACGGCATCATGTCTGTGTCAACGACTGATTTCACCCGTACTGCTACACTTTGCACTTCAGAGTAAATCTCAGCTCTGTTAAAAGTACACTCAAGAAAAACTATTACATTTATCGTAGTGATTAAGGAGTAACATTAAAACAGAGTAATATGCTCCGCCAACGTCAGACAACAATACAGAAAAAAAGAAAAATCACTTAAATAAGTTAATCGAATCAACGATGAGAGAATAGTCAGATTAAGTGATAATTCACAAAGACATGGTGGTGTAGCAAGAGGATTGGAATGCCATCAACCAAGAGGTTGAGAGTTCAAATCCCAGGTGAATATATAATAATTCTGTAAATATACATGCACAATGTAATTATATGTTTCAAATATGTATGTTAAAATTACTGTCAGTTGCACAGACTTTTTTTTAGTTAAGATGCCTAAATAATGTCTAGTTGAATGAACATATAAGTTTTCTCAAGTTGGAGCTTAGTTTGGGCCATATATACATTTTCTGTTCAGGTAACACTTGGAATGAAAAGTTGAGTAAATGGAAAAAAGTCTGTGGAACCAGTTACTTAATAATAATTAGTTGAAACAACTAGATTTGTGGGTGTTTTTACAGTGTATCCTTGTTTGCTAATAGGTCCATTGTTTGCCTGTGCTGTGTGTTTTATTATGAAAATCGAATTTCTGCATAGAATATATCAAAATGCATTTTATCAAAGAACTTGTCAGTTAGGGTAATTTATTATGAGCAAATACATTGGGTCTGTGTTAAAAAAACACATAATATGTTACTGGTAAAATGTTAGATTATTTTGATGCAGATTAGTAGTTTGCACATTCATTTTGTTCTGGAGAATGTGTATTTTGGGGATATAACATAGCAATATGCGTTTTGTTATAAATTTATTATTTTTCATATTCGATGGTCCTGGTTATTTTCTAAGTTATTTTATTTTTGTGGATAACTTAATATTTGTAAAACAATATAGAACTAAAGTAAAAAATAATAAAAGGGACTTTAATGTGATGACAAATGAGAAGAGTACATTTGTTTAAAAAAATAAAGTGCAAAAAATGGATCTGGTCATGAGTCAGCAACTTTACTGTTGATGCACATCATCCCGACTCTTTTTCCCTCCATAGATGTTGTTGTTTGCGTGCAGCAGCAGATAACACCACTGTGGCATCCTGGCTCAGTGATGCATTCTCAGTTCCCTAGTGTAGGATGAAGTTACCAAGTCAAGTGTAAGAATGTGAGAGATATGCTTTCAAAGTAAATAGATGTGCACTATTAATGTGCAAAGTCATACAGACCTATTCGTATCTAAACACACAAGCTGAGAAAAAAGCTCTCCCTCTTTCCTGTCTTATAATAGTAGCTTGGCATCCAGTACTAGTTTGGTTAATTTTTGCCTTGGTAAGAGCTGCTTGCACTGTGAGAACATGTCGCGCCTCAAACCCTAGGTTGACATGTAGTTTTTGCAATCCGCACAGAGATATCCCCAGGCCTTCTTCAGTCGACAGTGAGCTTCATCAGCAGCCAAATTGCAGCGAGTCGATCATTTTTGCCCTATATAAACAGGCAGTACCAGAATTGAACAAACAGTACTTGTGTAAGATGATTTTAAGCTTCCCTTTGATAATTCCTTGTCTTTCAAAAAAAATAAAAAAATAGAACATTACCATTTGAATCATGAATAGGTATAATCACCCAGATAAATACTTCATAAATATCATATTAAAAGAAAGCGATCAATCGTTGGCCCTAACTGGTGCATCCCTGTCTGGACTTTTAGTTTATTTGAATAGTATCTGTTATTGATCTTGAGAGTATATCCCAAAGTTATTCTAAACTTAAAGAGTGACTGCCTTTAAAAAGAAACAAATTCCTTTGATGTGGTATCTACTGTATATGAGTCAGAAACAGTGATTCTAGTGTCAAAGTTGACTACGGAGTGTACATAGGATCATTTTGGTCAGAAAGTCAGTCTCACCTAAAAAGAAGTTTGGAACATCCGTGGGTCACAACAGATAAATGAAAGTTTGGTTTTGATTTGAAGATGTCCATTTGCCCAGTAACATGGGGTGAACAGCTGCGGTGATTGGTCTCTATCCAATAGCATAGACATTGAGACAGACCTGCCCAGCAGCTCCGACTTTGTTTACATAAGACAACACATTAGACATTTTTTTAACTTGAGAAATACTCCACCAAATACCTTAGTTAACTAAAACTTCCTCTGCAAAAATGTCAAAATTAATTACAGATTTCTTGAGTTATCTTAGATTCATTCTGGGGATTTTGAGGAAGTGAAATAGGCTTCCATGTCTACAGTGTCACATGGGGGACAAACATCATTAACCAGACACGGAATCGGTTAGGAAACACAACTCCAAGACTGAAATCTCGTTTTTCTAATGAGCAACAGAAAAACATGTGCCAATCGAAATGTTCAGTGGCTCTTAAAGTACCTAACATTAGGTTGGTGATTGAGAATGAGATTTTTAATCCAGTTGCATGAACTGGCAGATGTGGTATAAACCTCTTTATACACCAAACAAACATTCAGATGCTGCAATAATTGCACGAGGACACACTTGGACCTACATTGAACAGATACTTATCATTGCACGCACTCATTATCCAATAGCACACCCTTTCCAGCCCAGTCCCATGAAATAGCAGAAAAACCTTCAATTGCATTTTAATCAGTGTTTTTAAATGTCAGAAAACACTGCTGCCCGATGTCTGACCTTGGGGCATAGAACCTACATGCTCTGAATTAAAAACCATGAACTGTTTCACCAGTCATATATTTAATAAAGAGTTGGTGACCAAAAATGTAAGCAACTGAAAATGCTAGTACATTACTCTCCACAAACAAGCTTTGCTCTTTGTGGTGTAAAGACAGCGGGGAAAGCCAGTCGCCATAAAGAAGAGCAGAGCAAGGCTCAGAGCTAGCAGATGGAAAACAGTCTGCACTGCCAAAGCCTGATTTGGAATAAATGTTCTCTGTGCATTTTTTCCCCAAGGGTGGATCGCCTAAAGCAGATTCGAGGGACCAGTCCATACAAGCAAGGTCCCAAACAGAAGAGAGTGCACACACCACAGGTACCAAACAGAAGAGAGTACACACAGCACGTGAACTTCTGAGCAAAAGTTTTTCATGATTTCCTTTGTTGAATGCAAACACACTGCAATTCAGGGTTAATAACCATGGCATGTTTATTGAAAGTGTTACATGACTCATTTATGCTTGTTTGACCATACTCGAAAGAGCATTTATTATCACAAGAGGCCCAATTGAAACTTGTTGATCTAATTAGATGTCTACAAACAGTGATGAACTTTGACATTATCGTCAGCACGAAGACCACACGTGAGTGCTGGTATAGGTGTAGGATTACTGGTCTGTTTGACGTGTCTGACAGGAGCAAGCTCTGCTGAAGGCTGACAAACCATGAAGCATAGTCATTATTGGTTTATTACAATCCAACAGAAAACAACCCCTTTTCTCATGTTTTGACATCCAGTGCGTGGCCTATCCATCATGGCTTAGCACAGGTACGGTGTCCATATTAGGGGGTGTCCTAATATGGACACCGTACAGAGGTACGCTACTGTGGCTGCAGTTAGGGAGGAGATCACGGGGCAGTGCTCCTTGCTATCAGTACCATTCATCTGGGGAAGGGCTTGGTGATTACCAGACCCATTGTTTACGGACACCCTTCCTACGGGCACTCAGCCTGTGGTCCTGACTTGTGTGGCTGAACGGGGCCACAGGACACCTCCTCTAGAGACACACATATGTTCGTAAAGGAGTGTAGCGAAACAATCGTTGTGCCACTTTTTGATAATAATTCACATAAAAATGGACCATTCCATTAGCGTGATGGTTAATCACAGATCAGGGTTTCAACATTCCAGTAGATTTCTCCAAATTCCCAGGTTTTTGCGGAGATCCTGGCCGAATCTTCCAAAATCCTGGGAATTTGGGGAAAGCTACCAAGATGTTGCAGCCCTATCACAGATCAAGCTCAGAAGTAGCAGTGGGGAATAACAAGACACCACCACACGTTTTTATTTCTTGACAATGTCAAATATGATATTGTGAGCATTGGAGTGCTGCCCCGTTGAGTTATATGGAACCCTCCAAGCAAACATGGAGGGATGTAGGTTCCTTATAAACGGGCCATATGAGCAATCCATAGTTGACACTCATCTGAACTCAATGGCTGGGGGTTTCCAGCTGGTTCAAGCTTTCTGTGTAACACCACGCAGTTGGTCATATTAGAGAGTTAGCCACACATGCTACAATACTTTATATAATTCTAACGCCTTAGCGGGTGATGTTCAAAGACATTCATGGGATGGGCGGTTGAGTGAATCCGCCTGATGCTGCTCTAGGTGATAATAGACTGTAGCCTACTGTAACTGATCAGTGGTCTGAGAGGTGCCACAGTCAGTAAATCAGCAGACATGTAAGAGCTCAGGTCAGATCAGACGAGAACTCGCATACAGACGTTTAATCCCGTCAAGGCCCTTGTTCTCCCTTAGATTACACTGTGATAGATCACTTTGATGCACCTTTATTATTTTATTTGTTCTATATGATAATACTCTGGACTGTCATGTTTACGTGGTAAACTATAGCTTTTGTGACTGTTTTCGCGCTTTGCACTTTTGCCATTGTTGCTGGAGGTTTTGACGCAGTCGCGTCCGTCTGCTGTTTGCTCCTGCCTAAACAAAGTGTGCGCCTGTTCACAACTCTCTGCTCTCCTGCACCTGACTTCGCTACCAGTACGCACACCCGTGACAAATGCAACTGTACGTCGCGCTGTAAAAGAGTGTCCGCTAGATGACGTAAATGTAAATGAAACTTGATGCGTGCAGTATATTCATTGTTATTTTAGTTCAAATTGAGATTCAATATGAAAGAAAATACTGCGTCGCTAGCATAGGTGAAGTACGCGCTACAAACACATAGATACATACGGTACCTCACTGTACATACATACATACATACATGCATACTGTGCCTCATACATACACTACCGTTCAAAAGTTTGGGGTCACTTAGAAATGTCCTTGTTTTCCATGAAAACATACATGAAATGAGTTGCAAAATTAATTGGAAATATAGGTTAATTGAAATAATAATTGTGTCTTTCAAACTTTGCTCTCGTCAAAGAATCCTCCATTTGCAGCAATTACAGCCCTGCAGACCTTTGGCATTCCAGTTGTCAATTTGTCAATTTGTTGAGGTAATCTGAAGAGATTTCACCCCATGCTTCCTGAATCACCTCCCACAAGTTGGATTGGCTTGATGGGCACTTCTTACGTACCATACGGTCAAGCTGCTCCCACAACAGCTCAATAGGGTTGAGATCCGGTGACTGCTGGCCACTCCATTATAGACAGAATACCAGCTGGCTGCTTCTTCCCTAAATAGTTCTTGCATAGTTTGGAGCTGTGCTTTGGGTCATTGTCCTGTTGTAGGAGGAAATTGGCTCCAATTAAGCACCGTATAGAGGGTATGGCATTGCATTGCAAAATGGAGTGATAGCCTTCCTTCTTCAAGATCCCTTTTACCCTGTTCAAATCTCCCACTTTACCACCACCAAAGCACCCCCAGACCATCACATTGCCTCCTCCGTGCTTGACAGATGGCGTCAAGCACTCCTCCAGCATCTTTTCATTTTTTCTGCGACTCACAAATGTTCTTCTTTGTGATCCGAACATCGCAAACTTAGATTCATCTGTCCATAACATTTTTTTCCAATCTTCCTCTGTCCAGTGTTTGTGTTCTTTTGCCCATCTTAATCTTTTATTTTTATTGGCCAGTCTGAGATATGGCTTTTTCTTTGCAGCTTTGCCTAGAATGCCAGCATCCCGGAGTCACCTCTTCACTGTTGACGTTGAGACTGGTGTTTTGCAGGTACTATTTAATGAAGCTGCCAGTTGAGGACATGTGAGGCATCTGTTTCTCAAACTAGACACTCTAATGTACTTGTCCTCTTGCTCAGTTGTGCACCGGGGCCGCCCTCTCCTCTTTCTATTCTGGTTAGAGACAGTTTGCGCTGTTCTGTGAAGGGAGCAGTACACAGTGTTGTACGAGATCTTCAGTTTCTTGGCAATTTCTCGCATGGAATAGCCATTTCTCAGAACAAGAATAGACTGACCAGTTTCAGAAGAAAGTTTCTGGCCATTTTGAAACTGTATTCGAACCCACAAATGTTGATGCTCCAGATACTTAGCTAGTCTAAAGACGGACAGTTTTATTGCTTCTTTAATCAGTACAACAGTATTCAGCTGTGCTAACATAATTGCAAAAGGGTTTTCTAATGATCAATTAGCCTTTTAAAGTGATTAACTTGGATTAGCTAACTCAACGTGCCATTGGATCACAGGAGTGATGGTTGCTGATAATGGGCCTCTATGTAGATATTCCATAAAAAATCTGCCATTTCCAGCTACAATAGTCATTTACAACATTAACAATGTCAACACTGTATTTTTTAAATCAATTTTATGTTATTTTAATGGACAATTTTTTTTGCTTTTCTTTCAAAAACAAGGACATTTCTAAGTGACCCCAAACGTTTGAACGGTAGTGTACATACATACATACATACATACATACATACATACATACATACATACATACATACATACATACATACATACATACCTCATTCTGTCAGCTTCTTTACAAATACTTGATCTGTGCTAACATTACAGTTTGATCTTTATTACTTTTTAATGGCCTGTACCAGCATGAATGCTATCGAGGAGGAAAGAAGGATCATTTGTGGGCCATATTCATGAAATATTTGAGAGCAGGCCAGCAAGTACATGCTTTTAACACCATTTGTAACATGTTCTGGGTGACCTAAGCCGACACCACGAGTAGCTTTAGTTCCATTTTCTTGAAGGCTTTGCGAAAAGGATTATGAAGCATGCTCACCCAAGTGACTGTTCCCAATTTACACTAGCTTAGGCTCTATGGCCATGTCTTCACCAGGCAGGAGATTGGAGTGACACAAGGAGCAATCCACTGAAATATTGATTAGCGGGGTTAAATATTTCCTCACCACGAGTGCTATAAACGGATAGGAACCACAAGCTCTCGGTCCAGCTAGGTCCCTTAAGAGGGAAAGCTTTCGACTCACAGCCAGCCCACTCCACCTCCCCAGGTCCCCTTCTGTCATTAGATCAAATCTGTTCCCGTGCTCTGTTGTGACGTCCTAAATACTTCACGAGTTCTCTTTTAAAAGGGCTCCTTAAGTCACTTGTTGCATCCTTCATAGAACATCATGTCCTTTGGCCCTAATGGGGGTTGAAGACGGTGATCTAATGGACGTCGTGCAGTTTTGGGGAACATTTTGTTCGTTAAGAGTTAGTTATGTAAAGAGAGCGTGTTTGAAACATACCTAATGTCTTGAAACTCTGGAGTGAATTGGGGAAGTCCACAGATTTTCCCAACTAACTAATGGAGTTAGTAAAAAATGAAAAATGTCATTTTTCCTTTATCAGCATGGTCATTTTATCACTTTTCCTGATGGGTGACATTTTTATACAGATGCTATCTTATCCTTCGATATCATTGGCCTCTCCTCAAGGGCTAACAGTTGTTCCAGGTAGATTTTAGGACAGTTTCATCCATGATTGCATTTACACATAGGAATGTACTTAAAACGCCATTAGAAAACAGTCTTTTATCTGTGCTAGGATGCATATTTTGGTCATCTGTCTTGCATTCTCCCGAACACAGACAGCTGTAAGCATTGGTGTAACAGCCCCTTTGGCCTTCATGAGAATTCTCCTGGAGAATAATATAGTGTTTCAAAATGTTTACACTTGGGGCTGGGTTCAATCTGTATCGCTGAAGCGTTACAGATTGCGCAATCAAAGTTTTAAGGTCATTTCCAAATGAGAAGACATATTGCAGCGTTTACGTGAATGCAGTCTCCGCTAACACGGGAACATTGCCTTTAAATTTCAATCACGCTTTAACGCTGAACTTCAGCGATGAAGATTGACTCCAACCATACAGATTGACTCCAGCCCTTGGTCATCATGGAAATAATATGGTACTCCCTGTGTCCCTGGAGTTACCTCCTAAACCCTGGAACTCTCCCACCCACTGACCCTGGGCTCTACAGCTTCGATCAAAGTGATCTGCACTAAATTAGTTAAATAACCTCATCAACCAACCATTCAAAAGTTCTAAAGAATATAATTCGCAATTTCAGCATTAATAACATTAACCCTAACCCTAACCCTAACCCTAACGTTACCCTTTAATCTTAGGCTCTTCAGATTATTATTATTATTATTATTTTATTTTTTTATTGCTGACCCACACCAACCCACAAGCCACAGTTTATGGTCACCTAATATTAAATCACAGAGCTGTGGATAGTAACGTGTTTTTATTAACCGATATGTGGGGCAATGGTTGAACAGAAACAGAGCCAAGCACTTGTGAATAAACTGAGGAGCTGAACTGTCGAAGTGAAAACAATGTTCCACAGTGAAACAGTCATTTGAAGCATCTGGAGAAGATTCCAGAAAACTTGAGATGGGAATAGGTACCACAGCTACAGGACCATGTGTACTTTTGTACTTGAATGATTTTTGTGTTTTTTCTATTTTAATATAACTACGGAATGTTTTAAAAGGGCAATCTGCAATTGCGACGTCCATTTTTGGACTATTGAATGTATGGTACTGTATGTACCCCTTTGTTCTTAAATAATATAACTTATAAATGCCTCATGTGCTTAGTTCAACTCATCAGAACCCAAAATATAAGCTGTACTCCAATGTTTGTAAACAAAGTAAATGTAAACAAACACTATATAGCCTAAACATGGTTAAACAATCATTTTGACATTATGGAGGGTCAGTCTTTTCAGCCACAGCTCTGTCATGTGGCTCAGTTGGTAGAGCATGGTCCTTGCAATGCCAGGGTTGTGGGTTTGATTCCCACGGGTTGACCAGTACGGAAATGTATGTCGCTCTGTATGTTAAATTAATTTGAGAGTTCTTACATTTCTCCAGGGATGGCTCAGCTATTTATTGAAACAGGGGCGGGGAAGCACTTTGTTATTGTTTCAACTGCTGATTGCCGCCTTAAAGGAATTCTTTCAATTTCAGTACAAATCTTTACCATCTACACAACTGCATGGCCAGACGGATGGCTATTATCTCAAGTCTTTCCAACTGCAAAGTAGTAGTTCTTTAGATGAAGATTTATAATGGGACCAATGTAATGGACACACTTTGGTGCCAAAACCTGCTTTCTTCTACTGCGGTCACACTTCAAAAAGGACTTCAAAACGGACTTTACCGTAAAGAGTTTGAATTCAAGAACAACAAATCACCAGTGGTATGCCATTCCCACTCATTGGCTGACCATTAGGCCCGGGATGAATCATTTATACCTCTGAGTATCCCAAAGTATGCCTCACAATGAGGACGGTGGGATGAAGGGTGGGGGATGGCATAATATACGGTCCAAGCAGAACACAGAAGTTCTGACAAGTATTCCAAGACAAACGGTAGAACTACGGTTTTAAAAAAGTACGTGCAAACCTCTTCCATACGATTGACTTACCTCATAAAAAACATCAAATGATATTTATTATCAATAAACCATTGGTAAATTGACATGACACTGGGCTACGTAAGGCTAGATATAGGCTAATCAATAACAGCTCTTTGTTCAGAAAAAGACAAACCCCCAGGGCATTTCTGCTACCTTAAACAAAAGTTCAATATGCTCTGCACAGACCTGTAGAACTGAGTTCAGAGATCATTCCAGAAATGTTTCCCTCCTTCCACCCTGCAGATCTTTCCCAGTGAAATATGTCTAATACCGCTTGTGGCACACTATACAAGTATACTGTGAACAAGTTGAATCAGCTGTATACATTAACTGTAACCATGGAAGGCCTGGACAGGAATGTACCCTCGACGTCTCACGGGTGCCCCGTGAAGTCAAAATGAAAGTGTGTCAGTGCTAGGGTGTCATCTACCACCACCCCTCCCTCTCTCGTTTTATTTGATATGTTAGAGTCATCTCAGGCAGCGCTAGAAATGACTTGGGAGAGACAGATTGGGACATGTCTGAAGGGGAGTGTCAAGGCTTCACTGTTCCCTAATGTTGAAACCTGCCTGCTGATGTGTGTGTCAGACATTACCCGCGCCAAACGCACGGCGCCTGAATCAGATGACATAACCTTGGTCATGTGACGTCAGCATCCTACTACAGTATGCGCACGTCTTATTCACAGCGTACCATTTTAACCCACCAACTTTTGAAATCCTTGACGCCGTACCTTTTGGAGGGGTAGGGGTGGTGGCGGGAGGACGGGGTCCCAACGGACGTCATTTCTCTGAGGTGTCGTTTTTCTGACGTGATCTGCCGAGATAGTGACACGCGGCTTTTTAAAACAGCACAGGGGTGACATCTGGAACAGGCAACTTTTAGAAGGATTACGACATCAGGGTGTTCTCCTACAGATAAATAAAAAAACAAGAGGTCGTAAATGGGTGGGTGGGTACCTTGCGGGATCTCCAAACAGCCAGTGTTATAGGTATATTCCTCATCTCAATGTGGAAACCACAACTGAGCACCTGGGAGGCGTCTGTGTCATCTGACTGATGGAATACACTTAGCTTAGCTTAGCTCAATTGACATTCGAGTCGGTGGGCTATGGAATCAAAGTCAGCTCTGATAGTATCAAGAAAAGCCCCTTTACTCTCATTCACCCTGGCTGAATGTTTGATGGTTGGCACTTGACATAGAACTGATAGCTTCTCTAGGCACTTTAGTGAAGAAACGATTGTGTGTTATACAGAAAACTATTACAGAGCAAATGTCTGCCAGAGATAGCTAATTGTCCAATCTTCTCCAAGCAGGAATCCCTCTCTCCTTTTCTCTTTTCTCTGGCATTGATACCCGGTTGGTGGTTTCAAATGAAGACAAGTGAGTCACTCACTATACACTCTTTCGAAGTACGAGACAGCCGTAAAACCAAAACAAGGAAAAGCATGAGCCCAGTGCCGACTCAAAAGAGCCCTCTGTGGAAATGTGTTGTGAAGCCCTACACAGCCGAGCCTTTGATGATTTTAATCAGCAGTAACGCATTGGCAAATGAGTTTAAGGGAAACCTTAGGAATCGCACAAGAAAGACCTGCACTGGTGGTGTGCTCTTCCCACTTCCCCTTGACTGCTGGAGATCCTCATTGTCCTGCTGCTACTGCGTGACGTGATATTAGGTGAAATACTGTAAATTCATGCAAAATAACCACAGTGGAGCTTTTAGACAGATAGCTAAATACAGCTTTCAGCCGTGCAGGGACCAAACTGCATTCAGTAGATGCACCATGCATTAATAATACACTGTAGTTAAAAGAAATACGGTGTCCATATTAGGACTGCCTTATGAGAAAGGTGAAAGGTGTGCAGCAGGAGACATGGATGGGTTGAGGGTCTTTCAGGGATTGGCCCTTTATTGAGTGGCCAGCCATCCAGCCAGGATGGTGACACAGGCCGGCGAGAGGCACACGGCGTGGAGCGGAGCGGCAGCGCCGAGCACATCAGTTAGACGAGCAATAAACGCAGGTCTTTAATCTGGCTAGACCAGCTGGCCGCGGCTGACAGCACCGAGGTTCTCATTATCTCCCTCTCATGTGGTCATGCAGCTGCAAGTGGCGTGCCTCTACTACATTGCTCCCAAACAGGGGGACTTTCCAAGTAGGGGGGAGGGGGGGGGAGAGAGAGAGAGAGAGAGAGAGAGTAATCCTAACTTTGGAGTAACAGTACACAGTTTGCAGAGTCCCTTTGTTTTTACACTTGAGAGTAAAATAGACAATTTAGCTCAGCCAGACTGCAGAATCAGAAGGCACCATCTTGAGATTTGAAGTGGTTTGCCGCCTTTCATTTACAACCTGTTTATGTCACAACAGGGAGCTATCAACAATAGTAAGAATGAGAAGTTCTTCAAGGTAATGTTTTTGGAGGTGATGTCAACGTTAGGGTTTGTCACTTGTGCATCATTAAGTTACACAGGGGTTGAGAGGGAGCTACTGTGCTGCGGCTAAAAAATGTCTCCCTTACAAATGTGCCCCAGGTGATAGGTGGCCCCAGGTGATAGGTGGCCCCAGGTGATAGGTGGCCCCAGGTGATAGGTGGCCCCAGGTGATAGGTGGCCCCAGGTGATAGGTGGCCCCAGGTGATAGGTGGCCACAGGTGATAGGTGGCCACAGGTGATAGGTCTAAGGAAAGCAGTTTACCTCACATGAGAGGAATGCAAGTGTTTACATCACACATGATAATAAGTTGTGCTCTGTATCAAAGTTCATGAGATAACTTCAGATACCGACCACACCTCCAAGAGCTTTCTGATATGAGATAATATCATGAGGTGCGGTGGATACAGGACATTTTCGTTAGCCACAAAGTCTGGTCAAAACTGACAGGAGGTTTTCATGTTCTAAACTGAATCAATGGAAGTAATCTGATGGCAGCTGTGAGTAGATGACAATAAATAGACACGGAAATAAATAAATAATAGTGAATACATTCACGGTGTATATTTGCAGCCAATTATTATTATAAAGGAAGGACATGCAGGTGTGGTCTTTCCTGCTCTACGACTCATGCATGATGCATCATGCATGAGTATTGCTACTGTTTTTAATCTTTAGTCATCTCCAGAGGAACATGTAACGTCTCTCTATGATAATGATCTGCCTCTCCCAGACCCAGTCCCCACATTGATCCTTATCTGAGCTTCCATGACTAATGGGGGGGGGGGTTTCCCAATCACTTAACAGATCTAGGATCATAAATCAAAGTGATTATAAACGCTAGCCAGTCATAAGAGAACAATTTCATGGATTTGAAGCAGTAATTCAGTAGTTCATTCAAATTCGATCATTAGACCTCTCACTACAGGCTTCAGAGTCATACAAAAGTATTACTTAAATCTGAACTAGTTCTCTAGCAGATTAGTAAGAACGTTTCAAGAATGTTTCCCAGGTGGTGCAGCGGTCTAAGGCACTGCATCTCAGTGCAAGAGGTGTCGTTAGAGTCCCTGTTTCAAATCCAGGCTATATCACATCCGGCTTTGATTGGGAGTCCCAAAGGGTGGTGCACAATTGTCTGGGGTAGGCTGTCATTGTAAATAAGAATTTGTTCTTAATTGACTTGCCTAGTTAAATAAATGCTTCCCTTTATTCAGATTACAACCTCTTACTTTTGGTTATTTGAAAACAAAATCTCCAAAATATTTGTCACGGCCGTCGTCGGAAGGAGACCAAGGTTCAGCGTAGTGAGCGTACATTTTCTTTTATTTATAGTAAATGTCGCCAACAAAACAAGAAAACAACCGTGAAGCTTAACAGGGCATTAGTGCCACTAAGAAAGATAGCGGTTCTTCACCGTCTTCACCGAGTCCCCAGTAGTCGATGCACGGGCGCAGGGTCTTATCCTTCTTCTCCACAAAGAAGAACCCTGCGCCGGTGGGAGAGGACTAGGACGTATAAATCCTGCAGCTAGCCTTGGTCTCCTGTCTCGACAGCGAGTACAGTCATCCCTGGGGCGGAACGGTGCTAGGGAGAAGGTCAATCCCACAGTCATATGGTCAGTGCGGCAGAAGTGAAGTGGCCCGGGACTTGTTGAACACCTCCCGAATGTCCTGGTACTCCGCGGGAATGGAGGAGAGGTCCGGGGACCTTCGGAGCCCCCAGGAAGAAGTCCCGGGGCAGGTTGCGCTGACTTCAGACACTGGGCGTGGCAGAACGGACTCCAGCCCATGATGGCACCAGTAGACCAGTTGATGAGGACATTGTGTCGCTGGAGCCAGGAGAATCCCAATACCACGGGAATATGAGGAGACTTGATGAGAAGGAATTGAATAGTCTTGCTGTAATTCCCCTGACATCTGTAGGTTGATGGGAGTTGTAATATGAGTGACCCGGCCTATCCAAAAAACTCTCATCGGCCCCAGAGTCAATGAGGACCCGGAGAGATTTAGACTGGTTTCCCCAGAGCAGAATGGCATGAACAGGGGTGCGAGCAAGGGAAGCAGGAAAGTTCTCCAAATGGCCCAACAGAGTACTCGCTCCTACCAGTGAGCCTGATAGGACAAGAGGACACAAAATGACCAAGAGTCCCACAATACAGACAACTCTTCATGTTGATCCTGTATTGCTGTTCCGCTGACGATAGCCCAGCTCTACCTAGTTGCAGAGGCTCAGGAAGCAGTGAATCAGTCGTCTTCGGCGACTCTCATGGAAGGTCGGGAAGCCTCGGGTTCTCTCGGCAACGGGATTGTCGTGGACTTCTGGGATGACTCGGAGGCAAGGTGGAATCCCTGGACGTGCGAGCGAAGTTGAATTTCCTTTCCCTCGTTCCCTCATCCCCGTAGTCGCCCATCGATTCGGATGGTCAAAACGATGAGGGAATCGAGATCCGTAGGTAACTCCTGAGCAGCAAGCTCGTCCTTGACCTCCTCCGAGACGCCGTGCAGGAACATATTGAACAGTGATTCCTGGTTCCAAGCACTCTCCGCTGCCAACGTGTGGAAATCCACCGCATAGTCGGCCACACTGCAGGAGTCCTGCCGAAGCTGGATTAGCTTCTGGGCAGCTTCTCTCCCGGAGAACGGGGCGTAAAAAGTTCTTCATCTCTCCCACGAACCCCTCCAGACTAAGGCATATGGACAGATGTTGTTCCCATACAGCAGTAGCCCAGGTGAGAGCCCGAGGGGAAGGAGGAGGGCTGAAGCTCGAAAATGAGGGCACACTGAGCTATAAATGCCCGACAGGTGCTCGGCTCTCCATTGAAGGGGTCCTGGGGGGGTAAACGGGGCTCCCAAGAAGGTGGAGTGGCCGATGAGACGGCGCTGCTAGTAGCTGGGTTACTGAGGGGCTGTGGGGTTACCACCATGGTAGGCTGCCTTCCAGACAACCCTCGGAATTGCTGCAGCTAACTGTCCAATGCCCAGTCATGGCATTCAGCCAACATTTGGACCCCCTCCATAAGGCTATGAAGCAGTTCCTCGTGCCTTTCGATGGTGGCTCCTTGGGAGGAGATGGCACCCCGCAGCTGGCCCGGGTCTGCTGGGTCAGTCATGGCCAGTTCGTCAGGTTTGAAGGTAAGACCCAGATGCAGACTGTGTCGGAGTAACAATGTTTATTACAGCAACAGGGCAGGCAAACGACAGGTCAAGGCAGCCAGGGCAGGGTCAAGCCAGGGCAGGCAGGGGTCGATAACCAGAGTAGTGGGGGAAAGGTACAGGACGGCCGGCAGGCTCAGGTCGGGTCAGGCAAAGGTCGGTAATCCAGAGGTGTGGCAAAGGTACAGGACGGCAGGCAGGCTAATACCCTGACTACACCGCTCGCGTCGTCTATGTTATTCAATTATTGCACCAACACTGCTCGCGAGCGTCTGCGTTGCCAATGGCTAAAATAGAAGTCCTTTCTATTTCTGACGCAGATCTCGCTGCAAGTCCTGCCTCTCCCATCTCCTCATTGGTTTATAGAAGCAGGTACCCACGTGTCATCTCCTCATTGGTTATACCCACGTGGGTGATTGAAAGACGAACTGTGTTGCCGGTCATCGTGGTAATACTATGAAAGTTTAGATGCCAATCACCATATAAGTTCAAAGATGAAAAAGCCTAGAAGGAGGAGAGATGACTAGAAATGATTCGGTTGACCGTTTTATGTGTGGATTAATTGGCGGAGTAGAGGACCTTGTGCATTTCAGGTAAAATAACAACTCAATGTTTATATCCCAGGACAAATTAGCTAGCAACAGAAAGCTAGCTAAATAGGACAAATTAGCTAGCAAGTGCAAGCTAACTAGCCATAAATGTTTCATGCTTTTTGACCTGTCCGCAAAATAAATGTATGCACGATGGCGCACGCGAGCAGACGGTTTGGGTTCCGTGTAAGGGTCAGGGGCAGGCAAAGTGGTCAGGCAGGCGGGCTCAGAGACAGGACAGGCAAGGGTCAAAACCAGGAGGGCGAGAAAAAGAGAGACTGGGGAAAAGCAGGAGCTGTGACAAAAAACGCTGGATCACTTGTTAAACAAGACGAACTGGCAACAGACAAACAGGAGACAAAGGGCTGTGAGACATGGGTTTAACTCTGGACACATGAAACAGGCAAACAGAGAACACAGGTATAAATAACACAGGGGATAATGGGGAAGATGGGCGACACCTGGAGGGGGGTGGAGACAATCACAAAGACAGGTGAAACAGATCAGGGTGTGACAATGACGCTGGATTACATTTCTTCAATTTAAATTATTATGTAAAATTCTTGCAACCAATAGAATGTTAAATGGGGGATACAACCTTCCCAGCTCTGCAGATTTTGCTGCGAAGAAACAGAATCATTAGATCATTTGTTTTGGTACTATCCATATGTAGCTTGATTTTGGTCGTAGATTCAGGAATGGCTGAAGAATTGTAACATTTACCTGGAGCTAACACTGCAAATAACACTGGGTGATTTGAAAAGTTATACTGTCGTTAATCACTCAATAATATAATAATACTTTTAGCAAAAATGTTTATCTTTGATTTACAATGTGTAGAAACTATGAGAATAGAAATGTTCAGAACTTTTGTGAAATATCACAGCACATTTGAAAAATATATGGCAAATAGAAATCACACCTGGATGGTGTTCAGAGATAGATGGGAGGGGTTGAGGGAAGCTGGATGGGACTAAAAACAAACAAAATATGAGTATTGTAAAATATACTGTGTCTGTAAAATGTATATAATTATGTATAAGCTGGAAGTAGAAGCCTAAGTGTTGTTGTCCATTAGTTTACTCCAATTAGGGGAAGGGTGGTAGGGTAAGGGAAAATAATAAAGGAAAATATATATATTTTTAAATATCTATATGTTTTATAGATATACAGTATATTTACAAAATATATGGGGATTGAAAATGATGCAGACAATTACATTGATGGAAGCCACAATCTATCTGCAATGTTAAAGTTAAAACCTAAAAAATAAAAAATAAAAATATATTGAATACATGAAATATATTACATAATGTCATTATAGTAGACAAAGTAATTATCCAGATGAACTCTTTACATCACATTATTTTGGCAATACACACATACTTTAATGGTCCAATGCTAACCCATTAGCTAATGTATGCTGTCCTCATCCATTTCAAAGAATTGCCTCATTTGCAGATGTACAGTATCGTCAATAGTGGCAACCACAGCAGGCCGTGAGCCCTTAGTTCTGCCTAGCTGCATGCACATCTGGCCCTGAGGTCATTGATCTCCTATTTGATAGCATGAGGATGATGGATGCAATGGGCTCATAGGACTCACGTTTCTCCCAGAGTTCAGATGCTGTCAGGTTTGAGGCTAGCAGGGCTATGTAAAGAAGATGGGCTTTAATATCTATCACGTTTAGATGTTCTCCAGTGGCAGACAGGTCATTGGGAAGAAGCAACAATCAACACACTTGTCCACTTCTTTGATTTGTTGAAAAACATCCCTATTTTTATTTATTTCACCTTTATCTTACCAGGAAGTACCATTGAGGTCAGAATACCTCTTATACAAGGGAGACTTGAAGTTAGGCTACATTGTCAGGGTACAGTAGGGTAATGTAACGTTAGCCTGGTCCCAGATCTGTTTGTGCTATCATGCCAAACATGTGCCTAGGAGTTGAAATGATAGCACAAATAAATCTGGGACCAGGCTAATGGAATGTCAGCCGAATATGTGTTTGTTGAATAGTGTTTCTGTCTCCTTGGTGTTCGCGTAGCTATTAAAACCAATGAGGAGTGATGTCCCTGTAGTTCCACATTCCAATGGGCTTTCGTGACGCTTACAATTTAGTTTAAAATGCATAAGAGACCTCTGCATCGGGTGATAAAGATGGGTGTGACACAGTGTGTGGATTTATAAACTAGCATTCTTGTTCATTAATGCATAAAGACACTGTTCTGTTTCTCAGAACACAGGAACACATGCTCAGTGTGCATTGTGTTTGTCCTGAAAAGAAGAGCAAATCAAATGTTATCAGTCATTATATCTGCGGATATTCCGTTTGTTCTTCTTTTACGCATAATCTGTGTCCAGGAAACGGCACCCTTGTGGGTGGTTTATTCCCTTCAAAAAGGTCTGAATTAGTTACCATTCCTGGTGAAGAAGCAAACCATTAGACTACAGCAGTTATAATGGTTTCAATGTTATGGTCTGTAATGGTCTTTAATTGTAAAAGTCCAAACACACACTTTATAGGCGTTTGCAATGCTATTTTATTGGGTTCTATTAGGGTTGTCACAATATTTTAATCCCTAGTGTCACACCCTGATCTGTTTCACCTGTCCTTGTGCTTGTCTCCACCCCCCTCCAGGTGTCGCCCATCTTCCCCATTATCCCCTGGGTACTTATACCTTTGTTTTCTGTCTGTCTGTGTGAGTTCGTTTTGTTCCTCAAACCTACCAGCGGTTTCCCCCTTGCTCC
This sequence comes from Salvelinus alpinus, assembly GCF_045679555.1. Lineage (NCBI taxonomy): Eukaryota > Metazoa > Chordata > Actinopteri > Salmoniformes > Salmonidae > Salvelinus > Salvelinus alpinus. The sequence continues at coordinate 43,708,976 of NC_092105.1, read as the reverse complement.
TGCCGGGCCTATTGTCTAGTTTTCCCGGTTTTGTCCTTTCTGCCTGCCCTGACCCTGACCCTGACCCTGAGCCTGCCTGCCTGCCGTCCAGTATCTTTGCACCATTACTCTGGATTACCAACCTCTGCCTGACCTGACCCTAAGCCTGCCTGCCTGCCGTCCGGTATCTTTGCCCCACTACTCTGGATTACCGACCTCTGCCTGACCTGACCCTGAGCCTGCCTGCCGTCCTGTACCTTTGCCTGACCGTATTCAAATGTATAAACTTGTGTTACTTCAACATTGTCTGCACCTGGGCCTTACCTTCAAATGTGATACCTAGCCCAATTCTCTATTAACTTTTTGGACTGTGTAGGAAAACTTCATATAGGAATTGCACCACAGCCCTGTAACTTGTTGGATTATTTAAAGAGTTGGGTAGAAGCATTTAGGTTGCTAAGAGAATGCCAAATTGTTTGGTTTTGGATCAGAGGCTATTGTAACTGGGAATTTTATCAAAGCAAATTTGAGGAAAACGCTACCAACACCTTGACTGGAGCACTCGCTCTGAGAAAACAGACCACTGCTACTCAGCTTTTTGAAATGCTTACAAGGCCCTCCCCATCCTCCTTTCGGAAAGTCTGATCACGACTCCATTTGGATCCTCCCTTCCTACAGGCAAAACTCAAACAGGAAGTACCTGTGCTAAGGACATTTCAACGCTGGTCTGACCAATCGGAATCCATGCTTCAAGATCGTCTTGATCACACGGACTGGGATATGTTCGAAGGAAGCCTCTAAGAATGACATTTGACGAATACACGGAAAAGGTGAATGAGTTTATTAGGAAGTGTATAGGAGATGTACCTAAACCTAATTTGTAAAAATCCAAATAACTTCACATATCTTCATTGTAAAGGGTTTAAACACTGTTTTCCATGCTTGTTCAATGGACCATAAACAATTAATGAACATGCACCTGTGGAACGGTCGTTAAGACACTAACAGCTTACAGACGGTAGGCAATTAAGGTCACAGCTATGAAAACTTAGGACACTAAAGAGGCCTTTCTACTGACTCTGAAAAACACCAAAAGAAAGATGCCCAGGGTCCCTGCTCATCTGCATGAATGTGCCTTAGGCATGCTACAAGGAGGCATGAGGACTGCAGATGTGGCCAGGGCAATACATTTCAATGTCGGTACTGTGAGACGCCTAAGACAGCGCTACAGGGAGACAGGACGGACAGCTGATCAGTGCTCAGAATGTCCGCAATGGACTGAGAGAGGCTGGACTGAGGGCTTGTAGGCCTGTTGTAAGGCAGGTCCTCACCAGACATCACCGGCAACAACGTCACCTATGGGCACAAACCCACCGTCGCTGGACCAGACAGGACTGGCAAAAAGTGCTCTTCACTAACGAGTCCCGGTTATGTCTCACCAGGGGTGATGGTTGGATTCGCGTTTATCGACGAAAAAATAAGCATTACCACGAGTCCTGTACTCTGGAGCGGGATCGATTTGGAGGTGGAGATCGTCCATCATGGTATTGGGCAGTGTGTCACAGCGTCCACGGACTGAGCTTGTTGTCATTGCAGGCAATCTCAACGCTGTGCGTTACAGGGAAGACATCCTCCTCCCTCATGTGGTACCCTTCCTGCAGGCTCATCCTGACATGACCCTCCAGCATGACAATGGCACCAGTCATACTGCTCGTTCTGTGCATGATTTCCTGCAAGACAGGAATGTCAGTGTTCTGCCATGACCAGCGAAGAGCCCGGATCTCAATCCCATTGAGCACGTCTGGGACCTGTTGGATCGGAGGGTGAGGGCTAGGGCCATTCCCCCGAGAAATGTCAGAGAACTTGCAAGTGCCTTGGTGGTAGAGTGGGGTAACATCTCACCACAAGAACTGGCACATCTGGTGCAGTCCATGAGGAAGAGGTGCGTTGCAGCTCTTAATGCAGCTGGTGGTCACACCAGATATTGACTAACTTTTGATTTTGATCCCCCCTTTGTACAGGGACACATTATTCAATTTCTGTTAGTCACATGTCTGTGGAACTTGTTCAGTTTATGTATCAGTTGTTGAATCTTGTTATGTTCAAACAAATATTTACACATGTTAAGTTTGCTGAAAATAAACGCAGTTGACACTAAGAGGATGTTTCTTTTTTTGCTGAGTTTTTTAAAACCTACCCTAACCAGAAACCGTGGATAGATGGCAGCATTCGCGCAAAACTAAAAGCTCGAACCACCGTATTTAACCATGGCAAGGTGACTGGGAATATGGCCGAATACAAACTGTTTAGTTATTCCTTCAATCAAACAGGTAAAACGTCAGTATAGAGACAAAGCGGAGTCGCAATTCAACGGCTCAGACACGAGACATATCTGGCAGGATCTACAGACAATCATGGGCTACAAAGGGAAATCCAGCCACATCACGGACACCGATGTCTTGCTTCCGGACAAGCTAAACACTTTCTTTGCCCACCTTGAGGATAACACAGTGCCACCGACGCGGCCCGCTACAAACGACTGTGGGCTCTCCTTCTCCATGGCCAACGTGAGTAAGCCATTTAAGCGTGTTAATCATCACAAGGCTGCCGGCCCAGTCAGCATCCCTAGCCGCATCCTCAGAGCATGCGCTGACCAGCTGGATGAATTATTTACAGACATATTCAATCTCTCCCTATCCCAGTCTGCTGTCCCTACTTTCTTCAAGATGTCCACCATTGTTCCTTTACCCAAGAAAGCAAAGGTAACTGAACTAAATGACAATCGCCCCATAGCACTCACTTATGTCATCATGAAGTGCTTTGAGAGGCTAGTTAAGGATCATTTCACCTCGACCTTACCTGACACCCTAGACCCCCTTCAATTTGCTTACCGCCCCAATAGATCCACAGACGATGCAATCACCATCGCACTGCACACTGCCCTATCCCATTTGGACAAGAGGAATACCTATGTAAGAATGCTGTTCATTGACTACAGCTCAGCATTCAAGACCATAGTATCCTCCAAGCTCATCATTAAGCTTGAGGCCCTGGGTCTGAATCCGCCTTGTGCAACTGGGTCCTAGACTTCCTGACGGACCGCCCCCAGGTGGTGAAGGTAGGAAACAACACCTTCACTTTGGCTATCCTAAGCACAGGGGCCCCACAAGGGTGCGTGCTCAGCCCCCTCCTGTATTCCCTGTTCACCCATGACTGCGTGGCCACGCACGCCTCCATCTCGATCATCTCAATCATCAAGTTTGCAGACGACAAAAATAGTAGGCCTGATTACCCACAATGACAAGACAGCCTACAGAGAGGACGTGAGGTCCCTGGGAGTGAGGTGCCAAGAAAACAGCCTCTCACTCAATGTCGACAAAACAAAGGAGCTGATCGTGGACTTCAGGAAACAGCAGAGAGAGCACGCCCCTATCCACATCAACGGGACTGCAGTTGAGCAGGTGCACAATTGAAAGCATCCTGTTCCAGAACACCTACAGCACCCGATGTCACAGGAAGGCCAAGGACAACAACCACCCGAGCCACTGCCTGTTCACCCCGCTATCATCCAGAAGGCGACGTCAGTACAGGTGCATCAAAGCTGGGACCGAGAGAAAAACAGCTTCTATCTCAAGGCCATCAGACTGGTAAATAGCCATCACTAGGCGGCTTCCACCTGGTCACGTAACCCTGCACCTTAGAGGCTGCTGCCCCATATACATAGACTTGGAATCACTGGCCACTTTAATAATGGAACACTAGTCACTTTAATAATGTTTACATATTTGTGCTTTACTCATCTCATATGTATATACTGTATTCTACTCTACTGTATTTAGTCTATGCCACTCCGACATTGTTTATATATTCCTTAATTCCATTATTTTACTTTTAGGTTGTGTGAGCTTGATGCTACTTTCCAATAAATATTGAGGGTCTTATTCTGGTGACATGATGATCGCTGCTTGGCTGCGTTTGACAAATACAAAACTCATCACGTAGGCTATACCCACACTGTATCTGCGAGCTGTTGACTAGAGCGCACATGCCAATACCAGAGTGGGCACTTTTGCTATAATCAAATCAAATCAAATGTTATTTGTCACATGAGCCAAATACAACAGTTCTAGACCTTACCGTGAAATGGTTACTTACAAGCCCTTAACCAACAATGCAGTTTTAAGAAAATAGAGTTAAGAAAATATTTACTAGATAAACTAAAGTAAAACAGATATATATAATAATAATGAGGCTATATACAGGCGGTATCGGTACCGAGTCAATGTGAGGGGGTACAGGTTAGTTGAGGTAATTTGAACATATAGGTTGCGATAAGGTGACTATGCATAGATAATAAACAGCGTGTAGCAGCAGTGTAAAAACAAAGGGGGGGGGGGGGGGGTCAATGCAAATAGTCCGGGTGACCAAATTATTAATTGTTCAGCAGTCTCATGGCTTGATTTTTTGGTCCTTCCTCTGACACCACCTAGTATATAGGTCCTGGATGGCAGGAAGCTTGGCCCCAGTGATGTACTGGGCTGTACGCACTACCTTCTGTAGTGCCTTGCGGTTGGATGCTGAGCAGTTAACATACCAGGCGGTGATGCAACCGGTCAGGATGCTCTTAATGGTGCAGCTGTAGAATTCTTTGAGGATCTGGGGACCCATGCCAAATCTTTTCAATCTTCCCTCTTCATGACTTTCTTGGTGTGTTTGCACCATGATAGTTTGTTGGTACTTGAAACTCTCGACCCACTCCACACCAGCACCGTCGATGTGAATGTGGGCGTGTTCGGCCCTCTTTTCCTGTAGTCCACGATCATCTCCTTTGTCTTGCTCACGTTGAGGGAGAGGTTGTTGTCCTGGCACCACTCTGCCAGGTCTCTGACCTTCTACCTATAGGCTGTCTCATCGTTGTCGGTGATCAGGCCTACCACCATCGTGTGGTCAGCAAACTTAATGATGGATATGGTATATACAACCTTTTATCCGCAACAAGTCAATTGAATGGAAACAAATCAATTGAATGGAATCTCTGGTGGGGAAATGTTTGGATGCTGATTTTAGAATATTCACATGAAAATCTTTCGCCAATTGGATTGAAACCTAGCTACTGACTAATTTCTCTGAACAGGGTAAAATAAATATACAAATAACTCAAACAAAATACATGACATAGTATGGAGAAGCAATACTCCAAGCCAAAGCTCCATATTACTCGTCAAACATAGAGAACGTATACTGTATACTGGTTGTTGCGGTGGGATTGGCATGGGGTGTGGTGGGTCCGTGGATGGCTTTTGACATTTTTTGGGTATTCCTAATCTTACTCATTGGTATGAAATAGTTTGGTCCAAATCGGATGTTGGGTACTATTTTAATTGAATATTATCTGAATTCTATACATTTAAATTGCCAATTTGGGCGCAATCAATTAGCTTAATTTCTCAGAGATCAAATTATATTTCAACAAAATAATGTTTCAGGAATGCTAATTGTATCTGTTACTACTATCTGTTACAGAAACGATTTCAGAACAATCTGAGATGGTGGGTGTCGAAGTCCTCTTTCTTGACCCTGTACCCATAGTTGTCGTAGAAAAGAGGCAGTGGCTTTCTTCAGAATGACCTTAAGGTTCGTTAGACATCCCAGTACACATCGCATCATCACTAAAGGAAAGCCCGAGCGGCTGGCTGACCAGGTGTACGTTGTCCATATTTGCACAGCCTAAGTCTCAGCAGGAATTGTTTCAATCAACACCCTACAGCTGTCTCCATTCAGGGGATATGATCTCAACATCAAAACCAGGCCATCCTGGAACCGCTGGATGGCAGGTTTGACGTTGTTGTTTGAGACTGAGGCGGTCCTAATACGGAAAGCGTGACTCATAACTTTTTATTTGACTGATCGATTTGGATGGCCGCTTTTTTATTTGGATGTCGTCAAAACATTAGAATAGATACGATGTTAAGATCCCTGGTTGTAGTTGGACCGACTTTCTGATCAGGCATCTGCAGGCCACATTGATGGAATCAGACCACACAACTAGTCCAGCCTCTGTCACACAGTGCTTGATTTGTTTCCATCCGTCATGACGTCCCATCCAATCTGCCTATCTAGATTACAGAGTGCCATGACATGGGTAAACTGTAAACTTAGACAATTACTGGTTGAGCCCCTCTCGCAGGTAAGATGTCAAACACCTCACAGGGGAGTCAGTTAGTTTGCATGCAGTTAGGCCTTTGATTTCAGGCTAAGTTATGACCACAGGCTTAAGTGTAATAGCTGTGACTTTGACCTGTCCTCTGTGAGGGATGAGACAGCTTGAAGCCAAATAACAGGGTGATGTTAATCGCAGGGCCAGAGAATGAACGGTTGTCACTTACGGAGGATAAAGATGTTTAAATAGTCGCTAAAGGCAGGATATAAGATCCTGCAAGGGGGGAAATGACAGAGACCTACTTAAAGTATTTTGTGATGAGGTAATGACTACTTAACTCAATTCCCAGGTGTAACTTGAAACCTCAAGACACACTGGACTCAGAAGACCTGCAATGCGGTTCAAATTAAAACAAGTTGTCTGCCGTAAAAAAATATATATATTTGAGTCATCATCATCTTTGGATTTGTGACAATTCTCTTGAGGATAAATTGCAGGCATTTTTGTGACAAGTAGTTCAGGTCTAGTTTTCAAAGGGCATTTAAAAAAAGAAAGCTGGCGAATAGAACAGTCTTAGCAGAAAACGTGCAAATAGTGCATTTGTCTGCTGTTGTGATTACTCCCAAGGTTTGTGTTCTCATGGATTCCTCTGACAGTTCCAGTAATATCGACGAGGGATCTCTTTCTTGCGCTGTTTTTAACGGACTTACCAAACATAGTTGAAAGTGGATGACTCCTTCTCCAATTAAAACATTATGGGAAGGAGTGAGTCACAGGGGTCAGAGGTCAAAGTAGGTCCATCTGACTTGTCACGACTTGTGTGGCTTCAGTGATTGGTCTGAGTGAGTCTAAGGGGGGATGGGGGTATTTCAGTCATTATCGTCAGGGTATTTACCGTCCCCATACTTACAGACAGAAGTAGACTGTAATGACACAATTGTATCCAGATGATAATCCAGCCCTTTAAAGTCACCCGCCACAGACTGCCACACTGCACACACTCTGGTGCCCTGACACTCTGGTGCCAATTTACGAGCAGGGCATGTAAACCTGACAGACCAGCTGGGACCACATCGCTGAGATATGAATCACAAAACACAGACTTTCATCTTAAACTCTGTGCTCCGCCAGTGTTGACTGAATCAGGGAGCAGTTGAAGCATGGCTTGTTCTGGCCATTGTACTGTGTGCCCCGCCACCATTTCATGCTTAATCACAACATTACAACCTCCTCAGTCTGGCTTTGTTACTTTTCAAATGGATATGATCAAATAGGAAATACATTTATTAATAAAATGTTTCTCACAGAAAATATGTAATGGTCTTCCTTGGTACTTTTCTGGACATGCTTGCTTTGTACAGATCCAGATGGCAATGAGGTGACAAATCTATGCATATTTTGAAATTGTCAAATGTCATTTTGTTTTATGCTGAAATAATGGAGTCAGATAAGATAAAGAAAGATATGTAGTAAACATATACCTGCACTATTCACACATAAGAGATACACATGCTATATGGTATATACAACATAAACATAAGTCACAAAAATTATATTTTCATTTATCTTTTACTGCTATCAATGAGACATATCTTTGCTCCTGGAGAGAACTCATAAAGTAACTATTAACATCCTGTTGCAATAATTAAGTAATTTACTACTGTAAAGGTCAAAAGCGTTCATCATTCCTCATAATGGCATTCTTCTGAACTTCTATTCACATTGGACAGTGATATTCAATTTTTCCTAGTGGTTTACTCAATAGAAATACAAAAAGCATTGATTTCATTTTTTATTTTATTTAACATTTATTTAGCTAGGCAAGAACAAATTCTTATTTACAATGACGGCCTAGGAACAGTGGGTTAACTGCCTTGTTCAGGGGCAGAACGACAGATTTTTACCTTGTCAGCTCGGGGATTCGATCTAGCAACCTTTTGGTTACTGGCCCAACGCTCTAACCACTAGGCTACCTGCCGCCTCTCTCTGTTTAAAAGAGACATTTAAAAAATCGTTCATTTTTTATAAAACCACATTACCTTTTTTTATTTGGGTAAACCTAAATGTATTTCCTTTCTTTTACCGTTTTATGGACATTGACTGAACACCAACACTAATGACCGTGACAGACAGAGAGACAAACACAGTGTCACATTGATGGGATGGGAGTGTTCTGCATCCCAAATGGCACCCTGTTCCCTACATTGTGCACTACTTTTGACCAGGGCCCAAAGTAGTGCACGATGTAGGGAATACAGTGCCATTTGCCTGGTCAAAAGTTGCGCACTATGTAGAGAACCTGTACAACCTGTATTGTTTCAACACCCCCAGACTCTCCATGATAAATCCTCAATCATATATTTTCACTCATTTTAACTTGGAACATGCTAGAAACGTAATGCCTTTCAATGACATATAGTAATCCCAATATTTCAGAGAGTGACAGACTGCATTAGATGATCTAGCACAGTATTATTGAATTCAAACTGCTTTCCCATGCTTCACTGTAACTGTTTGTGAATTTTCCCACCAGCGCACACCACAATCATATCAACACGATTCTGAAAATTTGTTTTCGACAAATCCGATGTGACTGTCCTGCTTGGTTCCATATGTCTCTGTGTATTTAATGGTCATTGCTGCTAGGGAGGGGCCTGTTGGATTCCTATCTGGTGTGTGACTGGGAGCTGTGGGTTAAATGGGCGGGGCCGGCCCATGATGTGGTTCCCCTGTGCTACTTCACACATGACGATGGCCGATACCCATTAGGATGACTCCGTGGGAATGTCAGGGCCCAGTCCACCGCCATCAGTGAAAGCTCTGCTGTGGTCACACACACACAGATGATTACACTTCCCCAAGTTCGCAGATGGGCAAAGCACCTTGCCAGCACCGACGACCTATGAGCCCTTCTTTGAGGTAGCGGCTGATATATCAAAGCGTGATTGTATCTTCTTTTCAAAGTTGTACCCCCAAGAAAACAATAACTTAATTTATTGTCTTGTATTGTCTCTGTTCCCATGTTGTGCGCCACAAATTGCACCCTATTCCCTATATGGTTCCCTAAATAGGGCTTATAGAGCTCTAGTCAAAAAGAAGTGCACTAGGGTGCTATTTAGGGTGCTATTTGGGAGGCATCCAGGGTCTGTCCTGGTTTCTCACTGTCATAAAATGTAATAGGGCCATTACATTTTCCAGTGTAAAAGTTTTCTGTTTTGTTTTGTTTCTCTAAACCTCTTTAACTCCATCCACCATTGCATTGTTGGTCGTTATTTTACTAATTGGACCCATTAAGATCACAACAACCGATCCTCTGCAGCTTGTCTTCATTTGGGTGGTGGGGTAATTCATTGTTATGAACTCTACTAAAACGATGTTTCTTTTCTTTATGTCACGCACATAGTCTACTCTCTAACCCCAACCTAACCTTTGACCCTTTCAGATAATAAGACCTGAGTAGTGAGGACTCCATCTTAGATCTTTTGAATCTCCCCGCCTTCCAGTCACCTTTCCCCAATGCTATCTGCATATCAGCCTGTATCACCTAATCTTTTCTGTCGGATGTGGGATTTTTCCCAACGGCAGCGGGCGCAGTACTTCTTACCATTTTCAAGATAACTTTGTAAGTACTATGGTAGGCCTATCGTATATCTGTTTCACAACACAGCTCTCGGGTTAAATTGTGACTATGACATGTCGAGGTACTCGAGTGGTTCTCGAGTGGTTCTCGAGCAGTTCCCGTGGTAGAGCAGTGTGCAGCTGAGGAGAATCAGGGCCAGTCCACTGCTGACTTGACTGTAATGCTTCCAGCAGGCGACCCAGAGCATCTGAACTCTCTGGTTGAAGAGAACGTTCAGTGTTTCCAGGGAATCCGGCTCAGGGATCAAACAACCTATGGACTACAGCCACCACTGCTGGGCTGCTGGCCCCTGCTCCAACAGGAACACCCTCACTGTGGCTTCCTTTGCAAATATTAAAGACCTATACTTTCGTTTGGAGATTTCTGCTCTTTATTTGTGTGCCATTTTGTGGTTGCATAAATAAAAACTGCCATGCACTCATTCATTTGTGCATTTAATATCGAGTGAAATCCAAAAATACACAAGAAAACATGCACGTGTTCAGTTCACCATCTGCAAAGATGCTTCCAATAGCTGCCGCTCTGATTTTTCGTCTTCTTATAACAGTCAAAATATGGAGACTCTCTCTCTCTCTCTCTCTCTCTCTCTCTCTCTCTCTCTCTCTCTCTCTCTCTCTCTCTCTCTCTCTCTCTCTCTCTCTCTCTCTCTCTCTCTCTCTCTCTCTCTCTCTCTCTCTCTCTCTCTCTCTCTCTCTCGCTCTCGCTCTCTCTCTCTCTCTCTCTCTCAGGTTGGGGATTAGCAGGACTGCCTTCAAAGCCAGGTCTATGTGTGAGCAGATTTACTCAGAACACAGGGAATAATTAAGCCAAGGCCCTGCTTTACGCTGCAACCAACTAGAACCAAAACACTTTTTACCTGCAGAAAGACAAGATTGAAGACACCACAATGTTACTCTAAGCATTTGATTGTTACAGCTTCTCATGCAGGCTTGAAAGAAATACTATGTGTCTCCATTTGCAAGTCAAAACTAAAATGTTATGTCGTTTTTTTTACCTCTGAATCACTAACGTACATTAGATCAAGTAGACTAGAGCAGTGGTTCCCAAACGTTTTATAGTCTCGTACCCCTTCAAACATTCATCCTCCAGCTGCGTACCCCCTCTAGCACCAGGGTCAGCGCACTCTCAAATGTTGTTTTTTGCCATCATTGTAAGCCTGCCACACACACACTATACGATACATTTATTAAACATAAGAATGAGTGTGAGTTTGTCACAACCCAGCTCGTAGGAAGTGACAAAGAGCTCTTATAGGACCAGGGCAGAAATAATAACATATTAATAATCAATAATTTTGCTCTTTATTTAACCATCTTACATATAAAACCTCATTAGTTCATCGAAAATTGTGAATAACTCACCACAGGTTAATGAGAAGGGTGTGCTTGAAAGGATGCACATAACTCTGCAATGTTGGGTTGTATTGGAGAGAGTCTCAGTCTTAAATAATTTTCCACACACAGTCTGTGGCTGTATTTAGTTTTCATGCTAGTGAGGGCTGAGAATCCACTCTCACATAGGTATGTGGTTGCAAAGGGCATCACTGTCTTAACAGCGAGATGTTCCAAGGTAGCATACTCTGAGCGCAGCCCAATCCAGAAATCTGGCAGTGGCTTCTGATTGAATTCAATTTTCACAGAACCGCTTGTTGCAATTTCGATGAGGCTCTCTTGTTCAGATATCGGTAAGTGGACTGGAGGCAAGGCATGAAAGGGATAACGAATCCAGTTGTTTGTATCATCCATTTCAGGAAATACCTGCGTAATTGCGCACCCAACTCACTCAGGTGCTTCGCTATATCACATTATAACCAGCGCACTTCTGTATGTTGTAAAAGTGTTACATGGTCGCTGCCCATATCATTGCATAGTGCAGAAAATACACGAGAGTTCAGGGGCCTTGCTTTAACAAAGTTAACAATTTTCACTGTAGTGTCCAAAATGTATTTCAAGCTGTCAGGCATTCCTTTAGCAGCAAGAGCCTCTCGGTGGATGCTGCAGTGTACCCAAGTGGCGTCGGGAGCAACTGCTTGCACGTGCGTTACCACTCCACTATGCCTCCTTGTCATGGTTTTTGCGCCATCAGTACAGATACCAACACATCTTGACCACCAAAGTCCATTTGATGTCACAAAGCTGTCCAGTACTTAAAAATATATTCTCCTGTTGTCCTGGTTTCCAGTGGTTTGCAGAAGAGGATGTCTTCCTTAATTGACCCCCCATAAACATAACGGACATATACCAGGAGCTGCACCAGGTCTGCCACGTCTGTTGACTCATCCAGCTGTAACGCATAGAATTCCCTGGCTTGTATGTGAAGCAATAATTGTTTCAAAACATCTCCTGCCATGTCACTGATGCGTTGTGAAACAGTATTGTTTAATGAAGACATTGTCTGTATAGTTTTTTGGGCCTTTTCCCCCAGCTTTGTCCCAGCCATATCCGCGGCAGCAGGAAGAATTAAGTCCTCCACAATAGTATGGGGCTTGCCTGTCCTAACCACTCGGTAGATCGCCATATAATATGCTTCTAGCCCCTTCCTATTAATGGTTGCTTATCTGTTGCTTTTATACATGTCTTACTACTCGAAAGTCATCTTAATTAAACCATCTAATGTGATTGGATGTTAATTATTTGACTGGGCTACCTGTATCTGACATTGTGTTGTTATTTCGCTGAACACTAGATGGTTTCATTTATTTTTGGCAGTGAAACTAGGCTACTCAGGAGAGAGAAAAAAAACTCACCCAAATGTATAGCCCCATTGGAAAATATAAAAAATGAAAATGTGAAGGAAAAAATTTGTTTAATAAAATATTTTTTATTTTAAATGTTTTTTTAAATGTGAATCCCATTTTTATTTGGCGTACCCCCGACGGCATTGTGCATACCCCAGTTTGGGAATAGCTGGACTAGAGCATTGACCTTCTGCTTGCCACCCCCCCTGTCCACATACACTAATTACACCATTCAACAGCATGCAGTTATGTGCCGAAGCATATAAAAGAGGAATTAAAATAAATTATAAACTGGATGGGTCGAGCCCTGAATGCTGATTGGCTGACAGCTGTGGTATATCAAACCGTATACCACACTTATGACAAAACCGTTATTTTTACTGCTCTAATTACATTGGTAACCAGTTTATAATAGCAATAAGATACCTCAGGGGTTTGTGGTATATGGCCAATATACCACAGCTGAGGGCTGTGTCCAGGCCCTCTGCGATGCGGGGTGCGTAAGAAAAGCCCTTAGCCGTGGTATATTTGCCATATACCACACCCCCTCGTGCCTTATTGCCTAAAGATTTGACCACAGAACTTTTTGATATGGCATGACCTTTCTGCCTAAGGAGTGGGTGACGTGGTCGGGATTCCCCAATGCCTGCTGTCCTGTCTTCAGGTGCAGCTTTGCTACACCTCACCTTCTTCTACGTTAATCTGCACTTGTGTAAACATGCTCTGGACGAGGAAAGAGCAATAATATCACTGGCCAGCATAAGAAAAATTTGTGAAAAAAGAGAAGTTCCACAAAATTACTAACGTCAAGCTCATTTTCTCCTCTCTCTGTGACATCTGGCTAACAGGTGTGTAACCAGCTGTGGCGGCAGGGCTGGCTGAGACTGGGGATCTACTCCCCCTACAGGACAGAACGGGAAACACACCCTCAGGACAGGCCTGAGTTACAGATAGGCCTACGTTTTACAGGCCTCCTGATCTCAACAAAAAAATCCACTACACAGACAACAGATGTCAGATAACAGAGTGTATCCAGTACTACCGCAAACTCTTTCTTGGTTGATTGATTCTGGAAACAACGACAGCTGAGATCTCTAGGTCAAAACCACAACAGCTAGCTGAGAAGGGAAGGTCAGCTGAGAGGCTAGAGTGACTCCAGAGGTGGCCTATATGAAAACATTTTCGTTTTAATCTAGTTTCTCCTCAATAACGAGAACCAGCACCAAGGCTGTGTCCCAAATGGCACCCTTCTAGTCCACCACTTTTGACCAGGGCCATTGTAGGAGATAGGGTGCAATCCGGGGTGCAGGCCAAGCCTTGCAGCCCAACATTGAGTAGATCATGGTTGTAGGCTCGCAGGGTGTTAACATGTCTATGTCGTTGAGAAACCACACACACATCCTCCAGCTGATAAACCATTCAATAGCTCCAATCTGTATGACGCAGTCCCATCATACATTCTGTAGTAGCATCATCCCGCAATCAAAGCTCAATGCAATGGGAGCATGTTGGGGGCAGAGCATAACATATAAACAAATCACACAGACACACACATGCACGTGCACACACACACACACACACACACACACACATACACACTTGTATATCTAACCTTGTGGGTACACACAATTTGGTCCCATTCAAAATCCTATTTTCCCGAACCCCTAACCCTAAACCAAACTCTAAACCTAACTCTAAACCTTACCCTAACCCTAACATTAACCCCAAAACCTAACCTTAACCCTAACCCTAACCCTAAACCTAACCCTAAACCTAACCCTAGCTCCTAACCCTAAAACTAACCCTAACTCCTAACCCTAAGCCTAATTCTAACCCTAATGCTAATTCGAATCTTAACCCAGAAATAGCATTTGAACTTGTGGGGACCAACAAAATGTCCCCAGTTAATCAAATTGGTCCCCACAAGTATAGTTAAAGACGTCCACATGCGCACACACACACGCACGCACACACACACACACACCCTTCTGATCATGATGACCTTGCATGATAGACAAAATACTCTGTAATCTTTAGAGACACAAGACTCTCTATATGAGTTATGTTACATGTGGGCTCCTGAGTGGTGCAGTGGTCTAAGGCACTGCATCTCAGTGCTGGCAGGTGTCACTACAGACACCCTGGTTCGAATCCTGACTTTAGTACAAGTGGCTGTGATTGGGAATCCCCTAGGGCAGTGCACAATTGGCCCAGTGTCGTCTGGGTTTGGCCAGTGTAGGCCGTCATTGTAAATAAGAATTTGAGGTTAACTGACTTGCCTAGTTAATTGAATGTCACATTTGAAATAGGTTTCTATTGGGGGAAATTAAGTTACACCAAATAGAGTGCAATGTTGTAAAACCTCTGAACCAATTTGGATTATGAGTTCTTTTCAGCGCATCATTGCCAAATTTAGGTCAGACCTGACGCTTTGTAAAATGAAATTAACCATATTGGTCAAAATATTGACTTATTCATTTCCTTTTTCGCTGTTCCGTCCTATTAACCCCTGACATTATGTTGCTCTGGCAGCCACTGCCCGACGTAAGTATTTCACGTTGATTTCACCGCCTTTGTTAAATGACCATCCACAGGCTGTGCACTGCAGAGACCCTGTCTGGGGTAAAAGTTTTTAAAGCTGTAATTTATATCTGGCTGAGCTACTTTCCCAGCCCTGTTTGACTCAAGGAAGCTTCTCTCCAAATTGGCATTCTTTAAAGATTACACCTTTTACAGGCGTTGAGGAGCGGTCTCCACAAGAAAGTCGGAACAGCCCAGGGCCCCGGGTCCCTGTGGTTAGACAGACAAAGCTGGCCGACACAGATGGATGATAGAAGGACATCCCCGCTGGGGCTCTCACAGCATACTACTTGACTACACACTTAAAGGGGAAATATGGGATTTGGTACATCCATTTTTGGACTTTTAAAGCTAGAATCCGTATTTGGTGAAACGGCCACGTCCGTTTGTGATATTACAACAACAAAGGAGTTCCTTCCAACAACAAACGCTGGCGGTTGCTCCTCTGCTCCATTTCATCAACAGAAAAAAAACAACAACAGCGGCGCTGCTTCTCCAAATGTGGATCCTAGCGTCCAATTAATGATACGTAATGATACGTAGACATTGATTCTTGAAGAATATCACTTTAAAATGCCTCATGAGCTTAGTTCAACTGTCTTACCCCATCAGAACCAAAGTGACCACATTGTTGTTGTTTGAATCTCAGACTGCCCCTTTAATTAACCCCATGGCATAGACCAGCCTGTAGACCAGCACTGGTACTCACACTATCATCAATAGCACTGTCTCTCCATGTGCAGTAGTGTTTGCAGTAGTTTCTATTTCTTCTTGGAATCGAGTGGGAGACTAAATTTTAAAAAAGTATCCTTGAAATACATGTTGGGTCCTTGACAACTCAAATGAAATCATTAACTTCCAAACAAAAACACCCAGCTAAGTGGTTTGGGTTGTCGGTGGCCCTGACCAGTTATTCGCATACTTAATTAAACTTTGTTGAACAATTACACATAAAACAGCTGAATTTAACCCATCTTTTGAAATGTTATGTGCGGTTGTCTGATGTCTGATTTCAATCCACAATCCACTAAATCCTTGGACTCATTACTTATTACTTTAGCGGTAGAGAACATGCAGTTTGAATGTAGCTCATTAAAAAAGGTATTAAAGATCTTCTTTCATGAGCGGAGACATATTGAGTTGTGAACATTGAACTCTACAGATAATCCCTTAGATCTCCTCAATAATATATTGTGTTTGAACATTTTTATTTAGGTAATAATTGAAACCTTGTGGACTGTTCTTTTATATAATATACAGTGCCTAGTGAAAGTCTACACACCCCTTGCACAGTCTTCACATTTTGCTGCCTTGAAATGAAAAATAAATCAATATTATATTTGTTTTTTTTCCTACCGATATACACAACCTACTACTCCACATTTCCAAAGTGGAAGAAATATTATCGAACATTTTCCAAATGAATACAAAATACAAAATGAAGATGTCTTGACTGCGCATTTCTTCCCACCCCAGAGCTAATACTTGGTGGAAGCACCTTTGGCAGCCATTACTGTTGTGAATTTTGAATAAGATTATACCAACTTTGCACAACTCTCAGGGAAACAAGCTCAGTAAATTTGTTTGGGAGTCGTTGATGGACAGCAATATTCAAACTGTGTCTCTGATTTTCGGAGGAGATTTAAGTCAGGACTGAGACTGGACTATTCAGGAACACTCAACACCTATTGGAAAGCCATTCTGTTGTGTCTTTGGCGTTAACATTTTTGTAATTGTCCCGCTGAAAAATAAAACTCAATCTCGGGGTTGGGTATTCAGAAGACTGAGACAGGGTTTCCTCTTACTTTTCATGTGGGCTTTGCACCTTCCATATTTCTTTTGATCCTGACAATCTCCCCAGTCCCTGCCGGTGACAAGCATACTCATAAAATGATGCTGCCAGCGCAATACTTGAAAATACAGGCGATCAACGTTGCGTTCACTCCACATTACTGGCCTGTACGAGAAAAAATAAGCCTGTGTTAAAAAAAATCCACTCCATATCATCCATTCTGTTTGCAACAAGGCCATTAAGTAATCCTGCAAAACAACACAGCAAATAAATAAACTTTTTTGCCTAAATGTTTTACTAAATGCTTGGGTCAAATCCAATACAACCCACTACAGATTGAAATCCTCTGTGTTGTCTAGTATTGCGGTGGCATAATCATGTTATGGGTATGCTTGTCACCGGCAGGGACTGGGGAGATTGTCATGATCAAAAGGAATATGAAAGGAGCAAACAAATCCTAGGTAAAAGTTAGAGGAAACCCTGCCTCAGTCTTCTGAAAACCCTGGGATAGAGTTGTTTTTTATGCCAAAGACACACCAGAATGGCTTTCCAAGAGGTGTTGAGTGTTCCTGAGTGGTCCACCCTCAGTCCTGACTTAAAGTTGGTAGAATCTTATTCAAATTGACTCACTGCTGAAAGGGCTGCTAAAAGTGGTTCCACCACGTATTAACACAAATAGAACAAGGAACCAGGGGCCTCATATATCAATATTGCCTAGAAACGATTCTAAAATTCAACTTATGAACAGAATTTAGAATGTTCGTACGCACAGAAAAAGTGTGATTTATCAAACAATCCTACGAATGTCATATGCACACCAGTAGGAGGTAAAATGGTTAAAAAATATATGGCAAAAAAAAATCCACATTTTAAAGCCCGTGAGGAATATACATCGACGTACCATGAAATGCAACCGCGTAACAACAACAAAAAACATAGGCCAACACTGCTGTCGGCAGAATGAACAAGGCGTGCGTTCCACCTGCCCACCCTGCCACCACATTCAAATAAAATAAAATAGCATTTGTCACATGCGCCGAATACAACAGGTGTAGACCTTACCGTGAACTGCTTACTTACAAGCCCTTAACCAACAATGCAGTTTTAATAAAAATAGAGTTAATACAATATTGATTAAATAAAGTTAAAAAATTAAAGAGTAACAATAAAATAACAATAATGAGGCTATATACAGCGGGTACCGGTACTGAGTCAATGTGCGGGGTACAGGTTAGTCGAGGTAATTGAGGTAATATGCACATGTAGGTAGGGTGACTATGCGTAAAGTGACTATGCGTAGATAATAAACAGTGAGTAGCAGCAGCCTAAAGGGGGGGGGGGGTCAATGCAAATAGTCCGGGTAGCCATTTGATTACCTGTTAAGCAGTCTTATAGCTTAGGGGTAGAAGCTGTTAAGAATCCTTTTGGACCTAGACTTGGTGCTCCGGTACCGCTTGCCATGCGGTAGCGTAGAGAACAGTCTATGACTAGGTTGTCTGGAGTCTTTGGCTATTTCCAGGACCTTCCTGTGACACCGCTTGGTATAGATGGCAGAAAGCTTGACCCCAGTGATGTACTGGGCCGTACGCACTACCCTCTGTAGTGTCTTGCGGTCGGAGGCCGAGCAGTTGCCAACCTGCCGGTGATGCAACCAATCAGGATGAGGGGAAATAGGTGTTGTCGTGCCCTTTTCACGACTGTCTTGGTGTGTTTGGACCGTGATAGTTTGTTGGCGATGTGGACACCAAGGAACTGCTCCACTACAGCCCCGTCGATTAGAATGGGGGTGTGATCAGCCTTCCTTTTCCTGTAGTCCACGATCATCTCCTTTGTCTTGATCATGTTGAGGGAGAGGTGGTTATCCTGACACCACACTGCTCATTTTAGGCGAAAATGCGAAAAAAGGGGTGGATCCTTAAGAGTTAAGTGTGTTGCTATTTGAAATGCTCTTCAAATCAAGTTTGAATTGAAGTTTGATTTGATATTGGATCCTTTGATGATTGTATGAATATAGACTCCATTAACTTTATGGTTTATCATTCTTATTAAGACTTGTGTGAACTAGGTTATAGACATACTCAATACATGTTTGGAGTGGATTGCCTGCTGAGCTGAACTGGGGTGTGATGTGAGTACAATAGACACGGTGTTAGGGAAGAAAAGATCCAAGACTTTCCAGAGCCGTCAAATCAAGACTGGTCAAGCACCGCTTTTATTCTGACTTCTCAATACTGAGCTTCAACCTCTTATCATTAAATGTATTCTGACTTACATGTACTCACTCGGAAACAGGCCTTTTTACGCAGTGGAGGGTGGATAGCACTTCTCTATATGGCAAGAGCTTTGAGATGCCAAAAAGTGGAGGGTGGATAGCACTTCTCTATATGGCAAGAGCTTTGAGATGCCAAAAAGTGGAGGGTGGATAGCACTTCTCTATATGGCAAGAGCTTTGAGATGCCAAAAAGTGGAGGGTGGATAGCACTTCTCTATATGGCAAGAGCTTTGAGATGCCAAAAAGTGGAGGGTGGATAGCACTTCTCTGTATGGCATGTGTTTGCCTTTTTAAAGTAGGCCTTAAATCCTCGCAAAGATCCTATACGATTAGTTTGGGGAAACAATATCTGATGAGCCAATCAGTACTTTCTGCACCTATCTCTAAAAAAGAGCTCTCTGCTAGATGCAGCATGTGCTATACAAACGTAAGCACACAATCAAGAAATGTTAATATTGATAAACCTCACATTTTACATGGAATTGATCCCATACATGGTTTAGGCACCAATTAGTGCCTACACATGACTTGTTTTAACCTGTATTTAACTAGGCAAGTCAGTTAAGAACAAATTTTTATTTTCAACGACAGCCTTGTTAACTGCCTTGTTCAGGGGCAGAACGACAGATTTGTACCTTGTCAGCTCGGGGATTCGAACTTGCAACCTTTCGGTTACTACCCCAACGCTCTAACCACTAGGCTACCCTGCCGCCCAATTGATCAATGAGGCCCCAGATGTTTCACCGGAAGTATAAAATTTGAAGCATACTGTTGGAATTTCCACTCCCCACTTGATGAGGAGAGGAAGGCCAGTGGCCGGCAGTGGGAGAGTACAGAGTGTGATGGAACTGGGCCTAAATTCTGCTGACTTTCTCACAGAGGAAAAGCCCGATCTCAAAACAGTTTTCTGTTCCTAACAATATAATTTGTTATGAACAGAGTGCACTATGTGACCCTTTGCCAAAGTTTCCAAGAATTGTGTTCTTTACAAGGAATGCAAGGGCTAATTTAGTTATTACACACACACACTTCACATGCAAATACATGCTAGAATGCGCCAGTAGGATCTCGCTAGCTCGTGCTTTACTCTGCCCACCTCCTTGCTTGTTCTGTCCACCATGCTTCATTTGCTACTAATGAAATCGACACAGATGAACTATCTTAGGTTAGTTATAAACTCATCAAAAAAAAAGAAACGGCCCTTTTTCAGGACCCTGTCTTTCAAAGATAATTCGGAAAAATCCAAATAACTTCACAGAACTTCATTGTAGAGGGTTTAAACACATGCTTGTTCAGTGAACCATAAACAATGAATGAACATGCACCTGTGGAACGGTTGTTAAGACACTAACAGCTTACAGACGGTAGGAAATTAAGGTCACAGTTATGAAAACTTAGAACACTAAAAGAGGCCTTTCTACTGACTCTGAAAAACACCAAAAGAAAGATGCCCAGGGTCATCTGCGAGAACGTGCCTTAGGAATGCTGCAAGGAGGCATGAGGACTGCAGATGTGGCAGGGAAATAAATTACAATGTCCATACTGTGAGACGCCTAAGACTTCGCTACAGGGAGACAGGACGAACAACTGATCGTCCTCGCTTGTGACAGACCACGTGTAACAACACTTGCACAGGATCGGTACATCCGAACATCACACCTGTGGGACAGGTACAGGATGGCAACAACAACTGCCCGAGTTACACCAGGAACGCACAATCCCTCCATCAGTGCTCAGACTGTCCGCAACAGGCTGAGAAAGGCTGGACTGAGGGCCCGTAGGCCTGTTGTAAGGCAGGTCCTCACCAGACATCACTGACAACAACGTCGCCTATGGGCACAAACCCACCGTCGCTGGACCAGACAGGACTGGCAAAAAGTGCTCTTCACTGACGGGTCCCGGTTTTGTCTCACCAGGGGTGATGGTCGGATTCGCGTTTATCGTTGAAGGAATGAGCGTTACACTGATGCCTGTACAGGGAAGACATCCTCCTCCCTCATGTGGTACCGTTCCTGCAGGCTCATCCTGACATAACCCTCCAGCATGACAATGCCACCAGCCATACTGCTCGTTCTGTGCATGATTTCCTGCAAGACAGGATTGTCAGTGTTCTGCCATGGCCAGCAAAGTGCTCGGATCTCAATCCCATTGAGCACGTCTGGGACCTGTTGGATCGGAGGGTGAGGGCTAGGGCCATTCCCCCCAGAAATGTCCAGGAACTTGCAGGTACCTTGGTGGAACAGTGGGGTAACATCTCACAGCAAGAACTGGCAAATCTGGTGCAGTCCATGAGGAGGAGATGCACTGCAGTACTTAATTCAGCTGGTGGCCACACCAGATACCGACTGTTACTTTTGATTTTGACCCCCCCCCCCCTTTGTTCAGGAACACATTATTCAATTTCTGTTAGTCACATGTCTGTGGAACTTGTTCAGTTTATGTATCAGTTGTTGAACCTTGTTATGTTCATACAAATATTTACACATGTTAAGTGAGAGGATGCTTCTTTTTTTGCTGAGTTTATTAAAACCTACCCTAACCAGAAACCATGGATAGATGGCAGCATTCGCGCAAAACTAAAAGCTCGAACCATCGTATTTAACCAAGGCAACTGGGAATTTGGCCGAATACAAACAGTGTAGTTATTCCCTCCGTAAGGCAAAAACAACAGGCAAAATGTCAGTATAGAGACACGAAATGTATGTGGCAGGATCTACAGACAATCATGGACTACAAAGGGAAAACCAGCCACGTCACGGACACCGATGTCTTGCTTCTGGACAAGCTAAACACTTTCCTCGCCCGCCTCGAGGATAACACAGTGCCACCGACACGGCCCGCTACCAAGGCGTGTGGGCTCTCCTTCTCCATGGAACTTGTTCAGTTTATGTCCCAGTTGTTGAATCTTGTTATGTTCATGCAAATATATACACATGTTAAGTTTGATGAAAATAAACGCAGTTGACAGTGAGAGGACGTTTCTTTTTTTGCTGAGTTGAGTTAGTTATAAAGTATTTACTCTGTGGTGGGAAGACATACTCAGTCAAGACACAGTCGTTTTTAATTTATAAAATGTTCTATACTTTTTCTTTAAATTTGTATTATTAAAACAAATCGTCTGGGGCTTTATCCTATTCAATTATGCCTATTGAGAGTTACTGTAGACCCCTCTAAAGAAGGAGGAGGTCTGCATACCTGGAAAAGGCCTCCAGGCTAATGCAGGTAATGAGCTTTAGGCCGCTTGTCCTTAAGATGAACTCGGATCAACTCCGTTTTACTCATTGGCTTTTGACATTTCTGCCATTCACCATCAAGTGTTGCACTCCCAGACTCATCAGCCGGCCTCTGCAGGCCTCTAAGCATCTGAGTTAAATCTGTTTCATATGACTTCTCTACCAAA